>NC_134314.1:7493861-8693861 GCF_964195595.1 Calonectris borealis
TTTTCTTGCCTTTATTTCAACTTGCTACACAAGCAAGACAGTGTCATTTGGCCCCACTCTTTGGTAGGCACCTCATGACACCCAACAAAAAGGTTGCCATAATCTGACAACAAGCATGAACCTCCCCTTCCCCGCTGTCATCCTTTTCTCCATCCTGCTACACAGATCTCTTTTTCCTAAGCTCACACCCCTTGTTCAAGTTGGCATCCATCCCTGTCACAACCTGGCACGTTCTCTGCTCCTCCTGCTGGCCTCTTAACCCTCTCAGCACTTTCTTTCCAGCAAACCCTCTCACGCTGCGGAGCTGTGCGCAGCAGCTGAAGAGTTGGCACAGGTCAGACCATGCCAGGGGCCACTGTCACAATTTAACAGTGCAGATGATTGAATTAGAGTTTATCGGTATTAATGAGGCTGAACCAATCATGCAATTCCTTGGGGTCTTTTGCCTCACTCTTCCCTTTCCCTTCTGGAATCTCGACCATCCACTCTATCCCACTCCTTCCCAGCTGCTTAGGAAGCTGCTCCAGAGATGCTGGGTGCAGGACTGGTGAGGCCATGGTTCGGTCCCCTTGGTTAGTGGCACAGATGCATTGTCAGGAGACAGACAAAATAGGAGGCAGGGGGTCAGAGGATGCATACACCTACAGGGCTTCTCTTGAGGGGAAGAGCAAGAAAATGTAGGGGTTTGGGGGGTTGACGTTTTTAAGAAAAATAGAAGACCCTTCTCCAAACCTTGACTCTAGCTTGTGGCTTTGCATATTTAGTCATCTCTCACCGCAGCAGAGGACTGGGATTGAGTACTACAAGCATGAATGGAATTTAAGAAATTAACTGTAAAGATGCAGAATTCTGTCCACAGGTAAGAGTTCCTGCTATCAAAAAGCCAACATGAAGGGGTTTGGGTCTGGCCTGCCACTGCTGAGATTTTGCATTGAGAGTCATGGCTGGGGTTCACACTTATGATACGGCGGAACTCTGACAAAAACTTGGATGTGATTGCACCAAACAACGCTGCCTCAGCAAGCCGCTTTGGGCATGTTTCCCGCTCCCTTTCCAACGTACCGTCCCAGCAAGCTCATTAACCACCCAGATGCATTAAAAGTGCTTGGAACAGAAATGAGAACAAAAGGAACGAAAACAATTCTTCTGCTAAAAGAGCTGGGATTTATGTTTGTTCTTCGTCTGCACCTTCCTCTGCCTGGGTGCAACACAAAGGAAATCCCTGCAGCTGATTCGGGACTTCACAAACTGAGGGATTATGCGCTACAGATACTGACAGGCGCCTTTGCTTACAGCCTGGCAATCACCACAACAGTAATCTCCTCTCTGAGATAAAGCCCATCAATCTTATTCTTACACCAACCTGTTCCCCTCTGCCCCTCAGACAGAGCTGGAAGAGCAGCCCCCCTCGGGAAGGATGCTAAAATCTGTCCTTCCTCGGCTCTCTCCTTTTTTAACTTACTCTTTCGGCTGGCATCCCATCAAAGTCAGGTCAACACATATCCATTTTCTGTGCTGAGCTGACTAGTTTTCAGCAACAATTTCTCCTTTGTTTTGTAACAGAGATCAATAAAACTGCCCCTCTCTCATATTGGCCGAGATTCCAGCAACGTCATTTGCTCTTTATTGTTGCTACTGCTTTGGTTTTTTTCCTTTTTTCTTTTTTCTTTTTTTTTTTTTTTTTGACAAGGCACAGATCAATTTAACAAGATGAAAACGACTTAGACTTTCACTCAAGGTAAAATCTGCACTTTATAACCCAGGATGTAATTTACAATCCTGTCATTAAGCTCTGTTAATCCTATTATTATGAAGATAAATAATTACCCATAGCGAAGAAAGGGATTCCCAACAGAGTAGAATTATATTTTCCATCAGTAATGAAAAATATCCCTGCCGCAGTGACACTGGAAATACAGATAGTGAGTACTCCCAAGAGTCCCAGGAAAGGTTTGCTACGCAGGCAGTCCTTCATGGAGCTCGAGAGGGTAGCAGTCAGGAGAATCAGCATCAGGCTCACCAAAATCTTGCCCCTGGCCAAGAGACTGGTCTGGTGGAAGTCCTTCCAGAGGCTAAAGGACGCTAGTGAGTAGAGCTGCAGATCTTGGTGATCCAGCTGCATCTTGTGCATCAGTTTACAGAATTCACTCTCCCACTTCTCCCCAATGAGGTCCTGGGTGACAGAGCCATACGTTTGGAGGTAGTAAGTGATTTGGATGGCTCTGGCTGATTTGACTCTCTGGTCCTTGCTGTTTGGTACTTCCATGACCCCTCCGAGCTGGTGGCCAATAAAACTGCTCCTTCCATCCTGGGAGGGAAAGCAAAAAAGATGAGCATGTGGTTATCCTGCATAAGATGTGATACAGCGATACCGTTTGACTCTACCTTCCTTCCACAGACATGGCAAGAGCTCGGCTCAAAGCCACCGCAGTCAACAGCAGTCGTGCCGTTCACTTCAGTGGGCTTTGGGACGCACCCCTATTCCCTGCCACAACTCTGTTCCTTACTCATTATAGGCTCATTCGCAATTCTGTGCTGCAGTTCAGGGACTGCCCAGATACTCGTTGCCATCCCAGATGTTCAGGGACTGCAATGTAGCATGCAAGCTCCTCACCCCGCGGGAGAGGATCGCTTTCCCACATTGTAACTGTCACAGAAAACAACAACAACAAATCTCCAATTACTGAAGTATGAAATGTTTGAGAGGAAGATCAATTTCTGGAAGATTTGTGATTTCCTGACACTTTGGAAACGCTTTGAAAAAGTTGGAAATGTACAGAAAATGAGGCCTGGTTCCTCGGTACACAGATGTATATGTAGACAGATCCAGTTTAGTAGCTACTCTGGCTCTAGAACAACGTAATAAAAATCAGACTTTTTGAATTGTTTATTTGAAGTTTCATGGATTTCTATCAGTGGCACAGAGATAAGAATCTACCTTACACCTCGATTTAGCCAGGATTCATTTTTTTATAGTTCAAGAATATAAACCTTACTCTCGTCTCACTTATTTCAGTATATGCTAGGACATAAAAACTCCATGACAATCAGTGAAGGACACATCAGGTGCACTCAGGATCAGCCCCCATCTATTTACAAGACCAGACTACCTTTTTGTAGAGTTATCTGGTCCCATTTAGACGTTTTTTTTTTCTTTTTTGTAAGAAAGGTCCTTGCTTTTTAGCCACTGGTTATTCTAGTTCTCTAGAATAACTGTGATGTGTCCCTCTCAAGGCAGAGGAAGCTTGTGTGGATTTAGATCAAACCCAGTTGCAAACTGAGGAAGAAGACTCAGTAGATTGGATAAAAATGTCCTAGTACAAGTAATCTCTTTGATCAAAAACTCTAAACCCAGGGATTAAATGTCTGTTGCACACCAAAACCCAACATTTTGCTTTTTTTTTAATGTAAATGGGATTAAAAGTTTTCCAATTTCTTTCCGCTTGTATTTAATAAGAACACAAAATTATCAAGCCAGTTAATATAGAAAACATCTTTCAGCAGCGAGATAATACTCTTTGCCTAGATGCGCTACAGGAATGAGCTGACTGACAGCTGGAATTTGGGAGATGCTGTGCCCTACACACACACATGGAAGCAGTCATCTGCAAAAGGCCAGAAGCATTTGGGGGAGACACTTTTAGCATCTATTACATCCAACGTTAACCATTTCTAGAAACACCTGTGCTGCACACAGGTCATTATCTGTAATTGCCAGACCTTCTTGCCTTAATGATTCCCATCCTAAGGAAAAATCAATGAAGCAAAGTACCAGGCTTTATGAAACATAGATATCTTCCGGAATGTCTGCTCATAAAGCAAAAATATCAGAAATTGAGAGACAGTGCTGAAAATGTTTTATATACTCACCTTGCCTTGTCTCTGGTATGTAAAGGAACTAATCCTCCCACTGAGAAATTTCTGCCTATGCCTGCTCTCATGGCAGGAGCTCACACTGCTTTCAGCATTTGCCTGCCACAGCCCAGGGAACGTGACAAAGTGCTTTTCAGAAGTTCATTTTTTCCCTATTCCCAGTTGTTATTTCCCATTGAAATAATGGCTTCTGGCGAGGTATCCTGGCACGAGCTGACATGAAAGGTGATTTACAGTCTAATGCCAGCTTCTCAAATCACCTGAAGCCTCATTGCAAATGTCATATAAGCAGAGACAGCTAGTACAGAGGGGCAGCTGGTGCTGTTTGGACTCCAAAAAATCCTCGTCTCTGGCATGTCTTGTTAGAATCCTGTTTTGATTCATTATTTCTATTTTTTTCTAAGGAGGGGGTCATACCTAACACTCGCACGCTCACAAAAGGTACATTTCCAAGCTGGTAATTAAGGTTTGAGCAATACAGTCCCTGCTCACATCAGATGCAACTTCGCAGTTAAAAATCTCCTTTGGCATTGCTTTGAAATTTTAGGGAGAAATGTCATATTTCCTCAGTATATACACAGTGTTGACATTCAAACGTTTTCAGCCACTGCAGGATACTTTAGCAGCACAGCTCCAAACTCAGACAATGGACTGTAATTCAGATTTCATTGATTCACTATGCAGCACGCACGGCAAGGTTATGGGAAACTTTGCGATGACCATCTGCCTTCCTCTGCGAAAGGTGCACCGAATGACGGCAACATTTCAAAAGAGGCAACAAAGCAGGCACAAATAAATCATGTTCTGCCGTATCTCCCATGAAAGTAAGATAACAGCTATTTGTTACACTGATGTACAATAGGGCACCCAGCTCATATGTCAGCAAAATAGAGAGTGAGCTTTCAGATGGAATCGAGGAAATCACAGATGCTGAATTGCTTTGAGGTCGTTTTGTCCGTCCCCTCCCTTCCAAAGGCAGATTGCTTCCTATCTACGCAAGGGTTTTGTCTTTGCTGCTTTTATTGCATGCAAACACGAACCTGCCACCATGGCATTTGGGAAAATGGGGCCCTTTTCTAATACAGCTCACAAGTTGGTTTTGTCAAATGCTCCAAGTGAGATAAAGGTCCTGTTGCACTAGGCAAGGCTGTCACATCAATGGTAACAATTCCTCAGGAAGGAAGACAGAAGAAAGATGGGAAAAAATATTGCCTTTCATCCCATTTTACAGATGGAGATTGAAGTGTGGGAAAATGAAGACCCAGCTGCCAACATGACTTTCAGCATTTCCTAGAGGCCTCCAAGCCAGGGACCTAACCACCTCTTGGTGTCTCATGGGCACTTCAGGGGAGTTATTCACCATCCCAAGTTCTCTGTTGTCCTCCAGGACCACCTTGGTGAAAGAAGGAGACAGGAATGGCTAAGCTCCTGGGTTAAGCCTAAGGTTTGGGAAACAAAATGAGGCCACAGTGACTTGTATAAACGAGGCCTGAAGGCCAGGCAGGTTTTGAACAAGATCCCTCATTCCGCCTAGTTCCTCAATGAAAAAAAGCACTTCCTGCTGCTAATTAACACGTCCTTCCTGGTATATGCTTACCTGATGCTGTTTTTAATTTCATAACAATAGTTTCATGTTTCACGCTACAGATCCTTTACACAGTTTACCTACATATGTTGCTACTCTTTGATCTTATACACAGAAAAGCAAACTCAAAAAATAGAGTAATAATAATACTTATTGGTTATACACCATTTTACACCCATGTATCTCCAGAGGATCTACAACACAAGATGATAACTGTCTTTAGCAAGGTCACCAGCATGTCTGGAATCTGAATTTTAGATTCTCAGGCTGTGTCTATGTGTCTTTCTCTTTTTTTTTTTTTTTTTTCTTTTAATGTCTAGTGAAAACTTCACAGTGTCTGTTCTCCCAGAGGACAAAAAGGGCCATCATCCATTCTGATGGCAGCTAATTCTCTCCAGATCTGAGCATCTTTAAAAATGGCATGAAATATAGATCACTTGCTGGGGTATGTGATATTTGATCTTAAACAGGGACCAAGCAAAAATCTTTGCTTTGATGGATACTATTAAATTGTTTTTTATATAATCCCTTCTGTTTTTCTAGATGCCCCAAAGCCATCTGGTAGATTTAGACTCTGAAAGGGAGGAAGACAAGAACTAAGGACTCTCAAAGGAACGAGAGATGACAGACGTCAACAGCATTATCCACCTTTTCCCCCAGGATGATGGATTTTGCCACCTGCCTTTATGCAGATCTGGCCTTGCATGTGGTTGAAAACCCAAACTCCTTGTCCGTTCAGTGGTAAAAATCACTAATGGTGAATGGATGGATGCAGAATAAGCCCCTACCATATTTCAGGCTAGAAACTTGTCTGTAAAGGATGCTTGGACCTTTAATATCCTAAAAAGATGTGTAAATGGCATGGGGATGTTTGGCTTGCTCCAGAGCTGAGTGCAAGACCTCTCAGATTAAACAAAACCAGCTGCTCCTACTGAGCTAAATATCTTTTGCTGGTGCTAATGCAGGCATAGATCCTCTCGGCATGCAGCCCAGAGGGATACTAGCAATACTCCCTTACTACTAAATTACCTGTGAGACCTTTTTTGTTTCCTTAATAGTTTCAGTTTGGCTGCTGCAGCCCTGCCTCCCATCCCCGGGGTTACGTGTGGTCCCTGCCCACTGCCACACCAGCCCGGGACAGATCGCCTTCTCCTCCCCACTTTGAATGGCACCAGCCTCCACCGGTTTCCTTCTCATGGGAAAAACAGAGGGTTTAAAGTATTTTTGAGATAGTATGGCTCCTGCCTTCCCAGCACCCTGCTCAGTGGAGGCTAGGGCTGGTGAGAGGTTTAAAAGTCATTTCAGATCCCTGGCAAGGAGGAGAGGAGCCCTTGAACCCTACTGCCAGATCGCTCTCATTCAAGTACATTTGCAGAACCTTTGCCAGCAAATTTATCTCTATTTTTATTTTTCTTTAACTGCTACCTCTTATCAACTGGAGTGATGGATAATTATCAAGCTACTTTCCAGAAATGTTAGGATAAAGCATACAATCCTGGCTAAACTCTATTTTATCTTAAAAGCTTAAAAATGTTCAAGAGAGGGCAACCAGGAATGTCTGTCGAAATATATTGTGTGATAAACATCCTAATGAGATCAATGCATTTGTTTCTCCCCGTGATAAGGACATTCCTACTCTACCAAATGTAGGTCAAAGAAAGTATTACACTAAAATCCACAGAGGTTACGATGAAGTCAGTTGCTTTAGTTCACCTAAAGTTTTCAAGGTATAATAGAATAAAAATCCCCTTTCTTCGAGTCATTTAAGGTTTAACATGTTTGGTTGCTCCTACCTCCCTCTAGCTCACTGTAAAACTTTCAAGGTTTTTTTTTTTCTCCCCAACTGAACTGATTTCTCTGTCCCTGTCCCTAGTATATAGAGACCTTATACCAGTCAATCCCTATTACACAGCCACCAATTACCGACAATTCCTGAAGCATCTCTTTCAAACGGTCGCACGTAACGCTGATTTATGTCAGCGCAGCAGTTTTCCTGCCCTCAGAGCTGTGTAGATGCTCTTGCACACCCACCAGACTGCTTGCTGTGCTTGTCCCTGTGCAGCTATTCTGTATGGCTCAGTGATGGAGGGAGAGTCCAGGGCAAGTGAGCCCTGAGGGCAACGCATTCGAGGTAAAACTGCACCTCGGCTGACTGGGAACAGGGACGCAGCAATGGCCATGTGGTCTGTTCACTCAGCAAAAATAAAATGTATGAAAGTGGCCATGAGAAGCTATCCAGGAAATAAACCTCTAGGTCTCTGCTGCAATAAAGAACAATTCAGTTATTTTGGCAACGGTGAGGTTCAGCTCACCAGCTAGTCAAGCAAATTTGTTTTATAGTCACTGGGAAGAGTCAGGCATGTCCAAAGGATGGTCCGCCCCATCCTAAGGTATGGGTAAAAACCAGACTTGCCTTCTGCAGTTGCCTTTCTCTCTCCATTTACGACAGAGGCACAAGATTACTTAAGACTTGATCCTAGCTTTTATCAGGCAAAAAAGCTAGGAGAGATTAACTCACCCTCAGTGGCAAATGCAGACACAAAACTAGCTGACCTGTCTTGTCATCCCTGGCTCATATTGGCCCCTTCACAGACATGTCCTGCACATTGACAAATGTACAAACCTTGATCCCCCTCCCAGGGAAACCAAGGATCACCAGAGTGATTTTTAAGTGAAGGAGATGTGTACCCAGAACACCCAAAAGGCAACCAGAACCGTCTGGCACGTCTTTTTGATGAGTCTGGGGTCGTGCTCCTTTCCTTTACTGCTTTGGTTTTCTAATTTTTGATCAGGTAATTTGAAAAGAGACAAGAACAGGAGAAAAGTATTTCAAGAGACTTATATACTTTAGGATTAATAACAGAGAAGAAGAGAAGCGTTCCTAATACACATCTATTCCTTCCAAGTAAATCAAATTATGGAGGAATTCATAAGGGTGCAATAGCAGAGTGTGATTGCTACTGGTGACCTCTTCTGTGTGGAGGAGCTTCTAGTGCTGGACACGCTGTATTTCTAAGTGGTCCTGCCCACTTTGCTCCTTCAGTATCACCCCATCAGGTTTTCAGCTGTCAAGAGATGGGAGGGCCAGAGGGAAAGCAGAAAGGCTCTCCCTCCACCTTTGCTTCTTCTGCACATCCCTCAAGAATGAAAATACAAGACAAGCTCTCTCCCTTCCAGACCAGCTCACTCCACACCAAACCCTTCCTCTTAGACTGTGTTTCACCTTTACATCCTTTTCAAGCCTCCTGTATCTTCAAGCTCTTCATCGCTCAACTGACTCCTTCACTCTCAAGGTCAGATTCCTATTCCACCCATCTCAGATCCTGTCCCAGTTCTTCTGGGAAAAAAGGGGTGGATTTACAGCCCAGTTCACTCCCAGCACAGCTTTGTCCCTGGTTGTCCTAACCTGCACCCATGCACCCAAGGACACAGTGGTGTCCTTGAAGCTGCTGAGTAATACCCATGTTGGCTGTGATTGCACACCTCCTCTACGTGGGGAAGGGTATTGCTGGAAGATGGGGGTTACAGACAGCGCAAAGAGGACCGCAGGCACTGGGAGGTAATTTTGGCGCACGCTGGCCTATCTGCCTTTTTCTTCTCCCCGCACCAGGAGCAGGATCACAGGCACAGCAGTGAAATAGCTTTGGCACTGACAGTTCAGGCAGCGGCAGGTGAATTGGTAGCTGCATCCCAGCCCTGCGAGATGGATCCAAGGGTGAAGAGCGCAGATGGCTTTGGGTGCCCAGTGGCCTGGGGACTGGTGAGATGGCAGGAGGAAGCCCTACAGTAGGTGGTTCAGCAAAACTTGGTGTCGGTGACATCAGTTCACCTTCCACAGGAGATTCGTGTCAACAGGACCTCTCAAGTCGTAGGTAAGCCTGGGTGTGTAAATCTACCAGGTCAGGTCTTAAAATACCACTGTCCTCTTGTTTTCAGCAGGTACAGAACCACAGCTCCCTCCCCACTTCATATCGCCCTTTGGGTTTTTGCTCTGCCCTGTCCAGGATCAAAAGCCCTCGCGGCAGTCACCTTGGGCTCAGCCCTCTGCTTTTCACTGCCTGTCCCTGCCAGTGGAGCTTCCCTGGTATCACAGAGTAAAAAGTCAGGCTGCATCTAGCCCCTAAATCCCCCAGGATGAAGGATGATCGTAAAAATAATCACCGCAGACCAGCACAGTTTCCCCTGCCCATCCGTGAATGGGTTCCTATCCGAGGATGGCTGTGGACAAACTACGCAAGTGGGAATTGCGCTTTGTGGGGGGATTTATGTAGCCAGAAAGTGGTCAATGATGCAAAAGAAGTGGAGTTTGTTGTGACTGCAAAATAAAAGTGGGGCTGTGGAGTGGGGTGCCCTAAAGAGACTGGAGGTGTGAAAAAGAGGGAGGCAGGAAGGAGAAAACACAGGGTGAGGGGTAAGGAAGCAGCAGTTCTCATTGCACCCTGACCACCCAGAAAGAGGGCAGGAGAAGGCAGGTGGGAGCAAAGTTGCTTTGACGTCCTCCTGCAAACAGCAGAGCTCCGGGCCCTGTGCCACCGTGCCAGTGGCAGCAGACAAGCACAGCCCTGCACTCCAGTCCCTGCCTCAGCTCTCGCTGCCTTCCCATCTCCCTCCAGCCTCCCCCCTTCCCATCTCCCCACAGAGACCCAGACCACACAGTAGCATCGAGAAGAGCGGCAATAACACAGGGCTGGGTTTAGCTACCCTAAACTGACCCCCCCCCTCAACAGAAGAATAGGAAATTTCAAGCATTTCCACCCCAAAAGTCACACACCCGGCTGGGTAACACATGGGTTATTTCTTCCTGCTGGCGTCTATTTGCTCCTGGGCATCTGGTTGGCAAGCTCTGCACGCCAGACTGTGCTGCCCTGGACCTGTGCGTAGGGACCCGTACAGCGCAGGAGGATTCAAGCCCCATCCCCAGCTCTGGGGGTCTCCCCAACGGCCCGTAACAGCTCAACATGCAAAGGGTGAGCAGCGGGGGAAGAGGGAAAGGGTGGCACGAATAACTCCAGTTCTGTCTCTGGTCTGGAAAGAAGCAGGGACTTGGTTTACGGGTCAGTGGCATCCTCTCAACATACACAGGACCATGCCCTGATTACTGGAGATTTTTGGCTGCATTCCCCCACCTGCACTGTTTGCAGGCCAGCTCCAGAGCGCGGCGTGTTGATTCACCTAACCAGGAGCTTTGCACTGAGGTGTGGGAATTTCCTCAAAAGCTTTTTTTACCCGAGGACCTCCACGCTTCTTCACATCACCAAGCAGGACAGCATTCATATTTTTCATATATTCAAATCCTGTTTTATGACAGACTTTTGCGAGGAGGTGCCACATGACTTTAGGAGGGGAAATCCAGCCTTCTGCACTGCATGGTACAGTTGTGGTCCTCCACCTATGCAAACTGGGACAACATCTAGGCCTCTGCCAGGTGCTAAGCCATGAAGAATACCCAGGTCCAATTAAAAATAGGTGAATTTGTCTCCCTAGCACAGTTAGTGTTCATCCCAAAGGATTCTGTTTGTGCCAAGGAGAAACATAGGAATGAATCACTAAGGAGACAGCAGTGCCTCAAGGGACATGCGCAAACCACCAATATTTGGATATATACAGTTAAACATTCACACTCACGTATGCAGGCATGTGTGTGAAGAACACTTTTACCATCTCTCATATTTGGCAGACTCTAGGATTCTATAGCATGAATACTTTATATTAAAGAATACTCCATGATTTCATCCACAGCTCAAACTCAATATTAAAAATGTTCAAAGGAAAAGAAGAAAATTACAAAGAGAGTAAGAAGACAAGAAATATTTTTCCGTGCAGGCCAGTGGTCCATCTAGCCCAATTTTCAGTCCCTGTGCATTTCTAAAGCATGACACACCAAGATAGTGTCTTCCATAACACGTCTGGAAGATGCCTTTGGGAGTCTCATTGTTTTTGTGGATTTTCCAGCTCTTTAACAAACAAAAAAGTGAAATGAGCTGCTGGGAAGGGGGAGAAAGAATACAACTGTTCATTTTCTAACAAAGAAATCATTCTCCCAAATGCAGAGATTTGAATGAAATTGACAGGAAAAAGTAAGCAAGATTAATGAATTACAGCTATCTTGTGCCCCAGTGAAATCCAAGAGAGTTTTGTTATCTGAAGAGGGGCATTGCTTTCTCCAAATGGGAGTAAATAGGACAATATTCCACCAGAATGCTTTCTGTTTCTTATGAAGGTCTAATCTTAAAGCTTTCTTGAAGTCCATGGAGTTATAGGCTAAACAAGAACCTAATTCTTAAAATAATAATAAAAAAAAAAACCAGCAGAAAACACCAGAAATCAAGAAAACCTCCTTTCTTGTCATCTTTCCATATCAACAAAAGCAAAAAGGCACAAAACTGTTTGCAAAACTTCACCACGCACCTCATATGCCCAAGCTGAAGGTTTTGGGGGGGATGAGAGTGGGATCCAACAATTGTCCCTAAAAGGAGATCCTAAAAAGCAGTCACACGTTTTCCCTGACAGGTTTGTCAGCCCTCTTGCTTTGTGTGCATCCCACTGTGTCCCTCTTCCAATTGTTTTCCGTACACCACTTGAAGTCCAATACACACAAGAAATAGGAAGAAAACCTTCCAGGAAGCAAAAGGAATTGGATTTGCCTGGGTGTATTACTCCATCTAAAGGAAATGTTAAAAAATAAACAGCAGAGAATAAAAAGTGAGGAGTAAAGCAGGTCCACAGGAATCATTTAAGCTCTTACAATCTTAAGTTTCAATACTGACACAGAAAAGGGTGCTTTTTTCTTTTTAAATTATGTTTTATGTTGGCAAACATCTCTTTAATTTTCTCCTGGTTTCTCTGGGGACCAGCAGCCAACGTACTGAAATGCTGCGATAATGTTTTATCAAAGGCAAGAAGAAAAGAAATAACTGAGAATCAGACAGAGCCGAGTGTGATGTGGCAAGATTTTGGGGCTAGCGTGGTTTTGAGGTTAAGAAGGTTAACTTCCAACTAAGCAGTTTGCAGGCTTAACTAAGCCCAGCCTTTGAATGCAAAGCGCTACTGTGTCCTATCAGGAACTTCCACTCTCGCGGAGCTCAGTAAGATATAACAAGGCACTGCGCAAAGCAGATACAGTTAAGGATACCTAACACCTCCAGCTGAAAATTCCTCCTTTTTAAGAGATGATTAATCAGTTTTCCCTCTTTTTTTTTTTAATCTCAGATTTGGCATTGTGAAGCAATTTCTCTACTCTGAAGCATCGCCCCCTTCCCTCCAGCACACACTGGTTTTTAATGAGTTTGGCCATTTGTTAGCTGGAGAGAGCCAAAAAAATGTCTAGTTTCAGATGGTTTTCCTTTTTTTTTTTCATAACGTTGGACCAGAATCTGGAAAGGGGGAGTGGGAATGAGGCATTTAAGTAGGCCTACATTTATACATTAAAATATAACTGAAGCTGGGGTTCTGGATCTGCATATGAAATAGCTGACTCCCACCCAAGGTACTTTTGAATTCAGTACATTCAGAGATTTTTCACCCCCACATGTGAACATCAGCAGGTAGTTTTTATATTTGTAAAATCTGTCTCTTGATCATCTTGTAACACATGCCCTTCATGATAAAATCTTGTGTTCTTGGTAGCCCATAGAGATGAAGGTGCTGTCATGTGCGGTTCTCTAACATGTTTTTTTTAGTTCTTATTCCAGTCAAAAAAGTAAATCTCAAGGCGTCATCTCCGCTTTGGGATTCTCATCGCCTCCCATCACTGGAGAACTCTCCCACTGGAAGTTTGCTGACACTATGAGGGCCAGCTTTTCTTTATTTCTTTCAGCTATACTCTGTGGGAGAGTGTGTCTCTTACTGTCTCAGACGACACAGAGCACATTTGCAATGATAAACAAGTGTTAAACAACAGCGTGCTACAACCTGAAAATTTTACATCAGCCCAAAACCTTCACCTAGAGCTGGCAGGAGTTGTTAACAACTGCCGCTGATCAAGCTCCACATGCTGGGAGCAATTCATCTTGATGCAGCCTTTGCACTGCTGAGGCCTGGAAGGACCCACACGAGGTACGGCAGATGCTGAGGTCTCAGTTCAGACCATAATCACTGATGACCAGTGAGGTTTTGGCATGGCCCAGGACCTCGCTGTGCAAGGTGCCGTGCAAACGCACAGCTGGAGAAGCTGCCCATGCTCCAAAGATCTTCCCATCTGATGCTGGAGTTTCCTTAGTTGCTGTAGTTCTCAGTACAAACGGGTGATGCTGCCCAAGGAGGGGTCCCTTCCCTCTCCTTCCTGAGCCTGCACCTCCTCCCTGCCAAGCTTGGGCAGCTCATGTGGCACATGGTGAACTGGATTGGAGAACTAACCAAGGATTATGGAAACTCAATGGGAAGGAAAAAAGAAAAAAAAAAAAGACTTAATTCCCTCCTTGCTGCCAGCTGGCTCAGGGTTTCTTTAATTCCTGTGCTCAAACCCCATGGTCCGGTGGTGGTGTCAGCTATGCAACACCTAAATAGCTTCATCCTCAAGGTGGCTGTATTTCACAGCTGAGTATTTGTCCTTTCGTGCAAGTACACTGTAGCTATTAACTTCAAGCAGAGTTTCTGATTTGGATGTGCCTCTTCATCTAGAACAGGACTCAAAACATGAAAGGTCAGAATTTAGACTCTGAGGGCCTGAGTCAGGCTGCCTAACCAAACCTGCCGGGTTAGAAATGCCAGGAGTACCAGGCTGCCTGCTCAAGGAGAAGAGAAAAACAGGGCACCTTCGAAGGACAATTTTGATCTTAAAGGGACTGAATCTCATTCTTAGGGTTTCTAGTCCTCCTAAAGCCTAAAATGTCCCAAACCCTAATTTAAGTACCTTCACTAAATGCTTAAAGTTAAGTTATATGTGTTACTAGATTTATATGTTAATGTAGTGCCACTGTTAAGAATGAGTTCAAGATACCAAGTAAGATGAATATTAGTTACTGTGTATAAGCACTTCTGAAGAAATGTTGTATATTTATTGTAAATAACAACCACCACCACCATCACCACCACTTTTCAACTTATCTGAGACATTTCCCTGTAAGACATCAAAACTTTTTTCCCCAAATAGACATTTTACAGTTACTTTAATGTAATACATGTTTAAAAAAAAAGTCTTTTCAAAGTCCCCTGGAGTGCAAAGTGGTTTTTCAATTTATATTAGTATAACCTATTTGGAAAGGTTTTGGTTCTGGCAGAACAGGAAAGATTGGACTTTTTAATTTTAAAACAAAAGTGCTGCAGATGGTGGGACCTTGTGGTATCTAGCCACCTTTGGATTTCAAACTAATATTTAGGGAAAAATTCTGATAAAGTAAGCCAAAGAGTAATCAGATGGTAAAGCACTTCCAGATGATAGAACCCCAGCATTTGTCTTCTGAGTACTCTGCAAAATCTCAGTCTCCCTGCTGCAATAAACTGCCAATATCTGGCAATCTATTTTGCAGGAGGATGGCATTTAATTCTGGTTCCTTCAGTGGAAGCTAATTCCTTATTCAGATTAATGTATTTTAGTTCTTTTGCAACTGTCTAATAATATTTTCCAAAAAGAGTTTTTCAAAACTCTGTCAGAGATCTGGTGTGAGACAAAGCTGCAATGGGCTGAGAAAAAGCTTTGATTTTCCCCATGAAATTATTGTAGGAAGTTTTTTCTCATGTCAGTGTAAATGTAGATTATACCCTAGGTCATTCAGAAACACTTCACCTGACATAAGTCTTTGCTATAAAGATCTCAAAGTTTAGCATATTCCCATGCTTATGAAAATTTCATGGAATTTTTTTTTTTTTGTGATTTGAAATGAAAATATGGTGGGATTCAGCTCACCTAATTTTAGCCAGCTGAAAGGTAAATGCATAATCTGAACATTCTTTCTCTGATCTATGAGATCTCTGAAGGGCGAATTCATCCCCACCTAATGTAGTTGTTTAGAAAAAGTGAAATGCATTGCTTCTGGAGATTCATCCTTCTCTCCTCTGATTGCACATGGGCCCAGCTTAGACTAGATGCCAAACATAAAAGAGCTTGAATTAGAAGAAATACGTCCCATCTTTGGGACGGGTTTTCCCATCGTGACTCTCTATATGAGCATCCACAAACTGCTACATCATGGACCCTCAGTGGCAGGGCAGGGCCACAGCCTGACTCTGCAGACAAGACCAGGTACCATCCCCTGTACCAAATGGCCTGATGTTGTGGACGTTTGTCAAGAAGAAAAGAAATGGCCTGACTCTACAATCCATTTCACAAACATCACCAACCTGTTCCTAAAGACTTGGTCTGCAATCACACTCAAGTTGGACAAAAAATAGTAGAAATGATCCAGCTGAGTATTTTTTAACTGTCCTGCTCAACTGAGTTTTAAGACTGTCTGCTACGAGAATTTTTCCCTGGCACAACCAGAATATAATTAATGAATGACAGAATTCAACAGGGACAAAATGGAGCCAATTTGTGACATTAGGGGTATGAGGCTATTCAAATTTGAAGTGCTGAGGAACAAGCAGATGATGGACAACATGGCAAAACAACTTCAGAGTTGGCCCATCCAAAATCCACACAGTTGGCACAAAACTGCAGAAGACGACTGATTTCATTCTAGAAAGATAACAAAAGGACCAAGGCAAAGCAACAATCTATCAAGGTTTCACTGATTATTTAACACATCATCTACAACCTCCAAAGCACTGTTCAAACTCAACATATGGACCTGTCTTTGTCCTGCAGAACTTGATCTCCAAGAAGGTGAAGGATGAAGGACAACACCAAGTAGTGAAATGTCCATACTTGCAAAGCAGTGTCAGAGTCAGAAGTAAAACTAAGTGCCCTTTCCGTGGGGATTGCAAAATCCCAACTTTAACATCAACTTTGTCTTTGACCTTGGTCCTATCATTTAAGCACTGCATCTTCAGTTTGATATTTGCAAAACTCAGCTCACAGGAATCTGTTTCAAGGGAGGACCCTAGATTGCCCTTTGGAGACCAGAATGCAACCAAAACTCTTCAGAAAATTGTTTTATTTTCTGTTCGGGTCTCCAACTGCTCCTTTTCTCTCTGTGTAAATTCACTGATTCAGCTGCTGCTGACATCCCCTCCTTGTTTAATATTATCTATGAATTTCATTCCTGTGCAATTCAATTCCACTTCCTAATAATTAATAGACATGTTAAATGGGACCAGACCTAACACAAATTCTCCAGATAACCCTGCAAGATACCTTCCATAAACTTGTTGCATTATCATTTATCATGATTCTTCATTTATAATCTTTCAGCCAGTTTTCAACCCACGTGACTGATTTCCCTGAATCTGAATTAATTAATCTGAATTAATTTTTCTGTTAGGATTCCCTCATAATCCTGCACAGACCAGGGAATGGGCTAGACTGACCTTATAAACCTTTTACATCTTTGACCTCTTGATGTTACATGGAAGAGGCCTGAGATTGCTCATAAAACTCCAACAGCTCTTTGACTGGATTTCTCCAGCTGCACCACAGCATTCCTTTATGATGGGAAAATGAGGAAGATCTGAGTTGCAGCAGAATATGAATTCTTGAATACGTGGTCCTGCACCCAAATCACCATCTGACCCTCCAAACTGCTCCTTCACAAAGCAGCATATGAAGGGTTGTCCTTTCCGTCCATGTATCCTCATTGAAAAGGCTATAGGAAAGACCCAGCTCAAACTGGTCCTATTATTTCAGGATGCACTTGAGTTTCTTTGAGTTTCGTTCTGGGCTATTCTCTACCCTGGTTATCTTTTATTTAGCTACTCGAAAGGAAGTGAAAAAATGTCCTATTCTGCCTTTATTTTTCCTTGTCATTTTTGCTACTTCAAAGAGTAATTGGGTTTTCCACAAAAAAAAGCATCAGAATCGTTCCTAAAGGAGCGTTGTTCAGATCTGTTAAGTAGTGACAAATTACCTACTTTAACTTTCCTTTTGAGGTGAATATCCTGATGAAAAGACCACTGAACATATGCAATTACAGTATTTGGCATTTATATAACACATTTTTTCCCTTCAAGGATGTCCTCTTTCTCCCACCTCCAAAATCTTATACTAGAGGCAAGGAGATGGTAAAAGTTGTAAGGATACAAGCTTTATTCTTTTAGGAGGAAAAAAACCCTTTTCTTTAAATTAAATTCTTCTCAAAAATGAAACATCATGAAATACTTTATGAGAGCAGGGGAGCTCTTAAGCTTGTCAAGCTTGTGAAATTTATTTTTGGGTATATACCTAAAGGCTAATACTTGTGCTAATCTTGAAGCCTGGGGAAAGAAAGGATTCGAGAGACATTTGTAAATGTTCAGAAATGTTCATGTTTCTTTGCCGGTGTCCCAACTTTCTATGCAATTTACAATGATAAATCTGTTGTGCATCAACTGGGTGACCAGTGTTTTTTATGTGCAGACAGAAAATCAGTTATAGACAGGAAAATTAATATTAGTTAACAAAGAAACACCACTGGTAGAGCATTTATTACCACACCTCCCAGCCACTCCTGAAGAGAAGTGGGTTTGTCATTTGGATCCAAAAGTCTGTGTGGTGCAATCTCTGTTGGAGGATGTTTTATACTTATCTGTGAATAAAACCTCACTCAGTAGGACAGGAGTCAAGAACATGCACAAACTGAAGTGTGGATTTTAAGGAGAAAAATGCACACGAATATTTCCATGTTGCACCTGCTCAGCATTGAATTTGTTAAAGTGTTTAGTTAATGAATCAAAATCTATTCTAAGAAACTATCCTGGAAAATGGTTAGGGAAAAAGTGATTTATATTTAAGTCACAGGCCCCGTCAAACAAGAGATTGCATTGCATAATGAAGCACTGCTAACAGCATCTTTCTTCTTAACGAACTGCAAATTGTTTTACAAACTAAACCTGCTCCGGAAACTGGAAGCGAGGATCACTTGGCCCATCAATACAGTGCCTTGGTCTCCAGTGAAAAATGGCATTAAAAAAGCCAAAGCACCCTGTTGGGGGATACATTCATGTCCACGGGGACCGGGCTGTGTCCTCAGCCACGCAGGGATCCTGCCAGGCGGAGCTGGTGGGGTGACTTCATTTCTCTGTGATTTTCAAAGCAGAGTGACCTCTCCTTCCCCAAAGTCTGAACATGGGAAAACATTTCCTTTTAAAGTAACTTTTTTTTTCCTTTATTTTCTAATCTACAATATAATGTGAATGCAAAATATTTTGGAAAGGATTTTGAAATAATACTTTGAAAGAACCATTTCAACACAAAAAAAATAGAAGCATTTTGTTGGGGACATATCAAGATGAAACTATGGGGACCTGCCCTTCTCTTTTCTTCCTCCAAGACAAAATTAAGGGCAAGGTAGACATTGTTTCACAGACACTTTTGATTTCAAGAGTACTGTAACTTCTGATAGAAGAAGATTCAGCTGAAATTTTATGGGCCTGCCCTACATGCAGCACAGGTAACGTGTGATTTAGCACAGGTAAATGAGTGATTTAGCACAGAAGCAGCAAAACACTCCACAGCCACTTCTGAATCGTAGCACCCATTACGAAGCTGTTGACTGTGCAAAAGTAGACCACGTATGTGGTAACAATAACACCTCCCCATCAGACTGACAACAGTTCTGTAACGCTGGTGGTAACAATTATGCCAGGTGTAAGAAAAGCCAGACCCTGTCTTTCGCAAGGGCAACTTTTCTGTCTTGCTTAGGTACCTAACTTGGGCACAAGTTTTAGGTGCCCACTGAACCGGTCCTATAGGTGATATTTATGTTCCCTATGTATTGCTAGAGGATACACGTTAGGTGTTTGGGGTTCCCTGTGGAGGTATTCAATGGCATCTCCCAGGTCTCCCATCGACTGCACAAGGAAATTAATTGTGGTGGACTGGCCCATTAGGAGCTCGATTCTTAATCCCAAGTTGCATACCCTAGGTAGGTGGGCTGCATTACTCTTAAAGTTTCTGCAATGTGGCATCGCCTTCAAAGGCATGGGACAGGTAGGCAAGACTGCCCTTTGCCTTCTCATATGCCCTCAGAGCAGACAAGCAGCCTTGGGGCTTGTGCAATTGGTATTTTTAAAGAAGAATTATTCTGGGAGATGCTGAAACAGTTGCCATCGTATGTATTGAGGAAACATTATACACCTGTGGTGCCGACAGAATTTTTCCATCTTAGTTATAAATCATTATCAGACCAAAACCTTTCTGCAATTAGCCAGGTAGTGACATGCTGGTCTCACAACCTGCAGTCCCCCCAGCAGCTTCCTGGCTGCGGTACCAGTTTACTAGCGAGAGTGGACTGGGGAGGGCACGTTTGGTGCCAGAATGCAGAATCAGGCAGAAAAGCTGATCTGGCCGACCCACGGCTGTGGGAGGGCTGTCCGACGTCTCGCAGAGCCGCTGCTGGGCGTGCAGAACTGGCATCGTGCAGGAATTACCCACCAACATGTGAGAGGGGTAAAGGAGAAAAAAAAGCTGCAGAAAAATCTCTTTGCCATACCAGAGCTGCCCACCAACAAATTATTCCCAGTTTGCCCTTGTGCCAGTTCCACAGTAATTCTTTTTAGCTGGAAATCCTCCCGCTGCCATCAGATCACACTTCTAGTGTCATCAAAGATCTCCAAGTACTTCACCCAAAGCTCCTGCTCCCAAATGGCCTAACCAGTGTAAAAGTGAAGCTAATTCACACCCGGTGAATCCAGGGCTAGGGCAATGACATGTGCCACTGCCTGTGATCATCTCTGCAATGCTCAGGAGCTCTGTCACTGTTCTCTCCCTTTGCAGTCCCGCTACCAAGAACTTCCTTTACTATCTATTCTCCACATGAGCATCTTGCTCCTTGGTAGGTAGGAAAACAGAGAACAGGACTAATAGTGAGCAACAGACGTATAAAAGACACTATAACTTGCCCTTTCTGCCTCCCGTTGTCTTCCCCTCTCTTTTCCACCACACGCAGCACCTGCTTTCCTACGTCGTTGAAGACTTTTTTTCATCTGTATTTAAAGCTGCTTTTCAGCTCGAGTCCCAGCCATGCACAGCATGTCTCACTGTTTGCTCTAGGAGTGTGCAATGGATGTGGGGTCTGCATCAATTAAAGGCTTTCTCTAGAAATGCAAGATGATTATTTTAATAACTGAATTCACTCCTCTCGGAAAACCAGTCAGCAGGTTTTTTCACCATGACTTCTGTAATAACAACTGTGCAGAGCTCTGCATAGGGCTCTTTTATCTCTTAATGGTTGAAAAGGTTTAATACAGGTTTTGTTCTTAGATTCCTATTTTCAAAATGTCTAGCACAACCTTACCTACATCATTGTTTACCAGCTAAGAAAGATACATATGTAACATGCATACCCACATATACATAAAGGACATTAAATAATTTAAGAACTTTTTTTGACATATTTATTAATCTAATTTTCTCCTTACAAAGTTCCTCACACTTCTACTACAGAACATATATTTAATCAGTTAATGTTGGTTTAAACATCTCCTCTCCTCTCCATTAAAGCATCTTTCTCTGGTTGGGAAGATGACACATCTTCTTTACTAAGGCTCATCAATTGTATTCTCTTGCCTTGCTAGCGTGGTGGTATCTGAATTTGTTTTAATTCTTGTTACAGGTAGCAAGAATACCCATCCGTAGTAAATTCAGAGGGAGAAGTTCAGAGCCCTCCAACAGCTCACATAGCCACTACAGTAAGGGGCTTGAAAGACATTTTGGAAAGGTATAGAGATGGCTGAAATTAGAAGATGTTATGTCAGCGTAGAAACACTGCCAAGAGTTAACTGAATATTTAGTAAAGGAAATAATTTTTTTTTCTGTCCACAGAGGGTAGCTATTGTAGGAAGATGGCAAAGTGCTACTGGACCTTCTACCTTTGGCAAGTGGTTGACATCCATCCCTGATCCACAGCGATGAGCAGTCATTACTAACTGAAGGGGCTTGCAATTGCATCTTCCTTTTCTCTCTACCCAAACGATCTTCCAATTGCTTCTTTATTATTATTCACATCACGGCGAGGTCTCCAGAAGGCCTGGCACTGCATAAAAGGCCATGTCTCCCAGCAAGTGCTGACAAAACTGAAGAGTGGAATAAGCTGGGAGGGAAAGACATGAAGCAGCTGACCAAGGTCATCTGAGAGGTCAATGGAGAATATTTTCTTTGCAGTCTTTGATGTGGCCAGTCCTCTCAGCTGCTTGATGGGAAGGAATGAGCCCCACACCCAATGAACCTGCTGTCTACAGCCCTGCTGGGGTGAAGGTGGAATTTACCCTAGAGACTGATAAAGAACGTTAAGTTCATAACTGAAGAATGGCAATGCAAAAAGAGCATCCTAAACCCCATCCTTGCTTTGATAGGTTTCTGCTGTCTTTCTGCTGTTTGTTTATGTTGGGACAGCTTGTCCTGGTACAGGTTAACCTGGTTTCATGTCCCTGGTGCAGTCAGGGCTCATAGTCTGGCCTTCCTTTAGTCAAGAGTGTTGTCCTAACGCCTGGTCTAGCAGAGACAAGAAAGAGATTATTCCTAATACTGAGCAGAGGAAGGAATGGAGAATTTTCCTAAAAATGCAAGGAAATGCTTCATTTCTTGCCCACGCGGAGCAGGTAGGCTGTCTGATCATGTTCTCAAGAGCTGATAGCTGCAGGGACATCTCCCAATAAGGGCACAGCTAATCCTCTGCAGACACCAGCTCTGCCAGCCCCTCCAGGTGAGGTGGGTGAGGAACCCTTCCTAGTCCTGCCAGACACAGGAGAAGAACAAGACAGACTTTTCCCCCCCGCCCCCCCCCCAAATAAGTTTTCCCAGCCTGTGAGCCAGAAGAGGCTACTTGCCTTCAAACATTATCAGGTTCCTTTCATGCTCCTGAGCAGCTACTCTGAGCTCAGTCTGCCCAATCCTGATCCGAGAGGCTGAGATGAAAACTATCTGCAGCCTCCAGCCTTCCTCTTCTGATCCTCTCCCTGCTCATGTTTTATTATTTTGCTTTAACTTAGCAACTTTTGCCAGCCACAGAGCACTTCACAGGATCCTGAGCCACAGGCTTGGGTTGGGACAGGTGGTATCACAAATGGCTACAAAGCCACGTTGCCTCCGAGGAAGCATCTGGTCCTTGGAGTCAGAGTAATCTTATATTTGGACCAGCTTTACTGGAGGAATAAACAGTTTGTGGATATTATTGATAGGCAGACGCGTGCTCTGATGTAGGCGGGCTCTGGTTTTGTATCCTCTCTGTCCCATGGAGGTGGTCGGTGCCTCAGGGTCATGTAAGGAGGAATTAATCTTAGAGCAGTGGGAAAGACTCCACGAATGCAAACGGAGCAAGGCTTATTTAAAAGTAGAGCTGTCGGCGTGAGAAAAACTGAGAATCTGGCCAGTAGCAAGTCTGCAATTACAGGTTTCAAGATCTTAAGTGAATGCAAGTAACTTTTCTACTTAAGCAATAAAGGATTTAATATCCAGTTGGTGTGCTTATCACAAATGTGGTAATAGAGATGTCTGTTTTATTTGCTGCTGTTTAGCCTAGTGTTCATAAATGACTGATAATTAATTAATTAAAGGCAGTATTACAAAAACCAATCTGCTTACAAAGGCTCCTTTTAACCAGCAGTTGTCATATTCGTTGTGATCTCAGAGAGATAAGTTCTAAGTTATTATATTTTCTCAGACAAACTAGCAAATAAACATGAAAAGAAACAGTAAAGGTGAAATACCTGAAAAATGCTTTCATGCTTTTTTTTTTTCCCCTCCAGGTAAGGACTCTGTTCAGAAATCATTCTCTTTCTTTGTAGTGATTTTTTTTTCTTTTTTCCTGATAAGAACAGCAAATTTGCTGGAGTTATTGGCAAATCAGGGTCATAAACCAATCTCCTTCCTCATATCTGATAGTACACAAGAAGTAATCCCCATGTAATCAATAATTCTGTCTATACCAATAAATAAAATGTGCCTCAGACCATACTCTGGCCCTGGGGGCAGGGGCACAACATATCCAAGCAGATACAGACTGTTATCCCCAAAATGGAGTTGATATACCAACCAGGAATGGACCCTTTCCCATGCTAACTCCCAAGCCATGCCCAGGCACTATTCTGGAAGTCTTAATTGACAAAAATGATGCCGGGATTCGTTAAAACTTGTGATTTAACAGTTTGATGTCCGAGGGTCAGTGCTGAGTGTAGACTTGCCCAGTCTATGTGGTTAGGGCACAATCTAGACCCCAAGCACAGGAACGTTGTTTTTTTGTCCTGGGCTGGGGAAAGCATGAGCAATCTTGCTCCAGGACGTATCTCAAAAGTCTTCATCAAGACTGCACACATCCAGCTTTGTTTTCCTGCTCTGCCATGGTCTATCTGCATGACCTTGGGCAAGTCACTCTCTGGCTGGGCTGCAGACTGCAGCGTAGCATAGCAATAACTGTGAAGGGGGTAGAAAGTGTCCCCAAAGCAATGGGAGCTGGCATTTTCGTACAGCCTGGGTCACCTGGCCTTTCAGAAGAGTAAAATAACTTACAATGACCCCTGTGTTGCCAGAGTGGATTTTAAACCCATCTCAGGCATTTGAAACCACACTGCAGTCTGCACTCTGGCTGTAAATGCCATCTCTCTGCTCTTCCTCTGGCACGTGGAAAGACCAAGACTTCCCGACTTACAGAGGGGCAGTGAAGATAGATGTATCCAAGGCTATAAGCTCTTCCAACACTACAGCAAGTAAGGAATAAACAATCATTACCCTTCACAGCCAGATTTTCTTAGGAAAAGCCAAGCAGTTTCATTAGATTTTACAGCCCAATAACAACTGTTTCAAAACCAGAGCAGTTTGCTGAAACCTGCTCATACGGCTCCCAAAAAGTTCCCGTGAAAGACCTGGCAAGAGCTCACCCACAGCCAGCCTTCAGCCAGCCTCACCTGGGAGACTCGAATCAATTTGGGCTCCAGCAGGAGACTAGAAGAGGGACAAAGTGAGAGTTGCTCACAAGACTTGAGGGGAAGAAAAAACTACAAGATGTTTTTGCAGCTCCCAGATGGAGCAGGAGAGCAGTTGGAACAACTCAACATGTCATTGTGGTTCCCAAACCAGTACAGGTTGACATTTGACCCATGTCAGCTGCAGACTAAACACATCTGGGACACCTTCGCGGTTTGTAAACCCACCCTATTGTTCTTAGAAGAATTTTATTCGATCTGAAGCCGTTATTAAAAGAACAAGACAGAGCAAAATCTAACCAAGCATTAACAAAGCAACGTGTCCTTTGAGAAAGTGAGGCAACCTAGAAGATCCTGGTGGGTCCTTATGATGCAGGGAAGTTTAGCTGAGAACAGTCCCAAGGACATGGACCGGTGAGTGTGATGAACACTGGTCCACACTGAATAAGGGCAGCCAGATGTGACCCTCTTGTTTGCATTCCCATGAAGTCTAGCCACAACCGCTCCTTCATGTCACGACTCAGGTAAGAAGAAATAAAAAACCTATAACTACAGCCTTTTGCTGAACATCCAGAGACTGATCTACCCTAGCAGTGTAGCCTCCCAGGTAGTTCTGGTTAAATGCATCCAGACACCCCAAAACAAGCAACACAGGCCTGGGTTTCTACAGTCTTTGCTCAGAGATGCGGAGGTCAGTAAATAGCCTGGGAGCCTAGATTAAATCAATATTTTGGCCATGGCTTGAAGGAGAGCAAGAGATGTTTGCCCACAACTTCCTAACCCCGTAGCTTAGTAGATGGGACAACAGAGATGACAGAGAGGGGGCTCACCTAGTGAATTAATCTATATAAAGTAGTAATTTATTCCTAGCAGCTGGAGCCAAAGAGACCAGAGGAGGTGATTTTTTGAAGACACACCATAGCTGAAGGCCAGTCCAGGTTCAGGGCTGACCGCAGTCCCACAACAGAGTCCTTACCGTACCAGGAAAAGAAAAACTGTGGCAAAGTGTGTTTCTCTTTCTCAGTAACACCAGGGATTCTCCTTATCCGCAGAAATGGATTGTAATCGTTAGCTTGTCTGTAAAGTGCAGTCACAGATTTTGGTGGCTTTACCTCCCTTCACTGAGAAGTGGGTAGAAAGCTGCCTGCCCTGTCCAGCTTTAAACCTGGATTCTTAAGGGCATTTATTCCTTCATCCAGAAGATGATACACAACAACTACTTGGGGGGTTGGAGGTGCCGGACTGGTATTCAGCAGTGCTCAGAGTCAGATATCTGTGCTTTGGGAAAACCTTTCTCTGTGTGAATTATCTACCGATCACTTATTCCAATAAATCTCTAAACCAGACCAGGTTGTTTTTTCCTTTGCTTTTATCTTTAAAAAAGGATGCACTCTCCTAGTAAAAAAACATGTTGCAAGTGACCCCATCCTAGTTTTCCAAGCTCAGTTAAGGTTTCTCTACAGAAGAAAATTAATCTGGATTGAGAGAGTAGAATCACTATTTCTGTATAAAGCTGGTTTAAAATTATGTTAGTCCAGATTATCAGTGTTCTCCACTGAACTAGCTTAATCTTGACTTTAAAAATAAGCAAAATGGAAAGAAAGCACTTTAATTCTGCAATAGCAGGGTTGTCTTCACAGCAAACTAAAAGATAAAATTTGTTCAGGGGTATTTAATCAGGAATAATTCGTGCTTCTGAGCACTCCTTGCACTCAGGACTTTCCAGCAGCAGCAAGGACACCTTTTCATTTCCACACACTCAACACCAACAGCCACAACTCTGCACAAAACAATTACTGTAACATCTAGAGCAACGGGACCAAATCCCAACTGCCCCCCCTGGCCCTTTTACTGAAGTAAAAATACCAATAAAATCAATCTATGTCTCTGCTTCAGTTTTTGGGACAGGGACTGGCTTTGCTTTTTTTCCTGGTAAATGAACAGTAAGAAACAAATGATAACTTTAGGATCTGGCCAGTACTTGCAAGACCACTACCTCCCTCATCCCTGAGGAACTCTTTGAAAAAAGGGGGACAGATAACCCCAAAGAGCCTCTCTGGTTTACGAGAAGGACCATATCCTCTTCCCTATGACCTGAGCCATGAGTAACTAGTGTGCTAGGGAGTTTGTTACACTCTGTTAAGTAAATCCTGCCTCTGGTGCAATGCCTGGGGGAGCATGCAGATATACTGTAATTCGCAGAAACTTCTTTCAGCAGCCACCTGCAAACTTTGCACCTTATTTCCTCATAGCAGGTTAGTCCTGGTGAACCGGATTGCTCCAGATGCGAGGGAAAGCGGATGGGTGCTTGTGTGCTGGGGAAATATTCCTGAGATCATTCGTGCCGAATTGTTTATTCTTTTGATTGGAAGGACTGAAACTTCTTTCACCTTTTACCTTGTTTCATCTTTGTTGGAAACCTCTAGCTGATGGGATCCGTCCCAAAACTCCAGCCCATCCATCAGCGGCAGAGTTAATTATTTTCACACCGAGAGAAAAAATTCCACCTCCCTTCCCCTTCTTTGCATGCAGGTAAAGAAAAAGAAGGCAGGACACCTGAAATCGCTTCTGGCCCAAACCTCCTGCTGCTCCTACGGCACTCGCAGAGGCAGGGAGATACAGGAGCTCACTCTGCATTTGAGGAAAGCCTTTTCTGGCCATATTAAAGATAAATTATCCCAGCATGGCAGTGGGGCTGGAAAAGGTGATAGTGAAACCCCAGCTCTCAACACCCCACCGACCTCCTGTCCCTTTTCCCCGGTGTATTAACCCTTCAAGGCATTGCAAGGTCTCCCGGTCCCGAGGCTGTTCTCCACTCCCTGCTTCTCCTGGTGCGTTAGCGTCCAGTCCCCCCACCCTCCTCCTCGTACAGAACAATAGCAAGGCACCGGTTTCAGCTGCTTCCCGAGGAAAGCCCAGATCATACACATTTAGATAGAGAGAGAGAGATATGATTATATTTCTCTTTGCTGTTTAGGACAAGAAATGAAGTGCTGCCTCTTTAATTGGCAAAAGCATGCAGTAAGAGCATACCTTTAATTTAGTGTTGGGATAGCTCACTTGCACCCTGGCTGTTGTCTTATTGGAGAGGGCAGCCTGCCTCAGATCCTCTAGCACTGAAATAATATCATCCAGCACGCATTTCTTATCCTGATTTTTCAACACACACAGATGGGAAAAAGTATAATTATAGCCTTTGTAGTTCACCTTCATTTCCAGCACGGCTCGGTGGATCTGCAGGATCACATCAGCCTGATGCAAAATATTGCCTCCGGGTTTGGAGAGGAGAATCACCCTGCCATACCTCCCCGGGGTGTGCAAGTCCGAATACAGCTGGCTTTTGGATTGATCGAGGGAGAAAAGGCTGCTGGCTAAGCTCCTCTCGATCTTGGCCAGGCTGTGGCTGGGGGCTACCAGGCTCTCCAGGTCAGTGTCAGGCTGGAAGCGGTTGAGCAGGCTGAAGCCGAAGATGATGGTCAGGACTGCGGGCACAGTGAGGAAAAACACCGGATGCCTGCTCACGAATAAACCCAGCTTGTAGAAAAACGACTGGAGCCCTCTGTGTATCACCTGCCGCAGCATCCTCCACCAGATCCAGCCTGCAGATGCTCCTGGCCGTCTTAGAAAGCACATGTGACATGTGTAGCTCCTTACCCCTTCCTGACAGTTTCCCTTTCTCTCTCCCTCTCTCTCTACTACTCCTTTAAAAGACTGCAGCAAGTTGCAGCAAGACAGCCAAATATTGATCAATGGGGTGTGTGTGAGCGCGCGTGTGTGTGTGTGTGTGTGTCGGGGGTGGAAGGGACCGGGCAGAGGAGGGAGGAGGGGGGTCCTTGCTTTTTTTTCTCTTTCTCTTTTTTTTTTTCCCCTCTCTCCTCCCTCCCCCCCAGCCAACTAGCATCGCCCCCCCTTCCCCCCCCCCTCCCGCCCGGGTGCCCCCCTTTCGCCGACGAGGCTCAGGCGTTGCACCGGGAGCGCTGCCGGCTCTGCAGTGCCCGCTCCGCGCCCGCCGCCGCTCCGCGCAGCCCCGCGGCGGGCACCGCTTCTCCGGGGCGGTGCAGCGAGCGACGGCAGCGGGTCCCCCTCCCGCTGCAAAGCACCGCTGCTCGCCTTCCTCCCTCCACCCCCTACACACACACACACACACGGGGAATTTGCCGGGGCGGGAGGATGATGCTGCATTTTAACATCCCCCGACCCCACCGTACGCCTCCCTCGTCGCCCACCCCTCTCCCCGGCCGCAGCCGCGGGGCCGCCCCGGGCGCCCCCGCTCCCCGCCGACTGCCGGAGGAGGGAGAGCTTTGCCCGGAGACTTTGCCAAGCGCTTTCCCACAGCAGCAGCGGCAGCAGCCGCGGCGCTCCGCTCTCCGTCCCCCGGTCCCACGGCTGCTGCATCCCCCCCCGCGCCCCGCCGCACCCAGCCCTGCCCCAGCCGCGCTGTGGCCCTTGGGGGGCGGGGGGGGACGGGGGGGGAGGACACGCACCACTCCAGGCAAAGCTCCCAGCCCAAATTGCCACCTCTCTCCCCTTTCCCCCATTTGCAGCCCGAGGTCGCCCAGGCGGAGCTGCCCCGTGGTCCTACAAGGGGGAGAGTGACTCCGGGAAGGGCTTGGGGCAAGGGGAGGAAGGGGGATGAGCTGCTCCCTTCTGTTGCCCGACAGCCTGACACCTCTCCTCCCGGCCAGCAGCTCCCTGAGCAGTGACCCGAGAGAGGTAGGACGGGGCTCCTGACACCCTCCAGCTGAAAAAGAGGTTTTCCAAGCAAAGACACCAGCAGACCATTACATAAGAGGAGAAAAATTCTGCAGCTCCCCGGACCAAAGGAGAGCAGCAGAGAAATGCATGCATTTGCAGCAGGAGAGCTGCCCACCAACTCTCCAGGCAGCAAGCTCTGCTCCTCCAGGAGCTTCAGCCAGGACTGCTTGGGACAGCAGATCCAGCCCTAGCAGACCTGACAGCCCCTTGCAGGCAAGGCAGGAGAAAAGACAGGCTTGCTTTGCAGGAGCTTTATATTTAACTCATAAGTTTAAATCGCAGAAATGTAATGAAAGAACAAAACCCGAAAAATGCAAATCTCTGCTCGGTGTCTACCCCTCCATCAAATTCCTGCTGTATTTTAGCTAGTTTTGTCAAGCAGAAATTGATTTATTTTGGGATGGGACAAAGGACGTTGTGCAAAACCTGAGAGAGCAAGGTTCTTCCATAATAAACCCTTACCGAAACAGAAGGAGGGAGAGTGGAAACTGGGAAGTTCGAGACTGTCAGTTAGCAGACTCTGCCCGATCCAGGACTAGACAAACAGTGGGCTATGCTCAGCTTGAAGTAATTATCGGTGTTTTGGAGAAAAACAGCATATTCAGCAATCCCTTTCATGCCGACACCTCCCCACACACACTTCTGTGTGGATGAACAGGACGTACAGAGCAGGAGCCCATCTTTGAGAGCTTTGGAGGGCTTCTGTTAGGTCTCAGAGGCAGTGATTCAGATTGGGAGCCTGAGGTCCTGCAGAACTGTGGAAATGTGAAATTCTTCCAAGGGGTGCAACAGAGATGCTGGGAGCATTGGATTTGAAACCTACCTGACTGAAAGCAGCGGCTAAGATTCACAAGTGCCTTGGTAAAAGTGGCTTAATTTTTAGGTATTTGAATGGGCGCTGCAAGCACATCACGCCTTTCAAATTCAAGCTGTTTTTATTTAGTGGCCTAGATAATGCTGATCTGGAGGCGCTTGCAAATGCGGGCTGGAATTGTTACAGGCAACAAGGAGGAGAGGTCGAAGGTGGGAAATTCTGTAGAAAAGACCCTATCAGCCTCCTATTTGCTCGTCTTAAAGCATTGTCCATGATGGAAATCTGCCTCAACAACCCCAGGAAATGCTAAGCTCCATTGGTACAAATTACAGCTCTTTGTCTATTTTATGATGCACTTAGGCCGATGGTTGAGTGCTCCCAGTGAATAAAGCCTAAATGCAAACGCTTTATTGAGCCTTTGTACTTACATACATAAGTAAGACCTTGAGTGGGAAGTCAGAACCTGATTCCTCATTTCTACACACGCAGGTTTATAATAGCCTTTGACAGAGTATGTCACCACATCTAAGCTGTGGGGGCTGCTGGCAGAGATACCTTAGCACTGTGGGCTTCAGCACAGGCTGCAGAAGCTCTGCCTGGAGCCTTTGGTACTCATTCCTTCTGTGGCTTATATGGTGTGGGTACCTGGTCTGGCAGGGAGAAAGCTGCAATCACTTCTCTGGATGCCATGGCCTTGCCCAGTAAGCCCTCCACAGAGCTAATCGTTGCTCAGGAGGTTGGCCAGATCTTCCTGTTGGCCACAGGAAGAGTTCAGGAACACAGTACAAGCAGTCTGGACCACCCTAGGAGGAGCAGGTCCCTCTAGTGCCTAAATAAGATATGGCAAAGGATGGTTTTTTTTTCTGCAGCTTCTTCTGGTCTTGGACAACTCCTGTCTGCCAGGATGCCGCAGTGGAGCATTCAGACACGGTGTTGCTGAAGCACAGACCATGCAAAGAGAGGGCACAGAAATATGTGCAATGAAAGGTGTGACTGAGCACACACTGCTTCCTTCCAGAGCAGGAAAATAAAGCAATATTGCCAAAGGGCACTGGCAGTTGGTCTTGCCTGGCCCTTGGAGTACACAATAACAAAGTGTGACCCGGCATTAGTGACCCCGCAGGTAACGTGGATGATAAAGTGACCAATGCACTACGTTGGTCATCTCAAATGGCAAAATCCATGGAGAATCTAAAAAGTCAGTTTGAAGTACATCTCAGAAACAAGCAGGGCATCAGCACCTTTTCTGAGAACAGTGTTGGGATATGCTGATATTTATATCCTCCCTGGTGTCATCCAATGAATCCTCTTTAAAGAGGAATAACCGACATCTCAGGGATGTTAGCTGGGGGAACTGAATGATGGTTTAGAGAGTCTGGAGCCCAGAGAAATAACAAACCACAGGGAGATTCAAAACACTCAAGAATACTTGAAATAAGATTCAGCTTGGAAATCTGGGGAAAATAATTGGAGTTGCCTACTCCCAGAAAAAAGACAACTTTGGAACAAATCACTTGGCACAAAAAAACCAGGATTACAGCAAAGGACAAGGTAGACATGGTTTTGGAAAAAACATTACATAGCAGAAAGTCAAAACAATACAAATTTACTTGCAGAGATATCCTAAAGCAGGGAGGGAACAGTCCCTCTGTGTCACTCTGATGTGGCTGCACTGGGGGACTGTGTTCAGCTCGGAGGGTTACTGAGACACAGGAAACTTGTCGATAGTTTAAATAAGAATCATCAACGGGCTCGAGGGGTTGGCATAGGTGCATTGAGTAGGTACTGAAGAAGGTACCTGAAGAGTTGGGTGCCCAAGAGCCAGATTGCCATACGTTGATTCACAAGCAAGTAAAGCTACAAACAGTCCTATTGACATAGTGATTTTAAGTTATTATGGTTTAATAGCTGGGTGGATGTAGTAAAAATTAATGGTACAAAAAGACATTAAATAGTGAAAAATCAGAGGAATAATTTAGAATAACCACAGAGGCTGTGGATATAAGAGTAAATAAAACAGACTTCAGACCGACTAGCAGTTCATATTCATATTCATATACTTGTATGATTTTCTACCTCAAACTGGGAAAGAATATGAGAATATGATATAGAGTTTAGTTTTAGAAATGTGAATTTTAAGAGAAAGTCCCTTAGCAATCCTCATTTAATTTCTGAATTTCCTCAGACTGCAGGGCCAGCACCACACAGGAGCCAGGCAGGGAGGGCAGGGGTGGAGAGGGGGAGACAGAGGGGTCTGTGCATAGTACGGGGGGATGAGAGCACTGGAGAAAGGATGTAAGAGCTGGGGTGACCCTTCGGGGGAAAAAACCAAACTCTGGTTACTGTGGTTGAATTTGCTGTTTTGTTTTTGTGCTATGTGGTGGTTTTGAAAATATTGGAGAAAACCCTGCCAGCTGCAGAAATGGAGGGTATGAAACACTGAGGTGCCTCGTGCCTTTTAGGGAGGATGTCAGGCCCTGTAGGACCAGAAACCTGCACCCACCGACTCTGGAGATTTTAAACAGAAATACCTGAGACTGATGAAAAGCACGGACAGTCAGGCTGATAGTAAAGACACAGGAGGCTGTAGTGGTAATAACAAAAGGATTAGATGCTGAAGAGCCTTTGAAATTCTGGTATGGGAGGAAGCAAGTATCAGATCCTTTATGTATTGACATATTTTCAAATGTTCAGCTTTATTATAAAAACTGGGGGGTTGGACTAGATGACCTTTAAAGGTCCTTTCCAATCCAAACTATTCTATGATTCTATGATTCTAAAAGTTTTACTCCCCCGATTAGGTGTTATTTCCTTAAGTAGCTATAGGGCAGTTGGTGAAGTGCTAAAATACTACTCACATAAGTAAAGATTGCCAAGCCAGGGTTTTCAAAGGATTAATATTTGTTGAATAAAATTGGCCAATACTTTCACATATAAAAACCAGATTTTGAAAAATATTGGGCATAAACTCACTGTTTTATTCTACATTTACTGGATTGTTTTGTCTCCCCTATAACAAACAAGTTCTTTTAGTTTTGAAAAGCAAAAACTGTCAATTCAAAAATCAAGCTTTTGGGAAGAAATTTAAAATACATTTTTTTTCTGATTAATTCTGCAAATCTTTTTAAATTTCAATTTTTCACCAAAAATTGGAAGCTTTCTTGGAAATTTATTAGAAAGAAATAAACAGGTTTTGCTCCTGTTTAGGTTTCTTTTTTAAGTTGCAAAAATATACTTGCCATTTTCTAAGCAACTATAGCTAATTCACACTGTTACCTGATAAAAGCCTCCGGTGTTAGCAAGGAGCTGTGAGATCTGTGGCAAGTAAGAGCATCATAAAATGCATAATGCTAATGTATTATATTTCTTGAGAGGACTGAAAAATTAAAATGCTGAAAGAAGACAGCTTGCAAAGATAGCTGCGAGCAACAAGTAGTTAAGTAATACGTTTTGTGTGGGTGGGGAGGTTAAGTTGCGGTTTTGTTTTCTTTTGTGATAGAGAAAATATTGATTCAGCTGGAGAAAATGGAAATGACTGAAGAAGCTATCTCAGATGAGTGAAAAAATCAAATACACTCCCACATGTGTTTCTCCTTATCACTTCTGCAAAAATTAAAACCCATCTTTTCAGCTCTTGTTACTGTGCTTCCTACTATCATAAAAAGCTAACAATGAATATTCATTTCTTCCATCACCATATGTCTTTATTTTCATGTCCCTGCCTATTTGGAAAAGTACTTTGAAAACAAAGGTGTCTGCTACAACCCATCTCTAGATGGAGATCTGTGGAACTGTAAATTATACCTGTAAATTATACCCGCTATCCACTTCCTCCTTAAGGGCTTTATACAGAGACCGTATCTACCCTGTGGGTTTTCAAGCTGACCAGTGAAGCTACTGCAATGTGTTCTTAGTGCTACAGATCCAAAGGAAGATGGAAATACACTCCTAAGCACGGGGATCCCAGTAAGAAAATAGAATCACAGACTCATAGAATTGTTTGGGTTGGAAGGGACCTTTAAAGGTCATCTAGTCCAACCCCCCTGCCACGGGCAGGGACATCTTCAACTAGATCACGTTGCTCAGAGCCCCGTCCAACTTGACCTTTCCCAGGGATGGGGCATCTACCACCTCTCTGGGCAACCTGTGCCAGTGTTTCACCACCCTCAGTGTAAAAAATTTCTTCCTTATATCTAGTCAAAATCTACCCTCTTTTAGTTTAAAACCATTCCCCCTTGTCCTGTCGCTACAGGCCAACTAAAAAGTCTGTCCCCATCTTTCTTATAAGCCCCCTTTAAGTACTGAAAGGCCTCAATAAGATCTCCCCAAAGTCTTCTCTTCTCCAGGCTGAATAACCTCAACTCCCGCAGCCTTTCTTCATAGGAGAGGTGCTCCATCTCCCTGATAATTTTCATGGCCCTCTGGACCCGCTCCAACAGGTCCATGTCTTTCTTGTGCTGAGGGCTCCAGAGCTGCAGGTGGGGTCTCACTAGAGTAGAGTAGAGAGGTAGAATCACCTTCCTCAACCTGCTGGCCACGCTTCTTTTGATGCAGCCCAGGTTATGGTTGGCTATAGATAGATGGTATTAATCCTTGGACTGACAACATCTTGGATACTTGCCTTGCATTATTTCACCTCCTCATTGAGAATGGAGGGTAATGTAGTTATTTAGCCCAAATCAGAGGGTGGTGCTATATGGCAGTGTTATTTTCTGTTTACAAAGGTGGGTTCAGAATGAAAAGGCAACACTATAGGTCTTGTAGAAGAGACCACATTCATAAAACATCCTCCTAAGAGACTGCTTCTCCTTTATTGCAGGTTAGCTCTGCTAATTTTGTCAGCCTTAGTCTGCCTTTTCAGAGATGGCCTGAGATGGCCTTTGCTGTGCGTCCTGTGAGGACTGAATGCAGTAAGATAAGCTGATACAGAAACTGATGGGAAGGAGCAAAGTGCAGTCAACTTCAGGACTTTATTTCTTTAGACTGACATGAAATCAAGAGATATGCAATAAACCTCATCTAGTGGTGGTGTTGGCTGCTTAATGACATAAAGGGCATGGTGGTTTCAACAAGAGGTAAAAAGGAGGATGAAAACTAAGGAATTTATTATCTAGGAAAACAGTCTCAAGATAAAGTACTTTATAATTCCTAAAAGCTGCATTATCTTAAGATATTTGTAATAGGGGACCTGCAGAACATGTTCCATGAAGAGCAAACCTACATGATCATGAGTCCATGCAAAACGTCTCAGTTCAGCTTCTGTCTTTCTGTCTTTTAAACAGTAATGCAGAATTAAAAAAAAAAACGAAAACAGAAACCCAAAAAACAAACCAAAACCAAACAAACCCAAAAACCTGGGACTGAGAGAGGCTGCAGGAGTGTGAAGCATTTGAACGCTACCTGGAGGGGGTCTGCTCCTGTTCCTGCCTCTGTCATGTTCCTATGGGATGCTACGCCAATGGTTTAGACCCAGCGGGGCTGTAAGTCTCCTGTCAACTTGGGATCACCAGGTCTACTTTGGTGAACCACTGAACATTTCCAGCCACAGTTGTGATGGGTGTTGAGCTGTGGATATGACTATCCTAGTAAACGAAGCAGTGCCAGGGCCCATTTTCTAGCTCTGGGGCCAGCTGGCCCAGCTGGGCTGTGTCTATAACGTTGAAGTATCTCAGCCTCCAGAACAGGGTAGCTGCATCCAAACCGACAGCTCAGAACGGTTCCTGGCTGGTGCTGGATCCTGACCCACAGTCAGGATCGCGTTGGGAAAGTGATGGTTATTTTGGGCCAAAATCATTCCAGGCACCATTCTAAAAATTGAAGAGTATAGATGATTGCATTCCAGCGCTTGGGAATGTTCCCTGGCACCTTTCAGTTTGCTGACAGAGGTAATTATAGGATGGGATTTGCCTAATCAAGTATAGATGCCTACATCTGAGACAGTTGTCTGGATCTACCCCAGACAATGTATAGTCAATGAAGATAAACACTTGGGCATAATTTCTCTCATCGTATGAGATCTACTTATTATTAAGTGGATGTCTAATAACAGTCACATGGATTGCACCATAAAAGCTGTATTAGATAACACTGACTATAAGAGTAGCCCAGAAAGACTAGGTCACTGCATTATGAACAACATAGACCAATATAGACAATCCAGGGTAATTATACTCCAAATGTAGGTATTGTAGTCAGTGGTAGAAGAAAAACTGTGCAAAAATCTGTGACAGAACAAAGATTCAGTCTTAAACTGGTAAGCAATCCCTGAACCATCTTTTCCAATATTTTATGAAACTTCTATCTTCTTACGCTTCCCCAGGTTTTATCTTCTGGCTGCCTTCACAAGATGTGACTAAGTCTGTGTATATCTGAATATATGAGGACCTGATTCTGTTTGCAGGTCCCTTGGCAGCAGTGTAAGAGCAATCGTAACAATTTGCATTTATACACTTCCTTCCACCTGATAGTCTCAGAGTGCTTTACAAATACTGATTGATTATGTTTCACATTACTCCTGTGGGATGGCTATAAAATAGGAAAATAGAAGTGTGGATTATGAATGACTGGAACTGAAAGATAGGCAAAGAGGAAAGAAAAGCATACTGTTAGAAAAAGGAAGGACCATTATTTCTCCATAAAACCAGGAACTCAGTGATTTTGTCCCCATTTACACCAGCTGGAAATTCAATTTTCATGCCCCAAATTCCTGGCAAAGCATGAATTTAATTCAGGACGTATCTTGGCATTAATGAAAACTCTGGATGCTCTTAACTTTTGAGATAGTATGTGCACTACATAGAGTAAAGGTGATTCTCATGTGTGGTATCAGGTTTTTGTTGCACTGGACTAATTTAATGAACATAATAACAAGAAAGACGGCTTAGCCAATACCTGTGAATGAACAATACATATTCCCCTATCAGTAGAGACTATAGATTTATGTAGGCCAAGTGGCTTCACAGGGAATGTGATCCAGTTTATCTGACTCAGTGTCAAGTTCTTCCCAAAAGAGGAGCTAAAATTCCCAACGTGGTCAGTGGAGATAGGCAGGGTGTTCTGGAGGCCTCCAAGGAGAGATCTTGCCCACCTAAATTTAATCACCTAAATTAGATAAAGTGGATCTTCCTTTCAAGACCTTCAGGACATCTATCATCACTACTTGCCTGGGAATTTAGGTATTTACTGTAGGACTGCTCTGATAGGAGCCAAAAATACAGGTGTTGCCTAGAGAGTCAACCCAGGCAAACCGGATCCCTCCTAAGGAAAAAATAGATTAGAAAAATCACATGCAAGTGTTGGGGTGGCAGTGAAAGGAAAAAAGCGTGTTCTTCAACAAAGACTCACCTCCCTGCCCTATTTGCCAGCTTGGTCTCTGCAGAGGTTGCGGTCCCTTTCCTGACACACCACTGCTCATGTTGAGTGATTCATATGCTAAGCCCTGAGAACCCTCCTCCCCACTCCTCCTCATCGTTGGCTACATAACCTTGTCTGGGATCAACTCCCTGAGTGAGGCATATTGCTGTGCACTGTTGCTCCATTCTCTGCATTATTTAGCATGCTGACAGCCTTTGTGTTATCTGCAAATATTACCAACGGTGATTGCAAACTGCCTTCCAGAAATATGGGATAGCAACAGTCTATGCAGAACCCTACTAAGGGCATCCTCTCTCCATCATGGTTACCCATTGACAAACCCTTTTGCAGGTTTGTGAATTAGCCTGTTCTTAATTTCCTTAACATCGGCCTTATTGATATTATGTGGAGCTAATTTTTTAATGAAAATGTTATGCAGCAAAAAGTCAAACACCGTACAGAAGTCTAAATAGATTACATCTTTGTTGTTACCTTAATTAGCCAGCCTTGGAAAATCATCAAATATTTAAATTATATTTGTTTTATGAGACATGTTTTCTGTAAAATTTTGGTGACTAGTATTAATTGATTATATTCCCTATTACCTTTTACCAATTCTGTATTAACTTTGCCTTTTTTTCCTGTATCGGTTCTGTTATTGATGTTACACTGGCTTTCTCAGGAGATCTGGTTCATCATTTGTTATTATTGACAGACATCAGCAGGTTTCCCACCCTTTGGAACATCCTCTGGATTCTGTTCTTTGGGAAAATGCTTTTCTAGAAACTCTTGGGCATGAAAGTTGCCCCAGCCTGCAAATTTTCCTGTGTTTCGATATGTGATCGTGTTGAGTAGCTGTGTCAAAAGCAGGGGTGTCATTTCAGACAACTTCTATGGGAGATGAGGAATACGGAGGAAAGGAGAGGGGTAGCACCTGCAGGAAAAACGCTCCAGTCCCAAATGAGCCTGGTAGCTTTGAAATATGAGAATGAGTATAGAGAGATAGAATAGTGAGAAGATCGATAGGCAATTATGACCTGACATGAACTGCAAAATCCACAGAAAATTTAACGGTCACTTCCGTCCCAGCCCACCCTGCTACACAAATGCTTCCCCCTCTTCTTCTTCCCCTCCCTTCTGCATGTGAATTTAGTGGTTCTCTAAAAGAGTCTACTTTAACCAGCTTCTTCTGCCTTTGATGGATCCTAGCCCCCGCCAAAGACCTCAAATTTCTAAGAGCTGTTATGTACGAGACCTTCCTTCCCCTCTGCCCACATCCACTATTGCAAGAATCTGGTACTATTCTTGGCCAGGAAAAAGGAAATCTGGTGGTTTAGATCATCCCATGAGGGAATGGACACTGCTATACACCAAACTCATTAACATTTTCTTAGACTGGATCCGCTTGATCCTTCAGCAAGATGGATATTTTAAGAAACTGCTTTTCTCCCTTACTTGTTACAAGTCTTAAGAAGGTTTCAATATTTGATAGCATTTTTGTTTCCATTTTCAGCAAGAAGGTCATGTGTAATCAAATCAGATGGCTAAAAAAGTGAATGTCAGAAAAATAAAAATCAAAGTAGAAGAAAGATAGAAGAGGTTGTAGAGAGAACACTTAGATGAATTTAAATTGGATTCTCAGATAATTTATGGAAAAATATCTTAGTGTTATTGTCAGGTGTCTGTGAACTCCTGGACGTCAGATGAGGTCGCATAAGATAAGAAAAAGCAAGTAGAGCAGACTTTTTTAAAAAGGAAGAGGAGGAATAGAAGGCCAAAGGATACTGGCAAGCCAGCCAGCCAGGCGTAATTGAACAATAACTATCTGAAAGCACGTAGGGAGAAATGAGCAGTAATGTGGTTTTGTCAAGAAAAAAAAAGTGTCAAAGGAATTTAATTTCTTTCTATGGCAGCCTTCAGGATACAGTAGTTAAATATTTGACTTTAGGATGTCTACTGACATTGTTTCATATTATTATCTCACAAACAAACTGGAGAAAGATAGTCCTGATAAAACCAAAGTAGGCTGAAAAACTAGTTAGAAATGACTGCTTGAAAGTAATTATGATTGGTTCATTTTCCAAATGGATGTACTGTGAAAAATTTCTCAAGACTCTTTCTTTGGTCAGGTATTATCAAATATTTTGAGTTATGCCTTGGATGGTCATACAGGGAACATATTACACTTGCAAATGGGATCAAATGGGGTGAGAGCTGAAAGGAGTGGAGCATGGAATAGAAATCAAAACAGGGTGGAAGAAATGCATGCAATTCAACTGAATGCATATTTGTCCACTCAGATAATAATCACTTTAAGACAGGATATGGAATGTCTGGATTGAAAGGTATTTTTAAATAAAAGTGGGGTTTTACTGCAAAACAATCTGGACATGTTTCAATAAAATCAGGCAGCTTCCAAAATGGCCAAACATCATATCGCATGTGTCTGTCATGTCAAGACATGTCACATAATCCTTCTGCTTACACTTCAAGGCTTGATATGGTTTAGTCCCAGTGTTGTTGCAGGTTATAAAGAGATGAACCAGTTTTGTGGTTTAATCCCAGCTGGCAACTAAGCACCGCACAGCCACTCGCTCCCATCCTTTGATATGATACACAGGTATCATCCCCTTAGTCTATGGACCACCCCTGTGAAATGTCTGTGAAATGTCTGTAAAATATCCATAAATGTCCACAAATATCCACTGAGTTCATTTAGTCCATGACTTTGGGCTCCATCTGTTATGGTGGTCACTCAGGTCAGCAGAGGTGGTGCATTGTGTGGAGTTATTGGGCACCAAAGCCAGCCCAGGTCAGGTCACTGATGCACTTGCGCTGCTTCTTGTAAGTCTTGTCCTCCATTGGTTCAGGTGGTTCCTGCTATAGTAATTCCTATAACATGCAACTCAAATCCCGGGTTAGAGCAATTTAAACGTATTTCCATTACAGTCTCCACCCCTGGACCCTCTGGACCAGACCATCAGATTTAACATTGCAATGAACTCCTCCCCTTGCCCCTGCTCCGGCTTGGACTTATCCACAGACTGCAGTCCCTTAGGAGTGTACCTGTTCCAAGTGGAGCCTTATCTATGAGCCACAGACTCTCCAGAGTTATACCTGCTGTGGCATAGACTCATCCACAGCCACAGTCGCTCTGAGATGTACCTGTGGCCACCTTCTCCATGGGCCACAATGCCTTCAGAGATATACCTGTTCCAGCGTGGCCTTACCCACAACCACAGTCCCTTCAGATGTAAACCTGCTCCGACATGGCCTTACCCATGGCTGCAGTCCCTCCAGGGTTGTACCTGCTCTGTCGTGGACTTATCCATGGCCACACGCTTTGAGGTGCTCCACATGACCTCATGCTCCAGCATGACCTCCAGCATGGCCTCATGCACAGCCGCTGATGCTTCAAGGTGTACCTCCAGCAGCATGGACTTATCCACAGCCACTGATGCTTTGAGGTGTACCTTCTCCAGCATGGACTTATCCTTGGGCCACAATCCCTTCAGAGGTGTACCTGCTACGGCACAGACATAACCATGGCCACAGACGCTTCAAGATGTACCTGCTCTGTCATGGGTTTATCCACGGCCACAGACGCTTCGGGGTGTCCTGCTCCCACGTGGACTCATCCACAGGTCACAGTCCCTTCGACTCGAGTTCCCACTGGAGTTCCAGGCTGCCCAGTACAGCAGCGCAGGAACAGCAGCGATGCCCTGGCCATCTGCCAGCCCAGGCGCACCCCCATTGCTGTTATCAGAACGTTCCCAGGCACAGCACAGTAAGACGATAAGCGGTACAGCAGTACAGCAGGCAGCGAGAGCAAAAAGCAGCCACTAACGAGCACTGGACTCTAATACACAGTAAGGCAAGCAAGCCCCGTGGCAAGCACAGGAGTCTGCCAATTAATAGCTAAACAGCAATAACAGCTATAAATTCGATCTAGCACATTCCAATCAAACCTGTCGTTATCTTGAACCTTTCAAGCCCCTCATTGGGCGCCAAAAAAGACTGTCGTGGTTTAACCCCAGAGGGCAGCTAAGCACCACGCAGCCGCTTGCTCATTCCCTGGTGGGATGGGGGAGAGAATCGGAAAAGCAACGTGACAAAACTCGTGGGTTGAGATAAAGACAGTTTAATAGGGAAAGCAAAGGCCATGCACACAAGCAAAGCAAAACAAGGAATTCATTCACTACTTCCCACCGGCAGGCAGGTGTTCAGCCATCCCCAGGAAAGCAGGGCTCCATCACACGTACCAGTTACTTGGGAAGACAAACGCCATCACTCCAAACATGCCCTCCTTCCTTCTTCTTCCCCCAGCATTATACACTGAGCATGACATCATATGGTATGGAATACCCCTTTAGTCAGTTGGGGTCAGCTGTCCCGGCTGTGTCCCCTCCCCACTCCTTGTGCCCCCCCAGCCTACTCACTGGTGGGGTGGGGTGAGAAGCAGAAAAGGCCTTGACTCTGTGTAAGCACTGCTCAGCAGTAACGAAAACATCTCTATGTTATCAACGCTGTTTCCAGCACAAATCCAAAACATAGCCCCACACTAGCTACTGTGAAGAAAACTAACTCTATCCCAGCCAAAACCAGCACAACCAGAAATATACTTGATTTGGCCAGTGTAAAGGGTCGTCCAGACTTGACGTTTTATATCTGAGGACAAAACTCAAGGATCAGATGCTGTTTGGAAGACTCTATCTGAGTGCTGCTTCATGATAGCTGGTCTAGTCTGAGCTTTAATTTCTACCAAAAAAGGCCACATTTAGTTCATTTGTTGAAGGACTATTTCCGTCACTTATACATCAGAAGCCATAAGGAGACAAAGATAATTTGGGTGTTTATCTTCAGGCAATGTGACTGTTACCCTTCTCCCACCCCAAAGGGGACAAAAATACTTCCCTCATGTTGCAGAAACCTCTATTATTGCAATAGTGCCCTTTTCTTCTCTCCCTTGCAAATTCACGTCTGTATGATAGCAAGTTTCAGGAATCAGTGACCGCTTCTGTCATACCATTTACCCAAGAAACAGCCGCAAAATGCATCAGACTGACTTCACTATAAGCAGGTTCCACTGCAAGGCATGAGATATCATACCTCAACAAACCATGAATTGATGCTTCAGTCAATATTTTTCTTCTGATGTTCTTTGCTGAATTTAATTACTGGGTTTGACTTCAAGATTCTGTCATCATCAGCATGAAAATGATCGCCTGAGTAACTTACTGCAGCAGAAACCTCATCATTTGGTATCAATGGCTTTTAATCAAATTGCAATAAAAGATAAACAAAACTTTTCAAAAGCAAATTTATCTCTGCTTAAATATTTCTGGTTCTATCTCCTGTGAAGTCAAGTTGCCCAGCTGAAATGTCAGTGGTAATGAAACCCATTAGGTGCCTCTGCCACCTTTGCTGAGCTGATTCCAGTTACACACTGTCCCATGGTGAGGGACTATGAAGTAGAATTTCAGTAAACTAATTGCAAGGGCTCTGCTATAAGCTGACCTGATTTCCCTCTCTTTGCTGTGAATGGCTCCATCTTGCCAAAAGGAGAAAATTAGGTTGTTTTTTAGGATTGCCATGCCAAGATCATGAAGTACTTTGCATATTAGGACCAACTTATTGAATATGATGTGATAGTCTGAAACTATCACACTCCTTCCTCTTTCCAAGTATTTATGAGATTTCTCCCTAATCCTAAACCTTCTTCTCTATGCAAAATTCTCAGTTCTTCATGCTTTACCTATTTACTTTCCTCTTTAGACAGTACTGCTCCCTTTAAGAAAAATATTCCTTGTAGTATGCATATGCAAAGAACAAAGTGGACATGATGGTCTTTTTCAAATATATGGAAAGCAGATATAAAAGAAGAAAGAATTAATGTGCTTTGCATGTTCTTGCTAACTAGGATAACATGTAATAAACTTCAGCAAGCAGGTTGTTGGTATTGCACCGAAACCTTCTAATGCAGAGAACAGGTAGGCACTAGCACTGACTGCCCAGAGAAGTGGTCCAATCTCCAACACTGGAAGGTTTTATAAGTCTGCTATGAATTTCCTAGAGTTCCCTGTCTTGAAGTTCCTCCTAATGGAGGAGTATGGGTGCAAAGCTCATCAGCTGTGGAGCAGATCATATTTCTCCAATCTCACCCTCCACAGGGATAAAAAAATTAAAACCTGGATGGTACTTTTTTCATCTTCAGTGATCGGCAGAATCCGGGACACACTTTTGCAAATATTGAATATTCTCTATCTATATGTATTTACATAAGAAAATACACAGAATAACCTCATTTAGGATCTTTATTTTTTTTCATTTCTGTTTTGCTGAAAAAGTGTGAATGTCAAATTTCTTATTTTCTAAAGATGTAATTAAGTTCCTCCCCCCCCCCCCCCCCCGCACAGTAAATGTCAAAGAGCTTTCACATGGATCCAGGAATTTCATTAAAGTACAAAACCCAAGGTTTTTAAAAATCATTTTTATGAGTTAAATAAAATGATCTTAAAAGTCCTAGATGCTTAAGCAGGGTTGGAGAGCTTTTAACGACCTGTTTGCCTCTAGGATGAAGTTAAACTATAATGTTTACAAATAAATTGAACAGATCGCTTCAGAACTCCACAAGATTTTACCATACCAGTCCAGTAGCAGATCTCATCCTTCCTGATGAGAATACAGAATTTTCCCACTTCTTTGATTCCCAGTTGATTTCTTTACTTCAAACATGCTAGCACCTAAACAAATTGGCTATATCAGTGGTATAAACAGAAAATACTCTGCACTGAGACAGAGCTTAGTGGCATCGGCATTAATTTAGCTCTTCAATAAATTCCGCTTCCTGCTACTTGCTCAGTGCTTTTACAGGTTAAATAGTTTCACATTTTTATAACTTTGGTAAGAACCCTGAACTGCCTGAAATTTTTTTAATTTAAATGATTTATATAAATGGCAGTAACTATATATCTCAGTTTTAGCTTATTCTAAGCAGATTAACCGAGGTGTCAGAATTTAAAATTAAATATTAAGGACACTTATTATTGAAATAAAATCATAATTGAAAATCCCACTGTTTCATCTGATACAATTGATTTTTAGCATTTTATTTTCTATCCGTTTTTTCTGTGATTTCAGTCTACACAGCGTATTTTGTATTGCAATATTGAAATAAAATGCAATAAGTCATGAAATTCATTTATGGGACGGGTTACCACTCACCTAACATTAGCTGTTTAAAAGTTATGTGCCTAGTCTCATCTAGTTATGTAGGTCCCTTAATAATTATCAAAAAGACATCTTCACCAGGAGATTCATCTTAGACTTATCTTAGAACTTTTTGTTAGATGGGGATGAAATAGCCTTTGGACATGACAGTCTGTCTCCTATTGATGGACTCCCTTATGGTTAGTTCAGACCAGATACCCAACCTTCAGATAGCTGAAATCAGTAAGATGAACATACTCTTAGAGACTATGAGGGTCACTGCGTTGTCAGCTGCCATCATTCATCCAGGTCGTCTACCAAAGACATCACTCTTTGCAACGGGGCTGAAAAACCCTTTCAGGAAGGGCATGGAAGTTTCCCTCTGGGCAGAAATTGTGGAATGTTTCAGCAAGTTTGTCCCACTTGTGTATAGATGTTAACATGGCTCTGTGGACAGATGCAATTACAAGTCACAGAAAACACAAAGGATGCATCTATCTACCATGAGATAATCCTGAAACAGCCTTATCACAACAGGCTGGCACTTTCCCTTGGTGCCCAGATCAATCTTCCCCCTGTGTCATGGTTTAACCCCAGCCAGCAACTAAACACCACACAGCCGTTTGCTCACACCGCCCCGCCCCCCCCCGGTGGGATGGAGGAGAGAATCGGAAGAGCGAAAGTAAGAAAACTCATGGGTTGAGATAAGAACAGTTTAATAATTGAAATAAAATAAAATAAAAATAAAAAAATAATAATAATAATGATAATAATAATTATTGTAACGAAAAGGAAAGCAATGAAAGAGAGAAAGAGGAACAAAACCCAGGAAAAACAAGTGATGCAACTGCTCACCACCTGCTGACCGATGCCCAGCCAGTCCCCGAGCAGCAATCGCTGGCCCCTGGCCAACTCCCCCCAGTTTATATACTGAGCATGACATCGTATGGTATGGAATATCCCTTTGGCCAGTTTGGGTCAGCTGTCCCAGCTATGCTCCCTCCCATATTCTTGTGTACCTCCTTGCTTGCAGAGCATGGGAAGCTGAAAAGTCCTTGACGTATGTAAACACTGCTTAGCAAAAACTAAAACATCTGTGCGTTATCACATTATTCCTATCCTAAATCCAAAACACAGCACTATACCAGCTATTAGGAGGAAAATTAACTTTATCCCGGCCGAAACCAGGACATCCTGGAAGTGCATTTTTCACATGCCGACCGCTGGATGTTCAGGCATTCCTAGGCAGTACATGAGTTAAAGCCCAGGCTGCTGTCCAGGGAATATTAGGGCTCATCTCTAGATGAGCACTCCTCTGCGGAGGGTTTTTATCTTGGGTGTTTTTCTTTCAGTCATAAAGAAAGGAGGAGAGTGAAAAATGTTAATGCAATGCCACTCCCCCAAGAGAAGGTGGAGCAGCCTCAGGAAAACCAGCGAAGGAGGAGAAAGGAACCAGCAGGAAGTCTGAAGGTTAATACCATGCCCTTGGCATTCTCTGCATAGGAAAGCTGCCAAGAGTTTCCTTTGTCACGCTGCTTTTTCTCGAGGCCTTTTGACTTCACTTAGTTGGTGAATGGAAAGCTGCACATGAAATGAATAATGTTTGTGAGACCAAATGTCACCACAGCATTCTTCTCGCATGATGGTCTTTCCTTCTCAGTGTATTTTCCTTTGAAAACACCCTTTTCACCCCATTTCAGATACTCTTACTTGCTTCCCTTTAGATCCATTCTCCAGACCCACACCAGCATGGCCTTGTTCATGATATCTTACCCACTACAACAGCTCTGAATTTTCTTTGTTATATACAGCAGCAAATAAAAACCACAACCAGCTCCTTTTTCCCTTCCCTTTTCTGTTCAGCAACATACAAGATTTCTTTTGGGTCTGAGATTATTCTTACCACTCCATTCCATAAAACACATACTTATTGTTAAATATTATTAATCATAATAATAACAACAACAACAGCAACAACAAAGGATGAGTGAATGATGCAAAATGCTCATCTGAGGAAACAGATGTCAAGAGATGACATTGGATTTACTCAACCCACATCTACTAGCAGTGTGGACATAAATGAAGATACCTGTTCTCCCCTTCTAGAAACTCGTGGCCGTTGTACCTACACAAATATATATGTTTGACTCTGCCCACAACCCTAATCTTTCCCCTCTAAAGACCCATTTAATGTTCATCTCTGCCAAGCTAATACAGGTGCCAGTAGTGTGACGCAGGGACAAATGTTTTCTCCTTGTTTCTTCCATGTGTCCCCCCTTCACTGAAGTGAAGATGGTTTAACAACACCAAGAACTTTATGGCTGGCAGGTAAACACCTCCTGGAAGAGACGGAGGGATTTCTGTTCATCTGAAGCTCATGTGACAGTGATCCATAGCAATGCAGCTCCTCAATAAAGACATACACTGATGTGAGCTAATGCCTTGCTGGAGCTGTTGGGCTGAACGGACTTGTGATTGGCCTGTGGGATATCTCATTCCTTACTGTTCTTTATTCATTTAGTATAATGGAAATAAAGAAATTGAAACAGGAGGGTCTGACAGGATAATAGGCTTGTGATGCTCTGAAAATAAACATCTACCTCCATCTTGACATTTATTATCTATAAACTGCTTGGCTTCTTTTTGGCAGCTTTATTGTGTCAGGAAACCATTATCCTGTCACAGCACTGTATTGCACTGACATTATCTCTTAAGCAAATTTTGGTATTGAATTTACAGTTCTGCGAGTATTTCCAGCCTTACACTGCTGAAGGCTCAAAGCAAGGTAGGGCAGGTCTTTGAACACAGAGGTGATGGGACTGCACCAAGGTTCATGGGATGGACTAGCTTAGGTAAAGAAGAATGGATGCTGGTGGGAAAAGTCATAGAATCATAGAATCATAGAATCATTAAGGTTGGAAAAGACCTTTAAGATCATCCAGTCCAACCGTCAACCCAACACCACCATACCCACTAAACCATGTCCCTAAGCACCTCATCTACACGTCTTTTAAATACTTCCAGGGATGGTGTCCTGGTTTTGGCTGGGATGGAGTTGATTTTCTTCCTATTAACTGGTATAGTGCTGTGTTTTGAATGTAGTGTGAGAATAATGTTGATGACACACTGATGTTTTGGTTGCTGCTAGGTATTGTTTACGCTAGTCAAGGACTTTTCATCTTCCCATGCCCTGTCAGATGTGCAGGAGGCTGGGAGGGAGTGTGGCCAGGACAGCTGGCCTAGCTGACCAATAGGCTATTCCATACCATATGACGTCATGCTCGGCATATAAGGCTGGGTGAAGAAGAAGGAGGGGGGCGTTCGGAGTGCTGGCGTTTGTCTTCCCAAGTAACCGTTACGCGTGATGGAGCCCTGCTTTCCTGGCGATGGCTGAACACCTGCCTGCCGATGGGAAGTGGTGAATGAATTCCTTGTTTTGCTTTGCTTGCGTGCGCGGCTTTTGCTTTCCCTATTAAACTGTCTGTATCTCAACCCATGAGTTTTTCTCACTTTTACCCTTCTGATTCACTCCCCCATCCCACCTGGCAGGGGGGGTGAGCGAGCGGCTGCGTGGTATTTGGCTGCTGCCAGGTTAAACCACGACAGATGGTGACTCAACCACTTCCCTGGGCAGCCTGTTCCAAGGCCTGACCACTCTTTCAGTAAAGAAATTTCTCCTAATGTTCAATCTAAACCTCCCTTGGTGCAACCTGAGGCCATTTCCTCTCGTCCTATCGCTTGTTACTTGGGAGAAGAGACCAACACCCACCTCACTACAACCTCCTTTCAGGTGGTTGTAGAGCGCGATGAGGTCTCCCCTCAGCCTTCTCTTCTCCAGGCTAAACAACCCCCCTGTTCCCTCAGCTGCTCCTCATAAGACTTGTGCTCCAGGCCCTTCACCAGCTTCGTTGCCCTTCTCTGGACACGCTCCAACACCTCAACGTCCTTCTTGTAGTGAGGGGCCCAAAACTGAACACAGGATTCGAGGTGCGGCCTCACCAGTGCCGAGTACAGGGGCACGATCACCTCCCTACTCCTGCTGGCCACACTATTTCTGATACAGGCCAGGATGCCGTTGGCCTTCTTGGCCACCTGGGCACACTGCCGGCTCATGTTCAGCCGGCTGTCAACCAGCACCCCCAGGTCCTTTTCCTCTGGGCAGCTTTCCAGCCACTCTTCCCCAAGCCTGTAGCGTTGCCTGGGGTTGTTGTGGCCGAAGTGCAGGACCCGGCACTTGGCCTTGTTGAATCTCATACAGTTGGCCTCGGCCCATCGATCCAGCCTATCCAGGTCCCTCTGCAGAGCCTTCCTACCCTCGAGCAGATCAACACTCCCGCCCAACTTGGTGTGGTCTGCAAACTTACTGAGGCAATTGGGTAGACAGGAGGCCTATTTCCTTCCTTGTGCTGGAGCAGGGCTTGCCACATGCACGAAGAGCATGGGACAAGCTGTCACTGCAGAATCACAGCCTCTCAGTGGATGCTACTAATTCTTTTACTGTGCCTGGAGACAAAGTAAGAGAATAATCTGGTAATACCATGCCTCTTATGGGGCATTATCACCCTAAGCATGTGCCCAGTAATGAAATTTTAAAATAAAATGTAAACAAAACCCAGCGTTAATTTGCATCAATTTACTTTTGCATGAAGATAAAAGATTCTAAGACTGGCCAGATATGGTTACTGACAAAAGAAGAATGCAACATGAAAATGAAGTTCATTCTGCCATAGTGTTTTGTAATGTTTCCAATGCCAAACAAAAAAAATCTTTTGAATGCCCTTATTAAATTGTGGATCCAGTGAAAAGCCACTGTTTATAGTCTGCTAACACCTCAAGAAATGTGTGCTTCCTGGAAGAAACTACAGAAACAGTTTCTCAATATCTCAAAGATGTATTGTTTTAGGGGAACTGATAACTCATCTATCCAGAGAGCCATAAGAACCATCCCTCTTGTTAGCCTAACTAATGATTTCTCACGTTGTAATAAAAAGAAATCCATGAAAAGCAGCGACCATAGCCTTTTGCAGCCAATTAATAAAATTCACAGACTTAGCTCCCAGGATAGAGAGCTGATAAAAGTCTTCCAATGCTGAGAGTCTGTAGCAGCATTTTGACCATCTAGTTCCATTTCACTTATAAAATGCACCATAGCTCCTATATAGCAACTCCTACCTCTTTCATAATCTGATGTCTAGCTTTGCAAGGCTGTTCCCTCTCTAGTTTGACCATTTTTATTTATGCTTGACCTGCAGTCTAAGTTTCCTGCTTCTGTTACCCTTCGTAATCCAAGGATAGACTCTTCCTGTGAGCCTTCACCTGGAGAACATAAGCCCTACCTTTGGGATTTTGATCTTCATTAGAAGCAGAGGCAATATTTTTAGTTTTATTAAGAAGGCTTCACTTCCTACCGAGGGACTGAATTTCTAGTGTATGATGTGCAACCATGGTAAGGAGGCTATAGGTATTAATTTGGCAGCTTTACAGTCTCTTCTCTTTAGATCTAGTTTCATGCTATTTCTTACTTGTAAAGATGGCAATTTTGCCATGCTTGCTTCCATCATTTCTAGTTTCCAAAACCTCAGGTTTTGTTTGACCACATCCAAATTGCTTATCTGCAGCTCCAGAAGGAGAAAGTTTGGCACTAAGGGCTTTGTGGTATTGCCTAGCTCTGACAAATATGCACAGTTCTTGATGGATATCAGATAACACTTACATATAGTCACCATAACAGACATAAAAATCTGTCCTGTTTTTCAATGACAAGGTAAGCGTGATCTAATTTCAGTTTTTTCCTAATCTCCAGTTCTAAGTGCATAACCTTTCTACACTACATCCCTGTCATTTTCTAAGTTTGGGACTGGAAGAGCTTGTGAATGTCAGACTCATGGAATTGCCTATTTAAAAATAGCCATTACATATAAAAACATTCCTTTTTTCAAGTTGTAGTGTCCTATTTTTAATAGCTTTCTTATTTTTAAGACAGTATTCCTTCTATTTTCAGCCATCTTCCCTTCTGAAGCACATTAAGGAGTCATTCTTAGGTAGGAGTCAGATGTCAAAAAAAAAAAAATCCCATGCCAAGGGAGGAAAATGTTCCAAAACATATTTCCATGGAGAAGGTATAATGCTACATAGTCATGGTGGTCAAGGCTGGTATACGCATTCACGTATATTTAATCCACAGAAATCTCAAGCATCTTATTGAACTCAAAGTTTCAATGCCAGTGATTTTCTAACATTTTTTTTATTCCCCAGGCAATTATCTCATCACCATCCTCTATCTGCCAAGAAGCTACTGGAGTCAAGTAGCACATCTGTAATGATTAAGAATCAAATTGATTGACATGTTAGCTTGCCACAAACATTTGCAAAAGCCCTCCTGTTACAAGACACTTTTATTTTGCATAATTCAGAGGTCAAATCTCAGTTGTTTTTTCTGGGCTCCCTCTGTGGTCAGTGGAGAGGCAAATGGCCCATGAGGGAGCACAGTCCATCTTGTCTCAAAATCAGTGGGATAAATTTCCCTCCAGAGGTACCATTTCCCTCCCTGTGACTGGAAACAGCATCATGACATTGAGTGTAGCATGAGTCAAATCTCTCTGCAGGTTGTTTGACAGTATTGACTAGATTCCCACTGAGCATAATGGCAATTTAAACACTTTCATGAATCCACCTAGATGTGGGTGCCAACACGTAGATGTCTGAAGCTGGAGCTGAATCCCAGCCTCTACAACAAGCTCAGAGAAGAGGCCTGATTTTTAAAGAGCAAAGGTTGGGCGAGGCTAATCCTGCTCTGTACAGCAAACCCTGCCTGACTTGATATTTGGTCTTTTCAGGCTAAGACTTTTTTCTTCAGTGGGCTGCTGAACATTATGCAATCCCTCATCATGTAATTGATTGTTCTTTATCCAAATTAACAGATCATCTGCAATTACTTCCATCAGCCAAAATCCTCCAAGAGAGTTTACAACAAATACCTTTGCCTCATTGAAACAAGTCAGGGTTTTGCCAGGGATTTCAATGGAGTCAGGATTTCACTTCTAAAAATTTTGGTGTTTTTGAATATGCTGAGACAATCTGATTTTTTTTTTCTTGGTAAACATCTATCTTCAAAAGAGGATTCTGAAAACTTCACTCTTGCTTTCTTAACTCAGAGCTGCCAAAAAAATTTTGGCTGCCATCCAACACTGAAACACATTTCCTTTTCTTCCTCCTTAACTTTCCAGTGACATTAAACATTATGGGCATTAAAAAAAGTCTAATACATAATGCAAAACGGAGCTGGTGGAGGAGGGTGTGGAATAAAGCAATTTAGCTTTAGGCCACCAATCTCTGCTTTCTTCTAGATTTTTTGGTATGACACTGACATTAACACCAAGTCTCACAGATCAACACATGTCAAAATACATCAGATGCAAAATTATGTGGGTATTTTAGTCAAAAACATAAACCATGATATGTTTTCATACCTTGGTGGTGAGCATAACTGTAACAAATCACATGAGTTTGTCTTGTAAAGGCAAGTGAAGAGCAGGAAGATGTAAGACAGAAAGAAAACTGAGGGAAGATAACATCACTGCTTGAAATAAGTGTTGGAGAAAGGCACAAAGAGTGTGAAATATATTTTTTCTTTACTTTACATCTTCTAAAAAATTAGCTTAATAAGCTACTATAAAAATGAAACGGAATTAAAGCGAGAGGTAAATAGATGTGTTTTTTTTTTTTTAAATAACGAAGCATCTATATGTTTTGATAATCTTGGAGGCCACGGCTACTCTTCCTAGATTCAGTGTGTTTGAATGGTTGGAAGAATGAATAATTTAACCTGAAAGCCATCCAGAAATTAAAAGGAAGGTAGATTCCTGCAGCTGATACCAAAGCTGGTCAACATTTTTGATTGGGAACAATTTTTCCTTTGGAATATGTGGCTTTGTTAAAATTAACATATAATCAAATTGAATCAGTGTTAATACAGACTGTCACAGGAATCCATGTTAGTGAAGAAATTAATCCTTTACTGAAAATTGCATTCTTCTGAAGAACTTACATGGCTTCAAAATTGCTGAGGAAAATACGAGTTTCCTCTACAAGAAGAAACTTTATACAAAGATAGTCACCTCTATAGGTTCCTTCCTAAGAAGGAACATTCCTAAGAAGGAAGGAACCTATAGAGTCTATAAACTCTGCAGCAGCAACTGCAGAAGTTAATAGCTCTGATGACGAAGATGGCTGAGCACATAAACTCTGCACACCTCTCAGATTAAAGCTAATATGAGTTTCTCAAGCTTATAGTTTCAATCTCATTGAAAGGCCTCTCTGAAATACCAAGGAAAGCATAGTTTACACATATTTAATCTTCATGATTAGGATGCTACCAGAAAACTGCATGCTAAGGTTTAATTTTAATGACCAGTATTAATACCATTACTGGTTCACAGAATAAAGTAGGCTCATGGGAGATACCTTCATCAGGGTTATAGGTTGAATCCATGGACCATGGACACAGGTCACTGCAGGACCAAGGAGCAAGAAATGCCGGGGAACTGGAGATCTGTTGCAGGTATTCACTGAGCCTGGAGCAAGACCTTTAGCTAAGTGAGAACATTTTCCCTTTTCTCTGATGGGGACATAGTCTTTGCAAGCATTTGTACATAGCATTTGTGGCATCTGCAACCGAATAGCAAACGTGAGGTTCCATCCTGAGGGAAATACTGAGATTTACACATTTGGAAACTATTTTCCCACATGTTTTCATCCTAAACCAGGATGAAAATTTTAAACAAATTATCATGTAACTCATAACTTTTTCAATTTCAAATTGTCACTTCATTGAGAAAAGTTAAACCTAAATTACATTCTCTCTCTTTTTTTTTTTTTTTAATAATTTAAACTTTCCTGAATTGTAAATTTCATTGCTGTTTCCATGGCAAGGAACCATGTGCCACTACACCTCTGTCTTCGCTCAGGGTTTTTTTTTTATTTTTTATTTTAATGTTACTAACAATACCTTGTGCTGGCAGGGATGAGGGAAAGCTTGAATCCTGTGTGAGTGCATTATACAGGCAAATTTCACCCAGCAGAGACTCAGTCCCCATATATAGCCATCTTAATGTGTTCTCATGATAAAATATTAAGGAATAATGGTAATATATGTATGTTAATGCATTCAAATAAAGTTCATATTAAATCTTGTTTTAATGAGGGATAAGCAAGGGCAGACTTTCTGAACATCTTGAGTCCATCTAACGTGCTGATCCTGATGTGCTGTGCTTGCTTAAGGAACTTCAACATCAAAGGTTTTGTGCCTCCAGTAGGGCCAAGTATGGGGTCTGTTGTGTTGCACTCTGCAAATGGCACGAGGTTGTCCTTCCAGAGCCCTTCAAAGGATGAGACTTGAATGATTGAGGTTGAAATATTTGCTCTCCATCTGTTGCTAAGGGTCAATACTGATGGAGGACAATGTGCTGCAGCACCTTCTGTGGGCAGACCTGAGCTCATTCAGTGTCCACACTTCAAGCTGACAAGAAGTTGCATAGTCACGATCAGCGAGAAACCAGCTCTGATGCTATACAGAGAAAAAAGATAATCGTAATTCAAAGTCAGTGTCATGCTGCCGTTATTAATAACTTCTAGCCATTGCAGATTGTGGGTTGAATGAACCCATACCAGCCTGCAAAAGACCATGAAATCAGCTACAAAACAAGCAGATTAAAAGCAGATTAATTGGGTGTATCTCCGATCCAATGTATTTAAAGTAAAGCTCCTAGCAACTCCAGTCATATGTGGATTAATCACTAAAGAGTGTATTAATTTTCTAACGATGGTTACTGAGAATATTTCAGATCAGCAACTTAGAACCTAATATTTGGAATATCATGGGCTATTTAAGGTAGATGAGCCCTGACATATTAAGATGCGAGTTCTACTCTGATACGAAAAGTCTCCATAAGCTTGACAATTCCAGACATCATCTTTTAATTGTGCTCGGACTGCTTTCCCCTGAAGCACAGATCTCTTTTGGGCTGGTGATTTGAACACAGTGTCCCGTGCTTCAGAAATGTGCCTGAAAACCAAACTTTGCAGTCAGAACCTAATCCAAAGGCAAATAAAGTCATCAAGAAAGTTTGGATTGTGTCCTTCGGACTGAGCAAAGGAGTCAACTAATAATGTTGCTCTAAATTTTTGAGTTTTCTTTTATTCATCTCCTTTAGGCAAATGTTGGAGTAATCAAGTTTCGCGGCAGAAATTTTACTTGGAAAAAAATGAGCTTGAGGGAAATAGAAAATATTTGCAAAAGCAAATTCACAAACCTGTAAACATGCAAATTCTCTTAAGAAATTCTTCTAAGAGACCATGTGGAGGATCCATCTCACCTAACTGCATCCACCTAAGCAGTATCAAAAGTCCATTCTGTATAACACTGTAATAACTCCTGTCCAAGACAAAAAGTATAGGGTCATATTCAATTTTGCAAAGCCAAAGTTGTACCAAAAAGCCATTTACTTATTAACAGTGATCAGTATAATGTATCACACAGAAAAAAATAGTAATAAAAAATGTTGCCCTACCATTGATTTGTTTGATCAAGCACTACAAATGGGGGAAAACCATCTAATAAACAATATAACAATGCAGATAATTGCTTTCTGTGAAATTAAGAAACAGGTATTGAGATTAAGCCTGTATTTGAGAAACAACCCACATGTGAAGAAAATGCGAGCTTTGTGAATATCAAAATTCAAAGCAAAGCCATGATGAGGCATAAGACTTGAGTGTTATGATCCACAAAAACAAAGGATATTTGCTGAAGCTCCCAGGAGAACTGAGCTTGCCAAACTTGCTCTATTATGAGGCCCTCCACAGTAAGGAGACAGAAAGGACCTCCTTCTACCAACAGCCCTCTGAAACCCCACTAAATGGTCTCATTCTATGTTTCCCCCCATTAGGCACCTTGAAATCTCCTCTCAGGCCCTTTCACTGATTCTAGGTCTTTGGAACCTCATAAAGTCTCCTAAAGTCTTCCCAGTCCTTAACCTCAGACCTCACAAACGCTTACTGGCCACTTCCGGCCCACTCTGCTGTCCCTGGGACCACCCTACCACTGCCAAGAAGCCCAGAGCCAGCCAGGCATTATCTTGAATCATTCTCCAAAAAGCCTTGAAATTGCTTCATTCATCCACTGTTTTTTTGCGTCCTGAAACTGGCTTCGTTTGGCCATGATGCAAGGAATGAAAATTGTCTTTGCTCTGTCAAGGGTGAGGACTGGAGGGTGCTGCAGGGCTGAGGACTGGATGACAGAATAAAAGAGACAAGAGAAGGACAGAGGGAAGGGCTGGGAAGAAGATTGTTGCAGTCACCTTAACAAAGTGAAGACAATTCAGGAATAATACAGGGAATATACAAAAAACATGAACCTGCTTACAGGGAATTAATTATTGAAAAATGCAAAACCATAACTGTGCGAATGGATTCTCCAGTAGAATTAATTACACAATGAAGCAGTTATTATAGCAAGAGAATCCAGTGATCAACAAATATGAAGAGTCTAGGCAAAGAACGGGAGCTTGCAAAAAAAGTATTTTCAGTTCAGTTACTGCCCTGTGACTATCTGAGCTATATTTTCAGTGTAGATGGACTTGACATGAAACTTTTAGGGTTTTTTCCTTTTCGTTTCCTCCAGATCATTTCATAAGACCAGGTGATGTGGGAACATAATATTTGGGGGGGGGGGGCATAATTCAGTTTGAAAGCAAACATTTAGTTTCAAATAAATGCCAATATTTGTAGTCAAAAACTGTTCTCCAAATAGTATACAAACTTTCAAACAGCTCTGGAGCCTTTCTTCAAGGCGTCTACAATTCACTGAAAAATATCACCCAGTTCTTCTACGGTGCAAAGGTATGATGCTGAGAGAAGGCAATGAATTATTGGTAATGGGCAAAAGAATAGGAAAGCAATAACAACAAGTCTGTGGCTGCACAGGATGGGTGACAGCTACAGCCCAGAAACAGGCGTTATGAAAGATACAGCCTGAAAGTCTTTTCAGGTCACTGAAATACTTTGCCACATCGCTCTTTATAAGCAGAAGAGGGGGAAAGCCCTATTCAGTGCTAGTGTGGCCCAACATCCTTGCACCAAACACCTCTCACAGTGCTCAGATTCAGCTCTTCCAGTGCACCAAGGCTGCCCCTAGATCTTGTGTATCCCTCCCATTCAGAAACCTCTCCTGTCGAACAACCTACCCACCACATGGAAGTACCTACCACCTTGAAGAGATGTGAACTTAATTCTGTTCTGCAGCATTTATGCAATCCCTAATGATATCAGTGGAGCAGAAATAGGGGTAATTGTAAACAGAATGTAGCCAATTATCTTTGTGATTTCAATCCACAATGTGAATAATAGAAAAAAAAAAACATCTCTGAGTTTGTCTTCACTGCAGGGTACTTTTTCAAATTTTATTTGAGAGTTATTTTACTGACTTAAGGGAAGAAAAAATACCTAGTGGAAGAATGCATCTTGTACATGGACACTGGCCGAGAAACTGTAACAGCTTCCCTGAAAAAAGATCACTAGCCAGTGAAGAAAATCATCAATATTTAATCTCTTGCCTTCCATCTGATACATAGCTCTAATTGGGAAGCAACATTCAAGCTTTTGAATGTGACCTTGTATGTTGATTAGGTTACTCCCCCAGCAGTTGAATCTCATCATTTATCCCAGCCATTTACTGAGAACACTCCGCATAATGTGGAACATCCAGGTGTTTAAGGGAATGCCGCTGCCTGAGGGGTCACTGGGAAGAATACAGACATTGCGATACTGCTCCGTGTACAAGCAGTAGTCAGAGAATCTCAAAGAGGAAGTTTTCTGTGTTATCTGGAGGGAAAATCATCACCAAAATGCAATCCCTGTGGAAGAGAACTGCTGCACACAGCAGTGCATGCCATACACCCTGTGCAAATTATACCCAAACAGAAAACGGCTGCCCCTGCAGGAACAGAGCACATGGGAAGTATGTAGGTAAGTCAAGAGAAAAGCTGGTGAAGATGCTCTGCATTTAACTCGATACATAGCAAGACCTGATTTAGTACTTATCTATGCAGGAATATATATATGCTCATAGCTTATACTCTTTCTTGCATAGATAAGTATAAGATCATATATATAATATAGCTATATTATAGCTAGAATTATATCTTACATTACACATATTTTATATATAATGCTATATATATAATACAGCTATATTATAGCTATAATTATATATGTAAGCTAGGCGTTGTGGCGCAGCTGGGCCTGCCACCTTGATAGCTGATGTTTACATGGATTTCATTCACTTCACGGAGGAGGAGCTTTGGTAGGTTTTATATGCAGCACAGTGGCCATGAGAAGCACCAGGGAGTGTTACTCCTAATTTAAACTCAGGGGTGTGATAAACTGCGTAATCAAACATTGGCTCTGCATGTTGAACGTGATGTCAGAACAGAACACTGAACAGATCACTTTGCATGCAGGGAAAATTACAGAGAGCCAGTCGATGGGTCAGCATCTCCTCTTCTCTCTGAGAATTGTGACAAACCTAGATCCTGCCCCAGGCACATTTCTTGTGTGAACTGAAGATGGAAACCTAATTGCTCAAAAACTAATAGTTGTGACAATTTTGTTCATAGGTAAGAAGTGACACGGTGAAGCCCATTGATACAAGGGAAACATCTGCTAAAACCTTACCAAGTTTAAGTCATAACAGTTCTTCTAGAGAAGAGGAGACTGTGGTTGTGTTCGATGGGAGAAGCTCTGAACGGGTGCAAACATCCTTCCAGAGGTCAGCTGAGAACAGCCCAGCACCCGATGTGTCACCGACTTACAGCCAGGATGGCTCCAGTTTATGCAGGTATAAAAAAGTGCTCTCATGCATCACAACAAGCTGCTCAGATAAGGCTGTTTTAAAACACCACTCCTGTTTTATTAACTACCTGAGCTAATGTCAAAGGTAGCTTGAGGCAGGGTAGAAGTTGGGCCAAGCTCCAACACAATATCCACTCCATTTTGCCTGAGAATCCATGACTATCTTCCCAGTGTTTGGCAACTCAGAGTTTAATTAGCAAAAGTCTTGAAAAATAATTAGGTACGCTCCCCCCACCCCCATGATTCTCACTTCAAATCAATGCCACTAATTAAGCCAATTTAAGGCTGAACAATAAGGCTGAATGCAGATGTAGTGGTGTTGTACAGGGTGCTGGGAATGGGAAAGGTAACTCAAAGGAGGAGCTTCTTCCCATCATAAGACTGGGATCCTACACCACGCCAGGCTGTGCAGTTTGGAAATATGCGAAGGAAATCTTATTACTATGACTCTGTCATTGTCTATCACTTCCTAACTCAAGCTATGTACTTTAAAGTGGAGCAGCAGGTTGATGTTTAGCCCTACTTTAATTGCTGCTAAGACTTTCTATGTGGAGGGTATGGTTCATCCAGTCTGACTTTGGCCTTCACACGATGGATATCTGGTCTGAAACCCTCATGGTCAGCAGGGAGAGATGGGCACCTCCTGAAGTGAGTTCATCCCATCAAAAGGCAGGTGCCAAAACAAGTTTGATAAATCCATCCCCAGAGCTAAGCTGATTGCAGTAGAAACGGAGACAACCACGTTAGACTATATGGTTAACTGTTGGGCAGCAGAAGTTTAGTAAAATGAATCCTGTCCTAAAAACATATACTCTGGGATCTGGGTGAGGTGGCACCTCTCGTATTCTTATTACGAAGCACTAAATGAGGAAACTGAAAATGAACAAACCAAAAACCATGGATAGTTGGCTATACTTAGTAAGAACATTTTTCTCTGAAGTGAGTTTTACTGTCTTCCTGGAGGTTGGGCTTGGTTCAGGTATCAATTCCTGTCATCTCCTGCTGGGTTCACCCCTGATGGGTCGGTATAATGCTCATCCTCAAATTCTGCACGTGTAGATTCAGAAATAAGCTCTTTAAGGTTGATTTTTCGCCTTTTCAGTCTGTCAGGAATGACTTGTGAAGTGATGTAAGGATTTTTTTTCAAGCTCAGTCCCAGTTCATGAACATCTCTACAAGTATGTGGAAAATTCAACAATATGAAGTGAATACAGGCATGTTATGTTGGACTTCAGTACATGCAGGCATGTTCCTAAAACACAGCCTCCAGGCTCTTTAGACTGGCCCGTACCGACCCTTAGAAGCTATTTCTGCAGCTCATCTGATAAGGTCATGTGCTTTCAGTGCCGATGACCCCCGCTTCTAACCATTTTCCATGTCAGCAGTCAGATTTTATTAGATAAAAATCATGAGCTCCATTTCCTTGTTATTTCCTTTTTTTTTTTTTGGACCAGGAATCATTTCCTCAAATTTTATATGTCTAACTGTTATGTCATTACTTTAGAGTGGTCAACTAGATGCAAAGATCTTTAAGGCATGTCCAGAGATCATTTCATTCCCTGTGTCTTAAGAGGAACTGATTCACTTTCAGGGAATACCCTTCTTTCCACTGTCTGTCCGTCAGTCAGTGTATGTTAACATAGTCTAGACATCTGGAATGGTATTCCAGTCTAGATTCACATCTAGTTGCAGGTGTCTACAGGCATGTTTACGTATGACTGAGGGACTCAACACAACTGCTCACACGTCAGGTTTTAGTACCTTTAGAGATGCATGGGAGCATCTGAAACACACACCCGGATCTGGCAGATGTGACAGGGATCCTATGGGACTCTGGTGCCTTCCTGCACCTCCCTCCAGGAGGGGTCCAAAGGGACAGGGTCCTCACTCAGTTGTCCCTGCCTGAGTGGTTCTGGTGCAGGATCAATTATACAACCCTGAAGAGCAGTGAGGCTGCAGACATTTTCTACCAACATAACTCTGTTTTACTGACAACTGAATTATAGCTAACACAGCTGGCCACTAGGTTGCAGCTGAAGCTAAAATCACAAAAGATTTGCTAGAGCAACCTGTGCAGATTGTCATTGCTAGTAAGTTATATCCTTTAAACTATGCACTCGCAATTCAACAAGTAATGATAAATATTGCTCTGACAGCCACCATTACTTTACTTATTCATTTATGTAAAATTCATGTAAACATGTCCAAGTAGCACAGCATTCTGTGCCAACCATTATTAGAAGGTATTAGTTTCATTTTGTAGAGTAACCAAGCTGGAATAAAGTAAATGATCAGTTCAGTAAAGATGAGAGGTAAACACTGATCCCATTTAAAATGTGTGCCTAAGAGTCTTATAGAGAAGGATGACTCCAAATGTTTTCAGATTTACCTTTATTTGAAGGTCATTATCTTCAATAAAGATGAGGATGGATCTCACAAGATTACTCTGATATTTTGCTAGAATTGAGCTAGCTGTTTCAAAGCATTTTTTTTTAAAGCTGTTCACTTTTAGAAATGTAATTTGAGTAATCGGGTTTAAATATAGTAGTTATCTTTTTTAAAAAAAATCTTACTGTAGTCCCTACAGATACTGTACAAATATAAAAGAAAAAGTGATTTCTTCTTCAAACCTCCTTAAGCAGGTAATTTCTAATAGGTGAGCAAAAAAGGCAGTCATAAAGCAACTGATGATGTAACAGGCAGTGGTTTGCAGCACCCAGCTAATCTGAATGTTATCAAGGTTTTATAGACATCACAGAAAAGAAGAGAATCAAGAAAAACATGATGAAGAAAGAAGTCATGGCCTTGCAAATGATTGGCAGCTGATGCTATTTGGCCATTTTAATTTAGCTTCTTTGCTTATTAGCAGATGGTCTGTATAGTGTTATGTTGTAAACACAATTATATTAAGGGATCAGCTAAACTTTTTCCATAGCCTTTTACCACAGTGGACCAGCTAAGAATTACTGAATAATGCTTTTTGTTGAGTATCAGACCTACAGCCTCTATGCTGGTTACCCTAACACTTTTTACTTTTGCTCTTGACTTAAGACAGGTGGAGATCGGATCATTCTGTTAAAAGCAATGGCATAAACAAGGTGAAAAAATATTTCTGTCCAAGATTGTCTCTTAACTGGTCTTCATTTACAGTCACTGTGGCACACACCAGACCAGAATTTGATAATATCATCTATGTTATTGGTTGGTTGCAGTCTTCCTAATACTAATCAGTAAATTCATTGACTTGTAGCAAATTGGTATTCTGGATTTTTATTCATATTCAGACTAATTTTAAACCGAAGGTTGCTTTGGGGGAACTTACCCCAAGCATCTGGGACAAAACAAGGACAAAACTTACAGCTGTAAGTTGGCGTTATGTTTGAAGCAGAGGCTTGAAAGCAGATCTCTCACTGTTAAGTGAGAGAGAATGAGTTAAGATACAGAGAACTAAGTAAAACCACAAAAAAGAGAATTTCTTATATTTAGTGCAACAGAAAAAAACACAGCACTATTAAAAAAAATTTACAGAAATAAGTTTATATGATCAGAACAATGTGGTATGAAAGTTTTTTTGCACCTGAATGCTGGATAAATATCAATAAGACCAAGCTATATTTATCAAGGCTTGAGACATCAGGTGCTCAGAGCCTGGAGACAACTTAAATGGGTGGATGGATTAGAAAATCTGCATCTTTTTTCAGGAAGTGTCTGCAAGATTTAGAAACAGCTTGATGTGATTGAAAGAAATCCATCTGGGTGAATATCATGCCCAAAAGATAAGCTTGATTGACAGGGATGATGGTGTTATTTTTCAGAATGACTGAAAAGGAGAGAAGAAGTACAGGGAAGTACTTCCCTGCAAGTACAGGGAAGAGCTGAAGATTAGGAATGTTGTTTTGACAATGTTGAGTTTGAACTGAGGCATAAGTCAGGCTAGAGATATATCGACATCTTAATTGGGCATGGGAGATGGATTATGGCTCATTTATAGAAGAGTGTTTCATTTTTCTTTGCTTTGCATGAATGGAATCTTTTCTCTGCCAAATGCACCAAAGTTCCTACATTTCCAAAGCTGTCTCTGTTTTTCAGGCTTGCAAAAAAATGTATCATGACTAAAAGAAGATGCATGACTTGACTGTGAGGTGTCAAGAATTGGTCTAAGGAAATTCACTTGCATTTTTGGATACTCAGCTGCTTTGAAAATTAGGGCCCCCCAAAACTACTAACCTCCTTTAGAAATGTAGGCCATGACATTCTTCCATTGGGTTGGTTTTTGGTAGAGCTAGTAATAGATACCAGGAATGCTTCACTCATACTTTTTTCCTGTGGTGGTTTTCCTATGGCAGCTTTAAAGTGAACGATGTCCAAAGCCTTCTGAGAAACAGGAAACAATGAACGCATTAAAGGCTAAATCTCTGGGGAGAAAAATCTTCACTTCTGGTTTTGGCTTTAGATTTTTCCATTACAGACCTTCTTCACTTCCACACACACAAATAGAGCAGCAGAGGAAACAGTTCTCAGACAGTGACGATTTTATAGGATTTTAAGGGTCAACACTAGCCATTAGTTGTAGACCTTTTATTTAAATACCCATTTCAGGGAGTGCAAGAAAAATCCTCTTCCCCACAGCTTGCTCAGAAAGCAGCCATCCACTGCAAGATTTGGATTCACTGTCATAAGTTCCAGCTTTCACTAAATATAATGAAGATCAGAAAAAAAGAAAAATGTGCTTTTGACTACGTCTGTTATATAAAAAGAAAGAATATGAAGCGATCTCAATAGTCAGCAAAGGAAGAAACAAGGTAAACACTAACTAGAATATTTTATTCATTTACTCCTATCAGCTGCTGTAAATTCTGATGAAATACAGTACCCATCTTTCCTCCCTATCTAATCACAGAAGAGACAGACTCTATTTTTCATGTAATGCAATGGAACACACTGGAACTACCAGACAATAAAAGAAGATACCATAATGGCTACGCTTTTAAGAGCACACATTTTTGTTGTTGTCACACTAGTCATATCGACTATAGCAAATTGAATATAGCTGAACGTAATACATAATTCTGAAGAATCACCTAACAGGCAGCACAAAGGGACACTGGCTTTGGAAAATATTGAAGAATCATCAGTGTATTAACCCTACAGCTCCAACCCCCTCCGATTCAATGTAAAGCTTTAGTCAAGATTCTTCTTTAGATTAATCCCTAGACCTTTTCTTCTGGGCTTTCCTATAGGAAATATTTAACAGTGAACTATGTTTATCATTTCCAAATAATTTGATATCAGCATTACTGTTTGAATAAGGAATTGGACAGCTAGTATATATGAAATACAGCCAGCCCCTCCATGAAAATTATGGCTGTAGGGATAAAAATATAGGAAATGGCTTATATGGACTATCCTGATATTTCATTTCATACACAGGAAGTAGGAATTTCTTCGTCAGGACAATATGTGCCGAATTTTCTATTCTGAAAATTTCTGATCACGTAGAAATCTGACTGAAGGTGATGACATCTACAAATGGTCATCACTTAACAACCAACCACTTATTTGAGATCAGACAGGATTTTCTGGAAATGTAAGACAAATCTGGAAATTGCTGCTGATGGATGGATGAATCTCTTTCTAAGACAAAACAGAAATAAATTATTTTTAAAAATAAATTATATTGTAATCAACCTGTTCTTGGAATAGACAGGATTAAAGTAGCCAGAGTCTTGTTCACAAATGTAATTTGCTGCTCTGTATAGAAAAAATGTTTCTTCCAGTTAGGACCAAGTAAGCAAGCAATAATAAATGACAATGTTTTGGACTCAAGGAGTATGTCTACGTCCTCCAAGGGACCAGCTCAGCATGCTTCATCTCCTGCCTGCTTCCACACCTTCAGATCAGCCCACAGTCTCCCTTTGCAAGCAGGTACAGTAGGACACAAACATGAGATGGGATTCAGCTGACCAAGTACAGTGGTGGGATTCAATTTGAGATGAAGACAATTAAATCTAACAGTTTACATACAGGGATCTGATGCATTAGGGAATCAACTTATTTCCCAGCACATAAATGCCTGGTGGCATAAGAGATGCATTAGAACATTTAAGGGCTGAGAGATATCACGTTGGATGTATAGGAAACCTGTACCTGTTTCGGTCAGCAACTGTAGACCAGACACAGTATCTTAGGGCATCCCAGACAGCACTAGATACTTATTTTTAGACAACTGAATTAGATTTGTATTTGACTGATGCTGTGCATTGCCCAGCCCATATCTCATGTCAGACTGTAACCCAAAACAACTTTGCCCTAGGCTCAGTGTCCCTTACAGAGCTTTTGACCTTGATTGGTTTTAGAGTATTTTTTCCACTCAGAAGATTTGTTTTGCCACATCAGTGGCTCTTTCCACTGGTACATGAAATACCAACTTGCAGAGCACTCAGCAAAACAGGTAAGGGAGGATGGATCCTGCACTTAGTGGTTCATCCTTCCAGAGAGCCATGTCAGCACCTTGTAGAAGCGAGGTTTCAATTTTTGCTTAAAATATGGATCCAGTAATGCTGCCAGCTTACATTTATCTCTGTCATTAAGCTTGTCAGCCACAGCAGGCGAGGGACACAATTCAACAGCTACTTCTCTTCACTGGTGTTTGAGCCATGAATCCCTTTATTTTAACACAAGATTGCTGTTTATTCTAGCAAATGGCAACAAGGCAATAGTAGCAAAGTTTGAGGAGAGACATTTCATTGAGCGGAACATTCTTACATATTTACTCCTCAGTGATGTCCACTTTCCCACCTAACAGTTAAGTATTAGTATCTGTTGAGAGGGATTTCTTATTAATGGCCCTGCAGAAAGTCCCTGTAAGGCTTTATCTAAAATACTGTCCTGGCTGTGCATCACGAAGGAAGACAAATTGCAAAGGTCTACAAGGAAGATCAGAGGAAAAGAGTCGCTCTGTTAAGAGAGGACTAGAAGATCTTGGTCTATTTAGTGTAATAAAACAAACTGTGAAAGGAGGGGGATGAGAATCCATTGGGGCAAAAATAAATTAGTGAGAGGAACTAATTAACCTAAAGGCCCAAATAGTCACCGAAAATGGTTTTAAAGTCAGCTGTGGAAAATATAAGCATCAGAGACACGAGGAGCTGTGATCTTTTCCTTTAGGCAATGCTTCTTATAGTGATGCAGGTGCATTACAGCTCAGGCTGCATTCCCTTAGGGCTGGCAGAAGTCATTACTTGGCCACATATTTTACAGAGTCCCAGTGTCATAGATTGCATGTGGTCCGTGTATGTCAAGGCCAACCTCTGCATAAAGTTTTCAAGGTCATACACATGTTGATTGCTACTTCTGGGAAGTTTTGAAGGAAATTAAATCCAAGAAGTTTCTTTATGGAATAGGAAGTGGGAGGTTACAAGATTTTACTTTATTAATATTAGGCACATGTATATAGATAAGAAAGCCTGGCTGAGATTTAGTCAAGATGATATATATCTAATGAAGCTAGCAGTTTTGGAGAACATTTCTGGAAGATACGAGGTAGCTAGTAAATTTTGCTTTCACTGAGAAATAGTTAGGTTTCTTATATAAATAGGGGCTCGTTTCAAGGTTGGTGGGTACAAGTAATTATATTTTATGGAGATAACAGATTAAACTTTCAACACCCATATCCAGTCAGCTGCAATGTAAAAGCTAATAATAACTGTCCTTGGGAAGATTCAAAGTAGCATCCAGAAAAATCAGAAAAGGCCAGCACTAACATTCCTGAAATAGGCAAGAAAAAAATAATTGCTATGAATAAACAAACAAAAAGAAAGAATAATTTGTACACCAGAAAGAGACAAAGTGTAAGTCCAATTAAAAAAAAAGTCCTTTGTAGGTCACCTTAGAAAGGAACAGCTCACAGTCATCAGTAAAATAAAAAATGCAGTAAGGAGGAAAAAAGTTTGAAAGGAAACCAGTATGAACGACAAACAAAAATTGCTTTGCACAAGCTTCCAGGTTTTAATATCCAAAAGAGGGGAGTGTAATGATGGCAGGAATTGATAACAGAACACAGATTTCTTGAATATGTTTGAAGCTGAAAATCAGAAGTGATAGAGAAGTTTCTGGTATAGCATTTAGACAAAGAAATAAATGACATATTGACAATACACTGCTGAAGACAGTGTCAGCACTTAGAAACAAAGATCTTGGCAAGAAAGCACAGAATGTTTTGACTGATTACTTCCTTCTTAAAAACAAACCCCTAAATCTGATCAGAAACTAGTGCTAGCTGGTATCTGTGACAGTTCAGGCACTTAACACAAATTCACGAATTTTACCCTTGGGGTAAAAATATAAATTGCAAAACTTTTGTTGTGTTTTAACCCAGCAGGCAACCAAACACCACACAGGCGCTTGTTCACTCCCCCTGGTGGGATGGGGGAGAGAATAAAAAAAAAAAAAGTAAAATTTGTGGGTTGAGATAAAGACAGTTTAATAGGACACAAAAGGAAGGGAAAATAAAAATAAAAATAAAAATAAAAATAATAATAATAATAATAGTAATAATAATAATAATAATAATAATAATAATAATAAAAGAATATACAAAACAAGTGATGCACAATGCAATTGCTCACCATCCCCCAACGGACACCCAGCCAGTTCCTGAGCAGCGGTTGCTGTTCCCCAGCCAACTCCCCCAGTTTATATACTGAACATGACGTCATATGGTATGGAATACCCCTTTGGCCAGTTTGGGTCAGCTGTCCCGGCTGTGCCCGCTCCCAGCTTCTTGCTGGCAGGGCATGAGAAGCTGAAAAGTCCTTGGCTAGTGTAAACACTACTTAGCAACAACTAAAACATCAGTGTGTTATCGACATTATTCTCATCCTAAATCCAGAACACAGCACTATACCAGCTATTAGGAAGAAAACAAACTCTATCCCAGCCGAAACCAGGACAACTTCATTCATCAGTCACATATCAAGGAGACTTTCTTACTTGAAGAAAAACTATCCCCAAATCCAATCAGGTTTGCTGATAACTAAATGCCTCCAGGTCATCATACTTGGTGACTTTAATGCACTGGATATAAAAATGGGTAAGGAATAGGTATTTGGGGACTAAATAAAAGTGTCTGTGCCTTGTACGGACAAAGCTACAGAGGATTTTAGACCTCCTCTTGCCAGCATCGCTTTAACAACAGAGAAAACAGAGATCTCAGGTAGCAATAGTAGAATGTAAGCCTACATATGTATGTGACTTCTTCTAAAAATGTTTGTCTTACCTTCCCAAGAGTGATGAATAGAAAGACAGAGAAGTTTCTCTGCACGTCTTGGTCCATGCTGGGAAGTCTGCTGCACATCACATGTCTTCCTACTAAACCCAGAAACACACCACACAGTACTTGCTGCCAAAGGTAACAAGTCTTCACGAAACCAGGAGGAGATTCTCCCCACCCACCTTCAGAAGTTTACTGTACAGATATCTGCACCTGCGCTACCAGCACTCTCTTAGTTATCGGTGGAGAGAAATAAGCACTTTTAAGAAATTACTCATGTGATGTCTGTCTTAGGATAAAATGCATTTCAGCTTACAAGCATCTAATCCTTTCTCCATTATTATAAAGGGAATCTAGGCAGCTGTATCACATATAAAAATCATTGTTACTGTCAACTGTATTTACCTTAATACCCCCACCAGGATCCTGACCGCAAGATTGTACAGATTACTTTGTCTGGGTTCAAGAAGCCTCATGTTCTCCCCTCTCATGATCAAAGGCAAATTACAAAATACTATTTCCTTAGCAGCCTGAGATCCATAACTTCCAGTGTGGAAGGCAGAGAAGGACTTTGCTGTTGGATGATGTGCTACATCTGGGGCAGCATAGTGCATAAAGGAAAGGATGTTCGAGAGCTAAATGTGACTGCAAATCTAAGAAGCATTCCCGTTTGTAGCCAGTATCACCTCAGGATGTGAAATTAGCACATCACTCTATGCTGACACCTTGTTTGCTCTTTGTGTTAATACTCAGACGTGTTTCAGAGCTCTGACATGGTGGTCTACCAGTAATTAAGATTAAGGCACATTCTTTGTTGACAATTCACTGATGAATTAACTTGTCTCTGCATTCAGCCCAGGATTTGGAGTTTGCTTCATTCCTTGGCTGGGACAGAATCCTTGTTATGATTTATTGCAATCCTCATTATGATTAATAGAGCTCTACATTGTTCATCTCCTGGGCAATGAATGCAGGATGCCTATTCAGCCCAAGGAGGACCACGTGGTCTCATTTCCAGATCAACCAGCCTGGTTGCAGGCTTCCACGTAAGGTATTTTTGAAACGCTGTTTCTCACTGAAGGAGATCAGCTGACTAGTTTTGTGGGTTTGTTCTATGTTCTTTAAATGCTCTTAACTATATGTTACAGGTCAGCTTCTGTCAATTTTCTGATGCATCTGCAATGTATCAAGCTTATCATTTAAACATTATTCATTTAGTATACTTCAATATTTCAGCAGCATAACATCAGAAATAACAATATGAAAACTGCTTAATAAAATGTCAATGAAAAGCTGCTACTTGTTAGGAAATAAAAAGAATGAGAAAATGCGGGAAGTAAGAATATTAAAAAATAAGTAATGGGTTGGGGTTTTTCCCATGTTGATCAGAAAGCCAGCTTGCATGAGATACACTTGTTTACTATTTTTAGAATACCAATGTCTTATTTACTTTATACAGATTAAAATAATTTAATACAAAGAACACCTGATAATTGTACAGCGAGTCAGATGATTTTATACTAGGTGATACAACAATAAGAGAAGGTTTCTATGCTGAGATGCCGTTCCCTGACACTGAACTTGTGATCAGGCTGAGGTTCCTACTTCCAGATCCCCTGAAACCTTCGCCAAGTAGTCTCTGAACTCAGGTAAATTAGCTAAGATTTCTTCCCAGTACATTGACCACCTGCTTGTGTAAACCTGAAATTCTGAATGTAAACTACCAACTAATTATGCCTATAATTACTGGTTTTATAAATGCCATATGACTGTTCTTCATGCCTCCTAATACTGCAATATATCCTATTTAAACACAGGTAATGCACATTTCTGTTTCTAGCTAACAGCATTTCTTGACTTCTTTGATTTCTAGCTCATGTCTGGAAGTCGCTATATACAGCCTAAAAAGCTGCACTAATCTTCTTGAAGCTGCAGTAAATATAAATAATGAATATTTGCTTATGCAATAGCTGGCTGCCATGAAACTGCCCTGTAAGGGGTAGTTGACACCAGTAATTGTTAATTCCTGAGGTAGACCTCTCAGATGGATCTGTACGAACGGTAAATGAGGTGACTAGCACCACTCACCTCTTCAGCCTCAAGAGCCGTTTCCTACCCTGAGTTGAAAAATGGTTCTTAATTGACTTGAGTGAGTGGACTGAAAAGACTGAGAGGCTTTTCTTTATAAAACCTGTTTCACTTTACACCAGTATGGATTTAGGACTGCTGTAATGATCAGTTATCATTTCTCAGCCAGCATAGGTAGCAGAGAGCTTGAGAGTCAGTGACCTCTTAAACCATTCCCAGATCCACAAAAGAATGCCTGATTTCACACCGAAATCTCCCTTTCAGAGTGGGTATCTGTGTAACGATGTGACCTCAGGACCCTGCATTAGGTAGCAGAATGGCTATGGTGCTGTGGTGGCATGGGCTCTGCACCCCTGCCTTCCAATGCCATCAGTGTTTCTTTCAACAGTTATTTAGTGAGTCTGCCAAGAGGAAGAAAACCTAATTACAGTGCTGTCCTTCGAACGGGGTTGTGATTCATATTTCTTGATGTGATTCCTTTTTATCTGCACTGCTGGCATCTTTAGAATGCAATATCTAAGTTTAAAAGGGCTAGTTTAAGGAGTATTGCGTTCCTCTTTATTTTACTCCTTCATCACATCAGCTTTTCATGTTCTTTCCATAGTTTTAATAAATACTGCTACTATCCTAGTATCGTACCCAAAAATGAATGCCAAAGGGTAATGAAAAGCAATTTTATTTTAAGACTTCAGCGGAAGCGGAAGAGCCCTGCAAAAGATGTGGAGAGAGCCATGGGATCAGGATTTTTGTGTCTTTTGAGAGACAGGATCAACTACTCGAAGCACCACAGAGACCTCAAGAAATGGAAGGAACAGAGGGAAAGCCAAGGGAAAGTAATAAAGGTCAGTGTAGACTAATTGAAGCATTAAAAAAGCTTGCTTTCAAACTCTCAAAGATACTTGGATGCCTAGGAACCTTTAAAACTAATAATCCCTCCTGGATTTCACTGGGCATTTAGGTACCGGTTGATGCTAAGTACTTTAGACATGTGTTATGGATGTCCAGGCCTGACTACCCAGGGTGGGACGCATAACAACAGCCACCTCCACCAGAGACAAAGTGGAAATATTCAAGGTCAAACAAGAAAATTCATAAACAGGACTGGCAATGGGAACATTGCTCCTGGGGATCCTCTGTAGAAGTATTTGGCAGACGCAGCTGCAGTTATTGAGAACCGTGTTTCTAGCTGTTTCACCCAAGAACATTTGGGGGTGGCGCTCAAAGTTTGCAAGAGTAGTTCTGCTAAGTTTTAGGCGTCTGGTGAGATGGGGATATGCTCTCCTATGGGTGAGGCTAGTCGTTTTGACTGCATCTGTTTGCTAGTTAGTGCTAATGAAATGGGATTATTTTACTTACTGTTGAATGGGGATCAGAAGAAACCCAAGATTCAGCAGGTCACTTGCACAAGCCTGAAGCGAACACAAGGTCCTGCTCACCCCACAAACAAAAATCGCCTGAAGGCTTGAGCATGCAGTAACTTTTCTAGCCAGTACATCAATGGCTATAAAAGAGTGTGCAGCTTCAAACTCGGAGCACCCGGAAGAACAACACTCCCTTGTTTCATTGAAACACAGCCCAGGCCTTTCGCCAAAGTTGTTGGTTCAAGTCTTCATGATCTCTGCAGAATTGTCTCTTTGGCTCTTTAAAGTCCCCAGATCAGCAAAAGCTCTCAAATGAATTTGTGCTGAAGGAGAAAAACAGAAACCTGTTCCTTCCAAACATCCAATTTTGAGTGTTAGTTTGGTTTGGCCATGCTGTCCAAATTATAATAGATAATACATTTAATGGGACAAATCCTCACCCAAAGAGTTCAATGATATAAATAAATCTTTTTCTGGCTCTACTGTGTTTGACATAGATCGGCTCAATTCTAATCTCATTTACAGAAGTCTGACCATGACTGGCTTTATTGAAATCAACTGAATTTTCCTAGTGTGAAAATAGGACCAGGCCCCATAACTACAATTATGAATAAAAATGGTTGTATAAAATAAGGGTTTAGGTTGAAAGGAATCCCACTGACAGACTGAGACACAAGGACCCTTTTCTGTGAGGGCAAAAAAAAGGCACATTTTTTAATACAGAAAAGAAATAAAAGTTTAGCAAACTTCTTTATTTGGTCTGTGGCTGTAACCAGCCTAAAGCTTCATAACACAGCTGGGAGGTGGGAATTAGATGCCTCTGCAGACCTCTTTATTTTGTTTACTTACTTTCATGCCACACTGAGAAATTATCATAGAATCATAGAATCATAGAACCATTAAGGCTGGAAAAGACCTCTAAGATCATCATGTCCAACCGTCAACCCAACACCACCATACCCTCTACATCATAGAATCATAGAATCATAGAATTATGACCAAAACATTAAATTGAATTAAAATGTTTTCACTAATAGATCTGTGGGTACAGAAGGATATAGCCATTCTTATCCATGAATGAAATTTATTGGGTTTTTCCTTTTATTCCTTTTTTTCTTTGTTTTTCTTTTATCTCTGATTAGGTGCCTTGGAGGCATGGGTTCATCTGGCTTTGGAACGAAGAGAAGGAAATAAAAAGCTTTTGTACTTTGCACTGTGTTCAAGTCATAATGGTTTGCTTGCAGCTCTTTGCCCTGTACGCTCACTCTTCTGAACCTCCTCCTCCTCTTCCTCCTCCTCCTCCTCTTCCTCCTCTTCCTCCTCTTCCTCCTCCTCCTCCTCTTCCCCCTCCTCCATCTCCTCCTCCTCCTCCTCCCTTCTTTACCCACTCCCACTGATGCCGTCACCTTCCATCTCATTGATCAACTATACAACCTGGTTATTAGTAGTGAATTTACCATCCTTCCATCTCATACCACTTATGTTTTCACATTTCTTATCCTACCAGGTTTCATTTCCAGAAATATTTGAGGAATTTACACTGAACTTTTTTCACCAACATAAGACTGGATTGCTGATTAAAGCTATTTTTCCCATAAAAGGTTTCTTTTAAAGATAAATTTTTCAAAGTAGTGTTGAAAACTGAATGTCCTGAAATTCAGTAATTTTATCCCTATGGATGCCCCATGTGAATAATGGGTCAGCGGCCTCATGTCCCCGTTTCCTGAGCTCAGATGCATGGCTGGCTAACAATTCCTTTGAGGTATAGCTTCTGCAAGTGGGAACATCATGATAACTCATGGGGATGAAATCTAACCAAGAGCTCTACCTACAAAGGAGAGCAGGATTTGAATCAGGTGAACCATTACTCCTGTGAGAAAGCATAACATCATTTCTCAAACAGAAGATTTAACTTGGAGGCAAACATCTGGTTGTATTAGAACTTGTGCTAAAACTTAAATTTTGTATGGGAAATTTACAACAAGGTAGTGTCCTTCCATCAAAACCATTGTAAGAACAAGACCCAAAACCTTTCTAATCTTTTCATTTCAGCCATCCCCAACGAGCTTGATCCTAGCCCCCATTTTTTGTAGACTGTTGCAACCTTCTGTTAGACTGCTCCCACACCTCCTGGCCTCTTCACAGCACGATCGTTGTGATTTCTCTGTCCATTTTTCTGAGTAGCTTTTTCATCAAGTACCCATGCAGCCTTCTCTTAGTGCATCAAACCAGTGCTCAGCTTCCTACCAACCCTGCTCATCTCACCCTTTTCCAGTTGTTTACTATTTTATCCTGTCATGATGACTTGCACATGGCCTTCTTTCCTAGCTAGCTGCCAAATTCAGCTGCTAATTTTCCCAGTCCTTTGACATGCCTTTGTACCTTCTTTTATTCCGAGCAGTCATATAAATTAAACAATCTCCATAGTTCATGGTATTTCATTTTTTCAATGCCAAAATGGTCTCAGTCGCAAAATCGACTCTTCTGATAAATATACAGTCTTCATTTTTTTCTCTTCTCTTTGGTTGTGAGAATGATCCATTTTATCTCTGTTCTTTCTGTAAGATCATAATTGCCGCAATTCATTAATAATTCAAAGCAAAGTCCCTTTGTTTGTTTCTCATGCTCTTTGAATCTTGCTGATGCTACAGGATACTACTGTTCTTCTCTCACCACTAACACAAAGCAAGCACAGTTCCTGCTGTTGCTAGCCGAGCTATCTTTAAACAGACTGGTTTGGGTGCCATATTGAATCTAGCTCAGCAGTGTAGTGTACTTGTCTAGGTATCCATCAAGTCCATCTACAGGAAGGGCTGGAAGGAGGATCTGGGGAACCACAGGCCTGTCGGTCTGACCTCAGTGCCACGGAAGGTTATGCAGCAGATCATCTTGAGTGCCATCACGCGACACATGTAGGACAACCAGGTGATCAGGCCCAGTCAGCATGGCTTTATGAAAGGCAGGTCCTGCTTGACTAACCTGATCTCCTTCTATGACAAGGTGACCTGCTTCGTGGATGAGGAAAAGGCCGTGGATGTTGTTTACCTGGACTTTAGTAAAGCCTTTGACACCGTTTCTCACAGCATTCTCCTGGAGAAACTGGCTGCTCATGGCTTGGACGGACATACTCTTTGCTGGGTAAAAAACTGTCTGGATGGCTGGGCCCAAAGAGTTCTGGTGAATGGAGTTAAATCCAGTTGGCGGCTGGTCACAGGTGGTGTTCCCCAGGGCTCAGTATTGAGGCCGGTTCTGTTTACTGTCTTAATTAATGATCTGGATGAGGGGATCGAGTGCACCCTCAGGAATTTTGCAGGCAACACCAGGTTGGGCAGGAGTGTCGATCTGCTCGAGGGTAGAAAGGCTCAACCAAGGGATCTGGAAAGGCTGGATTGATGGGCCACGGCCAACTGTATGAGGTTCAACAAGGCTCAGTGCTGGGTCCTGCACTTGGGCCACAACAACAGGGCCATGCAATGCTACAGTCTTGGGGAAGAGTGGCTGAAAAGCTGCCCAGAGGAAAAGGACCTGGACGTGTTGGTCGACATCCGCTTGAACATGAGCCGGCAGTGTGCCCAGGTAGCCAAGAAGGCCAACAGCATCCTGGCCTGTATCAGAAATAGCGTGGCCAGCAGGAGTAGGGAGGTGATCGTGCCCCTGTACTCGGCACTGGTGAGGCTGCACCTCGAATACTGTGTTCAGTTTTGGGGCCCTCACTACAAGAAGGACATGGAGGTGCTAGAGCGTGTCCAGAGAAGAGCAACGAAGCTGGTGAAGGGCCTGGAGCACAAGTCTTATGAGGAGCGGCTGAGGGAACTGGGGTTGTTTAGTCTGGAGAAGAGGAGGCTCAGGGGAGACCTCATCGCGCTCTACAACTACCTGAAAGGAGGTTGTAGTGAAGTGGGTGTTGGTCTCTTCTCCCAAGTAACAAGTGACAGGACAAGAAGAAATGGCCTCAAGTTGTGCCAGGGGAGGTTTAGATTGGATATTAGGAAAAATGTCTTCATTTAAAGGGTTGTCGAACATTGGAACAGGCTGCCCAGGGAAGTGGTTGAGTCACCATCCCTGGAAGTATTTAAAAGACGTGTAGATCTGGCGCTTAGGGACATGGTTTGGTGGTGGACTTGGCAATGCTAGGTTAACATTTGGTCTTGATGATCTTAAAGGTCTTTTCCAACCTAAACAATTCTATGAAGAAAAAAAAAGACCTCTCGAGTTTTTCAGTTTGCTGAGTGGTTCTGTGAGACTGCATCACACAGTCATTGACTTCCATGAGTTTTTTGGAGCTGAGATCAGCTTTGGTCCTAATTAATTTGTGCCTAAGTTTTCAAAGCTGTGCAAACACTCACTGAAATGAGTATGTTCATGCAAATATGGACAAAGATATAGAAATACCCAAAGTTATTTGCAAAATCATCCAAGTGAAAATTTTTTTCTAAGTGCTCATGAATTGTCGAAAATGATGTTAAGTGAAAGTTTAAAATCTAAATCTTACAGCTTCCTCACTTTTCATAAATTTGTGCAATAATGAGCCCAAAACATAGAAGATGATACCCAATCAGTGAAGAGCCATTGTCCGTAGCAATTCATATTATCAGATTTTTCAATCTGTATTTACTAATAAGGGTGAATATGCGGTTTTGTGTTTTCACTGGCACTGGATGTCAAACGAAGGAATTGTGACTGACATTGCATCAAACCATTCAGCCCACTCCCTACTTTCTCATTTCATCATGCCTCAAAAGATGTCTATAAAGTAAAATCAATACCTCCACCTCAGTAATATTTGGCAGATGATTCTGCCTCAAAGAATACAAGCCTGTTCCATCTCATTCACTGCATGATGCAAGAAAGAGAAAAAAGAAAGAGCTTTATGCAAGCAAGAAAAAAGACTACAGTTTTGTAAGGCATCATAATCATGTATCCCTACACCTATACCTTGTTTTGATCAAATACCAAATTTCCGTGTTATGTCATAGCCATTTTGGCTTTTTCTACTAAGTATTCCGCAATGCCTTCAAGCATTTTGAGGTGATATACCCATGTTTATATTATCAAATAAATTAGTCAAGGACCTTTTTCTAGCACTGAGGTCGAACAGAGTGAATCACCTCATATCTGCACATCTGCTTCTGTACATATCTAACCTCCTTCCCCAGTCCAAACTGCTTACTGGGAACAGTCCCTGGCTGACGCTAATCCCTGCTCCAGGCCAGTACAACATCTGGGAGAGTTTTGGTTGGCATGAACCAGTCTTGGTCTGGGGATTGCACTAGCAGCATGGGCACTCATGGGCAATACTGGATCCCACATCCCAGTCCCATTTTATTTATTAATATAGGCAAAGTCTGCCAGACCTGTTAGTTATAGCATTACAAGTCTTAACAAAATATTTAAAGATGTAAAAAATAGCCTACAAATCTTTTAAAAAATAATTAAAAAAAATATTTCTTGTGGACAAAGTGTCCGTGATTATTTACAACACAGACACTAGGTTCTAGCAGTTATACTCACTTCAAGTAGAATTCATCTGTCCAAAACTGGTTGTCTGTCATACAAGTGCCTACATTTGACTAGACCACCCTTGTCTCTCAGAGAAGAGAAATGTGGCCTTTTTGAATGGGATCATTTCATCCTAAAATGGAAGCCTAAAGGAGGTCAGAGACATTGCATCTGAAAGTGTCTGGTTTTAAATGTACATGCATAGACACTGAAAGGGTAGTGTATGTCTAAAATGAATAGCTCCAAGGGCAAGGGCAAAATTAACTATGCCCTAAAATATATGTTCTCTTGACTGTTGGAACTGCAATTTCCTCAAAAATCCAACCATTATGTGTTTAGGAAACATCTACAAGGTGTTTAATGGCTGAGCCAATGCCTCATTGGCTTTTGGCTAATAGTCTTTTCTACAGTGATTTGGAAAGTGTCTATAAGCAGAATTTTATTGCATAAATCCCTCTGGTTTTGTATGAATATTAGCTGCATGCTTTGCAGATGAAAAGCATTATGTGCTACAAGAGCTAACCATTATCATTTATCTTCTCTGACTTTCTTAGTCTAGGAAAATGGTGGCAGTCCCAGTGATTTAGCTAGTGTTTCAGCAAGCTGCAGGATGTTATCTATGAGGAATTGGGCTGAGAGGAGGGAAGGGGTGAGGCACAGGAAGATACCCAGTTGCTCTCCACCATCTTAGGCTTTTTAAAAATAAAATTTACAGCAATCAAGGACTTTAGGATGATACAATCAGGATATAATTTAATAGTATTTAGATGGATGCAGGTACTTAAGTTCAAAATTCTCATCCAAAAAACCCCTCCCTTCACCTTTAATTTAGAAGGAATCACCCTGTTTGCCATACGGATTCTTTAAATACCCACAGTTATGCTTCTTTGCAAAATAGATCCACTTTCTGCCTTAGATATCTGGTTTGATTAAGCTCAGTGACCGTCAGGAATTTGGGATTATTATTCGTTGGTCAACTAAAGACCAAAAGGAGCCAGTGTACTCTCAGCTCCATGGTTAGGCAGCTCACAAAACTCAAGCAGTGATTCCTTTTTTTTTTTTTTAAATTCCATCTCATCTATCTACCTGAAAATTAAATAAGGACTTCCTCCAGCAGTGGAAAAATCAAGTTCAGGCTAATACTTTCCTCATTGCTCCCTTCAAATGTGTTGCAGAAGGCCCGTGACATCAGAAATAGGGTAGAAGAACTCCAAATTTATGAGACAGCATTTCCTACCAGATGGGAAAGGGGGAGTCCTAAATTCTTCAAGTGTTTCACAGGAAACAAAAGAAAAGCCTTTAAATTAAAAATACATAAAAATAATAAATGAAATAAAAATCAGAAATAATTCTGGGAACCTGAATCTAAGGCAGTTTTTCACCCCGTCTGTATGGCTAGAATATTGCCCTATATAGTTATGTATCACGTACGTACGATTATTAGAATAAAAACAGGCTTTGTCGCATATTTCTTTGTAGAGAAAACCTGAAGTTTTCTTTAAGTTAAGATTCGTTCTTTCAGATTATGGATACAATTTCCACCCCCAGCAGACAGCTCCAGATGTGGGATCCCATGGACCTGTTGTCCTGCTTCAAGCTTCTAAAAACTGGAACAATCTGGAAGTTCAAACACACTTCTCTGCACAGTATCGTGTAATGAGTAGCTCTAGGTGCCTCTCATAGCGATGGTTATTCTGGATCCTGCTCCCTGGGGAACCAATATAAGACTTTGAGCAAAACCTGACTAAGTTCATACCTCTCTTCTTCCTTCATTCTCTGTGACAGTTTTTGGTATTTTGGTATTGGAAAAACATCTCTACTTTCCTGCAGTTTGGCAATGACTGTAACTGGATGTCTGTATTAATAGCAGAGCTGAGTGAATAGTAAGAAATTAGTCATTTTTTCTTTTTATCCAAAACTGAAATGTCCATCAGAGGGAGGCAGTTTCCACAAAGCTAAGCCTTATTTAAATTCACATTCTACTTTGAAATGAGCTGGATAGCTTAATTGCATTTGGTCAGTCAGTGGAATTTCCATTCTCTAATTAATTGTTTGTAACCCTTATAACATAGACTCCTTTGGAGGAAAAAAAAAAAACAAAACCAAAAACAAAACCAAAACTCTCCTGCTCTCTTCTTTGGTTGAGGACATGGAATAATAATAATGTAGAGAGGTGAAAAAGACAAACAAGATTAATGAATTTTAGAAAACGTAAGCCTGTTTGGTTGCTTTGGTTTGGCTTTGATTGTGAAATTGTGCTTAGGCTAAATTGAGCTAACACATAATTTGTCAGCTGGACAAAAAATACTGTAATTGTTCATTTGTTCCTGTCACCCTAAGAGGAGAAAAATTAAAAGCAAACTTGCCAAAGCCTAGCTGGGTCTCTGGCTTGTTTGATTTTCTCTGCTGAGGGCTCTGGAGGGGCAGACCAGAGCCCTGGCCTGTCGCCATGCAGAGTTGTCCCATCACTTTGGAAAGGTGAGACCTTTCCACCATCTGCCCACAGTGGAAGCACCACTTGGGGAGAAGGTGCCGCAGTTTGGCTCTAAGATATCATGAGGCAAGGAGTTGCTGCTCTATGGGACTTGAGTTATTTTATGCTTAAGTAGTTCTTAAAGTATTCTTGAAGAGTTCCCAGGAGAGGGAATGAGAGATAAAAAGAAGACCTTGTCCTGGCTTTACTCTATTGATACGAAGCAGGCAGGTTTGGCTGACTTTCATCAAGCCACATGAGATCCTCACTTGGTAAGCCAAGCAAGTGACACATTTGAGGCAGCGCAGATAAAAGTGCAACTGCAATCTCTGCTGCCATTTTGCAGTTTATAAAATAGCTTTCTGCTTGTGGTAATTGGCAAACTCATAGGAGTCCAGGAGGACTCTCGCTGCTGGCAGATATGTTTTAATGGCTGAATACACAGAGGGCCATCAGGGATCACTGATAACAATATCATGAAATGTGGAAGCATCATGCTGTGCATATAGGTCATGGGTATCTATTAGCCATAGTGAGCTGCTGATTGTAAGTGTTGAAATTGGACATTATAGGTATATCTGCATTAATAAATTAGTGTTGAGGCCCAAGCACCACCTCGGTCATCAATGTTGTCACATGCCCCAGGACCCACCAATGTCAAGGGGTCTTGTAGGTGAGTTCTGAGTTGAAATAAAAAAGGATGGTACATGTTTCCTGGAAGAAGGAATTCCTTGATTTATTCGGATTTATTTGGAGACTGAACCATTCCCTGGCTAGGGAACAGCTGCACAGGCTTTGGCATTATTTCTTCAAGAAGACAAAGATGTTCTGTTACTGGGCTCCTACTGCTCTTTGCATGTAGCAGGAAAGCAAGGAACAGAATTACTACACATTTCTATTTTTCTGACCTCTTTCCTCCTCATTCCTCCTTCTTCCTTTAGACATCAACTGCATAGCAGCAATCAGCTAGCACATATGTTCTTAAAAGTAAGAACAAGGTCAGTCCCATCCCAGACTGAAAGCTGCAAACAGGGAGAGGTTTTGCAAGGAGAACTGCAGCTGCCACTGGATTTGACCTCCACTCATAAAGTCTCGTAGCCCATGGCATGGGATGCCCTGACATGGTTATGAGCTGAAATATTTACATTTGCTTTTTGGATTCATAACTGATGGCTTTTTGTTATTTTGAAGGTGCAAGATAAAAATTAATAAAGCTCCCAAGAACTACTAAGATCAGCTACATTGTTTAAATAAATAGATCAGATAATGAAATGATATAAAAGAGAAAGCATATTTTATAAACATGCCCTCTGTTACACGCAACTCATCTACAGGATTTGGAGTCTCATAGCAAACCCTCTCATCCAACATTCTGTTTAAGAATTCCTGTTAGTTTCTGTCATCTTTCATCAAATTCCATTCAGATTCAAATTCCCTGTACTGGATTTTAACTTGAAGGCCAAGGCTTTCTTAAAGGAGCAAAACAGTTTGAAAGAAATCCTGGGAATTAAGATTCTGACTACAATTTCCCTACAAGCTCTGGCAAGAAATTTTGAGCTATGAACTGTATTTATTGAAAATTGACCTGTTTTATAGATCTTATTCAGCTGCATATTGAATAATACTGTCCAGATATTAAAACTTATGATCTTTTTGCACTTTTTTTTTTTTTTGGTACACATAAAGGATTATCAGATGCAGAGACTTAGGTGGCACAGCTCTTTTACTGATCTTATTTTTTTTTAAAGTACTTCCAAGATACATCTCTTTAAAGTTATGCATTGATGGATCCAAGTATTTTAAGCAGTATTAACCATGTTTCTACTCATGTTCTTCTAATTACTTTACTCTGGGGTCAGCGTTTGACAAGGGACGTGAGACAGAAGATGTGGAAACAAAGAATAAGTGAATTTTTCCAATGACCTTGAACTAACACTATGTGTAGTGTGCATGTGTGCTGCTTTCAGTCACATTAGCATATAGGCGGTTTAAATTACTCTAAACATTTAAAGCAGGCTGAACTATGTAAGAGGCTCTGAGAATTTAAACAAAACCACTTCTGAGATTTTAAGTAGTTTGAGCATTATCTTTGCCTGGCTGAGCTTTACCCTAATGGAAGCCAAATAAAAAAAAAAGGATTTTTTTTTTAGAGGATCCTTTTTTAATGGGTGAAAAAGCCTTAGCTGAGAATTATATATTTGGGAGATAAGGAAATTAGATAGGGGTAGGGATAGCTGTTTATAAATGTCATGGACCTGATGGCTTTGGATCAGTGAATTTAGCTGACGTTGAAGCATCAGATTTAACTGTACTGTTGAAGTAGGTAAAATTTTCAAATTCAGGAGCCAAATTCTGCTCCAGCTTGGGAGTTACAAAGTCTCCTGCCCATATTGCTTTCAGTGTCAGCAGCTCCAAGTCATTTTCTTTCCACACCACCTCTATGGGTTTTCTTACCTCTGTGGATGGCAAAAGGTCTGGAGATGTTTCTAAAGCAGTCACAAGGTCCAGCCTCTTCTGGGAGACATGTCCTGAGACACCCCATAGTGTTTCTCTGGCCCTCAACCTGCGTGGGTGGATGGGGTGTTTATATTTACATCTTTAACTACCTTAAGTAATATTTTTACCAGCATTACTGTCTAGTGACCATTGACACCAGCCAACCTCTAAACCCGTGTAAAATCGCTGAATCACGCAAGAAGGAGGACAGGAACCACAGAGACAGAGAAACCTGCTGAAGATCCAAGTCATATACACCAAAATCCCTGCTCAGATACAGCAAGGTGCAGGCACATGGGGAGAAGGGAGAGGCTGGCTCATTTCGCCGCACATAGATGTTGGATTGGGGCCCACAGGTCCGCCTTGTTCCCCATGGTCCTGCCAACCATGTTAGAACACATCTGTGTGGTGACCAAGTATTTTTTAAAAGGTATTGTGGGTACAAATACCTAATGATTAAAAAAATATAGCCTAATGATTCAGGCAATAAATTCTTCTTTGCATTTCTTGATTAAATTCAGCAAACATTGACACTGCACACACACCCAAACATATTTCAAAAACCAAACATTAGCTGAGCATAAATTTATGCATACTCTTGAAAGATAACTGCACCAGGACAGTGATTGAAGAGGAATTGGATTGAAAGCTGGTGGCCCTTACAGATGAATGAGCTGATACAAGCAATTCGGGTTGATACCAATCCATGGCATTGCACAGCTAAGGAAACGAAGAACAAGTGCAAAAAAATGATTCGTTTAACTGCTGGAAGTGGGAATCTAGCCTTTTGCCAGACTACAGGGTGATAATGGAGAATAAGCTCTCAGTTACCAAGGATGAGCAATATAGCCCTGACACAAAATCCTCAGTTTGCTTTGCATTTTCCTGGCCTTAATTTTTTCTCTCAAATTATATAAAAATCCCTTTCCAACTTTTTGTCATTTTGCTTCTATTTCCACTCTGTCTTTCGTCCTTTTCTGGTCCGAGGGTATCTTGATGTCTGATATTCCATTAAAGAATCACTTTAAACCACAATTTCTTGCTTTGACACATGATAATGAACCATAGACTGTACCACTAATTGTCCTTGTGTCCACTTAGGCTCTTTCCTAAGGGTGGCCCATATCAGGGATCATGATGGGGGTGTACTTTATACTTCATGTGCTAGAGAAAACAATTAAGAAACCAGTAGCAGTGTTCTCCTAAGATTTTGCTAAGTTTTATCACTGGCTACTCAGCTTTTTAATAAGCACTCGACTTTCCTCTTGGAAGAAAAGCACCGTTTGAGATCCACACTGTATTCTAAAAAACTAATGCAATTTATGTTATTTCATCTGCAAATAATTCAACCCTCTCTAGAAGTTAATGTTTAAATTGAACAAATTAAGGTGCTGTTGCAGAAAATTGAACCATATAAATGTCATATGATCACTGAAAAAAAAGAAAGTGTAAGAATGGCCTTTCTTGTGAGACAAAAATTACCATTCGAGAGCATCAGACCAGTCAATGAGGCTTTCAGCACTTACAGCGATATCAAAACCCCTCTCACAGAATTGTTTACATTTTTCTATACTCGCCTGTCAGTCAATGCCTTTGCAATAAAGGTTTCAGAGCCGGCGTGGGAAGGGGAGAGAGCAGGAAGGTTGTTTAGCAGAAGGGGCTTTATTAGCAGTTTAACGTTATATTCAAGCACAGTCACTGAGGTTTCTCTGGGAATGTTTGTGGGCTACACATATACCACCTCTTTGTTAGGGAAGGGATTTGCTTTTGCAAAATTGCATTAAACATGCAGCTTGGTTTACCTGTCCTTATTCCATTTTGTTGGCTGGTGGTGCCAGGATGGAGAGGTGGGTTTGCTGCCAGGTGACAGGATTGTGGTGCTCAGGGAGGTCGTTTAGTGGCAGGAGTCTGGGCTGGAAGCTCTTTGCTACACCTACACACACACAGAGGAGTGAAATGGCAATACCCGGGCTGCGTTTCAGAGCCCGGCTGTTGTGCCGATGGTATTCGGTATATGTTATTGCGCGGTGCTAAAAGGCTGTGAGCGAGCAGCAAGGAAGAAGGTTGCCTCTTGGCCTTTTCCTCGCTGCTGAACATCAAATAAACTGCAAAACCAGGGGGAAAAGGAAAATGAGATCGTGCCTTTCCTTAGGAGCTGCTGAATGTGCTCAGGGGAAAATGCTGAGCAGGTCAGGAGAGAGCGAGGAGGAGGAGAGAGCCTGCAGCAGGGCAGGCACTGCAGAGCGTGAAGTTAACTGCTCTTGCTCCAGCCCTACGACTGTGGGGTGAGCAGTTTAAAGAGGCAAATCCATCTCTCATCTCCGGGTGACTCCAGGCCTTCTCCCCAACTGAGTCATAACAAAATGGATTTTGCTTCCGCTAGTTCGCAGTTTGCCTTCGCTCTTGCATAAAGTGCAAGTGCATTGAGAATAACTTCTCATTCTGTGAGGGAACACATGAGTTTCTTTTTAACCCAACAAGCTCAGTCCACAGAGCAGGCACTTGGACAGTAAAACACTTCGGGTAAACGAATGTACCATCTTCACCCACCAGTCCAGCGTTTCTCACCCCAAGTTTCTCAGCAGCTAAGAGTTATCCTGTTGTTTGGCTTGGCATGGAGCTGTTTATTTATGCATCTTTGAACTTTCATGATACTAATACTCCTGATATCGGAGTGGCCACCATGTTTTTCAAAGTAAATATCCTCCGGCTCACCGATACCACAATTCTGTTCCCACCACCTCTTTGTTAGGGAAGGGATTTGCTTTTGCAAAATTGCATTAAACATACAGCTTGGTTTACCTGTCCTTATTCCATTTTGTTGGCTGGTGGTGCCAGGAGGGAGAGGTGGGTTTGCTGCCAGGTGACAGGATTGTGGTGCTCAGGGAGGTCGTTTAGTGGCAGGAGTCTGGGCTGGAAGCTCTTTGCTGCAATTAGCAGTAGTTCTCGTAAGGGTGACTGGCAGGAGGGTCCTGCTGGGCAAGCAGGAGGCATCCAGCCTTTCCCCGTGCCAGGCATCATAAAGTCTTTGCTGGACCTGATGGGAAGATCTTGAAGGAAGCAGGGTGGGGGAATGTTAAATTTCTGCTCTAACTGGGAGGATTTGGAAGCAGCTGGAATTGTAGGGGATTTTCCTGGCAGGAGTGATTTGCACGGTGCTCTCTGGCAAATCTACTGCAGCCGCTGGCTGGTTGCAGGTCGGGGTTCTGCAGCTGAGGCAGAGAGGGGAGTGTCGGGGTGTTTCTGCTGCTGCCAGTGGTGTGGCTCCCCTGACTCAGCTGCAAGGAGAAACAGAAGGGCATCTGAAAGACCTTGTCAGGGGGGCGAGGTGGAGGAAAGGGTGAGGGTGTACATGCCAGGACTATCCAGGGCTTCTGGACATCCTGTTCCAGCGTGAGTAAGCATCGCTTCACGGTAGCTGGACTCAGGATCTATCTCTACGTTTAAACACTTCCTTTAATCACTGCAGCATCCTACCGCTGTGTGTTTGCTGGATCCTGTTCATAAAATATTTATCACGCTGCTTCTGCATCAACGAGGTCTAAAACACACTGAAACGGGAAACAAAGACTTGCCTTTAATAGGATAAATGATGCTTTTCTACCATTCATTAACCACCATTTTCCCTGCTGCATAAAAAAATCTGTTACATTTTGGAAGACAAACGGATATGGAAGACAGTGGGCATCCATGGAAAAAAGCCATTATTTGTCACAATTTAAGATTTACTATAGAAGGTGTGTGCGATGATGACCCAAGGGAATTTCCTAAATACTGCAAGATCTTGTGATAGATTGAACTAATAGTAGATATTTATCTCCACTGGAGGTGCAGGCTAATGGCCATGACAAAATTCTATTATGATATTAGATTATTGTTTTCCAATTACATAAGGTTTAGTTTTCAGAGGAAGTGAACGTAGCAAGATAATTTCAATATCAAAGTTATGGAGTCAAAGGAACGTGATGCTATTCCAACTGTCACCAACTGTTTTTTATTACAGAGCATTGCCAATTCCCAGAATTTATTCTGTTATCCTTCTTACAGTCCCAGCTCCTGGAACATGGGAAACTCAGCTTCTCTTTTTTAATGCATGAGAAAGTCTGTTTCTAGCTCTTACTGATGCATGGAAAAGTTTGGAAATGTGAATGCCTGAGAAAATAGGACAGATGAAAACAACTCTTCTTTTTTTTTTTAACCTCATAATTTTCAACTAATCTTCCAATTCTGATCACAAGTCAAAATGAGCAATATTGCTTATGGTGGTACTGGCAGATCTTGACCATAACCTATGTCTCAGTGTGTGGCACACAATGTAGCAATGTTAAAGCCCCAGCTTAAAAGAGGCCACAGAACAAAATTAATATCTTGCCTGAATTTTCATGTAAGTGAAACCTAAATTCTTCAATGTGCCTTGATCCACAAAGCATCTAAATATAAACACAGTGACAAATCAGATCCAAATGCTCAAAAATATTAAAGAACAAGTATTTCTGTTGCATGTCATCCTTACATGACCTCATTCTTTCCTTAAAGGCCTGAAAATAAACACATTGTAATTGTAATTATTTAGCTGTATGAAGTGATCTTGGTACAATTTGCAAGAAAAAGATGGTTACATGCCCAGTTACTTCATCCTGTTGAACGTGAAATACAGGCTGGCATCTTTGCAAGCTCTGAATTTCCTCATTCTAAGGACTAGTTTCTTTTAATGCATTTTTTTGCTGTGTGACTAATATATTGGGCAGAGATGAACCATCACCTGTTTTTTAGTAGGAAGTTATGTTTCTCTCCTTGGGTCTATCTAATGAATGATATGCAGAGACCCAAGAAAAATTGTGATTGGGACTTTAATTGAGAGACTTGCCAAGGATGAAAGCAGGTTTTGAATTATATGGTGAAGGACAGAACCATCAAATTCCACCACTGACTAGTACTATAGCTGTGCTTGCCATTTACAGAGTGCAGCCAGGCTTGGAGAGAAAAACCTGGAAAATAACAAACCAAAAAAGAGTTCTCTATCATCTGTGTTTCTTTGATAATATAATATAATAAAAATAACAAGCCTATGGTTAAGCTGAACATGTGAGAAAGAAAACTTTTCCAGGTATATTTTTCTCCCCATCAGTGTAAAGGATCAGCAGTACGGATGGGTGATTTCTGATGTGACAGTTTCAAAGTCATAATAGTTACCCTGATAGCAGGCAGAATCAAATGCATTTTGGCTTTAGGTGCAGTAAGGAGAGATGAGCCTTTTCCATTTAAGTGGTAAACAAACAAAGCCCGCAGTAAGTTTTCTGGCACCTGGAGTGAAGGCTTCTGGAGGCAGTTAGCTCCGTATAGAGCTAGGTTCTATGTGTAAGCAGTGTGTAAGTATGGCTTGCCCCAGTCAGACGTGAAACAAATAAGCTGGGGAGGCACGCAGGAAAGATATTTGAACACTATTGTTGGGGGAAACAAACGAACAAAAAGCATAATTTATTTTATTTTCAGACTAAGAATATAAAGAATTTCACGCAGGAGGAGTCTTTTGCACATCATTCCCACTTAAAATCTAAAAGTGTTTGTGTTCGAGTAGCAAAGTCTGAAGTCATATGAACCGCCAACTTTATTCTCCTTTTTTTCATGACTTGTAGTTAGCTCTTACAGAAAGTTTTCATATTTTCTGATTTCCTACCACAGCATCAAAATATTATTTCAAATTTCTGAGCAGCTTGCACAGGAGACCTGGCAACAAGGTGTAAAGAGGCTGGAATCAGAGAGTGGAGCACATTTCTGGTGTCAAGCGTTTCATGAGTGCACACAAGAACCCTATGCCTTAACCTCTGGGTCAAACATTTGCCATTATAATGCTCTGAGCTTACTTAATTTATAGCTAATACTACAGCTACCAAAATCAGCAGAAATATATTGAGTTTAATGGGGTTTAGATTCAGGTTATGCCAAAGGAAGATTTTCCCTGAGAGCCATGCACTTCTCTGGACTCCATACACTGCTGTAAACACATGCATACATCTCCATTAACTGGTGGTTTTTTAACAGCAACCAAACAATCCCACATGCCTTAGATCAACTGGGTCTCCTTTTTTAAAACAAGTTGAGTTCTACAGAGAGTCAATATAGTCTGAGTCTTTTAGACAAACTGCAACAGAAGAAATTGTTGTAATTTCATTTCCCAATATTTTTTCTTCATATTGTATTAAATGACCCATGACTTTGATTAAATTGAAAATATAATGTATTGGCATTTTTAATGCCTTAAGATTTATATTTTTCATGGTTTCTATTTATGTTCCAGTTTTACTTTATTATATTTCTTGGAAAAACTCATTTCAGCGGACTCTACCAGCTGCCATACAATGAAATCCAAATATCATAGCAGCTGGGATTTCTTTGCTCTCCCAAGTCAGTTATGGTACCTATCTACTCCAAAAGGGTTCATAAGGTTTTGGCCCATCTTCTTCTTTAAGCTAGACTTTTTACTTTTCCATACATGAGCAAGAGATAAATATCAATTTAATTTGTAGAAAAAGCTGTTTATATGTGAGGAGTCAGATGCTTTTAGGGAGATCAGGGTTTCATTGTGCCTTGTGGCAAGGCATGCAAGGAGCCACAGCCACCATTAAGGCTGCTAAAAAAAGGACTTATTTTTCTAGTGTTTAAAATGATTGCCAGAATTGCTGGTTTCTGCTGATATTTCCCCATGCCTGCACAAACCTACCCCTCAGGCTGACTTTTCTAAAGAAGATTCAGTAAAATTAATCCAAGTGTTTCCAAAGGAAAGACAGAATGTTATAGGATTTTGCCTATCCAAAAATGAAACCAAACCAAAAGTTATGACAGTTGCACCGAGAATTCTTGCAGGATTCAAAATTTGGGGTGTGTGTATTTGGTGGGGGGATCCTATTTAATATTGTGAACACAAACTTTACACTTTCCATGACAAAGCAAGCAAGGTTGCCAATGTTTTAAACTTCCAGAGTTCTTATTTGGATGTTCTTCTTTATCAGGGTTGAGTTTAATGCTGAAACTATGAGTTTGTTGCAAAGGGTGGTTGAACCTACTATAGGGCGGTCCCTGTCTTCTGGTTGAACCTACTCTGTACACAGTATCTTACAGCAAAGCATGACTTTCACCTGCAGTTATTTCTCCTTCAGGGGCTTTTCATGTGACAAGCTCCAGGAGTGAGAAGATGAAATTGCCTCTCTTGTGCTTTTAGTGCTTCCTGCAGCTCGCAGGCTGACAGGGAGGGAAAGTGGAGAAGACAGCCTAGCTCCAACACAGAATGTTGTTGCGGGGAATGGCAACTGGGAGTGAGATGCAAAATAAATGCAAAGTAAGGGGTGGGACAGAAGGGCTGGAAGAAGGAAGGATGCACAGAAACAGAAAAAGGGCTGGGGAATAAACCAGAAGTTAGAAACCGGTACAAAAATTGGTGGAGAGAGTGCAGGAAAGAAAGGAGGGGTAGGAGGAGGCTGAAGAGAAAAGGTTTCTCACCAGGGAAGCACCCTATCCTCCATAATTCAAAACTGCTGCCAAATTTTGGCATCCTTTTGCTTTCCAGGAAACCACTGTGAGAAGTTCAGTGAGGGCATCTGTATATACACGCGCGTGTACGTTTTCCCTCTGCAGTGGAACAAGCATGCACTGTGTGTATGTGGATGTACATATTGCCCCTAAAATGAGACTGGGTAACTGGGATCCATATGTTCCTTACCCTTTGAGCACTTGACATTGTAACCTTAAAGCTAAACCTCTTTGGTTTTTTCAGTACAAAAGGGAGAGACCTTGGCTTCCTACTGGGAAACGCAACGAGATGTGCCTTTAATGCGAGCACAAATGGGACACTAACAGGTAGACAACAAAATAAAAATAGCTGTGCTGTACCATGAAAGGAAACAAATGGAGTTTGAACCTTAATTAACTCCTTCTTTAAGTATCAGACAGCAATCAGCACAAATTATGGAGTAGGAGCTTTTTGCTCTTGAAAACATGGAGTCTTTGCTTCCCTGCCTCCTCCCCTCCCCACAGCTGCAAGAATCCAGCTGAGCTTAAGAATGTTGGGTTTTTTTTAATAGCACTTGTAAAAATCAAGTCCACAATCAACTAGACAAAGCAAAGTCACCATGAAAGGAAGTAAACATCCGGCCTCGGTGCGTGCGTAGCGTGCTGGCTGAAATCTAGCCTCTCCAGCGCAGCTGAAAGCCTGCTCAGCAGTCTGTGCGGAAGGAGCTGGCAGCCTTCAACTAGCCTCTAATGAGCCTCATCAAACAAACAAACAGACAAAAAAAAAAAAAAAAGAGGCTTCACAAATTAGCACCAAAGACAAGTGTTAGATGATTCTTCTGGTTTTGTACAGTGTATACATCCCCGTTGCCCCCAGGGGTGGGTGTCCTAACATCACCCTTCTAAATGTAGGGCATCTATTTTAAAAAGGACATTCACCCTTCTTCTGGAGCCAGTAGTGTAAAACAGGTGTTTCTGGGGGGTGAGTTCCTTGACTTTTGGGAATGAGATAAATCACATCTTGAAGTGCCCCCCACCATTGACAATAACGACCTGTCCAAATTCTTTGTATTATTGTCTTCTGCTGATGGGTTCTGAGAAGTCCACTGGTTAAGAGGGCTGTTACAAGGATGAGGAGCACAGCCCACCAAGTCAGGCTTCACAGCCACTATCCCACGTACCTTGTGTTTCATTGACTTAATTGATGAGCAGCATTGTTCTGCGTATCTGCATAACGTGTGCCTCTTTCTCTTAGTACAGCATTTGATCTCAGAAAAATAAGTTACTCACTAGCTTGCAACACAACTAGGGATATCTATTTCTCACTCAGCACAGGACCATATTCCTCAGTAAAATTTGCATGTGGTCTGAAAATATGGAAGGAACAGTATATTCTTTACTATGCCAAAGTTTCTGCAAATGTGACAGGAACAGCACAAGCTGCTTACTAAATTCCTTTTTTTCCCCCCAAAGAGCTCTGATTTGTAATAAGAACAGAGACTAGAGAATGATTCTTACAGAAAACCAAACTGCACAATTCTGCCTTATTATTTGCCCTTGAAAGGTGATTTTCTAATCTATCTCCTGATGCACTTTTTTTCCTCACTGTGATTCTTTGCACAACTGTCCTCATGACAAATATCATTTGAATTGGGGACAGCCCTGTTTGGAGTGCATGCATCAAGAGCTTTTTCCAATAAGCTGCAGCTCCTATCTTAATGAGAATAAGAGCCTTATGACAACTACCGGGCTTTCAATAGCAAATACAGCTTCAGTACAGTATACTCAGGTCTCTCCTTACTGAGGAATAAACTTCAAATTTTGGTTCCCTCTAGTTAAAAAAACAGCCCAAATACTGCAGTGTTGGCATAGAGGAACAAGTCTTGACTCCTCTCTCAGGAAGGAGGAATTCTGAAGAGGCTTCTGTGGAGGCATCTACACTAGAATTTTGGTTATCCTCCACTGCAGAGGGATGTGAGAGCCCCCAAACGGGATTTTTTCTGTCTGAAACTGAACAAGAAAATGCAATGCCAAGACACTGCTAACATGCTACAGCCACGTGCAGTCCCTTGGACCAGGCTGGACCTAGACCAAAGCAAAACACTCTGAAATGTGAATGTAGACGTTGTTGTATCCTCAGCACCAGCTGTTTCACTCTGTAAATCTGCTTCTGCTGGTCTGCACTGCCTGTTAATGTAGACATAACCCAGTCGTGCGTAAGGGCAGGGATGTGACAGGTGGAGGTGTGGGGTCTCGGGCAACTGCCAAAGCAGGTAGGGAGACTTCATCGGCAGGGTGATGTGGTGACATGTCTGCAAGGGAGAGTAGTGAGGAAAAATAACAGGAAAAGGCTGCAGGGTTGGAGGTATCTGAGCAAGCCAACACACTGCATCTAGAGCTGCAGCCATGCCAGATATTGAAATGAGTCCAGGAGGTGTGGGAGGAAAGGAAAGGTTGAAGTGGGATATGCAGAGCGGCTCAGGGGAATCAGCTGCTTACAGTGATGGGGCTGCAGCCCTTTGGACATTCAGAGTGAGCACCTTGGACAGAAACTACAGAATTCACAGAAATCATATGAATTCTCAACTGATTTTAGCTTTTACAAATCCAAACCTGGACAGATGAGGCTGCAAAAAACCAGGATGGTCCCAGTTTCCCCCAGCCTATTTCCATCCTGATTGCAGTCTAAACTCAGAAGCACTTTCCTGGATACTCACCATGAGTTAGCTTCACGTATCGAAAGCACAGCCAGAATCATGGCTACACAGGTTATGGCAAAACCTAACTCTTTTTGGAGAGTCCTTATCCAGCCACAATTAGAATCATCTTTTTTAAAATGGATATCACTTTTCTAAAATAAATCTGAGGAACAATAGACAGTGTCTAAAGGCAGCGACCAGCGAATCATAGTGAATGGCTGATGAAAACGTAATTTGGTATTGTTTGGCATGGCACGTCCAGTGATGTCAGCCAAGTGCAGTAAAATGGAAATGATTGATCTTATCCTGCTTCACTTGCTGAAGCGGAGGCTTGGAATCAAATTGTACAAAGCAAAACTTTTGCTTTTTTTGCTTGTTTTAATTCATGGAGTAGCAGCTTCAGGGTGTTTTCACTTTTCTAAGGACTTAATTCTGAAAATATTGAAATGAAACATCACGATTTTTGGAAAACTTTCTTTTAGAACAATTTTATGTTGGATTAAACATGATTTCATGAGCTGTTTTGGTCAGTCTCACTTCACATGTTTTGGCAATTAGAAAAAAAAAACAAAAGCTTTTAGTGACAAACTGTGTCCTCCAGCTCTATCCCTGATTGACATCTAAATTTGGAAGAATGATTCGTGAGAAATAATCTGTTTGGTGGAGTGTAGCCACTCTGCTAGGCACTGAGGGCAGCAACCAGAGCTGGATTCAGTTTCTAAGGGCTGATAATAAACACCAGCCTAAGCCTGCCCTTAGAAACGTGGAAAAATTCAAGTCTCTGCACATTCAGTGAGCAATATTTCCTTCCTTCCGACTCTCAAATTACTTAAAAGAACAGTATCATCCTGAGGGAAGAGAGAAAATGAAGACAAGGAAATAAAAATGATAACATAAACCAACCAGCTACCCTTTCCTTTCCTTACAACAATACCATAACACATTCCTCCCATCTTCTTTCTTGATGGAGAAACTGCAAAGGCAGCTGGAGGTTTCCCACCCCAGATACCTCCTACACCCTGCTGACACCCGAATGCTCTCATGTTGTTGGTCCATCTCACGCTGGGATACACACCATCCTTGGTGCTGCACCTGATTGCGTCGCATGATGCTGCAGCTCTTCAGTCCTTCTTCATCAACCTCCCTCCTTCACCTGCTACTTTTTCTAGCTCATCTTTTTTTCCATTTTACCTTGGTAACTTCTATTCTGCAACCAGACACCACACCACACTGAAATGCAACTTGACCTTGTTACCCAGAAGAAACTGCTCAGATAATTTTAATGTATTTTATCTAAAACTTTCACAATACAAGGCCTCAAGTGGTTGCACTACATCATGCAAACTATTCACCCCAGTGTCTTTAGCTATAGCTGTGGACCCCAGACTTTCCCACTTTATTACAGCCATATTTTTTACTCCACCTTATGGCATGAATTTTTTATTTATTTATAATTTCTTTAACAAAAATGCCTCCATTTTTTATAAAGTAAAAAATTAAAATTGAGCCCTGTCCATTAGTTCCTTCTCTAGGCCAAGGCCAATGGGGTTTTTCTTTTCCTGGGTCTTTCATCCTTCTTTAGGAAACAGTTCCTTTTTTCAGTCCACACCAGCAGGGTTACAAGCATTTACCTTCATCTACGTTTTCAGTTTCACTATGAACACATTGCAGCTTCCCTAAGACTTGACCAATATTGCAAGTAGTCATTCAATATTTATCTCCAGAATTCTTCACTTCTGGCCAAAACTGGAAGAGTGCAAGATGCCATGTGGGATATGGGTATCTATTTTTAGCAGAAAATCCCTCATACTATGTTGTTTTGTCATTTACACCACCTTAATTCCAGAGCACACCAGTGCCATAGCAGAATCTAGCTCTTTTTAGCTGAATACACTAGTTCTACAGTGCATATTGGCCGCACTGGTTAATGACAGTGGTTCATGATCTATTAATTCATTGACCATTTCTTCTTCCATCTCTCTCATTCATTTATTGTCAAGAAAATATTCAGGTCTTGGAAGTAGCATCTCTGCAGGAACACACCAGCATGGGAAACTGTGTTTAGAGCCTCTTCTCTTAAGTAGAAATGTTAAAATAGTCCCCCGTTTTCCACTGAAATGTAAGAAAAAAGTTTTACCATGAGGGTGATCAAACATTGCGACAGGTTACCCAGAGAGCCCATAGAGTCTCCATCATTGGAGATACTCAAAAACTCACTGAACACAGCCCTAGGCAATGTTTCAAGCTGACCATGCTCCGAGCAGGAGGCTGGACTAGATGACCTCCAGAGATGTCTTCCAACCTCAGCCATTCTGTGATTCTGCGAATTCTACACGATATGTATACAATGCACAAAAAAGTGCCTTAATTTGTTTTCTTGGGGCTGGAACCTTCCCCTCGGAATTGAGTCTTCAACAGCAACAGGCAGAGACCTCTAATCTGACTGAGGATATATCTACAGCACAGCATTATTTAGCGCTACTTCAGCTATCATAGGTATTATTGCATTCTAAGTGTGAAAGTGCAGAGCTCAGGGTGGGGTTTTCTAGAAACGGAAAGTAATGTTAATTTAGGTGCTGAAACTAGAAAAGACAACGCAAAACCACTTGTTACACCTCCAGACCATCTTCTGTGTGACTGCAGTATGGGAAGTGCTGGGGTAGAGGAGGAGCATTATCCTGCAGCTGTAAACCACAGTTATGGATTGACACGGCACCTTGGCTAACACCTGTGTGTACGGGTTACAAGGTACCAAGAGCTGGATTCTTCTCTAGGTGACCTTTCATGTTTGCATAATACACTTCTCCTTGTAAGAGGAACTCTCTTGTCTGTCTCAGGATTTAGTAATTCAGTAATTTTGAAAAGGTCAGATCTGGAATTTAGCCTATTAATCAAAATGTAGGCAATTCATTGCAGGCTAAGTGGTAATTTCAATTTAGCATCAACCTGAGGGCACATGCCTCATCCTTTTAGCTGGCTAAATTTATCATTAATAGAAACATTGAAGTAAACGATGTCATTGCTGGCAGTGTATGGATCTACCATCAGGATCAGATGATGTGTATGATTCCCGAGCTGCACAGAGGAAGGGCAATCCGTTTAACATGGACTTGTAAATAAATGCAATGGGTTAGCTTTTCAGACATCTGTAAAAAGGAGCGTGTTAGCTTTGCCTTAAGCAGCAAGTGGGGACAGAAAAAAGCGGTTCCAATTGAATATTTTTGAGACTTCTCTTAAGAATTCTAATGGCATGACTTAAAGGTTGATGTTACGCACATACACGTGCCTTTTTCTTGTTTTCAGGTATTTTCATAACGCCATTTTCTGCCTAAATTCAGAGACAGAAGTGTTGACTTACAAAAACCTGGGGAAAGAGTCTATACTTACAGAACCCATGAAAGAATGGAAATGATTTCCTTCTGCAAGTGGAAAATCAAGATATGAAGGGCTAGATTTGCTCTGCTTAACCAGAGAGCCATGGAAGTCCCTCTGTAAGCAACAGAGAAAGGAAAGGTAGATCCCAAAATCCGCTCTTACTTGGGTTCAGCCACCTTCTGAATCCTTTCTGTCTCTCACTGTTGATTACAGGGATGACACAGAATATCTAGCCTGCCAGCATAGGCACCGCAGGTAGGTGCTAAATAATTTGCTCCAGTTGTCACAGCTTAGGATAGCTGAGTAATTAAACCAGGTTTTCCACAATCCTGGTTAACATGTCAGCCGTAAGAGACTTCCTGACCCTACAATAAATAAAAAACTTCTCTATAACAAATACAAAAACGTCACTTCTCATGCCCGTTAGTAATCTCAGATGGTATATTCACCATTTTCCCCTCAAATTTGTAACACAACAACCAACAATAGTCTTTAGCACTAAGGTATAGGCACCCACTGTGGTCAAAAATATTATTTTGCTCCTGAAATCAACTCTGTAGCATATAATCAAGAACAGACCTTTATATTATACTGATAGTGAGGTATTTCATGAAAAAAAAAATTATATACCTTGACTGGAAATGTTTTAGTACTTTTTCTCATCCTGAAACAGAATAAAAAATATTCAAAGCATCAATCATTTTTGCAAAAAGAAAGGTTCCCAAGAAATAATTTTTTTGGTGAGAACTGTAAAAATGCAGTTCTAATGACAAGCCTTTTTAAATGCCTTGTTTGGAGTTCCCTTGGATTCCCCTGAGCGCGTTCTGCCTAGGCTGGCATCCTGTCCCTGGAAAATTTTAAAGGAAATGAAGCTTCACAATTCTCAAGAGGAGAATGTTTCAGTTGAACAACTGCAAGCAGATCCATTTCAGTGGAAACGTTGGTGATAATTATACAGCAAGTCCTGTCCCTTCAAATAGGTTTTGTACCAGTTTGTCAGTACAAAAACCATGTTCACCAAAATTGCTAAGATTGTGTAAAAAAGTAGATGTCTACATTTTAAATTTTCAGTTTTTTTGCTTCCTATACTTAAAGCTAGGCTGGCAAGTCCTCATATGATGGAGAGTTTCTTATAATATTTAGAGTTAATATTCAGTCCCTCCTATTATTTGTAAATACGGAAATGAAGGACAAATTCATCTCTAGTGTACGTAGCAGCTGTATTTACTTTTATACTTTTAACCTGAATTGTGCTGAACCTTAGTTAACCGCAGGCCTTCATCTTCACCTAATCTTCACCTGCTAACGAACATGAAGCCCCAACTGCCAAATGTGGTTGGAGCATAAGGATAACACACAAAACTGAGCAGGCAGTGGGGTTGGAGGGGAAATAAGAATGGTGACAACAGAGGACTTGACTAGGGTGGTGAGTCATTCATTAGGGTAAGAACAGTGAAACCGAACCTTGTATTGGGCACGAAGAGAATATTTCTTTTACCCAAATGGAAGAGAGCGAAGGGAAAGAAAAAAGTGCTGTAATGAGCACTACTGAAATTTGAGAGGATATAGGGACTAAGATTATTTATAGTTCTTAATCATTGACCTCATATAGTAGGAAGACACACAAATAGGAGTAGTCCTGATGCAAAGTATGTCTGGACAGAACCAGGCAGTTGTATGCCACACTGAGCCTGGTCCTGAAGTCTGTTCAAAATTCATTCAGGCTACGAGCAGTTACTTTCATTGTGGTAAGACATTTCTACCCAAATGAGTCAACATTCACGGTAACAAAAGGCTTTCTATTTCTATTTGCATCAGGACTATGCACCAGAATTGAGACTATGGAGAAACTTTTTTTTTTTCCCCCCCAAACACAAGATTTATCAGAAACCAGAAAATGAGAAAACTTAGTGACAGAAGACTCAGAAGACACTAGCCCTATATACTTGAACGTATGGGCTGAACAATACGCCAGACTATTTCCATACCAGAATGTCCTATTGTATTGCTGGAAGATATATGAGAAGTATCAGCGAGAACTGTCAGTTTTCTGATACTTACTGGCTTTCCGCCCACCTTTACTATCCTTTACGTTTGTACAGGGCATAGTCAGCCTTCTGGACAAACCTTCCTCCATCATAGAAGTTGTGCCACCACAGAAACCTCAGAAATAGTATTTTGCTCCAAGCATGATGTAATGAAGCTATTGCTTAATTAGATTTTTTTTTCTGTTTTTATGTTTTCAATGGCAACATGCATGGATGTGCATTCAGTGGAGGACTATGAAAAAAGTTAATTTCCTAAACAGTACTTTAACAGCAAGATCTCCCATGAAATTGTTTGCAGCCAGGATATTACTCATCAGAGCCCATTGTCCATTTTCCAGGAAGACTTTGGTTGAGACAGATTTATTACTGGATCCTGATAATGCCTGCAACAGTAGGAACTGAATGTTAATGACTGACAGTCAGTTTGAATTAAACTGTCTTGGAGGGATTTGAGTCAGTTAGGATCTCAATTTATACTTTGACTTGATGGCAGTGGATTTGGTTTTAGAATCATCATCTAATATGCTAGTACTTGGATATTGCAGGACTGGAGCTCTCTAAAAAAATCTGATTTGATCTCAGTAATATTAGTACATTAAGAAACTATATGTAAGAAACTGCACTAACACCACAGATATAAGGAAAAATTTAAAGACATTTGCGCTGCCCTAGGGTATTCCAGTCTCTCATGTCTGGTCCAAAGGGGTGCTTGTCTCCCATGGGCTCTGCTAGCCCTATGTGAACAGCTAAAAACTCCATTGGTGGTGTCTACCTACACGAAAGCAAATGGATCAAGCCTCGTTTATTTACCACAGTCATGTGGGCAAGCACAGGAACATTTATTCCTGTGTGAAATAAACATTAATTGGACAGCAGAAGGAAATTGAAGAGCTGTTATCCTGTGGTCTCCACAAGCATCTCATCTTTGCGTGTCTCTGCCTTTCGTTTTTTGTTGTCTGTTTCACCCACAGATATGTAACATTCTGTATCTCATCAGGAGTCTGATATAAAACCAAAACAAAATCTGTGAAATGGTCTATCATTGATAGATTCTATTATTCTATCAGATTCTATAGATTCAATGATTCTATCAGAATGGATCATTCAAGTGAATGATCATCATCAATTGTTTAATGTAATGACAGCAGATTAGCAACTATTCAGTATATAAGCTTTCCTAAGAAGCATTGCTAGGCAAAGCTCAGTCTATCTCCATATCCACTTAGAACAAGGACACAAAACCCTGCCATCCCTCGTTTTCCACAACATCCTGCAGAAATTTCACCTAGTCTTAGCCAACTCCAAAACTACTGTTAAGTTACTCAATGTACCCCATGATGACAGCACGCACATCTTACCTCATTCTAGTGACCAGATCAAATGCACAAAGTGGACTGAAGCTGAAGAAGTAAAGTAGGACATTGTCTAATACACACTTGAATTTGATGAAGTTTTTCTATTCCAACCCCTTGATCTACTTTTATCAGTTCTAATCACAGCAGCAGGATTGTTATAAAAAGGGGACCTGCCTGAGGGACAGGATGCCATCCAGAGGGACCTGGACAACCTCAAGAAGTGGCCCGTGTGAACCTCATGAGGTTCAACAAGGCCAAGTGCAAGGTCCTGCACATGGGTCGGGGCAATCTCCACTATCAATACAGGCTGGGGGATGAAGGGATTGAGAGCAGCCCTGCCACGAAGGATTTGGCGGTACTGGTGGATGAAAAGCTGGACATGAGCCGACAACGTGCGCTCACAGCCCCAGAAGGCCAACCGTATCCTGGGCTGCATCAGAAGAAGCGTGGCCAGCAGGTCGAGGGAGGTGATTCTGCCCCTCTACTCTGCTCTGGTGAGACCCCACCTGCAGTGCTGCGTCCAGCTCTGGATCCCTCAGCACAAGAAAGACATGGACCTGTTGGAGTGGGCCCAGAGGAGGCCATGAAAATGATCAGAGGAATGGAACACCTCTCCCATGAAGAAAAGCTGAGACAATTGGGGTTGTTCAGCCTGGAGAAGAGAAAGCTTTTGGGGAGATCTTATTGCAAGACTTTCAGTACTTAAAGAGGGTTAATAAGAAAGATAGGGACAAACATTTTAACAGGGCTTGTTGCGACAGGACGAGGGGAAATGGTTTTAAACTAAAAGAGGGTAGATTCAGACTAGATATAAGGAAGAAATTCTTCACGATGAGGGTGGCGAGACACTGGCACGGGTTGCCCAGGGAGGTGGTAAATGCCCCATCCCTGGAAACATTCAAGGTTGGACGGGGCTCTGAGCAACATGATCTAGTTGAAGATGTCCCTGCCCACGGCAGGGAGGTTGGACTAGATGACTTTTAAAGGTCCCTTCCAACCCAAACTATTCTATCATTCTATGATTCTATGATAATTTCAACACTGTCTACTCTGCTGCTTTACTGAAGGCCGGCTTTGGGACAACACTGTTAGGCATTATGTGTAGGTGAAGTATGTCAGGATATCAGTCTGTCCTCAAAGCAGTCCTAAACTGACTATATACACACGTATTCCAAGGGTCTCAATCTATGTGAAATGGTCAAATAATGTCTACAACATGAAATTCACTTTGCCTATCATCAACATCTGCTGATATATTAGTTGGCATGGTTTGTGAAGATGAAGGAATGCCTCTGTAACCACAGTGGTAGCCATGGTAGAACAAGATCCATAGTTTTTAATGTGAAAGGGGTTTAAAAAACACAATATCACAAAAGAAGTCATCCAACTTGGCATAAGATCTGCTAAATGCCTTGTTACCAAATATCAGCTGGGGAAAAAAATTGCAATGGCTTTATGTATAAATAGAAGATGTCAGTCTGGAAGCTTGTCAAACCAGCAGCTTTTAGAGGAACTATTTGTTAAAGAAAGATGTCAGCTTCCAATTTTATTTTTGTTCTTCTGTTGAAGATGCATCTTAGAATTGACGTTAGTGATTTTTTTATTCTTTGTAATTAGAGAGCATTCAGATTCTTTTTATTATAGTGTGTCTTTTCCTCCTTAGTAGAAGTTTTGTTGTAATTGACCTATTTTTTTATATAATTTTCACAGCTGAAAAGAGATAATCCTATATAAAATAGGTTTTAATTGACTTATTTTGATATGGTTTACACAGATGAACAGAGATAGTCCTATATAAAATAAAACCCTACTATTAGTATTCTTCCTCTTTCTAGTGTTCATTTACTCATATAAATCCCACTGGCAATAAGGCAATTACACCACAGATGGTAGAGTTCAAACAAATTAGATTCTACTGCCTCTTCACAAATAGCTTCACTGCACAAACTTCTCCAAAGCACGTATGTGCCGAGCCCTCATCTTGCCACTCAATAACATCACCAAAATGCTCTCTTTTGTCTGCATTTCATCTTATCATCAGTGCCTCTTCACTGGCTCCTTCCCTTGCCTTAGTTGACCCCTCACAGCCATATACCCTTCCCCAGTTATCGCCTTCAAAACGCAAGTGAAGGACAAACATCATGTACTCATCAACCTGCAGAGTGCTTTTCTCCTATTTTGCATCTCTTCTTTCCAATTGCTCTTTCATTCTCCCACCTCTCCTCTGTATATGCACGTGCCTTCTATATCCTATATCCCTCAGAACACAGACCATGTCTCCTTGCGTGTCCATGTAATGCATTTTACAAGGAGACTTCAACCCTGGTTACACCGAGGGTTCTACTGCTCTGTATTACAAATAATTAATATCTTCATTAATATGTCAAAATCTCTTCCCCTGCAGGCATAGATAGATAGATTTATTCTTATCTCAGCAACTCAGATCAGCTTGACTGCTGCTGTAAATAAGAGGAGTCTTGCCTGCGCATGAAGGAATGCAAAGGCAGCCTCTCTAGATATGGAATAGATGATCATAAAGCTTGAGGATCTGGATAGCCACCACACCATCAAATTAAACTTTGGAGCACTGCAAAGCCAGAAAGGTCCCGACATGATGTTCCTCTGGTGAAATCGCCTCAATACACATTGACGCAACAAAAGTAGCAGAATCGCTATTGCTAATTGTCTACGTCTCTGGTTTGGGTAACCTGAAGTTCTGGATCACTTCCATCCAATTTCAGCCACAGCAGATGCCTAGTCCTCTGTGGGATGGGAGTGGTCCAAGGTGAATGCACCTTTGAAAATCTGCCTGTAGTGTTTGTTATTTAAATTCATAGGACAGGCATCCGCAGAGTAAAAGGGACACCTTTAGCTATATTTATGAAACTCAAAGGAAGAAAGAATGACACCAGACCTGCGTATTTCAGCTGAATCAGAAAAGAGGTGGACAGGGGACAGAAAAAATATTTAAGACCTCCAACTTCAGCTCAGGCATCACAGAGTGAGAGCACAAAAGCCTGAAACCAATATTTGATTGTCGTCTTAATCAAATCTTAAATCTTCAGCATATCCTTATAGTTTATAGTTTTAAATTTAGTGGATATCGGAACTCTTCTCTGCAACTACCATATTTCCCATTTAATGGCAATATCAAACATTCATCACATTAAGACGCAAGAGAATTTTTAATTGGCTACACTTTACAAACTGTTTTCTACTTTTCAGGTGATTGGACTGGTATGTCCTGCATTTTGTATGCAAACTTTTTTCTCATTAATTAAAATTTGCATTTAACTCTTCCTTCTTTAAAAAGAGAGAGTTGCTCTTATTGACAGAAACAGATTTCAGAGCCCACTTCTAGAAACTTCTTGCTACTAAAGGTATTAAGTTACGTATTTTAAACATAAAAAAAACTCACTGGCAAGCAGCTTCTGTAATCAAATCTCCTTTCATTTACACAGAAATCTTGGCACAGAAACCCAGAGAAGGCAAATATCTGCCTCCAAAGTTTGGATATGGAAACTAAGCTCTGTCCACAGCCTGACTGTGAGGTTTTTAACTTAAGATGTAGTATCTACTGTCCCCCATCTGGAAGGTATTTGCAGTGCTCTGGCTTCTATACACAACCAGATATGGATTGTGTGAAATCCATATGAAATATGAACATGCTTGTTTGAACATCCCAAGGATATTCAAAATTCTCAGGTACTTCCTGGATCACGCCTAACATTCATATACTGAGCATGACGTCACATGGTATGGAATACCCCATTGGCCAGCTGGGCTGGCTGTCCTGATTATGTTCCCTCCCATCTCGTGTACCTAGCTCAGTCAGTAGGCACGGGAGCTGTCCTTGGACTAGGAGGGCACTTAGCAACAACTGAAAACATCAGTGTGTTATCAACATTCTCCTCGTACTAAATCCAAAACACAGCACTAGGAAGAAATTTAACCCTATCCCAGCCGAAACCAGGACACACTTAAAAGAGGTTTTCTGGTAGCCAGAAAGGACTGATACCACAATTCTGAAAAACACGTTCAGCCAATGTTGGTTTTAGAGCACAGTAAAGGGAACAGTTGGATTTATTACTGCAAGTGAGTTAGATGGAAATAGAAACAGAAATAGAAGTGCTGGTATTACAAGCTCTCTATCTGTCTATTTGACACATACACATATAAAGGAAAGGGGTAATACTTAATTTGTGTTTTTTCCCAAATGCAGAAAATTGGAAAAAAAAAAAATCTTTGGGTAAAAAGAGTGGCTTGCAGGGCTAAAAAATACTCAAATATATTAGGAAGAAAAGAAACACTAACAAAAGCAGGAAAGCAGTAAAATACTCAATGATGCAGAGAAGCCAGATGTGTTCAAAAACTTATTCTATTCTGTATTTTGAAAGAAGCAGCATGATCTACACTTATGGCTTTAGCATGATAAAGTATTTTCCAGTCCATGAGTAACTCAGCAGGATATTACACCATAACCATAAGAAAGAAAATTTTTTAGCAAACCCAAATAGCTTGCACCAGAAGTAAAAAAAGTTGGCTTAGAGCATGTTGGACAGCTGCTGTTTATTTTCAGTATACCTGGTACTGGCACAGTCTGGAAGGATGGAGAAACATTAACATCCTAATATTCAGAAACTGAGCAGGGATAACCCGAGTAACAAAAAACCTTCTATAACCCCCAATAAATTAATGGAAAACCTGACTGAGCATTCATTTATCTTAGAGAGAAGTAAGGAAAAGAGATATAAGTAGTGCCTCTTAACAGTGTCTCTTGAAAAATAAATCATGTCACATAAGCCTGATTACATCCTTCAGGACGCTACAAGTTCACCTGATAAAGGATTCAGGAGAGATATAACGTGCTTAGATTTCTGCAAGGCATTTGACTTAGCACAGAACAATCTGATGAAAATATTAGAACTATATAATATTAATAAATTCCAGTTTAAATAGATAAGACAACAACCCAATCTCAAAAAGCAGCCGTTAATGTGAAATCATTAAATGAAGAGATTAGGTGTCTTTTTTTATGAGATTGGTATGACACATTCATTGAGCGAGTATAAACATGCTGCTGATAAACCCAATAAGAATAGACAAATTTGTAAATCACTGTTGCAGAGCAGGGAAAAAGAGGGATCTTGATTACTATTTTTTTAAACTTTTTAAACTTTTTTTTTTTTTTGACTGTAGCAAGTTATCTCCGAGAGCAAGAGCTGCAGTGCAGATATACAGACTTGGGCTTGTAGAACCTCAGAAGCATTTAGGTCTTCTGCGTGGATGAATATGAAGCAAAAAGGAAGGTTAGGAAGGAAAAGTTAATTGTTCATATGTCACTGGTAAAACCAAGACCAGAATGCTACAGTATAGTTTGGATTTCCACATTTAATAAGGAATAGTGAAATGCAGATGACCAAGTTAATGGGAATCAATGTACTGTGAGTACACGCTTCCAAAAAAAATAAAAAAGAAAGCTAGTTGATGTGATGCCAGATGAAAAGCAGGTAGGAAATCAGGTGTGAACATCTAGCAATGAGTGTTCAGCAGGGGACTGTGCTCTTAGCTGATGGTGGATTCCCGGACTCTGTTTCTGCAGATGAAGAAGGGATGTCTTCTTCCAAGGTTCTGTGTAGCAAAAAATAAATTAAAACTAAGATTTGGAGATCAAATCTTAGGCAAAGCTTAGTAGAAGTCAATGGTCTACTAAAGACATTAAACTAGGTAAAGAAAAGACCATCTGCACTTTTCAGGTCTAAATCTATGTTGCGTGAATGTCATGGGAAGCTTGCTAATCCTTATGTTGGCAGATTTTAAAAAGACACATCTTAAAAATGACATATGTACACTGAGAGAGGCAGAAGAAAACATACCTTCATCTATTTATGTTCTGAACTGACCAGACCAGAGCCAGTAATGCTCTGAAAGCTGAAAAACTTCATATCTCCTCAGCATTATACCCTGGCTATGTCTCACATTTTCATATTCCCAGCAAAAAAGAACAGCAAAAACGTGACTGAAGCAAATGTTGCTTAAGAAAGAGCTGAGATTTTTTTCCTCCACTCATTTTAGCTGTGTTTTGGCACAAAGCAGGAAGTCAGAAAAGCTGTTGGTGCTCTCTTATCTTAAAATTTCCATCCCAGCCGTAGGCAGCCTGCAATGAAATCGCATTTGCAAGTGTGCCATAATGTTACAGCAAATGCTGCCATTCAGCTGGGATATTCCATCGCCCTCCAACCAACAGTCAGGAAATGCTCTATAGGATAATTGACAGGCTACTGTGAATTACACAGCTATAAATAGCACACCACGGGTGCCTGGTGAAAGGATGATAAAACACAAGTGAAAGTTGAGTTTTTATGAAGTCATTTGCACCACAGAGAAGTATTTATCGCTGTACTTGCAGTTTTTCTATTTTTCCTTCCCCAATATATATAGAACGGGGAGCAGACGGCAATAAAGAACTGTGAAATATGATCTTTAAGAAGTTCGCTCTCTCTTTCATTTCTGTATTCTTTCTGTTCCTGCTCCTTTGCTAACGTTCCTCTAGTACCATTCATATCAGATCAATCTTGTTCCTATCTCTTCCTCCAAACTGCTTTCCCATCAATAAACCTCCCTTATTCTTCAGATCCTCACAAAAAACAGAGGAGGGTGGGCATGCATGTATTGTCGTAACACACCTACAGCTACTGCTTTAAGGAGCATAGAGACATAGCACTCAAAATTTTCCTTTAGTACAGAAATAAATCCCTCATTTTCTATTCTCAACATTGAAGAGACAACTTGAAGGATCATAGGGTTGATTAGAGAAGAAATACCTCGCTCTGAAAGATACAGAAAAGATTCATGAAAATTTAAAGATGAAATACAACCTTCAGGAAGATTAAGGACACATAGCAGCAGACATGCCCGTTGTTTCTGCATGGACAGTGTACCTTATCCACATACATAGTATTTCAGCAGTGTATAAAACATAGCTCATGCAACTGAGTGTTAACCCAAATATGTCTGTATTTTTATATTCCCCTATACCCAACAGAAGCACACAACTGCAGTTGAAGGAATCTGAAGATCTGCGTAATTGAAACTTCCATCCAAAATACCAGTTTCCATCTTTGCTACATTAATGTTGATCAAATAAATGCCTTGGAGTTCTGATTATTCATAGAAGCTTTTTTAATCCATCAATAAATAATTACCATTAAAAATCTCTCATCCTTTACTAAAAACAGAGGCAGAGAAAAATCAAGAAAGATGCTTGAAATGTAAAATTTTAAGTCTGGTTCTTAAACTAACACTACTTCTCCCCTCTAACTGACATGACATGACCCAAACTGTCCTTTGGGGAAAAATAAAGAAAAAGATAGTTAAGACAGGCTGAAGCCTTCATGTTTACTTGAGGTCAGAGTCAGAGTCATCCTAGTTTCCTGAAAGCAAAATATGAAACAGTCACAGAGAAGAAGAAAGAAGTAAAGAGAGGATTCAATATTTTGTCTCCATCCCACTCCACTGCAGAGGAGAACAACCACACCACACTAACTTCAATGGTGTAAACACAATCACATATTTCAGTCATTATTTCAGTACAACATTGACCAACAGGTTAGGTTTGATTCCCTTTGAGAAGTATTAAATCTGTCCCAGCTTTTGGGACCTGGTTTCCTACAAAACACAGCCCGTAATCAGCAAGAAAAGAAGATAAGAAATAAAAGAAGAGAGGGAAAGGGCAAATAAGAAAAAACAAGAAAGGAAGAAACAAGAATACAAGTCTCACATTGCAAGTGAGGATCATGGCCTACCTCAGCCTTGGGAGATGTGATAGAAACAAGATCATTCTCCCCCATTTGGTCTAGTGAGACTGCCTCCCAGAACAACATAAGCCTGGTGGTACCATAGACCATCCTGGTATCTCAGGAAGTAAAGATAAAGAGTTGTTCTGTTTGTATTTCATTCACCTGATCTCAATGTCACATTAAGTCCTCCAGGAAAACAGATGGATGTTCTCATTCTTTTCTTTACTAGTTTCAGCTGATCAGTTTTTGTTCATTCACTTCTGATCTCTTCTTTGCCAGATATGATCTCAATATTGTTCTCAGGTGGTATTAGCAGACTTTTGTGCTGAGGTGTGTTAACTGTCCCCATGCATATGGTTAACCAATGGCAAATCTGCCGACTTAGTATCTTCTGCAATGAGCAGAGGAATAAATTACTGCGACTCAGCTGATGCAAGGGAATTTGTTAGAGAACTGTAGCTCAACGGTTTACCTGAGTCAATGGTGTCTCTTCCAATTTATAATTTGTATGAAGTAAAACTTGCAATTTACTTGTTCTCTGCTTACTGCTTTATCTTATCCATTTACTGGATTTCATGTAAGGGCAAAAAATCTCATTCTCTGCGCTTGTATAGAATCTTTCACAAATGCATTCCTGATCTCAGTCACAGATTTAATTCGTTTATTCAGACACTTCTATAGTCTTTGTCATTCTAAAAAGTGTGAGCATGCAAAAGGAGTGGGAAAAAAAATCAGTTTACTCAGATTGTATTAATTAAATTCGTGATGTGAAATTATAATGTGATACACATTTTCATTATTATCAGTCAAGACCAATCAGATTTCCTGCCAGAAACTGATCAGTTTGCAGCATATTTTTGACATTCATTTTGAATGCTCACTCTAAGAAATCTGGACCAGAGAAAAGGTTTTCATCATGCGAAGCACTCTCTGTTCCTCCAACTCTTCCTCAAAATTTTATCTCTGCTATTTACCTTTTTGTTCCTCTTCAGTCTACTGATCATCACAGACTCTTATATAGGCTGAGATTCAAGAAAGGAAAGCAATCCTTATTTTTGACTCCATCATAATTCTGAACAGGATTTAAGGTACATTTAAGGTTGTGATTAAACCAAATCCTCCCCCTGGTTTTCTACAGAGCTTTTAGTTTTTTACTAAAAAGATAAAACTGCAGTAATTAAGAGCTGATTTTGAATGAAGGAACCTTTCAGAAATGAAGACTCCTTTCCTCACAGCCACACAGGCTTTTCTATAAACTAAAAACCAGTAAAGCCCAGAGATAATACTACAGACATGCAAAGGAAAAACGAGAGAGAGATGAATAAAGCAGAATTTAAAGGTAGTCACACCACATGCAAATAACCAAATCTGTAAGTGATGCTCTGAAGAAAGGAGAAGCTCTCTAAAACAGTCTCAAAAGAAGAAAGGAGGCCAAGATTCAACTATTTTTACACAGTGTCAATTTGCAGCTCATCAGCAGGACAGTGCAAGGGAGGATTATGCAACTCCTTCAGGATGGTTATCCTGTGAGAAATGTAATTAGAAGGGCTCTGCTCCCAAAGCATGTCAGTCTGGAAAGGTTTCCTCAAAGGGAGATATCTACTACCCATTCTAAAAGTGGGTCAGGGTCAAGACATAAAAAGAAAGGGAAAGGGAAAGAAGAGAAATAGTAACACAGTGAAGAGGTCCATGGAACAGGCTTTTTAACCCTGTCTTTTACCCACGAGGATGGCAAGGGCAGACAGAGAAAAGGCATGCGGAACCAAGGAAGGGCAAGTAGCCTACAGTGCAGATAGTGGTCGTGTCATCACATTGCTGACAGCAGTGGCATCAAAAGTGCAGGAATTCATAGTGGCAGCTGGAAGGAGGCCAAAGATATGTGAGGAAAGCAGTGTTCCCCCTTTAAGTAAGGAGTTTTTTGTGCACTGTAGATCTGCCTGTCCTATAGCTATGGTTTGTTGGAACACAGCTAAAGCTGTTTGCATTCACACGGTAATTGTTTCAGTAACAAAGTATTCTCTGTGCCTAGTAATGCAGTAAATAACTACACTGAAACCAGGTAGAAGGCTGGGATTGCAGCAAAATTACTACATGCTTTCTTCAGCCTTTGGGTACCAGAGCACCTGGCAAATTGCTCCAGTTGTTCATCTCAAGAGAGTGCAAGGGCTAATGTCAGAGGAGGTGCAGATCCTGTGGTGCATCTATCCCCCCAAAATGCTAGACTGAGATCACGAGGCACCCAGTTCAGCTGCAGATGTGTGAGGTTTTGTTTAGTTTTTCGGTTACTTAACATAAAATTTAAAAAAAGAAGTTTTTTTCACTCCTATTATTCAAATGTGGATACATTTTCAAGCTGAGAGGGTTAAGGCCATTATTCTGTTCCATGGGCCATTGTGTTTGATCACAGAAATAAAAGACGTAATCTAATCAAGTCATTTACTCTTGTAAACAAACCACAGCATGGTAACAATAGCTGACCCTATCCATTCATGACGGTGCTCAGTATATAGGCTTAAAGAGCATGAACAGCAGCTCTGTCGACACAATAAATGGTCCTGCTACCAATCTGCAAACTGTGCAGGATTTCAGCAACATGCTCCAGCAACAGACTTCTATGAGTCCATCATGGTTTACTGGCTTGGTAATAAAAGGCATCCTTTTTTGAAGAGAGAAATCAGAAGGCATCTGATGATCTATGCACTGATTTGCATATGAGGCAGTAATGATCCTTTTTCAATCATGTTTTGGTGATGAGGCAGCCCCTCAAAGAATGGGAACAGAGGTATGGCCATTGTCATAGCACCACATAGTCTCAGAGAAGTGACTTCAGTATTTATTTTCATCAGTGAAACCAAGCAGGCTGGCCAGTCTCTTTTCCTCTTCACTACCCAGTGTGCATAAACATAATCTCTTGTCTCATACATTCTGCGGCCGGCTACTCAAATAATTCAGAGACAGATGCTACATGGAAAGCAGACAACACGATCAGCCTTCCCGTCTAGGAGCATCCCATCTTCTCTCCATTTGGAAAGAGTGAGCTGTTTAGCACTACAGAAAGAACAGAGTTATAGGCTCATGAGTTATGCTCATTTTCCCATCCAAGTACCAGCCCAGAGGCCAAAACTAATCATGATGGCTCCTATTTATACTGACATGACCCTAGTTAGGTCCATTCTCAGACCACCTGTTATAGATAAACCTATTCTTATCACAGTTGTTAGGGTGTTGTAGTTCAAGACACTGATTCAGGACACGTGCGATCCAGAGCTACCAGACCCTTTCTGACTCTGCTGGCAGTGGATAGAAGAAATCACAAGTCTCCTACTGACACCTGCGATCAGTAGGTTGAATATGTCCCAAATGGCAGCGTCACAAACAAGCCCTTTAACATGCGGTGGCCCCAGACCAAAATCTGTAGGAAGATAATAGCCAAAACTTCCTGGGGAGCTGCAAGGCTCTGAAGTTGGTAAATTCCAGTGAGTTTTGTACAGCTAAGAAATGATCTGATATTTTTTAAAGCAGAACAGGGAAGGCCCTGAGGAATTTGCTAACTTAAAATAGGAAAGAAACACCCACACCCACAGCCTGTTTTAGATCCAAAGCCGTGCACTAATGAAGATCCTGAAATTCAGAGTCCCCCTCAGAATGTAAATTTAGCAGCTTAGCTACTGTCTTGTCTTAAAAAAAAAGACTCTAAGAAAAGAAAATCGAACACCACCCACTCCCTTTACTACATCTATGTCAGATTTCCCACTCATCCCCCTTCCCCTTGGCTCCAAGCTTTTCTATTTCCTGATTAAAGTCAGAGGCGAGGGATTTTCCCATTATCACCTGCATATTGCATCTTAAAGATGTGAAATGTCTGGAAACAAGCAGCAGCACAAAGCCTTAAGCCTTAAGCTAGAAACAGGACCTAAACTGAACACTTCAGCCCATCTCTGTGCCAGGGACAGAATGTGGCATCTAGTTCACCTAACTGATTCAGACGTTTTGCGTATACTTTTGCATTGCTTTGTCAACTAGTCTTCCTAAAGTATGTGCTCAATTTCTGTATAGAATTAAGGAAGGGATGAAGGAAGGCTTTGAAAGGGCCCAAAAGAAGATCTTTATTCACTTGATGCAGGTGCTTGGGTCTGACAGCTCTGCTGTGTAGGTAGTCTGCATTGTTCATTGCTCCTCTGAGTACATACGCTATCATAGATGCCTGACTTCATCTTGGATGCCATGTGAGGTCACCTAAAAAAAAGTCCTCTGCACTTATGAAAAACTCCAAGCCAGTTCATTCCTAACAAAACATGACATTGCACACACAGGTTTCTCCCTGCTGGAGGATGAATGAGCGAACAAACTTCATGAGGCAGATGTTGGTCTCAGTGCTCTGGTGGAAATCACTCAGATGTTGACAGTGCTGAGGGTTGAATAAGGACAGAACAGCTCTGGAAGAGCTTTAGTACTGGAACAAAATATGTTCCACCACAATCCAGTCTTCTCTTGTGCATTCACCCATGAATTAATTTAGTCTTTCCCTTCCTCCAGCTGTAGGGGATTCTCTCTGCCTCTTGATATAGAGGGGTTTGAGTGAGGCACCTGACTGAGCCCTCTCAAATGAATCCTTTCAGTCTGTATGGCATGGGCTGGGGGAAGGAGGAGAAAGTCAGAAGGTAAATCTATCTGTGGATGGATGTATAAAAAGGTGCATATGTAAGAGACATATCTATTAGGTATTCAAAATTCTGGAAGTAGTCCGGGCTTCTTTCCTCCTAGCAAGAAAAATTATGTATTAATATTGAAATACTATATACCTTAGCCATTTTCCCCCACAAACACATTTATTTGGCTGTAGCTTTAAATTTTAAATATAAAAGTAGAAGACTTGAGACCTATTTTTCAGCTAAAATTAATTGTTTAAAATTTGTCGCTATTTTAGTTAGGAAACTGTCAATCTCTTTTTTTGCTTCTTGGAATATGACTTTCTCTTCATAGTTGCAAAAATAAGACCATAGGAACATAAGCACAGGAACAGTTGGCAAGACCATAGTACATCTAGAGCAATCTGTGTTTCTCATAATGGTCAATAGCAGATGCTTAGTGAAGATGTAAAATAAGAGAGTAGTTGATCCTGCACTCCTAGCTTCCAGCTGCCTGATTTTTTTAGGGACTTTCTGAGTTGGAAGGAGCAGTCCTATTAGCACATTTAATAGTTTTCAGTGGCCCTCTGTCCTTGCTAGCTTTTTCTCCTGTAAACACAACCAATCATTTTCAACTCATGTAAAGTCATTTTTTGGCATCCCAATTATTCTCCAAAAATAAGGCCCATGGTTTTATTAGGCATTAGGTGAAAAAGCACTCACTGTTACTTTATTAGGTTTTCCTTCATTCTTCTGAAATAAAAAATGATTAATTTTTTTTTTTCAATTCAGCTTCTCCACAGCCCTCATGGTTGCAGATTCCTCTATCATATTTTCCTTTCAGCCATTTCTTCTTCAGCTGAGGCATCTTCACTCCTTTTCATTCTCCTTGCGTAACATTTTTTGGTGTTTCTAGGCATCCGCATGCCCTATCTTTCTATTGTTTCAAGGTCTAAACAGCTCCTTTTCATGATGGGCTCATTGGTATTCAGGATGTAGGCAAGCCATAGATTTATACAGGGGCTTAATGATATGTTCTGATTCTTTCTTCATTACTTTTCTAATGCGTTCTAACATTTTATTTGCTTTTTTGACTGTTGCCAAGTATTACGACGAGGTTTCCAGAGAACTGTAAATATCCAACTGCAAAGTTGTGGTAAACTATTTTTGCACATACAGTCCTTGAACTAGCTTTGTTAAATTTTAACTCGGTTGATATTAGTAGGACTATTTCAGAGATATACTGGCATAACAGACAGGCCTCTGCATAAATGCTACAAATGCTTTTGGGATGGAGAGTGTCATGTGAATGCGCTGCATTTAAACTAGATGAAGGCAATTTAAAGAAAAAGAAATTTGGCCCCAACTCTGGAATCTGGTCCTGAAAGTATCCATGTATGCAAGAAGATTGTTCTTGTTACTGTGGGCGCCAATACTTCCTTGCCCAAACACCTCACTGAAGAATGAATGAGTTTTATTACAAAAGTGAGAAGAAAGAGGATACATCCCTGCCATACCCAGCACAGATGAGCAAAGACCTTCTGATCCAAATAATATAGAAAGAAATGGAAAGATGAGAACAGGAACAACAGCAGCATAAACAAGTCAATGCCGTGATGTTCTGTCAGGAGAAATAGCTGGAGTTTTACAGGGAGAACAAAACCTGAGCACGGAGATGGCAATGGAGAGAGAAGATGGAATACAGACGTACCAAGAAAACCTGAGAGTCTGGGGTCAAGGCAGACCAAATTGAAAATCCTGTATGAGAAAGGGATCTGGATTTCACAGCTGGAGGAGAAAGAGTGCCGGGAGCTATGAGCAGGGTATCACAAGTCTGCACTGCCACGGACCCAAGAAAGGGCTGCTGTAAATATTAATCCTTAAAACAGTGGGGCCACTGAAGCTTAGAGGGCAAAGAATGTGTCCTGCAACCCCTGAGACTTATGCTTAATCTCAAAAGGCAGATAAGAAGCATCTTATCTGATACCACAGCCAACATACTTTAACAGAAACAAGAAGCCGTAGTGCTGAGGGGGTAGAGATTTATTATTACATCCCTTGGTTTCTTCATCCCTGGCAGAGATGCAAAGCATGTTCACTGTTCCTGATCCTGCCTTCCCAGAGCGTGGGAGGAAAAGGATTACTCTGCGGCACTGAGCAACAACAGTTGTTCCTGCAGCAGGAGGAAACCATGGTTCGCACCTTCCCGGTTGATTTCAAATTTTCTGCTAGTCCAGTTCTGCCTATTTTTCCCCACAACAGGGTTAGAGGAGGCTTTTTAAGGAGAGCAGTCCATCTGAACTGGCTTCCCTGTAACAGATGAGCAGAGTTTGAGGATGGAAGAGTGTCTACACTCAGTTTTCTGAACTCCTGCATGTCACAGTGCTGCCTGGTGTACATCTGGCAGCTCCAGGAAAAACATCTCATCCATTGGCAATGCAGACTTCCTCAAGGTCTCAGAAGGAAGGAGGCTGCTGCTAGAGCTGGACATAGCTTCCCAGGTATTGCCCTGTGGGCAGCAGAGTGCTGCTGTTTGCTGCTCTGGGGTGCCTTTGGCAACTCATGAATGGAGAGAGAATTTCTCAGAATTTGATCCTACTTCATGTTGTACTACAGAAAACCTGCCTGCTTTTCAGCACAGTTCTGCAGCCTCCTTGATTATCCATCAGATCAGCCGTTTAGCAAATTTCTTGTCATGCTGACCAGCTGCATCTGGTGTCACAGCTCATTTGGTAAAGAAGAAACTGTGTTGTTGCAGCTTAGCCAAAGACAGAAGAGGGTCTGTCTCATAAAGCCAAGCAAACAAGAAGCTAGCGAGATGGTGCACTGTCCATCTTTACCATCACTCCAGACTCTTCTTCTTGCTGTTACCTGAAAGAGCTGGAACATCCCTGCTATGCGGAAAGAGTGACCAATGATTCACAGATCGGGGGAAACTGTTCAACTTGCTTTTACCTCTCTCCTTTCAGAAGCTTCCCTTGTGATAAAATAGAAAGGCACATGATCCTGGAGAAACACTGAGTCAGTTTTAACTTCCCTTCCCCTATCCTGTTCCCTGTGCTTAGGAATCTATACTTTGGCTGGTACCTATATACATATATTGGTTGCTTGGTGAAGTAGAGAGCATAGGCACACCACGAGGCTATGTTAAATTCAGTTCGCAACCTGTTTATTTCCTTTTCTACCTTCATTAATTGATTTTTCCTTCTTCTTCTAAACCGAGTCCCTTGACCTTGTGAAAAGAACCTTTTGTTTCTCTCCCTCACCTAACAGTTCACAGCCTCTCCAGCTTTATTTGCATCTTTTTTCTATTTTACTATAGGTAGCAGTAAAGGGCAGGGGAAGGAAGGAGAGAACATGACAATGATCACACTACTTCAGTAAGGCCTTTTTTTTTTCCATCAGCGTAGAGCTATTTGGAAACCAGCTTGAGTTTTGCAAGCTATTTGTTGCCACAAGGCTTAGCTCTCCTCCAGCCCTTTTCCTCCAAGGATCTGAAATTGCTCTACAAATGTCAATTAATTAAGCAGTCTCCATGCAGAAAGTTTCATAATACTCATTTTAAAATGAGAAAACTAGAGCAGTGAAAGCGTTGCTGCTTATTGCCAGCTAATGGTAAAATTAGTAATAGACCCCTGGAGCCTCCCAGACCTTATGTTTTAATGAATTGCATTCATCTCCATTATTTAGAATGGCATGGGTTTTACCCCACACTTTTTAAAAGGACTTCTCCCCTTCCTTCCCCAATACAATAGAAACATCTCCCTTTTCCTCATAACAAACATCACGTAAGTACAGTTCCCCTCATGAATAGAAAGGAAACTCTCTCATATCTAAAAGGACTCAGTCTTTAGCCTTTCTCCCCTCTCTTCCAAGGCCTTTCTGGTTACCAGACCAGGCATATTCCATGCTGTATTAAAAATCAGAGCAGGGAAATAAGTGCATAAAAATCCTGAGTTTATGAATGAATTACCTTTTGCTAGTCTGAGTCACAGGACACCTGTGGTGTCAGGTGGCTCATTCTATGTGGAGAAAATAAAACCTTATAAATAAAAATATTTGTGCAACATACTTGAAATCCTTGGCGAGATTTTCCTTGGTGTAGAAAATACAAACCTGCCTAATTCCCTCCTTGATGAGTGATTTAACCATCCTGCTCTCACACTCCCATCCTCACTCTTTATGGTTGCACCTAATTTGGCTTCTGTGTATGAGCTGAGCACGTATGAAGGGGAATGGGATCTGGACAGGCTGTGTCTCCTATCTGGTCTATGACTCCAGATTCATTCTTTTTAATGAATATTTGGGCTTAAATGGAAAGGTGGTATATTTGATGCTATCTTAATAGGGAAGATGAGATGCAACCAGCTTTCTCACTCGGATCTAGGGGTGCAGAAGCACTTTTCTGTTTCCCCCTGTTTAGAGTGCTTTAATCTTTAATCTATTAATTTTAGATTACCAAAAATGTCTTAATACATGTAGCTTCATTTAATTCTCCTAGGAAAAGGGAAGGAATAACATCAGGAAGACAGAGCACATGGCCCTTCCCCAGCTTTTTACCCTTTGTGACTGACTCCCCAATCTGCTTTCTGCCTGTGGAGCACAGTTGGAACACGCAGCCTGGGGATATAGACTCTATCACCACATATAGCCACCTAAAGCCTTTTATGTGTCTAGAATCAAATCCTCCAGCTAACTGTGCTATCAATCTACCCTCTAAATTGTACTTGAGAGGAAGCAAGGGACTTGGGAAAGGAGAGCAGAAACCTAGGCTGAACTCTATAGCCTACAGCACCTTGAGGTCTAGTCCCTTTCTTTCATTTCGTGTGCTGCAGTGCATAGCTTTTCAGGAAGTCACCACTGCCTTAATACATGAAAAATATAGCTGATCTAAATTTATGCCACTCACACTTAGTTTTTTCCTCACGCACAGCATCTTTAAAAACACTGCCACAGAAATGAGACCTCTGGGACTACAGCTGATGGCAGAACCTGTGCTCAAAACCACCTTCAACTGGACAGGTTTTCCAGCAGGTTTCAGATGCTTGTGCTTAGAGCAACCTCCTTCCTTAGCTGCTAGGCAAGGACTGACGTGCATCACATCCAATGCCCTGCTGAGGGTGATCCCTCCTCAGTTACACTTCTCACACCAAGAGAACACTCTCAAATATTGCCCGACTCCATTAACTTTGTACATCAGTGACTGACTTAAAAAATTAAAAAGAACACAAAGAAACACAGTTTCAGAGTAAAAGCTGCATAGAGGATGTCACTTCAACCAAATGTGTTTGAACACGAATAATTTCACAGAAAAACAAACGGTGATGATTTACAACAGATCCTAAATTGGGAAGATTTCAGCAAAGGCAGCAAGAATGCTTCCTGTGACTAGACCTTGGTTTGTTACTGAGCTCACGTTGCTCGGTGCAGTTGTATGGTCTGATTCAACGTTTCTGAAATCAGTTCCTCTGATGTCATTGGTTTCCACACCACCATTTGTTTAAAGAGGTCCTCCAAAAAATGAGTATGTTTCTCCCTTTTTCTGTCCCTTGCACATGGTTTAAATGAAATTAAGCTGTCCCTAATACTACTCCTGTTTTGTCCTTTGCCAGGGACAGTCCTTTTTCTTTTGCTACATGCTGATACTGCACAACGTTCCCTTCAAAGGTATTCATTTTATTCTATTAAATGTAGACACTTCCACCCACAACAGTTACCCCAGGATTCCTTCATAGTCAACTGAGAGAAATAAGCATATTTAGGAGAGAATTTATCTCATCAACTTTAGCTGATGTCTAAAATAGCTCAAATGAAATGCAGACTAAAAGAACCCATCTTTCTCCATTGATTAGAGAGGAAGCCTGAGGGGTTAGCTCGGATATAAATGTCAACATTATAGGCAGCAAGATAGGTGAGAGGAATCCCAAATTAACTTACCAGTTAGGTATGATGGGCAAAGATAGGAAAAAAGCAAAACAGGAAAATGAAGGTATTAATGAAAAGGTATACAGATAAACATCACAGACCAGAAGTAAAATTCAAACCTGTCCCATTTCAGTCCGGTTCCCTTGACTCTTTCTCTGCAACTTCCAATTAATTCTTGTACAGCACAAGAGTACACTTACAAAATTCAGCACATAATTTCATACACACAGAGATAAAATTTATATTATTAATTGTCCTGGTTTCGGTTGGCATAGAGTTAAGTTTCGTCCTAGTGCTGTGTTTTGGATTTAGTATGAGAAGAATGTTGATAACACACTGATGTTTTCAGTTGTTGCTAAGTACCCTGCTAGTCAAGGACTCTTCAGAGGATGGGAGGGAGCATAGCCAGAACAGCTGGCCCAGCTGGCCAGTGGGGTATTCCATACCATATGACATCATGCTCAGTATATAAATAAGAGGCGTGGTCCAGGAAGTAGCGATCACTACTTGGTTATCGGTCACTGCGGGTGGTGAGCAATTGCATTGGGCATCACTCACTTTGTGTATTCTATTTATTATTATGATTATGATTATGATTATGATTATTATTTTCCTGTTCTATTAAACTGTCTTTATCTCAATCCACGAATTTTACTTTTTTTTTCTCCCAATTCTCCCCCCCATCCCACTGCAGGGGGGAGTAAGCGAGCAGCTGTGTGGTGTTTGGCTGCCTGCTGGGTTAATCATAGAATCATAGAATCATAGAATCATTAAGGTTGGAAAAGACTTCTAAGATCATCGTGTCCAACCGTCAACCCAACACACCATGCCCACTACACCATGTCCCTAAGCGCCTCATCTACACGTCTTTTAAATACTTCCAGGGATGGTGACTCCACCACTTCCCTGGGCCGCCTGTTCAGACCACAACCACCTGTTCAAACCACAACAGTCCTTTTTGGCACCCAACATGGGGCTCGAAGGGTTGAGATAACTACACATCTGACCCAAATGGGTTAAAACAAATTTGTTATAAGCATTCATTATATCAGTTTAGTAGTCACTGGTCACAATGTTGGTTTATTTGCTCTCAGAGTTGTTGGATCTGTTCTTGGAGTTTTGGTATGTAGCACCTTATTGGCTGTATGTACTGCTGATTATCAGCTTTTATGTGGGGTTTATCATCTCTGGGAAATGGATTAAGGTTATCGCTTTGCTACACTGTGTAACACTGGCTTATGGTATGATAAAATTATTGGTCAGGAGACTGTACTCAGCACTGCCGTCACCCCTGTGCTTCGGGAGCTATCTCTCAGAAACTATTAATAATCACACTTTTTACCTCTTCTTCTCGGAGACCCAATTTATGGGGGAGACAGCTTCCTTCACCTTCCCCTTCTCCTCCAGGCTGATTACAATAGCTTTTGAGGATTTTGAATATCCTTGGAATGTTCAAACCAGAGTGTTTGCATTGCTATGTCTCCTGAATGTGTTTCAGGCCTTGTTTAAGGTTAAACAACTATTTAAGAATACCACCCAGAGATCTGCCCTGAGGCTGGATAGTTATGAGTGGCAGGGTGTGGGGGATAGTATGGGCAAGTACCTAGGACAGTGGGCACCTTCAATGTTTTGGAGCTTCACCCCTGAACAAGTGCAGAATCCTGAAAAACTAGTAAAATATTTGGAGAAATCATGCTGTCACCCTGGCAATTCCAGAGAGACACAAATCTGAAATGTGCCGGGGCCTGGCCCATGCCTACCAAGCCCTGTTCAACACTATTCCGAACCCTCAGGGGAGAAAGAAGGTCTCCGGATCTAACGACAAAACGACGGGCACTGCGGCTACTCCAACCACCTGGGCCTCCCGCGTGGCAGGCGAGAATTCTACCACTGAACCACCAACGCTGGTGTTTCAGCACTAGGATGAAATTTAACTCTATCCCAGCCGAAATCAGGACATTAATTTACATTTTAAATTAAGCCTGATTTTTGACCCAGTGAGTTTCTGTTCCTGGAGGTCAGCAAAACTGGTATTTTGAGGTCTGTTAGCCAGGGAAGCACATAGGTAAATAAGCATATCTTGACTTTAGTTCTCTGAATAAGAGTTCTTCTTTCTCCTCTCAGTTTCTACATCCTTACTACCCCTGAGGCTACTAATGCAATTGCTCGTTTCAAGTATTAATTCAAAAATGAAATTTTACTAGCAACCTGTGTCATTGGTTGGGATTAGATGAGTAATTGTAACAGTGAATGTCTGAGATGACATAGGACACATTGACTCACTCCCGTCCAAGAATATGAAGACTGATTGTGCCACTAAATAAATAATGACCTTGGCTTTTCCTCAGGTGATACTTAACACTGAGGTCAATGAATATTGATAGTCGTTAAGATAAATGTGCTTATATATTAATCCAATCTGTTGGCATTTTTATGAAAATACTCCATACAAATTTAGGTTGAGATTTTGCAATGAAGAGTGGGGGAAGTTTGGCCCAAAAGATTGCCTTATGCAAGTGAGGTTGGCAGAGGAACTAGAAAATCATTGTTTCCAAAACTGCTTAAGGTACTTAGGTTCCCAGAATGAATTAGGACCAATCCTGGGCCCATCATCAGTAGCAAATAATCCCCAAGAGAAGAGATGGTGAAAACTTTCCATCACCAAAAGGCAAACACACCTTTTCTTAGCTCCATGTCCTGATCCAATCTCATTCAGAAGTGAGGGTTGCACACTAGTAGCAAATTGTACCCTAGAAGAGGGTTTGATAGTCCTATAAAGGGTTCTGAATGCTCCCAAGGTGCAGTGCAATTACATGCCCCAGTTGCAGTATATTTTCAGCCACAGAGGATGGGATTCATCTTCAGATGAAGACACATAATGCTGTGTGTCTACATGGAGAAGTCCATATGTGAACTGTGCCACTCCCATCAGTCAATGGCTATCTAATCAGTACAAACTGGTATAATCTAGTCAGTGCAGCTTAAAGGGTGATCCAGTTCATCTGAAAGTTGACACCTAGGATGACCCCTGAAGAAGGAGTCGGTAGCCTAAGGAGAGGTCTCTAGCATAACTTTATGGTGATCCCAGCTGCAACTCCATGATACCTTGATGGTTGTGTGTCACACCTGCCATGTGTGACTTACATAAGGATTACTCCAAGGGCTAGAAGTAATAATGTAAAAGGTGAATCATAGAATCATAGAATCATTAAGGTTGGAAAAGACCTCTAAGATCATCGAGTCCAACCGTCAACCCAACACACCACACCCACTAAACCATGTCCCTAAGCACCTCATCTACACGTCTTTTAAATACTTCCAGGGGTGCTGACTCAACCACTTCCCTGGGCAGCCTATTCCAAGGCCTGACCACTCTTTCAGTAAAGAAATTTTTCCTAATATCCAATCTAAACCTCCCTTGGCACAACTTGAAGCCATTTCCTCTCGTCCTGTCGCTGAAACATCACTTGATGATCTAGACAACTGGGCCACAGCTGTACCTGTAATCTAAACAATGTTGGGGGACATTCTTTGGCTCTAAGGCCAGCTGATATGTTCTGGCCCCATCCATACAGCTAAACTTTCTTAGCATCCAAAACAACACCCAGCTGGGCTTTCTGAAATAGACCCTGGCCTGTTCCAAATATCAGGAATTGTCTGGAAATTGTCTGAAATAATTCTGGTTTGTTCAGCCAAAACACTTGCAGGGGCTGCTCTGACAATGTCATGCTACAATTGAGCTGTGGAGTCTGTGCCATGCCCTAGCACAATTCAAATTACTGGAATAGGTAAAATCTACTTGTTTAACCGTTCAGCCTGCATGTCTCATGTACATTTAGATGCGTAGATTCCTGTGATTAGGTTTTGTTTCCAGCTCTTTTTAGTGAACTATAGGCACCATGTTGCCAGTCTTGCTTACAAAAGCTAGTGTGGTATCTACTGATTAAAAGTATTAGAATAACACCTGGATCTGTCTTACACACAAAGGCTCCAATTCCATCACAGTGACAAGAGGTATCTCCAGATCTTCTAGGAAGCCTCTTTCCCAAGGAGTGAGAAAAGGACAATATCCCATCAGATCACATAGTGGATGTCACATCAGTCACGAGATGAATGTTGGGCTGCAATGCTAACCTGCAACTGATGTGGGTGTCGATCTGCTCAGAGCATATCACAAACCTGTCCTACCAGTGGTGAAATAGCATCTGGAGGTCCTGGATCCAGAGGGGAAATACAGGCTGTGTGACTGATGAGGAAGTAATTAATTATGTCTTTTTTCCCCAAAAGGATCAAACTGGTGGTTTTCAGGGTTTTTTTATATCTTGTCTTTCAAGTGGTTTTTATATTTCTTAGCATATGAAGATAGCTATTATTTCAGCTATCAGACTCAAGCCCCATATAAGTAAGTTCACTGTTATTTGCATTTAAATTCAGTTGTTTATCCCTCATTTGTACTCAACCACTTGATTTTAGCTACTGCAGAAATTCTCCATTTGGATTTTCTTTTTTTTTTTTTTCCTAACTGAATATTAGCATTACCTGTTGTGATAACTGCTCTTTCCGCTACCTTGTCACAGCTGACTAGGCACCCGTCAAACCAGTCACAAATCCACAACATATTCTCTCCCTCCAACTCCATTCACATACATGTGCAAAGACGATTTTGCAGGGGAGGCTTTACGTGGGAATTCAAAATGAGACCATTATCTCATACTGCAGAATGACTGGTGAGCCTTCTAAGATGCTACAGTCCCAAAGGTACTTTAATCACAACTTTGCTGTGTACCATGAAATGCAATTATTTTATAGCTAACCAATTTCTGCTTAAGGTAGGCTGAAGCAGAGACTGTGCTGGGCTAGCGTCTGACACAGGAGGATTTTAAATTTATATGCCTATAGGCACTACTACAGGTAGATGATTTGAGTGGAATGACTTTTGCATTCCTCTTTTTGTAAATGCTGTATGCTGTGATTAGTTTTCAGCTGCTACCAAAAAGAGCAAATCCCTGTTGTCCTCTCCACCAGGAGCTAATCTCAGTTACATGGCCAGCAGGACAAGAGACACCCAGCCAGGGGTCAGGGGTTGGTGTGTCCTCCCAGATTTCTCTGGAGGAGATCTCCCCAAGACCACCAGCTCTGCTTTCGTGGCCCCGAGCAGCCAAACCCCCAGAGAGGAGGGGATGCACTCGGGCCCTGACATCAGACAAGTGCCTGCAGTTGATAAAATAAGAAAGGAAAGAAATAGAGATAGGATTTGGATTAGAGAGAGGGGTGGAGAGAGCAAAACTACTTCCTCTGGTGACCACCTCACTTCGTTACATACCCCATGACTGCATATTTATTGAGTGAAGAGCTTAGGGAAGGACAAGGGGTGAGCAAGTCATTGCCAGTAAAGCACTTAATGAACTAGGTCCTTTTCTTCTTCATAAGTTATGCAGACTGATTTTCATATTTTATTTGTTACTCAGTCAGTGGCTTGTGACAATATTTTTCACCCCAGGGACTACTTGAAAATGATTTGAGGCAACTACTGTTTCAAACATTCAATCTAAATAATATGCTGTCGGTTCCTTATCCCAGCACAGCATAGCTTTTGCTGCTCAGTGGAAGCATTCACAACCCTCGCCTGAATTTTCTAGATGGCTGCACAAAAATTTCTGATAATGATACGCATGCAAGTACATGTCTTTGAAGTATATACTACTTTCCCTTTTCACAAAAGTGCTAGAGTGAAAACAATTGCACAAAAAAGGTCTTTGCCAAATTCAAACAAAGTTTGAAGTGTGTGGGTTTCCTGCTATAACTCCTTCTTTCTGTAGCACTTGTTATACTAAAGGCCCAGGGAGTGGCCTGGGCTGTGAGGAAAAACTTGCAAAATGCTTTACAAGTTCACGGATTACCCATTTTTTTCTCGAAAATTTGAGCAGCCTGCAAACATCTTAACAGAAGTGACCTCATTCTATCAAATGTGAATTGTTTCTCTAATTTAAGAATGTCAATATCTGAACAATTTGAGGAGAGAGAATTTTAGGAATATATATTATAGGCTTTCTTCTCCTGGCTGAACGTGAGTATCCAAGCGCAGCACATCACTGCAATACAGGGACTCACTGCAGTCCTATTGGTGTTGTACGTGCAACCAAAGACAAGTGCTCTCTGTGCTGAAGAAGATAATAAAATAGGGTAATTTGATGCTAAAGTGAGATTATAAATAACTACTACATTTCCTTCATTCCACATATCATTGCCACTCTTTGATAAAACCCAAGCTTCACCAACCCCGGTAGTTTTAATGGAGCACTGAAACATTTAATGCACACAGAGATTGTTGATAATAGTGCAAAAACATACTGAGTGGCACGCAGAGTGCTCAGAAGAATTTAAACATTATAAGGCAATGCATTTCTGATGCTGTTTCTATATCTGTTTGTGTTCTTTTGCTCTTTGTGTTTGTTCTTCTGTAAGATTTCAAAATCACGTTGCCATTTCTGTATTTTTGTATCCACATAAATACATAAATCTGAATATCTGTCACAGACTCCCTGGAGCTTGTAATTATATTCTTTTCAAATATCAACAAAGAGCCTAATATCTTTATAACTAACACATTCCACTTGACTGTTCTCTGATGGGCAGCGAAACAAAACTGTGTCATATGTTTAAAAACAAAACAGCTTTGGGATTTCTCACATCCTATGTCGTGACAGTCCCTCTCAGGAGGAATTGTCTGTAAATATTCACATAGCTTCATTGATCTCCTTACTTTCTTTCATCATAAGACCCATAAAACTTCACACATCTGGCCACCCATGTCTTCCGTTTACTTTGTTTCGATCTGCAGACCAGTGCTGTCTTATTTCTAGTTTCTCCAATTATCTGTGCCCTAAATATTTGCCACCTTCTGCTTCATCTGCAAACTCTCAGGGTAAGAAAAGGGTGTGGGTGAGCGTTTGCTCCCAGCATGTATAGCACAGCACAGTGAAAGGCCCCAAATGGGACGCCTCCATGATACAGCAACGTAAAAAAGAGCTAGTGTTTGCTTGTACTCCATTTTCTACATCTGCAAAAGTGGATGGACTCAAGAACCTAACTAGAAGGTTCTCAATGTTGTTTTCCTGTTGTGTTCTACCAAACACCGCTTAGTCCTGACGGACAATACCCCCTTGAGCTATTATCTCAGGGGTCTCAAGGTGAAGTTGTTTGCTCACCTCTTTTCAGGGAGTTCTTAACAGTCCTTTTATCTTCATTTCAAGACCAGTACCTTAGAGCTGGGAGCACTGATGAGCCTCTAACTTCCTGAATTACATAGGCTCTTGAATTACAGAGAGTTTGGTTTCTTTTATCACTTCTAGGACCCAACTTTTCTGTAGGTGTTAAGCCACCCAGCTACCCTACAAACTTGGAGAGCATCATTGCTTTGGCCTAACCTTTTCTACACTTCTGCTCAAGGGACACTGAATTAGTATCCAAGTTCTGCCACAATCAGCAAGTTCTAAAGCAAACCCATGCAAGCATTTTTAGTCATTGACATTACTGTTTTACAATCTATCACACTGTGTCAGCGGGAATTGGAGCAAGTCTTCCTTCAGTTGCCAGCACTCATGTCCTGCTCTTCTCTGTAGCTGGAGGCATTTTTTCTGCAGTTGAGATAAAATCTTGTGGTTTGATTGTTAGCTTGTTTTCTTAGAGGGAGGAGGTTAATGCAGTCATGCTGTCAGTATATATGTGTCTGCTTCTCCCATCTTTTTAAACTTAATTGATCTTCAGGACCAGTTTTACAAAAATTTGACAGAGGAGTAAAAATCTCAGGTACATCAATCTTCTGGAATTTTCATGTAAATAGGCAGCACTAATAGTGAGACGCTGTCAGTGACAGTTCATAGGGAAGACTGCAGTACAAGCTTAATTTTTCATACAGTTTAGATGCAAATACCTTGGACAGTGGAAAAGACTCAGTACATGCTTGCACCTTATTAAACAGCAGAAATTTTAACCACAATGCACAAAATCTTAGGAAATTAGGCTTCGTTAGTTTTGCTAGTTACAGGAAAACTTGTAAAATGCAGATTCTGTCTGTATTTCTATGCGCTATCTGTAAATATATGAAACAACCAGAACTCACCAAAATAACATGAAAGGTGTGTTTTAAAGTAGTTGTGATATGAACTCGCAGTTGGAAGGACTGTTTATTTATCTATCAAAGGCTCTTTGATGCTACTTGAGATGCATATGGACACATGGTTCCTACAGAACTGTATAAAAGCAGCATGATCCAAACTGTTAATGATGAAATAAGGCCTTGAATACCTTAGATGAACAAGCAGTGAATCCCAAAATGAGAAATACCTCATCCATTGCAACATTAGTACTCCTGAAAACTATATGGGTGAATCCAAGCCACTGCTGTACACCATCATGAAATTGGGCAAGGCAACTGATATAGAAGAAACAGCATGTTACCTCTAGGTCTTTTCTCAGAAAACAATAGCTCTGTATATAATTTCTCAGTCCTGTTTATGAAAGACTTACAAATGGTCTTCAAAAATATGCCTAAAACACAATCATCACTGTATTGGATGTCAAAAATAATTGTATCAATAGAGACACCATGATCTGACACATAGCAATTTTCCTCAAATCTCATTCCAGCTAGTCACTAGCTTTTGTGCTATAATTACCTGTTTTTCTATCTCTACAAACCACAGGGGCTACAAATGTTATAACTTCTATTCTGACTAAGTATCCTGATCTGCTCAGATACCAACTGTCTTTTTCTTTGAAAGTGTCTAATCAGCTAACATAATTAAGTTAAATTGAGAGCAGTTTCCAAACTCTGCTTAGCTTGAAGCTCTCTGGTTCTGTTTTAGAACCAAAGACCCATTCAATTGAAAAGCTTGTGTACTTTTCCAGCTGTTAATAAGAATGTCTAAGAAATGGTTATTTCCTCTCTTTTTAAATTTTGTGTCACTTTTATGTTAAAACTATAACTGTGTAACAATCCTAGCTTCATTTCAACTAGACATTGGCTGATTCTCAGCTCTGTGCTCCTTATAGGAATTAAAAAATGTATTAAGCTTCCTCTTCAAAATTGTATCATTGCAAAAATAAAGAAACCATACACTGGATTAGCAAAGAAACAGAAATATGCATGTGGATAAGAATATGCATTTTATCTGGAATATTCTACCTTTTTGTACTCACATATAGTGGAGGGCAACTCAGCAAGAAGGCAAACAGGAAAAACAGTATGGTAGCAGATTTTTTCAGTACATTCTTCTCACTTGTGTGAGACAGTGTCATACAGGTTTCGGTGTGAAAATTCCCAAATGTGTGGGAAACAAAAGTGTCCTGGTTTTGTCTGGGATAGAGTTAATTTTCTTCATAGAAGCTAGAATGAGATTATGTTTTGGATTTGTGCTGAAAACAGTGTTGGTATGTTTTAGTTACTGCTGAGCAGTGCTTACACAGAGTCAAGACCTCTTCTGCTTCTCCCACCACCCCACCAGCAAAGGAGGCTGGGGGCACAAGAAGTTGGGAGGGGACACAGCCGGGACAGCTGACCCCAACTGACCAAAGGGATATTCCATACCATATGACGTCATGCTCAGCATGTAAAGCTGGGGGAAAAAGAAGGAAGGGGGGACGTTCAGAGTTATGGCGTTTGTCTTCCCAAGTAACCGTTACGCGTGACGGAGCCCTGCTTTCCTGGAGATGGCTGAACACCTGCCTGCCGATGGCAAGTAGTGAATGAATTCCTTGTTTTGCTTTGCTTGCATGCGCGGCTTTTGCTTTCCCTATTAAACTGTCTTTAGCTCAACCCACGAGTTTTCTCACTTTTACTCTTCTTATTCTCTCCCCCATCCTGCTGGAGGGGAGTGAGCGAGCGGCTGTGTGGTGTTTAGTTGCTGGCTGGGGTTAAACCTTGACAAAAAGCCATGAGACAAATACAAAAATAATGGCTGAAGGCACCAGTTTTTAGAGGCACAAAACATTATCACTTACCATCTACGAGAAGCACTGAAAATCAGATTTCTGCAAACTTTAGACATGGCGATTTCTAAAGGAATAGAATAATTCTGAGGTGTCTGCAATGATGGACTCAAGGAGCAAGAATGAGTCAGCATCAGAGTAAGGATTGCCTGAACAGTTACCAGCACCCAGTGAAAATGCCACGAAGCACTGATTTCTTTCTCTCATAAATTTGAAAGCCAGGCTGACAGGAGAGCTTCCTCCATTTAGTCTGCTGCTTGATCACTGTGGGGGGAAATAAAGATATTGTTGTTGTCAAAAACTCTGAGATTCTGCCTCTACCATCTCTATCCCATTCCTCAGCTATTTATTTTCCCTTATGAGTACATTTTTATTATCTACATTCATGTTGGACTTGAAATCTGAATCCATATATCTTGCAATCGCTGTCGAAGACTGCCATGGGAAGATTTGTTTCTGGTAAGGAAAACCGTAATTTGCTTTACTGCTAAAGAAAATTTATAAACGAGGTTTCTTTCCTTTTCTGAATCCAAATCATTAAATAATCATATTTTTCTTTTAGCTTAGCAAATCTTATCTATGTGTTTGAACTTCTGGATAATCACTGCATCTGCACAGGAGGATAAATACAGGGCAGTGATTAAAGGATTTATAGAATCAGTATTTGAGTTACAAATAGTGAAAGATCTTCCTTCTGACAATTCCCAACAAGGAGAGAGGAATGAGAGACGGTGTTTGTGACATTAATTAATAATAATGCAAAATCCCCATCTAAAAAAAAAAATCCACATTCCGCAGAACATTTGCTTAAATGACAGCAACTTGAAAGGGTTTCCCTCTGGAACATGTAAATAGGAAGATCCCCAATCTGTCTCCTTCTTCCTGTCTCAAGAATTCTGAGATGATTGAGGAAAATCCATGGAAGTAAAAAAAACCTTTCCCAGACTGTAATGCCTGTCTAATTCTTAGTAAAGCTAAAGGGATTTATTTGCATTTGAATCTGAGCAAGTGCTGAACACCTCATTTCATCTTAATTGTATGGACTGAATTCTGCAGCTAAAACAGAATTCACAGGTGTTAAGTAAACTGAAACGCACCTGTAATTGATTGTGATGAACCTGCATGTTACGTCCTTTATTCTAAAAAATCTGAGAGTCTATCTTGTCATTTAGAAAGTTAGGAAAAAATCCAAACATAATTGATATAATCAAGCAAAAGCAAACTGTCACTAAGACGAAAATATGATGAATTTTCAAACATTCTTCTAACAATCATAGTCTTAATGTAAAACAAATGTCTGCACACATATGCAAAACATTTATTTTTGTAGAAGGTGTACATTAACAGCATTATAACATACAGTGAACTTCCCCATTCCGAAAGTAAATCCAAAATGAGTAAGAGACTAGTAGGTTAGTCTGGTCCCTGCGCACACTCCCAGGCCATCTCTCTTGTTGCTGTTGTACATCAGATTGGCAGCTCCCAGCAGCTATAAGAAAAGTCCCACTGGGACCGTGCAGGCCCCAATCTGCAAGTCCCATTCAATGTTTCAAATATAGTAACATATTACTGTGATCATCTGCATTTTATATTGGGAAAACATTCACCAAGGACGTGACCTCGTTTTTGTTAGGAGTGTAAGGGGAGCATCAAAACCTCTTCCTCTGCTGATGCTCCTTCTGCTTCTGTAACTTCATCGCTAAGGTCATGAGAAGTTGGAAGGGATCATAGATCTGAACTACCTAAATGGCATGATGCTAAAAATATATTTATTCAGAATGGCTAATTAAGATGAATGACTACCAGTCCTCATTAGCACTGAAGTGGTGTTAATTTGATTAGACTTCTGGCCTAGATAGACTTGCAAGGCATTATGTTCCTAATGCTCTAACGAGAAAGCATTTCAGATGAGATGTTACCCGTCAATGTCTTTCTCTGTATAAATATTAAGTAGATATTTGCCTTTTAATGGATGTAATTTTTAGGGAGCAGGGGAAAAGCGGAGATATGACATCTGTATTGCCTTGGGATATAGGAAGAAAGTGAGAAAATAAACTTGTAATTCTTGCTCCAGTCTCATTATTTAAATACTTTGTAATGCTTCCACAGTAGAAAGTCACACTTGAATTGTGCTCATTAAACCTGTCTTTCCTTTAACATACCATTATATACTTCTTGCTCTTTAACTCAAAACTCTCTTCAATCAACATTTCAGTGCTTAAACATAGTTAACGTGGCAACATAAGTTTTAGACTAGAAAAACTACCTTCTGCTGTGTTCATTTTACCAGAAGGCCTGGGAGGAGTAGGAAGAACGTGCTGTTTACTTATTAATTAGAGCTCACAATGATCTGTGCTGGAAGAATGCTCAAGAAAAAATTACCCATTTAGTTGGACTATGAGTATTTTGCCACAAGAAGTTTTGCTTAGTGGCTCCTGAGCTACAAGGTTTAGCCATCATCAGAAATCAAAAACCCTTCTTTTTTTTTTTTTTTTTGAGCAACACTTTGAAAAATGGAAAACAGGATTTTATAGAAAATACCAAATAAATGGCATAATTACTAAAAAATGCCAAGGCGTTGGTTAATCCCATGAAGATCACAGGTGATCCCACAGGTTTCTGGTTTAAAAAAAACAGGCTATATTTTTAGGACTTCTCAGGGCAGATTCATAGGGGCAGAGATGTCAGACCATGTCATGGTGCCCATGGACCCTCTGCCAAAGCTAGGGGGAAATTTTTCTAGTGCCTTTTGGAATGACAAAAGCGGTGATCAAGGGAGACATTCTTGCCCTAGTGCTCGTATTTTTAAAAAAAAAAAAAAACCCTCGTCTTCTTAAAATGTTATTTTTCATGTCATTCAAAAATTTCAACTTTTTAACTAACTAACCAAATACTTTTGGACACTTTTTCTAGCTTTCAGTCAATTTCATAACATCAGTTATTTTGCTTCCTTACTAGTAAAAATCATTGTCCAGTAATTAAGAACCTTAACAAGATAAAGTCAGAACAATTAATACACTGTTGGACTAACATTTCAGTAAAGTCAGTGCCCAGTACAGATGTCTCTGGGAAAGGATGGATATATATCCAATTGGAGTTTTAATATCACCACATTCATAATGCAAATTGGGAGTGTTTTTAATTTGTATAAGGTATTTAACTCTAAAATGCAGATGACTCCGTGCCAAGCAGCCTGTGAGTCAAGGTAAGTTGAAAGATAACAGTATTGGGAGGAAGAGGAGGGTTGCTGGAGTCATCACACATGACTGTAACTGTGATTCATTCTGGCTGCAAATATTATCTTGTTAAAGAAATAACTTTATTCTCCCTCTTTCAAAAAAGCACTACAGAAGACAGCTCAAGAGAGTGGATTAATGGTTGCATCCTTGTGTTCAGTAATATTAAATGCACTGAATGCTTCTTTCACCACTGAAGCTTTAATGTCATTAAAATTTCTAAATAGATTTATATAAAACCTTCACCAGGATTTATAAGGCCACATTTTAAAAAATGATGGTCAATAGTATCATAAAAGATTATATTTCTTCCAAAATTAAAAAGTTGGCATCACAATAAATAAGGAAGTGCATTATAAACTGGTAAAAACTTCATATGCGTCAATGCCCCCAACCACTTTACTACCGTCTTAAAGGACAGAAGAGCAAGGACTTTCATTTCATTTGGTAAAAACAACCTGAATATTTAACTCCATTCACCAAGTTTCTGTAGCCTCTGAAGATTTATGTCCTTTTTAAAAAATGACATTTTGTGTAAATATTATAGGACTGTTCTAATAAAGACTGCATATAATCTAATTGAAAATAGAGATAGAAATAGAAAACAGAGATAGCCTGGTTTAAATAGCCAGAGACTGTCCTGCTCTTAGTAAAATATCATATTACAAAACATGTTTTCAAGTGTTTTCTCACATCTAGTATAAATATATCCAACTGATGGACCGTCTCTCCTTGCCTATGGACAAAATGAAGTATCAGCTTCCACACAAGCTGATAATTAGCAATTCTGTTGAAACAAATTCATCTAAATTAAAATCTTAGCAAATGTTTTGTAGGATGGAATTCAGCTAAATTTATAGACATGAATTAGATACATATCAAATGAAACTGGATGTTATCTAAGGAAAAGCAACCAACAAAAGTTGCTTTGGCAAGCTCGTACAAGTGAAACCAAGTCTAATGACTTTGGGTGTTAGCATGGCGAAACAATGTGTGTTTCTTATAAAGAATGGGATCACTCCAACCTCTGCTCTAAGTTATATCCATCCAACATCCTGATTCTAAATGGATAAGCTGGAAAATAGAATTCAGCACTTTATAATGCAAAAAGTAGGTACTAAGCAGGCAGTACGTATACCCCTTCTAGCTATATCCTTGCCTATCTAAGTACCTCAGGATGCAGGTAACTTTTCACCTAAAGGTACTTTTTACCTATTTCCATCACCCATCCTTCTCATCTGAATTTGTTACCTTCTATATCATAAGACACACTGGAATTGAAAATAAAAGTATAAAAATTGTGCTAATTTGAAAATATAATTGTTAGACTGTTTGGAAATTTGTGAGGGAAGCCAGGAGTGGATCTATGCAGGAGAACATAAAAAATGCCACAAGGAGCAATAAAAACCCTCCATTGTTCTATGCAGCTTTTCTGGGCCCTTTTTTCATAAAACCTGAAAAAACCACACCTTTGTTAGCACCTTGTATTTAGATACTCTAAGTAGATAGGACAGAAAGACTATGTGTAGATGAACTTGACATAGTACAAGGATGTTATGGATAAGGATATCATTTATTCTTGGGACTGTTTTTCTACCAGATAATCTTCTGATGCACTTTAAAGAGGGAAAAGTATACTTCGGGAGGAAAAGGGGCTCGTTAGAAGATTTCACTTCTCCCTTTACCAAAGCTCAAACCTCACCTTGACCTTCCTTTCTGGTCTTTTCATGGTTCCTTTATGTGTGACATCTTGTTTAAGCCCATTCCTGTCGTTGCAATTAGAGATTTCCACCTTCACAATGGTCAGAATCATCAGAAAGATCTGACCACCCGGAGCCCGAGTGCATTGCTCTCCTCTCCTGAGGTGGGAGGAGATGTGAGCTTGTGTTGCTGTTGTTACAGAACGGTTATGTTTTGCTTTTGTGAGCCATGTCAAAAGAAACCTGCATCTCTCCGTGAAGCTAGTCAGAGCTAAGAAGTGTATTGGATCTTTATTATGTCTACTGAATCTCTATGTATTGGATCTCTATTATGTCTATTATACCAATCCTTGAGAGCTTCCAGGGATGCTGAAGCCCCTGTGTCAGAGAAGCAGGGTTGAAAAACTCTGCTAAGATTCCTTTTCAGTCTTTTAAATATCTTCCTTTCCCTCTCATTAAGGGCTGATTTACACCATGGTTTGGAACAAAGTGCAGAGGTGCCAAAGCTGTTGAAGATCTAAGCATTCGGTCGACACATAGCATTTCTATCTGCAGAGTTAGCTGCAGAGCTGGTTCAAGTTTCTTTACATCCACAGGGCAGGCATGTCCTAGTTATCTCAGTGATAAAGAGCAAGATGTTCGAATTTGATATACTAGTCCCTGTGGGACAGAGCGGCTAGTTGAAAACAGGTCTGTTAAACCTGTGGTTTTGCTCACTGCTGCTGCATGATCCTGATCTTGATAGGGCTTCTTAGGGGCTACAGGGGCTCAGGCACAGGCTGTTGCTCTTGTCCAGCCAAGATATAACACAGGTGATGTTGAAAAGTACTCTAACGTTTAGAGTGGGGAAGAGAGAGTAAAGGACAAAGTAATGACTTTGATTTCAGTTCCTCAGCTTAGACCCCTCAGGAAAAAGATTTCCCTGACTGGGAGAACTTATCATGACATTGACAGAGTGTCCTGGTTTCGGCTGGGATAGAGTTAAATTTCTTCCTAGTGCTGTGTTTTGGATTCGGTATGAGAAGAATGTTGATAACACACTGATGTTTTCAGTTGTTGCTAAGTGCCCTGTCAAGGACAGCTTCCATGCTACCAAGCAGAACTGGGAGGGAGCACAGCCAGGACAGCTGACCCAGCTGGCCAATGGGGTATTCCATACCATGTGACGTCATGCTCAGTATATGAATTGTAGGCGTGTTCCAGGAAGCAGCGATCACTACTTGGTTATCGGTCAGCATGGATGGTCATCAATTGCATTGTGCATCATTCATTTTGTATATTCTATCATTATCATTATCGTTATTATTAATATTATTTTCCCTTTTCTGTTCTATTAAACTGTCTTTATCTCAACCCACGAGTTTTTCTCACTCTTACCCTTCCAATTCTCTCCCTGTCCCACTGGAGGTGGGGGGGGAGTGAGCGAGTGGCTGCGTGGTATTTGGCTGCCTGCCAGGTTAAACCATGACACAGAGATAAAGTCATCCCTAGACTAGAGATATGCTGTGGTGCGCAGCCTGTCACAGTAGCTATGCAAGGACTGTATCAAACTGCACGTCAGCTTGAAATATTTGTGTTCCTATCACACTACGTCACTGGCTTTAGCTGCCCTAGGGCTCATGATTCCTCCACCTTCTGCCATATCTACCCAGTCCATTCCCAACATATTCCTTGTACAGCTTTGCAGTAGCTCAGTCTTTACTATGACTTTGCCTCCTGGTCAGCAGAGGGGTAGGGGCTGATCATGCTGCATGGGCAACATATTCAGACCCCAGAGGACAGCAGGGCCCCTCCTGCATTTTCACATCCTACTTCTTCAGTGGATGGGCCTTGTAAGGATCTCCTGGTTTAAAGGCAAACTAACACATGGGAGTGAAAAATGTGATTTCAGAGGAAAGAAATAGATCAAGGGATTATAGGGATGTGGAATTAGAAGTTCACTCTGGGATTTTGCAAGTTATCAGACTCAAGAGTTTATAAGGTACTGAAGTATTGGCATGGGCATTAGCAATTAGTAACAGTGTTAGAAAATCATTGATCAGCAGTTGCAGTACGCTCAACTGGGAGGGAGGCTGCAAAGAGAATAAGGGCATGAGGAGAGGAAACCACAGATCAGACGAGCAGTTTTGCAGAAGGGGCAGGAAGCAATGCAGATGCTCCTAAGCCTCCTTGCCACAGCTAACATTTCTGTCAGTGAAGTAGGCTTCTAGATGAAAAAGTTTTTAGGGAAGGATCCCCTGCGAAGGCAAACAAGTAAATGCTTTCAGCAGAAAAAGAAGAGCCCAGCAACAATTAACCCAGCTTGTCATTTCCTTTATCACAGCTTGGAAGACAGTCGATCCCCTTGTGGGACTGAGGCTAGTGCACTGACAAAAATACACTGTTTTCTTGCCAAATGGACACATTTGAAAAAGCTGCTATTTCATCATGATGAGACATTTAATTTGCCATGCCATCTAATAGATAAAATGAAAAAACAGAGGCTCTAAAACACACCACTGTCGTTCCAAGCTTCCAAGCTCCTCTCCCTCAGATAACACATTTCCTACATTAACGAGATGGAGGCACTCATGTGTGGTGCAATAAAGACAAAATCAAGTGCTCTTTTGCAGTGTTCTGTCAAATCCTCCAGGAAAATCTGTGGCTGCAGCTTTTATGCCCTGATTCAGAGTTGTATCGGAGGAAGATATAAAAAAGCAGAATCTAATATTGGCAGACTCATCTGGAGGATGAAGAAGTTTCTAAGCATTGTAATACTACCAGGACATAATTAAGCAGAGGCTAACATAATTAAGCAGAGGGTGAAAAGACTAGGGGCCTACTAAAGTCTTCGAGGGTTTTTTTCACTGAGCTCGATGGATTGCAGATTTGATTTTAACTGCATGTACTAAATTTGTCCACAGCTTTACTGATGAGATTGTTCATCCTATTTTTCACCCCAGCATGAAGCTTTTGTTGCAAGTTAGATGAAAACATGTAATTAATCAGGAGTTCTACAATAGCATGCATGCCCTATATTAAAAATATGAATCAGGCCACATGGGCTTCTAGCCTCTTTTTATGAAATCTCTTTGCATCTTCTCTTCCTCATTATCTCTCAGAAATGAAAGCCAGGAGCCAAAATTCACAGTCCGGAATGCATCCCATGTGGGACTCAGGCAGATACTACTCTTGCTGTGCTATGCAAACAAAGCTTTTACAGTGAAGATGTCGTTGCCCTTATACTTAGTTCAGCATGTCCAATCCGTGAGTCTCCTAGATGCTTCTCAGCTTTCATTTTAATAGCTCCTTAGAACAGATGTTCCTTTCTCCTCCTTGTATTTCTTTCTATTCTCCATAATGATGTTTTCTCTGAAAAGAAGATAGTGCACGCTAAGATAGTGCAGGCTGAGACAGCGTAGGCTGTGCACTTGTTTCAGGAAAAGGTAGTATGGGTAGGACACTTAAGGCTAGAGGTCTACAGGGTGGATGTGCAAATTGGAGTAAGTCAACATGGTCTCTTCTTATAGTCAAATTGAAGAAATAGAAAAAGCACTTTTAGGAAACAATTCATCTGACTTGTTTTACTTTAGAATGGCATGGATATTGCTCTAAAAATGTCTCAATACAGAGGGAGCCCAGGGTCACTGCCTCTGTCATAAATGTTGGTGTCTACATCTGGTGAGACGAAACGTGTGCAATGCCAGAAAACATTTCCATTTTATGTTCTCTTCTTCACCAGTTTCTACAGGTGGAAAAGTGTGCACTTGCTCCACAGAAATCCATCTGGAATTCTGCAGAATCATAAATTAAAGCTTTTTACCACCCGTCTGCTTTTTCCAACTGTAAGCCTACTACAAAGCCTCATGTTATGTCGCGTCCTAAAGAAGAACTGTATCTCAAAAGGCCAAACGTTTAATTAATTAAATATGGAGATAAATCATCGCTGAGAGGAAGGAAACAATTAGGTGTTTTAGACAAGGGAAAACAGATACTTGTTCTCAGTGGATGTTTGATGAGCAAGTGTTAGTCAATGAGGCAGAGACGGAGGAGGGCTGTTCCAAAAGACAGCCTCAGAGGAGAAATTCCTAACATTAATAGTTGTAGGTGTGTGTTGAGGTACACAGGGAAGCTGAAAGAAGTAGAGGAGGGAACGGACAGCAGAGAGGGTCTGTGAAGGGGTGCCTACAGACTCCCTCCCAACTGCAGTTTAAAATGTGATCCAAGTTGCAATTTGCAAAGCAAACAGCCAGCTCATTGCTTCTCACCACTACCCTGGCTGAAACCATCAACTCCATCCTCAGATGTTCATCCTTGACCTTTTCCTGATGATTATCATTTTTCTGTTCAGTTCCTGCTCAGCAGCAAGCAAGAGTGCCATTTCTATCAACAGGACCCAAATTATTTCAGCAAATTTGGTTTGTTTTGTCTCAGTCAGGCTAATGAGTACAGTCACAAGTTGCTGAGCTGTTTGGTAGGAAGGTGAAGTAACTTTGCTGGTTAGGAACAGCTGGGAGTGGCCTGAGGCTGGTCACCTCCCCATCCAGTGCAGGTGCAGAGGGAAGCGGAACCTCTCTCTGCCTGACAGCAGCCTGGACTGAGCCAGGCAGGCTGGAAAGAAGGGCCATGACTATAGACACTGGGAAGACATGTAGAAAAATTCAGTACCTACCTGAAAATAATGGAATTATTTGTTGGGGCACAGTTACTCCTGAAAAAACTATAGCTCTTCCATCTTTGCTGTTATTTTTGCCTCCAGTTGGCTCATAATGCTCACAACCTGGTTCTCTTTCCATTGATGTTCTTCCAGTTAACGTTCTCTGATGTGCACTAAAGTACCTATCAATTATTCATATTACAACAGCACCACTATTTCTTTTATCAATGAGATTAAACTGTTTATTGAAGCTGCTGACCTAGGCTAGTCACTAATAGGACATTTGGTTCATTACCCTGTCTTTTTCTCTCTGCTAAACCATCAGTTAGAAGAGCTCAGATGGGAACCCTCCAACCTCCATATAGAATTCCATGTAATGGTGAGACAACACAAAAATGTGTGAAGAAAAGTTTCAGTTTCCAATGATGGAACATTAAAAAAATATTAAAGAAAAGGGCTATTTTTCTCATTTCATTGGTACAAATAATGAGTTTTGCAAATAATTTTTTTTAATAGAGACTTATTTACTGGAGAAAGTGTGCAACTGGGAAGGGAATCAGTCTTGATGAATCCAGTTGCGACTTAGAAACAAAGTATTTGTACCACAAGCAATTAAGTCTGCTGAGATTTATTTAAATTGTAAATGCAAGAAGGAAATAATTTCAGTTTTGCCCTGTTCATCAGAAACTCCACCCTATCCCAAACCTATCAGCATCAGATCCAGTCATAAAATATGCAGAACAATGTCATCAGAGCACACTTTAATTAGGGGATCATACCCAAAGGGCATGGCACTGTTTCTAATTGAGAGGTTTTTGTCCCTTTCAAATTAACATTTGGGACATGACAGAAGGAAGAGACATGATACCTGTGTGAAATTATGAACTGTCAGGCTGCTTGTTTAAAACAGGTAGATTTCTGCTTTATAAGATATATTAAGTTCAACAATACACATCACAGGTTTGTCTATGTGGAAGAAAGGAAGGAAACAAGGAAGGAAGGAAGGAAGCAAGCAAAAAGAGTAATACCATTAAAGTTAAAAAAAAAAAAAGAAAGCTTAGAAGTTCTTCTGCCAGCTGGTACTCCCTTTATTTACATGACCATGACAGAGGTCTGAGGTCCCCAGCATAGGTAGGGAGAGGTTCAGATGCTGCCAGGAAAATATTGGCAGCAGCTACTTCCATGCTCAAAAGCATTTTGACAAGACAAACTTTCTCAGTTATAATCAACATTTGAATAGAGATTAAACAGAGCAGCTGCTAAGTGATCTTCTCCTTTATTTCCCTTGATGGAAAGGGTTAAAAGAATCAGTGATTCTAGTTGAGTAAAGATCGATGTAAGATATTATGAGTTGCAGAAAGTAATTACCATATGTCTTGGTGGCTGATCACACATTCAGTACCTAACACTGGCAAAAGCAGCATCCCCCACCCATTCCAGCTCCCACGCTTGCCTTTTGAGATTAGCCAGGAGGGACTGATGCTTACCATTGCTTAGGTGACCAAAGCTTCAGAAAGCAGATGGTCTTTTTGTCTTCATCCTGCCCCCGCACACTGCAGAGCACCAAACCTCCTGCAACTACCAGAAACATCTCTTGGGGCCATCAGGGTACAGCTGGGCAGTGGGGCTAAATAGGGAAAAAACATGGAGAAAAGCAGTGCAGGAAAGTGCAGCCCAGCCAGGTCCATCTCTGGGAAACCGTATGCCCTTGGCTCCGTGCAAGGAAAATCACAGAGAGAAGAATTGCTGAATTTCACCTTGGAAGGGAATGCTACATCAGGATTTGTGGTCAACTGCAGAAGGAAGAGTGGCTTTTCTTTTTTTTTCCTGTAATTGCTAGAGAAAAAAAAGATCAAAAAAGCAACATATCACCAGTCAAAACCAAGACTGCTGAGGGAGAAGCAGTATCATGATCTAGCTCCCCCTGAAAATAAGAATCATTTTATTTATTATTTGAAATAATATCAGGAGTTTTTGTTGTTGTGTGGTTTGTTTGTTTGTTCGTTTTCTAACTTGACTGCTGCTCTGTGGAACTGAATTTTCAAATATTTCCCCATGTCAGAAGACTGCACTTTTTCTCAAAATGAAAGTTCAGTCATTTACGCAGCAGGACATTAAAGAATGGGACCTTTGGGAAAACAAAAGGAACAGTAAATACCAGGTATTTGTCATAAAATAACAAAAGCTGATAGCACTGGCAAAATAAGAAAGTGCTTGTACGTAGTAATAGTGTTCCCAAATGCATGAATATTGGGCCAAAACAGACACCACAGCGAAGAGTTGTTCAAATTGATCTCTGAACCATTAAGTTCACACAGCACTGTGCAGACCGGCCAGATCAGATCTGTGTAGCAGTTGGACCTCTGTTCTCTTTGCAGAATTAATCCACTGACAGCATGGCCTGGCTCTGTACAGCCCGTGAGCACTCTGCTGCCCACTCTTCTGGTCCTACATTGTGGCAAAATTCACCTGGCTCAATGTAGATACCTATGTCTGAGGCAGACGCCGCAGGCCCTCTTTGCAAGCAGGGGAGATCTGGGCAATGCTCTTCGTGATTTAGCTCCTCCTAAAGAGGGTCAGATGAACAGCATGCTAAAAGCACCCACTTCTTTGTGTCTGTAAAGAGGATCCAAGGAGAGTTGCTTAGATATAGGCAGCTATGTGGTAGTCATCCAACTTCAGAAGAGAGAAATCTACCTTTGGGGGAAGAATGAATCCATGGGGAGCAGAGGAGACCAGCAGCATCCAAAGGGCTGTGAAGATCTTAAGAACCGTGACAGCAACAGCCTCTACTCAGGAAGACTTCAGGGCATGTGTGATCTGCTCAAAGCCTGAGAGACCCAGAAATTTATCAGAGAGCTGCATCCACCTCTGTAACCTTCAAGGTCATCTAGCATAACACTCAACTTGCATTAGACCTAGGAAAAGGAATAATTAATTTTTTCAGGAAAATTAATTTTCCCGGGAGCACTGAGCATTCAGGCACTAGCATTAATCTTTCTAACTATTATTGTTGCATTATTGTTTGCTTCTTTGTTTATTGGCTACAGTTATTCCTGACTTTCTTGACTATAAAAAAATGCAGGCAAAAATTTTATGTAGGCCACAAGGAGCTCAAATTAGAAGATACAGGAGAAAATAATTAATTTTCTTAGCTCACAGGAATTAGTGATCTGATCTACTTAGCTAGGCTTCAAGGTTCTTATGCATTAAAAAAAGCTAATAAGAATCATGTGTTACAAATCATGAGAAGACAACTAGTGAAATTGGAACGTTTTTCCAAGACCTGTTTGAATGCCCTCTGAAGTCAGTGAAGCAAAATGTCAGTGTAGGGGCTTGAGATGTGTTTGATACCAGGAGTGTTGAGCACACAGGCAATGCAACGTCAACTCTTTGTTCATTGTAAAAGATGGGATGTGAATTTATTGCGCGGGCTACAGTTTGTACAACTACAGGATGCTTACCACAGCAATAAGCTTTCACGTAAACATGAAATGCTTGCAGAGCTTTACTTTTGCTGCAGAAATGACGCAAATATTTGTGGATACATAAAGGCCTGGGAAAAACTATTATTGATCTTTGTAAGAGAACACTTCAGGGGAGAAAAGTGAGCTTCATGAGTATATAGTTAAGATACTTGGAAATTCGATTGTGGTCTAATCTTCCCCCCACCTTTTGATATTCTGATTCAGACACAATACTGACACTTCCATCAAATCGAAAGTTCTGGAAAATATGAGGTACTGAATCACTTCATTTGGATCTGTTTTTTTTTTTCAAAACATGTTCATCTTCTGAAATTCAAATATTTCTCTTCAGTTCATGGAACTAAGTCCAAGAACCTCTTCATTAGTCTAGTAATCCCTTCAACTATTATATGATTTTTAGGAGCAGTAGTCAGGGTGCCATCCGCTTTCTCCTTTTGGTAATGCTCCTTGCTTGGTCTCTCAAAAACACACTTATGTGATAACCAGTAAGCAGCCCTTTGGCCGAGACTGGGAAAACTAGTTTTACTGTAGGTTTGCAATCTAACAGAAAACTCAGTACGTAAGAGGAGAACAAGGGTACCAAGAACTAAAGTACAACTCCAGAGGAAATTATGGCACATTATGTGGACACACATTAATTTTGAACTAGAGAAAAGATAAAATGTATTGTTGTGGTTTTTTTTTTTTTTTTAAATCATTATTCCAGACATTATTTATTAGTGAGAAAAAGGGAGGTGAGAATGTTGGGGGGAGATTGTATTTTCTATTCAATTAACTGATGTAAAAATGGAGAAACTTTCAGATGCTTAAACCTTTCTTCAGGTCTGAAAAAAAGCAAGAATCTTCCAAGCTAGCTTGAGAAAAAGTCATACACACACAATCTACGTATCTATTTTATGTACCCAGACCACTTAAGGCAAGAAGAGAAAATTTGGCTTGGCTTTTACACATGATACACCCTTATAAATGTCCCAATCATCTTCTGGGTTGCTGCTTAAACAGGGAATTTGTCTTCTTTAGGAAAAAACAAGACAAAGTTCAATCAGATGAGAGGCTGTAAATCCCTTATCTGACCCAGCTGGGTTCATTGCAGAAGGTGTCCAACTGTTTTCCTGAGCTCCCTGGTTTGTTATGCCCACATGTTATCTCCAGTCTTCGTTAGGCTATGTACTTCCCTGGCCTCGAGCTTTACAATCGCCTTGTTCTGTGTTCATGTCACATCTAGCCAGTGCCATCTTTGTCTGCAATTGGTACCACTAACCATAACTGCAAGAGGAATGGCAAATTACTCTAATTTAATAAATAATACACTGTTGAGATATTTAGGATACATTTTTTTTAATGTATGAGGTCATACGAGGTCTCGTATGAGTAACATCCTTGTTTATAGAAGATTCCCTCATGTTCTTGTTCTTACTTCTAAGGATAACAAATAAACAATCTAGCAGAGGACCAAGAACCCTATTCTTTACCTGGAACCACATAGATGACTTCTGTATGCTGACAATTCATATATCTTTGAATTTTCTTAAAGGAATTGAGATTTCACTATGGGTTCTTCCTAGACAACTGAAGAATTCAGGTGACAGTAATTTATGGATACATAAAGGGGTTAAAAATAATCCAGAAAATTATCAGAGGAAAAAGAATCTGGGAAGCCAGGGAGAAGTAAAACAAAGTGGTGGGAAGGCAGTACTTTACTCTTTCTGTCCAGGAAATGTCAGGAGTGAAATGATGGACCTGGGAAGGACACATGAGTGGATGTACCAATCAGGAGCAGAGCTGCTCAGAAATACTCAGTTATTCTATAACTAGACTTTCATTTGTCATTTGATCACAATCAAACCATTTGTAGGGACTGTTCAGCTTAGACAATGCTGCTCCAGAAATCTGGCAATGTTTTGATGAAAGCTTGTTTGGCTTCCTGCCAAGCCATTTCTCCAGGACTGTCACAGATCAAACATTCAGGGTAAATTTACTGATATATTGACTTAGATCTCGGAAACCAGACTTTCCTAAAAACCAGAGATCTTTTTGGGTCCAAGGATCTGAGGTCATCTCATGGAATCAGGCTTTTCAGATTCTGGAGGTTTTGTTCTGAATCAAAAAAGAATACATTTTAAAACATTAAAATTCTCTTTAAAATCAAATCTCTCCACTAAACTCTGCACAGATCAATTTTATCGAAAACAATGAAGGAGGGTCTGGGACAGTTAACTTTTTGGCTTCTTTGTATGAAATCCAAATATTCTAAGGGATAGTTTGGTATCCTCTCTTTGAAGTGTACAAGTAGGTCATAACGGTGTTTATTGTTGCCATTTTCAGATGCTGCAGTTCTGACTTTCACTCTATTCAGGGCTCTTCAGAGTCCTGCGAAGACCTAAAAACTGGCCAGTGCTTTAGGCAGGAATTAACACTGTGGTTTAAGCATAAGTGAGTAGGAAGGTGATGTGTGATCAGAGGATCACACTCAGATGCTTTAGACAAAGGTTCCCATGTTTCCACATCCCCATGATGTTGGGGAGGCATTTCCTACATCTGCCTTCCCATCCTTCCCAAAATCAAAGTATCATTGTCCCTTATGCTGTTTTCCATCATTTTCTCAGGGACAGGGGATTTCCTATCCCCAAATTTGCTCTTTATCAGCATGTCCCAGTCCTCTTTCCTCTCCTTCTGTCCATTTTGGGAAGACTGTTATATTAGCAAATAAAGTAGGAAAAGGATTGTTCTGCAGCCTCGAGGGCATCCAGCACAGAGTGGCTCATATCTACGTGGCTAGGCTCGCTCGGCACCCAAAACAGGGCTGCATCCAAAGTGGCCATTGGGAAAAGCTGTCGATTTTAATAAACGAACATCGATTATTAAATCAAATAAAGCTAGGACAGAGATCTGGGCCCTGGCACACAGCTGTCATTAAAATAGTCCCTCTTGGTGTTGTCACCGGTCAGACAGCATTGCTCCAGTGCTACCTGGACACAGGCATTAGCCCTGGCCAGAAACATTCCCAGTAGGAATCTCAGACATATTTTTTCTTGTTTGGAGGTAGAGACTGTTTAACAGCAAGGCTGTGTCCAAAATGTGCCAACTGGATTTGGGGCCAGTGAACAGGCCATGGTGATGTTTATTATTATAAGTATGGCCAGTGCAGATCCCTCCCCTCCAGCCTCTATCCCTGCCATCTGCTCTTTGTCTTTTCTTCAGGGTCCTCACATATCATCCATCCTGCTGTTCCCCAGAGCCTTGGGGTCAGATAGCCACCTTCACAGACCTGTCCCTGTCCTCTGCCATCCAGAGTTCATTCTGGCCTGAGTACTTTCCATTCCCCTATGTGTCAGAGACTATTCCCACAAATTCTCATTCCCTTATACATTTTGTCTCCCCCTTCTTTCAGTGCATCCTCTTTTTTTTTCTCTCTCTCTGAGATCCATCTTTTAGGGTGTCAACACTTTAAACTGTTGGGAAACACTGACACTGAGACAATTTTTACACTGGGAAGTGTCAGTATGTGCTGTCAACTGTTTCTATGATATAGAGACAGTGACAAAAGCTGGCTACTGACAAGATTTCAGCACGTCTGTCTAACACCCACATCTTCCTCCTCACTTCCCACACCTTGACAAACTCAGCAGGCTTCTGCTTATATTAGATGCCTTTGGATATTCCACCTGGTCTCCATCTACCAGATCAGAAGGATATGGGTATCCTATAAATTCTTTGCCATATCTTCCAACCCCATGCAGACAGCTCAGGCGTGCCTTGGGCATCTCAAATGCACTAGGCAGCTATGTGCCTACCACTGAATTCAATCCCTAAAAGCTCCATTGACTACAGCGGGAGTTAAGACAGCTGTTGTACCCATAGACACTTACCTATGGACACCTGACCTTTGTTTTAGACTGAGCTGAGTCACCCTATAGGTTCCTTCCAGTATATTAACAAGATAGAGAGGCTCTGATTCAGATGTCAGCACAGGTGTCTGCTGCCATCTGAGGTGTCTGAGGGAACCCTATCCAGCCACCAGCAGCCTCTCCAGGAGGGCTCAGATCTTCCCCCTTCTTTGTAACGTGCAGCCCTGTGCAGATGCCTTGGATAACCTAGGTCATCACAAGTGGCACAAAGCATCTATGCTCAGGCAGCTAAATCCCATTCTTAGTGCACCTATAAACAATTGCATGTTGACACTTAAATTCAGATCTTTTATCTCAAAGAGAGTTACACCTTTGAGGTCTATGTTAAAACTACAAATCAAGCCTTTCAAATGCTTTACAGAGCAGATTTTAAAGCATTGTGTCTTACATTTTCATTGGCTTTCACAACATCAACAGCCCAGTTCAGTTCAAACTTGTGGTTTCCAAAATAAACCCTTCTTTATAGTACTAGCAAAGGAAAATTACTCTACTACTACGTAAATAAGTAGTTACATTTTAAGCTCTTTCTTAATTCTACTAAATGTCAGACAACCACTTAACTGTCCTGAATGTCAGAACACATACCTGAAATTCTATTACGTAATTTTCATCCATTTCAATATGCAGAAACATCTGCTCAAGGTTAAGTCAATGATAATTGGTTTTGTTGGGTCAGAAACCAAATATGTCATCTATTTAGGGCCAGATATTCTGCATCCCATTTCCGCATATTCAATCACAAAGAAAAAAAAAAAAAAGAGGAGAGGAGAGGAGAGGAGAGGAGAGGAGAGGAGAGGGGAGGGGAGGGGAGGGGAGGGGAGGAGAGGAGAGGAGAGGAGAGGAGAGGAGAGGAGAGGAGAGGAGAGGAGAGGAGAGGAGAGGAGAGGAGAGGAGAGGAGAGGGAGAGGAGAGGAGAGGAGGGGAGGGGAGAGGAGAGGAGAGGAGAGGAGAGGAGGGGAGAGGAGAGGAGAGGAGAGGAGAGCTTTTCTTCACTAGTAGGGCAACACTGAAAAAGTTTGTCCAGAGAGTTTGTGCAGTCTCCACCCTTGGAAGTTTTCAAGACTTACTTAGACAAAGCCAATGTATGATCTGATCCATTGTTGGCAGTACCCCTTCCCTGAATCAAAAGTTGGACTAGAGACTTCCAGGAGTCATTTCCAACGAATATCTCTATGATTCTAAGATCTATAGAAACCTAAACTTTCACATATAACTTCAGACCCTTTTGAGGAATAGAGGACAAATTTTGCCCTTGGATTTGATCTAAGCTTCCACTGATGTTAATGAGAATTATGAACATGTAGCTGAAGACAAGATTTTGGCCCCAAAATGAAGATTCAAATGATATATTTGAGACATATGTCAGATTTTTAGAAAGATTTTACCAGTGATATTTTTGCTGAGAAAGGTCAACTGACAGGCATCTTGTTATTAACGATAATTTCTAATAGAAGAAATCCTTTACTCTGAACTGAAAATGACATTATAGTGGGACTTGGAACCTGTGGCTAGCCAATACAATACATCTTAATAGGGCTGCAGACCTTCCTGCAGGAAATGCTATCAAATCTTTAAAGCCAATTTATTGAAAGAAATTGCAGACAGCTTGAAAACATCCATGATCCTGTGCCCTGACATTAGCTTGTTAAGATTGTCTATGACTTTGTGTCACTGTTCTTTCTTATTTTGGTCTTTCACTTTATCTGACTTTGGCTTTCATGTCATGTCTTATGTATTACTTTGTCTCTTCTATCCCACCACCATGTCCTCCCTTTTTCTATTTCAGATATGACAGGATCTATTTATTTTCTCCAGTATGTGCCCTGCACATGCAATTAATGAATCACAGTTGTGGTTTTTTGTTATTGTTTTGGGTTTTTTCATATAAAAACTTATTTTCCCTGCAAATGACCTCTCCCATTTTACAGATTGGTTTTTAGGTAGGTTCTTTGAGTTAGGCATTATGAACATTGTGGGTTTGGTGCCCATGGCACACTGTAGAGTCCATTTCTTCTTTTCTTCTTAGTCTCGACACTCCAAATTTCTTGTCCTGATGCTTTAAATATGCTTTCAGTTAAACTGACAAATGAATCAAAATCTTTCCATTCTCTTTACAAAAGCATGTCTGTTTTCAGTGTCTGTCTGTGTACAAAGTTGCCACGTCATAGTTCAGTTCAGCTGATAGTGAGGACACCACGACTTTATAGTCAGGCTATTTCAGCTGTTTATTCGCAAGACTAAGGACCATGGTGAGTTTTTAAACTTTAATGTTTGCCACCTGAGGAAACAAATACCTTAGAATGATAAAAAAGCAGGTTCCTCCAAATTGTCAGGAGGAAGGGAGAAAATAAGAAACTCAACAAACAAACAAAAGAAGAGACAGAGTAGGCCAAGCAATATTTTTTTTAATTATTTACAATAAATGAATACTGTTTTTATTTTCCTGACCTATTGTCAAACTTCATTTGAAAATATGAAAATTTTTGCCCGAAGAAGTAATAATTCAGAGACAGAGTCTGAGGTGGAGGTATCGTGCTTTTCCCCTTGAATCATTTCTCTGTGAGAAGAAAGTCCCCAAAAGTAGCTGAGAGCCAGACTCAGTTTCACTCTTTCTTTCACCTCTTCCCACACCTCAGCCCGGAGTAGCTTGCTTAGGAAACTCCCTTCCAGTGCCAGGGCATCAGTCTGTTCCCCTGAGACAAGGGGATCCCCTTCTGCTAAGGGACTTCCCAGTTTCTGAGGGAGACCTATAGTTATTGCATGGAAAAGAAATTTCTTTGTCAGTCTGTAAATGGTACTTAAATTTATCTTTTGTTCCCATTTTGCTTAAGTTAAAATGCTCAGTCAGGAATAAAAACTTTCTTTTGCTTTGGTTGATTTGAATTTTGTCAAGGATCGTAATGTAAAAATGAGAACCATGAGCCACCATAACATTTCCACTCACCTGAAGGCAAATTCCTTCCTCTGGTAGATTAAGATTTGAATCCCAGAACTATGCTTTACTTTCCCCAGGATAATAACAAATGTGAGCTAATGCAGACCAAAAGATTCAAATGAAAGAAAAATTGTATTGGATTTATCACTACTTAATCAGAAAATGCAGAATTGCATTCTTATGCCAATAGTTTGGGTTGTGTCAAAAAAAGAGTCTGGAAAATATTTCTGTGACCATGTTTAAAGAGCAAAGTTGCAGGGGGAAAAAATAGGATTTTTATTTAAAATGGAAAATATTGTTAAGGGATTTCAACACCTGAGACATTTTCAAAATTGAGCAGTTTTACTTTTGCTTTTTGAGTAGCATGTAGAAGAAAACAATGGTCCCTAGGTTTGATGTGTAAAAGGAAGGTTTTGAGAACTGAAAGAGAAGGTTACATTTCTTTTCAATGCAATTTTTTAAAAAGGTAACATTTTTACAGAACACAATGAAAAATACAAGGTAAGAAATATTAAAAAAACCCTTCAAGATGTATTGCTTTTTGGTGGTTGATTACAAAACCGGAGGGGTGGGAGATTTTTAAAAGTGCTATTTATTTATATGAGTGCATACACATGTATTGCTAGTTAATACAGCAACACATAAACTGACATGCATGAAATAAAGAGCAAGAAATTAAGCCCCTTTTCCCACAACTTGGAAAATATACCTCAAGCCCTCAAAAGAGCTAAAGAGTGATTACAAACAAGTGAAGGAAGGGCAGTCACAACATTTATGCTCTGTTTTAGGTTGATCCATCTCAAAGAATAAATGAGGCATAAAAAATCTGTTCACTAAGGACAAAGCTTCCTTGACCTCATTATTTGGCCAGGAAAGAACATTGAAGCTAAAATACTCTGGTTATTAGGAAACATTTGCATTCTTCAAGAACTTGGGATGGTAAAAAAAACCTTTGAGGAGTAGCTTAGGTGACCCTTAGATCTTATAATAGTAGTACTAAGTGAACATGTACCCCTGACATCCAGAGTGGTGGCAGAATTGCAGAATTGACTTGCAGAATTTCAGCAAATACTGGTTATATATTGTCTTCTTCCTTACATGCAACCATTGTTTTCCACTAGTCTGCAGGAAATAGCTTGGAATTGCGAAAAAGCATTTTGAAAATTATTTTAGCTGCATACTAGAGTGGCAGTTTCTACATCACAGTGCTGTTACCACCATGGAAACTACACTTAATCAGAGAAATTGTGATTTTCAGCTTCAGCCCCATAAATGACTAAGCAGAGGGGGCAAGTCCCATAATAAACTGAACCTGTCTGGCTTTGTGTCACGTAAAGAGCTGGAGCATCCTGGAGCATCAGAAAACATTCAAAGAAAGATTGCAGAAGGTGATGTAAAATTACATATTAAGGAGGAATCCATAGAAGTAAATCTGACATTGTCAACCCCCTGACAAAAATAGAAACAATCAAACTTTATACGATAGTGGAGAACACACACATCTCCAGGTATTTTGAGACCATTCTGCAGCAAGAGGTTTATTTGTCTCAAAAGCTCTTACAACAGTCAACACGCTAAATAAAATCAGTAGCAGCACACAACTAATCAAAAAGGGAAACAAAGGAAAATTCTGCAATTCTGAACTGTGATAACATGCTTGCTCAATCAGATCCTACTGCTTTTGCTGCCTAAAGATGGATATTACATGCTGAAAACAGAAGCAAGGTGTCTGAGCCACTGGAGGGAAAAAAAATAGATAGGCATAAACAGTCTTTAGGAGAAGATTGATGCCGAAGTCTCCTCTTCCTTAGAAGAGACTCGTTTAGGATATATTACTGTATTACCAGCTTTCAGAAGCCCAGCTCCTTCTATACCAAATTTATCTCTTGACGTTTTACTTCCCAATTAAAAGGATTATTTTTCATCTGATCAGACTTCTTCCTGAATTTGAAGAAATACTTAGGAGCATCTTTTCCCTGATATACTTTTCTGTATTACTACTAGATGAATCCACCTCAGTACTTTTCTTGTACTATTTCAGACCATAGTCCAGTTTCAATTTGTTTTTTTTTTTTAATTTGGCAAAAGTTGTCAGCGAGATAAACCAAATCCCTCCTCCTGACCATACCACAGGACTCAATCCTGCTCCCGGGCTCAGGAAGACTGGGGGTGAAGGATCCTCCTGGCTACCAGGACTGCACCTACTTGGGTGGATCGAGTGTCCCGGCGTCTCCCTGACAGTGCCCTGCCCAGGTCTTGCAGCACCAGCAGCTTCCCATCGCTTTCCAGCAGTAATTAGTTTTTTAACTGAGCTTGGGTGTTTTATTATTTCCTAAAAATACATATGTTCCAACTCATTTAAAAGTGAAGGAGGAGAGTGGGAAGTGCTACAGTCAGTGCTCCTTAGCAGGTAAGGCTGAATGTCCATAACGACTTCCTATGGCCTTCTGATCCCTGAATCAGCACAAACAACTAGACTGGCTCGGACTCAGACCTGCGAGGTCCATCCTGATCGGTTCGGCAGCACCTGTCCTGACGAGAGGGGAAGGCAGAGCTCAGTCTGTTTCGCTCCCCGTGTAGCCGAGGGGACAAAGGCAGGAGGAAGCCTCACACCCCCTGTGCCCTGCCACGACAAAGCAACGATCCAGCTGCCATGTCTGGAGGACTGCAGGAGCCCACAACCCCCACCAGCCCTCAGATCCCCTGGCATGGAAGAGATTGCCAGATGCCTGCACAGGAGGTCAGGGAACAGCAGAGGCTGGCAGGGTGCATCTCTCTTGTGTTATTCTTGGAGGAGAGCAGCAGCCAATGCCACTCACTCACCAGGCTGAAGTACATTCCTGTATCTCTCAGGTGTTTGGCACTCTCACCATACCCCAAAAGATGACCAAATTTAGACAAAACAGATGTATTTGTAGTGCTTGGCCCTAGTGGAAGAGAAGCTCTAGTGGCAACCAGGACAGAGCCACCCTCCACCTCTAGCAATATTAATATTCCTCCCCTCAGCAAGGACAACATGGCCGCTGGCACGGCCATTGCTCCTCACAAAATGTCCGCCATGGTGACCCACATTCACTGCAAAATGGCTGCCGGTAGCTTCTAGAAACTGCCAAGGTTCAGCAGGTTTGTTACTATTTTGCCCTTCCCCATGCCAGGATTTTATTCTTTCTGCTGTCATAGCTTGGTCTCTGTCTGCTCTGCCTGCTGCGGAGCAGAAGAGGCACGCCTGGCTCTTCCCTTTGGGGTACCATTAATAATTCTCCCACAAGGACAAGGTAGGGAGGAAAGGCCACAGACTCCCAGCCCCCTTGCCACCTTCCCTCACTTAAAAGGTAATCTAGTAAATTATGGGAGATTAAAAGATTAAAATTCTTAATGTTGTTGATATGAATTGGAGGAGATGAATAAATGTAAACAGCTAGGGAAAAAGCACAGGGGAGAAAGCAGAGACTGAAAGTGCAAAAAGGAAAATAGGCCAAGAATAAATTTGCATCTTAAATTCTGCTGAACTTAGTCTATTAATAAGTAGACAAATCTGTCAAATCTGCTTATCTGAACGGAAAGTTTTATATCAGGCTACACTTCCCCGGCAGAAATTAATACAGGCTGTGCAAGGATAAAGGCAGTGAAAACCCCACACGAAAGGAGTGGGCAGATGTCTGCCAGCAGCAGCTATTGATTCCCCGTCCTGAGAGGGAGCATGGCTGACAGCAGTGCAGGCTGTCCTGGTTTGACACTGGAAAATATGCAGCTCTTTTGTCAAATCAGATGTGTGTAAACTAGGAGGCGACGTCTTGGAAAGACTCCTGCCTGTGCCTGACTTGACCATGTGGGAACAGCCATTGAAGTAATTGCAACAGAAATTAAATGTGTGAAATACAAGTTAATCTTGATGTTTTGATTTTTTTAGGGAACACTTGGCTGCATTTTTCCCAAAGTGCCACTTGCTGGAGGCATGCCATTAGATGTTGTTTCACTCAAGACACATGTTCCTAATCTGACAGGTGAGAAATAAAGGATGAACATCCTGGGTCCAGTAAAGACATTAAAACCAAACAACACCCATACATAAGACCAACTGAACTATAATGTTGTTTCTTAAATCTTATGACTGCTGGGACCTGAAGCATGACTTGCAAATGTCAAGGCTGGTATCACTGTGCCTTTGCTTGTCCAGTCCTTTATTATTAAAGTTTTCTTTCCTGGATGGCTATCCTTAAACTGAAACATTGAGCCATCCCTCCACAGAAACTTCTCCCAGCAATGCTAGCCCAGCTGGAATTACTCAAATCTCCCCTCAGGAATCATCTGAGGTGACTCTGCAATAGACTGGCAGTTCTCTTGTATTCTGGATTTTGGTCTTTTACTCCTTCTTTCCAAACATTAGACAGTTTCTGTCTTTTTATATATCTTTTTATATAAAGGCTGTCACTGCAGTGGTTGTTCTCACCAGCCATGGGTGGGTGAGATTCTGACACCCAGAGCGTGCCTTAAGCTGAGGTATCTACTGCCATTTGAAATGTTGGGGGACCTGATGGTACAGAAAGACACAGGTCCTTCTGCAGGCCTTTTATCTCTCCTGCTAGTCCCATGCAGATTTCAGGGATACTCCAGCATACTTCAAATGGTATTAGGTGCCTATCTCTAGGCAACTGTGTCAAATCCCTTCAACTCACCTGAGTTCAAGACTAAGACACCTAAATCTAAGTGACTAAACTAGGTGGTTTTATGGACACTAAGAACATAAAATTCTATTAACAGAAGAGATCTTGTCAATACTGTCTGTGGAGCCTAGAGAGCAATTCCGCTGGACAGCTAGGAGGAGCTCAGTTTGGGGATTTGCTCACAGATGTTGGACATCACTAAGTATTCCTCAGAGGAATGTTCTTCTTCCTTCCTTTATAGTCAATGAAGAAAAACTGGCAACTGTAGAATTCATCTAACCTACTTTGGATAACTATTTTGGATGAGATTTTTTTGCAGCCTGGAAATATCTTTTGTTACCACTGTCTTGACTATGTCAAGAGTCTATAAGAATACCTCAAAGGCATATAAGTACAGAATGGACATCTGGGGTTAGGTAAAATGAATACAGCACTTTTAGTCATGTTGATTTGTATCTCATTTTCAAGCCATATGAATCAAGGTTATCTTCTAAGGACACAGACCCACAAGATTTTCCAGGCAGTTAGGATCTCACTCTTTTGCTCCGAGATGGGCTGGTATAAACCAACTTCAAACCAGAAATTGAGCAAATATTTTTACTGCAGTATTAATATAGGACTAATAATCTCTACTGATTGGTAATGAAAGAGAATGCAGCACTGTGCTAACACACTCCTAAGACTTGCTGTTTGACCTGGCTTGCACCCAGGTCCTTTGCCCACAGGGAGTGCCAGTTTGCTTCAGACTGAAACAAAGATTATCTAGATGTACCAAAAAATGAATATGTTCAAACTCCAATCTTAGGTTTGATGCAAAAGTACTGGGTGAAGTTCTTGTCAAGGTTATATTCTTAGAACCTAAAGTCCTCTCTTGATCCTTCTAACTTGTAATTCTTTAAGGGTAATATCAAGACAAATAAGGATGTTACAACATACAGAGTTATGTGTTTTATTTTTTCTTGAAACAGAAATCAAAATGTTAATGAGGTATTTTAAGGCCTTTGGAGATTTGGGCCTCAGCCTTTTTAGGTATAATACAGATTTTCTTCATCAGGCAGTAATTTGTATTTATTCCACCCAAATCTGTAAGTCAAGGTCAAATATTTGCAGCTTTATTCTATGGAGGACAATAAGCAAGTGTTACCATAATAGTACAGTTTGGTCTAGCAACATAAATATTGAAAGAGATTATTATTCATTATTCTGTTAAATAATAAAATATTTTGTAAGTGGAAAGAAAACCACATATAATACAGTTCTATTTTTGCAAAACAAATAACAATGGAACAAAACCCACAGAATATTACCAGCTGGCATTATACCCATCAAATGCATCAGTATGTGTATTTGGAGTATTGCAAAATGCATAATTACAATATAAACAATTTCTAGAGAGGATTCTTCTGTGGTGATACTTTAAAACAGAAAAGCATTTTGGCATCAATAAAAAGATCTAACTATGACATATGTCAGAAGAAATATATGTGCTTCAATAAGGTACTAATACAAGTTCCAATCACCATAGTCTCAGGAGAAACAATCTCATTTAAAAGTTGGCAGTCAATTTCAAATTGTACTCTCTTCTTTCTAGTTTCCCCTAATTTAATATATAGCAATAAAAACATTTGGAAATAATTAGATGCCAAATAACCATTAATAATTTACCTTGTGACAAAGATCCAGTCATTGAAATCAAATATTTCAGTGCTTTTAATGAAACCAGTAATGTCTTCATATTTAAGTTCTATAGTCTCCAAAGAAATTGAGAAACACACTACCTGTATACTCTGATATGTAATGTAGGCAGCATTTAGCCACAGATAGATATCATAAGGGCATCCCCTTTGTGTGAAAATGGTGATTATCAAATGTGCTGGTTTGGGCTGGGGTAGAGTTAATTTTCTTCACAGTAGCTAGCGTGAGGCTGTGTTTTGGATTAGTGCTGAAAACAGTGTTGGTAACACAGGGATGTTTCATTACTGCTGAGCAGTGCTGACACAGAGTCAAGGCCTTTTCTGCTTCTCACCCCACCCCACCAGCGAGTAGGCTGGGGGGGCACAAGGAGTTGGGAGGGGACACAGCCGGGACAGCTGACCCCGATTGACCAAAGGGATATTCCATACCATATGACGTCATGCTCAGCATATAAAGCTGGGGGAAGAAGAAGGAAGGGGGGACATTCTGAGTGATGGCGTTTCTCTTCCCAAGTCACCGTTACGCGTGATGGAGCCCTGCTTTCCTGGAGATGGCTGAACACCTGCCTGCTGGTGGGAGGTAGTGAATGAATTCCTTGTTTTGCTTTGCTTGCGTGCACGGCTTTTGCTTTCCCTATTAACCTGTCTTTATCTCAACCCACGAGTTTTCTCACTTGCTCTTCCGATTCTCTCCCCCATCCTGCTGGAGGGGAGTGAGCGAGCGGCTGTGTGGGGCTTAGCTGCCGGCTGTGTTAAACCACGACATAAAATAATTGTTTTTTAGTGAGTACTTGTATGCTTTATTTATTAACTGTCCAGGATCAATTAATTAGCAGTAGCTATATCCAGCAAAGATGCAGCTATATTGTCATTTAGATGCTCTGTCTCATGTTTACAACATTTACCCAATATTTTAATAATTATGCAAATAAATTATGAAATAATGCATAAGATTAGCATACATTTCCAGATTATAAAGAGGAAATGTAATCTGAAAATAATATTGTGTATATTGCCTGTATTTATGACTCCTCTAAACCTGCCAGGAAGACATGTAATTAGCCTGGTAAGCTACCTACAGGTAGAACTTGAAGGTAATCTGCAAATCTGTGTGTGTGTTTATGAGTAAATTACACCCTTTTGTAGACCCTTTTACATACTTTTCCAGACACTTAATCTTGAGGAGATTACCATTTCTTTGCAGAAGGCTCAGTTTTTCTTGTTAAGATAGAGTGCTAGCATCCTATGCTAGAGGATGTGCTGATACCTGGCCAGCCTCTGTGCGCCCTGCTGTAATCATACAGACAACACACTGTCTGTTCCCCACTGTGACGGCCCACATCTACTGTCAGTACTAGAATAGGAATGAAAGCCAGTTATTCTCTTTTCCTGTCTCTTTTAGGGACCTAACAGAAATTCTTATATATGTATTGTTCAAACACCATCAGTCAGTATTTACTATTACAGTAGAGATTATTACACATGCATTCTTTCAGCTAATACTTTTATCGACACTGGTCATCGTTCATTCCCTTGAATAAGGATTCAGAACCAATAATACAGAGCATTGAACATTAATGAGTTTAGAACAAAAAAGTCCACAACAGAAATTTGTTAATACAAACAAGATACTCAGCATTGCCCATACCAAGGGGAAGCCAGATACACTATTGGGAGAACTGTATGATTGGGAGAACTGGAGTACCAAAAAGGAATAAAATTCAATAGCACAAAGTAGAGGCTTGTGCCCTTGGGGACCAATAACAAGAATTCCTACCCTTAGGTAGAAATTTATCAGTCACAAATAATGAAAAGTAAAAGGATCTGGGTGTCTTATACAGTCACTGGATGACTGCAAGCCACTAATGTGATACAGCTGTGAAAAAAGCTAATGCAAAGCTTGTCTGTTTTCAAGAGATGTAGAGAGATACTGCTATCATCTACAGCCCTCCTGAGACCTCAGTTAGAACATCATTGTCATCCACAATTAAGAAAGACCAATTCTAACTGAAAGAATAAATAAGGAAGACCAATACAGTGATGTTATGAATGGAGAACCTGCCTTTAAATGAAGTAAAAGAGTTTGGCTTAGGAAAATAAAGGCTAGATGTAATATGGTTACTTGGCCTAAATATATTGGCATCTACACTCCAGAAAGATACAAGTACTGAGTAGGCTAAAGGTGGGTAAGGAACAGTTATTTACAGACTTTGAGGGCTGAAAATTACAAGGTGAGTATATAGTCATCACATTTCAGAATAAGAGAAATTAGAGGTAGGACAATGGAACAGATTTCGGAATATGAGAAATTAGAGGTAGAACAATGGAGTTTGCCTTCTTAAAATGGAGTTTGATCAGTTTATGAAAGCAGCTATTCAACTACCTCTTGAAGAGATGAAGAAATTGTATTTGGTGACTCAGGAACTTCTTTCGAGTCTGTGCTTTCATGAGGAACTAGGTGCTACAAAACAAAGGCTACGTAAAATGAGTCTTACTGATGAGTATTAGGTATTTTATCTCACTTTTACTTGTTTAATACTTGTTGGAAGGTGTTTGGACCCAAATCCAATTAAGTGTTTAGGATCTCTTATCTTATTAATCTACTAACTTCCTATTAGATTTAATTATTCATTTATTTGGGTATGAAGGAACCTAAACAGATTTCAGGACCATGAATTTCAAATGGGAACTGCGTCACAGACAATGCAGAGAAAGGGCAAGATAAGAATATGGGGAGGATGATCACGCGTAGACCAGAGCAGTGTTGTCCGTAATAACAGTCTTTATCAGCTTTAGAGAGTTCTAAGCTAGAAAAGACCACTAGTTTGACCTCCACTGTATGAAAAAACATTAAAATGTACTCTATTACCCACAATATTAACCCCATTAACAACTATTGTACTTGACTGTAACATGTGTTTGGCTACCACATAAATTCTAGGAGGGCATCCAGTCTTGACTTGAAAGCGTCAAGAAATGGTGAATTCATGGCAGTTTGTTCCAGTGATTAATCATGTCTAGTGTAAAAAACTGTGTAGTGCATTTCTAATTGGAATTTGTCTGCGAGATTAAAGAGCCATTTTATACCTGGTATTTGCTCCCAGCAAAGGTTTATGTATTCTGCAATGAAGCCAATGTTTAAGCTCTGTCTATATGGCACTCTGGCACCATCCCAGCTCCTTATCAGAGTGAGACTAAGGCATGTGTCATTCCCCTCCCATCACCTGCACTCTGACTTCTTTATAAATAAAAGCCTGGCCTCCAAACTGCATGGAAACCATGTGTTTCTGGGTCTGAACTACCAGAAAATCTGAACTCCATGGCATCTTCTTCTCCCAGCAGGTAAATTAGAAGCAATCACGGTCTTTTTTATTTATCAGAGAAACAACTTTTACCATAAAATATTATTTTTCAGCCTGGAAAAAACTGTGGCTCTGCTGCATGTTGTCCAGGATTTCAGTGTTACTTTAAAACTAATTTTATATTATATTCCAATACCAGTCTCACCAATGCCATGACCCTGGTGAAAACCACCTTCCTGCTTTTACTTTATTACACATTCAAAAGATACTGTTATTGTTTTTTCCCCATAACTCCAATGGGAGGTCAGATTCAATCACTTATATCTTATGACCCTACATCCTTTTCAGTCATTTTTATTTTCACAGGATGCAGTTCCTTCTCTTTTGGTGTGATAGCTATTCAATATCCTAATAAATCCTAGTTAATATTGTGGTCCCAAGGAAATCTAGCATGGAACAGTATCCATAACTTTTAGCTTTTTCATGACCTTGAAAATGTGTTTCCAGGAGGAATTTGGTTGGTTTTTTTTTTTTTTTTTTGGCTTCATTTTGGTATAGTGCTGAAAAATAAGCAGGGAGAGAAGGGAAAAAACAAAACAAAACTGCATCGCATTCTTAGCCAACTTTAATGTCTTTGACAAATCTCAACAGTAACTAAATGATCATGAGGACTGAATTATCCTCCACCCCAAAAGACAAACAGAGCAGAGTGGAATAGCATAGTGGTTCCCTTTCCCGGCTACATTTTCAGGAGACAAATACTGAAGGCTCAGTTGCCTGAGCATAAATATGCAGTGCTTTTGAGATGTCCCAGTGTGCACAGCATTCTGTAATACCTGTGATATTTGTAATATCTGTAATATCTGTGAGATGCACAGGAATGTCTCTGATAAATCAGAGCAAATCGGACAGCATTATGCTTGGGAACAGAGTCAATGCCTGAATGACTGGCTTTAGTAATGGATGTGCATAGTCAGATTTTTCAAATTGACAGCTGAGATGCAGATACTGCTATGCACATAATGTGAAGGTTATGGTTTACTAGCAGTGGGTGAACCTCACATACCTCAGATATTAGGATGGGCAAGCACTTGGTAGTATGCTGACGGTGTACAACTGAAAAGCTATAGCAATCTTTTTCTGCTACCAGATTTTTAAAAGGAAATCCTAAACCAATCCCTCAGTAGGATTATATGCCAACCATTGATAGTAATAATCTTATTTATATTTTGTCTTTAGTTGATTGTCCTAAAACAGAGAGAGACATTTTGTGCATAGTACTGCAGAAAGGGTATAATAAAGCCAGGAAAATACACAGAAGGCTGAAATGGAAAGTCCTTGTCTGGACTGACTTTCCTGCTAAGATCAACTAAGTTACGTAGGACTAAGTCCACTTTGACTTTTCAGCCTGGAAAAGGTTACTCCTGAAGGAAATAAAAATTAATGAATGGCAAGGATAGAGTGAATAAGAGATTATTGCTTACTACCTCCTCCAGCACAGGAAGAACTAGGGGTCACCTGTTAAAGCCATTGGGTGGCAGGTTCAAATCAAAGCCAAAAGCAATTTTTCACAGCAAACACAATTAGCTACGGAGAGTTTGACCAATGGATGTTGTGAATACCACAAGTTTTACACACGCTCAAATGAAAACTGGGCAAGACAATATTACACTAAAGTTACTAAATACGCAGAGACCATACAATTCTCAGGAAATATTGAAGCCTGGGAATATATTCAGGAAGCATACTATTTGTGCTTAGTCTATTCCTATAATCTTTCCTAGGCATTTTCGTGTGTGCGTCTTTTATATAATGTCCTATGTAAAAGAGCCTTTGCTGTGGATCAAAAGGCTAGTGCAACATGAGATATTATCAACAGAGCCTGAAAAATTAAAATGTGATAGAGCACTTAAGTGCATGCTTAGTTTGATTTCATTGAACCTTCAGTTTACGCTTAACTGCTTTATGGAATAGGAAAGGAAACAACTATCTGCTTAACTCTTCTAGGTAAATAGAATCTGCTTTTATACAACACAGCAAACTACAGACCTCTGTACTGAAAGGGCCTGCATTGAGAAAGTACATCTCAAGTGCAAGGAATTGCATATGTTGAGGATGCTAAATTAGAGCTTCTATGTGACAGAATAAAGGAGGACAATATTTAAATGGGATCATTTTGTTTTAGTAACGTCAGCTGTAAGCAATAACATATGCCCGTATAGTCCGAGTCATATCTGTGTTCAGTCCATGTTACAAAACCTCAGTCCTGTTGGATATGCATCTTTCAAGACATGCTAAGGATATACATCATCTAACAATAGACCCCTGGGAGCTCCTGGCTCATTAACTTGCTCTGCATTGAGGAAGTGGCACTAATCTTGCCAGGGAAACAACCTGCCAATTCTTAAAGTAGCATCATGCCAGGAGGAGCACCTTTCTTGTCCAGCCTGAGTTGGCATTTTGCCACTAGACATTGGGACAAGTAAGGAAATGGTTTCAACTAAATGCAATGGAAGTTAGAGCTGTGTTCAGCTGCAGTAGCTTGTTAATTATCACCGGGGCATAAAAATGACATGAGATGTTTCTATTTAGGCAACTGAGTCAAGGCCTAGGTCTCTGAAGTTGATTCCCACCCTAAATGTCAATTTTATCTACCTTAGTACTCTGATAATGTTCACAAATGTATCAGCATGCTTTAAGCTAATATTTAGACCCTAGTTAATTAAAAACAGCTTTCCTAAAAAGAATTTTCCTCATTTCCTCTTTATGAATGTTAATATGATTAACATTGTGTTAACATATGAATGTTAATATGATTTTGTAAATCATTCATTTTTATCAGTGTCATGCCAATGCTGAGGCTTTTAAAAAGGTTTCTTGCCAAAATAGTTTAGGCATATGGAGTAGTGTACCTCATGATAAGATTCACATAGAAAGCTATTCCATTATGAATTATTTTCTGCAAGGATTTTAAGCCTGAAGGCTGCATTTACAGATAAAACGGAATCTTGGAATTGAGTAGCATCTAATCTGAAGTATTGTTTTATCCTGTCCTAGTAGTGTTGTTTTAAAAGATTTCTCATTTTTATGGGATCTTTGTGAACAAATACTTATAAATGCTTGAGCTTTTTTTTTTTTTCTCCTTAAATTAGACAACAGAAAAAAAATAAGATTTAATTCAAATGACATTTCCTGATGGAAGACTGTCTGCAAAATTTTGTGGATCTGAGAGCAACAGTTTGAACAAAAGAACAGCTTTGAAAAAGTTCTCATTCATTCAACTTTTTACTAATTTACGTTGCCATGTTTTCTTCTTTCGAAACACAAAATACAGTACATTTTTCCCCAGAAGGGAATACAGTGACAGGTGGTCTCCATCAAGGTTTTGTTGGCTATCTGTACAAAGCTCAAATTTCACAATATGCTGTACTTGTGGTGATTGAACTTCTGACAGCTATAATTGTGGTACATAACTGGATGATCTAAGTCTGAACAGGTTGTACAACACTTGCTAGATAATATATTATTCAAATTACGTGCTTTCTGAGCAGTCTTAAAAGCCACCAGTGGACTAGACTGGGTATCAGAGGAATTAAATAACACATGTTTTGCTCAGTTCTCTGCTATGCTAAAGCATCCTACTTAGCTGATGTGGCCTTACTGCTTCGCAAGTGAATTTGCGTAGAGCTCGTTTGAATATATGTACATAGCACTGCATTTTGTAGCAACACCTAACTTGGAGCAAATAACTCTTAACATTCAGCCTTTCAGATAACACGCAAACTAATTTAGCAAGCAATGGAAGCAGGGCATTTCATTTTTCTGGGTCTTTCTAGGTCAAATCATTTTTAAGATCTGATTTTCCAAAATAATGTTAGAAGACATTTCAGAACTTGAAAAGTCTGTCATCTATCAAAATAGCATGTGGTATGCCAGTAAATATGTCCTATTAATCTCAAAAGATTGAAAGTATTTTAGTAAACTGGAGTTGAAAAAGAAGATCTGGGGGCAATTAAATGGAAGTTACTGGTGCAAGAGAGAGATAGAAAACAGTCAAAATCATAAAGCTGGCCTCATGTTTTTAAGTTACTGCATTCGTGCTAAATAAGTGTCTTCAAAGGACAAGACATCTGTTTCATACTGGGCAAATACACGTGCTCCGCAAACCATGTCCTTAAGTCAAGGGGCTTGAAATCTGTGTGAAAGTCATTCAATATTTGAGGAATCATACAGAAATGGTTATTATGAATGTAAAATATTTCTAAACCTCATTCACTAAATGATTTCACTAAAACATACCTCAAAGAGAGGGAAAGAGAAAAATAATCATCACAATTGCACCCTCTGATTTCCCATATGTCATTGGACACAGGATGTCAGGATCTTACTATCGTTTCTCATGAAGTAATTTATTTGGTTAAGATTAATGCATGTATTTTAGTCCTTCAAAGCTTTCGGTTTGTGAAAGATTTTCACTCATAAAGAGGGTACTGTGCTTTTGAAGTTATTGCAATGGTCATTCCCCCTAATGTGAGTAAGTTCTATTATTTCTATTTGTCTAGCTTCAGTTCTAGGTGTGGCATCCTCTTAAACGTTCTTCCATTGTAATGAAGCATTTAGAACCGCAAGAAATATTCTCTGTTTGTAGGTATTAGAGACTGTGATCAAATTACTGCTTAAGTCCTTTGAGATTAGCTAACAGAAAAGCTTATGTTTCTCCCAGAGAGACGATGCTCCCACATCAGTACTATTCAGTAGCTATATGGGTGGTGTTTTTTCTTCTATGGTGTATGTGATTCAAAGTTTGTTTAATGTTTTTGTTTAAGAAAGAGCTGTTTCAATTTAAGTATTAAACCTGAGATGCAGGCAAATGAAAATGTAAACTATGGTACGAACTTCCATTGTGATAGCTACTGTAGCTGTCTATATGCCTTCTTTTACTTCAAAATAGGAGCTAAGTAGGAGTATGCGTGCATACTAAGCTAACCCACCTATATTCTGGGTTGCTGTAAAGGCTTTCTGTAAGGCCAGTGACTGTGGAGTAGTCACTGCTGCTGAACTACGGGTTCCACACCTAGTAACCTGTTCACCTGCCTGTGTGTCACAGGCCACAACTGTAAGTTTCTAATAAAAGCACTGGGTTTTAACTGAACCCTTCACAGTGGAAATGCTTACCTCATCCGGGAGCTATTCCATGTCTAATACACAATCATTGATAAAAGGAAAATAAAGCAAAAATTACTGGGCAGCATTCTCATCCTGCAGCATGCTGCTCTCTGCAGCAAATCTGTGTGACGGTACTTTTTCTCTTCTTGCAGACTGCTGATAATGGAGCAGGAACAAGGAAATGTCAATTAGCACTTCCACTGAGAGCAGAAAATTCCATATAGATGGATCCTCACTGCCTTTGTGAAAGATTGCATATACATATCATTGTTTATATCCAGTTTCTACCAGCATATCTGAGCAAAATGATTTTGCAGTAGCAAAATACAGAGGATTTTTTTCTTTCTTCTGAAAACAAGCAATGCCAGGAAATGATAGGGGGAATAAGTTAAACTATGACAAGACAACAAAGTCTTTGCACAGACCTTCCAGAATATGCTGATTCTGATTAAAAGAAACACTTTAAGCTCTACTTAATTCCTGCTTAGAGATAAAGGGGCCTTATCAAGAGCCATAAGTATACCCAGAAGGTAAATACATACCTAAACACTCTGCTGAGTAGATTGCCATTAAAACTTTAACTTACAGACAAACTTGATATTTTATAAAAGGTAGACTTGGAAGGAGTATTTGGTCTGCTGTCTTTTAGATATTTCTTCCGTTTGAATTCCTGTTTCTTTTGTATAGCAATCAGCTAAAGAGTAATGTAAACTCCTCTCTCCACATAGCTGTACTGTAGCACACAGTACTTTATCTTTAGATAAGATACTGACACAAGCCTCACAGCCACCCTTCTGGAGATCTTTCACACTCATCTTCCTCCTGTCTTGACTCATCCAAGCAGCTAGGCAATACCAAGATGGTATCAGTGGACAGCATGGGCTAATAAATTTCTAGAGATTGTCATCAGTTTATAAGTGAGGTGCAGAGCAGCCTCAAGGATGTGACAAATAGTAAGCAATGCACAAAAACCGGCAAGGCAGGGGTTATAATAATAATTCATTAGCTACAGTACAAGGTAAGGGAGGGAAGTCCATACATTTGAAAAGTGTAGACACCAAGTGCTCCAGGTTTAATTAAGGTATGACTATGAATACAGGTGTAAAATTTGAGACAACATGGGTTAAAGCATGCATGCAGACTATGAATTTTGGCAGTAAGTCTTCAGGATCAGTCTCCTGGGAAAGAAGTGTTTCATGTTTTTTCTGTATGAGACATTTATGTCAAACCTAGGTGACAGTGACAGCAGAATGATTTTTTTGCTGTGCCATCTTGGGGAGACTGGGAAATGTCCCGATAGATATAACTGCAATTTCTGAAAACCTTTTTGCCTTCTTGTCCTTTCAGTTTCTGCCCTCCTTGTAGCCATTCACCTCCTGTCTTCTCTTGCCAGTCAAACACTAGAATCACACCTACCCTCCTTATTTTAAGAAATAAAGATTTGCCTTGTATGTAGAATAGTTCTCTCCAGCATCTCCTTTGGCTGCTTTTTGCTCTTTTCTTCTGCCCTGTGCACCTCAGAAGTAAAACAGAAGTTTCAGAAAAGCCCCACGTGAACCTAACTCTGCTTTTTAAAGACTCAGTGCAAGTTTTGCCAGGGAGTTTGAAGGGAATAAAGTTAAGCTGTATTAGCTCTTTTGAAATCCCATCCATAGATGCACCAGCCTCTTACGACCACAGAGAAGTTAGCCTTCTAGCAGACTGGTAGAGGATCGTTCCTTACACATCAGAAGGGAAGAGAGGTTTTTTGAATATTACTAAAGAGGCCTATTAACAGCCATGCATGGCAGCTGCCACAGTTCTTGTACAATAAGGGCTGCAAAGTCAAGTCTCACAAGCAAACCAAGTGGAGAAACAGAAAATCTCCTTCAGAAGAATGAAGACGAATCTGCAGGATGGAGATGTAAGGCCAAATCCTCAGTTAGTGTAAATCAGCACTGACACTAAACACATTTATGATCCACTCACAGATATTCCTCCACCTCTGCAACAAACTTTCCATGTTTTCTCCTTAGGATTCTTCAGCTTGGACCTAACTCACTGTAAATGCTCATGACATTAATTCCACCCTTCCTTTCTCAAAACAGGAGCAAATGGTCTTATAAAACCTAAGCAATCACTACTTTCTTCTTCAAATATATTTTGAAGGCTTGATATTCCTACAGAGGTCAGAAAACATAGTGCATTGCTCGGGTTACACAGATGACAGCTGGAATTATTTCTCTTCCCCCATCCTAATCTTCCTCTGACATCTCTGAAGAAGACAAAAAAACCCCAAAACTTACCTTCCAAACTACTAACTAACTAAGCTGTGTCCTTTCCTCATCATAATTATTCATTTGAATGTTTAATTTCCATTCTACCCAAAGGCCTGGGGGCAACGGTCACTCCTGCATGTCTCAACAGTGTCTAGCAGAAAAAGATACTTCCTTTGCCGAAATAGTTGCAGTTGCCAACATCACCTTGCAACCCAATAAAATAGAAAATTGTTTGTTCAGAGATGAGCCAGAGAAGTAATCCTGCTCTGCCCTAGGCCCATGCACTCTGATTCCACTTGACATCCACTACCAGGCTCTACCAGGCATTTCCAGAAATGTTTTAAGAAAAGAAACAAAAGAAAGGGGAAAAAAGCCCTCCCTGCTTATGTTATCCTACATAATAACTTTTGAGGGAACCTTTCCTATCCCACTGCACTCACCAGACTATCAGGATATTGAAACGGGAATCTGCGGACCAAAGGAGAAACAGTCCAAATATCCCAACAAAAAGAATTATTTGAGATTCCGCTGGCATGTGCAAATTATAGAATAAGAACTTCTGCTGACTGTAATTTGTTGCATTTGACTAGTCTGCTGTTTGCTTCACCACAACCCATGGGACGCCTCTGGCTAAAACATTGCTTGTAACCTGGATTTCTATTTTATTAACCTTCTCCTTTATCTAATGACAGTCTGTCGTGTTCTGGGATGCCAGAACAATGTTTGCCTGATAAGATGTCCCCTGGGAAACCAGGCAGTTATAGGGGATAAAAGCATACAAAAATGGCCAGCTTCAGCAAAAACTGCTGCTCTGTGAACCTGCCTTAATTAATATGTACTCTACCCTTGGTGCATTTGTACTACCACAAATGTCATTATTTTCAGTTTATTAAGGATGCTTGCAAAGAGGGAAGAGTTTTTCTGGAAACCTGACCTCTCCTATGTCTTCCAGGTTGGTGGTGTGAAAAATAAGGTGCTCTTGGGGGAGGAGGAAAAACAGGCAAAGAGAAACTTTACTATAAAACTACAGCTCTGAGCTACGTGTTTTCATTTGGACATATTATATGGTAATATTCTAGTACCAGAACCCTGTTATAAGCAATCTGTTTTCATTGTGCATGTTTAATATGCATGGAGAGAGCAATAGCTTTAATATCAATTCTCCCTTCACCATGATTTTTTCCTTGGATTTCCTCATTTCATTTCCCTCCATGAACTCTTTTACAGCTCTTTGTAGCACCAAAGAATAATTATTCATGTGGCATGTTCTTTTCCTGTCTTCTCAGCCACCATTGGGCTTCTTGCTCCTGACAAACAGAATTTCCTTATCAATAAATAAGATTTCTGAGGACAGCAGTTTGAAAAACAGGTGTGAAATGCAGTGAAAATGTCATCTACTTCAATTTAGATATGCTCCATTTCAGTGACTAGGCGAAGTTTTGATCCCAAACTCGCACATAAATCTGTGTCTCATCCTTTTTTTGGAGTCTGAGTGCTTGAAAGTTTAACACGGATCATTCACTGTCCTGGGAGAATACCCTTAGGAAATCTAAGGACAGTTATTTAGTGAATATATGACCATCATCATTGTAACAGGCAATTTCCTACCGATTAAAATATGAAAATGTCTTATTGCCTCCTTGTCATCCTGTGAATTCCCAGGACTTCACAGCAATAAGACCCCGTTTTCTAATCTATGTTATGGCATAATTCACATGAACCTCCTTATCTTTTCTGCTTTTTTGATTTTTTTTTTGACTAGGAATCTCAGATGAAAATTAAATTTATCCTTTTTATAGTACGTACAATCATAGCTTCTGGCTCCAAAGCTTTAACTTCAGATATTGAATATTTTTTTACCATTGCAACAAAGATCCCTCTGTAGTAGCTCAGATCATGTATTATTCTCGCAGTGATGAAAAGCATGGCGCTTTTAATGAAAAACCACAGCCATTTAACATGGGCAGATAATTGTGTACAATGATTACTGTGTAGGACTAGTGAGTGCCGCACAAAATATATCCTTTAGCAGATACAGCCCATAACATGCCCCTTGTCATCCGCCAGGCCATGTTAAGCAGTCTGCATGTGTGATTTGTGAAACCTCATCAAAAAGCTAACCATACTGTTTCCAATTATTTATATTATAAGTTTCCCTAATAGTTCATGAGAAATACTAAGGGTGACAAAAGAGTCTGAGCACTAGTGGGATTTGCCAGGATGCACATACCAGGAGCACACATACCAGTTAACTGAACGCTACATTTTTTTCCCTCTAAATTCTACAACTTTTCTGTTATCTCTGGGATGAGCTTATTTGTTGTTTGAGTTTGTGGTGTTGGCTTTTTTTTAATGAAACAAAAGATTAACACAGAAACAGATTGTGAAATAAGAATATAAACAATTTAATTTTATATCAGCTTCTTTCTCCTTTTTCTACCCACCACTCTATTCTGGCTATGTTCAGTATGATCGGTATGTCCATGCAAAGTCTTTATTTATATATGTCCTCAATGCCCAGTAGACTATGTGTGTATAACTACAACATCTCTAATTCAGCATTGCCAGATAACAGCCCCATGCCGTATCAGTCAGAAATCTTCCAGGTAGATGGACCAAGAGGTGTTAGCTCTAGCCCAAGAGTACTGCTCCCTTGGAGGCACATTGGTTAGATTTTACAGCTCATTACTTAAAATCAAGAGAAATATAATGTTCCGGTAATCTGTTTGGAGTTTAATTTCTCAACATAATTAATTGTTCTTCCCCAAGAAGGGTAGGCCCTTCTTGCCACATGTTCTTTTCATTGCTATTAAACTATTTATTGAGGTAGCTTGCATGGGAAGCTCAGCTAATTGTAAACAGCTGAATACTAATGTGACTTTGATAGAAGTAAGGCTTAGTGACAGAGTGCTGGCATTTTTTAGCTGGGACTAAACTCTATCATCCTTTTTTAATTCAGAGAATAAATTAACTGTCAATCTGAATGCCTGCATCTGTTACAACAGCCTATATTCAATAAAGGTACCTAAGAAAAGCAGTCAGAAAAGAACATTATGCTTCTCCAGGCTTGTCTTTGGAATTACTGTCTCTGTAATTATTTAGAAAAGTTTGGTATGGTTAAGATACAGAACTTAGTCTTATACCATCTGGTGAGGCATCTCTGCCTACCTATGGCCTCATGGTACAGGAACCACTTATATTTTCTTGAGAGATGGAAATTGGCTTTGGTCTGTGGAAAAAACCAATTTCCATCGCCTTAGAAAACTGCAGGATAAAGGAGGGAGATCTGATGGCAGGATCAGGAGTCCTGTCACCAGCACATGACATGTACCTGGAGTACTGTGTCGAGCTCTAGAACCCTCAAGGAAGACATAGACCTGTTGGAGCGGGTCCAGAGGAGGCCACAAAAATGGTCAGGGGGATGGAACATCTCTCCTATGAAGAAAGGCTGAGGGAGTTGGTGTTGTTCAGCCTGGAGAAGAGAAGGCTTTGGGGAGATCTTATTGCAGCCTTTCAGTACTTAAAGAGGGCTGATAAGAAAGATAGGGACAAACTTTTTAGCAGGGCCTTTTTAGCAGCGACAGGACAAGGGGGAATGGTTTTAAACTAAAAAAGGGTAGATTCAGACTAGATATAACACAGAAATTCTTCACGATGAGGGTGGTGAAACACCGGTTGCCCAGAGAGGTGGTAGATGCCCCATCCCTGGAAACATTTAAGGTCAGGTTGGATGGGGCTCTGAGCAACCTGATCTAGTTGAAGATGTCCCTGCCCAGGGGGGTTGGACTAGATGACCTTTAAAGGTCCCTTCCAACCCAAACCATTCTATGATTCTATGCCTGTGTGTCTACCTGCCACTGAGCAGAGCCCAACAGTAAACTATTTACTTAAGCTATTCTCATTTCAATTTTCAAATCCCACTAAGTGTGAAATAGCGTTAGGTTTGCAATGAAGGAGGTGTCAGACTGCTAATGTTCATACTTAGATGTTCACAAGAATGCAAATACAGCTTTAATAGACAGGTTCCACTACGCTCTCTCAGGCAGCTTGGGCGCCAGTTATCCATAAAAAATAAAATTTACCTTTCAGCAGTCTTAGCTGCCAGTGCAAATAGACTGAAAAACACAATGACAGTCTCTAGACCTTGTACAGAATTTTCCCCTGTGGTATCCTTGTAGTTAGTTAGGTAAAACAGGAAAATGCTGTGTGAGCAGGAAACTAACTGTTGTTACTGGACAGTTTTGACATATTTTTATGTTTCAACTTTGAATGCAAATATCTTAATATTCCTCCTAAAAAGAAACCATGTCTCTATAATCAGTAGGCAAATATCAGGATAATTTTCCAATTTCTTTTTTTTTTTTTTTAAAAAAAAAGGAAACTATACTGTATTTCCAGAAAAGAAATCATAAAAGCAGAAGTCAGGGAAAAACATCCATGAACTTGGAAGGAACAGTGATGAAACCACATACTCTAATTAAACCTGGAGCAATGCTAATTCAGATAAGGAATCACTAGAAAGCCTTTTACTCCTCGTCACGCAAAAAGCTCAGTCAGTCTAGATTGGAGAGGACTGCAGAAAGCCCAGGGCATGAACCTTCATTAAAAAAGACAGCCTTAGTATAAATCTGTACATTTGTAATAAGGCCTCAAGACAGCTGAACACGAGCAGACACCTAACACTGCTGAATACGGCCAGACCGGAACACATTCTTATAATTAAGCCTCATCCTGCAACATATTGTTCTGTTGGGACCTCCTCACAGCCTTCATTATAAACTTGTGTTTCAGAGACAAAGCTAAAATCACAGAAGGTTAAGAAAAAAGCTTTGTAAGTGTTTGCAAAGGCAAAGTGGGAACAAAAACATTAATGTGCACTGGGTTTTATTTCTGGCTGCTCTGCCCCCAAGTTTGGTCATCTGTTTGGAGAGTTAGTACGTACTCCTGTGTCTCCTGCACCACCCCAGCCTCAGCCCAATGATTTCTTACTTATTTCTGTTCTAAAATTTAAGAGCAAAAGTGACAACCAAAGTCCCTTTCTTCACAGCTGCATAAGCAGGCTCATGACAACTTATGAAATAAGAAAAAGAGTTACTTTTGCTATGAAAGTAAGAATATAAAATACATTTTTTTTCTTTATTGTTCATTTCCATAACTAAGATCTCAAGAATCAGAACTGGCTGACACGGACTGGTTTTTTTACAAATGTGAGGACCGAGGGTCCATTCTGGCCATAGGGATGTTCAGCAACATTCTTTGAAGGAGAGAAGAGTTGCCACATAGGTGGGTTCAAAAACAGGTAAATTATTAAAATTCTTAATCATCAGGTGTTTATCAGATCATTGTATCACTATTACTTGTAGATCAAAAAGAGAGGGAAGCCTCTGAGGGAGCATTTGTGTTATTCATCTGGCCCCTTCCCTCTACCCTATCAGTAGTGAGGTCCTGGTAAGCTCCCATTCCTGCCTTCAGATTTAGCCTTCAGCATCTTGTAGTCACTTGTGCTGTTCATGTGTTATCCAAGACGGCGCCCATCAGACGTGTGCATACTGCAAACCCCATGAACCGTGCCTATGCTCTTCACAGCCATGTTAGGATGATGGTCCCCTGCCTATGTGGAAAAGTGTGGAGTTGCTATTTTCCTTAGCACTTTTTTCACAAGTGTCAAGTAGCCCTGCAGTCTCTGGATTCCAGCAAAACCAAGGAAAACTTACTTCTTCCAATGCTCAAAAACTATTGAAAACAAGCTGCACAAAAAGTGTTTTATAGGTCTGGGAGCACCAGGAAAAGACTGGAAGAAATTTAGTTCACAGTGTAAAATGACATATCTCTCCATGACTAAATATATTTTTTAAAAAAAATAGATGGATCTGGGTCTAAATAATAACAGTAGCATTATTGTTTCAAAATGAAAGCACAAGAAAATTGCACAAATAACTTGGGCTCACCTTTGCAAATGTAGAAGGGTTTAAATTCACACAAACAGATTTCCTTGTGTGCCTAGTCTATTTTTGTCTTATTAAATAGTGTATTTGTGTGTGTATCTGTATACACATAAAATAAATATGTTTTAATGAAAAGAACCCTTCCATAATTAGAAGTACTGAAGGGGAAGTGATGTTTCTGTGATAAACTACAGACTGATCCAACAAGACTTGCTGTGGCCATGGTATTGCTCTATTACTGTGAACTACTTGATTTGTACATGTGAAAAAGCGACTTATCTGAGGTGGCCTGGTCTTTCTACTTCAAAGGTATTATTCATCTAAATCCCCATATATATTTTGAAGTACTCCAGGCCCTGGGTAGGTTTAAACAAGTGATATGGCACACCGATGAACTGAAAGGCAATGCCACTTGTCTTGTAGGGGGTAAATTTGACAGTGACTGTGCCTGAAGACTCAAAGGGCAGTTCAGCAACTGGATGATTATGAAAAATAATAGAACTGGCTTCCAGAGCACTCTCAGTTGTGATTTGAGTTCAGCCAAGCGACCAGAAGGAGTTAGATGGCAGTTTAATTTTAGGAGAACAAACATTCACAACACAACACCATTACCAAAACTTACAGCAATGAGATTCATCTGAAAAGGGTGAAGGACTTAATGGATTTGGAACCTGTACTACCTTTAGGTCAAGCCAAAAGTGCCCTGAGGAGAAGCTTGAGCTGTCATGGGGGATAGGAGACTTTGATCTCCAGGGCTATATCAATCTTCAATCAGCACTGAATTAACAAGAACAATTCAGAAGCAAAGTGAAGGCTCTTGGGCTCTTATCGCAGCCAGTCCTCTGTGACCTTCACAAATAAATCTAGGCTGGTGAAAAAAATGTTGTGTAACAAATGCTGCACAAGGAAAAGTGATGCAATGGCTAAGCTTTAGAGGACAGCATAGATCTCTAGATCCTGATGAAAGGGAATCCAATCAAAAATAGCCAGGGGACACCCAATGGAGGAGATGGGCAGCTGATGACCTCAGCGGCTCTTGAGAGTAAATGTCATTATTTGCTAACAAAAAAAAATCAAAGGTCCCTGCTAAGTTTCTTTGGAGTACTTTTGCTTGTCTGTTCTCAATCAGCACCGTACTTTCCCTACATTTATTGTGGTCCATAGTAAGGGAAAAGTCAGTACAGCAACGGGGTAACTGGCAGCCGGTACAATCACTGCAGCAGAGAAGGGGTGAGTAGGAAAGATCTCAAACCTGGCTCTGGATGCTGCCCCCTCCAAAAGGAGGAGCTTTTTCATTATTTTGGTAGGAGGTTGTCGCTGCCGTTCAGGAGTGCAGGGCTCTGGTGTAAGCACACAGCACTTTGCCTGGTTTTCATTCCTGTTGTAGAAGTTTAGTTCATGAATGGGCTGGAAATGGTTCCTACATTTGTCTGTAGCATAGACAAATAATCACCACGGGCAAAACCCCTTTAATTTGAATGTTTCCATTCAAGCTCTTCCACATAAATAACACATCCATTGGAAGATGTTTACAGATTATTTTTTATTATTATTTTTGCCCACCTTCTGTGGCAAGGGCTATTCTGGGATATGAGAGTATCCATCCTGCATACTCTAAGACTCTGTTAAAAGCAGTTAGTTACCATAATTTTGTCTTTTCTTGAAACAAAGTCTAAATGAAGTTCTGTTGCAGTCATTCTAGGCAGCTGCAATTGCCTCACAGTTTTTTCCTTTATGGTCAACTTCCCATGCTGCAGTTCCCAGTGTCAAATGTTTTGATCCATCCCAGCTGGCATGAGGCCACATGGGAAAACAGGAATACAGAGCTGCTCGCTCATCTCTGCTATGTCTAGGCTGGTCAGCAATGTGCTATGTAGTTCTGAGGGAGATTTTCCCTGCTCATTTTCAAGAGGGGTGGGAAGTAATCAGAAATACGCAACTTCCCCTCAGATGCACGTGATCACATAGGAATCCTGAGTGAGGTCAGGAGCAGGATGAATCCCCCGTGACAATTTAGCTGTTCATGTTCATCCTTTGATTTCTGTAGCTCTGGGAAGTGTTGGTCTTCCTCTGAAGAGCAACGATCCCATTGGATTCAGGCACACCCGCAGTGCCCTATGCAGCGTAGCCGTGACATAGCATTGGGTCCTAGGGACGCAGGACTCTGCTGTGCTTCATGATCCTGCCTTTTCCAAACTGGACTGATGGAGGAAAAGGTCTATTTTCTCTTCCCTGAAGGATGGTAACTCCAAAGTGGATGCCTCTGGCTCCTCTGAAAATGGAGAGGGAGCCACTGTGTTTGAGCAGTGAAGTGACCTGTTGTGCTTTTCCTGCTCCACAGAGGGTTTTTTTTCTGGGATGGTGCTGATGTCAGTCCATATCAGACTGTTTCAGACTCTCAGCAGGCTCAGCCTGGACATCACTACAGCACTGCATGTGATTCATGACAGCGAACTCTCCTGCACAAACACTATGGCCACAGACTTTAAAAAAAAAAAGAGAAAAGAAAAAAGGATTATAAAGCATAATAGAGACCTTGGCAGCTGCTACCTAGTATCAGGGCTGGAGAGACCTTAATCAACCCCTGAGCCTGCTGTGATAAACATTACTACTCCCTAGCTTCACATGATGTATGTCATCATACACAAAATGTTTGAAAACATAAGGTACCAAGGTAAATCAGTCCTGCACTGAACATGACCATCTACCTGGTGAAAATTATAGTTGAAATAAAACTGATCCTCCTTACCTGGAAATTGTTTTTAAAAGTGTTGTTAAATGTTTTAGTGATGTTAATAAATGATGCTTAAGGCACTTTGGAGAGAATAACAATCCGTGCTGTTATACTAATCATGTACACTTTTAATCTCTTCTACAACTGTACATGAGAAAACAAAGACAATTTTCTCATTTGTTTCATCCAGATTTGTAATATTGTTTGATAAAATGTCGAACACTGAAGAGTCTAATTGTTGTTATTGTCAAACAGTTACACATCATGAGTTGGGCTCCCCAATAAATTATGAGATTATAGCAATAACAATCAAAGTAAAAGTGTTGTTTTATTCACTTTCAGCTTTTGAGCATTTATAGGTCAGATTTTTTGGTTTTCTACGTAACCATGAAAACTAAAACATTTTTGTCATCACTGGATTCCAGGAACTGGAGCTATAACAAAACCAGACAACATTTTGAAACTCACGCTGGCAATATCATGCTCTGTTCCTGTGTAGGCTGAGTCAAGAGTCAGAACTATTTGAATGAATGAAAGTACTGGTGTATTAACCTATTTGCAGAAGGACCTGTTTGTTTGCACAACTGTGGATTTAGATGAGGACTTTTGAAACAAATCAAGTACATCAATGAAACAGATGAATAAGAATACATGCAAGATAGTAATTAAGTCAAGCAGACATAACAAGTTAAGATAGGAAAGTGAACAATCGTTTCATTCAATTTGATATTGTAGATAGGACAATACCAATCCAGTACGGTCAATGCCATACTTGTAGGCCCGTGAGGATCAGAATAACACAGCACCTTTCTGAATCACTCCGTGGGTCAGTGTAATCTACTGCACTGTGACATTCGTTGCAGTCTTTAGGAGAACAAGGAAAGAGTTTGCATGGTCACAACCTTCCTGTGTGAGTCTCCAAAAGGTTGACCATAATAGCTAGTTACCCACTCGCAGTCAGCTACCAAGACTCAGTTGTTTTGCATCAGTGGATCATTTTCCTGCCAAGGAAACTTGTTGTAAGCACCTGCATGCTGAAGAACTTTAGGTTCCCAGGTAGGATATCACTTACATGGACCTCTTTAATGTGAAGGGTTAAAACTGGACCTTTATCTTACCACTACAGACGTTTTGCATGATTGGGCATTGAATGAATGTAGACCAACTGTTAAGGCATAACATTATCACCTTCCATGTACATACAAGATATTTAGAGCTGTTTGACTGTACTTGTCAGGATCTGTGAGACAGGCAACAGTGCAGAAAAATCAATTAATCTTATCAAGCTTCTTTAAAAGGTCGTTGTTAACTCCAGGACTCCCCTCTATGTGCATGTTGGAGGCAGAGCAGATCAATTCACTGCCAGTCATCTCAGCTGAATCGGGGTGGGTTGCCAGACCAGAGCAGAGTAGAAACTGGTCTTCCAGAACCATAAGAATTTCAATGCTGTAAGAAAGTTTCCAGTCACAAATCAAACCAATCTCTTGAACGTGACTTTGAACTCAGGGTCTTGGGAACCTTGGAATAGATCCAGACAGAACATTTCACCCAGTTTTGCTCTTTGGTTTTAAGTGGGGGTAACACAAAGAAGAAAAATTAGATCTGTTCCCAAGGAGGAACTTCATCCTTTAGAAAACATGGAAGACTTATAAAATTAACTTTTCTGGATTTGTGGCTTGATTTTGTTTCTCTTTGTGTTTATGTTTTTGGTTGGGGTTTAGTTTAGTTTGGTTTGGTTTCTTTGTTTTTTTCCAGTGGGAAATTTGTCAAAACAGTTACTAGAACAGGTTTGATGCTTGATGCAATGACATTTTTTTAAAAAGAAAACATTTTCTCCAAAATTCTCTATCCATCTTTAGTCTAACTCTACTTTAACATCAAAGAAGAAAGTGGGAGATTCTCAGATTTTCATAAAAACAGTTCTTTCACCCATCTGAATCACATCTAAAGTTGAATCACAGCTGTTACTAGATAATGCACGTTGTGACCCAAGGATCAATGCCACAGTTTTCTATTGATGCAATAGAAATGATGCAAATTTCTTTGGAAGTATTCTCTGTCCTCTTGCTCTCAGAAGGGCATTCTGTTCCTTATATTTTGCAATATCTACATGCTGCTATGCTCTGACCACACGACATGTTCATCTTATCCCACTCAACTGCATTATGTCGGGACACTATTAAATATTTACCTTCTGCAGCATAATGCAGCACTTAAACATTAAACTTGCCATTTTTGCCAGACAAACATAAACTATAGCAGGGTTTTTAAAGTTGTAAAGTTATAAGTTCCAGATGGTGATGAATAAGTAATGTTGCACCCTGGGCCTAATTGCTCTAAGTTTCTAGATACCTGCAAACCATCAATTATACATTACAAGTGCTGCTCCTTAATTGTTTCTTGCTGGCATTTCAAAAGAAAATGTAGCACAACAATGACACTGTACTTGCAGGGAATGTCTCTTTGAAAACTCTTTCTTTACCGTTACTAGATTTTTAAACTGTTTTTTGGCTCTGAATGTAGTTTACAATGCTGGCATTGAAAAAGTTCCCTGAAGAGAAAAAATGGGAGTCCTCACTGCTTGTTTTATGATAAAAATGGGAATTTACTGGCTGCATGACAGTCATTGTGCCTAATATATAATCCAATAAAAGGCTGGGCACTGTGCTTCCCTTATTAGTGATTTTAAAAGGCTGATCCAATTAACTTGGAATTTTACCCGAATTCAGTCTCCACTGGCAGCATTAAAAAATGACTACTGAGTATTTCATAGTTCACTGTACCCTTCCAGCTCTGGAGAAAGCATGTTACCAGCCTGGTTGCATGCTCAGCAGGAGTTAGCTGCCCTTGTCTGTCATAAATCAGCAGAGCTGTCTTGCCTGGTGAGCTCAGTTGCATTCCTGCACCTCTTGACCCAGCCCTCTCCCATTGCAAATGCACTTCTCCAAAGAGCTGGTGATGCTTGCAGAAGACCTCCAGTGAGGAGTGCGCACAGTTTGCAGGTCAGACTGACCTCCGACATCTTACCTATCCCACCATGCCTTGCTGCATGTAGGATTGACTTCCCTTTGTATTGGTATAGGACATCAACGCTTGATGGTCATAGCAATAGGCTGCACCCAGGCACCCAAGGCTATGCCTATACCAGGTTCAAGGCTACATCTATTTTAGTAAGTTGGACAGTACCAAGGACATTGGTTGGGGCCCCACAGTTTCAGCTTGTCTATTGATAAATTGTAAGGATGATCCTGGCCTGGCTTTGTCTCCCCTCAATGAGCACTGTCCCACACAAACCCTGGGCATGGCTGGGAGTTAGTATGAGCAAGGAACTGCTCCCAACAAGAAGTTTGTATGTGGCCATCCTGCCTTGGAGACTGAGAAGTTTAATAGCTTGGAGTACGGCTGTTGCATGCCAGCTGGCCTCAGGACCAGAGAATAACCCCGGCACTGCTCAGTGCGCAAGCAGAGATGAGGCTTATGGATACGCACGTGCACTGCAGTCTGCCCTGAGGCCCAGGGAGCCGCGCACTGCCCTGCTGTAGAGTTCACCCAACGCCTGCACCAATCTACTTGGAGAAAGGCAAATTTGGATTTGAGCAGGTCTCATACCACCTTCTCAGGAGACACAGCCTTTCTGTGGAATCTGAGTCAGTGAAGTACTCTTGATTCGGGTATTAACATATTATGCAGTCAAAGTTTAATTTTAACTGCAGCAAAGATTGGAAAATGACAAAACAAAACCGTAGTCCGATGAACATAAAAGCTCTGTCTGCTGACAAAATAAATTCCACAGAATTATTGAAACAGAGCATATAATCAGCACAAAATATTTCACCTCCTGCTACCTTTGTCTTGCAAGATTTCATGAGAGGAAAAATAAATACAATTTTAAAAATCGCTCTGCCAGAATAAAATGCTGTAGTGATTAAGATAATGCAGCTGAAAAATATCTGCAGCCTAGACCTGGTGACTGATTGTATGGGTCAATTCAGAGAAAGACTGATTTCTCTTCTCAGGGAATTCATTGACAAATTGGACCAAGGAAAAGACACCCACAGCATTGTCCATGTCTTGGTCCTCACATCAACATACTTGTCACTGTCACAGCTCTTGGATTCCACATACTAACTAGGGAGCAAGTGTTTATTTCATTGATGTTTTCTGTTGTTTGCTGTGCAAGTGAACATCTGCAGTATAAAGGTTTGGGTTTCTGGCTGAAGGCAAGCAGATCATTTCCATCAGAATATTAGAATTCCTGAATGTCCACTTATTCTAAAGCTGAATTCCAATGTTAGGACTGACATCCAGCTTGCAGATAGTTTGGTAGTGCTCCAAAACAGCACAGGAGCAGAATAGAAACATTTCCAGGTATTTGTGCAATTAGCTGCAGCTCCTTTAGTGTCTTCCCAGTTAATTTTGGCAGGAGGAACCGTACATTCTTGAGGAAGAAACCTTAATTATTACTTAAGTGTTCCCCTACAAATATACAGCATCTGTCCTGTGTATGTAAGCAGATGCTAAATATTTTTCTGTGTTGCTGAGTTTTCTATTGGGATTTTGCATTTTACTATGAGTAAACTCCTCTCCTCTCCTCTCCTCTCCTCTCCTCTCCTCTCCTCTCTTCTCTTCCCTCCTCTCCTCTCCTCTCCTCTCCTCTCCTCTCCTCTCCTCTCCTCTCCTCTCCTCTCCTCTCCTCTCCTCTCCTCTCCTCTCCTCTCTCCTCTCCTCTCCTCTCCTCTCCTCTCCTCTCCTCTCCTCTCCTCTCCCTTCTTCCTCCACTCGTACGACAGAGAGCATGCAGTACTCTGCCATTACTTTATACCCATGTGTGCTACAAAACTGTTTTTCCGAAAGTCCTGCCCACAGGGCAGATAAAACCAGGCACTCTGATTCATTTAATATAAATTTAGACAACAAGTATATACACAGCTACCTCCAGACTTTTCACCTCACCAAAAGTTTCCCAAATAGACAATCTTAAAGCATGATTCCTCCAACCTATTCTGTCTACTTCGGGATGTCTGCTTCTTGAAAATATGTAGACATCTAAGTGGTAGTCATTTGATTAGTTGAACCTAGGTCCATGTGTCTCTAGTTGATTAGAATAATTTGTATGTGTAGAATCTGTTTGGCCCCACAGATACTTGGCCCCCACAGCAAGCACATCTGGTTTGCCCTCTGTGTTGTGCGCAGCAGACTCAAGATTTCACCTATTCCTTATTTTATGTATTTCCTCCCATCCACCTGCTTGGGTTGCTTCTGCATAGGCTGTTCTTTCCTCTGTGAGTGAGGAGTCCTTTTTAATCCCTTTCACAAGTGTATGGATTGAACAGTGACTTGACTCTAGTTCTAACCTACCATTGCTGATGGTCAACGTAGGCTGTTCTGGTGAAAGTTCATCTCTTGGCAATGCAGAAGACACATTGGGCTTCCTCCACCTCTGTTGGAAGATGGATCCCAGCCAGTGACTTCGTCCTCTGTCCAACCATTGTGAATCTAGCTGCATACATGTTTTATTTCAGTCTGTCTTGCCACTTCATAACCTGGTCATTCAAGTGCTGCAGAGCCCAGGTGCCCTGTTTATCAAACAAAAATGTTAAAAACAAAACAAAACAAAACAAAAAAATGCAGTGAAAAAAAATTAACATTTGATTCGGAAAAGATGGCCCATACATATGCAGATATCTACATTTTTATAGCAGAAAAAGGAATATAGAAGACGACAATTGTTGGGGCTGAAGGAAAATTTTCTCTGCCGTTTTAAGTCACCGGAGATAGAAATCAATAGACCCCAACTCTGCTTAGACGCACTATTTTCCATAATTATAGATTTTAGAGTTGGAAGAAGTATATTAGATTTATATAATCCATCTCCCTGTCATATAACTGCATTGTTCTTTACTGTACATTCTCCACTGCCTTTCCTGATTTAGCTTATAAAATCTGTACAGCCTAAAATAGCAGGTTAGAGACAAGAAGTGAATAGTTAACTTAGACTTATTCTGTCCCCGTACTAAAATACAGTACTAGTGCATTTGTTCTGTAAGACTGTGACCTCTGTGTATTCTTGTCAGCTCCTTTGTGACATTGTATTTGCTTTACAGCAAATTCCTACAATGAAAATGTAAAAAGTTTACGCTGATTCTGTTTGAGGCTTAAGTAGTTTGTCCCAGGTTTTTCCATCCATTTTAAAGAATACATATTTCTGTCTGATTATAAATTGCTAAATTACTGTGAGTGTAAAACAGCAGTGCAAAAGGAGAATCCCATGGAAGAAGAAGCAGGGCTCAGAAAAAGTCTGGTTGCCAGCCAGCCAATATTGTAAAAAAAATTATTCATATTCTGCACACAGCTGTTAGGGGCTCAGGATCCGGGAGGTGGGAGAATTTAGGAACATAGCTTGAAATGACAAAAGGGAGCTGCAGAAAGACTTAGGAAACTGATCCATGTAATAATGAGCGGAGCAGTTTCTGAGACCCTGGAGAGTTGCACATTAAACAATGTACCATTTGTCAGGTAAAATACCTTGGGCTTGATACTGATCTCACCCGCTCAGATGTTACAATGCTGCTTTTTCACTGACTCAGAGGAAGATGACCCTGATTTATACCATCACAGCTCAGAGCAAAGTTTGTCCCTTGCACTGGAACAGAAGCAGGTTATTAATGAGTTCTGTTACAAGTTTAACCTTGTAGCCTCCAAAAATACTACATTTCATATGGTTTAGGGGGTTATGAAAGACAGTGAGATTAAGAAAAAAAAAATCCTCAGCAAAAATAATAATTAATTAATTCATCCTGACTTCTAACTGGCTCCTGGGTCTTCCCATTACCTGGCGTTCTTTCAGTGTCAAAGATGCTTTCGCTTCTGACCACTGCTGGCATGCTCCCGTTTTTTTCAAGAAGAATATCTTTCTTGTATCACATATTCACATTTTCCAGGTGCTTGATTTTCAGCTCAGGCATTCTGAGAGTTGCTGTTTCCAAGTTTGTTGTCAAACCCTCTTTTATTTTCCCACCAGGGAATCTCTGACACTTCTTTTCAGAGGTATCTTTTCAAAGAAAGAGAATGGGAAATCTCGGTAGGCTGTAACATAGAATGACAGGATCACAGCAATTGCTACGACTACTGCTCTCACCTTAAGGCATATGGATTGCAAGTTATCCATGCAATCGCATAGCAAGGGAGATGCTATGGCATAACAGATGTGGGGGATGAGGAGATTCACTGAGATCCACTAAAATCCCTTAGCCTTACCCATGATGAGCATTTCCATCCCCTTTGATCACAGGCGTACTTCACAAATCCATTTCTTACTGTATGATCACAATCTTTCAGAGGACAATCTGGTCTGCCACACCTTGCTCTCTGCTTTCTCAGACCCAATAGTAATGTCACCCATCAATCCTTGGGACACTAAAATTGCAAATGGGGTATATTTTTCCCTCCTCTCTGAGAAACCAGATCAGAACACTTGCAACGATGCATGCACATTGTTGTGTGTTAGCCCAAAAAACTGTATATGGAAATGGCAAGAGTCCTCTTTGGGATTGCTTCTTGGCTGGCAGCTGTGCTATTCTCTTGGTCACTTTCTCTTGTTGGTGCACAGGGTTCCTAAAAGTAATATATTTATGGAGTTCTTCAGGGCACTGTTCAACAAAACATTCTGTTCACATAAATAGGTCAAAAGTACAGAATCCAAGCTCTCAGGCTGGGACCAAACCAAAGAATGACCATACAGGAAGGTAACTCCTGATGAGCTCTGAACTAGCTACTCCCACCAAGAAAAGAGAATTCGGAATCATAAGTGCCAGTTCAATGCAAATATTAGATCAGTGCTTTATAGGGCAAGCAAGTTGTTAGGAACTGCCTTGAAAGGAACAGAAGAAAATAGCAAGCATTATTACACAACTGTATAAATCAATGGTGCATCCATAGATTGCGTATTATATGCTGTCTTGATTGCCCCATCTCCAAAAGAATAGAGGAGTTAGAGAAGGGTAACAAGAGTAAGTAACAGATTCCATAGAAACAGAGAAAAAATACATGAGGTTCTTCTTCCTGGAACATAAGGGAATTAGAGGAATATAACAAAGTGTGCAACATCCTAGAGATAAGCATCTGTTAAGGTCTTCTGCTGAAATTTGTAAGCTGAAGAATGTGTTTCGATATTCCTTGATCTTCTTTTTCATTAGCAATAACTATTAGAACAATACATACTTCTGCCATCTATAGGAATTAAGAATCTGTCCTTGAATGTTGTTAAGAACTTCACACTAATGATGGAGAAAAATGTCCAGTTCTGCACCAAAGGTCCTTTTTGGACCACCAGCTATAGCTGCCTGTAGCAGTGCAATTCCTGTGACATCTGGACCAATCGAGCAATGAATGATTCACCGCTATGTACAGTTGTTATCCAGTCAATAGACAGAGATAATCGAGGCGCCAGAGTTAAGCGGCTATAGAGTACAGCCAGACACGTCTTTGGCTGACAGGCATTTTCTTTCATATATTTTGAATTTCTCCCATTTCACTTTTCAGCAGACCTTCCGAATGAGAGGCTTTTCAAGCCATGTGTCTTGCTCCATTGACCCGACAGGGATCATAGACACCTACGTTAGAAGGTTGCTTTATTGAGCGCTTCATATTTATGTGCAAGCAAAGAATCCAAGTGAGATGGACTGGATCTTAGGATTTCCATTTTCCTCTATGGAAATGGTAATAGTTTTCCTCACCGGTAGCTGCTGCCTTTGTTTAGCTTTTGATTATAAGCATTCATGGAAGGAAAGGAATACTTATGGAACAACCTGGAGTCTTTGCATGCCATTTAAATAATGCAGGTAATTACGACCTTTTCCAACTAATTTTTACCCTGAGTTATTTTGACTTTCTGAATGGAACAATAGCAACAAAATAAATGACGAGAAATGAGGTTAATTCTAGCTACAACAGCTAACACAACTCCTTAAAGGTAAGCTGAGAATAGAGGAACAAATTCCAGCCAATAGCACTATCAAATAACCCCATAATAACCAAATAACCAAATTTCCAGTTCAGATCCTCCTTAACGCAAATCTTTCCAGGCCTGGTGTATGTTTTCCTACTCTGATGTAACTGCTCTTTCTCGCCTATTAAAATTTAAAAGGCTAACATGTTATGTTTGAAATTTCAATCTACTGACACACAGCAAAGTATGACCTGAGTAGGAAAGCAGAAGAACCTGCCATTTAGAGTGTCATTGGAGCCAGATTTTTAAAGGTACTTTTTTTCTCTCTGAATTTCCAGGTTCTTAAACACCTTTAACTATCTGGCCCTGAGGCTCTTTAAATGCAAATGATAGGCAGATTAATTCAGTAGCTCGCTTGGAAGATTTAAAGAGAGGAAGAGAGGACCTGCCTGCTGGAACGCTGAACCTAAGGTACAGCTGTTCAAGAAATACAGCAAAGGACAAGTTTGAACGCAAGAGAACATAATGTACGAGTTAAATAGGTTCTTTCTGAGCTTGTAACAGACTCGCTCTTAGCTTTCACTCCTTTCCAATTTGGCATCTGGCCCTTCTTAAAATTTCCCTCTACTAACAGTGGAACAAATTTAAACCCACTCCAGAAGTACATTTAATTCAGAGCTTGTCTTTTCCCTCCACCTTTTCTGATAGCTGCCCAGTTGTCAGGCAAAACAGTACTGCCCCACTCAGCAGAATGAGAAAGACACCAACATAAATGCATTGCCCTCCACCTTCCAGAAAACATTCAGAGCTTTCTTCCATTAACAAGATATTCATTTCACCTGAAGAACGTATCCACAGGGGAGCAACTGGTCCAGCTCATTTTCATGCTGATATATTTTCTTCTCTGGAAACTGCAGAGCAACAGCATCGCTGTTGCAGCACACAGCTTAGAAGCCACTAAAAGGCACTCCTGAAAACAGGCATAAAAGGTTTTCTGTCCCCAAATTCTCTACTCAAAGAGGCTGAACACACCGCAGAGCTATGAGATGACATAGTACCCTGTAGTCTGAGGCAGATTAATGTGGGTCTGTAGAGAAACTGTATTACTTCTGCTGATTGACCGAGCACAAAATTTCTGAAATCTAAATCCCTGATTTCATCCAGGAAATTTGGACCTGGTATCCAGCTAAATAAAGAGCACAGGTTTTCAGCAAAATGAGTCTGGGATCAGAAAATTCCATGCACTTTAAAATTCAGGGAAGAAAGACACTGCACCACAGTTCCCAATTTCATATAAGTGTGTGTTCATGGATTCAACTGATGTCTTCAAGATCAGTAGTTATAAACTCATCTGCTGCACATTATATTTCTTAATAATAATCCACAAATGGTGACAAACCTATTGTCACTTCCTTGAATTACTTAGCAGGGGTCCACAGTTACATGGGTCTTGTTTTAAGAGTCCTCAGACTGCAAAAGGTTGAAAAGCATTGTCATGAGTGATACATCTTTTCTGTGAGAAATGGAATGAAATAAGTACAAACCAAGTAGCCATTGTTTGTCTAACTGTTTCACATCTCTTTTCAGAAGGCAGCTGACAGAAAGTCAGGTTTCAATAGACAAGAACATCAACCAGATCCTTTGTGCTGTGACACTGAAAAAGTTAACTGCTTATAGAAGGTCTCCAATGTAATGATAATATTCTAAATATGTCAGGGAAACATTAATGACAAGTGTCGTTGAAGGCTGAGAAGAAGAAGGTAAACAAAATATTGCTGAAATGGGTGCAGCAAAATCAATCAGTTGCTAACTTTACAATGAAATTTATAAATTAAAGAACTGAATGATTTTTCCCAAGTTGTTGCAGAAATGTAGAAAATCCAGAGAGATTAAATTAGAAACATACCTATTTAACTTCATTCCTTCCTTCTTTCCTTCCTTCCTTCCTTCCCTTTCTCTCTCTTTCCTTCTTTCCCTTTTTCTTCCCTTCCCTTCCTTTCCCTTCCCTTCCCTTCCCTTCCCTTCCCTTCCCTTCCCTTCCCTTCCCTTCCCTTCCCTTCCCTTCCCTTCCCTTCCCTTCCCTTCCCTTCCCTTCCCTTCCCTTCCCTTCCCTTCCCTTCCCTTCCCTTCCCTTCCCTTCCCTTCCCTTCCCTTCCCTTCCCCACACAAATCCCAACTCTTGGCAGGGTAGCTGGAATTACAGTCATTCTTAAAATAGGAGGCATTCATTAAGAGCTGCAACTGCAGACACAAACAGCTTTCCCCTCAGCTTGAATTCAAGCTTTGCTTTTTTGTTTGCCAGAGAACACATCCTATCTGCAACTCCACAAGGCAAAGAGACATCTGCAGGTAAAGATCTCATATTCACTTGCTATACAACAAAGAAATGCCAGTGCAAACTGTCTTCTGAAAGGACAGTTTCCACTGTAAGAAAAAAATGAACTTAACATGCTTTCAGACAAGTAATAAAGGTAAGTGATACTGCAATAAACCCATTTTTTGAGCTGTTCTTCTTTCTCTATCATGGAAATAGAGAAAATATGAACAGCATATTAATGAAATATGAAATCTGATCAACGAAATATGATCACTGGATTATTAGCAATCATTGTGCAAGCTATATTTAATTAAGTATTTTAAATCATTGAAGGAAGGATTTCAGCCACATATACTCCATTTACTGGTATTATATATGACATACAGATATCACAGTGGATTTAGTACTTTTCAATGGAGACTGTGAAGTTAAAATACCTGCACCATTTTTATTAACAACAACACACACAAAAGAACCCAAAAAAACCTTCAACCTGATTGGTTTTTTTTTTCACATTTCTCACTCAGGGTGTACAAGCCAACATTTCAATGACCCCATTAATTTGGGATGTTTGAATTGTCTCAATTTTAATCCATGGCCTAGAAAAAGTCAGTATTAGTGGACAAAAGCAGTCTGTGGTCCTTAATATCTAGGAATGTTTGCACCTGAGGAATTTTATCCATGTCCACTCATGAAGTAGGCAGTGTGTATTCAGGTTGTCCGTAATGGCATCCCAGACAGACTAAGGCATCTACGCTCAAGAATGACAGGTGAACCAGGGTGCTCGACGGGCTGGATCCTGCTCCTTGCACAGTCACTGGAGAGGAAGGTGTGATATCTCAGCTAATTCAGAATACAAGATGATTTGAACACAGCCCATCTTTCTTCCTTTTTTCTGTATTTCCACCTTTTTCTACCTAGGCTCCAGCAATCCTGGAGAAACCAGGGTCACATGTCAGTGGCAGCACTTTGCAAAATCCACCATGGTGGGGCTTTGACGCCATGCAAACCTCAGCTCCTGTGAAGCCACACCATCTGACTTCTGCCACTGCCTTCATTTGACACGGTCCACTCCTTGAAAACGTGAACTATTTCAACTCAAGATAGTTTGACAGGCAGGAAATAAGTTATCACAGCTTCCTCCTTTTCCAGGGCTCTTTTCACTAGGACCTGTTCTATTTACAAACACTTTTCTCTGCTGTTCTATTTCAATCCCATATAAACAATTATTAGAAATGCAAATTTATTTCTTCCAAATGTAATTGTGTTCTGCAAACCACTCAAGTGCTGTTGACCATGACTAATGTTAGCTGGCAAGGCTCACAGGGGCAGCAGCTTTTGGAGGTAGCTAGATCTGCTTGTGGCATTTCCCTTGGAAAAAAAAAAATAGAGAAGCTGAAAAATTATGCATGAAATGTACCTTACAGTCTGAAAAACACTGATTTGCTATTACTACTTAGAGTAAAAACAAACAAACAGAGAAAAAGCCTCTTACATGGGAGTACTTTGTTTATAAGAAGGTTATGAGTACACTATAATTGTAGCGAAGTGTTGTGCAAGCTTTTTAACCAAGGACTTCCAGGTCACTGTTACCCAATAATTACAATGAATTGCCTCTATTTTACTTTCTCACTTTGCAAACTGGTATTGCATCAGTGAAAAAGCCTGTGCTGTCACAAGCCTACAGCAGACTGATTTGCAAAGTAAGATGTATTTGTAAAAACTAGCAGATTCTTAGAGATGTCACAGGCAGGAAAATGAGAGAAAATAGATAAACTACATTCCCATTATTACAGTTTTATAATAGTCTTCCTCAGTCTTTCTCCTGTGGGTATGTGAGCACAGGTCAAAGCTCAACTGATTAAATGTAGGCATCTGCTTCAGGTAAGTTGAATCACAATTTAGATTCCATTGGTTTTTTGACAGAGCAAAATTTCTAGGAAAATAACTTTTAAAATTTAAATTTATCTATATAACTTAAAAAATGAGAAATATACAATACTGCCATCCTTTATGTAGAAATATGCTGAAATTAGTATTAAATTCAGGAAGTTCAAGTAAAGCATAGTTATCTTAAGATAGCTGCAAAAACTACACATAAGACAACAGTGTTATTAAAAATAATTATTTTATTTATTTACTATTATATAGCAATTTACTTGCTATAGAACAACTTCTTAATTTCATAAATACTCTTTACAACTGGGGTTCGGTACATTCTAGCATGAGATCACTGACAGTATCAGGACCTGGCTCCAAAACCATCCTTCTGGGTAGTCACTGTTGTTTGACAAGTTAATTATTAATCCAAATGCATACTAACATGAATATGCTGGCATGTTTATCTTAAGCCTTGTTAAAGGCCAGTGAAAAGTGTTTTTTTAGTCCCCAACAGTAAGTTTGATAATTTCTGAAAAAAACATCATTTTCTCTGAAAAGTCTCAGGCTAGCACTTGCATTCATTCATTCATTCACTCAACATTATCCAAAATACAAATGTCCTGGAATTCAGTGTCCCTGCGAGCAAGATCAGAATGATCTCCATTCTACAGATAGAGAGGCAGAAAATGTAGTGGCTTTTCCAAGGTTCAAGGGAAGGTCACATAAGAACCAGATACTATAAAGTATTTAGTCTGTAAAATGTGCTTGTTCTAGGATTACTTAATTCTCTAACCACTTTGCCCACCCTTTTTCTTCTTCAGTCTCACTGTTGGGTCTTGTTACTGTCAAATATTTTAATTTTTCTAGGACTGTATTTTCTTTTTAAATATTTGTACATGAACTTACGCAAGGGAGTGCTGAAAGTTGACTGTGTTCTTTGGACAGGAAGATAATAAATAACATTAAGAAGAATCCTGATCAGAAATCAGTTTTATTGGGTCCCAGACTTGCCAACTCACAAGTTCATTTCTTTCTGGGGAAGTTTAATAACTTAAACAATATGCAAAAGAAAGACAATATTGATGGCCCTAGTAGAGTTTATTAATCGCTCCAGTTTTCCAAACTTATTCAGGGGACGTGAGAAGCACTAAGGTTCCCATCTATCAGCCTTGCATTGCAGCAGATGTTTAGGAATGAAATGGCCAATTGTCTCCTCAAAACAGACATTCTTAAGCTCATAAATAAATATATTTTAAAACTTTATCCAGAAAAATTTGAGATTAAGTAAGAAAGCATTTAAAAACTTAGCTACAGAGAAAGACAGCTGAGCAAAGGAGGTAGACACAATTTCTGTCTGCGGGTGAAATGAATTTCAAGGGCCTAAGTGAGATGTAGTAGAACTGTATTCCACTCTTCATCATAACACATACACACATGAGAAGAGATTTAAGGCTCCCTAGACTTCTTTTAATTTATTATTTCCATGTTTGTTAGTGCTTCTCATAGCAAAAATCTGTTTAAGGTAGGGTTTCTTGAATATCTACATATATAAATATATATTTCTGGCTTTTTGCTCCATAATTTCTTCATTTATAGTTGAAAATGTTGCCAGAAATAAGAAAAGAAACTATGTACTACTGTAAAACAGTGCTATACAAAGGGTTAGTAAAGACAGCTAATGGACTTTATGAAGGTCATAGAATAAAGTAGAATAAAACTAGAAAGACAATAAAACTTTCCAAACTGTAATTCGAGCATAAAAAGTGAATCAACTTTTAGTCATATAGCTCTTGTACCCTTGTACTTGATCCCAAGTACTGTTTGATATGTTCACTATTGAAATTTCTTCTTATTCAGAATTCATGAAATGTGAGTGGGTGTTTTGCACTAGCATCTGTTGAGATCAAATATAATCCTTACAAAATCCACCATGAAAATGTATGAATAGTCCTTTTATTTGTATCAGTTGCCTGGAATTTTATCATCAGAACTGTAGCACTCATGATTGCACATATCAGAGACCAAGTGAAAAATATAAGTTTTTTGAATAGTACACAGTTCATTATGGCTCTTTTAATCCATAGAGTTTTATGAGCTTTAGAAGGGACTCCATATAAAATTAGACAACATCCATCCAAATAAAATGCATTCAGAACTCAATAAAAGGGGTGAATCTCAGTGAATATTCAGCTTTGCAGTGCTTTCCACGGCTCAAGGATACACTGCTGAAGTCCTTATTGCTAAATAACACTCTAAAGATTCTTTCTGTTAGCTAAAAGACTAAAACATAAAAATAACTGCAAATATTTATGTGTCATTACAGGGGCAGATCTCTATAAAGAACAAGAAAACCACTGTGCAATATTTACATATTTATTTTAAATGCAGTAAAGGCTTTCCTCTAAACCTTTCATACTGTCTTTCAAACTCTTTAAGTGAGGAGCAAATTTACGTGGAGTTTTTATTTGTTGAGCCTCCCAAATTATGAATGATTAATAAACTCCCAAGCCTCCCAAATTATGAATGTTTAAATAGAAATAAAATACTCAGGTACAATAGATGGGATTCATTTAACTTTATATGTTTCATATTGTAAATGCCTCCTTCTGAGCTAGTCCCTCAGTTATCTTTCTTTGTAGTCAATGGAGAGGAATAAGAACTGGGATTCATCTCAGCCCACTGTAAAGGCTAAAAACAATACGGATTAATTATACAAAAAAAATATTTATTTCTCACATCTGATAATTCTATTCAAGTTCAGTGGTTGTTAAAGCCAACAAACCTGGAATCTGTTAGAGGTCTGTGAGCTGCTGGAACTCCATTCCTTTATGCAAAACTACAGTGATTCACAATGGGAGGTCTGACTCAGGGATTTCTAAAAGTCAGTGAATTCAAAAAAATTTGAGGTCAGCATGGTTTGGGGGGGGCAAAGATTTTTATTTACTACAGCAGTTTAGTTTACCCTACAACCACTCATCATCACCCCACTTAGAGCAGAAAGTGTTTAAAAGCTCAACTGTAAGCTATACAGTGCCTCTTTATAACAGATTGGTGGTGTTAGCAAGGTGTCAGGCACCAAGGTAATACTGAACAAAGCTGCACTTATGGCTCCCATAAGGCACTTATAATTAATGTACAGTAACAGTATTCTCCATAAGAGATCCCATTCAATGCGTTAAGGCATTTTAATGAGCAAAATGCATGAACTTTCCAATTTGCTGCCAGATTAAACCTTACTTTACTTTGATGCCCATGACTCGTTCCTGAATAGACCCTTTTCTCATTCAGGTTCTTATGCAAAGTTGGCACCACGTAACAAATTTGCATGTGTCACAACAGCTACTTTAAAAAGTGACATTGCTCAGGCACACAGACTTAATGAAGGACAGATGATGAAAAATGTAGGACCTGATTTTCTGTTTCATAAGAAAAACAAACAAAACTAAGCTCTTGATGGAAACTCGGAAGGGTTTTAGACTCAACTACCATCCCAGTAGTTTCTCAGTTAAATTTCTAAGTATTCCAGCGTTAGGATCATGTACTAGATTCAAAAATGGTTTGCTCTAAACATGGTTAACTCTACCTTGGACTTGCTATACCCAGGGCAATAAGTTAATACAGGAACTCATCTGCTGAACCACGAGGCGCAGGAGAACTATGCGTTCCCAATGCTTGTCAAGGTTTTCTGAGTAATTTTGTCATGGGATTATCCCACAGGCCACAGGACTCAATCCTCCTGCCTGTTCATAATCCGTGCGGGTTTAGCTGAGAGGTTTTGTTTTGGCAGGCATATGGTATGTCCCAAAGAAAAAAGCATGCAGGAGTTTCACAGGTGTGTGCATTTCCCATCAGGAATCAAAATGGTTGATAGAGCCTGACTCCAACATGTGGAAGATAAGCAATGATGCACCTGCTTTCAGTAACTAACACAGGACAATGTAATCATGTGCAAGACCACAGATGTCTTCATGGATGACTTGTCCAAGGATCCAGATTCTGTTATGACTGCTGTCAGAGTCATGTCAAATATTTCAACACACTGCTTCAAGAAAAAATTCCAGAAACATCAAAAATGTCCCTTCATGCTCAAATTCACAGCAATTACTTAAAGTAAAAACAAAAACCAACCAAAAAAGAGCAGATCCTTGAAGTAGTAGCAGTTGTGCCCTTCTGTGAATGTTTACCTTAGCTCTAGCTTTCAACTCTCCTGGGCTGTTTTTTTATTCCTCTTATGGATGAAGTAGGTGTTTGTACTCATAGGAAGACAGTCCAGGAGAACCACAAAATTGTCCACTGCTACAAGTGTGCAACCATAGGGTCTGTTGGCACCATAAATAAACCTTCCTTGATTTTCCATCATATGGCATCCAGCCTCAGCACTTGTTTTAATCTCTGCTACTTTCCCAAGCGCATCCAAACATTTATGTCTTTGTTCCCCTTCCTGTTATGTTTCTCTTGTTTTCTGACTGGGGCTTCTGCTACTGGAAACTTTGTGGCCTGTGCTGCACAGCACTCTGAAGAAGCTTCCTCTGCTTCTGCAGTATCAACTCCCAGGACTGGTGCAGTGCTGGTCTCAGGCACTAACTCTAATTATACAATTAAGTGTAGGCAATAAGAAGCAAGTAATACTTTCAGCATATTCGCTTTGTGAGGAATCACACTCATCTGGATCAAAATGACCTGACAAATACTTCTACATGCCACCTGCTTCTGTATAACACATACACTGTTTCTCAGTGCAATATTAACCCTTCTCCTCATGTTTCATGGATTAGCCTAGATTGCTCTTTGATAGGGCATTTTGCAAAGGCCAAACCCTGTACAAGCCTTGACACTAGGAAGGCTCAAAGACACCATAATTTTTACTGTCTCAGGGGATACAGCCTATCAGTACACTCTTATTATTGGCATCATTAGTAATATTACATAGAATCATAGAATATCTCAAGCTGGAAGGGACCCATGAAGATCATCAAGTCCAACTCCCTGCTCCTCATAGGACTACCTAAAACTAAACTATATGACTAAGTGCGTCATCCAGACTCTCCTTGAACTCTGACATCATTAGCATCCTCACATTTCAAGAGAACTATGAACATTCATCCTGTTTCAGGAAGACAGGCAATATCAAAACTCAATCAAAACTGATAACAGCTTATTTACTCTATCATTCACCCTGTCTCAACTCCTCCTCAACTCCCCTATGCTTCTGCTTTCATTTTCTGGGTGTTCTGCTTGAGACTTCACAATCAACAGCTTTCCTAAAACATCGTCATTGCCAAGCTTTTGTTGGTAGGCAGTGCTTGAATTAGTCCTGTTCTGAATTGTGCCTCACTAAATTCATGGGAATAGGTGTATGTCATCTACCAATGATTTCTGAGCTGCAGGGTGTAGGGTATATATGAGCTATAGGGTAATGGCTGCAATTACAAAGGGAGTATTTATCATCTTTTTATCATTTTACTGTTGACACTGGTTGCGTTGGACGTTAGCCTCTGGAGGACAGCCTTTATAAAGTACTCCCACTAGGGCCTGGGCCCACCAGACAGTGGCTACAGCATTGAGATTTCAACACTTACAGTACCATCATAAAGCCAGCACAGTATGCAATGTGTTGTTCATTTTATAAGTTTCATATTCTTGAAATATTCTTCACTATTTCATATTCACCTTTTTTAACGTCTCTTTGGCCATGTCTGAGAAGAACACACAGTTGCTGAAATCACATCACTTCAAACAGCAGCTGTTCAAGATGTATCCTTGTTTTCCCTGTGTCATTCTTACCACCAATTTACCTGGTAGGGACAAATAAAAAAAAATTTTTTAAATGAGAATCCATGTCTTTAGTTTTCTGGAACGACTGTGTCTGCTGACCTAGCATGCATTGCAATGAGGGCTGCTGAGGGGAGCAGGAATTAACCAGGAATTAGAGTGGGATCACAAGCTTTTCCCCAGGTGGAACAGTTTTGGAGAAAGAGAAACAGAATGGAGCAACCAAAGAGTCGCTGGGTCAGGATGTATTTTTGGATCTGTTGGCTATGATGGCAAAGCCATGGCAGCGAGCACAGTCCCTGGCCTTCTGCATAGGCAGTGATTTCCTTCCTCTCCTGCTCTGCAGCACAAGGTTGCCACACTGCCACTCTTCATGAGGTTGCTCTGTAACCAGGGTCGCAGAAATACGGGTTGCATATAAGTTAAATATAACCTTTTAAAATGAGAAGGAAAACAGAATGAAGTTATCCAAGCAATGTAGCTGAGGAGGTGGGTATATGTGTGATATGTGCAGGAACCACTGTGTGGGAACAGAAGGAGAAGGCATGTATTTCTGAAACCAGTTTTACTATCAAAAGTAACATTTTGTGAATCCACCCTCTCCTTAAGCATCCCATTCAACCAGCTGGTGCTACAGCACACCAGGTTTGGGGTTGGTTCTTTTTCTCACCATCCTTGTATGTGTCTTCTACAGTTTCTACATCTTTCCTCAAGTCTGTGTTTGTACTTTGCCCATTTTTTTTCTGTGTTTCTATCAGCTGTCTTGTCTTGTGTCTTATTTTTTTCTCTCCCTCATTTAGTTTCTCTTCTGTCTTCCTGGCTTACTGTGTTCTCCTGGCTGCCTTCCAGCTTTGCAGCAGTATTTGTCCTCGCAGCATCTTGCAATGTTCCTTGTGCAGCTAGGGCTTTTTTTCCTAATTTATTAAAAATCCTAGGTTTTCCTTTTAGACCTATGAGACTTCATTTCCAAGTGCAACATTTTCAAGTTATATCTGAAACACTCCCACCAACATTTGTTCACCTATTAAAAATGCTGCATTTTGCCATTCAGAAAAAAAAGGCTTTCTCTGTAGCGATACTGAATAGAAAAACACAATTTTGCTAATAAGAAATAGAAAAGCAGAAAATTTCTCTAGGGGAAACAACTCAGCTAAAAACAAAGACACAAGATAGAAATACATCTCTCCAACCTTGGATCACCAACAATAAGACTTGATGAGACTTGGAAGAGCAAATGACACATATCCTTTAATTAACTTTTTATTTAAAAAATAAAGTAACTATTCTGATAACAGAGCTATAAAAACTCTTGTTTCTATGACAAGAATTCTCATGACCTTTAATAATAAGTGGGAGTTAGTTCATAACATCCTCTGAGGTAGACAGACATTGGGCACAATTCAGTTTCCTAAATGCATGCAGCTAAAGTGACTCCTCATTTTGGGTGCTGTGGGGGACCCCATCTGACCTCCAGCTGCTGCTTCAGAGAGTGCTGGTTTCTTGTAAGTCCCATGTCCCACCTGCCAGCCCTGTGCAGATGTCTGGGATACTTAATGGTGCCTTCAGTCACGTTCCATGCCTAAGCTTAGGCAACTGAGGCAAACCTGTATTGTTAAGCATCTTTTGTACCATGTACAGAAGACCCAGAGGAGATCAAAACCGTGTCTTCCACAGCTGAGGTCAAACAGCCCTTACGTAGACATCCAGTGTGATCCGAGATGCCCCTGGGCACTCCACATCTGCTCTCCCTTTCATCCCATGTCTTACCTGCCAGTCCCATCCATGTGGATGTTTGGGTACTTTAGGCTGTCTCAGATGGCACCTCTGTTTATGCGACCAGATCACACTCACTAAGGTGCAATCACTGTAACTAATTAAGACAACTAAATTGAGATCAGTGTTTAAAGACATTCAGCTCCCATTACAGCCAATGGATAGCTAATCAATACAGTCAACGGAATGCAGAGAGTGATTCAGATCTCCCAAAAGGAGGCACCTAGTGACTGGTCTGCTGAATTACCCTCTACGCTCTGCTGACTAGATTGATTATCTCTCTGCTGACTTAGATACTTAGTTTCCACGTAGACATTTGCATGCAGACCCTTGTATTGTGTTGTTTGAACTTCAGACTGAACCCTGCCCACAGAGGCCATCAAGCACGCTAAATACCTCATTGGTTAAATTCTAGAAAAGAAAGCCTTTCAAATCCTAGACCTGTTTCAGAAAAGAGTGAGGTGGCACATCAGGGCTCAATTCAGTCATATACACAAAGGTGCCTAATGCCTTTTGAGATGCACTAGGATGTCTAAAGATACTGAGATGGAGCTGGCAGATGTGACATAGAACCTACTGGAGACCTCAGGCCAGGCAGGATAACCCCAGACATCTCAGACAGTACTAGACACCCATGCTCAGTGCAACTGCACTGTGGCCACCTCAGGAAATCTACATTAAAATTAGACAATTATTATAAGCACCATATCTCAGTTTTGACCACATGACAATCCTTGCTCTCCTCAGTCAGCACATGTACCTGTACTGCTCCGACCTTGGAAGGCTCTCTTGGAGGAAGTTGAAGTTTCCCACTATAGTTATTTACAACTAAGAATGCTTTTTGGGTTTGGTTATTTTTTTTTTATTTCTGCAATGCATCATGAGGATCAGATGATCTCAAACTACACTTCAAATGTCCTGACTTCACCTGAGGCTGGATGTGCAGCAGCACTCCTCTTTTTCATGGACTAACAATTGTAGGTATTTCCTTTCGTTCCTTGCCTACTTTGACAATGTGACCCTTCCTATTTCTTTGGTGTTCTCCATGTCATCCCATTCAAGTCTTATTTTTCTTTCTAAAACATTGTGCAATGTCCCTGGTAAACACCTTTCCAGTCTGTCCTCCATAATTTCCATTCAAACCAGAGGTCATCCTCCTGCCCAATCTAGTTGTTTGTTTCTTTCTGATATTTCTATTCCCAAGCTTTCCTGTCAGCCAGTTGAAGTGCACAGATGACATTAGGTGCTTAGGTATAACGCAATCCCCTCTCTGCAAATATGCTGTTAATGGAGCATAAAATGTACTTGATACAATGCATGCATTCCTTGAATCCTAGATTAAGTCCTATGGCAGGCACGTCAGCATTATCATTGTGGATAGCCAGCAGTTACAAGAAACACAGTGAAATTCTGAGCATGATGTAGTGCTCCATGTCTCTCTCACTTTCTGGAAAATAAACAATTATGGCCAAAATCCAGCCATGAGATGTTATTGCAGAATTAGATATGTCTTGAGGTTATCATTGTTGACAGTGGCTGAGCTTTCCCGTACCAAGGTCTAACTACTCTGAAATTTGTGAAACAAAATAATATTTGTACAAATGCAGTACAGCTACACAGTAGGTCTGACTGATTATTTCTCACTATAATGAAACTGCAATAATCAAAGAATCCATCTGTATTCCTAGAAAATATTTCTAGCTTCCTTTAGAAAACAGTTTTTCTCTTTTGGCTCCCAGTTTACCAGCATCATTTTTCCAGCTGCTGTTGACCTGGCCAACCCTTGAGCTGAACTTTTTCACCTTCTAACTGTCCTCATTTCGAGCCTCTGTGAGTCAACAGTTTCCAAAGATGGGCTTAGATTTTAAATTTTCATCCTGTTTTTTGTGTTTTTCTTTTTCCAATGGAATATTTCCATCTTGAAGATCTTGGCTAGATGAAGTCTTTAGCACTGCAGATATGAGCTTGTGTTTAATACTGACGGCCCTCCTCAAGCCAATTGCAAATGACTAGAGAGCTCTGATCTCCTTAGGGAGAGAATTTTCAATAATTACTTACTTCAGCACTATTAATTTTCAAAATAAGTAAAAGAAAGACTTATCTTGGACTCCAGGACTGGCAAAGCAGACCCGGATGCTGAGCCCTGAGAAGTTAAGAACACCCGGTTCTTCAGCTGGAATATTTTCCTTTGACTTCCTTTTGTACTGCAGAGAATATACTCCTGGTCTGGCTCAAGCTTAATAAGTGGGGCTTTCTTTATTAGAAACAGCATTTATTTCCGTGAGATTGCTGGTAGAGTGAGATACCTGTTTTCATGTAGTGGCAGAATCCAACCCCCAGGTGCAACACCTCTTACCTTAGAAAGGCTTATGCCTTTCTCATGTCAGATGTTATTTATGGCTGTGGCCTGTTTGGCCTCAGTGATCTTACGCATATGAATGTACCTTTGCAATTGTAATGGTTGGAGAACTAGGCCTTAAATGATGAAGACTGGAAATCAAAAATAAAACTTTGCTCAGTAAAGCTGCAGTCATCTGAGACAGGCAACCCTGGGAAGGATTCAGCACTGATCTGACTGCAGTGGGAGTGAAGGACAGCGAGTGCCCCAGATCTGCCTCTGGGAATGGTCACACTTGTCCTGCGAAGCTGGAACATTCACTGATCTCCACCATCCTTTCCCACCTGTGTGTTGGCAGGAGTCCCTGCTTTGCTGTTGGCACGAGGGAAGTGAAAGTTTATAATCTGCTTTAGTACAAAATCACCTCACTCAGCTGCAACTCCTGCTGATGTAGTTGAGCTAACTTCTACCTGCGTACTGAAGGAGTGGTAGATCCCATAGCTCAGCTCTAGGGTCAGCAATGGGATGGCAGCAAATTGAGGGGTTTTTGCAGCTGTAGCATGACAGCAGAGGGAATGGGAGGTGTTATTCAAGGGTTGGGGCATGGAGTTGAGAGCTACATAACAGTAAAATTAAGTAGAAACAATACATCGAACTGATTATTAAATTGTAATTAAATATGAACACTTTGATCTTCTTTGATTTATGCTTGTCAGAATGGAAAGTTTGACAAATTATCTCTTCTGCCTACGCCACATGTGGAGCTGTGGCTATGGTAATTTATTACTATTAGGACCCAATGAAGAGTACTTGAAGGCCCCAGTCCACAGCTTGGAGACTATGGAGGTAGGTGCCCAGAAATATCTGAGAAACAGGGGCTGAGAAGGACTGCATGGAGAAATACAAGGCAGACCTTATATTTGACTTTTCGTTGGTGTCGGTGGGAGGATTTTTGCTGTCCTGCCTGAGCACAGTGCATAATCAAAGAGTGGGAAGCACTGGGATACAGAAAAGCCCTCAGGTATCCAAAGTATTAGATTAAATAATGTCAGCACAATTTGCATTTTAAACATCTTTATGGGGACTCTGTGGCTTGTGAATTGCTATATTGGATGACAAAATAGACTAAATCAAATGTCTTACATTTTGTGCAGCAGTGCAGTTTTTCAACTCACTGATTAAAGGGGGCTTCTTCCCTCCCCTCTTTCATTCAAAAAAAAAAACAAAACAAAAAAAAAAACAAAAAACCAACATACAATCTAATTTTTAGTATCCTCAAATGAGTGTTTCTTCAAACATGAACTCCTTTGTCATAGCTGAGGAAAAAAATTATCTTATGAAAACATGCATTTCAGCCCTGTTTCTATTAATTTTTGAATGATTGCAAATGTCTCTTTTAGCATCTTTTAATTGGAGTGTAATAGTGCATCACTAGATTTCATAACCTTGCAGTCTGGCTTTTATCACCTCTTATCATTTCTCTTAAACATCGAATTCAGCAGGAGTTATGGCTGTTTCTATTAAGACCAAATTAGACCCATGGATGGATGAGAATAATGTTAGATACACGCTAAAAATTAGCAGGGCTCAATGCGCTCATGGTGTAGTTTTCTCCATTATACTATTGTCTGTCTCTGTGTATTTGTAAGTTGTACCTGTCTTGCAAAACCAGTGTCCAACAGTGGAAGTGACACTGATTCACCACTTGGCCCTACTAACACCCAATGTGAAACCTGTATTGGTGTTTAACAATCCAAAAAGTTTGGATTCCACCGATCTGATTTTTTTTTTTCTTTCAAAAGCTTCATTTCATCCAGTAAAATTTACTGTAAAGTGCAGGACTGCCTGTGTCGTAATCAGCATATTCACATCTTGGGACTGTACACAGCACCATCACTTTCATGAACCTCAGTGTACCTGCAGATTGGTTAAATTTATTTTTCCAGAGCCAGTAAGTGCTTCGCAACTTTAATTCTTCCAGAAATCATCTGAATTTACTTCAGCCCTCACAGTTTAATATTACAGTAGTTTTTGCATAAAACTCCCAACAATTTGGAGGGGAGGTAATCAGTATGCTCCACAGAGGGAGCGGCTCTAACCTTAAACAGTAACAAGTCAATTAAAAAGTTATTCAGAATCAGCTTGCAATGCCCACAAGTGTTAACATGGAGAGGGAAATGGAAACAGAGAACAGCATTCATAAGTATTTTAGACAAATATTTTCCCTTACAGGTGGCTTAGTACTTGGGAAAGCTCACAAATAGAATTGAGTAAGGAACAAAGTAAATCAACTTCCACAGGGAAGGTGAGTTGCTGACCTTTTGTTGTTGTTGTTCTGGTTAGGAGAAAAAAAAAACAAACTAAATTTTTCTGCATAAGATCCATGTAGACAGTTTGTTTAGATTCTTTATAGTGTATGTATTATCTGTTTTTATGCTACATAAGATTTTAAAATATAATTTTAAAACATTTGAAGTAGATGGGAGAAGTAAAATATTTTTACCCTATTTTAGCCCTAAAATACCAAAATAGATAGTTTTAAGAGTATTATAGATACTTCCTTTTATACTGAATGGGTACAACACTCACTTTCACTGAAACTTAATTTCTTAACCAAAGAAATTTCCTAAGCCACTCAAACCTAATATCTGTGAGGATTCAGAGCAGTAGATACATGAATATAAAAGCAACTGCAGTCATTCCTGACCTCTACCTGTTTGTTTCTATCGGTCTTTTTCACCCACTCCCACAACACCTAGAATGAGGTATTTCAGCTCTGCATTGCCCTGGATTTTTTCCCAGTTCGAGATAGACCACGGATTCGCTCGCTGAGCTTGTGGCCTTTCCTCACCACATCTGCTGAGAGCAGAGACTGGAGACTATCCAGAGCTCGGGAATGGGCTTCAGCTCTTGTTGGCAGCATGGAAAAAATTAAGAAGGGCTGTGTCAAGTTGCTATGACCTAACAAAAATCCTACATCTCAGCCTGAAAATACTCCCATTTGTACTGCTGTCTTCATGCCTCTGTTAATGCACTACTGGAAGATATCAGTATGTATTTAAGGAGCTTCCCCTTGGTGGACACACTGCATTTGACTGTTTGTCAAAGTCCTGTGTATATTTCAATATCATTTTTTCAGAGTTGGTTGCATGATCTTATGGATCAGAGAAGGGCTGAAGAAGACCGTGAGAGTAACAGTGCTTCCCAATGAAAAGGCATTGGTGCAGATCAGACCCACTACCAGTCATTGCACTTCGAGTTTCCTGTGGGCTTCCTTTAGACTGTCAGAAATGTCTGGGAGCACGAGGCTTTGAGGTTACAGTGGAAACTTGGCATGGTTCTTCACTAAGCGGTGTTTCTTAATAAAATGTTCACATTCAACTCAACCAGTCTTAATTTTGCCTAATCCACTTTGCATATTTCCGATTATGCTGCCTGGAACTTCATAAAGCAAATTAACACCTGTGCCATTCCAATGCCTCCCAGCTGTCCCCACCTTTGTTTGACCCTGTCATAGGCTTGCACTGTACAAGGCAGAATGTATGGGAGTGGAGAAGGGAGGCAGGAGGTGCATCGTGCGAGCACATACTGACTCCAGCAGGATGCACAGACAAAATGCAAGCTGCCCGTGCATAGAAGGGCCAGTAGGAATTTTACCAAAGATATAAAAAAAGTAATTCACTGGCTGCACATTGACCTACGGCAGACACACGCTGAGGACACCAAGAAAAAATGAGGACTGAAAATTAGCCATGATTAAACCATCCCATCTCATGCTTTATTGACTGCAAGTAGATACGCTAGATCTGATGTTAGCGGTAACCCCGTGGCACAGAAAAACAGAAATAGAAATTGCAAAAGGTACTTGTGCTTGAAGCCAGCCAGTTCATTTTCCACAGTGGTGGGCACTGGTTGAGAAAGGAGGAAAGCAGTGTCATAAAATAGATATGTTGATTCACTGGGTACCTCATGCACTGGCAAGATTTGCCCTGCTTCTGATTCTTCAACAGACTCTTTCTGAAACCTTTAATATGTCATCTGAGCCTCATTCAAAGTCCTTTGAAGTCACTTTGAAAAGATGACTGAGAGCTGAGGCTGAAATTTATAGCTATAGCTACATGGAGGATTTATTTTCTTTTTACCATGTGCATCAGGGCAAAATGGACATGCTCATCACTAGCTTCAAGATGTGAGTTAAAAAAAAAAAGATGTTGAGAGGTGGAAAAGGAGGAAAAAAAGACCACCCTATCCTTGTGTCTGACTGCTTACCAACTGATGGTCCACAGCTGATCTCAGAATAAAAAATTGAGCCAGTGTTGCCCCATTTCAGCCACTGCTTTGCAAAAACCCAGTTACTCTCATGAATAGAGCCTGCATGAAATCTTTTGGTAACCTGTGCCAAACAGCCCAAATCAATTATATTAGTGGAGAGCTGTGATGTAGAAATACTCTGTAAACCTGATCGGTGGGTTGAATTGCAGTCACGGCAGCTTTGGAAGTGAGAAGAAATCTCCCATCCTTTCCTGCTTTATGATGTAAAAGAGAGTGGAACTGGAATGAATGACCTGTACTATTTTCAAGATTTGAAAGGAAGTTAGAGTTTTTCTTAGGACTGGAATATGACTGCGTTGTAAAGGAAGGTATGTTTATGATTGAAAGATGTGTTCCAGGTTTGTCTGAAACAGAAAATATTTCTATTTTCAGGGGAAAAAAATGGTTGTTTTCACTGCAGCAAGAGCTTGCCTTCATTCTAATAGGAACTTCCTTCTTCAGGATAATTTCTAGTTATGTTCAAATATTTTATGTATTCAACAATGTTTAAAATCATTGAGACAAGCATCTGGTTAAGCAGACAGTTCCAAACGAGGTTCTTGCTCTATAGGCTTGCAGGCAGATGGGGAAATCTCCACTCAATCCCAAGGAGAGAGAGAGTTAAAGCATTTTTTACTTAGAGACCTGAAGTCTGCTTTTGAATATTCTTGTTCAGTTCAGCAAGTTGCATGTGCTATTAATTTTAATGATGCTATTAGACCAGCAGAGGCCGTCATCCGTTACTGTGCATCTCTAACAGAGTGAGAGACCCATGCACACCGGCTACGTCACCCTGAACAAAAGCACATCTGCACTAACGCACTCCATGCTGCAGATCTCAACTAGCAGAGGAGATAGGAAGACAGGTGAAAGTGCGCATGTTTTAAGGAGCTGGCTGAAAAACTAAGATTTCTCAACAGTAAGCAACACAGAAGATAAACAAGAATATTATTAAGTTTGTAGCCAGTACCTGGTCATTTTGCCTTGTGATATATATATATAAAAGTGGTAAAATAGACTTTCCTAACCTAATTCTCTTACCCAAGTTGAAAATGACAAGCAAATAAAATACTTTTGCTCTTCTTACCAGTTTCTGAGCCTTTGCTGACTCTAAGGATGTCTCTACTAATTATAGGATACAGATAACCCAAGCTGGCTTTAAGTAGACCACTGTAACAGAGCAGCCAAGGATAGTTACACTTCATGCAGTCTCCAAGCCAATTTCCAGTTAGCTCAGATACCTTTATACAGGACATGTTTTATAGGGGAAAACAGTCCAAGCATCCAAAATTGTTAAGCACAGTGAGAACATTTCTGAAGGTTTAGGGTCAAAGTGCTTTACTTTCTTACCTTAAACTTTATACATGACAGCTACCACCCAGAATTGCCATATTTAGCAGAAAAATGTTGAAAATAGGGGGAATAGGAGTGCTATGGGACTGACACAGTTACAGACAAAGACTAAAAAAACTAGAATTTCTGAGAAGAACACAAAAATATGGGATAATTTCTCCCAAATGCATTTGCTAAGGAAAAGCATAATAAATCATAATTCTCAACCTGGCTTTGTTAATTTTCCTAAGCTTTAATTAGGAACATACCAGACGGCTAATCAGGAAAGGATCATACCTGTTAATGTTTGAAGAGAAGACAGCTTGTCCTAAACATTTCTGAGTGACAGTGATCCGGGGAAACTAGTAATTGTGTGTACTTTACATATACAGAGACATAATCATAATAAGAAGAGGAAAGCAAATAAAATAAGAGCTTTTGTTGGCCATATTCATCCAAGGCAGGTCTATTCGTGGCATTCAATTATGTGTGTAAATCAATGCTACTGCTTTGCTAAAATTACAATACAGTATTTATTGCAGCAGTGCATTGGTTTTAACGCTGCTATGTTCCAGCTTGCCAAGGTCATTGAAAGTAATTTCTGAAAAAACAAGGAACCCCACTCCCTAAGAACAACTATGCCCCATGGAAAAGGACCTTGAAGGGTTAAAGTTCAATGCAGAAGGTGTGAGAACATTTCACAGTGCTACACCTAATTATAAGTTAAAGTAACATGTCTCAGGAGGAGGAAGAATATGAAAGCAAAGTCTTCTCTGGGACACTGGGGACAAGAGGTTTGGCTGTTCTTGTATTTTTTCCCTGGGAGATCATCCTGCTGGCAGTCCTCGTGGCTTCAGGACAGTTTGTAACAGCTCAGTTTTGAGAGGGGGGAGCACAGATTGCAGAAGGAAGAGTTTGTGGAAAACAAAATCAGTCTGTAAGCACATGCTATAGGCAAATATTTTTCTCCACAGGAGGCCAATTTAGCGCTGGAAACGTGGAGACTGTGTGTTATTTATCTCCCAAAACACAGGACTTGATGGGAGACATATGACTTGGGCTTGTACGAAGGTATTCTAAGATGATAGCAGTCACAGATGGTGTGAGAGGGTATTGCAGGGGAAAAACATCTTAGGTAGTTTAAGCTAAATCAGAATCAAAGCAGTTTAGTTATTTTTTATCAACACATACTTATGGCCTCAAGTTGCGCCAAGGGAGATTTAGACTGGACGTTAGGAGAAATTTCTTTACTGAAAGAGTGGTCAGGCCTTGGAACAGGCTGCCCAGGGAAGTGGTGGAGTCACCATCCCTGGAAGTATTTAAAAGACGTGTAGATGAGGCCCTTAGGGACATGGTGTAGTGGGCATGGTGGTGTTGGGTTGACGGTTGGACTCGATGATCTTAGAGGTCTTTTCCAACCTTAACGATTCTATGATTCTATGATTAACTGGCAAATGGTGAACTGTATGTTCAGGGTCAGAATCAGTAGTATGACCGATGATTACAATACCAGACACTTACAAATGTTAACAAAAACCTACAGATTTCTAAACGTGCCGTCCCTCGCTGGCTGGGTGCCGGGTCCCTGTGGCGTCCCAGGGGAGGATGCTCCACCCAGCCTGGGCAGGGTGGGGGTGCCACAGGTCAACTTCTGGCAGCCCCAAACCAGGTTCAGGCTGCTACTCTTCTCATCCAAGTTCTCTGTCCCCATCCCAAATTTTCATGCTGCTTCTTTACTTCTTTTTAGGATGATTCTTCCTTCATTTCAGAAATCCCTTTGTAGTTCACCAGTTACTGTTTAATATGGCTGAGGGTCATCTTCTTACTTAACAAGATGAGTTTTGGGCGCATGCCCTCCAGACACTTTTGTGTGCTTTACCCACACTGTCTGCTCTCACACTTGTATGCTAACAGGGGCTGTTGTCCAGGCCATTTGCCAAGTGGGATGTGCAAGCTCTCCCACAAAGCGTGTGAGCTACAACACCTTAAACTACATCTCTGGCTTTGAATTGTAATATTAAAATTGTGATTGTTACAGTTGAAAGGAGTTGAAAGTGGCCACTTGTTCTCATCGTTTCCTACTTGAGTTCCCAGAGGTTTTTCCCCTTGAGGTTTATTCCTTGCATATAAGTCTTTTTTCACATTTCTGTGTTTATACTGATAAAATTGTCTTTAAATATAGCTGTTTTTTCTATTAATTGCCTGTAGGCTGAAGTCATAAATCTCTAACAGCTATAACTAAAGCATCTGGCAGCCATTTTAGATTTGGTTCACAGGAAGAGGTTGCAGAGGAGACTTATCTGTTAAGCTTTCTCCTTGAAAATGTGCAATTGTTCTCTTTGTTTTATGTAGAAAAGGAGCATATAAATGATCTTAAGAGCCTCAAGAAAATATTATAGGGCAAACCATATTTTCCTTGCCCATGCTAATCACATTAGGGAGAGCTGTGGATTAATTGGCCCAATCCCTGTATAGTTTTGTCACATTTTCTTTGCTCCTTCCCTGCTGTAGAACCCCATTAAACAGTTCTCTTCACCATATGCAGAGAGAGAGAGCAGCCTATCCTCATAATTTTGGTATGCATGTACATAGTGGATCTGAATATCCATTATTACAGAAACAAATACAGATAGGGACCTCCTTATTAACGTTCTCTGTACACAAAGACAAATGAAAAGACAATATCATTAGGATCCCAAAGAGAGTCAGTATTGACTGAAGGGTGGCAGCTACGTTAGAATCAGGGGTTGTAGAAAGTTTTCACTTGCTTTTCTCAGACTTCTTTATTGTGATCAGATTTCTTCTGCAGTACTGAAATGTATCTTTTGGCAGGCCAAGCAAGGAGTTGTAGTACCATGGGAACTATTTATGACCGTTGGATCCTCAAGTATGTTACTGATGCACTAACACAATTTCATTGATCCCAGTGGAATGTATTATGGTTCATATAGCTGAAGCATGGTGCAGCTGGCAGTAAAATACAGAGACCTGCTATATCCTCCACTTGTTTAGATAAGTTTATTAGTTCCTGGGCTCAGATGACTTTACCTGCTGCTCCCTTATTATTTCTGCAAGCATTAACAAATTGAAAATGTGACGGGAGACCCTGGGCTCACTTGGAGCTCAGGCAACTTATGATCTTATGCTTCAGTGCTGTTAAGATGCCACATGCTGTTGTGCTTCCCGTACTATGTTAAAAATCATCTTGCAGATGTCTTTTTATTTCTGAGGCATATTACAAGGCTTATCAGAGGTACGGAGTCTTGCTTTTCAATTCTTCTCATCCTACTTCTGGATAAAGGCTGTATTGGCTACTGAGCTTGCAAGAGATAAGCAAATCCTTGGGCCTGAGGGACAACTGCCTGTCATGAGGTCTGCTTTTTAATTAAGAGGGCTGAGAAGCAGTGACCTTGCTGTACTTTCTACATACAAGGGCAGGAGTAGGATTAGCGATGCATCCTTTCGGGATATTACATTGGTTTGAGGGAACCTTGCTTTCAAATGAGCATCATCCAACTTCAGCAGGTTTCAATTTTGTACACACAGTAGCTCAGGGCACATTACTTACCCTTTACCTAAAGGAAACAGAGTCGTCTTCTTCATAAGTAGGTGAATGAGCATGTCTGTGAGACGGACACCTTCGGCTGTGGTCCCGCATTCAGAAGGGAGCTAGTCAAAATATATTACAAAGGATTTGAGACGTGCTTGTAAAAACACTGGGCCAGCCTCTGAGGCAAACTAGATCAATAATTTTCACCAGCTGAGTATCCAGACTCCTCATGAAAAGCAAAGAAGTAACACAGATACATCTGATTTAACAGGAAACCTCTTCTTTGAATCCAATTATAAGTGGTGACTGCAAATGAAGACGGGGCTATGCTATGCAGTAGTAGTTCTGTTACATTCCCCCTCCTCATCCCAGGCAATTATTGCCTTCAACAGCAGGAGGAAAAGCAAAGAGCATCTCCTCTCATTTATTTGATGGTGCTGAAAAGCAGTTTGGAAAACTCCACAGCACTTTTCTCCTGTGCTCACACCACATAAATGAGGGAATCGTTACAACTGTCTTTTTTTTTTTCTCGCAAGGACATTGAATACTGCTCTCAGGGTGAAAGCACTTGTACCTGATCAAGGCAAGTAAAAGCAGCAGTCAGGGCAGCAAAGCGTGCATGGCACAGGCAGGTCCTGCCCGTGGCTGTACCTTGGAATACACTATTTCGTGCGAGTTTTCTTTATGTAGAGAAAAAGGCCAACAACACCATGACTCCCAGAAACATGAGTAAAACATTCAGAGCTCTCTGCGCACCACATAGACTACATAAAGGAATGCCAAAACTGATTTGTGATAAATTGACCCCTCAGAAGGAGCTGTCTCTCTCTCTAATCAAATATAGTCAAAACAACCAGTTCAAGCTAATTTTTGAAGAGCTAATGATAGGTGTGCTAAGTCCCAGATGAGATCCCACAGCCCATTCTCGGGACTGACAGGGATTTTCAAAATGAGTGGCATCTCTGCAGTCAAGCGTGGACAGGGGTGCAGTTCCTCTGCCCACACCTCGATCCCATGAGTCCCAGACTTGGTTTGGAAACCATGCAGCTCAGACCAAGGCTAGCGAGGAGGGTCATGTACACAGCCGGCTTCCCAGGTCAAGGCAGCTTGCGTCACGTTGTCTGGGAATACATTGTATGTGATTGTGTAATGAGACCTTAACTGCCCTTTGAAAACATCCGTCATTTTTTCATGACGGCTGATATCAGCAATTCCTTCTTCGTTGTCTAAGCCCTATCTGACTCCTGCTTCTAGCTGAATCTCATCACCCGGAGTAAGTGCTCTAGGGAAGAGCAGTAGTTGTAAAATATCTTGAGTAAAGCTTTTGCCATCTGATTGCAAAGCATTTTCTGTGATTGAGAAAAATACAGGCTGGATGAATGGGCTTAAATGGGCTGAATATTAGTTGGATTACCAGGCTCAAAGGGCAGTAATGAATAGTTCAGCATCCAGCTGGCAACCAGTAACAAGTGGAGTACAATAGGGGTTGATTCTGGAATGATATTATTCCGCATCTTTATCAATGGTCTGCATGATCAGACAGAATGCATCTTCAGCAAATTTGCAGGTGAAGATGGGGTGGATGGAAATATGCTAAGTGACGGTAAAACTTCAAGTCACAAGGAACTTGATAAACTTGAGCCTGGGGCCAACAGAAATCTCACGATGTTCAGAAATGAAACAACACAAAATTCTGTACATGAGACTTTCAAACTGCATACTTGGCTGCAACAGAAGGAGCATGGCCAGCATATTAGAAGTTGTAACCTTCTCCTGCTTGCTTATAGGGAAGTCACACCTGCAATGTTGCGATTTGTTTTGGGTCCCCTAGTTCAAGGACTTAAAGCATACAATCTTCAAGAAGAGGATGGGGGACTTGAGTTTGTTTAACCTGGAAAAAGAAATCCAAAGAAGAATCTAATTACAAACTACTTGAAGGAGGGTTTTGAAGGTGATGGAGCCAAATTCAGCTTAGTAATAATGGCAGGTGGTAAAACATTCAGCAATACCTATAAAGTGGAGCTTGGGAGGTTGAGGTTGGATATTAGGAAAACCATCTTCACTAGAAGGGTGGTGCAGTCCTGAAATAGCTTGCCAAGAGAGGCTGTTGAATCTCCAGTCTCAGACGTTTTCAAAATTCAGCTAAACAATGATATTGTTTGCATGATTTGCTGTCAGCAACAGCTCTGCTTAAGGTTGGATGTTGGATTAAGTCCCTCCAGAGGTCTTTTCTAGCTGACGTTTCTATGATTTGTTCTCCATAAGTGCATTGACCACATGGATATGACAAACACTAACTGAGAACAGTTCATTTTCCCACCTCTTTCTAGTGGCTGTGTTAGGCAATGTTGGCAGAGTTTTATTTTACAGTCAACATGCCATAAAAGTCTTGTCCTTCACACAACAGAATCATAGGAAAAATCACTGCATTGGAAGGGTATATCTGGAGGTCTAGTCCAATCTCCTCAAAGAGCTATCTTCAGAGTAAGATCAGGTTGTTCAAGGTTATTCAGCTTTTTGAAAATCTCCAATCTTGTCAAGCTGTTCCAGTGCTTAACCACTCTCATAATGAAGAACTTTTTTTTCTAATGTGTAATTGAAATATCTCTTGTTGTAACTTGTTCCCACTGTCCCTTTTCACTATGTGTGTCTGCGAAGAGCCTGTTTCTCCTGTCAGCCACTCATTAGGACATGGAAGACTGCAAGTGAACCCTCCCTTAATCTTCTGTTTCCTGGTTGAATAAACCCAACTCCCTCAGCCTCTCTTTGTAAGTTGAGTGCTCCAGATCGAGTTCAACGCCATCACTACAACAGCACATCGCTGATTTTTATTCAATTTGTTGCCCCCCAGGAACCGCAGGACCTTTCTTGCAAAGCTTCTTTCTAACCAGTCAGTCTTTGAACAGCAACCCTGTCCTCCAGGTTATCAGTTATTCCCCCAATTTGTTGTAATTCGCTGTAATCCACAAACTTGTTAAATCCAGCCAGTTTATTTGCAACTTTTCTGTTCAACCATTCAGCCCATCCGCCCTCAGTCTGGCTACAAGGACACCATGGGAGACTGTGTGAAAGGACTTTCTAAAGTCAAGGCAAAAAACATCCACTTCTCTTCCCTCGTCCTCAGAGCCCGTCTTCTCCCAGAAAGCAATTAGGTTGGTATAGCAAGATTTAACCTTGGCAAACCCAATCTAGCTGTTTCCAGTCACCTTCATGTCCTTCATGAGCATGGAAATGGCTTCCTTGGAGAATTCCTCCAGCAATTTCCCAGGCAAGAGGCAAGACTGACCAATCAGTTCCCCCTTGATTTTTTGCAGATGAGAGAAACAATTACCTTTTTTTTCCAGTCTGCAGGGAACCCCCAATCACCACAGCCTTTCAAAGATGATAGAAAGTGGCCTCAGAATGAAGCCGGCCAAATCCCGCAGCACCATGCAAAACATGTACCAGAGAATTAAATCTATAATTACATTTTCTAAGGGAGCTCAGAAATATCCTTCCCCTTAGCTAGAGCTTGTATAGAATTAAGTCAGCAGATTCAGAACAGGGACGCTTTCCCCCTCTCCTTCTATATCACAATTCTTAATGTATTATTTTCTAGCTGTTCCTAAGAAATAAGGGAGGATATAAAGGCTAAAAATAAAACCAAAAGGGTTTAATTTTAAAAAAAAATAATAATTTCAGAAATACATTGGAAAATGCAAAGTAGGGAAAGCTTTGGAAAGAGCAAGAAAAAAGTTCTCCTGGAAAGGTTTCAGAAGCAAAACTGAAATGAGCAGCAAAATAAACTGACCCATGAAAAATCAAAGCCCTTCTGTTGGTCTCCAGCAGGCATCATGTCTCTCTTCATTAAAGGAGTAACAGAAGAACAGATGAGCTGCCCTTGCTGTTCCTTTTGCATAGCTGCCAATGGTGCAACACACAGGTGTTGCCAACTCTCTGTGCTGTGCAGAACTCAGATTAAAAGCAGCTATTGTTTCTTTGATTTTTTTCCTGGTCTTTTTTTCCATCTTCTAACCATTCTTATTTTATTTTTTCCCCTTTTTCTGTGGCATTTATTGATTTTTTTTCCCCTTGAATTCTTTTTTCATTGTGCTTCTTTTCACTATACTTATTTTTTATGGCTCTCCTGGCATGCTTTTTGGTTATTCTGTGGTACCCAGCATAGCTCCCTGACATAGCTTTCCACCTCCTGACTCTTGTCTCCTATTTTACAGTCTCCAGACATACAGACTCCTATATCCGTGTGGCACAAATGCAGATAAACCCTATTCCATGCCTAGAGCTCCAGAGCATTAATGTAACACAAAAAACAATAATACACCATAACAGTTAGGAAAATGTATTTGTATTACCAGGGAAAGTTATTGAAACAGTTTCCCAAGGCAACTTGCAAATTCATCACTGTTGAATGACTTTACAGTTAAACTAACCTACCTCCAGGTCTCGATAGTCAGAACTAGTGAAGTATCTCAGATTATTTCTGCATATAGTCTCTTTCCTGGCTGTGCACAGAGCAGAAAACTCAGTCGGGTCCTTGTTATCCTGTGTCTTGATCCCTGCCCACCTTCCGAATGACACCACTTTTGTTTCCCTCTTATTCACTCTGAACCGTACTGTGAGACCAGTGTTTATCAGACCCATTGGCAGCAGGTTTATCTCTCCCCCTTCCTATCTCCAGGGCTAAATCCCCTCCACATTCAAGTCTGAAATTTGTTTCTCGTTCCCCAGTACGTGCTTGCAGCCGTTAGTTGCAGCCATTTCTTGCTCCCTGGCTCGGAGGAGCAGAGTTGCTGCCCTGTTTCCTGAGCACTGCCAGGATTTATGTGAATGATCTTTCTTAATGTTTCGTGTCCCATTTTAATGCCAGTCTTGGAGATGGAGACCCACAGCTTGAGAAATGTTCCTGTCACTGTGACAATATCCTCCTTTTTGAGATTCTCTTTCGGTTCCTGCTCTCTAACACATCAAACATCAGGCATGGACGGTTTATCCCAGACCTGCCAGGACACTTTCATTCAATGTAGCACAAGTATATCAAGGCTGCTCTTGACATCAGCAGCATGTTAAGTTTTCAGACACCTTCAGCTTGGCCTGTCGTGCTGCGTGTCCCATAAACACCTGGAAGCCAGCTTCATTGCTTGCTTTCATACCTTCCAAGATCTGTTCTGTCCTGACACCTGCAAAAAATAAGGGAACTGTTAAGCTCTGCCAGCACAACAGCCTCATTTTGATGACCAAAATGCTTTTTTTTTTTTTGAGAAAATTTATTGTTTCTTCTCTCATACTGGATTATAGATACTTGCAGGGCAGGGAACCATGCTGTGCTGTCTTTTAGGCAGCACCTGGCACATAACAGAATTGGGGCTTCTAAGCCAAAATGGTGTTAATGTTCTCTGCATGTCATGTTTACCTGACCCAGCCGGGAGATTCAGTCAACACTTGAGCTTGTGGGGAAAAATTTCTCCTGGAGCCTCATGTCCTGGTAAGGACAGATCCACACCGCTTGGCTGGGCAGCCAGGCACCTGCCTTCCACAAACCTGCACATCCATCATAGCTCTGCTGCTCTCCTTGCCTGCTCCAGAGCCATGAAAAGCACCAGGCTGCAGCGAGCTTCAGCTGTTCCTTCACCAGAGCATCAGTCCCAATCCCTGTTCCTCCCAGTTCCCTGGTGGTAGTTTGTCCTGGTTTCAGCTGGGATAGGGTTAAATTTCTTCCTAGTGCTGTGTTTTGGATTTAGTACGAGGAGAATGTTGATAACACACTGATGTTTTCAGTTGTTGTTAAGTGCCCTCCTAGTCCAAGGACAGCTCCCGTGCCTACTGACTGAGCTAGGTACACAAGATGGGAGGGAACGTAATCAGGACAGCCAGCCCAGCTGGCCAATGGGGTATTCCATACCATGTGACGTCATGCTCAGTATATGAACGGTAGGCGTGATCCAGGAAGTACCGATCGCTACTTGGTTATCGGTCAGCGCGGGTGGTGAGCAATTGCACTGTGCATCACTCATTTTGTATATTCTATCATTATTTATTATCATTATTTTCCCTTTTCTGTTCTATTAAACTGTCTTTATCTCAACCCACGAGTTTTTCTCACTCTTACCCTTCCGATTCTCTCCCCGTCCCACTGGGGGTGTGGGGGAGTGAGCGAGTTGTTGTGTGGTATTTGGCTGCCTGCCGCGTTAAACCACGACACAGTTATAAAGCCTTTCTGCACCCCTTCTTCCAACCTCCTCCCATGGTAGGAGCAGCCCACAGGACATTCAGGGATAAATAAAACTAATTTTTGCCTAACACTGTGGAGAAGTCCTGAGGTAACCTTCTCCCCATGCCCAAATCCCTGGGGAGTTGGATCATTAAATGTGCTCCGAGCTTGTCCAGCACTCAAAGACTGGGGCAGGAGGAAACTCTCATCCATAGTTCTCACAGGAGCCAGTTCCGGACAACAGGGATATAGAAACCTGTTGCATTAGCAATGCTAATACCAGGTACTAACATAGGGGAAGAACTGGAATTGTCAAACCTTCCTAGTAAAGCGGTTTCCTGTGACAGTCGGTGGGTTAAATACCAGCTTTCCAAAGAAAGAAACGACATAGCTGAATCCTGATGACAGTTTGATTCCAGGAGGAAACATTTGTTTTATAAACTGAAATTCTTTCTTTGCTGCAAGAGAGATCCAACTGTTCTCCAGCCTCTTCTGATTCCTCAGGGAATCACATGGGTTTTTTTTCATTTTCTGGTGATGCTGATTTCAGGTGATGCTAATTTCAATACAAATTTTTATGTTTTTTTTTCATATCCCCAGAAATATGTCTGCTAAGTTCTGCCATCCCCTTGATGTGCAGTTTCTTGGCATCGCTGCACAGCAGCATGGTTTAATGAGAGGGAAGTGCTGGAGTTACCCGCTGGCACCTGCTCTCATTCCCTCTCCAACTTCTCTTTAGATTGAATGAACTTCTGTTATGCCGGATATTAAATTGCACGGAATCCTACACTTGGCCAATTCTATTATCCTCTGTCTTGCATTTTTCAAAAAGACAATCACAGTTGGCCACTCTAAAAAGGTCTTATATTGTTTGCATAGCATATAGCTTATACACTGCACACAGTGAATTTAGTACACAAATATCCAAGCATGTTGTCAGAAACCAGTAACCGAGAACTGGAATATATACAACAAAACAGCCAGGAGTGCTGACGTCATTAAAGAAAACCCCGGTGCCAGAACAGGCACCACAGCCGGGGGTGACAGTGTGGCTGAGGAAATGTCCCCAGACCCATGAAAGCGTGGTGGAGTCATAAATACCAGCCTTATGACATTTCTTCATCCACACTAACAGCCTTCTTCCTCCATGGATAAGTCAGGTTTAAGAATGGTTACGCTGGGACATGCAGCAGACACAGGGAACTGTGGCTTTTAAGTTTTGAAGCTGTTAAGTTCCCTGGCTATTTCCAGCCAGGAGCAGGTTCTGCCCACCCATAGCACCTCTCACCTGTGACCTCCTGGAAGTGAGCTTCGTGCCCCCTTCTAAGCCACGTAAAAGGCACTAGGACAGTATGAAGGACTCAGAGGAGCCCAAGATCAATAGACCAATACTTAGCAGCAGGGAGCATCAGAGTGGAAGAATTGGCTGCTCTAACCTGCAGTACAAACGACGCATTGCTACCTCCTCCGGCAGCTGCCAAAAGCAGGAGCAGTGGCTACCGCAGGCAGCAAGGGAAGGCTCTCCTCCTCCTCACCTAAACTGTCTCAGACCCCACTAAACCTTCACAGCACCCAAAACCCACCCTGAGCTTGCTGGCATCTCACTGATGCCCCTCAGCCCTGTACTCAAACTTGCAGTAAGCCTTTCCTCTCTGCCTGAACCAGGTCTGCTGTCACAGCAAAAGTGAATTTCGTCATCCTTTGGATATCATCCTAAGGTAGTTGATCTCATTCCTGCCTGCAGTGCTGAAAAGCCTTGAAATGGCTCCTCCCCAAAATGAAGCTAAAAGAGTATTTTCCTTTGCTGAGGAACGGAGAGGAGGATCTACTGAATGCCTCCTGCAAATTGTGTGGGCTCTGGGGAGGTGGCTGCTTGCAGAGGATCCCTTAGCCACAGTCTCCTGCAGGAGCTGTGCTCTGCACAGCAAGGGATCTCTTTGCCTGTGTGTACCCCCAAATTCAGGCAGTACAGCTCCCAGATTGGGCTTCCCCAAAATCAGATCCCACATATTAAAGCATTTTGTAGGCTCTCATAAGTTAACACCAGAGCAGAGAGTCGAATACTTTTGCTTCTTCAGCCAATGCTCCATCCACTAGATCTCACTATATCTTATATAACAACTGTTTAACTAGATAAAATCCACCCCAAATGTTAAGTTGAAGTGAACAGGAAGATTTTCTTCATAACAGTTGAAACATTGTTTCAACCTTTGGAAAATGCATCTGAAATACATTTTAAAAATACTTTAAAGTCATTCTGAAAATGCCAAAACTAGCTTTTCAACATTTGCTCTGTGTTTTTCTCTGTTTTTTATGAAATTTCACTAGATTTTGTGACAAATCAACAAAATCAGTATTTTTTACAAGTCTTGCTTACCTTAGAGTTCTTCCATCTGCTCTAACAACTGATGGAGACAAAATTTGTTGTCTGCTGATTTCAACGGGGACTCTGTTCTTAATCTCACTGGAGCCGTCTTTTGAGGCCAAACATTTATAATGCATACACATTCAGCTCATATTTAAAGAATGACTCGGTGGTTTTAAAAAATACTGAACTAAAGTAACCACATTCCTGCTATGTGATGGACTAGTCTTGCAAAAAGGACTGCTTCCAAGTGACACCATGCATGAGAGCTCGCAGATTATCACCTGACATAAGTAATCAGGTTGGAAAATTGCTGCTACTGTAATTGAGTCATTCAATTGCAACTATTGTTGGAGTTATCTCCTCCCCCCTGGCCCAGGAGGCAAAGACAGATGAGCAGTAAAATCCTTGTACTTGAAACACTCCTAGCATAGAAAACTGCAATGCCACTGTTTTGTTTTCCAGAAATTAAAGCTGATCCTCAGGGGAAAGGTGTCATTTCAAGATGCAGGGAAATTTATCTATGAATCCAGAGGAGACTGTCAAAGTGAATATGTCTGAATCAGCCAGTATTGGGACTGAGGCTTCATTGGCTTACAGCTTTCCTTGCCTATTTATAATTTCTAAAAGTTAGGTACAAAAGAGTCTAGCAGTAGAAACCTGTTGGGAATTTTTATTTGGTCACACCCTACTTGGGCATTTGCTCACCATCTCCGGGTGTAAGGATCAAAGCAAATGAGAATTTCAAATATACTGGATCTGATGGTCTACTTTGAAAATTCAAAGTAGCATCAATCATCCAAGTCAGTCAATTGATCATCACATTGCACACATCAAAACATTACAAGGGGTAAAGACTAGCTAAAATTCTTCTACAGTTCTGCCTTGCAAAGCAGGTTGATGGTCTAAGTATATCAGGACAACAAGCTTGTCTCCCCAGGCTCTGCAACACAAGCGTAACCTCAGCCTTTCAAAGTACATGAAGCCCTATGCATGCCGTTAATTATAAATAGTGTTGAAATGGAAGCTTAAAAATGGAAGGTCATGTTCCCTCCATCTGAACATTAAATCCCTTCAAGATCAGGCTGTCCTAGATAGAAGTAGCTGCATTCAGCTGTATGGTATCTGTATTACAAAATGTTCTTTGAAATGATCAGGTGGTAAAAGGAGCTTGACTTGTACTTTACCGAAGAGCCAAAGCAAAGAGGAAAGGTTAGATACACTGCCTTTTCTAACCGCTCAGCTAACAGCACAAGCATGTTTGTTATAGCCACTTGACCTCAGGAATGTCTAACTCTGAGCTCTCTTTATCCCACTGGAGATGGGCTTCAAGGAAAGGGCAAAGCCCACAAAGCATGGGATATAAGGCCTGTAACCATTCAAATACATACGTTGGATTTGCCAGTATGCCAGGAACCATGATCTGCTTGGTAGGATTTATCACAGTCACCCTTCTTTAAACTAATATTCAATCACAAATGTAAAAAATTGAGATCCAGAAACCTTTGCTAGTTTTCTGCAGTTGCAGATTAAAACAGGCCAGAATTACTTTGTTCTTCCCTGAAGGACAACAACCAGCAGAAAGCCGTGCCAAGCCTGACTCCAGACCTGTCCTTGGAGAAGTGCTGTCTCTGCTCCCCTCAGGCCTCACTTTGTCCCACTGCTTTTCTTTCTGCCTATGATAACCTTGCCAATGTTAGCTGTTTCTCACAGTGCTAACCTGCCAAAGACAAATCCTGTGAACCAAACCCCCCCCAAATGTTCGTGCAAATGACTTAGCGTCTTGTCTGACCGTGCCACAGCAACCACTTCCTGAAGGACTGCTGTGTCTCACCAGAAGCACTTTGCACCAGCATTGCCTGGACAGTCTTCGGGTTGTTGAGGGGATCTGGAGTCTACGTGGAGTCCAGGGTCCACTTAGGCCTCCAGTGTGAAACACCACCAACCACAGAGACCAATGGTGCTGCCCGTCATCAGCTCTGCAGCACAGTCAAGCTGTGTGTTTGAGCATCTTTGCGAGAAGGGGAGATTGAACCCAGTTCAATCCATTTAAACCCAGTTCAACCCAGTCTCTATCACTCCAGAGAAGTGCCCTCAAATACCTCTTAGGTGAGCTGAATGAAGAAAGAAGCTTGCTCCTTGTGCAGAAGGGAGATGGATCTTGGTATGACCACCTGAACTTGCCATCAAATACTTTTCCTGGGGTTCAATAATAAATTTTTGTTCCAATTTGGAGGAGGGGGGAATTTTTCTGGTTTCAGTGAAAACCAAAAATGGGTCACTTCTCTTTAGCTTGGTCTTTGTGTTGTGTTTTTAAGGGTGGTGAAGTCTCCTTTAGACCTTAGATTGATTTGGGTGTGCTGTATATATGTAAGAATACTTAGGAATTCTTGGAGACTGTTTTGACCTTCGACTGCAAAGCCATTCTTGTCTCTCTCCTTCTGTCTTTTAAAACACAACAGTGGCACTTTCCAGCATAAGCCTGGGCTTTAGGAAGAATGCAAGGTTTTTTCAGATAACAATCAAGTGAAATCAGTGAAAAGCTCTGTTGCACCTTGTGCGAAGGATAACATCACCGCTGTGTGGCATAGAGCAAGGCCACGGCCTGAAGGAGTATGTGAATATTCCCAAGGCTATTACAAAACGGCAACAACATGAAGCCCATTCCTGACACAATTCAGCCCAAAAGCAGCTCCAGAGCAACGATGACAATTCTGATTCAAATTATGCATGTGCATGGATATTGGTAGGATCAGACACCTTGGAAAGGATTTAATGAGAAAAGAGTAGTGCTGATATCCTTTGCAAGCCTATTTTTGCAACTTCTGCTCATATTTAATAGAAATCTGTGCAACTCCTCTTTTATAGCCTGATCAGAGAGGCAACAAAAACTATAAAAGATTTTACTGGCTGATCTCCCACGGGCACAGATGAGCATCAGTTCTACTCAGGCAAGCACGTATTGCAGAATCAGAGCTCTGATTCTCTGATTTCGTACCTCATTGACTGTTTAGCTTTACTCTCTCCAGTTACTGCTCTTGACCAAATTTGTAGTATACATTTGTCATTAAAATTCCAGCACCATATTCATCTGATAAGAATTCAAACAATAAAGAAGGTGCTGTGAAATTAATCTCGCACTCTGGCAAAAATCAGAGCGATGGGAATTGATGAAGTACGAGCTTAATCCATTCTTCGAGTCTCACTGTCATTTCAAGGTCCACCTGGGATCGTTACATGGGCTGGCTTTTAGGTCGGATGAAGTTTATGGGAAGAGATTAATAAGTATCTATTGATTGTATCTAAGCAAAAACAACTACACTACACTCATCCAATTCTTTTCGGTGACACATAGATTTTATGACAATATGCGTTAACTGATATAATCAATTTTCTTAAATCAAGACAAGAATAGGTCCTTAGCTAAAAGTATGTATTCCCTGGATTTTGCTGTGAGAGGCCTGATTTTTGAAAATGCCTTATATAAAATTCACAAGAGAGCAGGGACCATTAAAAGCAAAGCCATGCACAAGGAATCAATATAACAGAAGAAAATCCAGTTCAATTTTTTTGTCAGCCCCTAAATTTCCTGTCTTTGTTCCTTTTTCTATCCTGTTTCCCATCAGATACTGTGAGCATGCACTCAATGGCAACATGAGACACGAGGCAATTCCAGGACGCTTTAAGTGACTTCTGCGCAGTTCTTCAGCACCATCCGGTCTGAAGATGCTTGTGTCGTCAAAGGCATATAAGAATGTACAGATGCCTACAATTTACTGTGACTAAATAGTGGTGACTGAAAATGACAGTGGTAATGATATCCTGGCAATCAGAGCTGAGAATGAGTCACATGCTGTTTTTAAATGGAAAAAAGAAGACCAATTGTATTTCAGTTCTGCAGGTGTCGGAAATTGCACTGGGGTAAATCAGTGTAGAAAACTCATTTATTTTTTGTGGTTTGTTGATACCTCTGGAAAGTAGAACCTCAAGAAAAAATTTTGGTTGATCTGAAACAAAACCCTTGAGATAGCTTTTGTTGAATTGAAAAGTAAAATCCAGAAACAAAAATATTTTGGATTATACAACTATTTCAATTTCAGACATTCCTCCCATGCTAAATCCAAAGAAATCTGAAAATGAAGATAATTTCAAATCAAAATTTTTTGGCAATTGTTATGAAAAAAAGTGAATTCTTTCTAATTATATTATTATTGTTTTTTTTAGAAACTGGAAATTTGGAAAACTTTATGCGATATCATGAAATCTGCAGTTTTGGAAAAAAAAAATGGTGAATCTGAAACTTTTTGTACAGCTTCACATCTAGGACCTATGTGATATATTAAGATTCCCTGTGACTCAAATTACAAATACTCCTGTTGTTGTGGTCATTTGAATTTAATAATAAGGCTATGCCCCAAATATAATGTTTTTTATAAAATAACACTTTGGCTCAAGGGAAGCTGTCTTCATTGTATGTGTGTTTCTGCAGGCAGAGGTTATTAACTTCTGTTTTCCATAAAGTCAAAGTACCCAAAATGCAGAGTGCAGCATATAGAAAAGAGCTTTGTACAGGTAACACTCTGAAGAGTCCGCGTCACAGAATCCATTCTGTGCCCTACTCCACAAAGGACAAGACAAAAACAGCCTCAGCTCCAAAAAGGAATAGCTTGTGCTGTTTAGTTCTCAGATCCCTGATTCAGCTACTATTATATCAGCAAAAATAGCAGCTCTCATCCACGTATCCGAAGTGCATGTTAGGAATTGCAGTTGAAACTGTTTCAGGGATATGTTTGTAATGCACAAATGTCTGTCTAACCTATCCCATTATCTTTGGGATTGTAGAGGTATTACTGACACTTCAAAGCCCTTTCGTAAGAATAGTCTACTAAAACAGCTTGCTAAGCCTTGTAGGGCTCTGAAGAGCAAATTCTTCCCCCATCCACAGCTGAAAAGGTGCTACTGTCTCACTGATGATCCAAATATCTTGAACAGAATTTTACCAAAAATGAAATGTGTTATCAATAATTGTAATTCACTCTTAAAAGGGGCTCTCACTCAGATACCTCAGTATTTTACAAGCAAGCCTCATTGATGATGTCTGCATGGCATTGTATCCATTTTATGGAGTGCACTGATGCAGGGCAAAGCTGAGTGGTTGGTACCAGCCGTGCAAGAACTCATTTGCTATCCTGAGAGATAAACCCTTGTAGACCTCACATGTGGTACCACTGATGTGTCTATAAGACCTCATAGCAAAAGCATGCTGTACACCCAGCATTTCGGCAGTGCGCAATTGCATCAGCAGGATCCTGTTGCAGTAGTAACTGAAGAGATCCTCTGGGAAGAACAGGAGAATGGGCTGGAAATCTCTATAACGACTGTCATGCTGTTAAATTCTGCCCTTGGGCAAGCACAGTACCTGCTGAAGGCAGGAGGACTTTTTTAAGGGACTGGCACTTCATATTGCTGTAAAAATCAAATCCAGGTTGGCTCACTGAGCTCTGAAGGAGAATATCTTTAGAAAATTTCCTATAAAAGCTTCATCATTTCATCCTGGATAGCATTTAATTAGCAATCTAATTAACTTTTTTGTATTTTTTGTTAATGTATCCAGCTGGCACCCCCCTTCTCATTTTTAAATCTCATTGATATTTTGGGGCTTTCTAGATATCCCTAAGCTTGTCAGGGTACAGCCAAATTCTCACCTTGATTTTAAAGAGGATTATGTATGTGCACACAACCTTTTAAATCCCCATTATTTCAGAATCTGCTTTAAACCCTTCTAATGTTTTTATTACAGATTTTATATTCTAGAGGAAAAAGTGACAAGGAGCAAAGGCAAGATATTTCTTACCTTTCTTTTCGCAATGAATCTAGTTAAGACATTTAAGAAAATATTTTCCCTCTGCTTTAGTCAGTGTATATTAACAAAAAGCATAAGAAAGGGAGAAGATAAACACTCAGGAGGGGAAGCACATGGAAAATGTAGGTCAATAAAAATGGCTGCATCTTTCCGAACACAATGAAACACCCACATTCCTTTATGTCCATCTTCTCAAACCAAAACCTGAGTTGAACTTCTGGAATCTAAAGTTAATTTCCCAGCACTGTCATCCTGCTCTTCTGGCTTGCAGTTCAAGTCAGGGAGAGAAGCAGAAGAATATCGGAAGAAATCCAAGCCTGGATCATTCTTAAGAGCCACCAAGGTCTTGTCACCACTGGTAAAGAGCAGTGCAAGGTTAAAAGAGTATATGAGTCCTGAAAGCAGTAACTCTGAGTAAACCCCTCTCAGGATTGAGCCCACACTCCTTCAGTGTTAATTGGAATAAGTAATTTTCATTACTCAGTGCAGAATTACTTATTTATCAGATTCCCAGATCCCATATTCCTACAGATTATACAAGTATCTACAGCAGTTTCACTCAGAAGATAGTCCATGTTGCTGTTATTTTCTTTCTCTCCATATAAATGACTTCTACCCAATAATTGGTTCATAACAAAGAAAAACGAAACCTCTTTCTGTCGGTCGTCACCTCCTTGCTGTTCTGGGAGTTAAAGCTATTTTCATACCATGCTTATTCTCCTCTGAGATGTGCATGGATCTGGTAACTAGGATGTCCCAGACATCACTATGGCTCAATTGGGGGCCATTCTGCACTACTGTTCTTTTTGCTTTTGTTGAAGATAGTGGGCTTGCTTAATCCACCTTGTGTACTCAGTACATTGGCTTCTGCTACTCTTTTGACAGAATTCACCTACACTAAGACACAAGCTTGCTGAAGATTTTCAAAGTAACTAGCAACTCTCAGAAAAACATGGAAAGGCAGAAATTCTGCAATTAAACAATTTTGATGAACTCCAGAAGTGTTTTAATGGATTTAAGTAATTGGTATTTAAGTGGATTTAATGACTGGCACTTAAAATGAGGCAGTGAATAGATAATCTAGAATGTCCTCTGCCCCTTTCATCTCTTAGTAACTTCAAAAAGAGGAGAAACTTCAAAAACATCTGTTATGTGCTTACATATCAGCACAGAACAAATATCTGAGAACGTCGTGCATCTGCTACCAGTTTCCCTTCCACACTCTGAGGGCTTTGTCCATACTAAATGCAAATTATTTTGAGAATTTTCCTATTGACAAGAGATGCTGCATCATTCGGTGCTTAATGACAGACAGCAAACTTCCTAAAACGGCAAGTGCCGTTGGCCAGCAAAAGGCCAATAAGTATGACATCCTTGTCATTAAACAGACAATCCCTGAAGGAGGTGATCTTTGCTATGTAAGCAAGAGGACCTGTTTTGTTCTATTCTTCTCCTACTCATTTTATCCCCAACAACAGCCCATTCTCAGTCCCTGATGAGTGTGCAGTTCAGTAGAGACTCTCCAAAACAGTTGGGATTTAATTAATTGGGGTTAAATACTAAAGTAACTTGCAACTGTAAATGTCCAAGATTGGATCTGGAAAGGAAATAAAACCTGGAATTAATCACAAAGTCTATGTTGCTGCCATTCAGGGACTATATTGGTTCAATGTTTGATAAAAAAAAAAAAAAAGGACACGGGGACATGGGACTGGTAATTAATCCAGGGTATTGGGAATTTTAGGTTATCAATGAACAAATTGATGTGTGTGTTGTTCTGTCCTATTTGACCACATTACTAACTGTCTTTTGGTGTCTAGGAAGAGAGAGTTTGGGACTCAAAGTGATGAAGCAGTTTCCTGATGGAGTAATTTATGGGAAAAGATTGACGGGTCTCTGCTTTACTCCAAGAAGTTTTAGAAAGACCCAGCCACTGGGGTGATCAAATCAGGTCTCCAATAGGACATCTGATACCTGAGGAGGGGCTATCATGATACCCTATTTAAAACATGGTATTTTTTAATTCCTCTATTGATCACAAAGGGAACTGTACTGCATGTGCAAATTACTCAATGCCTGGAGGCCAGAGAAAATACACAATAACTTCTGCATGGTAAAGGGATGAAAATTAGTTTACTTGTTTTTCAAAGTTTTAGGAACCTGAGCCAGAGCTCTGAAATACATAGGGACATGACATATTGGCTTCAGTAGCTTCTGATCTGCCCTTTTGTGCCAACGTTTAAATACACATCACAGAATGACCAATCCTATATCAACATTCCTGGCAATACCATTATGTAGAAATAAGGTCTGAGCACTGCTGCATTTTCTGCTTCCAGACAGAAGGTAGGCAAATTTTGCTCAATAGTTAACACCACCATTGATCTAAAAGCAGGTCTGCTATCTCATTGCAATTCTGGTGCCCTTCATCTTTTTGACACAGTCTTTGTTCTCTTGGACACTACTGTGTCCCACGAGCTATTTGCAAACCCCACAATGATAAGCAGAACTGAGAGGAAAGAATGGAGTCAGCATCATTGGGTCTGCTTAGTAAAGAGCCAGAAGACTTTTTGAATGTAAATCACATTCTTAAATTTGCAAACTACATAAAAAAGAAGGGGGAACAGGAGGAAGAAACTAGATCAGACAAATCAAGATCAAGTTTCCCAACATTTGAAGTCTTTGCTCATGCCAGTAGGTTTTATATACAGACTAATTAAGTTGTCTGAAAAAGAGACACCAAACACTACACGGCAGCAAAATCTGGCAGTAGTGTATTTCTCTCCTTGTTAATTCTTGGAGCTTGAAGAATCTCTTTTCTGTTTCAATGCTTTCAAAGACAGTTTTTTACTTACCATATTTCACTGATAATTATTTCATGCAGCAACTTTTATACAAGTGGTTGCGGGATGATTATGCTCCAGATGTCTATTAAAGTTGATGAATGTATTTTGGTATTAACATTCTGCAGCACGTAAAACAGTTGCAAAAGGACAGATGGCCCCTTGTAATTACTATTTCTGTTAATTATTTCTATTTCTGTGTTGTCTAGAACTCCAAAAAGATGAGAAGATTGCTATGTGAGGTGCTGTTTATTCCCAATGAAAGAGATGATACCTGACCAAGGCAAGAGCAACTTGATAGGTAAGAGGGACAGAAAAGAAGATTTATTTTCTGTTATTGTACAGATAAGATGCTGAGGAATAAAAATAAGACGACTTTGGCTACATTCCTACTAGCAAACTAAACAGTACCAGGGATTCTTTCCTGGATCTGAGATAAAATGCCTGTGCTTTTTGCGTCTCAACTCTTAAACACTCTTAACCTCCAAAACAAGATGTCTGAATTAAAGTGTCTGGCCCATGCGGACTTTCAAATTGTACCCAGAAATTGTCTTGGACAGTGCTAGCTGGCTCAAGAAAAAAAATAGTTTCAACAACTAATCTAATGATTAAAAGTAGAGAAGGTTGAATTTGAGTGCCCCAGTGTTGTCTAATTTATGCATATAGCTGTAGCACCATTTTAGCACAGGATCTAATTGACACCACATTAACACCTGTCAACTGACAATGTAACTGTCCATTTACATGTTCTTAGTCTTGGGGAAATACTATAAAAATACTTATCCCACCATCTAAAGAAATTAAGTCAGGTCCTGTTTTGTGTTGGCAGAGGAGCTAATGTAACCAGAGCCTCACCCTCTATTTAGTGTTGGCAACAGCACTGAAATCAGTACATACATGTGGATCACAGATGCATGTTTGGTAAGGCAGGTTGGATATGCAAACTTCGTTAAAGAAACATTTTTAAGAAGTTACTTTTGGGAAAATATATGGGCTCTGTTGAGACACTGGAGATGGACCAAGTTATACTATCTGGCCTCTCTTCTACAACAACTATTTTCAAAATGTTTTAAGAAGTAATTTTTTAGGGTCTCAACAAAAAGACCTCCTTTTAGGTTTTTCTTGGAACTCGGATTAGTAACGGAGAAAATATCTCCAAGGACAGAGATTCCACATCCTCTGCAGGTACCTGTGCCAAGGTTGTGACCACCCTCATGGTAAAAAATAATTTCCTTATATCACGTTGGAATTTCCCGTGTTGCAGGTAGTATCCACAGCCTCATCCTGTCACTGCACACTTTGAAAAGTCTCCTGGTCTTCTCTGTATCCTCCAATCAGAGAGATGTAGCCAGCAATAGGATCACGCCTGAAGCTTTCTCTTTTTTTCCAGGCTGAACAAACGCAGTTTCCTCAGTTACTTCTTGTTCTCCTACTCCCCATCCATCTTGGGGGCTCATCTATACTGACTCCATCCAGTGAGTCCAGCTCCACTGGACTGACTTCAGTATGTCCATGTCTCTCTTGCACTGGGGAGCCCAAAACCAGGACATGGTTCTCCAGATGGGTATCACAAGTGCTGACTAGAAGAGAAGGATCACTTTCCCTAGACATGCTGGTTGAATTCTTGCTAATGCAGCTCAGGAGGATGTTGGCCTTCTTTATCGCAAGGGCACATTGCTGGTCCGTGGTCAACTTGGTTGTCCACCAGGACTCCCAGTTGCTCTTCTCCAAAGCTGCTTTCCAGATGGTCACCCCCAGCTGGTAGTGGTGTGTGGGGTTACTTTGTCCCAGGGGCAGGACTTTGCTTTTGCCTTTGCTGAACTTCATGAGGCTCCTGTCAGCCCATATCTCCAGTCTGATGAAGTCTCCTTGAATAGCAAATATCTTCTGCAAACCTACTGAGAGAGAACTCTGACACGTCATCCAATTCATTAATAAAGGGGTTAAGCAGTAACTATTTGCCCCAGTATTGATCCCTAAGGGATGTCACCAGTAACCAGCCACCAGCTGGACTTAGCACTTCCGATCACTTGCTGTTTAACATTTTTTCCTTTTCTAGTTAGGTCATTTCTATTCTGAATAAAGAAAAAATAAAAAAGAAGGACCCATTTTGGTCGTAGTAGCATGATAGTAGCATGACATATGTGAATAAAATGATCAAAAATATCTCCATAATAATTAGTGACAAGCTCTGGATTGAAGAAGAAAACTCATATTAATGATGTTTATGTCAGATTCTGTTTCCAGTGCCTCTGCTGCTAGGTCAACCTTGGATTAATTACACAATGGATAATTTTGCACTTATGATGATAAAACTTTTGAGTAAATCAATTCCTTAATATTATTGACAATACCGATATATTATAGCTGTTGTAATACCTACCACTAGTCTATAACTAGTCTGTAACTCGTCTGTAACTAGTTCTATAACTTCAGTCAACTCAAACTAAACTGAATTGACTGAAGTAAGCTAAATAATCTGCTAGGATGGTCCATTTCTGTACCTGAATTCCTTTGAAGTTTGCTTTCAGTTAGAAATTAAATTCAATGTATGTGCATTCAGGATCAGGATCCCGGAGCAGTTCTGTAAATAGAGAGCAGTATTGTTTCTGAACTTAACATTTCCTTATGCTGAACTGGAACATTGGGGTTTTTTTCATTTCCCATTATTATCTCTATTTCAACGGTATAAGGAGACCATAAGAGAAAGGCACCCCACTGAGTTCTTGCAAAACCTTAAGAAAATTATCTGTCCTTTTCTGGACAGAAGAGGGCTGATAACAAAAGCCCTTCCTAGGAAATATTTAGGCACATTCCTAAATATATCATCAAGGTGAATGTTGGCAATTCATAAAGTCAGCTACATCAATGCATTATTTATAGAATCTAGGCTCTAAGGGGTGGCTATACAATTCTCTCCACCACCTTAAAAGCTCTGCCTATGGTACAAATTACAACCTAATTATAAACCCAATATAAAACTCTGATGCAAACAAGTCTGTTTTGCTCTAATGAGAGCAGCTAAGAGCAGCCATGAGCAGTTGCAGCGGTGCTGCTGGTAGCGGATCTCTTGTTAAGACACCATCACTTGATCATACTTGATGCCATGACGTTCCCACTACGTCTGTCCTCCTATCACTTCTCTGGGCCAGCACCAGAAACCTGCAAGCAGCAACCAAATACTCCACTAAGGTGAGCCAAAGATTTTATTTTAGCAAACTGTACGTTGTCTTGTGGCTTCTTTCCCCTCTTTTTGTTATTTGTTGTCACTGAATTAAGACATTAGGGGATGTCTTTTGGAATGGAACATCCAATTCCAGCAATTTTTAACGAAAGAATAAAGCAATATCAGCCATACCACACTGTTGCCTGTGTGAACTCCTTTTAAAGTGAACTCCATTACAGATCCCAAAGGGCACTTTCCTGTCTGTCTTGCCCCTTAACTCTTTTCCTCTCCTCTCCTTCCTCAGTGCTCTGTCACTTCTGTTTCATGCCACATTTCTTAGATTTCTGCTAGAAGCATTGTCTGTCCAGGTAGAGAAATGCAGTCACTGTTCCCTGTACCATTAATTTTAATTCATCTTTAATGGTTACACAATTCCTTCATTGAAGTGTTTAGCCTAAATGCCTATTTTCCTTCGGATCAAAGATCTTTCTTAAATGCATTCCCATACTTAATGACGTTGTTTCATTTTCTTTTGGCTATGTAATGAACAACTTTGCTGGAAAATGAAGACAACAGACCTCTAAAAGTTGGTGTCTTCATCTCAGTCTCTCAGACTGGCTCTCTTTACACAGACTGACATTTAAAATGTATGTGTATGTGTGCTACGTACATATACATTTTAACAGATAAATATAAACATATATTTCTAAAACATTAAGAGTGAAAATGTTGCCTGAACACAGCAGGATTAGAAATCCACCATACCAGAACCAAATCAATTGGAGTTTTTTTTTTTTAAACAGCTGCTTTGCTTTTAAATTGTGGCTAATGTGGCATCTTTACCCAGTTTATAATTGGCTGGCCAGTGAGTGAAGCATCTGTATGAGTTGTCCCATTAGCCAGACCACAGGCTGTGGGTGTGATGAGCAGAGGGCTCAGATGGTCACCCATGAGCTGTGCAGCCCTGTGATGAAGAACATAAAATGAGAGCAAGGCCTGTCTCTGCACTGTCCTGGTTGCTTCCTAGACACTCTTCGGTTTTAAATCCAAGAACAGCATTATGCAAACTGCATAAATAGGTGTACCTTAGTCCTTTCTTAGGTCTGACCTAGGGAATCAAAAGTAACCAATTCTTCAGTGGGGTTTTTTTTAACATCAACACACTTGATGGCTTGATTGTTTTTAGGAGTAGCCTTTCTCGCTATCTAACTCAAGTTACTGGAAATACCCTGATGTTATGGAGAGTTTTGGGGTCCCTCAGTGGAAAAGATTTGTGAACTGAAGTAGGATGACCACTCAGCATCATGCACAAAGCAAGCTCATTGCTTAGACACACTAGAGGTGTGCTAGTAACAGAAGGAGGAATAAAATCGCAGTGGGAAATGCCACGCAGAAGGCTGGAAGACTATCAAGACTGCGGTCCATCTCCTTCACAGTATAACATTAAAGGCTATCTTCTGTATATACTTATTTGCTGAATTAGACTGAAGATAATAAAAGCATATGCTTGCCCCCTTATGGAAATCAAGCCTCTTTCAGGTATATCAGTCCCAGTAATCAAACACTGAAGAGTCTGTCATCACCTGCATGTGTATTTCAGAAAGATCGTGTCCATCTCTATGCAGGATGAATTCGTTTGTAGTCGATAAGCACAACTTACAAACACCTCTAAGGGGGCAGTAAACATGGTGCCCACTTTTCACAGCCTGCACTCGACCAAATAAATGCATTTACCCACTTCTTTCTTTACCCCCACACCAGTGAATGACATTTTCCTATTAACCAGTGTGGGGGGGTTACCTCTGCTGGAAGTATCTAGCTAGCATCTTACACAGCACTGATATAAAATAATACATTTATACTAATTCAGAATACATACTAATTCAGAAATTAGTGCCAGTAGAATTCTGTGCACAATGTTTAGACAAGGCAATGGAAGGGAAGGGCAGTTAAATAAGATGCTTAAGCCATTAAATGTTTACATTATAAATATTTATCTTTGGAAACTAGACACATTGCTATTCCCTGAATGTCACCAGCTATTAATTGCATAATCTGTGTTGGTAAACACAATTCTGTTGTTTCCGAAGCGTTTTGGGCTTTAAAGGCTGAGAACAGTTGAAAAGCAGTCAAAATTTATTACCAAATACCTTGTTCACCAGGCAGATTTCCTTAATAGCTTTTTCCTTGGAAGGATTTGAAATTGCACCGTTTCATATCTCGAAGCAACCATCTCAGAGATTAATTGGAAACGCTGAAGATGAAGGAGGTTCTAGTAAGTCTTCAGAAACTCATAGATGGGTGATCTTGCTGTAAAAATTTGCAAAGTACCCACACATGAGCATAAGAATGTCTATTCCAAACAAGACTAAATGTCCATTTCTAGCAGCATCTTGCCACCAGCAGCAACTGCAAGCAGAAGCATACCGTGTAAAAGTATAAGAAAAAGCAAAGTAAATGATAATTCCCCCACATGGTCTGCCAGCCACCAGTCAGGGCTCTCCAGCAGCACTTCTGTTCAGTATAAACTATCCTGGCATCAATATAGACATCCTTTACTTAAATAAATTTGCAATATTAGCCCAGTGGTTAGGCTGAGTTTTTTCATTCCATTTTATAGTCTTTCCCTGCCTCAATCTTCCTCTCCATTGTGGTACCATTGGCTCCCAGCTACACCAGGCTAAATGATGTCTCTCAAGCCACAGGAATCCCATCATAGAGGACTCCTGGCTTGGACCATGTAATAATGGATGCAGAACAGGCAACTAGGTCATGTAAAGCGCACTCTTGTATGCAACAGAGCACGTCGTGGATGTCTTACCAGGCATCTTACAGTATGTGGTGGATGGCCCTGCACAACTTTCTAAAATCTGTGCTCTGCCATGGCATTCTCCTGGCTGCAAGGCAAAGCTGGTGGTGGGCTGTTTTGCAGTCCCAGCACAGATCAAGATCATAGAATCATGGAATCATTTAGGTTGGAAAAGACCTTTAAGATCATGTCGTGGTTTAACCCCAGCCAGCAAAAATAAACGCCACGCAGCTGCTCGATCACCCCCCCCCGGTGGGATGGGGGAGAGAATTGGGAGGGCACAAGTAGGAAAGCTCCCGGGTTGAGATAAAAACAGTTTAATAATTGAAATAAAACTAAGTAGAACAGTAATAATAACAGTGAGAACAATAACAGAATACACAAAGCAGGCAATGCACAACAGAACCGCTCGCCGACCGCGTGTCACGAACGGGGCGCAAGCCCCCCCCCACACCTGGTTTTTATACTGAGCATGATGTCCCATGGTATAGAATACCCCATTGGCCAGCTGGGTCCACCACCCCGGCTGTGCTCCCCCCTCCCGGTGCAAGCATCACCCAGCAACAGCCAAAGCATCAATGGGCCATCAACGCTCCTTTCACACCGAACCCAAAACACAGCACACCCCCCAGGCTACTGGGAAGAAAGTTAACCCTGTCCCAGCTGGAACCAGGACAGATCATCAAGTCCAAACGTTAACCTAGCACTGCCAAGTCCACCACTAAACCATGTCCCTAAGCACCACATCTACAGGTCTTTTAAATACCTCCAGGGATGGTGACTCAACCACTTCCCTGGGCAGCCTGTTCCAATGCTTGACAACCCTTTCTGTGAAGACATTTCTCCTAATATCCAATCTAAACCTCCCCTGGTGCAACTTGAGACTATTTCCTCTCGTCTTATCATTTGTTACTTGGGAAAAGAGACTGACACCCACCTCACTACAGCCTCCTTTCACGTAGTTGTAGTGAGCGATAAGGTCTCCCCTGAGCCTCCTTTTGTCCAGGCTAAACAACCCCAGTTCCCCCAGGCTCTCCTCATCAGACTTGTGCTCTAGACCCTTCACCAGCTTCGTTGCTCTTCTTTGGATGTGATGACCACAGGCAGCTGCAACAGGGAGTCAAACACCAGGAGGGAAGTCACCACTCTGTGCTATAGGTATGAGAGGCACGAGTTCAGTAAGAGGTGGGTGCAAAATAATGGGGAGAAGAGCTTGAAGTGAGGACCAAATCCTCAACCTCATGCTCAGCACAACCTTGGCAGGTCTGTGGAGGAAGATGGGAGAAAGCCAAGTGTCAGACTGATGCATCTTCTCTCTGGTATGGGATCCCCATGTCCCTTCACTTGTATCCTCAGCCAGTTCACTTTGCTAATTTCCAGGACTTCCAGGGGGCAATTATACCTTTAAATGACCTCTCAGCTGGAAAAGAAGCATGTGGCATGCAAGTTAATCAGTCACAGCTCAGCTGTGTAATTCTATATAGAACAAAGTCGTGAAAGCTATGTAAGTTGACAGCACCTGGAAACCTGACTCTTCCCTCTCCTAGCTTCTAATTGGTGCTCTCTCAACTGCATCTCCTCCTCTCCCTAAAACAACTCCCCTTTTAATTAATATCTTACTTAGAACTGATTTCTTTGTAGAGGTGACAATGTATGTGTGTATGTTTCTGTGTCTGCTTACTAGAGAAATGCGATCTCAGCGGAGTAGCGATGTGCATTGCTGAGAGCTGGCTGAGTAAACAAGCTGCATTTTGAAAAAAAAACAGGCTTCCACATTTACAGAAACACTTCTGATCATTTCACCTTTATCGATGAAAAAAAGGTCAGTTTCTAATCAAAAGGGTTTTTTGAAAACAAAGCCAAAAAGTTTCATTTCCAAACCTCTAAAATGTTATCATCTGATGTTTTGAAGCTTTTTCTCCCACTTAATTTTTGAAACAAAATTTCATCCAAATCAATGGTGCTTTCTGGAAGATATTGGAAGCATTGACTAAATTTTCTGGAAAATATCAACGAGTAAGTACAATCACATTAAGTGGCTTGGAAGAAATAATTGACTGAAAAAATGCTTGTGCAGCATTCCCATAAAAAACAAATCTGTTGCTGCCTGCTGTTAAGATCTGGTGGGTAGCTTTGCAGATAGCAATGGTTCCTGACGTTTTCTTTCCTCTGCTGCTGCACAGCTCTTTACTTAGCACTAAATTTGCCTATAATGATCACGCTAGTATATAATTACTATTCATGTACATTCCCTATGCTTTGTCATCATTCCAAAGTATTGAATAACATCTCTTAGGATAAGGAATGAAGTAGAAGGAATAAAATTGTGCTGTCATTTGGAGGTATGCCATGGTTCACATGAATGTTACTTGGTGCTGCCAGAAAATCTGGAAGTTGAACCTTATTCCTACTCCCTCTCTCTACACGGAATTGATTTCTCACAAGTCTTGTCCTCGAGTTTTTCACCTCCAGTTTTTGAAATCATTAGAATGATTTTGGCATTGCTTCCAGGACAAGGTCAATAAAACCTCAAGGTCTTACTCTGAAAGCTTGGTTGGGGCTGTGAAGGCTGGCTGTGTTTAGCCTATATGCCGTGTTTCTATGCAATGTTAAAAGAAAATCACCACAGCTAGCTGAAATCTCATATTTCCATATAGAAGGGCACTCAGTACTACTGGAAACTGCTACTCCTACTAAAGGTATGAGACCTGTTTCTGTGCTGAAATCCAAGCTAAAAATATCCATGGTGTTAACTGCTTCCTCACTTTCAAAAGGAATACACATTTGTGCTTTATTGAGGCTGAAATCAGTCCCTCAGATGGTTATGAAATATTATACGTACTGAAAGTTTACATTTCATTAGACAAGCATTTTGAAATTTCAGAATTTTTGATTTTGCTCAAAATATTAAGAAATTGCTGTTAAAAAATTGCTTTGAAAAATGAGGATACAGAATCCACTATGAAATGAAATTTCTGAATTTTTGCTGACCTTTATGAAAAAGACCAATTTTGCAAATCTTTATGTGGCAACTTTCTGTGTTCAAGAAGTGGGAGTCGTCGTCTTGTTTCTTTATCCAGCAGGCAGGCATCCCGCTGGGTTAGTTTTCCAGCACAGCTAGTACAGAAAGACTGGTAGGTGCAAACACCACTACGTTCCTCCCCAAAGGTATCTCAGACAAGGAGGCTGAATTATCCTCTCGCATTGCCTGCAGAGGGAATGAGGATGGCCAGCTTGGAGTACACAGCTCATTTTTAGACATCCAAAATTCAGAGGGATAAATGTCACTCAAAGAACCCAAATTAATTGGAATACCTCTGTGAGTAAAAATTAACCTAAACAAAGAGCTGCAGTATTAAATCCACACTATCTATATTTTCCCCATCAAAACAAAACAAAAAAAACCCTAAGTTAACTTGAATCATAGAATCATAGAATCATAGAATCATACAGGTTGGAAAAGACCTCTAAGATCATCGTGTCCAACCGTCAACCCAACACCACCATGCCCACTACACCATGTCCCTAAGCGCCTCATCTACACGTCTTTTAAATACTGCCAGGGATGGTGACTCCACCACTTCCCTGGGCAGCCTGTTCCAAGGCCTGACCACTCTTTCAGTAAAGAAATTTCTCCTAATGTCCAATCTAAACCTCCCTTGGTGCAACTTGAGGCCATTTCCTCTCGTCCTATCGCTCATAACTTGGGAGAAGAGACCAACACCCACCTCACTACAACCTCCTTTCAGGTAGTTGTAGAGCGCGATGAGGTCTCCCCTCAGCCTCCTCTTCTCCAGACTAAACAACCCCAGTTCCCTCAGCCGCTCCTCATAAGACTTGTGCTCCAGGCCCTTCACCAGCTTCGTTGCCCTTCTCTGGACACGCTCCAGCACCTCCATGTCCTTCTTGTAGTGAGGGGCCCAAAACTGAACACAGGATTCGAGGTGCGGCCTCACCAGTGCCGAGTACAGGGGCACGATCACCTCCCTGCTCCTGCTGGCCACACTATTTCTGATACAGGCCAGGATGCCGTTGGCCTTCTTGGCCACCTGGGCACACTGCCGGCTCATGTTCAGCTGGCTGTCAACCAGCACCCCCAGGTCCTTTTCCTCTGGGCAGCTTTCCAGCCACTCTTCCCCAAGCCTGTAGCGTTGCCTGGGGTTGTTGTGGCCGAAGTGCAGGACCTGGCACTTGGCCTTGTTGAACCTCATACAGTTGGCCTCGGCCCATCGATCCAGCCTGTCCAGGTCCCTCTGCAGAGCCTTCCTACCCTCCAGCAGATCAACACTCCCGCCCAGCTTGGTGTCATCTGCAAACTTACTGAGGGAGCACTCGATCCCCTCGTCCAGATCATTGATAAAGATATTGAACAAAGATGGGGTGAGAGAGAAAACAGCATGGTATATAATTAAGGACTGACTTGTTCCCACTTGCTAGAACTGATTCTGATACAAAGGGGTTACAGGAGAGAAAAGAAATATCAGACAACAAAAGGATTCTCATTTTCTAGTGTGAGGAGGAAAGAAACAAGTCAGGATAAAACTTGACATACCTCAGAGATTTCAGTTGTTGTATAGCAAGAGGAGACATCTATCTTTTCATCTCCTGAAAGGAGTTTGTTTGTTTATTTCTTTTTAGCAAAAACTGCAAATCTTTTTCAATCTGACATCAGATTTGCTCTCTGATTAAATTGGTTTTTGGAGTTTCTTCTCAATACGTTCTGGGAAACTATCATACAGATACAGCATGTATGAGAAATGTCAGAATACCATCTGTGAGCAGAAAAGAAAGAACAGCATAGACACTGAGAAGAAATATCTGGGGTTTTTTTAAATTAATATGACAATACTCTGATTTTTAAAATTCAAAATAAGCATGAATGTCAGAGATAAAGGAAATGCTGCACCTTATAAGTGAATGCTTTGTACAATCCACAACTTTACAAAGAGGTTTACGGTATTTTTTTTCATCTTAAATTTTACATCAACATTAAAACAAATACACTAAACTCCCATCAAAAATGCAGGAACTAACTTGTTATCCAGTCCTCCTAACTTTAACATCTGTCTGTTGTTTGAAAACTTGATTCACAATGGTAATCGGATAGTCGTTCTGCACATCTGATGTATTCTGATAATTTTTGCAATTAGAATATAAACTGCATCTTCACTGTAGACCAAATCTTCAGACTGTAGATGTCCAGGAGAGGCCTCAGGAGTGGATAAATTCAGGGATTTGTGAGACTCATTAATTTGACTTCTTCATTACTGGACATCTAGAGAAGAGAATACAGCTTTATGTCTACAGTCATGTGGTTTTCAGCCTGAGGGTAGTCCCAGTCCCTAAAAAATTGAAAACAGACAAAAAAATAGTTAATTCCATACGGTTAGGCAATTCGGTCCATCCACAGAAAACAGCAGATCAATTTCTGATTTCAAGACTGAAAATTATCTTAATTTCAAACCACTGCAAAGGATGGGTAAGTACTGAAACAGCCAGTGAAGGGAAATAAGAAAAGCCTTACACAGTATTCAAAATATTTTGGTTGAGTTTGACTTCCATGTAATACAAGTGAAAAGTCTGAATTAGTCATTTTGAAATGAAGCAATAAACATTTTGTCATTCTGAAAATGCCAGCCTGGAGCACGATGATTTGATGTTGCCATGCCTTTTTTACTGAGTGAAATCCAAAAGAAATCAGACTTATTTAATGATTTTTATTTTTCTTATTTTTCTTGCCATTTAGTTCCCCTGAGGTTTCTTTAAGTCCTTGTGTACTGCAGACTCTCTTCGAAGAAGGAGAAATTCAGGATTGAGGAGCTTCTGGAAAGAGACTTTATCAACTGACCCACATCATTGTCAATGTGTACAGCACAATGGTATTCAAGAGAGCAATGGGCTAAGTCAAATCTATAGCATTTGGGCAGTATCATTAGTTAATGACTCATCTGAACTCTGTCTAAGAATTCCATTTGATAGACCTGCTGCAGAATACAGGAAAAATCCACACTCTTAAATAAAACCAGCTAAGAAAGATGCATACATATATAACAATGGGGAGTACAATCCTCAAATCAATGCTAGCTTGTTTGTCTTCCTCTTTATGGAAGAGGAATGCTGTTTACAGTGCTGTTCGCCCTAGTGAAAATCCCAACACACACAAGAGCTTTATCTTTATTGGTCTTTTCTGGTGCAGCCATCTCTGTTGTTTTCTTTTTGTCCTTATCAGTGTTAATGATAAAGATCATTGCAAAGTACAACAGAAAAAGAAAATATTATTATACAGCGCATGGCACAGTGTAAGTCTCATATTGGTTGGTAGTCCTAACTACAACTAGAATTAATGTTATGTTTACACAGAAAAGAATCAGGCATACATTAAATAAAAACACTGCAAATAAATACAATCAGTTAAACTGGGTTTGAATTCAACCACCCAGCTGGAAAATACTTCACATAAGGAATGGAAGTAGGGTCACAATTAATATAAGCCACGGCATAAGTAATAAGGTTATATATTCAGCTGGTTTATGTTAGTTGAATCTCATCTAATTCTAAATATCGTGATTGTCAGAGTGGCAGGTGAAACCAGATAATGGTAGGGTAATGTCGTGGTGAAACATGCAGTTAACTCACTTGCAGGCCAGTTTATGGTTTGTCTGCTCTGCCCTGGACCTAATCCTTCATTTTTATACAAAGTCTTGAAACCAACATATTTTAACCGAAGAGTCCAAAGGGGTTATGTACTGGGACTTGTGCCTTTTTTTAAACAGTACTTTTTTCACTGTACATTGTGATCCAAAAATATAAAGTAATACATTCAAGAGCTTCCATCGCTAGTATAATTTTCCAGCTTTGTCTGACTCAGATGAAAACTCATTTTTCCAAAACAATGTATTGCTGAAAGCTTTCGGTAGCCCTGCCTGTATTTTTGTACTAAAAAACAATGCCACTTGCTGTTAATGTTATTAATTACTGCAACTTATGTAGTAATTAAAATATTTAATTTACTTTTAGGTTATTCTACTTTCAGAATATTATTTATAATCAAATGGAATTGAGTTGACTGTCATTTTACTGTGATATAACACAATAAGACCTAACATCCTGTTAATATTAAAAAGTGTATTTAAATCATATAGGAGTTGCCATGAAAGAAACAGAAGACTGCTTGCTTTCCAAATTATTTTGAACCCAAATTGCATTAAAAAATACAAATTCTGAAGCTTTTTAAGGAATGAATGTTTAAAAATAACGTAACGATGTTAATACTTTTTCTTTAATAAAAATAGTTTGTTTGCCAAGCCCGAATATATAATACTAGGTTGGCTGGGCTGTTGTTCAAAAGACTTCTTATTCCAGATACGTTTACCTGCATGTAACTGTAGTTTTTATTGAGATTTGGGAGGAACAAGGCTGCGTGGAAGTGTTATACCTCACATATATCTAAATCTCTTTCAGAAGTATTTCAGTTTGCTTTATAGTGCTGCTGCATATTTTTATTAAGAAATAGCTCCATGTCATCATAATTTTAAACTTATACAGGTTTTTAAAGGAAAGCTTATATCTGTGCGCCACACCTGACTTTGGATTCGGTGCTCCGCAAGCTTGATTGCTGGAGCTGAATGACATTTCTGCTGTCATTCACTGTGGTTTAATGTTGTCAGATCATGCGACATCCCCCCGTTGACATTCACACTGCATAAACAGCCCACAATTATCAAAATGAAAGGCTGTTATTGCCGCAAGAAGAATGCAGCCCTACCCCAGAGTGTGCAAAATGAGGGGTTGCAATCACCAGCCTCAGATAAGCGTTCCGGAACAGCCCCTTTTGATGGAAGTTCGGGTCTGAGTTTCAGAGCCCTATTCAGTGTGGGAATACACATAATTGATGCCTTTTCATCCTCTTTTGTTCAAATCTTCAGTCAGCTTAATTAAGATCTTGTGAGGGGGTAATGAAGTAAACATTTCAACGAATATCTGCATTAGTTTGATGGCAGATGCCTGCAATTAAAATACTGTAGCTACATTACAGCATATATATTCCACGTTGCTTTCAGATCTGTTCAGAACTTTCCAAGTGAGTGTTCATGGGTTTTTTCTGGATGGGACGACACCAGCCTGAGCCCTGAACCAGGACCCGCACAAAGACCGAGGGAAGTCAAATGGGACGTGGACTAGACCCATACAGAACTGGGGCTCACCTTTGGTTTTCTTTTTGTGGGAAGAACTTTGACTGTGATGATATATGTTAGATAAATTGCGTAAAGCCACCTGAGTATTCATTTTAGTTGCTGAAATTTAGTCAGGGTCAGATTTAAGAAGGATAGGGGGAAAAGGATGAGAAAAAAAAGAGGAGTGACCAGATGGAAGAAGGGACGTGGTAGCTAACTTAGCTCCTTTGCCAAAACAGTCACTGGCATGTCTTGAGGGTTTTGAGAATTTAGTATTATACACACCTCAGACCATGCCCTAGAGTTCAGGACCAGAGGATGGGTCAAGATATCCCCTGTGGCGTGGAATACCCTAGTGTTCATTAAAAGGCTCTTGATTGCTATATTTAAAGGTTCTTGAACTGAACCCTTCATCTCAAACTGCCTCCCCTATAGTCAAGTAGGTACTTCCAGCCTTGCAATTGCTCTGACTTAGGTTGACCATCTGCTTTAGGAGAAAGCCAACAGTTCCCATGTGGTATCTACATGACACCTAGGACAGAAGTATCTCCCATTGAAGTAACCATCTCCATGTGCCAGAGAGCAGCAGGCAGTGAGCTTGGGATAAAAATGACCACCACCTGGGGTGGGAGAGCTTCCCTGGCAGGTTTTATTACACTGACAGAGCTGTGAAGGACATTTGAACCCTTGAAAGCTGAAACAACACAGTCCAGAAGCAGAGGAACTGGTAGTAAATAAGAAGCTATCAGAGTAATCTGACAGACAAACTACGTGGAGCAGAAAGGCAAATGAATCAAAGGGAGTTGGCTTGTAGGTATTACTGCAGAGAAGAAAGAAGCAGCCCACTTAAAGGCGGGACAAGAAATGATAAAGAGGTGGCTTTGACATGAAGTTTCTTGCACAGAAGTGACCCTTAATTTATGGGGTTTTTATATTGATTTACCCAAACAGAACACCTGAGGAAAAAAAAAAAAAGAAAGGAAAAAAACCACAACAATCTGTCCGTCCACCCCCCAGTTCTCTTTTTTTGGGGGTCAGTAATAGAAAACCGTTTTGGGAAAACCACCGTCACTGCTAGCCTGCAGATCTAACACAGCAGAGTCATACCTTGGTACTTACATCTTGGTCTCATTAGAGAAACACATCTGTGCTGCATCTTCATTTTTATCCCAGATAATGGAAATGGAAGGGAGGAGGGATAGAGAAGAGCAAAGGAAATAAATAGAATCTCTTTCTTTTTCCATTTCCTTCTTACCCATTACCCAATTAGTACTCTTACTGTGTTGTCCTTGTATAATTGACTGTGATTTTCAGTACAGCAGTAAGTCCTTCATCACTGCTAGCTGCCAAAGCTTCTTAATGAGGGAATTACCATTCACAATTGTCAGGCAAACACAGAAAACACAATCTAGCAAATCCTCTTATCACCTAGTTACTGATAACAATCTAACCTCTGCAAGCCAGTTCCAAGCATCCATTCACCTCCATAGTCTATTTTCTTGCAAGAGAAACCAGTTTGCTGCAGCCCAAGCTGGAGAGGACATAGATATCGATAAGCAGACTGCAGCCAGCCGGGAGCTCGCTCACCCCGTGCTGCTTTCCTGCAGTACTCCCAGATGTTTGGATGAAAGCTCTCTGGGAAACATTTCACATTATTAGTACTAAAAGGAATGAATTACTGAAAACAGAGATTCAAGAGACTTATTGGGGCTCCAAGGCACTGCACATTGCTCTCAGGAGTCTATTTTATAGTGCCTTGTCCAGTGTAGTTCTCATTTTGCCAAGGGGATGTATGGGATCCAGAGGGAAATGTTTCTGAAAGGGAGCTATAACTATCTACAGTAACGTAGGAATTCAGCAGCTAACAAAAGGAAAGATGATTGCCTTTTTTGTTGTGCTACCACATTACCCAAAACAAGGCAACCCCGCTGTCACTGACATAAGTAGGCATTACTTTATATTGCTAGGAAAGCTAGAAAAACTACTTGGAAAAGTGGATGTCTCAGAACAAGAGCCTGGATAAAGTGAAAATAATTGTGTGCTGGAAGAATTAGAGCAAAGTAATGGAATAGGGCTTTGACATAATTAAAAACCAACCCCACTTCACACCAAAGAGTGTAACGAGTGAACAAAATTAACTCCAGGACACTAAACTACTGCATGTGATATGGGCAACAAGGTCAATATGTGACAGCTTTTGCCGTTGGAATAAATATATGTTAAATAATTGTTCTTATTGTGTTATGGAATGTGGCACTTACTCTAGAGGTACATCACTGTTTCCAGATATTCCTTTCACAGGAGGTTTTACAGGTTGGCATATTTTGTACCTTAAAGTTTACACAATGAAAAAATATGGTAGCAGAGAAAGCACTTTTTTTTTTTCCTTTTCACTATCACCATTTAAAATTGCTTTTCCATAAACATGCCAAATTATGTCTGTGCTTTAAAATTCACATGTCAACAGCAAGTGACAGTCTTCTTCCTTGCCAGCATAATATGTCTCCTCATTTCGGCTTTAGAAGAACTAAATAACAACACATCAAGACATCAATTCAAAACAAAAACTGTTGCTGAGTTTTGAGGTATCTGTTTCAAACTTGACTTTTAAAAATGTGACTTTTCAGAATATTTGCTTTATGCCAGTCTTTTGTGTCATAAATTAATGGCGAACAATATGTTTCACAGAAATACAGTCCAGGAATTTCCATTGTACCATCTCTTATAATTGCTTATGTTTTCAAGCATTATTCAGATTTGCTTCTGGTGACTAGTGAAAGCCCTGATGTATGCTAATTAATTGCATATGTTATCTAAACTATTTCAAGTATTGAAGGTGTTTGCATATGAGAAAGATGGGGATAAAATCTGGTGATAGTGTGAACCAGCACACACCGCTGGTCCAATCGCCACATTCAGGGAGTAAATAATTTCTCTCAAAAGATCCCAGTCTTATTTAAAGTCTTTCCAATGGTGGTACCTTCAACTATACGCCCCAGTAAGCTACCCCTGCATTTACTCATCCTTATTACCCAAGGTACTAGAGTGGATTATCTGAAGGTCAATTTTCTTTACCTTCAGTTTGCAGCCCATGGTTCCTGTTAAGCTATTGTCCATGAATTTGAAAACCTCACTGCTGTCACATATCTCTATGTATAAAAAGCTGCATTAATTAAGAGATTAATTCACCTCTTAAGTTTCTTTTTCAATAAAGTGAATTAGATAAGCTCCATGGAGCTTACACTGTAAGGCTGGTTTCCAACACTTTGATGCTCCCCTGAATTCTCTCCAATATTATTTCCACATCTTAATATAGATGTCTCACAATTAGAAATGGCTTATAACAATCCTACCAAAGCCTTATCCATGGGAAAGATCACTTTCTTATGCCTGACATCTAGCTCTTTGCAGGTTGAACTCAACAGACCCCAAAATCATCTTTGAGTCCTCAGCAAGTCTGCACGTGCTATGACAAAGCCTGTCATCTTCTTTCCCTGTTGTATTACTTTTGTTTATCTGCACTGAAGTGTTAAATGTCTAAGTTTCTACTGTAGGCAATGAAGATCTAGTCAATACAGTCAATCGGGTCTAGAACGTTATTCAGTTGATCAAATGTAGATTTACTGTGGGAAAAGCTGAATTCTCCAGGCTTGAAATGAAGCCATCCAAACCATCCTAATAAATAATAAATTACTCCCAACATTTGCTGCTCTATCAGTCTTTGCATCATTGTAAGCCTTGCCATGAAGCATTCGTATTTCCTAAATTATTGAAAAAATATTAAATGCAGTTGCACAATTATCTAAGAAGCCATACATGTAATAGCTAATAAATAACACCTGTTTGAGATCTATCACCGAGCCAGTTTTTAACCCATTTAATACCTGACTAGTAATTAAAGAATTTTCCATCAAAACAATCCTAAATCTAGAGCTTTTCTAGTCAAAGCAAATTTATTTCCATCTGATTTCTTTTATCAATTATAAATATAATCCAAGCCAAAAAAAAGAATATGTATAATTTACAAGATGTTTTCTGACATCATGCTAACTAATGTCAATCATATATTTAACTTCTAATTTTTGTTGTTGGAATTTTAAGTGAACTATTAACCATTTATGGTCAGAATTATGTCAAACTAATGGCTCAGAATTCCCTGAGAATATTCTAAGATATTTAAAATCTTTTAGTATTTGGAATCTCTTACATTTTCAAAGATGTCTACAATGATTCATTAAAATCTTTCCTCACTTGTGACTGCAAGTAACAAAGACTAGTTGATTGGGAAATGTTTTAATGCCAGAAAATAATATTCTCTGAAAGATACTGAAAGATGGCAAAAACTTTGCTCAAGCAGTATTAAAGAGATGAAAACGTGTTGTTGTGGTCTTCCAAGGAGAAATTAAGAACAAAAAAAAAAAAAAAGAAAAAAAAAAAAGAAATATATATATTGGGTTTCCTGTTTTACGGTTTTTTAAATATTTCAACTTACAGATTCTTTGCAGGAAACTTAAGGGATGGCATTCAGTCCAGATAAACTCAGTGACCCTATGTATGCATTCAGACCCCATGTATGAGCAAGGTGTTTGGCACCCGATGAGAGTCCGTGGGGAGCGAAGGCTGGGTTCAGCTACCTGAACATTGACTCCTCCCATTCTGTTTTCAAGCATTTGTGTCTTCCATTTGTAAGGACTGAGAGAATAGAATTGCTACAAATTTAGGGGCAGCTTTTTAAAGCTGCTTAGAACCCTAAGCTGCTGACTGATGCCTGGAGAGCTTTCTGAAGTATACTAGAAATACCAGTTAACGACTATGTGTTTCTTTACACATCTAACTACCTGACAAATCTGGTCCTTGACCCTTCTTTGAATTATATGATCTAGGTGTTTTTAATAAAGAAATGCACTAGTTTTACAGCTGCTATCATCATTTCAAAGATATGTGCATATATTAAAATTATAATGGCAAATGTAAATTTATTATAGTAACATAAATCCATTACTCTGTTAATTATTCCAGGCATATTGTGTGCACAGAATAATATTCTGTACAACAGCTAATATTCATTTGGCCTTTTGGGTCATTCGGTATATAAATTCTTCATGCTTAAAAATTGTACTACCTTATGCTGTGGTATTCATGCAATAACTCACAGGTCTAACCTTCAATTTCAAGTGATGCTAGCAAGTCTTTTTATCATCCATTGATTCTCCAAGTTATGCCTATCCTACTAAATAAAACAATTAAGGACATTTCTCTGAGGTCAAATGACATGGTTTGACTGATGCTCATATATCTAAACCCTCTTTGCCCTGAAACAAAGTGTCTAAATTCAAATTACCAGTGGGAATAATTTCTGATAAATGTGATCCCCAACCAGTGTCAGACCACTGTCCGGGGCTGTGATAATTAGCACACACCAAAAGCATGCCAGGAGCTGTGCTAACCATTAAACAGTACGGGTGTTTGGCGGTCGGCACCTGAGCCTGTACCCTGACACCGGTTTGTTCCCTGGCTGCTCTTAGCTGCAGTTTATACACCACTGCGGCTCTAACATGACTGATAGCAAAGCAAAGTAATAAAGAAACTACCTGTGGGCAAAGAACAGTGTATCAGGGATCAGAAAATTCCTTATCCCCACAGTTCTCTTATGGAAATCATCAATGCCAATGTCAAGATGTTCCACTCTTTGGACAAGCAGGTTGACCATCCTGAAGGATCCCAGGGTGCATGTTTTCCTCTCCAGGGCCCATAAGGATGAGAAAGCCCAGCCAGCATCCACAGAATTACCTGGCAACAGCTGGCAATGATCTTGTGGGTGCTGATTTAGTGGATGCTTTAATTGCTCTGAAGGCAGGAGAAGCTATGCTCACAGTAGTTGTATATATAGCTTGAGATCAGACATAGCCTGACAGCTTAATCCTAAAGTTGAACTGTATAGGATAGAGAATGATACAACTTATGTACTTGTTGTGGGTTATCCTTGGCCAGCAGCTAGGCACCCACACAGCCGCTCACTCGCTCCCCCATGCAGCAGGATGAGGGAGAGAACTGGAAAAGCAAAATGAAAAAACTTGTGGGTCAAGATAAAGACAGTTTAGTGAGTGAAGGGGGAAAAGAAAAAAAAGAAAAAAACCCAAACCAGTGGTGCAAAGGCAATCACTCACCACCTCCCACAAGCAGACCGATGCCTAGCTGGTCTCTGAGCAATGGGCTCCTTGGAAAGACAAAACCTTCCCACCACCAGTTTTTATTGCTGAGCATGACGTTATATGACATGGACTATCCCTTTGGCCAATTCAGGTCAGCTGTGTCCCTTCCTCAGCTCCTTCCCAATTTCTTGGCCAGTCCCAGCCTATTCACTAGTGCAAGGAAAAAGAGAAAGCCTTGACTCTGTGCAAGCATTGTTCAGCCATAGCTAAGACATGGGTGTGTTATTAACACTGGTTTAGACACAGATCCAAAATACTGCACCATTCGGGCTGCTGTGAAGAATGTTAACTCCATCTCAGCCAGACTCAGTAGAGGACTACTCTACACAAAGTTTTACTGGTCCATGCCAAGCAGTATTAGGTCTCTTTCCCAAAGACTGTACATCTTAGGAACACTGTATTCTTTTCAAAGAGCAATGCATTTCCACTACGGTAGAAAGTAAAGAAGATACAGAAAGTTTTGAGAAAGACAAAGTCAAAAAGCCCTCAAAATTAAGTACATTAGATTTAGAGTATCTGAAGTCCAGGTAGCGGCTGGTTTTGATAGATTTTAAAGTGAACCATGTAGGTGAAGGAAGAAAATACAGTAGCTGTGGACCTTTATGTCCAATGCTATCGTTTAGAGCTGAAAAATAGAAAATAGGAGGAAAGAGGACTTGGGACCTCATTCAAAAATCGGATCACATACTTTTACATGATGCTTCAACTTCGGTCTGTCTGTATTTCCCAGAAGAAGTGTTTGAAGGAAGAGACCCATTACTTTGGGGCCCAGTTCGGATGTCCAAAAAGGAGTCTGCAGGCACGGGCTGTATCTCAACTCCTGTCCCTCTCTGGACACAGTTAGCTCCTTTTACTGAGGACACAAGATGTGCAAAGCACAATTCCCACCTGTAGTGAGGTAAACGTCAGAACAGGGCTTGTCCTCTGCCGCTGCTGGGCCTAGATTATACCTAACTACTGAGTCGCCAACTTCTGCTGCAGTCCCATTTTATATGCTAATGTAGACAGGCTTGATCCTGCTCTTGCTGTGGTACCTCAGTCCCTAACTATAGAAATCCAAAAGTTTCCACCTAAGTACTTCACAGACATGTACTGAGGATAGTGTGATAATCAGGGCAGTTTACATCCCATAGATAGATTCTCATTATTTAACTTACTAAAGCAGAATAAAGGCAATATTGCTGGTGACAGAGACCCGCATAGAGCTACAGCTTTTCTTTAAAAAAAAAAAACTTCTCCAGTCCCTAGTCAGCTGTAGAGTAGATTTTTATGTTTGTCACTGAGTTCTAAACAAGAAGGATATGAAGATGTCAAAGAAGTTTTTCCTGGCATTTGCCTCAAGTCCTTAATCTTTAGAGATCACGTTTTGCAGATCTAGTACAGAAACAGATTGTGTTCTCTTCTGTTACCACTCTTCTTGTTCTTGCCTTGTCACCAGACTGATGTCCACTATTTCTTCTACACTGCTTCTAAAACTGAGCCATTGATTACCCCTATAACATTAAATATTTCATCAAAAAAATCAGTTAACTAAGCAGAGGAATGACTTGTCAGAACAACTTGAACTTTGCTCTCCCTCAGACTGTTGCCTCCCTCTTCAGTTACTTCATGGATTTTGCTGTGACACAAAAACTTGCAGAGATGGCAAATAGCACCATGTTATTGCCCTTTATGGTTTCATGGATCAACGCGATTTTTGCTTGCTAATTTCAGACATCCAGCTTTAAGCCACCAAGGAATGGCAGACACTCCACGTAATGCCAAAAGTTCACATTTTAAGACATGACTTTTTACAAAAAAAAAAAGCTATATCTGAAAAGTCTTGGAATGGGTAACTGCAAGGGTATATAAAGTCAGTTACGCTCTTTAAAGAGCATGAGACACCTGAATGAGAAAGTTTAAAGTTTGACTAGTTTCTTAATGTACTTTAGGTTTTGCTGAACTTGTACAATTTTCATTCTGTGGCAATTTATGCAGACACAGATTTGGAGAAGGGTTTTGCTGAGCTCTAGTTCCAGAGCGATTTATGCCACTTTCTCTCTGGAAACAGAGATGATAATGAAGTGAATTTAGTGTTCTTTATTCAAAGGCCATTTAGTTCCTTGATTAGATTGTTTTAGTAATATAAATTGCCTACTGCTGGAAAAAAAATAGCCTAAACTTTTCAATCAGCTTTGCCATGAGAACCAAGTCTGAGAAAATGTCATTTGAAAAAAACCCAACAAAACAGAAACAGAAAAATGAATGTGCCTCTACAGCTCAGCCTGATAATAACCTCCTCTGTAAAATTATATGAACTCTGTGTTCTGGAACAATAGTATAAATGAGTTAATTGTAGATCTAAAAATCGTTTGCCAGCTGCTGTCTATTCTGTTACCAACACCTGTTTTGGCTCATGCCCTTATTAATTAAAATGTGATGAGCAAGCAGACAAGTTCAAAACATAGTGCTGACAATGTCTGTACAGCTGACATGAAATCCATATTTATAGTCCTCATGCAAAGCCAGGAAGTAATATATCTGTGAGGCAATGGGGGGAGGGAGGGGTTGGTTTGGGGTTGTTTTTTTTTCTTCCTTCAAAACTGCTACAGGAATGAAGCTGTTCATTAAGGCTACATTTTGGTTGTGGTAAATTGAGGGTAGAAATCATGGGCTTTCTAGAGCAGAAAAGCATCAATTTAAAAATTATACCTATGAAATATTACTAGCTAATCATTCCAAACATTATTTGGCCATTTAAAAATTAAATGCAGATTAGAAATTCTTAAGCTGTTATCAGTTTTCATCGCTGTCTATTCCTTCACTTCAGAACTAACGACAGCTGTAGCATATCATAACTGGATAATACTCTTCCTAAGAATTTGTACTTCTCAGCAGCATTTTTATGCTCTGCAGCAGAAGCCACTAGACCCCCATGACATTCAGTCCCATCAGTTTTTCAGAGTTGCTTAAGCTGGTTCGAAGCACCTCAAAAATGTGAATGTCACCCTGCTCAGGTTGAAACTTCTCAGAGCATGTAACAGCTATGCCCACAGGTCCCTGGATGTGTTTGTCTTTATGATGGTCACTACCTTCTTCCTAGAGATCTGAAAACATCCAAGCTAGACCACCAGGTAGCAGGACTTTGCCTGGATTCCCCAAAGAAGCCCTAGGTGTTAAACCTCAATAGAAGTATAAGTAATCTGGCAACTTGTGCCAGCATCCTGTAATTCTTCCACAAAATTGCCTACTTTTTAGTGCACTCACCCATAAAATGGAAGGCCTTGTCCTCATGGAGAATTGTATACTAAATTCTGGAGGATAGACTGAAGAAGTAGGTTGTGCTATGATAAATATGTTTTACAATGCAATTTGATGCTGAGATAGCAGAACAAGCATCATGGGACCAGAAAAAGACCAATCCTAGTCTGTTAGTTAAGGAACTCTTAGCTGCAAGAGTCACAGCAGTCCAGCTTTGTTTGGTGAAACTTATACACATTAGAACATCACTGGATAAAACCATTCCTGAAGTTGAGTCCTGAACCCCAGATGTGCCCACTCACCAATCATGTTCTACCAGAAGAGTTAGCACCTCCTAGTTGCTGTTCTTCTGGACCTTCTTCTGGCCACACAAGGGCTTTAACTTCAAGGGAAGAAGAAGAAAGGAAGAAGGGGAGAGATATACATGCAGGATTCCCTGAGATATCAGAGAATACATGTGACAACCACCTCAACCCTCAATATTACCCTTCACTGTAATGAAATGCATCACAAAACTGAAAGAAGTACCCAAACATCATGTAAGAACTTACTTCAGTACCAGAAGATCTCCCTGATGGCCATAAATACTTAGTTACCATATACCATCATAACCATAACAATGCCAAGGGAGGAATCATTATCTAAATAAATCTTAAATTAACAAGATGCTGTCCTGGAACAATATTTCTCAGTATGATCCCTTCCAAGCTTTTAATCAGCCCTCCAGCAATGATAAACTAACCAACAGAAGTCAGCTACCTATAGACCATCTGTATTGAACAGGTTGAGACTATGTGGATAAAAAATGTAAACTTGCGAGCCCGTCCGTATAACTCCTGCAGAACAATACAACCTATTGGAGAACCAGTAGGTTCTGCATTTGCACCTACAAGATGCACCAAATGCTCTTATGGAAGATGCATAGGTGAAACAAAAAGACCACCTTGCACCAGAATGAGCTCACTCAGAGAATTGATAAAGAACAAAAATAGCTGGGAAAAGAGTGGTTCTCACAAGGCAGTCGTGAAGTCTCTGACCTCTCAGTCCTGATCCTTCTGGGAGATCTACACAATCTTTAAAATATGACCCTAAGAACAAAAGCCCACAGCTCTGCAACATGCTAACACGTACTAATTCAAAACATTTGTTTTAAGATAATACACAGTAATAATTCCCTGGTAGGCTCTCTATATTCTGCACTTTAAAAGAACAATTTCTCTTTCCTTTAAAGATAATCACCCCATCATCTCTCCTCTTAAAAATGTTCTGCTTCCTAGGTACCAACTACCTTTGCTTGCAAATGGTGTAAGCAATTAATCTAATTACACTCCGAGCAATTTGTATTTAGTTTTGAAGATTTTTGCTTCTACTTTAAAAAGCAAACACTTTGCTTTTATAAGTTCATATTCTAGCCTTTACTGAGCTATGAAAATAAATAAGCAAGGTGTAGTCCGAAGTGTGATTTTAGAACAATTTGATTTGGGCAGATGTGATGGGAGCATCTTCCTAAGGCTAAACATCTTCTGGAAGAAGATGCCAACTGTGTTAATACCTAGTTTTCTCCTTCTCATGATGTTACAAGAAAATGCTTGGTAATAAGCACATAAAATAATGACAATTGTTGAAGAAATCCCAACAGAGATATTCTCTCCAGAAATGTTTTGCCTCGTCTTGTTTTTTAATGTAAAGCTTCTGAATATTAATCTGACTATGTATCATGAAACAAAATGGAATTATTCTATATTATACCTACTATTTAAGATGTTTTGTTTCTGAAATTAAGGTGGTTTAGATCTTTTGCTTTGTTTTTTTTCTAGGTTATCATTAGTGCTGTGATTTTTTCCCCAGATTGTTAGAAGGAAAAAAACCACAACTGTAAAAATGAGAGAAAGGGAAAGCAAAAAACTGACCTTTTCTAGCACACAACCTAGACCTTTTTAATACTTCCTTCATTTTTTTCCTGCCCCACACTCTGGACTCATCCAGCCTTAACGTGCATGTGAAGTGGAGATGACAGTACAGCATTTATCTCATCACATATCCTGGTGTGTCTTACGCTAAATACTGCTGATGAAGAGGCAGACAGTCCCCACCTGAGAGCCAACTCATATTATTCAGAAATCTCCTCAAAATACATTTTAAGCTGATTTCCACAGTGAATCTCCATGTTGACTGGCACCTAACTGTTCACCACAGCAGGAGATATGCAAAGGAAAACAGCTCCTGGCATGGATTCACTGCACAAAGAGACAGTTATTCTTTCATGTTGTTTAATGATGGCTTTAGAGCTTCTTCCTCCTTTGAATTTGCAACCTTCAAATATTTACAGTTCTTATTCTCTTGCTCTGTTTTTACTCACATGGCTTATACACAAATAAAAACAAGTGAAATTCCCATTTCCCCAGTGGTCTTTAAGCCTTTTGGTAGCAGCCAGTACCAAGATCATATATTAATTTTATTTATTCTTTGAGTTTCTTACAATTTACAAATCTTTCTGCCAGTGTGTTCTTTGGAGTCATAGTAATTGTGCTGTATTTTCAGACTTAATATTACTCCAAAGAGAAGGCATGAAATTTCTTCAATGACAGCTGAAAATACTGTGGTGTTATTGGTTTTAATATATACTTCTAAAATTGCATTCTAGGCCCATAATGCAGAGGAAAGGTCTATTACATCAAATGGGTGAGTAAAGAAGCACGAGGAAAATTGAAACTGCCATCTGCATATATTCAGTGCTAACAACATTGCTGGCTTTTGTTTAACAAGTAGAATCCTCATGTAAAATTCGACAAAAAAGACAATTAAATTAAGCATATGCCTAAAGTTGCTTGATTCCATTACTGTAAATGCCCATTAGAAAATAATTACATCGCTACACTTACTGCTGTTGGTATGTAACCATATTGGAACAGGTGATATTGGAACTGAAAAGTTTTTTAGAAGGTATTTTAATTCAGGAGCAATTATGACCAATTAACTGCAAGTTCGGAGGATATGTAAGAGGAACAGACTTGAGCCTTAAAGCATCTCACATTATTTGTAGACTGCAAAAGGTAATCAGGTGAGGCCAGAGGTATTTTAGCAATTAAAGCATCATTTCATGTATTTAATTTGGAGCATTCCCCCTAATTTAAAGAGAAATTATGTTTCCAAAAATGCCCTCATTGAATTGTTATACAAGAAGCAGAGCTGAGGCTGCCTTGTATGATGGATCTTACCCTTGCTAATCCAAAGGCATAACAGCACCACGCTGAGGAGCTCTCAGTTCAGAGAACCCAGAGCTTAATTTGAACATGAGAAAACACCTTCATGCCATGCAAGAGCCTGCAAGACCCTAATTTAGGTACTGCCTGACCCAATGCTATTTCTTGCAGTGCAAATTCAGTGGTTTCTGATCCATCCTCCCATGCACACCATCGACAGGTCTGACCTTCGCTGGCCAGAACAGTTCAAGGGATGGCTAGAGGCATCATTTCAAGGAGCCTGGTGTAGGTGGGTTCAGCTGAAGACCACCCAGTTCCCTAGGTACCATGACAACTGGTCTTGTACAGGAGTGTGCATTCTTTAGGAAAAGCACCAAGGCTATAGGTAAAATACCAGTGTCATTGCATGTTCTGTCACCAGCTTCTCTGGTTGTTTTTAGGCTGTTTCACTCCATAAAACTACAACCAAAAATAACAGTGGTTTTGGACAGACTGGCTCCAATTCAATGTCTTCTGATTTGCATCTCTACAAATTCAGGCTAACTTTATAGAAGCCATTTAGCATGCATTAACATAAAACAAGGCAAGTGAGAGATAGGGGGGATGAGGCTCATTAACTTTATATCTCCTTTTATGTGGAAGAATTGTAGGGGTGTGTACTGAGCCTGGTTGGGATGGAGCTAACTTTCTTCATAGCAGCCCGTTTTGGATCTGTGACTAAAACAGTGTTGATAACACACCCATGTCTTGGCTGTAGCCAAACCATGCTTGCACAGTGTCAAGGCCTTTTCTTATCCCCACTCTGTCCCCCCAGCAAGCAGGCTGGGGGTGGGCAGGAGTTTGGGTGGTGACACAGCTGGGGCAGCTGATCCGAACTGACCAAAGGGATGTTCCATGTCACATGACGTCGTGCTCAGCAGTAAAAACTGAGGTTTATGACTTTCCAAGGCAGCTGTTACTCAGAGACTGTCTGGGCATCAGTCTGCTTGTGGGAGGTCGTGAGTGATTGCTTTTGCATCATTTTTTTTTCCTCCTGTTTCCTTCACTTTTTAACTGTCTTTACCTCAACCCAGAAGTTTTTTTGCTTTTGTTCTTCCAATGCTTTCCCCCGTCCTGCTGGGAGGGGGAGTGAATGAGGGAGTGGCTGTGTGGGTGCTTAGCTGCTGCCTGGGTAAATCCACCACACGATCAAACTATAAAATACTCTACATTTTTTTAAATTAGGCCACTGAAGAATCTGGATATGGATTTAGGAGTGTGTCTGTATTCATCACTTGTGACTCTAACATTTCCAAATGTGTTACTGATTGATCATTTTTAGCATTAACTTTTGCTTGAGCCTAAGCTAAACAATTAGCTTTTCCTATATAACATATATTCCTATATATTCCTATATATATTCCTATATATTCTTTGAATAAATATAAGAAAAAAAAGATCAGAAGGTGGGTTTTTTGTGTGTCTGTGATCTGTTTTTCATTTTGTCTTTTTCCATCCTTGCAGCAGAAAAAACAAAGAAGATAGATAACTGTGATATTACTGGGTGTCTACAGCTACGCGGGTTCTATATTCTAGCCCTGTGAGAGCATGACTTTCAATGGAGCGACCTAATGGCTGAGACTTACAACACGTATCACTCTATTGAACTATCCAGCTTTGGCAAAAGTGACCAAGGCAAAGCAAAGGCCAAGGGGAGACATTTGCAGTCGTTCACTGTGCTGAACATAGACAACTAACCAGTACGCCTAAGCTAGGACTGGTCACCGGTACGGTCAGATACACCTCCAGAGGGAAGGCAGATAGCTTGGGAGGGAGGAGGTGGTCACTACAGAGGCAGGCCAGAGCACTTGGTTTCCTAAATTAGGTGACTCCATTAAGTGCCTTAATCTAGGAGGATGTAGCTAAACTACTCCGTTTGTCTTTGAAGTGCCAGAGCTTTGCTCATGGGTATATTTGAGACCTCTTGGTCACTTGAAAGGGAGAACATGGACTACACCCCAATCCTCGGGTGGTCTTAGCCATAATACTGAAACTGTGGGCTATCTAAATGCATTGCATGGATGTGCAGATGGGCGTAGATGCACAGCACACGCCAGCAGTGCTGCATCGGGCAAATGACCCCAGAGCTGTAACATCCTGTATACATCAGAGAGTTCCTTGTGTTGTTGGCACTGAAGATTAAATTATCCCCAAGCTCTGGAGAATAAAATGCCACATCTGAGGAACTGAGATGGAGTCTACTTAGCACAGGAAGAAATGTTTGTCTACACAGAGAACAATCTAATGAAGGGGTGATATGGCAGAAAAAAATATTTCTAGGTTAGTTAAGCACTATAAGGAAATAGTAAGCAGAGTATTAATAAGAGCTTTGTTATCCATTGCAGTACACCAACAAATTCTGAGGTCTCATTTCCTTCTGCAGGTCATAAATGTTTATATCTAATGACATCCTTTTCTCATATCACCATCCAAAACTCAAACCACAAGAACTTCTCAGAGACTCAAAGTTCTGAAATTTTGAATTTCTGAAACCCATAAACAATGGTGATTTTTTTTGCTTTGCCAGACTATGTGAAGTTCACACCAAAACTATGTATCATTGTATCAGGTGCTGTACCCAGTGGTAACAATTCCTGTTTAAAAGAGGTTAGTACCTAAACAGATAAGAAAGATGTAACAACTTCATAATGATTTACCAGTAAAATAGTTTGTCTGAAGTTTGTCAAATATGTATGATATTATACAGGTTTTTTTAAAGTACCTGTTGGGTGTCTGACTTTTCTCAGATAATGAATAATCTGTTGAATTAATACTTGAGTAAACTGAATTTGGACTTCTAAATGCAAAAAAAAAAATCTGCAATTTAGCTGCCTGGGCATTGTACTTGCTTTCTGGCCAAGTCTTTGCACACTTGAATTGCTGGGAACATGACAATAATGAATGACACTTTTGAAACCATCAGAGTAGTTAAACAAGAAGCCAGACCCTTTCAGGAGAGTACACTGATTTGTTTTAGATCAGTTAGAGTAGGTACAGCAAGAATGAGAAAAAGATGAAAAAGCTAGAAAAAAACGGAACAATTAACCTTTCTGCAGGAAAAAGGGCAGAAAAATGACCTAAAGCCATCTGCAGATAGCTATAATTAAGGGATTGTAACTGTCTTTGAACCAGCTAAGAACCACCACAAAGGCGAAGACTAATCCATTTAGTCTAACACCCAATCTCCTACTGTTCAAAGATGAAGGTTTATGGCCTGTGATATTCAGGAGATTAAGCTAAATGACCATAATGAACTCTCCTAATTTTCAGGTCTATGAGTGCCACCAGGAAAGGGGTATTATCTTCCCCACCTTGTGGTGGTGCCCTTAATAGCGCCATAGCAGACCAGGAGGAAATCCATGCCTACGTGAATATTCAAAAGAAGGTGTCTATGAGCAACCACATGATGAAAACAACTCCCTAAATTATTCCTCATCCCATTTCACCTCTGAACTTGCAATGTTAGCAATCTACCTCTTTTTTCCCGCCTAGTTGTTGGAGATACCCATCCTTCTTTACATCCTTTCCTGAAACATATCTAGTTGTTTATCTGATCAATAGGTTGTATATTAAAGTTACTTTCTTCTTAGATACTTTACGTGTACTAAATTTTGATGCAATATCATTATTGTAGCATTATATCTATCATTAATTGACTATTAGTTAGTACCTAGAAGATACATTAGGGAACTAGTAAAAATGCATGCAGCCTCACCAGAACTGAAATCACTTTCTATGAAGAAAACAGCTAAATACAAAGACAGGGAGCTGGATTGCTCTTCCCAAATCCAGGGGCATCCTTACAGAAGGAAGACAATGGCAGTAGATGGGCTGATTCCATAAGAGCAGGTGGGTTTTGCCTCATAGTGTAAGTGTGTTTACTCTTCCCCTCCCCAGGTATTTGCAGCTGCTTGTATCTGTGTCTTCAGCAGAGAGTGCAACAGTGAGTGAAGAGAACAGAGACGAAGGGACTGACCTGACACTGGGCAAAATGCACATCACAGCTTGTGAGCCTCTGCTGCTCAACTCACCCACAGGTACAGCCATCTCTAGGCGTAGGCACTGTGCCGGCTGCTGTTTGTAGGACGGTTAGTGCTCTTCCCTGTAAATCAGTGTCTGGTTTAGATATAGTGCTCTTTGAAAGGTTAATGGCATATAAGATGCAATTCATCTGACCAAAGGTAGATATCAAGTTCAAAAGGAGCAGAATCCCTCTCTAGGATCACTTGGCTTTAACAGTTACATTTGGCAATAACAGTCTGGTGACTGTAACGAGACCTTAGACATGTAGACACCTACACTTATGTACCTAAATCTGGATCTGAATCCTATTCCTAGTTCTTGAGGAACCAGAGAGCTTGGGGGTAATTTGCATTGTGTTGTTCTTCGTATCTTTAACGATTCATTAAACTTAGATGGCTCCCATAAAGAATCTCAGTAAAGTGAATACTCAAATTAGCCATAAACATCTTCATGGAAAACAAATCACTCAGTATTCAACTTGCTTATCTTCTCCTCACATAGATGTAAAATAATAATGATGATGATGATGATGATAATAATAATAATAATATCATGTGTTGTTTTAGTGTTTTAATGTTTTATTTAGTGAGTATGCTTTGATTAAAAAAATGAAAAAATATTCCAAAATCAGGCAACAGATATTCTTATCACAGATTTCAACAATTTATCCCAGTGGCTCAGCTACAAAGGCCATCATGTGAGGAAAAACTTTAGAGGTTCATAGATCAAACCCATAGAAAAGACCGGTAGGTAATCCAATTTACCTTGCATATATCACTGAAGACTTTTGGTTGTCTGAAGTGTGTATTCTACAAAGGTATTTACATTTGAGATGAATAAACTTCTACTTGCTTTGGTAACTCATACCAGTTGTCAATCAATCTCACTTCACAAAACATAGTGTTGATTTCTAACTTGAATTTCTCTGAGTTTAATTTCAAACAGTTGATCCTCGGATGCAATCTTCTATATTCTACATGCAGCTTCACTGCATTGTTCCAAAGAAGCTTAATATTATGTCTCACTGTATTAAAACACGTTGTCTGAATAGACACAGCTTAAGCAGATAATCTAGGGTACTGTATATGACTTTTCACCATAGCAGTTACAACTGCCTGACGATGTCAGTCATCTTCAGTTTTTATCTACCAGAATTTTATAGGTATTTGGACACCATTAGTAATAATGTTAAAGCGTTGGTCCCCATGAGAAACATTCCTATTTGACTGACTCTCCATTGATGATTACCGTTCATCATAGTTTTCTATTTTTAAAACTTCTGTTTCACATGGTTTGCACTGATATTACTGAGAGCTAGCAATTTATTTCAGAAAGTTGGGCAGCATTGAGTAAACCACCTAAAGAAGTCTAAGTCTAGAACCTTGAGAAAAAACCTGAAACCCAGGCCTGATATTGGTTTGCCCAGGACATGATTCAGGCCATGAGGTGATTTTTTTTGGATCATGGCCTAACAAAGCATCATTCAAAGTAATGCTGTAAACTGCAGTGGTTCAGGAGTTCATCTACAATAGGTATTTTCTGTGCAGCAGAGATGGCAATTGCCTTCTCCATCACTGCAGACTAAGACTTCTCTACCCATCCAGGAGAGCCCTTCGGAACTAAAGTTAGGTGACGCAGATACCTCCCTTTTACGTACCTTTCTATAATACCAAAGGTTTTATCTTCTGACATATCAGGGAAGGGAAAAAGTGAACCATATCCAGAGGAAAATAAGGTTGATTTTTTCTTACAGTTTCATGGATAACATGCAAGGGACAGGTATAGGCTATTTTTAATTAGTATATCTATATTCATGTTACCCTTAATGAGCGTTTACAGTCACAGGCCAAAGGAGAAATATTCCGTGGCATAATGTTTATAAATGTCATCCTGATTCTACATTTTGGAAAATTAAGGTTGAAAGTAAATTATGATCTTTGTCCTTGAAAACTTACGAGTTGTTCATCACAGGACTAAAGCTGCCTTCCCAGGTAATGAAGCTGTGTGGAGAGAGCATCTTGAACAGTAAACTAGTAAAGGCTGCTAGCCAAAAGCCAAAGTGGAATACAGTGTTTGAACCAAATATCACAGAGGGAGCAGGAGGAAAAAAATATTTATTATGATCCCCAGCTCCCAAATGAAGCCCTGAATTGGAATTTCACAGTACTGACCTAATTAAAGGAGGCAACATTGAAACTCATGTGCATATGCAGCGGAAAGCAAATACCTGATGCTATGGTTTGCAAATGGCAGTGGGCTGGAAATGGTGGCATTGCTCACAAGTCGTACTAAAACAAATGGCCTGTGAACTTCAGCAGGCGCCAGAAGAGCAGAATGAGTGGAACCTCCTCCTGCCTTGAGGATCAGAGCTAGAGTTGGACCTCAGCCTCACCCAGCTTCATTTCCTCTTATTTACAGGCATTCAGATCCAAGGCTCTTTGTGTTCCCGTCTGCAAACACTCCACCACAAGCACAGTTATTAGTACAATTATTAATAGCGCTGAAGAACTGCATAACTTCAGCCATTCTAAGAAAAACCTGAAAATACACATGATTTTTGGAGCCATGCAGATATTTTTCGGCAGAATATTTTTTCCTTCCAAATATGGTATTTCATCGTCAGCAAAAAAAGACCCTTTTTGTTGAAACAAAGTGAAGATATGATGATATGCTTTGAGAGTATCTGAACTTCCCCTTTCAAATGACTTCTTTTTAACTTTTTGGGGTGCCATAATGCATAATGAATAGTTGTTAAAGTCTAAAATCAGAATGAAACATTTAAGTGTTATCAAAAGAATACAGTTGTAAAGGCCTGAAATTTACCTTTTACAAAATTTTAATTTTGAAATGAGGAATTTGGGATACTTTTTTTCCCCAGCTGACAAAATTTTCTGGAAAGTAGGTCATTCAATTCCCCCCACGGCTTTATTAGTTTTGTTAATCAGCCTTAAAAATAGATATGTGGAAACATAAACAGGGCTAAAGGTAGTGTAGAGCAGCATGCTTGGAATTGCAGTGAGTGCCAAGGGATAAATCATTGCTTGACACCTAGATGGAATGTGGGATTTCATTTCAGTATCTCAGTCCTGCCTTTGCCGCACTGGCTATCCCAAAAGGAAACTCCTCGAGCAGGGTCCTTCCATACATCATCATTTTATATATGCTGCCATTGTGAGCACTCCCAGAAGATCACAGACAGAAATACGTTATGTGCCCGTGCAGGATCATAAGAAACAAAAGAGGGTCACAATTCTTCACTTTAGCATACTTGGGGCAGTCATTTGCAGAAATGACTGTTAAGTGCTATGCTTCCAATTTGTCTTGCATTCTGCACAGATATCTGCACAGATATAAATGGATACCCGAAGTAAAGGACTGTGGATAATCATATCCAGCCTAGGCAGCTCTAGTATGAGGCTGTGGTACTGCTTCCATATAGTTATAATGCATTAGCATCAACAGCGTTCTTTGCTGTATTTTGACTCAAAATGTGCTAATGATGCATCCAGGAAGGCACAAAAAGTATGAATTAAATTGAATTGAATTGAATTGAATTGAATTGAATTGAATTGAATTGAACTGAATTGAATAGAACAGAACAGAATAGAATAGAATGGAATGGAATGGAATGGAATGGAATGGAATGGAATGGAATGGAATGGAATGGAATGGAATAGACTAGACTATTAAGACCATTGAAGATACAGTTTCAAGAACCATTTGCCGCCTGCAGCTGGTCACACTTGGCTAAAGTGGGAATTTCCAGCCCTCCTAGGTGGGCTGTCTTTCAAAGCCATCTCTTTCTTCATGGAGCTCCTTCCTTCCAGCAGAACAATTCAGTATCCTTGGGAATGTCATCATCTATGTTCTGCAAGCGAGTAACTGCTCACAGCACACTCAGAGGCCACTGTAACTCTCTTTGTTAATGCAGAATTCTTTTCTGCTAATACAAAACTGGTTGCACACATACCATCTGGCTACCACTTCACCTTTGTCTGCTCACCAGACCTGTATCATGCCCAATTCACAAACCAAGATAAGGGCTCTCTTTTTCATGAGTGTTCTTAACGCCCATAGTTTTCCATTTTGCATCAAAAACATTTGCTCTGAAAGACAAGACACCGTTCTCAGATATGTCTTATCTTTTGTTTAAGGATACTGTGGTTTTCATCACATTTACAGCTGGGCTATTAAGGATGCTTAAGAAATTTTGAGCTAAAATCAACACTTTAAAAATAAAGCATTTGGAAACTCCAGTTATGTCTTTTTAAAATCCTTCTGAGTAGGCATACCTCATTTCTAAGCAAAATGTATAAGGGCCAAATCTGATCCCTAGGGCAGCTGATGCAAATTAGCAGTTCAGTTGATTCATGTCATCTGAAAATCAGCCCCTCATTCATGGGCTTTGCAGGTTCATGAAACACAAATATAAAAGGTGCAAAAATTAGAGATTAACCTTGCAATCTACTTTATTACCCTGGTCCTGTCTAATTCTGGGCTTACTGAATGTCTGAGATGAAACCAATGAGAGTTGAACAGATTTCAGCACTTTTCAGGGTCAAACCCAAATTCAGCCAAACCAGCTCATCTGAACAAGGGAAGTTTCCCTTTGCTGCTCCAATGATCTTCATCATTCCTTCTGACGAAACTCTTTATCTTTTCCCTTCTCTTCCCACAAAATCCTTTTCTCTAGCCTCCATTATTCAAGATTCATATGTTAGATCCAGTACCAAAATTCAGCTGCCCAAAAAAGATCCCCAATAGTTGTCATCCCTAATTTTCATGATGAGCTAAGTTCAGTCTTGCACAAGACCCCATTTTCCTAAACACCACACAAACACACCATTAGAAACAGTCCCTGCATCTACAAGTTTTGTAATCTAAACAGTAAGAGGAAGGTGAAGGTGTCATCTCACTAACACGTTGCCATCCCATCCTCTGAACTCCAATGCCTCCTGCCTCACGTCGACTTTCCTTTTGCTTCCAGCATTTTGAAGAGAACAGATGTGGCTGGGCGGCAGGAGGCCAAGTCAGGAGTATTTTTCCTTCTCAAGAACCGCAATAGTCTTTGGCTCTTCAGGGCTGTTTTTAGCAGTCAGGACAGCAGGTGTCTTTGAATGGTTCAGCACACCTTCTGCCATTTTTACAGGCTGTGTTCAACCGTAACGTCACCAAGCCTGCAAATGAACTGCCGAAGTCGCTCCCGTACTTGCCTTTTTTACTAACTGCGCAAGGGAACATAAAGGTAAAAATCCATATATAAGGGAAAGAGAATGCAAACGGAGGGAAGCCCTATCCTCATTATACGTTTTTTTTGCATTGCAGAAAATTACAAAAAGGATCAGATACTTCAGCTTCCAACCTTATATAAAAAAAACAGAACAGTGCTTGCTGTTGAAAAGCGTGCTGGGAGGGACCATTTCAGAGCTACTGAGAAGATTTTCTCACCAATCCACAGCACAGAGGATATGACCATGCCACAGAAAGCTGTGTGACCATAGCTTACATAGGCACACGTTAGTTTTAAAGCAGCCTAATTAAGGACAGGTAATGGGATTGCTGCTGTAACAGCTGCACATAAACAGCAAGGGCACCCAACAAGCTGCACCAGTAGATGTCAAACTTTGTGCTATCACAGAATTACCTGAACTATTCAGTGTAGGGTTAACTCTTGTCTCTATGCTACATGAAGATAGAATAATTCTCTTAATGCCAGCTTTGAAAAATTACATCGCATCTACTTTAATTACTAGACTTGTTGTCTTAGTCCATTGAGAAGAACAGCAGCACCCTAAAAAAGGTGAGTTGCCCAAAAAAAGTAGAATCATGTCATGGAGGTGTCACTGGGTGCTGAGGGTGCTAAGGGACCAGAGATGAATCCTACCCCGCAGTGACTATACAGTCATATAAACACATCCATAGGGCCTGACTCACACATCTTGTCTTATTCCTACCAAGTTACCTGTACATTGTCTCATTAATTCACTATCCATCCTTCTGTCTGTGAGAAGACAGATTGTGAGAAGATAGATATAAGGGTTGTGTTGCACATATTTATGAGTAACCCTGTGTACGTCTCTGTGGTGAGCATTCATTTACAGGATGGGCATTCAGAACATTGGTATGCATTTAGGAAAAAACCCCACAAATAATATATATTGAGAATAATTTCCTTCATTCAACTGAAATACAAACCCTAGTAAGAGCTTTCAATAAGAAGATTTAAAGTTTAATATTGCAGTATGTTAAAAGTTTCTTTCATCACTTTTATATAGGTGCTGCTATTCGATTCCAATTATTTCTATACTTCATTTCCTATGAAGAAAAAAGTAAACCACTGCACTCATTTTATCTTTTCTAAACACTATTTACTCAATTTTATTAATCATTATTATTCAACAGAGACACATTAAAGGAACTTAGATTAAGCTCCATTATGCAAAGCATTGTATATTCATATAACAAGAGACGATGCTTGCCTCGAAGAAGTTACAGCATAAATAGATAACAGGCTTGTTAAAGTTCTCATTTTATGAACAGGAACTTATACAGCAAAATCACACTGAAAGCCCAAGGATGCAGAGAATGGCCAGAGCAGAGCTGACTTTAAGCCCTAAGACACTTAGGATATGTCTACTGGGTTTAAGGGACTGAGGCCTTGATCCCCACCCCTCCATGGCATGTCTGCTAATGCGTAAGCCCATCCATATGGTTTTATTTGGTTAATCACCATTTATTTTGTTTGGGCTACTCCCAGTTGAGAAAGGAGTAAATTCTTGAAGTGCCTCAGATAGACACAACTGGTGGTGTGAATGCTCCTCATCAGTCATAGTGGAAGTCAAGGAGTGCTTTTCTCCAGCTGTGACCCATCCTTATCCTTGCGCTGTGACCTCCAGGGCCTCTCAGCCCATCAGTCACTGTACTGCAGGCAGAGGTGGCAATGGAAAGCTGAGAGGTGCCTGCCAGCTCCAAGGGACGACGTGAGCAGTAGGAGCTCCTCCCAGGGCAAAATCAAAGAGGTAGGCACACACCACATTCTGTGGCTCCTTAATGTCACCTGTTTGACTTTCCTGAAATGGTTGGCTGAGAGGTTTTTCTAAAAATCTGCCATTTCCTAGTTTCTAAAGACAGTGGATAATTAATGCCTAAGCTTCTAAACTGTAGTTCAGGTGGTCTTCACTTCCATGAAGCAACAAGTTTCATGCTCTGCCATATAGTCCACTCCCTGCCTACTCCCTCTGACATTGTTTTTAGGACCAAAAGTCTCCCATATAGGTACAAGATACTGACAGTATCTGAGGGTAGTATTAAGCAACGCTTGCAGAAATACCCTTCAAGCCAGAAATGCAACTGTAGGACTATCCTTTCTCATTATGTCTCTCCTTTACCAGATGTCTATAAACTGCTTCACCTGCATCTGCACTAACCAGATTTTTGTCAAAATAAGTCTGGGCCTCTCATTGTCTGTAGATGAGTTTAAGTTTGTTTGGTTTTATCTTCTGTAACGCTGTGCCATCTGAAAGCTTGTCCCTTGGGCATTTTTTCTCTGCTGCCAAACAACACCGAAGAGAGAAACCTCATATTTTTTTTCCCTTATTAACTTTAGTCTACTCAGGTTTGTGAGTTGTAGGTCATCAGAGCACAGTATTTTTCCCCAAAGGCCTACAGCACAGGAAGAACAATTGTTTATTCCCTATTTTTCCCTGTTGTAAAGCATCTTATAAATTTAAATATAGTTGTAAGAAAGTTTTTTATAACTGAGTGCTTCAAATTGCTAGATTACATTCCTGCTCTTTTTCAACCCTGAGATGTTCTTTCCTGCCACTGTGGAGAAATAGCTAAATTTAAGAAAGCAACACAGTAAACCTTTCTCCTAATCTCATAGAAATAATATACCGTGCAGACCATCCCAGTAGTGCCAGAGATCAGCAAATACCAAGCACCTCGCAAAAAATGTATTTAAGCACAGGCCAAACAATGAAATATTTTGAACTTCTACGACATCCTGTGAATTTGTTGCTCAAGACACCCATCAGTAATGGAAGGAGATGTTCCTTTGGCTCCATATTGGAGCTTTCTCCTTTTCTATAGGACATACTGTTTTATTTATGACCAACAAACAAGCACTGTGGCAGTTTCAGTTGTGTTTGCCACATCGTCATCATTGATGGCATCATCACTGCCTTTGCCACAGCTACCATTCACACCAGGGTCAGCAGAAAGGAAAGCACAGTGAGTGTGCTGTCCTGCTGAAACAGATCTGGTGCCACACCACAGGACTGGTGCACAGGACTTTAATTTTCATAGAATCATAGAATGGTTTGGGTTGGAAGGGACCTTTAAAGATCATCTAGTCCAAATCCCCTGCCATGGGCAGGGACATCTTTCACTAGATCAGGTTGCTCAAAGCCCCATCCCACCTGACTTTGAATATTTCCAGGGATGGGACATCCACAACTTCTTTGGGCAACCTGTTCCGGTGTCTCATCACCCTTATCATAAAATAATTCTTCCTTATGTCTAATCTAAACCTACCCATAACATGTTGCGTCATTTGAGATGTGCTAGAGTGTCCCACCTGGCCTCCAGAGGCCTTTGCATAGCGGTACAGGTCTCATATATGTCCTGTGTCATATCTACGACTCATATGAATGTCTCAGATATTCTGAAGTATATCAAATGGCTAAAAATACTTACAAGCAAGCCTCAGTGACCAGCAGACTGCTGACATATGGGAAGGATCTGCACATTGGTCTGCACATGGATCTGCACATTGATCCCAAGCTGGCGAAAGGTCTGGAGCACAAGTCTTATGAGGAGCGGCTGAGGGAACTGGGGTTGTTTAGTCTGGAGAAGAGGAGGCTGAGGGGAGACTTCATTGCGCTCTACAACTACCTGGAAGGAGGTTGTAGCGAGGTGGGTGTTGGTCTCTTCTCCCAAGTAACAAGCGATAGGACGAGAGGAAATGGCCTCAAGTTGCGCCAAGGGAGGTTTAGGCTGGACATTAGGAGAAATTTCTTTACTGAAAGAGTGGTCAGGCCTTGGAACAGGCTGCCCAGGGAAGTGGTGGAGTCACCATCCCTGGAAGTATTTAAAAGATGTGTAGATGAGGCGCTTGGGGACATGTTTAGTGGGCATGGTGTGTTGGGTTGACAGTTGGACTCGATGATCTTAGAGGTCTTTTCCAACCTTAATTCTATGATTACAAATGATACCTAAGCTCACCCCTAAAATCCAATTGTTCAACTAGGGCATCAAGCAGCCCATGGACATAACCTTTTCAAATTAAAATTCTATTCTGATGGTTTCACATGTCATTAACAGCTCCCTGATCCAGCTGTAACTGAAAGCAATTAGACACTGTAGGAGGTGTAAAAACAGATTTGTCTCCTCAGGCATCTCATTTCTACTGACTGTTATGGGAGATTAGACACCTAGCACTCGTGTAGACACATACTTTATAGAGACCTAAATCTAAGTGTGTAAATCTGGATGCTTGTGTTAAGAAGGCCACCCTCAGGGCTCAAGCTATAGGTGGGCTAACAGCCCAATACATAGTCCAAAATTATGCACATGGCAGATCTTGACTTGAAACTTTTAACATCACACTAAGCTTCTGCAAAATGTCCGGGATGTTACCAGTTACTTTTATGTCATCACAAGAAGCATTAAGACTTTCAAATGTGTTGAGGCATGGTGATGATTATCAATGAACATAGTAAACTCTAATGTTTCTGATACCTCAAAGAAAAAACAGTCCTGTTACTACATCTTTAAAGAGTGATGAGGCACCAAACGACAGCGTTTCATCCCACAGTTCTGAGGTCAAGCAGCCTGCTTTCCATCTTCCTAATGAAGATCAGAAGTTATTAGTTTTAAATCCATTTTAACTGAGAGTCACTAGAAATAACTGGTGAAAGTCATACTAACTTTAAGTGTTTTAGCCAGAACAAATCTTGGAAAAAAAGTTTTAAGAAATACATTCTAAATTGATTTGACTGTTTTTCAGTGTACTTCATTGAACAGGACAAAGACTGAGCTGTATTCACATTTAAAATGATGTCGTTGATTTAGCTTTTCCATGAATTGTGCTAAGAGCTTTTTTCCTGAAATTGAGTGAGCATCACATTGCTCAGAAAACAATGTCAGCAATGAAGAGGATGGCAGGTCAGTAGATGTGATCCCAGTGGGACAGTGAGAGTCCAGATGGCAAATGTAAAAGCTCTTCTTTTCCCATCAAAGATCTCTTCAGTCATCTATGCAAAGTATGAAATCTTTGAATTGGGAGGAGAGACGGGGGCTGTATTTTATCAAGGATCCCAACAATACTTAGCTTCACAAAATTGTGACATACAGAAGCTGACCAGAATGATAGACGAATAAACAAATAATTGTAGGACCTTGGTCGGAATGATTTGATTGGGATAAGGATTACTGTCTGATGACCACAGTGCAACATTTCTCAGATTCTTCGACAGCACTAATAAGGATGGTATGATCATTCCTTCAAGCCCATTTTTCTCTCTTTTCTTCCCTTTTCTCTTCTCTCTATCATCCTGAAAAGTTCATTTCTCACAGAGCCACATGAAATGCATCACATTTACTGTGAAGCAATGGAGACAGGGTGTGTGCAAGCAGCCTGGCAGGCAGGGACACACTCTTTGCATGCAGAGGCAGAAGTGACTCTTTTCCCATCTCCTTTGTCCTTGCCTGTGCAGTCTTGCATGCTTGCAAAACCCAGGTAGGACTGTTCCTCTTCCCAGAAAAACCCAGCCTGGCCAGTTAGGACAAGGAAGCTGTGAGATCATGCTATGGATAAGGAGAGAAATGTCTGATGATTTCTGTGACAAAAAATAGCCCAGATTGGCTGTATAAGGGAAATGGCCCTGGTGGCAATGCCAGGTGTTCGGGAAAAAATTTTCGCAGAGGTGCACAGATCACACACAAGATCTGGGGAGGACAAGTCGATATGGGACAAACCATCTGAGATGCAAAATATTATGTGGAGAGAAATAGGCTGTACTGACTATCACCACAGCTTATAGCTGTTATCGGCACAACACAGCAATAGTGGCACCTATAGGGAGAAAGTGAGGCTTAAATTGCTGTAAAAGAAAAGAATATTCCAGTTCTGAAAGCTCTGAGAACCACAGTCTTAGCAGATTTATCCTGTAGATATAAAACAGTTTTCCATGTCTAAGTTTAGTATCTTGGGCTAGCTCTATTGCCGGTGGAGAAAAAGAGGTGAGTTAGGCAGCTCCAGTGGGTGATTCATTTCAGACACCTAACTAGGGTGAACGGAGTAATTCACAGAAGATGTCATGAATTATATCTATTCCTCTCCATGGACCGTAGCGAGATATGAGGGTCTAGTTCAGATTTCAGTGACCAAATTCAGATGTCTCAGGGTAAGAGGAAACCCACCCAAATTAGTCTTGTAAAAAATTCTCAGCTGTTTAATCAAAATATAAAGCGCTTTGATTAAGTGAAATTACTGACTTCTAAACAACTTGGTTTCTACCATTTTCACATTGATTTTTTTTTCTCCAAAGTGTACTTGCAAACTAACAAGCTCTAAAACCAGCCTCAGACATATCAGAGCATTAAATGTTGCAGTATGAACATTCTTTAATGCAGCAATATTAATCAACTGAAAGACATCTGACTTTCAGAAACAAAGCTATAAGTAGGTCACTTCCTGCTCTGCAGCAATCTCCTCTTGATTGCAGAGCACTTAATTTTGTTAACAGGTCACTATTTCAAACGACTTCTGCGATTCAATATTTTCTAAGGATTCCTCGGAAAGAAACTCAATAGTCATCTTTCCAGAGCACTCATGTATATCACACGGCTTCTTTCTATTTTAAGATTTCGTATTATTTAAGAGTTCCTCCTTTCTACTCTTACCAGGGTACCTAATAGGTATTTTGATTTTCTTTCTGGCTGCCCTATACACCACTTCCCATCATGGTACCATTTGCCATGTTAATCAATGTGGAATTCCAAGGAGGAATAACCTGAAAAATCCTGATCTCATATTTAGTTTTAGGACCTTGTCTGAGATCACTTCTGGTTGTGATCCAAACTTCACTACTTCTAGTAATTTTACTGAAAGGTATTGCTCAAATATGCAGCACCTCCACCCTTACTTCAAGCTGATCTGCGGGCAAATGTGACCTGTCAGACAATGTTAATCACACCATCATCTTTCCATAGTATCCTGAGTTTTAGATTGTAATGTATCAAATACTTTACTCGAAAAAAGATGGATTACATCCACCATATGTGTTTCACCCACCCACCCTGTAATATCAAAAGAGGCCACAGACATGATTAATGTCTCAAACTCATGGTGCTTATTGCTCAGCAGGTTTACTTCCCAAAAATACTTATTTTTACAGTCCCCCGCTACTCATTCTAACCTACTGAAGTCAAGCTAACTGGTCATTGATTTCCCAGGTGGTCTTAAATATCCACTGTGCTATTTCCACTCAAATAACTCCTCACTCATTTTCCAAGAGTATTTTTCTCCAACTTGTGCGTTTCACTATATATGGCATTTTGCAGAATTAGGACACAATCACTGTGTTTTCCTCAAAGAGCTTAAAATTCAGAGGTTTCATCTGGTGAGTCAGTGGAAGTGTTCTGTAGCCACATCTCTATCAGAAAGTTAGGGTAAATTATAGAAGGCAAGCTGGTGATTCAAATAAAGACAGAGAGAACTGAAGCCATTTGCAAATGAAAAGTGCTCCCAGTTTTAGAAACCAACAAAGTTTGAACAAGAGGTTGAAAAAGCCCATAAGATAGCAGATGCATGGTGATCAGCGTTGGAGTGGTAGGCGAAAGGAATGAATATCAGCTGGCATTCAGACTGAAATAACCTTCATCCCAGGAAGACAGGGATTATAGGAGGGAGGCAGACGGAGAAGAGAGAGGGAGGAGGGAGGCAGGAAAAAACTACATAGTCAAAAAATTTGATGAACCAAAAGCCAGGAAACCAAATTAGCTAAGATGAAGTCAGGCCTTAAGCTGTGCAGCACCCTTCACAGGAGGAAGAGAGTTTAAATCTGAGAATGATAGATGCAAAATGCACAAAAGAAGTTGGAGGAGGAAGAGACAAATAGGCAAACCAGTGAAAAGAAGTTTTACTGTTACTCTTGAATTAGAATGGAGAAAATTAGCCACAAAGGAAGAAGCAGGAAAAAAGAAAAGGTGGTAGCTGTGGTGCGAAGGAAGACATGGATCTCAAAATTATCAAGGCAAACATTGTGTAATTTGGAAAGGACCTGAGCGTGATTTAGCATTCTGCATTGCAGTCTTCTCTTTTTCTCACACTCCAGCTCTGTTCTCCAGAGTCAAATAACCCATATTATTGACAGGATCCACCAGTCTGTCTGCACCCAACCTCATGGGTAGTCACTAGGCTTAACACATTGCTCAGGTCGGCTGTCCGTGGGCTGTCCATGGGGTGGCTTCATGGCTGGAAGGTTAAAGCACACTCCCACCCTGCAGCCACCTACCCACGTCGCTGCCTGCCTGCAAGACAAAGCTCCTAGGGACACATGGACATCAGGGTGTCACATCCTGGAGAACAGGCTCCCACCATGCCTGGCCAATATGAATGGTATTAACAAGGAGCTTGGACGTACCTGAGACTTCGTCTTGCGAGTATCCATCAGTAAAATAATGCTGAAGCCAAGGGGTTACGTTATCTTACCCCAGTTCAGATCTCCAGACAGAGCTCCACAACAATTTCCGTTCCTATTGTTTCTAGGTACCCATGAGGGGCCCTTTTCTTTGCTGAATAAAATACTGTGCCTCTTCCCTTTTCAGATCCATTCTTTCAGACAAATAAAGACTATAAGTAAACAACAGGAAAACATAGTCAAGTATGATCCTGAGTAGCAAAGAGCAGCTTTGCCAGTTCTAATCACACTTTGTCTATAAACTATTTTCCTTTATTGCTGGATCATGCCATTCTTTGTTAAGGAACTGCAGTGATTTGAGAGTTAGTGAGCCGTTAGCACGTTGTGAAGAGGAAGATTTTTGTTTCCCAGAGCTTTGCAAGCAGGTAAGCAGAGAGAGCGATAGATCTTTGCCCGAAAGCAGGGTGAGAGCTATGGTTACAAAGAGATATCAGCAGGTAGCAGATATTTGTCATGTTTATATAGGACCCCACGGTTTCTTACTGTACACCTTGCAGGTAGGATGCCTCTTTTACCACCCCACAGTGATGGCTGAATGGTGCATTGCACTTCTCAGTAAAGATGGATTTGCTGAATAAAAGCATAATTATCTCTAGACTCCATGGTCTTGATATCTACTGTGAGCTCCTGAAGATACCACTATAATTGGAGAAACTGTGTTGACCAAGATCACCTGGATCCCATACAAGACTTCTGTTCAACCGATCTTCTTTTCTTCACAGTGTGCTCATTCCTGGCACCGTGCAGCTCCCATCTACTCTGTGCTGTGTTACCATTGCGTGAAGAATGTGTTCTTGGTCTGGGGATAGCAGTGCCTCTTAGCAAGCTGGGTTCAGCAGCCTGCTGTGATCAGCAAGACTCCTAGGCAGTAATGGCCATAGGCTGGGACTAAAACAGAGGTTTGGTCTAGCCAGGCACCAGTATTTGTTAGAATCATAGAATCATAGAATCATAGAATCATAGAATCATTAAGGTTGGAAAAGACCTCTAAGATCATCGTGTCCAACTGTTAACCCAACACACCATGCCCACTACACCATGTCCCTAAGGGCCTCATCTACACATCTTTTAAATACTTCCAGGGATGGTGACTCCACCACTTCCCTGGGCAGCCTGTTCCAAGGCCTGACCACTCTTTCAGTAAAGAAATTTCTCCTAATGTCCAGCCTAAACCTCCCTTGGCGCAACTTGAGGCCATTTCCTCTCGTCCTATCGCTTGTTGCTTGGCAGAAGAGACCAACCCCCACCTCGCTACAACCTCCTTTCAGGTAGTTGTAGAGCGTGATGAGGTCTCCCCTCAGCCTCCTCTTCTCCAGGCTAAACAACCCCAGTTCCCTCAGCCGCTCCTCATCAGACTTGTGCTCCAGGCCCTTCACCACCTTCGTTGCCCTCCTCTGGACACGCTCCAGCACCTCCATGTCCTTCTTGTAGTGAGGGGCCCAAAACTGAACACAGGATTCAAGGTGCGGCCTCACCAGTGCCGAGTACAGGGGCACGATCACCTCCCTGCTCCTGCTGGCCACACTATTTCTAATACAGGCCAGGATGCCGTTGGCCTTCTTGGCCACCTGGGCACACTGCCGGCTCATGTTCAGCCGACTGTCAACCAGCATCCCCAGGTCCTTTTCCTCCGGGCAGCTTTCCAGCCACTCTTCCCCAAGCCTGTAGCATTGCCTGGGGTTGTTGTGGCCGAAGTGCAGGACCCGGCACTTGGCCTTGTTGAACCTCATACAGTTGGCCTCGGGCCATCGATCCAGCCTGTTATTGCTTTTTTCCATTTTTGTAGCCCATTGGATCTGACTTGCAGTCCCCAGTGTAACTCTGGATCCTACATTTCTGTTACCCACATCCCTGCCTGAGGAAGAAATTATTAACACTAGTGGTGTCTCTCTTCTTCATAAAAGTAATATCTTTACCATATCAGTCCTGTGCAAGGAGAAATTAATCTGATTTAATGAAGATGCATGAAAGAGGTTAAAAACAGTAAGAAATCTTCATCCCTTTGGAAAAGTTTTTTGATTTTGGTTAGTGACTAGTATTATACTAGCAATCCAAATTCAGCAACCAGATCTCCACTGCAGTGGATTCTACATATCCTCTGCATTGGTTCTCCAGTGAATTAACAGGTAACTAGAAGAAAGGAGGAGAGGTGTGATCTATCCACTTTGTTGACTAGCTATCTCAATTTGTGGTGGTCTTTTTTTGTTTGTTTGTTTGTTTAACATGAAAGCTAGGAATTTTGTTTTCATAACAGTTTTCACATGGTTTCCTTCCTAGTCGGTCCATTTAAATACCCTAGCATCGCTTCATTAAGCAACAGGAAAGATATGACTTGTTCCGCAGAAATGCCCTCCAAACAAAGGAGCCCTTGATAGCTCACTGAGCAGACAAATTGACATTGTTGTATCTGCAGATCAGCAAAGGGAAGCTCAGCTTCCCCACATGAGCTCAGCCAGGGAGTTCTGCGAAGGCCAGGGCAGTGTCCTGCCTTTTGTGTGTTTCCTGGAAGGAACTAAAAACACATTAACCTTTTGCTGCCATGGGGAGCTGCCTTTGCTGGAGCTCTTCCCTTTCCTCTTGTCGTCAAGTTGTTCAATTGTCCTAAGTTCAACACGCAACAGAATTCTCCTGCTGCGAACTGAAGCCCACAGTGGACAATTCCTTCAGATACAACACATTCCGCCTTTAAAAAGAGAAAAACACTGCTGCTTATATCGGCCCCTACTACCTGCTCCTCTAATTTTTATTTGCCCATCACAATAGCATCATACCCTATGGTATACACATCCTTACAATAGCTATTTTTAATTTTCTTCTCTGCTGTCATTTCTTATGTAATTGCCTTACTGAGATACCCTCACCCAACTTCTCCCTTTGAAGCACAGTTTCTGTTTGATGTGGAGGGTGCTGAAATTAGCCCTAGTCCCAAGAATCACTGCAATAGTACACAGACAGAGCAAGCAAGATTGGAGGTGTGTGTAAACTACAAACAAGACTCCTAATCATGGTTGTACCACGTCAAACCAAACTCCTCTTTAGCTAAGTCTCTCTTCAAGGCTTGTAGCATGAGCCTCAGAAAAGGGGACAAGAAAGCAAGTGAGTATAGAATAATCCACCCATTATAGCCCTGAAGTTTCTAGCAAGCTGCAGTTTAGGGACTTTCAGAGCTAAATGCTATTGCTAAACACATTTAATAGCCATTTTACGGATATTTTTTCCACCATTAATTCCTCTGATTACTTTTTTGAGCCTATATATATCTTCAGTGTCCACAATGTCTCACAGTTGTAAGTCCCACACTTACCCATCTTGAAGCACTGATGAAACTTCACCCAGATAGACCAAGAAGTTAAGAAAAGATGCTTTCATTGCTGTACATACTTAAATGGGGAAGGTATTTCTATTAGTAAGAGGACCTGTCATGAATGAGTGGTTTAGAGGCTGCTTAAAGAATCACCGTCAAAGGTATTAGCAGAAAGTGATTTTAACAGAAATTTATAAAAGCACGACTTAACAGAGTTCGATGGCAAGGTTCACTCTATCTCTTACTACATGGATGAAGCATACAAAGGAAAATCGAGTTAGAATTGAGCTAGAATGATGTATATAGAGACCAAGGATGGAAAAGGGTAAGGGAGACCCTCCCGTTGAGTCATGAGGTTCAGAGAAGACCCCCTTGCTTTTTAAACTGCTGATGGAGCTTAGGTGCAGTTGGATCCACTCCTAGTCCCAGACTTGGTCAATGGTTTATGTCTAAGGGATTATATGTGTTTAGCAGCAGTTTAAGGTTCATTCACAGTTTTAAGATAGATGACAAGATTTTAGTAGCAATTAATCATTGACTAATTTAACATTTACAAAGTAAGTTAATAGAGTCTACTACAATCACAACAGTGACTTAATTACAGATTATGCTTACTATAAGTTCACACACACACACAGAGACACAAAAATAGATGAATATACAAAGGTATACCTGTTAAAAATTCCCCTCGAGTCCAGTGAAATATTCACATCAAATGTCTTGGTATTTCTTAACGGGTGAGGGGTTGAGCCTCGAGGAGTGTTTCAGCCCACTCCCCGTCGTCAGCCGGTGACGGTCCTCCGAATATCACAAACTCTAGCATTCGCGAGCTCTGAGAGGCATCCCACTCAGAGGGAGATTCTGGGTGCAGCCCACTGTGGTCCAGCAGAGCTCAAAGGGCCTCACTTAAGACCTCCGTTTATAGGTTTGCAAGATGATTTGCTTTAGTCATCTGTGAAAATTCTCAAGATTTCAGTAACAATGGTGCTGTTAGACTCGAGTTATGGCTCAGATAAGGGTGTCAGAGGATGAGGAATTATCCCCGTTTTCATCCCCCACCTGGGCCAGTGTCCTGGTTTTGGCTGGGATAGGGTTAAATTTCTTCCTAGTGCTGTGTTTTGGATTCGGTATGAGAAGAATGTTGATAACACACTGATGTTTTCAGTTGTTGGTAAGTACCCTGTCAAGGACGGCTTCCATGCTACCAAGCAGACACTGGGAGCAGCCAGGACAGCTGGCCCAGCTGGCCAATGGGGTATTCCATACCATGTGACATCATGCTCAGTATATGAATAATAGGCGTGTTCGAGGAAGTAGCGATCGCTACCTGGTTATCGGTCAGCGCAGGTGGTGATCAATTGCATTGTGCATCAATAATTTTGTATATTCTATCATTATTATTATTATTATTTTCCCTTTTCTATTTTATTAAACTGTCTTTACCTCAACCCATGAGTTTTGTTCACTCTTACCCTTCCGATTCTCTCCCCATCCCATGGAGGTGGGGGGGAGTGAGAGAGCAGCTGCGTGGGGTTTGGCTGCCTGCTGGGTTAAACCACGACAGTCCTTTTTTGAGTTTGGGATACAGAGGATCCGAGGCTCGCTACACTCCAACTGAGAAGGAGATATTGGCAGCATATGAATGGGTTCGAGCTGCTTTGGAAGTGGTTGGTACTGAAGCACAGCTCCTCCTGGCACCCCGACTGCCGGTGCTGGGCTGGATGTTCAAAGGGAGGGTCCCCTCTACACATCATGCAAACGATGCTATGTGGTGTAAGTGGGTCGCGCTGATCACACAATGGGCCCGAATAGGAAACCCCAGTCGCCCAGGAATCTTGGAAATGATCACAAACTGGCCAGAAGGCAAAGATTTTGGAATATCCCCAGAGGAAGAGGTGACACATGCTGAAAAGGCCCCACGTTAGGCGTCAAAAAAGGACTGTCGTGGTTTAACCCGGCAGGCAGCCAAATACCACGCAGCCGCTTGCTCACTCCCCCCACCCCCAGTGGGATGGGGAGAGAATCGGAAGGGTAAGAGTGAGAAAAACTCGTGGGTTGAGATAAAGACAGTTCAATAGAACAGAAAAGGGAAAATAATAATAATAATAATGATAGAATATACAAAATGAGTGATGCACAATGCAATTGCTCACCACCCGCGCTGACCGATAACCAAGTAGCGATCGCTACTTCCTGGAACACGCCTACCATTCATATACTGAGCATGACGTCACATGGTATGGAATACCCCATTGGCCAGCTGGGCCAGCTGTCCTGGCTGTGCTCCCTCCCAGTGTCTGCCCACTAGCAGTGACTGGAAACCAATCCAAGCAGTCCTCAGGCCTGATTTAGTGCAGCAGTTCTAAGTGTGGAACAGCTCCAAGACTAAAATCCTTCAAGACATTTCTTGTCTTACCCAAAAGTGAAAAGTAACACACGCAACTTTTCAAAGCTACTTAAAGGTGAAAGCTCTGCTCTGATTAACTGCTCATCGTCTTCTGACGTACACATGGTACTCTAGTCCCTCTGGTAGGCTGAGATTTAGCCTGACATCTGAAAACTGTGATAGGTTCCCCCCAGTACAATATAATCTCTGTTAACTGATTCATATAAGACATTATAGGGGAGATAAACAAAGGACATCAGCACCCATCTCCTGTATGCTAGATTTCACATTGAATAGTTCCTTGATTATTGGATGTGCATTCATTTTGCAAACTACTGTTGGGAGACAAATTCAAAACTCAAAATCCTTTTATTTCCTTGGTTGAAACACTTCCAGAATTTCTTACAGTGCTTTTGTCTCAGATAGTCTTTTATGGATTTATTTAAATTTTGCCTTCCCCCTGCTGACCCATCAAAGTGGTTTCCTCACTAAAATTGTCATCCCACACAAATGGTGTAGTCATGCTTCGTAAGTCACACAGACTTGGAAGCAGCTGTTCGTTCATGGCTACAGAAAGAATTGGAGACGGCTGTATAGGAGACTGCACAGAAATCATTGGCACTTCCCAGAAGCACAGGTGCAATGGAAATCCATGAGCCTGGTAACTGATTACTCTACAAGCTCACTGAACCAGAGCTGTGCAAAACTACCCTCTTGTGTAAATATACAAGAAAAATGGGACAGTTGGCTTGGCAAGGTGTCGATGGAAAAATTAGCTATGCAAGTAATATGCATGGCTGAGGTTACGCAATTGGCAAACGTGGGTTGGGCCAGAAAAAGCATTTGTTCCCAAGTCCTTCAGAACTAAAACCAAGGGCAGAGTTCAAAAATAAATGTCATTACCTGAAACGAACAGCTAATTCATCAGCCTCTGTACCCTGATTTGCCACACATATTGTATGGCAACTTCAGCGGAGTAGATACGTTTGGGTACAGACTCACTATGAGACTTTTTCTTAAGCCATATTACCCATAGCCCATTGTCAGCAGTAATATTTGAGCCATAGATCTTCAATACTCTGGTTATACCTATTCCACTAAGTTACACAGTGCCAGCACTTATTCTTTGAGTCACCTTGAGGCCAGGTAGAGCTATCTGGTCATACCCACACAGTTACACTCTCCTACCACCCACTGTAGGGTGGCTCTATCCAAAATGCCCATGGTCCCTGGTCCCTGCTAACTTCCAAAATATAACCAAAAATCTTTTGGAAGCTGCTAGGTGAACCATGCTAAAGATGTGCCAGGAACTATGCTAACAGTTTGACAATATAGAGGGTTAAGTTTCGGTGCTTAGGAAATCACCAAGCACTGTTTGATTTACTAGTATAGATTAGCTTAATTATGCAAAACAACTGCTGTTTGGCTCCATAACATGCTCTACCCTGAAAGATAGAACATGGCCATGTCCCACAGCTCCTAACTAGCTGGCTAGAGGTGACTGAAAGCCTTTTTTTTTACTGCTTTTGTACTTCTTTGTCTCTTTGGTTTTCAGGAGCAGACCTGCTTCCGGGAGCAGACCACAGATATCCTGACTCTAATGGAAACAAATTTCTGAATTTCACTACTCGCTGTGTAAAAAAAATCCACCACTGTTCTAAATGAATGTCCTACAAGTTTCAAGGAATACTCTGCTGTTCACATATTGTGGGTTTTCATGAATAAGAGTTCTGCATTCAGTTTTTCCACATGCCTTCCTCACTGTCAATGAGACATTTGTCAAAGATAGTGAGGATAATCTTTATTATCCAGAAATCTGGACTTTTAACAGCTTACTCACTTCAAGGTAACAGATGAATGTCAAATAAAACTGAGAGTGCCCACACTGTTAACTATAAACCCAAGCATACTGGAAGCTGACTTCCTCAGTAGACAAGCCCTAAGGGCCATGCTGGGAAGGGAACAAATCTCACTAATCCATACAAACTGAGAGAAGACCTCGCATACCCACTTAGCATCACTGTAAGCTAAGGACATTGTGAACACAAACCATGATTGCATCAATTTCTCCAGTTTTTGTATGGCCATACTGTTACCATGTATTTTCCATGCTTAGTATTGTAGAATGAGCAAGATGACATATATCCATGACAAGCAGCATTAGTGACTAAATATTCAGCAAGTTTTGCACGTAAGTTCTTTTGTCTGGACAGACAAGTGTTAGAATAGTACAGCTGGTGTTGCTATTACAGCAGGAGCAATGACTGGATAAAGAAGCTACTGAAAACCTGAGGTTTGACATTGGTTGAACTATTTCACTGACACTAGTGTGAATGGGTCAGTTTTTGTCTTCCTGGAAAAAGAAGAAAGGCATTGCAAGCGTAGCACAGGTCTAACAGAGAGACTCATACACAAAACAAAAAGAGAAAGTATGGCATTATTTCATTCTTATTGTAGGTTCACCTCTTCTAGATGCTCTTTCAGACTCATCCTCTAGCAGTTTAAGATAGCTTCACTTTTGGCAATGAAGCACAGAAGAATTCCCTCATCACTTTGCAGGAGGGTTTCAGCAATAGAGGCATCCACAGGTTTGAAGTGTATACAAACCAAACATAAAAGCTCTCCTGTTCCAGCTATGAGGGCCACCTGTGACAAAAACAAAACAATCTAACAAGTCTTATTTCCCTTTTTCTTGCAAAATTCCCTTAAGACATGTTTGAGAGGATATCTATCCTCCTCTTCTTCACACCACCTCTTGCTCTTGGGCCACCTAAGGTACAAGTACAAGATAAATCAGTAACATGCAGGTTAAAATTCTATTAAAACCTACAGAAGAAAATGCAAAGCAAGTCCCACAGGTCCCTTAACAGCAGCAGTTTGGCTGTGTGCTAAACAAGATCCACTCTAAAGACAGAAGCAAGGATGTGTAGAAACTAACTCATCCAGCTTAAAACCAAAAGTTCCCAAAACAAACCAGCAAAACCCAGGCAAATCTTTTGAGCATATTTGAAGAGGAGCTTGTGTGCATTTTGTCCTGATGGGGCCTTGGCAAAGTGCACTGCAGTCTCTTTCTGGTTTATACCCCCAGGGCTTTTGTTTGTGGAAAGCAAGAGGGAAAATGAAGTTGGTCTGAATGGAGGATTCTCCCAGCATCCCAGGATGCTTCTAGGCCCCGCTCCTCGATGCAGGGACTGGGAATACTAAGGATCCATGAATACATAAATAGTTTTAGAGCAGAAATATAGGCTCTTCCTCTTCCTATATTCTTCTGGGCTGCCAGAAAAAAACCCTGAATGTAAAAGCAGTTTTCTTTTTCTTTTTTAGCTTTCAGGGATAACTGAGGTAGCTTACTGTATGTCTTCCACTTCTTATTATGTTTTATTTTTCCTAATGCCAGCATAGGCTTTGTCAGTGCCTTACTAAATATGGATGCAGTTAAACCATAATCAGGTGTTAATACTGGTATTCAAAGGTATAGCCCAATCCCTAGGAGGAAAGAGAATACATTGGTACAGAAACACACAAAGCTGCAAACCTGTTCACGCTAGCAAGGATAGCTAACATGATACAGCATTTGGGCTCAGCCAAGTCCACAGCTTCAAAGTCCTTGGAGGTCTGTGCCCAATAAACCTATCACTTCTGACATATGAGTGACAGAAATGGAGTTTCTTCAGTTTAACAACTTACTGCTTGTCAGCTTCATCAAGGTAAATGGCTACCTTCACTCTGTTAACTGAAAGGAAACATGTTACCTCACACCACCAGGAAGTTTTGGATGGTAACTGAAGCTGATGGATCCCATTCTTTTGGGAAAAATATAAGTCATCTTTGTGGAAGAAAGGGCAGCATAACTCTACGGTGGGCTCAAAGGAGCTATCACAAGACTCCTTCCAAGTGCAAAGTGATTATCATCACAACATCCTAGTGTAAGAGTAATATGATTCCACAGGTTTTATGTCAACCAAGGTCCAAAGACACCAGTGGGTAACACTCTCTGACCTGCTGCTTGCTGTCAAGCATCTCTCAGGCTCCCTATAAACCATCCTAAATGACCACACAAGTAAATATCCTCAGAAAATAAAATTGTGGGCCACAGGCAGAAAAGAGGTGAGGTCACAAAGGGACTGAAGATCAAAGCATTTGCATTGGCAGAGAACTGATGACATGAAGAAGCCCCCAAAAACATAAAGGGAGAGGAAGATGTCTCCCCAGCAATGAATCGACCCCTTCTCAGCAAAAGAGCTGCCAGTCGGGAAAAAGCTAAAGTATCCCCAAATCAAGAGCTCATTGCACAAATCTCTTCCTCAGGGAAGAGATGACCCTGATCACAGGTACTGTCTCGAAGTACATTGCTTAGGATAGTCCTGGGACATGCTCCACTGATGGCAAGGAGCACGCTCTAGAGACATATACATGCAGGACAGTGCTTCCGGATGGAAACATGGGCCCAGGTGTCAACACCCTTTAAATAGGCAAGTGGAGCACGATGGCAATATCTGTTTTCCTGTGCTGCAACAGCTCTCTGGTCTGGTATTCATGGATAATATTTTCCAGGCTCAATCTCCAGTCCCATTTGTACTCTTTCAAGGATAAAGGACTTGGACTTTTTTAAAGATAATGACAAGATCCCTGACAGTGATAGTGTTTTCCTGAAGGAGATACTTGCCGTATGAAAATAGACAAGAGCATCCAAATTAATTTCATCCAGGTTTTCTTATTGTCCTGGACAGGCTGGATCAATAGGCAAAGGCCAATTGTATGAGGTTCAACAAGGCTAAGTGCCGGGTCCTGTCCTGGGGTCATAACTACCCCATGCAAGGCTTGGGGAAGAGTGGCTGGAAAGCTGCCCAGAGGAAAAGGACCTGGGAGTGCTGGTCGACATTTGCTTGAATATGAGCCAGCAGTGTGCCCAGGTGGCCGAGAAGGCCAACAGCATCCTGGTTTCTATCAGAAATAGTGTGGCCAGAAGGACTAAGGATGTGGTCGTCCCCCTGTACTCAGTACTGGTGAGGCCGCACCTCGAATCCTGTATTCAGTTTTGGGCCCCTCACTACAAGAAGGACATGGAGGTGCTGGAGCGTGTCCAGAGGAGGGCAACGAAGGTGGTGAAGGGCCTGGAGCACAAGTCTGATGAGGAGCGCCTGGGGGAACCGGGGTTGTTTAGTCTGGACAAAAGGAGGCTCAGGGGAGACCTTATCGCGCTCTACAACTACCTGAAAGGAGGTTGTGGTGAGGTGGGTGTCCATCTCTTCTCCCAAGTAACAAGCAATAAGACAAGAGGGAACAGCCTCAAGTTGTGCCAGGGGAGGTTTAGACTGGATATCGGGAAAAATGTCTTCACAGAAAGGGTTGTCAAGCATTGGAACAGGCTGCCCAGGGAAGTGGTTGAGTCAGCATCCCTGGAGGTATTTAAAAGATGTGTAAACGTGGTGCTTAGGGACATGGTGTAATGGTGCACTTGGCAGTGTCAGGTTAACGGTTGGACTCAATGATCTTAAAGGTCTTTTCCAACCTCAAGGATTCTAAGTTAATGGTGTCTTAGTCTTTGAGTCCTAAAGAGGAGGAGGACATGGCAAAAAGGCATTCCCTGTACAAGATCAAAGGGAAAGACCTGCAGACTACTGGTAGGGCCACAGCTACAGAGCTTATTCACAATTCAGGCAAAGTCTAGCACAGGGAAACAACAGTCTCCACATAGTCCTTAAGAAATTTCAGGAGGAAATAATAATCCCTGGGAAAGTCCTAGCTTTTTGTACACAGTTTTTATAAAGTGTATCCTATATATAGGTTTATAAAAAGTCTGTATTTTTAATCAAAATGGAGAGGGAAGAGATCTCTTTCTTAGTGCTGCAGATCATATAATTGGTCTCTTGTCATCCTCTACTGCCAAAGAATTTGCCCTACAGAATCATTCCAGAATGTCATCTTTTATTACGAAATGGTATTTACAGCAGAAGAACAGCAAACATGATTTTTTATCTGGCTCTCCTCCACCTGTTTTTTACCTAACGTTTTCTCTCTGTGCAGCAGGATTTATATAATGTGAGTGCCACTGTTGTCTTCTACTCAATACACTTCATATAATTAGAGCACTTCTGCTCAAAAACTATCAGACTGACAGCAGTGGCCCAAGCACCTGAGACACCAAGCATGAAATCCTACAAGGCACCATAGATACCTCCAACCGAGGCTATAGATGATGCATCAGAACTGATGAAGGATAATGGGTTACTACCCAACATCTGAGAACCTGTAAAGGACAAGGTGGGTCCCCTAGCTCAACGAGACTGCAGGGTGAAATGCATTTCCTCGAACTGTTGCATATGCATCTCACTTCTAAGTTTCTTTTACATTACTTTCTTGAGGTATGTGGCAGGTGTCTCATAATGTCATATTTATTTATTGTGTATTCAGTGCTCACTGGAGTGAGATGTGTGCTCAGCTGTGTGGCACAGTGTAAGGTCTGTCGGTAAATTTCTATTCTTAAAAAAAAAATCTGTCCTTTTAATGCTGCCTGAAACAATCACTATCTTCCACCTGTATCCCCATCATCCTCACTCACTGCATCAGCTGTTTTTGTTTGTGAGACCCAAACTGTTGTATCATCAGTAACATTCTAGGTTATATGTGCAGAATATTGGTGACAATATAAGAAAATGACTATTCCCAGCTCAAAATATCTGTTCCCTGAAGATGTAATGACTCTTGCACATTAGGCCCAATGCACCACTGAATTTGTATGTAGATTTTGTGCTGGTCTTTATGTAAGAGCTGGTCCCACACTGCATGTCCTTCAGTCCTCCCCTGCCCATGGCCTACGTACTCCTGATAGTACTGCAGAGGAACACAGTGTAAAAGGCAGGCTTCATCTGCCAATAAAACTCTTCATCTTTCTGAATGTTTTAAAGTACTCCCACACAGACCTAACTTACCTGAAGGGCCCAAAAATATTCTAAAGGGCCACAGATTGTTTTGTTGCTTCTCTCAGACTGCACTTTATTAGGTGTTTAACAGGAGTTATTGTTTCTGGCCATGTTGATTGAAGAAAAAGCAATTTTTAAAGTGTCCTGGTTTTGGCTGGGATAGAGTTAAATTTCTTCCTAGTGCTGTATTTTGGATTTAGTAGAGAAGAATGTTAATAACACACCGATGTTTTCAGTTGTTGTTAAGTACCCTGCTAGTCAAGGACATTCAGTTTAAGGGGGGGAAAAAAAAAAAAAACACAAAACAAAACAAGTGTTGGAAGGGAGCACAGCCAGGACAACTGGCTCAGCTGGCCAATGGGGTATTCCATACCATGTGACATCATGCTCAGTATATGAATGGTAGGCATGTTCGAGGAAGTAGCGATCGCTACTTGGTTATCGGTCAGCGCGGGTGGTGAGCAATTGCATTGTGCATCGCTTATTTTGTATATTCTATCATTATTATTATTATTTTCCCTTTTCTGTTCTATTGAACTGTCTTTATCTCAACCCATGAGTTTTTCTCACTCTTACCCTTCTGATTCTCTCCCCATCCCACTGGTGGTGGGGGGGGAGTGAACAAGCGGCTGCGTGGTATTTGGCTGCCTGCCAGGTTAAACCACGACATAAAGATACAAAGACAGATCAACAGATTTTTAGTTCTTCATCACCCAAAGTGAGTTACTCACTTTTCAGTATGTGTTCTGCATACCCATGCACAGGGACTTGTCCCTTGTGGTACTCATCCATTCAGCAGCAATGATGGGATCTGAGCCCTCCAATTAAGTGCTATTACATTCAAATTACTGATGGGAGCCAAGACTTGGAGGTTAAATCTCTATTAACCTGTTCTGGCCCTGAGGCCAAGTGGCAAAGTCTGCCCACATCCATATTGTTACACTCCTTTAGCCTCCATAACAGGGTAACACATCCAAACTGCCTTTAGGGAGTTCATACAATTAGAGGAAAGCTAGGAATTGACAGGAAATGTAAATTACCTATGAAAAACTGTTCTACCCTAAGAGCAATTAAATACTCAAAGAGAAATCCAGAGAGGCTGTGAAAACCCCATCCTTGGAGATGTTCAGATCTTGACTGGCACAGCCCCTGAGCACCTTGCTCTAACTGGACTTGTTTCAAGCATGGGGTAGACCAGGTGATTTCCAGAATTGCCTAATTTATTCTAGGAATGGCCCTTGGCCTTTGCTGACTTCTAGACAGTTGGTGCAGGCAAAACCAGGCCAAGCACTTTGGTAAAAAATAAACAGTAGAGAGGATCAAGTTCCAGCGCTCAGGGATATTCCCTGTTGCTGGTTAGTTATCTAGAAGAGATGTAGACAGAGACGTCAGTATTCACAAAGTCACACAGAAAGTCTGTAACAGAATAGGAACTTCAGTGTCCGCTCTCCTACCTGAGGTTTACTCCATGTCACCTGGTGTACTCTTCCTTCGTCAAGATGTTTGTTTGTTAGAGCATCCAGCTTAGACTGAGGTGAAATCTTGATATGGCTTTTAGTTATTATGTTACGGTTCTCATTGGGATAGTATTTTCACATTCAACTATTCCTTTCTGATACTAACCTCGAGCCAAGTACAGATCACCTCTTTCGCAAGCGTGATGAAGACACCTTAAAGGCCACATGCTTCAGGAGGTGGTGTTGACAAAGTAGTTCTCATGTTTCAGAATCTGGAACTTAGTGAATAGCTTGCAGTCACAAAAGACTAATAACATCAGAGACCTTTAAGTAAAGGCCAAAGAACTAAATTTGGCACCTCCCTATACAGTTTTAAATATCATCCCCCAAAAATCTGCACCCAGATTTATTTGTTTGTATTACTGGACACCGGATGTATCTCTACAGCTTTTTTTCAGGCACATGAGCATTTTCTTTGCCTCCCTTCTAGGATGACTGGATGCTGGTAAGCTCTGATTTGAAAGTGTTGGGATTAACAAAATCAGTAGGACTAACCATATCAAGAGCAAAGTTCTGCCTAATGCTGCCGGCTACTGGATCTGCATGTATTAACATCAGAAAGACCCTGCAGACAAACTGTGCTTCACGTTTCATAATTGTTTTGGAAGTCATAATTGGGAGCAAAATTGTGGTCTTCATTTGGGAATTTAGAATAGTTATTGCTTTGATATCTATGGGTGAGAAGTGCTTTGCCATAATTTCACATAGCAAGGTGAAATGATCTACCTAAAGCCATCCGATTTGCCAGTGGAAGACCCAGGAGAGCTTGCTCTGCTAAGTGCCAGCACACAACCGCCATAACTTCCATTTTTCCTCATTTGAATGAACTATTTCCCCATCTTACAAATAAAACCGTTTACTCCTGTGGCTAATCTTTCCCACTGAGTGAGTAATATTGGCTGATTAGGCATTCAGGCTTTGTCCCTTAACATCACTGACAGATGGCCATATTAGTGATCTCTCTATAAGTGGAAATGTAATGTTGCTATTCCCTCAGCCCATTGGAGCAAAGAATATTTATTACCCACCTTGCATTTGTTTCCTTTGCAGCTCATGCACTTTGCACCTTTCGAGAAGAGTCCCTGGATGCCATTGATAAAAGAGCAGCTACCTCTGAATGCTGGCTTAGAGACATTCAGTAGATCAGCAGTATATGAAACAGCAAGGACAACTAAACAAGCTGGATGATTTTTCTGTACTAAAAATAAACAGTGAATAACCGTTTACATTTAAATAAGCATATTCAGCATGTTCACATATTATATTCTAATTACTTAATAGCTTGAACTTTGTTAAACGGTGCATTTTATAGCACGCATTCAATCTTTCTTACATCGCACTGATGATGCTGACAGCAGCAAGTAATTGATCTGGGCTGTGCTTCAGGTACTCAAGTAAATCCTGATCTCTCTCTCTTCCTCACACACTCATTCAATTAATTTCTCCCTAACTTTAATTGACATTCCTCTTTTTTCAAGGGTTCCCAAACTTTATTTCCCCTAAGATGCTCTGTCATTCAACTTGGTTCCTAAACCTCTTCCATTTTACACACTTCAGTCTTCCTCTTCTGGCTGCAAATATATCTTTCCTAAATCTTCCTTTCCCTCAAGACCCAAAACATCCTTTCTCTTTCCAGCCATCTCATTTTTAGGGGGGCAGAATTAGGTGCTCAGGCAGTGGTATAAAGCTTCAGTTGCTATTGCTGCTGGGCTAAAGGAGCCCTGTACAACCCACAGGGTGGAAGATTGCTGCTATTAAGTAGGATGAACACTAGTAATAAGCTCCCATTCATACAAGAAGGGCAGAGAATCTATTTCTTACTAAGAAAAAAGTAAGACCTTGGGAAAACACATGTAAAAAAATGCTGCTGCATTAACAAAAATTAATGCCTTTCCCTGCCTGGTTGCCTGCCTTGCCTCAGGCTCTGTGAAGTTAAGGCTCCATCCAGACCACGTGTGTTAAGTTTCCTGCTTCTCCCATAGTAGAACCTGCCTGTCTTGTACAGCTCAAAAATAATAGCAGAAGAGCTCCTTGATTGTGGAAATCTCCCCTCTTTTTAACAATATCTGCTAACAGTAAGGAACAAAAACATTGCAGTGAATTTATGCCTCAGGGAGGGAGCAAAGTTACCCTAGGGATTACTTTAGTCCATTTGTTCCCTAGAGCTGAGTGTCAGAGGCAGTTGCACAAAATAATATACTATCCTTGACTTTTTGCATGCATGAAAACCCTAGAGCTCAAGGCATAATTTCTCCCGATTAGAGCACTTACTCTGACATTCCTTATGACTGCAATAAGTATTTTAATGTTAAGAACATCTACTCTTAACTCCTTTTATGTCTTTAAAAAGGCAGTGATTCATTATTTCAAGCTACGCTTCCAAAAGCAGCGCATTGCTGGATCTTGTGAAAAGCATTTTTATCAATGGATGGAAAATCATTTGCAGAATTATGTTTCTTGCTGTTGGAAAAGCTTCCAAACGATTCTCCTACCCAAAAAAGGAAGTTGAAAATTAAAGGGAAATAATTTTAAATAAGTTCTGATTCATAAAGTTTCTCTCATATTAAATCCTGCTCTTAATTGGGCTGCTGGCGTAGCTGTGCAGTGAAAGAGCCCTGCAGATCAATGTGAACTGGGCTAAGTATGCGAGTGTGTGCTATAAAGTCACCACTGGTAAGGATAGATTGCAGCTTTAGCTGTATCTACCAGGCCTTGTGTTTTTGTAATTGGCTATTGTCATTCCACAAGATTTGATCTCGCTAATGCTGTAAAATGATCAGGAACCTCTCAACGTGTAATTGGTGCAATATAACGTACAGCACAATGTCAGCCAACGAACAACTATAATGTCAATACGACATGGCCAGCTATGAATACTGTGTCTGCACTTTTGAGCTGGGGTTTTGTTCATTTTATAGCGAATTCTTCATCTACAGTATTCCATTTGTGGATGTTTTAGATAAGGCTGAAATAAATTACACCCTCTCTAAACACTGAGCTTTCAGTAGTGCTCTGATTACATATACATAACAAAGGGCAATCTCAGTATTGCATCAGAAGTCATCATTAATACCACTTCTATAGCAATTCAGAATGATAATGTAAATATGCACAAAAAAATATTATGAATATGCTCGTTTCAATAACACCTCAAGCCTTGAACACAGATGGAGTTAAATCTGCCGGGCTAGATGTTATAGAAACCATGAAAGCAGACAGGCCTTTTAAACATAAAAGCGTTTTATTACAAGCTGTTTATTTTGATAGGAATTTTTAAATTGTAAAGCAGGCTTCCAAAGAGCACACATAACTGAGTTTATAGAGAGCAAAAAGGAAGCAAAGAAAAACAAGGTGAGTAGTTTTTGCAGTTTTTAACAGGTCATTTCCAATTAGGCTCGGATCTTTACCCTTTGTGAATCAAAAATTATATATATTTGCGCAAGGTTGACACCCATGCACATGCTTAAACGTAGTATAACTTCATTTAATTTCTCTTTTTTGGATCAAAAGAGAAAATGTGCTAGGTTTTCCAGTTTATTTTGCAACAGAAATAGAATAGAATATTTCAGTTGGAAGGGACCTACAACGATCATCTAGTCCAACTGCCTGACCGCTTCAGGGCTGACCAAAAGTTAAAGCATGTTATTAAGGGCATTGGCCAAATGCCTCTTAAACACCAGCAGGCATGGGGCATCGACCACCTCTCTAGGAAGCCCGTTCCAGTGTTTGACCACCCTCTGGGTAAAGAAATGCTTCCTAATGCCCAGGCTAAACCTCCCCTTGTGCAGCTTTGAACCATTCCCACGTGTCCTACCACTGGATCCCAGGGAGAAGAGCTCAGCACCTCCCTCTCCACGTCCCCTCCTCAGGAAGCTGTAGACAGCAATGCGGTCGCCCCTCAGCCTCCTTTCCTCTAAACTCGACAAGCCCAAAGTCTTTAGCCACTCCTCATGGCCCGTGCCTTCCAGCCCTTTCACCAGCAAAACAACGTGAATATCAAACTTTATTTTGAGATAAGTTTCACACGGAGATGATGGGTGGTGCGGAGCTCCCTTTGTCCACAGCTACGGAGAGCTTCCAGCTGCCTGTAGGACCATGACAGGGTACAGGGATGGTGGGTGGTGCGGAGCTCCCTTTGACCACAGCTGCGGAGAGTTTCCAGCTGCCTGTAGGACCATAATGGGGTACAGGGATGGTGGGTGGTGTGGAGCTCCCTTTGTCCACAGCTACAGGAGCTTCCAGCTGCCTGCAGGACCATAACACAGTACAGGCTAGGCCTATGTGTATTTCCTTATCTTTCGGTCAATGTCCTTGTCCAGGGTTGCAACACTCTCCAGCTGAGTGGCAGAGGAAGGAGAGGACAGGTGTGTGCCATGGTCTGGTCATGTCTCTGTGGCTGGGATGTGGCTGTCAAAGACAGGAACACCAAAGAACAGAGCAGCACCCCCCATCGCCACGGGGCAGCCCCTGCCTCCCTGCCCCCGGCTCCCCCAGCCTCACGTCAAGGCTCTCCAACCCATGTCCCCTGATGGACAGGAGACTCCCGTCCTGGCCCAACCATGTCACCAACCCCACCACAACCTGGGCCACCACCAGTTTTCCCCGCTGGGACCTGGATGCTACAGCTGGTGCCAGGAGCTCCTGTGCAGCCCAGCCCTTGGCTACCTGGGGAAAAAGGGTGCATGGCTTTGCCATGGCCGTAGGCTCCCAGCTCCCTCTAAGACCACGTCGGGGTATGGGTTGGGGCTCTCCTATCTGTCCTGTAGCGTGCTGACAGCTCTCTGGCTGAGTGTTGGAGGAGGGAGAGGACAGGAGTGTGCCATGGTCTGGTCACATCCCTGTCCAGGCGTCCAGCTGTAATAGAGAGGAGAAGCAACAAAGGAGGAGCAGCCACCCTCCACAGCCATGGGCAGCTCCTGCCCATCCCTCCCCTGCCCTCTCCTCTCAGCCCTCCTTCACCTGCCTACTCATCTGCCAGCCTGCTCTGGCGCAGCCCTTCTTAGACCCGTCCTGGGCCACCCACATCACCAACAACTCCCCTGGGACAGGGCCACCACCAACGTTCTGCCTGCTGTGACACGGCCGTGACATCACCAGGGCTGCTGCCTGCAGTTAGTGCTGCATCACTCTGACATGGTCATTATCTTCCACCATTCGGGCAAGAAGAAACAATTAAATAATAAAAATAAATAAAACTAAAGGAAGAAAGAAAGTAACAGCTGGCAATACTGGGGTGGGAAATTAGGTAGCTGTAGCAACAATTTAAAGAACAGGACCTCATCAAAGGCTAGAAAAGAATTAAAAGCAGCAAGTCCTACCCACCGCCCAATTTTTAAGATTTGTGTGGTACTCGCTGCCGAGATTTGTGGGTCTGAAGACAATTCTGCAAGAAAAATGCTTGTCATGTTGACCGAAGGTAATATTTCACACCTTTGGAATTAGAGACGTGTCCAAATCCTGCATCCGTGAGTGGCTGACAGTGCTGAGCGTGGTTCAGCGTGAACTGCAGACTCGTGTCTTTCTTTCCCCGAAACAAACCAAAGGTTTTGCCAGGGACTGTCTTGTGCTACACACTTCAGCTGGATGCTAGAATGAAAGACACGAATTAGCTTCCACCTGCTTGGTTGACTGCAGGCTATTACATACAACCTCTTTAACTGACAGGAGCAGAGGCAACGGGCACAAACTGAAACACAGGAGGTTCCTCGGAGCATCAGAAAACACTATTTTCCTGTGAGGGTGACCAAGCAGTGGCACAGGTCACCCAGGGAGGTTGTGGAGTCTCCCTCCTTGGAGATCTTCAAAAGCCATCTGGACACAGTCCTGGGCACGTGGCTGTAGGGTGGCCCTGCCTCAGGAGGGGGGTTGGACCGACGACCTCCAGAGGTCCCGTCCAACCTCAGCCGGCCTCTGATTTTGTGATTCAGGCACATGGAGACTTATTGCAATCAACTGACACATGGTAACTGGTGAAGTCCCATTAACCTTCTGTCAAGTTTCACCCAAAACCAGCCACTACATATACAGGCAGTTTGCGTGATGCCGTGACTAGAGACTTGACAGCCAGTGGGCTCACCATGAACAGTTGGGGACCGCGTCCTCTGTGTGCAAACTCTGACCTTCCTTTGGAGACCACCAAAATGGTAGATAATTTACAGTTATCAGATTATCAAATGATAAGTTTCCAGGCGGTGAATGTGCTAGCTGTGCAGTCTTCAGCTGGGAGAAATTAGGATCCCAAAAGGCTCACTAGTCCTATACGTATTTTGGACTTCAAACAAGAAAGCTGTCTAAGGCAGCCCACCTGCTGCCTTCAGTAGCCATATTGCCCTCGAGGAAGGCAGGTGTTTTCTAGACATCAGTAAAGTTGCTGGGATGAGAACCAGACTGCGCAGCTCTGAACAGTCCATTATCCATTTCTGTGCCCGCGAAAGAAGGTGCTGAAACGCTGTAGTACTCCAGCATTTTGCCCCTTCTTTGCTTTCAGTCTTTGCAGGGATAAGCAGTTACACGGGGTGCAAGGCGGTGACGACTCAAGCCTGCAGTGTTTCCAGATGGGACGAGCAGCACCAGCATCTGAGAGACCTCATGAGAGTTCCTGCCTGCACTTTCAGACACTAGGACTTCATACACTTCAGCCAAGCTCCAGATAAGCACATGGACTTTGCGATGCTCTTCCGAATCCAACACAAGTTCTGAACTCTTTAGAGCTTTTGTTCGCTCATCATTTCTTGTTTCCTCTTTTTGCCCAGAAATCTGAATCCCTTTGTGAAGATAGTGTTTAAACCATCGCAACAATTAAATACACGGAAAGTAAGAAAAGGAGTAGGTACACCTTGGCCAGATTTACATGCTGCAGGAGGTGCTGTGCTTTAGAGATGACAGAGCAAGTCAACAGTAAATAAATCCGGGCTGCCTCTTTTTTCACCTGTTTCCTCTATAAGGAATCTTTTGGAAATCTGGCACAGCCGGACTTGAGGCCTTAGCTCTTTGGCCCCCGACTTAGCTGTCAGGGAAGATGGGGTGCGGTTCCAGCAGCCTCTCTCTCTCGCACTCCCCGATCCTCCTCAGCCTACGCTCCCCCTCCCGGAGCTCTGTCGCCAAGCGGAGGAGTTCCTCTGCCTGGGCGCAGCTCCCACAGCTGGGCTCGCTGCTGCCGGCCGGTGCTGGCCTAAGGGCAGGGCACAGCCCGCAGCCTGGCACCGGGGCGGCAGCGTGTTCCCACCGGAGCTCTGCCCGGGAAGCTGCGGCAGTCATGGCGGGTGCAGAGCTTAGAGAGGACGCGGCTTTCTGCTGGGTGGATACCATTGCTCCCTGGTCGAGCTGGCAGAGCTTCAGCGCCCTTCCTGCACGCCCTTCCGCCCCGACTGCCGCGCCACGCCCTTGCTGCCGCGCTACGCCCTATTTTCCCGCGCTGTTCCTGGCGCTCCTGGTCGCTAGCGCTCCCCAGGGGCTTCTTTTATGCGGGGCTGGGGGGGCTTGGCCGCTGGTGCTCCTGGCCCAGCCCCGGTCTCGTCAGCCGCTGTGGCGCGAGCTGCGGCTCCTGGCAGCTCCCGCGGCTCCCCTGAGGTTCCCCCGGTTCGGGAAACCCCCCTGTGCACCACACTGGAGGGCTCTGCTGCGGGTCGTGCCGGCACCGGAGCTGCTCACCTAGGTGACTGAGGGACTTCTATTTATTTTAGAAGAGAAATAGAACAGTTCACTTGGAAGGGACCTACAACGATCATCTAGTCCAACTGCCTGACCACTTCAGGGCTGGCCAAAAGTTAAAGCATGTTATTAAGGGCATTGGCCAAATGCCTCTTAAACACCAGCAGGCATGGGGCATCGACCACCTCTCTAGGAAGCCCGTTCCAGTGTTTGACCACCCTCTGGGTAAAGAAATGCTTCCTAATGCCCAGGCTAAACCTCCCCTTGTGCAGCTTTGAACCATTCCCACGTGTCCTACCACTGGATCCCAGGGAGAAGAGCTCAGCACCTCCCTCTCCACGTCCCCTCCTCAGGAAGCTGTAGACAGCAATGCGGTCGCCCCTCAGCCTCCTTTCCTCTAAACTCGACAAGCCCAAAGTCTTTAGCCACTCCTCATGGCCCGTGCCTTCCAGCCCTTTCACCAGCAAAACAACGTGAATATCAAACTTTATTTTGAGATAAGTTTCACACGGAGATGATGGGTGGTGCGGAGCTCCCTTTGTCCACAGCTACGGAGAGCTTCCAGCTGCCTGTAGGACCATGACAGGGTACAGGGATGGTGGGTGGTGCGGAGCTCCCTTTGACCACAGCTGCGGAGAGTTTCCAGCTGCCTGTAGGACCATAATGGGGTACAGGGATGGTGGGTGGTGTGGAGCTCCCTTTGTCCACAGCTACAGGAGCTTCCAGCTGCCTGCAGGACCATAACACAGTACAGACTAGGCCTATGTGTATTTCCTTATCTTTCGGTCAATGTCCTTGTCCAGGGTTGCAACACTCTCCAGCTGAGTGGCAGAGGAAGGAGAGGACAGGTGTGTGCCATGGTCTGGTCATGTCTCTGTGGCTGGGATGTGGCTGTCAAAGACAGGAACACCAAAGAACAGAGCAGCACCCCCCATCGCCACGGGGCAGCCCCTGCCTCCCTGCCCCCGGCTCCCCCAGCCTCACGTCAAGGCTCTCCAACCCATGTCCCCCTGATGGACAGGAGCCTCCCGTCCTGGCCCAACCATGTCACCAACCCCACCGCAACCTGGGCCACCACCAGTTTTCCCCGCTGGGACCTGGATGCTACAGCTGGTGCCAGGAGCTCCTGTGCAGCCCAGCCCTTGGCTACCTGGGGAAAAAGGGTGCATGGCTTTCCCATGGCCGTAGGCAGCTCCCAGCTCCCTCTAAGACCACGTCGGGGTATGGGTTGGGGCTCTCCTATCTGTCCTGTAGCGCGCTGACAGCTCTCTGGCTGAGTGTTGGAGGAGGGAGAGGACAGGAGTGTGCCATGGTCTGGTCGCGTCCCTGTCCAGGCGTCCAGCTGTAATAGAGAGGAGAAGCAACAAAGGAGGAGCAGCCACCCTCCACAGCCATGGGCAGCCCCTGCCCATCCCTCCCCTGCCCTCTCCTCTCAGCCCTCCTTCACCTGCCTACTCATCTGCCAGCCTGCTCTGGCGCAGCCCTTCTTAGACCCGTCCTGGGCCACCCACATCACCAACATCTCCCCTGGGACAGGGCCACCACCAACGTTCTGCCTGCTGTGACACGGCCGTGACATCACCAGGGCTGCTGCCTGCAGTTAGTGCTGCATCACTCTGACATGGTCATTATCTTCCACCATTCGGGAAAGCAGAAACAATTAAATAATAAAAATAAATAAAACTAAAGGAAGAAAGAAAGTAACAGCTGGCAATACTGGGGTGGGAAATTAGGTAGCTGTAGCAACAATTTAAAGAACAGGACCTCATCAAAGGTTAGAAAACAATTAAAAGCAGCAAGTCCTACCCACCGCCCAATTTTTAAGATTTGTGTGGTACTTGCTGCCGAGATTTGTGGGTCTGAAGACAATTCTGCAAGAAAAATGCTTGTCATGTTGACCGAAGGTAATATTTCACACCTTTGGAATTAGAGACGTGTCCAAATCCTGCATCCGTGAGTGGCTGACAGTGGTGAGCGTGGTTCAGCGTGAACTGCAGACTCGTGTCTTTCTTTCCCCGAAACAAACCAAAGGTTTTGCCAGGGACTGTCTTGTGCTACACACTTCAGCTGGATGCTAGAATGAAAGACACGAATTAGCTTCCACCTGCTTGGTTGACTGCAGGCTATTACATACAACCTCTTTAACTGACAGGAGCAGAGGCAACGGGCACAAACTGAAACACAGGAGGTTCCTCGGAGCATCAGAAAACACTATTTTCCTGTGAGGGTGACCGAGCAGTGGCACAGGTCACCCAGGGAGGTTGTGGAGTCTCCCTCCTTGGAGATCTTCAAAAGCCATCTGGACACAGTCCTGGGCACGTGGCTGTAGGGTGGCCCTACCTCAGGAGGGGGGTTGGACCAGATGACCTCCAGAGGTCCCGTCCAACCTCAGCCGGCCTCTGATTTTGTGATTCAGGCACATGGAGACTTATTGCAATCAGCTGACACATGGTAACTGGTGAAGTCCCATTAACCTTCTGTCAAGTTTCACCCAAAAACAGCCACTACATATACAAGGAGTTTGCGTGATGCCGTGACTAGAGACTTGACAGCCAGTGGGCTCACCATGAACAGTTGGGGACCGCGTTCTCTGTGTGCAAACTCTGACCTTCCTTTGGACACCACCAAAATGGTAGATAATTTACAGTTATCAGATTATCAAATGATAAGTTTCCAGGCGGTGGATGTGCTAGCTGTGCAGTCTTCAGCTGGGAGAAATTAGGATCCCAAAAGGCTCCCTAGTCCTATACGTATTTTGGACTTCAAACAAGAAAGCTGTCTAAGGCAGCCCACCTGCTGCCTTCAGTAGCCATATTGCCCTCGAGGAAGGCAGGTGTTTTCTAGACATCAGTAAAGTTGCTGGGATGAGAACCAGACTGCGCAGCTCTGAACAGTCCATTATCCATTTCTGTGCCCGCGAAAGAAGGTGCTGAAACGCTGTAGTACTCCAGCATTTTGCCCCTTCTTTGCTTTCAGTCTTTGCAGGGATAAGCAGTTACACGGGGTGCAAGGCGGTGACGACTCAAGCCTGCAGTGTTTCCAGATGGGATGAGCAGCACCGGCATCTGAGAGACCTCATGAGAGCTCCTGCCTGCACTTTCAGACACTAGGACTTCATACACTTCAGCCAAGCTCCAGATAAGCACATGGACTTTGCGATGCTCTTCCGAATCCAACACAAGTTCTGAACTCTTTAGAGCTTTTGTTCGCTCATCATTTCTTGTTTCTTCTTTTTGCCCAGAAATCTGAATCCCTTTGTGAAGATAGTGTTTAAACCATCGCAACAATTAAATGCACGGAAAGTAAGAAAAGGAGTAGGTACACCTTGGCCAGATTTACATGCTGCAGGAGGTGCTGTGCTTTAGAGATGACAGAGCAAGTCAACAGTAAATAAATCCGGGCTGCCTCTTTTTTCACCTGTTTCCTCTATAAGGAATCTTTTGGAAATCTGGCACAGCCGGACTTGAGGCCTTAGCTCTTTGGCCCCCGACTTAGCTGTCAGGGAAGGTGGGGTGCGGTTCCAGCAGCCTCTCTCTCTCGCACTCCCCGATCCTCCTCAGCCTACGCTCCCCCTCCCGGAGCTCTGTCGCCAAGCGGAGGAGTTCCTCTGCCTGGGCGCAGCTCCCACAGCTGGGCTCGCTGCTGCCGGCCGGTGCTGGCCTAAGGGCAGGGCACAGCCCGCAGCCTGGCACCGGGGCGGCAGCGTGTTCCCACCGGAGCTCTGCCCGGGAAGCTGCGGCAGTCATGGCGGGTGCAGAGCTTAGAGAGGCCGCGGCTTTCTGCTGGGTGGATACCATTGCTCCCTGGTCGAGCTAGCAGAGCTTCAGCGCCCTTCCTGCACGCCCTTCCGCCCCGACTGCCGCGCCACGCCCTTGCTGCCGCGCCACGCCCTGTTTTCCCGCGCTGTTCCTGGCGCTCCTGGTCGCTAGCGCTCCCCAGGGGCTTCTTTTATGCGGGGCTGGGGGGGCTTGGCCGCTGGTGCTCCTGGCCCAGCCCCGGTCTCGTCAGCCGCTGTGGCGCGAGCTGCGGGTCCTGGCAGCTCCCGCGGCTCCCCTGAGGTTCCCCCGGTTCGGGAAACCCCCCTGTGCACCACGTTGGAGGGCTCCGCTGCGGGTCGTGCCGGCACCGGAGCTGCTCACCTAGGTGACTGAGGGACTTCTATTTATTTTAGAAGAGAAATAGAACAGTTCACTTGGAAGGGACCTACAACGATCATCTAGTCCAACTGCCTGACCACTTCAGGGCTGACCAAAAGTTAAAGCATGTTATTAAGGGCATTGGCCAAATGCCTCTTAAACACCAGCAGGCATGGGGCATCGACCACCTCTCTAGGAAGCCCGTTCCAGTGTTTGACCACCCTCTGGGTAAAGAAATGCTTCCTAATGCCCAGGCTAAACCTCCCCTTGTGCAGCTTTGAACCATTCCCACACGTCCTACCACTGGATCCCAGGGAGAAGAGCTCAGCACCTCCCTCTCCACGTCCCCTCCTCAGGAAGCTGTAGAGAGCAATGCGGTCGCCCCTCAGCCTCCTTTCCTCTAAACTCGACAAGCCCAAAGTCTTTAGCCACTCCTCATGGCCCGTGCCTTCCAGCCCTTTCACCAGCAAAACAACGTGAATATCAAACTTTATTTTGAGATAAGTTTCACACGGAGATGATGGGTGGTGCGGAGCTCCCTTTGTCCACAGCTACGGAGAGCTTCCAGCTGCCTGTAGGACCATGACAGGGTACAGGGATGGTGAGTGGTGCGGAGCTCCCTTTGACCACAGCTGCGGAGAGTTTCCAGCTGCCTGTAGGACCATAATGGGGTACAGGGATGGTGGGTGGTGTGGAGCTCCCTTTGTCCACAGCTACAGGAGCTTCCAGCTGCCTGCAGGACCATAACACAGTACAGACTAGACCTATGTGTATTTCCTTATCTTTCAGTCAATGTCCTTGTCCAGGGTTGCAACACTCTCCAGCTGAGTGGCAGAGGAAGGAGAGGACAGGTGTGTGCCATGGTCTGGTCATGTCTCTGTGGCTGGGATGTGGCTGTCAAAGACAGGAACACCAAAGAACAGAGCAGCACCCCCCATCGCCACGGGGCAGCCCCTGCCTCCCTGCCCGCGGCTCCCCCAGCCTCACGTCAAGGCTCTCCAACCCATGTCCCCCTGATGGACAGGAGACTCCCGTCCTGGCCCAACCATGTCACCAACCCCACCGCAACCTGGGCCACCACCAGTTTTCCCCGCTGGGACCTGGATGCTACAGCTGGTGCCAGGAGCTCCTGTGCAGCCCAGCCCTTGGCTACCTGGGGAAAAAGGGTGCATGGCTTTCCCATGGCCGTAGGCAGCTCCCAGCTCCCTCTAAGACCACGTCGGGGTATGGGTTGGGGCTCTCCTATCTGTCCTGTAGCGTGCTGACAGCTCTCTGGCTGAGTGTTGGAGGAGGGAGAGGACAGGAGTGTGCCATGGTCTGGTCGCGTCCCTGTCCAGGCGTCCAGCTGTAATAGAGAGGAGAAGCAACAAAGGAGGAGCAGCCACCCTCCACGGCCATGGGCAGCTCCTGCCCATCCCTCCCCTGCCCTCTCCTCTCAGCCCTCCTTCACCTGCCTACTCATCTGCCAGCCTGCTCTGGCGCAGCCCTTCTTAGACCCATCCTGGGCCACCCACATCACCAACAACTCCCCTGGGACAGGGCCACCACCAACGTTCTGCCTGCTGTGACACGGCCGTGACATCACTAGGGCTGCTGCCTGCAGTTAGTGCTGCATCACTCTGACATGGTCATTATCTTCCACCATTCGGGCAAGAAGAAACAATTAAATAATAAAAATAAATAAGTAAATAAATAAAATTTATTTGCAAATAATTCTGATGGTTCAATGATTCATTTCAGGTGCTTTCCTTAAATGTTATGCTCCAAGTATCTATTCACTGCAGCAAAAGGATATTCCAGGAACAAAAACAGGGCACACAGCATTTTCTTCTTGCTTTGGAAAATGTTCTGCTATCTAGCCTGAAACTCATAATACTTTCAGAGAGAGAAAATGTATATTTTATTAGACTTTTCTAAATTTCCCAACATCTATGCTTCATTTCCTCTGAATTCTGTGCCATTGGAGTCACAGAAGTAAGAAGATAATATAAATATATGTTAAAAATTGCACAATAATAAAGAGTATTTTGACTCTTGAAAGGTCAGTAGGAGTGGAGGGGTTTAGAGTTTATTTCTTTTGGAAAAATAAAAGGAGAAATAGTTGGGGAAAAAGCAAAATATGCAGAAACCAAAATGGTGCAGTAAATCTGGCATCCATGGGCCCACTTCCAGCTTCTCACTCTGAAACATGTTCCCCTTTACGTGCTTTCCCCATGTATACCCACCTATAGTTCTTACTTTTCCCTTTCCAAGTAGGCTATACTGACTGTTCTGATGTCAGTGTCATCAGATCCATGTATGTACAGAGCAAGTTATATATTTGCTGGGAACATCACTCTTACAATGCATATGGACCATGTATGTGTATACACACGCTTTACAAAACACCACTGGTTTTGTCCGGCTGAGACTGAATTTAGCAGTGTGGTGATGAAAATCTTATTCTACAATCTCCAGAAACATCAGTCAAGTTGGGGAATTTTCAGTTCATCTGTAACTGGAATTTTGGGAAAAGCAGAAATCACTTCCCTAATGGGCAAAACTGGCTCTGTCACAGGGCTTGGACAACACGAAGCCACATAACTGAAGTTTGGCCCAGCAAATAGCAAAGTTTCATTGAATCTGCACAGCGATGCCAGCTTCTGTCTCTAGCTTTGCTTCCTTGCCTCTTCCAATCTGTCTATTAAGTGAAGGAACCTCATTAACAATTAATCAGCTTCCCTTGGACTGTGATGCCTGTGTGTGTTTTGGAAGGCTTCTAATTATGGATGGCTTCATTTAAGAATGCATTAAATGCTCTACAGATTTGAAAGGAATTCATCACAGTATAATTAGGTTGATAGCTCTTTGGTCATCAAGTGGCCTACCGTTTGCCTCCTGATGGTGGTTTAGATAATGATACTGAAAAATGTAATAGCTGTCTCTAACGACTGACCCAAGAGTTTTAGGCATTGCTTAGAATAAATTGCATACAAGTCACAATTTTTTACTCATCACTAACAATTTCTGGCCTCACCATCATCACAGACAGCTGTCAATCAAAAAGATTTTTGACCCATAAGCAACATGCAGGTTCCTCCAATGGGACAGTGCAATGGGACAGTATCTGGATTAGGAAGCCCTGCTCAGGAAAGGGGCACAGGGTCAACAGCTGATCTTTACTGGTGGCAAGGCGTAGTTCAATACCCATCTACTACAGCCCTCTCATCAGGCTGTGAGTTGGACCCTGGTCTATTCCTAGGCACAGCGAGAGTAACATTGATAGTGCTATTGAGCTCAAGACAAAAAAATCTGTAGAGACATCATTTATCGCATTTCCAGAGCAGGGGCAGCCTCATGATCCTTTTGGAAAGCTGGGTGGAGAACATTTAATTTCAGTGGTCAATCCACAAAAGTAAGTGAGAGGAGAAAGAAAGAGAGACCTGGTTCAGCCCAAAGAAAATTATCCTTTTCAATCAAACAAACCAACAAGAAAACTCCTCAGAATTATCCATTTTGCATCAGACTAAAACACGTTTCATTTCATTTTAAATTATTTTTATTTTTTCAACTTAGCCAATTTTGAGATGAGCTGCTGTTTCTAAAAAAAAAAAAAATCCGTTTTCTCATTTAAATCAAAACAGGATTTTTAACATTTAAGCCATTTCTCCCATTTCTTTGTAAAACTACTTGACAGAGTTTCACAAAAATCTTCATCTTCCCTGCAACCCATTTTCAAGCAAATCCAATAAACGTACACAGAACTTGCTTGCTTGCCTTCCCTAGAAAAAAATTCAAGTCAGGATTCTCCGGCCCACTGCTAAAAGCAGCCTGTTTCCATAGCTGTCACTTCCCTGCAGTGAGGGAGTCTGAAACACCCCTAATGCCTGGCCACGTCTATTAAGCTTCTCCTCGCTGGCTGGCACGCTGCTTGCAGCCCCGAATGCAGGCAGGAGTGAGGCGCAGCCATGTCTGCTGCAGTTCTGACTCACTTTCTTGGCCCAGCTTCAATCCGTTGGGGAATTCCCTGGAGCATGGATGTGTCGGCATCACAGCTCCTTTGCGATACTTAAAGGTTAAAGGAGCCCAGAGATACCAGTGGAAGAGGTCTTCCTGCAACCTTCCATTTCTTCATGGAAATCATAAAAGCCTTTCTAGATGCCAGCACCGAGGGTACCAGAGAACAACTCTATGTGGCAAGCTGCAAACGTCCCTCTGCCAGCAGACTTGCATAAGAGTCTGTTCAGCCTGTTTCTACCCATTTGTGCCTGTAGTTGTGCCAGAGAAAAAAAAAAAAAATCTTTTGATATCCAAACTAGGCAGCAATAAGTATTTTACCTGGCAGCGACTGCTTTGGAGCTGCTAGAAGTGCCCTGAAGGTAACGTGAGATGGTGGAGAGCAGCAAAGCCAAAACAGGTCCGTGTTCCACCAGCACTGTTTGTACATCCTGCATATGGCAAGGGTATGGGGCTGGACTGAGAAAGAGCTCCCAACCCCAGCAACTGTTTCCTTCTCACCACCCCTCAATGTCCAAGAACATGAAACCTTTTGGGAATGAAAAAAACCCTTTCTATCATCAACAACGAAGATTTGTCCAGGCTGGAGTTGGGCAACAAGTCTTAGTTAAGCCATTTCTCATCCAGATATGGAAATGAGGGTTGGCAAGTTTGTCTTGATTGTATTATGTTGCTTTTCTGACAGAAAAAACAGATTAACTATTTCATACCCACATTTTCTTAGTGAAACATTTAACATGTTAAAATCAAAATAAAATAGCTGTAGTTCTGACATTAAATTTTAACACCTAAATATGCCTAAAAGTACAGCTACTTTGACTTGAATGTACTGCTTTGTCTAGTTCAAAACAAATTGTTTTGAAAATTTTGGTTTGGGTTTTGATTCTTTCTTTTCTTTTTTTTTTTTTAAGAGAAAATTCTTTCACTTGACCTGAAATTTTTGTGTTGGTTTTTTGTACTACTGGCACATTGAAAAGGTTTGCTCTGTTGATATCCAGACCAGACTTTTCTCTGAAATCAAGATGTCCTGGTTTCGGCTGAGATAGAGTTAATTTTCTTCCTAGCAGCTGGTATAATGCTGTGTTTTGGATTTAGTAGGAGAATAATGTTGATAACACATTGATGTTTTAGTTGTTGCTAAGTAGTGTTTATATAGTCAAGGACTTTTCAGCTTCCCATGCTCTGCCAGGTGCACAAGAAGCTGGGAGGGATCATAGCCAGGACAGCTGACCCAAACTGGCCAGAGGGATATTCCATACCATATGACGTCATGCTCAGTATATAAAACTGAGGGAAGAAGAAGGAAGGGGAGATGTTCAGAGTTATGGCGTTTGTCTTCCCAAGTAAGGGATGGAGCTACACGTGATGGAGCCCTGCTTTCCTGGGGGTGGCTGAACACCTGCCTGCCGATGGGAAGGAGTGAATGAATTCCTTGTTTTGCTTTGCTTGTGTGCCCGGCTTTTGCTTTCCCTATGAAACTGTCTTTATCTCAACCCATGAGTTTTCTCACTTTTAGTCTACCGATTGTCTCCCCCATCCCACCGGGGGGGAGCAAGCAAGCGGCTGTGTGGTGCTTAGTTGCTGGCTGGGGTTAAACCACGACAGAAGAATTCCATAATCTTTTAGGAAAAAGAAACCTAGACCACACAATTGTGAGGGGAAATATCACAGTGGGGTTTTTTTGCAGTTTTGCCTTAGTGGCCACTGGTTTACACAGTTCTAAAGATTTGATCCTAAACCTGTAGCCACTGATAGTACTGTATAATCATGCATCTCCATTTACCGCAAAGTCCAGGAAAACGATGTCCCAGGTGTGTTCCGCAGGGTACCCAAAGACAATGGCTTCTTCTAGCCACAGTTGTTCGTACCCTTGGGCCCCCCTGTAGCAGCTCAGTGTGGTCCACATGCAATTTTATTCATGCACTAGTATCATGGCTTTTATCCTTTGCAAGTTGTGCAAAGGATACAAGCCACTCATACTGACTTCCAGGAAACCCACTCTCTGTTGATTCTCTCGCTGGACTAAATTCTGGGGAAACACAATCACAGCTGGCCCTGAGGTTGCAGAATAAAAAGACAAAGAGGGAGGAACACCAGAAAAAGCTACACCAGGTGATAGAGCAAGTTGGACTTGCTCAGTGAGAGCTTAGACGTCTTCACTTCTACTTCACTTCTAATCTGGAATTATAATTTCAGAACACTGTATGTTTCAGGGTAAGTGATTGTTGTTTATGCTTCATGAAAAAGGGTGCAGAAGAAACAGCCACTCTATAAAAAACCCGCAGATTAATTCATACCCATGTGGATGAATGAAACCAGTTGATTGAAAACAAGACCCAGGCTAAACAACACATCACATCCAACCTACACAAAATCCAAACTTGGAATAGTTGAAGGCTATTTGGTAAGCAATGCTCCTTCTGTCTTTTGCCTCAGCACCATCTATCTCTGATGATTAAAGGCATGAAGACAAAGTGTGAGACAGGTACATGGAGCATTTGTTGATTCCATGGGAACAGCAGAGACCTTTGGTCATCTAGGACATCAATAATCCATTGTGTGAGCAGCCAAAAAGCAAAATGTTACTGATTCCTGTAACTTAAGTGAAAAGCAAATTGCCCTGCTATGGTTTTAGTAGTTTGATAGACTTTCCTATTCAATTACTGATTGCAAGGAGAGGAAGGAAAAAACAATGCAGGGACAGTCATGCAGGCTCTGAGGTAGCCTTCAAGTCAGGGTCCAGAATACACCTGCAACTTCAGCAAATGCAAATGTTGGTTTAGCGCTTGCTGGAGCAATGGGGAGGAGGGTATTGTCACTAAACCTCCTCAGAGATGCTGGTAAGTCTGGATCCCATGGAAGGAAGGAAATGTGGAAGATGTTGTTGGGATAACAGAAGGACAGCAAGCTTATAGACCTGCAACAGGGAAAAGAGGATGCAAGAGAAGGGTTGGGGAAGTTGTGAAAGCAGTCAGGAAGTTTTGCAATGAGGATTTTAGATCATTTCTGAATTCATCGTATGCTTTAATAAAAAATATGGCCAAAATAAGATACCTTGCTAATTTATTTTTCACCCTCCTTATTTTTATTGTTGATATCAAGGCAGTGTTCTCTTATTGGCACCATATGCATCCATGCATTCAGGGGTCAGGGGGGTTCAGGATTATTTTTTCCTCTAGTTTGGCAATATTCCACTGCACTGACAGATTGTTGGTTTTGGTTTTTTTTCTAGAGAGACATTTAAGTGAATTGATTTTGAATCTTTGACATTGTAATCGATACATGTAAGAGAAAATATTAACTCACAACTGCCAGTTTCTGCTGTGATAGTGGTTTTCTTCCTTAGTACCAGGTAAGATCAGTCACTATCTAAATGAAACATGCTGGGTAAACACACTTTACCTAACAGCAAAGGTCTACCAAAACAAACAAGGATAAAAAGATCAGGGATCCCCAGTCCATCCAGTTCTATGCTGTCCCAGATAACGGAGCCCTCCCACCTCCTCTGCACTTCGGGCTCTCCCCTGAGCACCTGTCCGGTCCATTCGACTAAAATAAGACTGGTCCAGGGTCATGTGAAGAACAAAAGGCTAAACTTCCTCCTTCTGGTTGTAAATTAAACTGGGCAAGATGTGTCTGCCTATCCATTTAAAGCAATTTTACTCACACTTTTCCTTGAAGTGTATCATTCCTCTGAAGTATTGCTTCCCAGCACCGACATTTACACATAGCTCTCTGCAGTCACTAATGGAAATGTGAGATTGGGATATTTTCATGGAGAGTGGCCAGAATTAAAGCATCTTTTGTATTGTCGAGGCTCATACAGGTCATTATGTGTCACTAATTAGTCAAATAATAGATGTAACTCCCACAGCATGAAGAGCTGTTGTTGTTTTCCCTTGCTTTTCAATTACTGCCCTGTGAGCATCGCGGGGACAAAGTGTGTGAAACACAAGGTTATTGTTTTGTGTATTTGATGTCACAATCCCTGTGATAAAAGATGTGTCAGGCTTAGTTCTCAAAACTCAAAGGGAACATTGGAAAGAAGACGCTGAGGCTGTGCCCGTATTAGCAAATTAAGTATTGACAGGCCCAAGTGTTGGAAATCCATCTCCTACTACCTGCTAGATTAGTCGATCATCAATTTTTCCTCTTGGCTACCGGTCCCTTCTGGAGCACAGTTCAGAGCCAGCACAGGCCAAGGAGCATTGCAAGTGTCCCCCATGCTGTGGCAGTCAGGCACATCTGACAGTGGGATATGTTGCCTCTTCCATGCAAACTGGCCTTAAAGCTGGTGGATGGGCACTGGTCTGGTGTCCACCACTGGGTGTATTGGGTTTTTTACCTCCACTTCTGCTTCCTGTTAAGAAACTGTGCTACACATTGCACGTCTATAGAAGTTTCCAGCTATCTTCCTCTTTATAGGCTAAACGACCAGTTTACAGCTATTTGTTACATTTATGCTGTTTGTTAGCTTTTAGTCTTCACTTCCTTGGTGTTCACAACCCATTGCTTGCTTCTCCTTGCCTGGTTTTCCAGTCATCTATGTCCTTCTAGATGATGTTTTGTCAGGCTGAACAAATCGGCCGCAGCTAATCTCTCTCCTGTGATAGACTCATCCTCCTAGTCACCAATGAGCCTAGAAGTAAAGCAATGACACGGATCAAAAGCAGCCTCCCCTCCTGCTGTGGAAACAAGAAGTGCAAGTTTCATAGACCTTTGTGTCCAGTGACTGAATGATGTTAATAAATAAACATCATTCCCTAGCATCAGATCTGAAGAATACCTCTAGTTAATAAAGAAAATCTTGCTGTATGCACTGACAGGACTTTATAGTTTTCTCTTGCTTCACATATAATAGGAGTGATCTTAAAATATTTTCCCAAAACTGTAGGTAAAGAATGAGCAGGAATTCAACACATCCCTTGGGTTGAACTTCCTAGTCATGGAAGAGACTGTTGACTACCTTAGTAGCACAAATTCTTTAAAGTTTGCTTTTTTAGCTGCTACTATATTTGTCACATTTTGTTTGAACTTGTTAAAAGTCATTACTACCAAAAACTGGACTTCTTATAAAAAACCTAGTGACTTCCTTTCACTGCAGTCCTCAGAGGTTCTTTGCATTCCACCATCATATTCATAGAATCATAGAATCATAGAATCATTAAGGTTGGAAAAGACCTCTAAGATCATCGTGTCCAACCGTCAACCCAACACACCATGCCCACTACACCATGTCCCTAAGCGCCTCATCTACACGTCTTTTAAATACTGCCAGGGATGGGGACTCCACCACTTCCCTGGGCAGCCTGTTCCAAGGCCTGATCACTCTTTCAGTAAAGAAATTTCTCCTAATGTCCAATCTAAACCTCCCTTGACGCAACTTGAGGCCATTTCCTCTCGTCCTATCGCTCATAACTTGGGAGAAGAGACCAACACCCACCTCGCTACAACCTCCTTTCAGGTAGTTGTAGAGCGCGATGAGGTCTCCCCTCAGCCTCCTCTTCTCCAGGCTAAACAACCCCAGTTCCCTCAGCCGCTCCTCATAAGACTTGTGCCCAGGCCCTTCACCACCTTCGTTGCCCTTCTCTGGACACGCTCCAGCACCTCCATGTCCTTCTTGTAGTGAGGGGCCCAAAACTGAACACAGGATTCGAGGTGCGGCCTCACCAGTGCCGAGTACAGGGGCACGATCACCTCCCTGCTCCTGCTGGCCACACTAGTTCTGATACAGGCCAGGATGCCATTGGTCTTCTTGGTCACCTGGGCACACTGCCGGCTCATGTTCAGCCGGCTGTCAACCAGCATCCCCAGGTCCTTTTCCTCCGGGCAGCTTTCCAGCCACTCTTCCCCAAGCCTGTAACGTTGCCTGGGGTTGTTGTGGCCGAAGTGCAGGACCCGGCACTTGGCCTTGTTGAACCTCATACAGTTGGCCTCGGCCCATCGATCCAGCCTGTCCAGGTCCCTCTGCAGAGCCTTCCCACCCTCCAGCAGATCAACACTCCCGCCCAACTTGGTGTCATCTGCAAACTTACTGAGGGAGCACTCAATCCCCTCGTCCAGATCGTTGATTAAGATATTGAACAAGACTGGCCCCAGTACTGAGCCCTGGGGAACACCGCTCGTGACCGGCCGCCAACTGGATTTAACTCCGTTCACCACAACTCTCTGGACTCGGCTGTCCAGCCAGTTTTTTACCCAGCGAAGAGTGCACCTGTCTAAGCCGTGAGCCGCCAGCTTCTCTAGGAGAATTCTGTGGGAGACAGTGTCAAAGGCTTTACTGAAGTCCAGGTAGACCATATCCACAGCCTTTCCCTCATCCACTAGGCGGGTCACCTGGTCATAGAAGGAGATCAGGTTGGTCAAGCAGGACCTGCCTTCCAAATCCATCATATTGTCTCTATCTTTCCAAATTACAATTTTGCTTCTAACATATGAGATTTTTAAATATTTCCCCAATTCTCCTCAGCTGAGTATTTGCAGGCACATCCATTTCTACAGGCAATCACCCTCACACATTTGCACCAGATAATGAATACTTGAGTGTTCTTCATTATAGAGAGACAGAAGTCAAGAGTCACAAACTAAGCAGCTGTTGATTAAGACTGCTCTATTGAGAGCCCTCCACCGTTCTCTAAGAGACAAACTAGGGAACAGCATTTGAGCTTCATGTTGTAACACTGGAGAGGCCTTCTAAATAGCCGGGAGTAAGCAATTATGGAAAGGGTCAGACACCAGGCTGCTGTCACTATTTCAATGCATTGAAATGCAGGTGAAAGGTAGAATTTGATTAAAAATAACTCAGAGTGCATGCTCCAAATCTTCATTTGCCAATGGAAAGGGATATGTTGCATTTGGAAAAACACCGAGTGCATTTAAGAGCATTATTAGCATCCTAAATGCTAATCTCACACCGGAAAATTAAGCTGTGCTACTGAACACACTTGGGTGCTAAAATCCAGTTGTCTATATACTGTTAAATTGGTAGAATGTTCCCTGGCCAAATGCAGTTCCCCCAGATAACTCCTGGATATGGCTCAGAAATTAACTTAAGCCAGAAACTATTCCTAATCAGCACTTTGGATGCAGCCACCCTGCTTTGAAGGTTAAGATAGTTTAATAGCATAGATGCAGGTCATTCTGTGCCAGTTGGCTTCAAGTACCTCATTCTATTTTCTCACTATTTAATTAGTTAGTGAAGATACAGCCAAGCCCACCAAAGTGGGCTTTGTCTTTGGTTAATAGACAAATACTAAATATGAATACTACAAACTTCTTGCTAGGTACATAAATCAATTTACAGGGGTTAAGAAGGAGTCTGAGTCTCGGGAGACACAAAGAAAATAGTCCAGAATCACACGAGCAGCCTGCATCAGAGGGACTTGTCTCTAGACCTCTCATAGCCCAGGTTAGGTAAATATACACCATTGGACCTTACCCAGCCCAGTTCTCCCTTTCACCAGACTAACCTTTCTCTGATTGCCTGGCTACAGGTTTCTTGCTTTTTTTTACAATATTTTGGGTTTTATACTGGCTTTGTGTTATTTATTTAGGAACTTTGAGTGGAAAAACAACCTTTTCCATATCTGTGTGCTCAGAGTATTTTCACATGCATGCAGTGAAGCAAGTCAGATGAGCACTGAGGCTCTTTTCCCAATTTTCCGCTCTTTACCTCCTTGAATACAGTAAAGGAAATACCAAGTTTGTGTATATTAGTCCATCCCTAATAGTTAACCTTAATGCATGGAAGGGGCACTCAGGGATTCTAATTGTCTTATGATTTTTTTGTTGATTATGGTAAAGTAATTCAAGGCACTTCACACCCAGCGGTAACCAGAACATGAGAAGGAAAAAGTACAGATCAGGCTGTTGGCATCAAGAGAGATATGCACAACCTGAGGTGTTTTCTTCCACCCCCACACCTTGCTCAGCAGTCAAGACATATTCAATGCCTATTTAAAATAAAATAATTAAAAAGCCTACTGTTTTGCCAACTCTTCTTCATTTCCATTGGTTTAAATTGTGCTATTTTCCCTGCATAATTATTAGTATGAGCATAATTATTAATTCCAATCCAGCTGCTCACTGGTTTCCACCAAGGATCATTTCCTCATGAAGGATATGTGCCTCTGCTCATTTGCAGACATATAAATGCATGACGTTCTGCTCCATTCTCAAAGGGAAAAAGCAGTGCAGCATCTTCCATTAGAATTGCCACCCTCTTGCCTCCTGTTACTTCTAATTTGTCTGGAAGACCTGCGGCTGTTGAGATTTAAAGGCTTGAGGAAATCCAGCCATTCTGTTGCTAGTGGAGCAGATAAGCCAAACAAGTCCACGTGCTAACTCAGATGGCTAAATCCTGCAGTCCATCCCCAGCTGAAGTCAGTGGGAAAGAAGCCAAAGGAGCCTGAGAAAGTTTGATTATTTCTGAATGCACGACTAGTAAGTAGTCAGTCTGCCTGCATGTGACCAGCCACCAAGAAATAAGCATTGATTAAACTCTGGTCTTATTTAGGAAATTTAGTGCTGGAAATTTAGTTGAGATGGGATGAGGTTGAGCAGGTTGAAAAAAATCTCTGTACACGTTCTCATTGTTGTCTATGCTCCTTCAGCGTGATAGAAAAAGGTATCCAGAGACGTGTCTGAACAGAAAATCATGTTCAATAGACAAGCAAACACTTCATGAAACCACATCAGAGAGACATTCAAAGGGAGTAAAGGGTCAAGCAGGATAGCTCTTGTGATATCTGAATGTCCAGTTTCATCACTTTTAGAATAAAAACTTACAATTTTACCTTGTAGGAAACCTTTTTCATTTTATAGTTTTGAAATGTTGTATTATACAGTAATAAAAATAGTGACCTATTTTGACTGTACTGAAACTACTCTTTTTATACCCCAGAACTTCACTGAAATATTTAAAGGCAGAACAAATTTCAGAAAACATCTAAAAAACACATGATTTCCCTTTGTTCCATTCATCCCGTGAACGCATCCTATATAGGGAGAAATGGTGACATCACCATCTATAAGCCAGGGGAACTGGCACATGTTCCCTAAGGAAATAATTAGGAGCAGTTAGATGAAATACAGGAAATGCCAGGTGATCATCAGTAAATCTTTATGTCTGCATGGAAGAGGTCCATGGGAGATGAGAGGAGATCTCAGTTTGAAACACAAAGGACTTCATCTCATCCCCTTAAACATATGCATGATGCTATCAGGACTGCTGAAAGCGGAGAAGCCCAGGAGTTCTCCTGGCTACCCCACATAAAACACCATCCAGCCTGTCTGAACCACAAACAACTGGTGTGCGGAAGGCAATGGCATGCAGCGTGGAAGGAATCAAGCATCAATTTTCCATTTTCACACCCTTCCTCTCACAGTGCACCGGGGGACGTTCTGCCTGGAAACATTTTTTTTTTTCAGGACTGTTTTACACTTTATTTTGGCACAGGAAATGGAAATTTCCTGAGAAATGAAATTTCCAGTTGTCTTTTGACCATCTTCAGTGATGATAAGTTCCAGGAAATTTGGCAGCTGGAGACCTGCTCATCACCACTGTGTATTTTACCACTATGGCACAAACCAACGTGCACAATATAACACAGCCCAGTTGTGCCACAGTGTGGCACAAACCTGCTTTTCTCTGAAATAAAACCTACAGGCATAGTCACCACCTCAACACTTTGAGTGCAACCTGATACCACCAAAGGCAAACAGAAATTTCTCCGATTCAGCTGAATTAAGCTGAGATTTTATTCCCAGTTGACAACAGAAAATGCATTACCTTTCTTGCCCTTGGCAATCTGTAGCATTACCTTCTTCCACAGAGCCAGTCAAGATCCATTCAGCTTACTGCTCTGAAACAGACCTTTTTACTTCTGGATTTTCCTTCCTGGCATTTGTCAGCAGCTGCTGCAGGGAGCTCTCTAATGCTCTTCCTAACGCAGAGCTTGCTGGAACAGAAGCCTTTGGCCTTGGCATAAACACAGGAGATTGACAGTCTGCTCCTACGCCTGCCCAATGTATTTTGCAAACTCCCAGCCATCTGGGCAAAGAAAGCACTTCCTTGGAAGGGAACGCATCCCCCACTATGAGCAAGTTCTAAAAAAGGGCTGGATATTGAATGCTAAATAATAAAAATATGCATCAGCACTTTCTCCATCTGAAAAGGAAAAGACTCTACTCTGCAGCAACACTTTCCCCCTCCATCCTTTTGCATTTGTCAAGTTGCTTCTCTAACTCTGTCCAGCACGCACAGCAAATTCTTCTTCATCCCGCCTCAGTGCCTCCATGCTTCGCACAAAGCCACTGTTCCTATAAAGCCACTTATGTTCTCTGAAGGGTGGAATTAGAGCCATTGGTCCATCACTACAGCAAGAGCAGAGCTGAGCAACCAGCTGATGGGACGGTATGCTCCTTCCCCATCTATTCAACAGCATCATGAGGTACTTTTTCTTGTCATAACTGCAAGCATAGTCAAGACATATCTAAATAACAGCAAGAATTATTTACATTTTGAGGTAACAGAGTCTTTTCTGCTGAAGATGTTTTAGCTCCTTAAGACCATGGCTTAGCTAAGCTCCCTCTGCTTGTGGCAACTCTACTCAACATTTCAGGTGGGATAGTGGTAACTCATATTTGTCTAGTGATTAATGTCAAAGACATTTTGAAATCCCTCAAGACAACCATATAGATGAGACTTATCAAGGAATGGAACAAGTTATGAATTTTCTTGTGACTTTTTTTAGTGAGAAAACACTGATTTATTTATAAAAGTTTATTGGTGAAAGTGTCCCCAAAGAACAGTATAGATTTTTTTTTTTCATTTCAGCAATGGATTTTTTTCTGGCAGTAATAGAAGATGCAAGAACAGTCTGGTGCTCAAGGCATTCAACTTTGATACAACGGACAGGGCTACAGCAACCTGATGCAAACCAGAGCCACTTCAGCCCACAGCCAGGAACTCAAAATTCACTCTTAGATACTCAGATACACTCCAAAAGCTGCTGAAATTTCCCAGAGTAGATTGGGAAGTTTTCTAACACCTTCCCACTGCAGAAACATTTTTTCCTGCTCCTCTTTATTAAGAGAATCTATTAAACTATCTATCAACATGAACCCTCTCTCACAACTGAGCTGGGCATGAAAACGCTATTTCCGTGCCCTCTCATAATATATTTGCAGAGCAGGCACAAGACTAAACTTGAACTACTGAACCATGTCCCAGCTCCTGCATTTTCCCTGCAGATGAGGCAGAGGGACAATCCCAAAAGAAACACGACTCCAAATTAGAAGCCCAAAGCTGATGCCTCCAGGACATCTCCCACCCAAGACCAGCTCATGTGACTACACCACAGACCCTTCTTTCCTCCCCTTTCCTGATTTCTTTCACCTTGAGCACTTCACATATGAGCTTTTCCACTTAAATAGTGGTTAGCACAGAATTATTTTCTTTAATACAACAGGCCTCCTGAGTGACCAATTCCTCTGTTAGATAGAACACGTCAGTTGTAATAATGACTACAATTGGGTACTATATGACTGCAGGGCAAAAAAAAAATTAAAGAAATAAATTATTAGAGATATAAACTTTATTTAGGATAAGTCTTATAAGGTGCTTTTAGAAGCAATAATAACAATTATAATTAATGAATGCCCTGCCGAGTATTGATCAAAAGATACTTACAAGTTCACCCTTCATTTCCCCAAAGCCTGGCTACTCAATTTGTTTTCTTATTAAAATCCAAGGGCTTTGTGAAAATGCCTTTGAAAACAGTCATCAGGCTACAACTATTCCTTGTAAAAAAAAAAGTGCCAGAACCAAATTTTATACACCACTTCCCTGTTAATACCTATTGTTTTAAAATTTTGTGTAGTATTTTAAAATTAATGCCAAGGCAAAAAATAAAGAGTAATGTCATATTTGCTTGTCAGATAAATTATATATCTGAAGACAACTGTATAGCCAATTCTTGGATCTGCAAAAGATCGGAGTTGGGAAACCCTAAAATTACCAGAATAAAGTTATTTGGAGAATAAGTAGAATGAGGGACAATCAAGAGAAGAGGAGGAATAACATGATAGTCAATTGTAATCACTGACTAACAAAGGATCAGACTATGTTGTCCAATAAGCCCAAATAGTGATGAAATACAGAGAAAAAAACATAGATTTGTAAATCAAAATTCACAGAATTAATTCAAATCATAATTTTCCTGGTATAATTTTCCTTTTGGTATTTCCACTGACAGCACTTTATGCTGCTGTATGTTAGCAAGACTATATAAATCACTCAGATCTTGCACAAAAGGATGCTGGGCTGAGTCCATCTTTCCCACTCCTTCCACAAATATTCCCAGAAGGGACATTCAGCGTCCTTCATCAGTGCTGACATCGCACTACATGCTTGGGTGAGCCATCAGTAACAAGGAGTAAAGCCTTGAGCTTGGGTTTAACACACATCAGTCGCTATTGCTTGAGCCAGAAACATGCTTGGTAGTGAAGACTGTACTGGTCCAGGTGGTAAAGCGAGACAGAAACATACCTTCAGTACAGATTCAGGCCAGACAGCTTTGAGAAGTGAGACACAAGGAAGTCTTGCTTTCATGCAGAGCAAGCCCAGAGAATAATTGTAAATTATGGAAACGTGGTGATGGATGCAATTAAATATACTAGTAAGATTGTCTTACCTGCTGGCAGGTCAATACACAGTATTCTTGCATTAAGTTTGTCCCTGCAGGTGAGGTCTATTCAGCAAAGGGAAATTTCACAAAATTGAAAGTGTTTTTCCTTTCTTTGTAGCAGAGGACATGCATCATACAGGCATTTTCAACCCATAAATCCTCTGCTATTGCTAGTATCTACATTATCAGCAATGCCCTTTTCTGTGGGACCCTGAAGTTTCCAGAGCTTTCCAGTGGAACTGTGCTCTTTTGCTCTTAAACGGAGTACATGAAAAAGGCATCAAAGCAACTTTTAGTCTTTTTGCTTTTGGTTTGCTAGCAATCTCCTGAAAGTTTGCAGCTCATGTTATGTGGCATGGATCCTTTGAACTAGGTGTCTATAACAGAGTTTGCCTGCGATTATGAAACAAACAGATTTCAATCTGCCACTGCCCTTCCCATTCCTATATGCTCTAATGCCGTGAGTAGTTACTTCATTAAATTGTATACCAGATCGTCAAACAATGGTTGTTTCCCATTTTTACCTCTGTGTAAGATATGTTGGAGCAATAGGTTTCCCTTGCTAATTAGGATATAAACGGCGGTGCTTGACATGTGGGCTTTGCTTCCATGTGCAGCTGCCAGATGGACTGGAGCAGAGGATGTCTACGCATGTGGCTGCAAGAGCAAGCAAAGCAAATACATAGCCTCCTTAAAAATAGAAACATTCTCTGCAGGGAGGTATTACCCTTTCTATACAAATGTATCTGAATCTATTTGGGCTTCTGGAAGTGGGCAAACTGTGGCAAAGGTATATTATGGGCCTTATGTGTAATGGCTGGCATGACAGGAGGAGCTGAGTCCACAAAGTGGGTCCAAGCTTTTGCTTTATATTGCTGCCATTGCTATGTGAGTTAAAGGCAACTGTGTCTGAGTAAAGATGATAAAAATCCTTGGGAAAATACCAGGTTTTCTCCAAACTTCTTCCCAGTACAGTGGAGCAGACAGCCCAAGTCCACTCTGAGGCTGAATGTTGTACAAAAACCCCAGTACTCTCCCCAAGTATGAGTCTTTCCTCCAGAAGAGTCACTGCTGCTAGCATACACCTATGCTGAAATATGATGCTCCCTGTCCTGGTTTGGCTGTGATCGCCTCTGAAGTAGGGTGTGAGAGGCTTTTAGCCTCATCCCTTCCTCAAATTTGTTTGTTCACCTACATCAGGTATAGGCAGGTGTTCAGATTTTTCCTCCTGAGATAGATTCAAAATAGGGCTTTCATATCCTAGCTGGATTCAATAAGTCTTTAATATCATGCACTGACTTACAGGTGGAAAGGAGGGCGGACTTCCTAACTTCTTTGAGCTAACTCAAAAAAGTGCTCCTGTTGCCCCACTGAAGGACAGAACCTTTTTTTTTTGTTCAACCTTCCAACAAGTACCAAATAAACATGGTAGCAACTGAAAAGCCAATGAAGACTCACCTTCATCTTTTTTTCTACTATATGTATTTTCTTTGTCCTTTAACACCCAACTACAAAGTGAATGATGATAGATGATTTTTCAATTTGAATCATGATCACTGTTAGATGTTAAAGGACAAAGGAAATAAATCATTCTGAAAAGACATAAGGAGGTGATGGTGTTTTCATCATTCAAAACTCTTTCCAAGTTGTTGGCAAATAAAAGTCGTCTTTGATGATGGTAATTTCATGGTGTTTATCTCTCCTTGAGGAGGAAGTGCACTTGATGGCTTCGATTTTTTGTTATCAGTAGCTTGGTAACTTTTCAGGGGAAAAAGGACAAAAACCTTGCATAATGTTAAAAAGAAAGCTGTGAATAAGAAATAGACAGTGCAGGTACAGGAAAGAGGAATTTTATGCTCTTTGGAATTTCTGTAAGAAGAAAAAAGTTCCTCATCAGACTAGGTTTTCCTTGCAAACTCAAAGAAGGCAAATCAAATTCAGTTCCGGTCAAGCTAGGTTCTGAAGTTTTTGCCACAAGGTACCTGCCAACAAATCATACAGGTCTGTGCCATCTCCATTTGTGACCATCTGCTGGAAAGCTGAAAGTGCTGGATGCAGTAGAATTTTGTAATACTAGGGCATCTTCTCTGGGGCTCTAACTCCAAGTCAGTCAATTGATATTATGTCCTTCAGCCAGTATAAACCATGGTAAGGAATAAGGTTTTGAATGCTGAAAAATGTGCATCCCTATTCTGTTGCTGACCTATTGAGCATTAGCATTGTCAGAACCATCTTTGGTTCATATTTGGTGTCCAGCAATGCAAAGCATTTCATAGAATCATAGAGTCATAGAATACTTTGGGTTGGAAGAGACCTTTAAAGGGTGTCTAACCCAACCCCCCTGCATTGAGCAGGGACATCTTCAACAAGATCAGGTTGCTCAGAGCCCCATCCAACCTGACCTTGAATGTTTCCAGGGATGGGGCATCTACGACCTCTCTGGGCAACCTGTGCCAGTGTTTCACCACCCTCAGTGTAAAAAATTTCTTCCTTATATCTAGTCTAAATCTACCCTTGTTTAGTTTAAAACCATTCCCCCTTGTCCTGTCGCAACAGGCCCTGATAAAAAGTCTGTCCCCATCTTTCTTATAAACCCTGTTTGGGTACTGAAATGCTGCAATAAGGTCTGCCTCATGGTCCAACAGGTCCATGTCTTTCTTGTGCTGAGGGCTCCAGAGCTGGACGCAGCACTGCAGGTGGGGTCTCACCAGAGCAGAGTAGAGGGGCAGAATCACCTCCCTCGACCTGCTGGCCACGCTTCTTCTGATGCAGCCCAGGATATGGTTGGCCTTCTGGGCTGCGAGCGTACATTGCCGGCTCATGTCCAACTTTTCATCCACCAGTACCCCCAAGTCCTTCTCGGCAGGGCTGCTCTCAATCCCTTTATCCCCCAGCCTGTATTGATAGCAGAGGTTGCCCCGACCCAGGTGCAGGACCCTGCACTTGGCCCTGTTGAACCTCATGAGGTTCACACGGGCCCACTTCTCAAGCTTGCCCAGGTCCCTCTGGATGGCATCCCGTCCCTCAGGTGTGTCGACCGCTCAGCTTGGTGTCGTCTGCAGACTTGCTGAGGGTGCACTCGATCCCACTGTCTATGTCATTGTTGAAGATGTTAAACAGTACCTGTCCCAATACAGACCCCAGTGGGACACCACTTGTCACCGATCTCCATCTGGACATTGAGCTGTTGACCACTACCCTCTGGATGCGACCATCCAACCAATTCCACATCCACTGAACAGTCCACCCATCAAATCCATACCCCTACAGTTTAGAGAGAAGGATGTTGTGGGCGACCGTGTCAAAGGCCTTACAGAGGTCCAGATAGACAACATCTGTAGCTCTTGCCGTGTCCACTGATGTAGTCACTCCATCATAGAAGGCCACTAGGTCAGGCAGGACTTGCCCTTGGTGAAGCCATGCTGGTTGTCTCGAATCACCTCCCTGTCCTCTCTGTGCCTTAACAGGGCTTCCAGGAGGATCTGTTCCATGATCTTCCCAGGCACAGAGGTGAGACTGACTGGCCTGTAGTTCCCCGGGTCTTCCTTTTTTCCCTTTTTAAAAATGGGGGTTATGTTTCCCCTCTTCCAATCAGCAGGAACTTCACCGGACTGCCACGGCTTTTCAAATATGATGGATAGTGGCTTAGCAGCTTCATCCCCCAGTTCCCTCAGGACCAGCAGATGCATCTCATCGGGTCCCATGGCCTTGTGCACCTTCAGGTTCCTTAGATGGTCTCGAACCTGATCTTCTCCTACAGTGGGCGGCTCTTCATTCTCCCAGGCCCTGTCTTTGCCTTCTGCGTCTTGGGCAGTGAGGCTTGAGCACTTGCCGGTGAAGAGTGAGGCAAAAAAGTCATTGAGTACCTCAGCCTTCTTCATATCCCAGGTAACCAGGTCTCCCATTTCATTCTGTAGAGGGCCCACACTTTCCCTAGTCTTCTTTTTATTACCAATGTACCTATAGAAGCTTTTCTTGTTGCCCTTGACGTCCCTGGCCAGATTTAATTCTATCAGGGCTTTAGGTTTCCTAACCTGATCCCTGGCTGCTCGGACAATTTCTCTGTATTCCCCGCAGGCTACCTGTGCTTGCTTCCACCCTCTGTAGGCTTCCTTTTTGTGTTTGAGTTTGTCCAGGAGCTCCATGTTCACCCATGCAGGCCTTCTGGTGTTTTTGCCTGACTTCCTCTTTGTTGGGATGCATCACTCCTGAGCTTGGAGGAGGTGATCCTTGAATATTAATCAGCTTTCTTGGGGCCCTCTTCCCTCCAAGGCTTTATCCCATGGCACTCTACCAAGCAGATCACTGAAGAGGCCAAAGTCTGACCTCCTGAAATCCAGGGTAGTGAGCTTGCTGTGCTCCCTCCTCCGTGCCCTAAGGATCTTGAACTCCACCATTTCATGGTCACTGCAGCTAAGGCTGTTCTTGAACTTCATGTTCCCCACCAGCCCCTCCTTGTTGGTGAGAACAAGCCCTGCTGTTCTTGAACTTCATGTTCCCCACCAGCCCCTCCTTGTTGGTGAGAACAAGGTCCAGCATAGCACCTCTCCTCGTTGGCTCCTCTACCACTTGGAGAAGGAATTTATCACTGATGCATTCCAGGAACCTTTCAGATTGCTTATGCCCTGCCATGTTGTCCCTCCAACAGATATCGGAGTGGTTGAAGTCCCCTGTGAGGACCAGGGCTTGTGAACGTGAGGCTGCTCCTATCTGTCTACAGAGGGCCTCATCCGCTCTGTCTTCCTGGTCAGGTGGCCTGTAGCAAAACCCCCCCATAATGTCACCTGTCCCTGCCCTCCCTTTAATCCTGACCCATAAGCTCTCGGTTGGCTCCTCATCCATCCCCAGGCAGAGCTCCATGCACTCCAACTGGTCATTGACATAGAGGGCGACACCCCCTCCTCGTCTCCTCTGCCTGTCCTTCCTAGACAGCCTGTGTCCTTCCATTCCAACACTCCACTCATAGCAGCCATCCCACCACGTCTCCATGATGTCAATAAGATCGTAGCCCTGCAGGCGTGCGCATGTCTCTAACTCCTCTTGTTTATTCCCCATGCTACGTGCGTTTATGTAGAGGCATTTAAGTTGGGCCCCTGATGAAGCTGCCTTACTGGCTGGGGTTCCTTTGTGCCGCTCTTCAGGTATTCTCCTGATGACCTGTGATCCTTCTCCAGGCTCTGGGCACCTATTGCTGGCCCTGGCATCAAACTGGTAGGAGTGGGATGGATTGAGGTTCCCCTCCCCTGCAACTTTAGTTTTCATCTGAGTTTCGTTACAGAAGCTGAAAATAAAAACATTTTGCACTTCAACAGAGATTTTCCTTAGCCTCCTGAAGAGGCTTTAGAACATAGATCAGCATAAATTCTCCAGTTTTACAGCTGAATGATCCAAAAGTCTGGGTAACTCCAAATGTTTATACTCTCCATATCTCCAGGATCATAAAGATGCAAAGTCAATTGTGGTATCACAGATTGAAAAATCAGTCCCGTATCATATGCAGTGATCCACATTGCTTTACTACAGCATTAATATAAGACCCCTTGTCATCCTCTTTAGCACAGATGGGGCATCCCTTATACTGATACTGGTCCCACTGGAGTCACTTTAAGCTTGACAGCCAGGAAATGCAGCTCCCTGTAACTTAGTTATTCTGCCTAAACGACAGACCCGGCCCTTCAACAAGGCACAGGAAGGTGGAGATATTTAGGACTTTAGGGATATCTGAGGACTGTAGAGCAGACTGTGGGTTACATTTAGGTTCTGGAACAAACTCAAAAAGAAAAAAAATCCTGCAATAACTGTTGATAATAAATTAGCACATAAATATAAAGAAAAGCCTGCCTTACACCAGCATATTTCCAGAAATCACGGAATCAACTTGCTGCCTTTTGCTTGGGGTTCACGAATGTTTATTGATACCTTACCAAAAAGGCACTGGTTTTATAGCCAAAGGTATCACAGCATGAATCACAAACCAGGCAGTAAGTGAAATCTGTACAGACAGTTTTAGTCATTAACTTTTACTGACAAACCCATTTGATAAAATTATCATCTGTTGCAGGTAATGGGCAGAGACATAGTTTACCCCTGCAGTTTTTTTCACTCATCACGACAAGTAAATCCTCAAGCTCAAATATAAACCAAAGTCCTACTCTGTGCCACGGAGATGTCCTGTGCTGGTAGAAACCAAGGCAGGCTGTCATAGCTAGAGAACCATGCTGCTGGTAACTGACCATAATGGATTCTTCTACGTATAACATCAAAGTCTTCCTCTAGATATTTAAAATACAGCCAGGAAAGAGGGGTTTCCTTCTGAACTTGCACACTAGCTTGTGCCATCCAGGTTGCTCTCTGTCTTACAATACTCCTGAGGATCTGGAGTTAAAGGCTATTTGTGAGAAGATGCAATTGAACTGTAGGTCTACTATCCAAATTTATTGATTTGTCATGTTGCCTAAGACACTACCAAAACACGAGAGATTTCTATCACCTGTATATCATAAGCATCACAAAGCAACCAATTCAAGCAATATTCTTGATAGTGAGTTCAATGCGGTACTCACTCTTCCATCTGTTACAGAATAGGCAGTTTTTGTAAAAAGATGTTCCCTTTCTGTTTCTCCTTTTCCTTCCAGCATATTGCACGTCTCATCAATGCATCACCTCTCCATCTCATTAAACATCTGTGCTCAGAAGACCTCTTTTTTCCCCTGCCTCTGCTCATTAATTTCCTTCTTCCTCTTTCCCACTGTTTCTCTCTGCCATATTATTTTTTATGTCTCTGGAGTATTAGGGGCTGGCTGGGGAGAGAATATTGTTTGTAGTACAGATGATATGGTGCAAAAAATCCCATTGTTCTCATATGAATAGAAGCCTGCAGCAGATCTGGCTTAATTTGTCAGCAGTCTATGTGTAATCATGTTTCAGAGGGACATAGAAAAGATTTGGGACCAACCTGTTTAAAATCCAATTAGAGGGACATGGAGCTAGGTACAGGTTAATGACTCAGTCAAAGATGAAAAATATACAAGTCTATGGTGCTTAAGCTAAAACATTAATAACAGCCAGAAAAAGGGGAAGCATGTGATAGCAGTCAGGAGAGACTGCACTTTTTGAACTTGAACTTTAAAGCTCAATGCCTTCCATGTAATTTTTTCAAGCAAGGAAAGTCTTCAAGCATGTTTAAGCAAGGCTCCTCCCTTTCTGGATACTATGATAGCAAAAAGGCCAAACAGGTTTTTAGGCAGAGAATGTTGAAAGTAGATGTTGAACAAAAAAGACCAGGCTATCATGTAATATAAATCAGCACCTTTCACAGACATCAGAGAAGAAGTAGCAACTTATACAAGCCAGAATTAGAGGTCTCAAAGAGAAACCAAAATGTTGTCAGTCTAGTTTTGGAAAGACAGTGTTGTCTGTCTCTCTAAAGTGAAAAGGGTTACAGTTAAATAAAGAGCCCTAGAAAAAATAGCAAAGGCTTGCACTGTGGTCCTTAGTCTGCACAAGCTGCAGAGTAGGCATCGTCAGCAATTGTAGAAGTGGATAAATCAGGAATTCAGTTGCAGACTGCACAGTGACCATTATATCTAAGGACAATATCGCCTGTGGTGGGATGATTTGAGTTTAGGATTGTTGGGTTTTTTTGGAAGGAATAATGCAATTATAAATGGCAATTTGCCATTGGCCACATTAAAACTTTAGTAGATTAATAAGGTCCCAGGTTTGACCATCTGGATAACATTAGGGAGATCATTTTATCCAGTTACTCCCTGTACATAACCTTATTCCTTTTTTTTGAATAAAACTTGTTTTCTATGTGGCCTGTCTGAAGGTACCGTAGTGGCCTGACCCCAAAAGAAAACCTTCCCTTTCTTTAGCTCATTTTGTTCACCTCTCTCTGAACAATTTCTACTTCTATTATATGTTTTTTATGATACAGTAGAAAAAGGTAGGAATCAAGTTGAGATGCAGCATTGATTTATATGCAGCAATGAAAATGACCCTAAGTATTCCCTACACCTTTATTACTAAATTGTCACTTCATCATGTCACGGCATATTACTGACCTTCAGCAGCGGTGCCATGCAATCTCCCAGTGCCGTATTCATAGTCATGCAGTGAAGGTATCCCCCTTCTTTGCACTGTTATTTTTATCTCCTTCCCAAAGCATTGTGAACTGATACTAATCTAGCCAGACCAGTTAAGTTTATACCTGCAGTGTTTCATTGTCATCATTACTGCAGTTAAGGTGCCACTTATTGATTCATAGGTATAAGATATTAAAACATGCAACGGAGATGAGTAGCACATGTTTTATAGACTGTTTTACACACATTAGTAGAAAGTGTTAAAGGTGACATCCCTTGTGCCACAGGGTTGCCACCTCTGCCATAAAGAGTGACTGGTACTTCTGTGCTATGACACAAGTCAGGGCCAGCAAGGGAGGCTGTGGCCGTGCCACGTCAATGAGTGCATTTTAAAATAGACTGGGCAATGGTGCTGCAGGCATGTGAGATTAGGTAAAGGGACAGGCTGCGCTTAGGAGTGATGCTGATGGCTTTCAGTAATACTGGAAATGATCTCCTCACAAGTGTTAGCTCCCACACTCCTGGCAGAATCACTCATGTTGTCGATGTGAAGAAAATGTTCCCGACAAGCCCATCACCGGAGATGTTCAGGTGTTTCTCCTCTGGGAGGAGCAAGGGCAGAATGATTTACTGTTCTCTGCCTATCTCCTTAACTGCCCGAGGCAAGGCACATAGACATGTCATGAGAGGTGGAAAGGTAATTTATGTGTTTACCACTTCCCCTGGTGTCCTAAAATGTCCCCTCCTTCTGGCAAGTCATCTGTTATCTCTCAGTGTCTCTCTTAGGACAGGGTGTGACTCCAAAACCATCACAAGCAATGCTATGACTCGGTGCCATGTGCAAAGTAACAGCTGAATTGGAAGGATTTTAGAAATTATTAAACTTGCTGCTTGAATATCCTCAGCATGGTCACCTCTCTGATCAGATGTCATGCATGCTTTAGAGGCTTGGGTAGATACAGCCAAGTATGTCCTCCCTTTAGTCTTGCTGTTTTGAAAAAACATTCACATCTCTCTGTCTTCTCTTGCTCTCCTCTTCCTCTCCTCTCATTCCTCATGAGCATCTAAAAGGCAGCATAGACACAAACAGGCCCTTTCCCAGGCTTCCTCTCATTTTTCGAAGTATTCTTAGTTATAAGAGCAGAAACCCAAAAGTTTGAAAAAAACTTCTGCTTAAATAACCCCATTGAAAACCTGTCTGAAAGGAAGACACTTAAAAATGAGATAAGTGGTACATTCAGAATGTGATAGGACTATTTTGAGCCTCCCCTTCTTGGATTTTTTTTGAGCTCAAGTTCAAAGATGACAGCACAGTAGCTCCTCTGAGAAGAACTGAAATACATGGATGACTTTGATAAATGAAACTATTCTTTCCTATGATTAGCCTATAAGGAAAAAGAAAGCTCAATAGAACTAAACTCTTCCACAGCAAAAAATAAAATAACCAAAAAGGAACAAACTCTGAGCAGATAGTCCCTCTGACTGCCATTCAATGGTGATTGAAAAGAAAAACAGAAATAACCTGCAAAGAGGTCTTACACCTGGGTGTGTTTAGTCGGTAGCAGTGGTCAAAACACACAGGAAACCTGAGCGCTTGTCTAGAATAGGGAAACCTGGGGTTGCTGCAGATTGCTGCAACTTTCCCAAATCGATTGCTCTAATGCACGTCTGCAAAAAAATCAGGAAAATACTGCATTGGACCTGGGCTGCAGCAATCAACCCCCCTGAATCAGGAACAGCCCTGAAATAAAGGGAAAGGGCCATACTCATATGATAAGAACAAAAGTCATTGTGCCTGTGCTTAATGGTATTTCTAGATCTTGTAGTAATAAATATCCCAACTACCAGGGAATGCAGTGGTCTCAGAAACGGTGATGCTACCTACAATCCCACAAAATGAGAAGAATTACTCACCTCACAAAACATGGCATTCCCTATAGGGCATTGCTTGTTTAGGATTATTGTCTAAGAAAAAAGATGGGGATCGCTGCCTGTGAGTCGCTTGCTATTCAAGCTGTGCTCCCTACCTTGAGAGTCGTCTTAAACCTCTTGCTGTATTTGACATTTATTTTAAACCTCTAGCTCCAAGAATGGTGACAGCATGGAAATATTAAACAACTTCTGTTTTTCATGTGTTTCCCACATGCCTGGCAGAAGGTATTTTGTAGGAAACAAATATTTTGTATTCCTTGGACCCAAAAAGTTCAGAAGTCTAAAAATCCTTAGGAGACCTTTTTCTTCTGTAAAAGCCTCATAATTTGTGATACTCTTTCATGGTTTTGGGATGGCGTCCTCTATGATTTTGGTTATCAGTACTGGGAACAGCTGCAGGGTTTAATTCTCAGTCTCAAGATAGGCCAAAATAAACCTTCTGAGAAGGGAAAACAAGTTGTTTGACTGGTTCAATAAACACAAAGTCATCAGCTTGACTTAATTTTTAGCAGAAACATCCATCTGTGAACAATATGAGAAACAGTCAGGGGGAAAAAAAGCCACATGGACCTTTTTCATCTGGATCCCCAGACACGCTATCTTAGTTACTGTGCTGGGCTGCTAACACTTACACAACAAATAATGGTCCAAATTTATCCCAGGTGTAATTCAGCGGAGTTACTAGAGGAACGAATTGCTCTGTTCAGATGTGATTACCCGCATTTATTATAAACTCTTTTGATAACTTGTTATAAATCTTGAGTATTTCTAGCTTCCATGCCAGCAGTACTGGCAACACGCTCCACGCGACTGCTGCAGAGGTGGCAGTTTGGCTGACAGAGAAAGACATTTAGGCACAGATGCACTTTGCTGCTATCTGAGGCAGGATAAAGACCGCATTCAGAAAAGAGGTCATTTTAGAGCATTTGTAAGAACTTCATTGTTTAATGTATTTGTTTAGCATGCAATTGTTGGGAGGCCTCCAGGGGTCTCTAGATATGCCAACCTATTCTGCTTTTTCACGTAAATAAGCAAACAGAAGGTCTGCAGTGAAAAATCTTAGTTCTGACTGATGTGGTGATCTTGATGTATGGATGTGATGCATGCATTTCTCCTCCTCTCACCCTGCAAAGCTGGAAAAGCTCTCACAGAGCAACTGCCACCATGAAGCGTTCAACCCCGTCACATGCTGTCACCCCCTCCACTGCAGCCCATCCTGTGCCTAGTGCAGGACAAGGGATCCTTCAGTCTCCAAGAGGTGGCTATTTTCCCAGTTGCTTATCTTCGCATATAATCCCCAAAGTCATTCAAAGGTTTGGTGGAGAACACCATTTGGCGTTATTTCAGGAAACCAAACAGGTTATTTCAGGAAACCAAACAGTTCAAAGAGCTACAGGAGAGCTTGCAGGGTCCCCTCTTGACAAATGGCCTGAACAACAAGCCCTGTTAATATCTGAATGTGAGAGAACACAGAGTGTGTGGAAAAAATACGCAGCACTGTCTGGCGTGTGTTTGCCCAAAACTCATTATGGTTGAAGATGAAGATGACCATCAGTGGGACTAAATAGTAAGCATGGAATTGCAAAGAGACTCCAGCAACACAGAAGCAGTCAGTTTGAAAAGAAGTGTAGAAGCCTGGAAATGTGTAATGGGGGAAGAGAGACCTTGCAGTGAGAAGAGCAGCAGTCTGAACCTGGTTTGGTACTGCCAGAAGTCTCCCCGTGTCATCACCACCCTGCCCAGGCTGGGACGAGTATCCTCTCCTGGGACACCATGGGGAGAGAGCACCTGGCAGGGGCAGCCAGGGACAGCCAGGGGTGGTGAGTGGGGACCCCCGGGTGCTGCGTGTGACCTTGTAGCGCATTTCACCCCAGCATGTGTGGCACAAGCACGTGTACATCTGGACCACCTACATCTACCATGGGAGGGGCGTGCAAGAGGGGACCTGCACCCCTAGTATTACCCCAATTGTAGTATTGAGATTTATCTGTTGAATTAATTGCTCTTGAACCTGAATGTACTGTTCAGCGATTGTCAGTTAATTACATGTCATTATCAATATATTGCTTTGAACATGGTTTGAGTTTAAAGTACATGAATCTACTCCTTGTGAAAACCGGTAGCATTACTCTTTCATGACCAGGAAAATATCTCATCATATTTAGTGGTGGCTGAGACCCTTATTTCCACTGACCCTTTGTTAGATCACGTAGGGAACATAAAATATAGTGTAATAGCACTGCACTGTAATAGCATCATCCTTACCCCTCCACTACTAACAAAACAACACTGCAACTATTCAATTTTAAAACTTGTATCTCATTTATCCATTTACTGATGTACCTCAAAAACAATTTACAGTTTCCCACAAGGTGGATCTGGAGAAAATACAGACCTAATAAGGCAAACCATTGTATTACACCCATTATGCATTCTTCTTCTTCAACAGTAACGTCTTTGATCAAATTAAATCCAATACTAAACTTAACTATTGCAAGCAGAAGCTTGCCAGCTTCCTGTTCACACCCCTTAAGCACAGCAATTTTGTAAATGGATATGAGGGAAACAAATCCCTTGAACCTTGTTTATTTTGCCTGGTAATTGATGAGTAACCTTGGGGTACAGATATGCATCACCCTGATGGAGGCTGAGCACAAACATTTATTGTGTTCTTTTGTAGGTAATGGGTTTCCTTTGTGAGAGGCTCAAAAGCTGTTTCCTCCTATAAGCATGCTAACAGGAGGCACAGGGTGACAACCATTTTATTTTTACTGCAGAAAAGGGTAACAATCTGGTTAGTGATCTGACTTCTCCTGTTTGGACACAACAAAAGGAAGACGCGCATATGTCTTGATAATTTATTTAATTGCACTAGGCTGAAAAAAAAAAAGTCAGGACATATTTTTCCGATTATTAATATTTATGCTGTTTCATGTTTTTCGCAGCAGCCAGTTGTGCTTAAAGCTCTACCTCACCTGAAATCCAAAAAGTGAAGAACATTTCCCCTTTTTCTGTGATTTGCCATTGGCTCAGTGGCTTCCTGAGCCAAACGTCAAATTATTTTCTATAGTTGTCTACAGACTTTTTTTCCCTAGAAGTATGTAACTGCTTTTGGATATGTGTTGTCATAGAGTAGTGCATGCTTTGTAGTCTATATCCTGAGACTGAAACATCACCAAGCAGTAATGCTTGCCACAGAGGGTATAATTATCACACAGCCCAACCCAAACACGTGCAAGGACCTGCTCAAGATCAAAGTATCTCTGGATACAGAGTTTAACAAAGATTTAATTTTGCACAGCTGCTGTACTGGCCTGTTTTCTTAAGTGATAGAGCAAAGCTTTTTAGACTCGGAGGATGAGGTCAGTCCCTACTTCAGCTATGAGTGACTATAGTCATGCACATCTACAGCTTTTTGGGCACTCGCCACTTGAATTTAAGAAAAGAACTGTAAAGGTCACCTTCCCACAAGCACATGTTTTAGCTGATGTTGCCTCAGCAGTTACTAATTCTACAGAAAATAGGACATTTCAGGAACAAAGCAGACTCAAGAACACCATGAAGACACTAAGACACTTGATGGGAACCTGGTTATCATTCATCCTCCTTCTACTAGAGCAGACGATAGCAGAGGTGTTCTCCTGTGGAGGCATGAGAAGATGAGCAGTAGGAACGCCTACCATGAAAAGATACACCACACAGAGAAAAGTCACAACCATCTTTCTTCCCTTGGCAAGTGGAGACACACCATTAACTACACAAAGACACAAAGGAATAAGAGACTGCTGTGGCCTGAACAGAAGAACTTTGCATCCCAAGTCACCTGCCTAATACTGGATGTATTAAGGTTTATGTGTGATAAATAGGCCCAGATCCATTAGTGTATAGATTGACTCCTTGTTACCTACCACATGAGGGAAGGAAGGAAGGAAGGGAGGTGTTCACAATGTCAAGACAAAAAGGCTTGTCTCCTTCTGCAGTCAATGAGAAGAATGAGATGGCCCCTTTCACAACTAATTCAGACTCCTATGTAGATGAGATCCTCATATCTTGAAAGATGTTGAACAAATCTCCTACTGATTGTGTCTGTTTCTGTTGATGATCATATAGGGACCTTGGACTAACAGATACCAGTTTTGATTCTTTTGCCCACATGCTGACATCTACAAAGTAAATATCCATATTTCATGTAATTGTTCAGACTCTAAACTTAATGGAGGCTCACTTTGAACTCAATGGATACTCTAACCATCTCGAGTCCTTTTCCTTTCACTCTAACAAAGAGAGCTAAAATAGTTAAAATTGCCCATCACTTTCCATTGTGCGTAAACAGTGTCCAAGATGACTGTTTCAGATGCAGACATCTACATTGCAGGCATATAAAAAACCAGAAGGACAGAATCCCATTCCTGAGTAAGGTGAGATGAATCTCATCAATATGAGTCTATGTTCAGTTAATTTAATATTCTCCCTTTGGCAGCAGTTAATTTCTAAAATGCAAAGAAGGACCAAATTCAGTTGGGCTACCTGTGATCATTAATGATTTTGGATGCCTTTCCAATTAATGAACCATTCACAGGAAGTTCTGACTTTTCATCTAACGTACTTATGCATTTTAAAAATCCACCAAATAGTTTCCAGTAACAACTGTATGATTTGCAAAGTATCCATTTCAATCAATCATCACATGCACAGGATCACACAGTTATCTATATCCCCTCATTCAGTATTTAAAAGAGTGGCCTGGTTTAAATCCTAGTGAAGACAGTGAAGAATATTCATTGAATTAAATAGGCTTGGCCTCTTGACCAAGGAGATTATCAAAATATGATTATCAGGGTAGAAACTGCCTAATACTGTTCACGTGAAAAATGCTGCTCCAGGAATCACCAATACTTCCACAAATATCTGATTATTTTCTTTGGAGATATCAGGCAACTATGAAGGACAACAAACTGACCGTGGCATTTATCTTCATGAAAATAATATCACCCTCAAAGCCCAGTGGCTCTGTTGCTAAAAATATGCAATATCTGCAAGCGTTAGATCTAACTAGTAGTGCTACAAATAAAAAGGAGATCTCCTATAACCCTGGAGATGCCCATTCCATGCTGGGAACCATGAAATTCACTCTCTTATCTCACTCAGTCGGTCTGCATAGTCATAATTTTCACTCTAAATTTGATGTTTCAAAAATGGCTTTTGTTCCACACTGCAATGTGACATGGACTGGTCTCAGACTATCGGTTACCAGATTATAAAGGCAACGTTTCCTCTTCGTACCTCTCTCTCTGTCAAACCTCCTGTCAGCCCCTTTATCTAACCGGTCTAAGTCCCTCGGTATAGCAAACATACTCTCCATATATCAACCACCACACCAATATGATACTGTCCATGAACTTGCCCCATCATCCAGATTATTAATAACGACATTAAGCAGTATTTACCCAAGTAATTTACCTTCAGGGTTGCCATTAAAACAAGCTGCCATTTGGACTTTGTACCACTGAACATCACTTTCCAAGCCCAGTGGTCCAGACAATTTTTGACATGCTTTATCATCCATTCATGCACTCTTTATCTCCTACATTTGACCATAAGTTTACCATGGGAGATTGTGTTGAAGGCCTTGCTAAATTGAAGGCAAACAACATCCACTGCTCTTCTCTTGTCTTCTCATCACAGAAGGTAATCGGTTATTAAGCAGTATGCTCTACTGGCATTTCAAATGTTTTATTGGGGTTTTTTGCAGAGAGAAAACAGTGTGAATAGAAGTCATAGAAATCTAAGCACCTAAATATCCATTTGACATCAATCATAAAAAACACTGCAATGTCAATGAAAGCACAAGCAACATTTTATCCTGCCTGTTGATAACACTAAAGTATATCAAATGCATACAACCTTGGTGAGAAGAGACTTTTGGTGTCCTCATTTCACTGCCTTAGAGCTGCAAGGGACACCAAGGCACTCCAGCATGATTTCCTAGCACTTCAAATTCTGTGTTCACAGCTTGAAATGATGGGTAGATAGCCCAAAAAAATGGGCAGCCGGGGTTGTAGTGCTTAGCTAGTTCAGTGAACCACGGAGGACTGTGAGGTTTGCTCTGTATTTTATTTTCAGTATTGCTACTACTGAAGAGAGAGATCTTTATTGGGGTGCCAAGCGCTTGGTATTAAATACTGGCTCTCTCTAGCTTGAGAGAAAATAAAGATATTTGTGGTTTTGTTCCTACACCCCTGGAATGTCAAGAGGTTGGATCTCCCCTGGAGTCTGATCTTCTTTCTTCATTTACCACTGTCTATTTGTGTACCAGTAAATTTAACAGCACCAGGGCACAGGTGCAGGAATTCAACATCCATGCTGTTAAAAAAAACCCTTAGCTGGTTTTGGCCCAGATCTAGCAGCAGCATCCCAAACAGTTGGTTCCCCAGCACGGTTTGGGAGTCAGTTCAGACCAGGGACCTTTCCCATCAAGCGCTGGATTTTGGAGGGAAGTGAATGGCACGGTACAGCCTGGTTGTGCCAGCTGGCCTCAGGGCTCCACGCCAGCTCCTGGCACGGGCTAATTTGCTAGTTGAGATGTAAGAGCAAATGCTTTCCCAATCAAAACAGAAGCAAATCCAGTTTCTCCCCCATGTTGTAATTCAAGTGTCTTCCCTCTTCCCTCTCCGAGGATGTATAGGACTCCTCCACTCTCGTTGAGGAGTTGGGATATTTTTCCCAGCATCTGGGTTTCTCAGTACCTGCCCTTAACGTTTCCTCTCTGTGCCAGACAGAGGCTGCTGCTGTCTTTGAAGAAATTCAGCACTAATAGCACTGTCTGGCAGGGAGTGACAAGCTCAGAGGATCAAAGACAAGAACATAAATCTAACAACTTCCAGCTCAGGAACTATCTCCCCCCTCCCCACACATAAAGATGCAAGATTGAAGAGAGGTGGGAAGATTTATTGGGAACAGAAAACAGTGTGTGAGGAATGAAGGAATGAGGGTTAACCACTTATTAATGGACTTATGAAAGCAGGAGGTTTCCCTATACCTTAATATGCACAGAGCACTTCTAAGTCCCTCTGAACCCTCCTAAGGTTGGTTTTGCTGTATTTTCTCACCCTGGGACAGGGAGATCCCGTTGCTGTGACCCTTGACAGGCTAAACAAGGTCACCTTCTCCCTTTCACATAGGGACACTCCAGCCAGGTTCTGCTGGTTTGCCCGGTCCCAGTTTCTCTTAGGGATAAATCTCTCTCTCTCAGGTGTGATAAATACAATGTGGGAGCACTCCGGGTCCCTGAAACAAAATTACAAACACCTCCAGGAGCTGCAGGACCAAGGTGCATTTCTTGCTCTCCCTCTGCTTTGTATCGAGACAGACTGCCCTTTTCACCACTTTCCTTACTGGGAGCTGGGCAGCCCTTGTACAGGAAACCACGTGCATCATCAGACCCCCCCCATACCAGCTCCTCTGTCACTCTTAATGTCCTTCAGCCTTCTCTGCCTGTTCTCTGCTCTCCAGGCCTTTTAGGAGACTCTCAGGGGAGTATGACATCAACCTCAGTGTTAATTAATTTATTTATTGGGGTCTATTAGATCAGTGCTTCAAGGGCTGGGAAAATTTTAAAAGATACATACAAATAACAAGGGACCTAAAGGACCTAAGGGCTCCTTTACTGGAGCCCTCCACGTTTTCCTTTTCTTCATCCCAGGTGGCTCTGCATAGACTATTTTTTTTTTAGTTATAGTGCTAATTATGTTGGAAATCCTTGCTCAAACAGACAAGGTGATCCCAAATGAGCTCTTTACCTGGACTAGTCTAAATTAAAGCAGGAAAGTCTTCTTTCTAGATTCAGAGACTTTGTCCCAAAGGAGTTCAGCTATTTCAGCTGCAGAGGATGGTCCTTGTTAATAACTATATCATCATTGATATTGACTGTTTCAAAAGTTGGGCCCGTGACATTTTTTATTAGCAATGGAATTGGCTGGAGGAGAGTTTGGGTTGTAGAAGGTGATTTTACCTAAAGAGAAAGTAAATTTTGTGCTTCCTGATCTGCTGAAGTAACCTCAGCTCCCACCTAATGACTGACTCCCTGTCACAGCGGGAAGAGGAAGACCAGACAATATGACAATGCTAGGCTCAACTTATTAAGTAAACCAAGCAAGAAACAGACTGTTCCAGCAGGAAAGGTCCACAATGTAGAAGTCTGCCGACCCCTAAAATACATGGAAGCTAATTTTCTTGATATTTTTGAGAAACTGGTGATCTGAAGTCCATAACAGATGAATGTGAACAGTCATGATGGTCATCAGTACCAGCTTGCAGATCCACACGAAGAGTGGGTCAGGACTGAAAACAACCTATTACAAAATAGGATTTTTAGTCTTGCCCTAGAAGTGCAATTCACTGACTTTCTTTCTAAGTGAAAAAGCAATTACCATTTTCTCCCTGCCACCAAAACTGCTTCTGCCATCCTCCCTCCCATCTCCCATAATTAGAGCAGACACAGATAAAGTTTATATTAACATTGAACACCACTCTGGGGCTGGAAACCTCCAGGAAGAACAAGTATGAATGGGTAGGTATCCTGGAGTTTTACGATACCTTGTGTTGCAGCCTCCAAAAACTGTCACAAAAATATAGATCACCTACTTTACAGGTAAATGACTACAAGATAACGATGTGGTCCTATTTCACTAACGTCTCTGAACATGAAAGTTGTATTGAAAATGTTAAGGGTTATTAAATGGGATGAAGTACGTAAAAAATATCAATAGTAATTATTACCGGTGATCATTTGTTGCACTTTCCTAAAAAGGAAGAAAAATGGTTTTGTGTGTAATAGCACACACAAATAACATTCATACTTTAATCAGTGTTTTTTCCCATGCTAAGTTATAAACCTTCGCATTGTAGATGTTCTGTACAGATATAGAAAAAAGTCTTTCCTTTGGCTAATAAATTACATCAAAAAAAACCAAAAAAACCCACCAACCCAACCTATTCATTTATATGAATATAAATTGCTTTTTAAGTGCAAATGAATCAGGTTGACTGAAGATGAAACCTATACATATGTGCTGAGCCTCTAGTTTGTATTTTCTGTCACTTTGCTCTGAATTTCACATTGTGGGACAGTTTCCTTTTTATTCATAGTTCATTGCAGTCCAGTCACGGGTGGACTTATGGGTGTCTTCTGCTTTTCCTCAGTCACTGCATCCGTGTGTCTGAATTGAAAATTGAGGATATTTAGCATGCTTCTGTGCATATCTGTTTAATTATGCCAGACTGGGCAGCTGGTCACCTTGCAAAAAGACCAAAACCAACACATTTTCTTTTTTTTTTTTTTTGGGCCAATACCAAGTCACCAATGTTTACTTATTTTTTCATTTTAGTTATGGGCCAAAAAAATCTATTTTTTTATGGTTGGCATTGAAAGATTTGAGGTTAATTTTATAGTTTATGCTATTTTTCAAGGATTATGTCTATAAAAACTAGATTTTAGAATTCTAGTGAAAACCAGCCAATTGTAGGGGCTCTGTGGCCTCCCAGAAACAACAATTTGAGTGCCAGAATGCCATGTTCCATGCTGCTGTCTAGCCAAGATGGGAATCTCACTATAGTTATTTTCAGGCTATCACTATAATCATTATACAGCAGCAGACAAGGTCCTTACTATAAAATCCTGCACACAGTAGTGATAATAGAAAGGTCCTTACTTTAAATTCTTGCATGAGATGAGCTAGGCAGTTTATCTGATATTGGTAAAAAAAGAACGGAAAAATATCCACATCACGGGTCAGAATAAGAAGGTGGGAAACAGCATATGGACATGGGCTGTAGGAGGGGAAGGTGGAAGAACTGGCTCCAAAGACGTTAGAGTTTAAAGGAGAATGGAGATATCCTCGATACTCCCAGCTAGAGCTCTTCTGAAATGAGGGGTGTTCCCCAAAGGTCTTAAATGACTACAAGTGATCTGCTAGGTAAACCAAGGTGGCTGACTGGAATAAATAAATACCATTATATTCCTCTGAGGAAGCCCTCCAATACGTTTCTTGTGTATTAAGCTTCTAGTTTTAAACCCCTTTTCCCAGCACAACAATAACAAACATTCCCTGCGCCTTCCAAGCAGCATTCCCTGCACCTTACAACTTGTTTTCTAGAAGTCTCTTTCAATTTTAATAATAATTTGCCTAAAACTGACTGACTGGGTCACCTTCCATCCAAAATGCCATTTGTCCTAAGTCTTTCTGTTTCCATGCCTGCACAATTCAGTGACATTTTGTTCCATCTGTCCATCTGGTTAACACACCTGCCTTCTCTTCCTCGAGGTACAGAAGCTGATGATTATGACAAATAAAAGATTAGGCTGAAAAACAATGCAGTCTTGTTACTCCATCACACATGCTATTTTTAAAGGTAAACGTCAATGAACTTCCAACTCACTTTTTATTTCAGCAGTAATGGTCCCCTGAAGATTTGCAGGGACTGAAAGTCAAAAGGAAGATATAGGAAAGCAAGTCTATTGTTTGAGCAGCCTGAAGCCACGCATGACCTGCAAAAGAATTGAATCAGTTCTTTCATTTTTAGATCACATTGCCCAATATATTACAGCCTGTTCCAAAACATCTTTGTACGGAACAAATTTTGCTGATTGTTAAGGAGGGCCAAGATTTTTTCAACATAAAACAAGCATTCAGTTTTGACTGAATGGAAAACAACACAAAGATATAACAAATCTATGCTATACGTTGTTGGGTCTGTCATTTAAAATAAAGAGGAAAGGCATAGCTTCCAAACTGCACTGCAAGAAGCTTCACAATATATATATACCTTATATACAAAATGGAAGTGACTTTGTGTGTGTCTGCAAAAGAGAAAGAGAGAGAACAGGAAGAGCAAGAGTGATTTAAGTTGTGTTTTTTCATAGTAGCATTTCATAGTAGATTATTTTTAGTCCATGGCCTCATGGTCCATGGGCCTTTACTTCCCCTCTACTAAGTAGAGATGACAGAGGTGCTCCTCCCAGTGTCAATACTCTGCCTGAGCACCCTTGAAGTTAGTGAAAACATCAATATGCACAAAGGAAACCATTAAAAGTGTCTTACACCCGAAAGGATCTGTGAGATGTGGCCATCCATTTCTTATTCAGCTTTTTATCTAATGACAATTATTTTCATATGAGCTGGGACAGTTCAGAAAAAAATGCCTGCAGGAGACTTCTGCAATTCTAGCTGAGTTCACTAAACTGGTCAATGAGTGAGCAGCCTCTTTGCTGCTCAGGTATCTCTTTGCTGCTATCTCAGTCTGAGATACAGACTCTCAGACTAGGAAGGAGCAACGTCAAGTAACCCAAGTAGCTACCACTGGCACAGGAGCAGTTGGGATGGCCGCAGAGTTGTTTGGAAGGAACAGACGTCATTTTGCATAAGCCTTACGAAACCTGGATAGAAAAGGGAGGAAGGTGTTAAAACTGCTTCTTTCTACAGGATGCGTATGAACTTGCCTGTCAGTAAAGGTTTGCCTCAAGTTTCCCTCAGTAGATAAGCCTGGGGTCCAGGAGATGTGGATTCCTCTGACCTCATTTGGGTATTTGAAGGCTAGCTGTCTAGATTGAGGATGTAGATCCTGCTGCCGTTAATGAAAATAAAGAAGTAGAGGGTAATTTGTCCTACCCTGAAATAGATGCATACAAGATTAATTGCTCTCTGGGCCCGGCAAGGCAATCTTTCTGAAGGATCTCCAGCAAGAGATTGCACCTGCCTAAGCAGCGGTGTCGAAGGATGTCAGACAGGATTTCCCTCTAGAAGAAAATACCATTTCAATATTATCAGGTTGACACTGGTACTCCAGTGATTGCTCCTCTCAACGCCCTGCAGCGTGGATGGCTGCTGTCCCATGGGTGGGATCAGCATGCACACTCTGCCTCGTGTGCGGCTGAATAACACTCTGCGGTGCAAGTCTGAGTGATGAAACAAGTGTTTGCTGGTCTCTGCTCAGAGGCAGCTTGTCCCTGGAGCCAAATTTTGCTCATACATAAGTCAACCGTAAAGTTTACCCACACCACTGGGAACAAGATCAGGCCTTTTCTATTATGTACTTAATACTCCTCCAATTGTTGCTTATGAAAGATGATAACATGCACCACCAAGAGAACACTTTATCAAGAGTAAGGAATAGCACCAAGTGAAAGAAAAAAGTTGTTGAATTGAGCAGCCCATTGTCCCAAAGCTGTAAAATTCATCTATAAGGATCATATTCAGCAACTGTTTTGCAATTACTGTAAGCTCTGAGGAGACAAATCTTTGTCCTTAGCTTTTGTCATCCCAACAGAGTCACACAAGCTTAGAAATACAAGCTGGAAAAGACCTCAATAGGTGATCTAATACATTGCCCAGAGTCTTTGTTATTCAAACACATAAAGGGTAATTTCTCCACTACAGGTGCTCTACAATTACTCTACTGCAATTACCATTACAAAAAAGCACTTTACCAGCATGGCAGTAACTAACAAATCAAAGGCAGTGCTATTCTCCGAGCTCCTCTAAGATTTACAGCAAAATATATCCCTATCTTCATTTTGCACCATGAAGTACCGTGAAATTGTTATAACGCATTGCAGTAAATCTCAGAGAGCCTTTCCATAAATCAGGTGAGAACTTTCTCGGCCCTACCAGGGCTGTGGTTAGGTGTGGTGCTGGCGAGGGTCCGACGTGGACGATATCAGTGAGCGTTACCATTGCACTGTCCATATTCAGAAAAAGGCAGAGTCATAACCCAGACTTGCAGTCTGGGCAGGAGGTGGTGTAGGACTTCTCTAACAGCAACCAAGACGTGCATGTGTGATCACATTAGTTCTCATGTGAAAGCCGAAAATGGTCAGAAATATTCTTCTTCGTGCTGGGTCCCTCGTCATGCTGCCAGATTTGACCTGTAGTTAGGCAGATAGCAGCTATATGAAAAGGCAATTTAAGGTATCACCAGTGAAGACACATGTCTATATGTCCCTCCACCCCTAGATAAACAGCAAAGAGCACACAATTTCTACAGCAAATACCCCAGGGCAACACACAAGCTCCAGCAAAACCCACTAGTTCAGGGAGATTTTTTGGGTTGTGGGGTTTTTTTGGGGGGTTGGGTTTTTTTTTTAACAACTGAAGCAAAATTATCACTTGCATGGCTGAATGATGCCTTGCTTCTTATGCCAGGTCACCTCTGAGGCAGGCATCGCAATCAGGTTTTATCTGATAACATCAGAGCAGATGAGCCACCTTTACTGTACATACAGTAAAGGAAAACTGCTAATAAATATGCCTGACCTTGGGGACAAAGTTGCTGAGATCCAGAGTGGAGGGCGAGGTAGTGTGTGCACTGACAGTTAAGGTCCATCATGTGATAAGCTAGATGTGACAGCAGACTAACAGAAAAATTAATTAGCAGCAGCTGAATTCTTATATGTGACCCAGTTTCAGGAAAAAGAGTGAAAGTGTTTTCTTCAAACAGCTTTCAACATCATCAGCTTGCTCAACACTTTTGAATTTTTTGTGAAAAATGACACACCAGATGTAGGGGACGGTAACATGCACTTCATTGTCTGTCAGTTTTGATTCAAAATACTGCAGGATACACCCCAATGCCCCACATTTTATAAGCACTAGAAAATATGTATTTTCTGGTGGATAGGTCATTTTTAAAAGTAGTGTGATAAATATGAACAGGAGCTGCCCTAGAAAATTATCCACAGTGGACTTCCATAATGCAAGGCTTCATTTAATCGGGGTCTGCTGTTTCCCAGTACAACCCAGCCCATCAAAGTGTCACCTCCAGATCATCAAATCAAGACAAGTAAATAGCAGACATGTTTACATAAGAATTTTTAAAACTTGCAATTTCTTTCACACTAAGAAGGAAAACACATTTCAGAAATGCAAGACCTATAAATGAAACACAATTCTCTACACAGTTCACATTTAATTATGGCCAAAGATCAAATCTTAAACTTTTGCCAAGGTGAGAGAAATCAGAAAAGCCACGGAGTAACAGGAGGTATAAAGAAACATAAACCCAATGTAATTCAGTACTTCTTGTCATTCTTGGAACTGGAAATTTGTTGAATGCTACAACTAGCCCTAAAATACAGCAGCATGTTTCCTATTTCCTTGCATAAACAAGTGAATTTAAGTAATAACGAAAGATTTCAGATCCTTGGCACTGAAAGCTGAAATATTCTACTGATCTAGAGATGAAGTAAATCTGGGAAAAAGAAATGTGACTGTGAAAGTTTCATTTCTTTTGATAAAGCCTTAATCTAACGCAGCTTCCATAACAGAAGAATAATTTTCTAAGCTCTTATTTACTTGCTAAAAGACCTGTAGCTGTTCTATCATCATTCTTATATGAGCAGCTTCATCCAATTTTGAGGCAACAAAAGAGACACTTATAAAAAAAGATGTTTTGTAAAATAAATGTAAAAAACAGCTGAAATAAAATGGCAAATAACAAGAGGACATTGTTGATTTGTGGCTGGAAATTACTCACTTGTATCCTGTGGACACATACTGGAAGCCTGGGACTGCATAATATCAGAGCCAACCAGGGAAGAATAATTCTGTTTCTCATAAAGTATTGACCCTTCGCTATCTGAATTCATTTTGCAGCAGACAAAAGGGAGCTTTTTTTGCACTATTTAATGAAGAAAAAGAGAAATCTGCACTTGCAGATACACCAGTTCAGTGATCCAGGCACAAAAAATTCAGAGTCCTCACACCCCTTGCCATGCTACCTGGTCCCGAGCATGGACCTCACATCAGGTCAGGTGAGGTTTCCCTCAACATTGAAAGCCCCCATGAAAGCTATGAGCTTTGTTTTCTTTATTGCTAGTAAAAGTTACACCTCACTCAAGAAAAACCTTTCCAGGTGAAATTTTTGGCAAGCTGAGTACATTTCTGTACATTACTTACTAAATTTTGGTATTAGTGTCAATTTACGGACACTTTTCGATAACAAAGCTCTTGGTAAAAAAAAAAAAAAATATCCTATCCAGGTATAGGAATTACTATAGCAGGAACCACCTGAACCAATGGAGGACAAGCCTTACAAGAAGCAGTGCAAGTGCAGCAATGACCTGACCTGAGCTGGCTTTGGTGCCCAATAACTCCACGCAATGCACCACCTCTCCTGTCCTGAGTGACCACCATAACAGATGCAGCCCAAAGTCATGGACTAAATGAATTCAGTGGACGTTTTGTGGACATTTATGGATATTGTACAGACATTTCACAGATATTTCACAGGGATGGTCCATAGACTAAGAGAATGATATCTGTGTATTATATCAAAGGATGAGGAGTGGTGAGTAATGAGAATGTATTGCATAGTGTGGGACCTGAGCATGACATAAATGGTACGGAATAAGGGGTGGACGCTGTCCTGGTTTCAACTGGGATGGAGTTGATTTTCTTCCTATTAACTGGTATAGTGCTGTGTTTTGGATGTAGTGTGAGAATAATGTTGATGACACACTGATGTTTTGGTTGTTGCTAGGTATTGTTTACGCTAGTCAAGGACTGTTCATCTGCCCATGCCCTGCCAGATGTGCAAGGGGCTGGGAGGGAGCGTGGCCAGGACGGCTGGCCCAGCTGGCCAATGGGCTATTCCATACCATATGACGTCATGCTCAGCATATAAGGCTGGGCAAAGAAGAAGGAAGGGGGACGTTCAGAGTGATGGCGTTTGTCTTCCCAAGTGACCGTTACGCGTGATGGAGCCCTGCTTTCCTGGCGATGGCTGAACACCTGCCTGCCGATGGGAAGTAGGGAATGAATTCCTGGTTTTGCTTTGCTTGTGTGCGCAGCTCTTGCTTTCCCTATTAAACTGTCTTTATCTCAACCCACGAGTTTTCTCACTTTTAGTCTTCTGATTCTCTCCCCCATCCCACCCGGGGCGGGGGGTGGGGGGAGAGTGAGCAAGCGGCTGTGTGGGGCTTAGCTGCCAGCTGGGGTTAAACCACAACAATATGCTATAATCAACAGTTTGATTTCCCACAAGATTGCTATACACTGGTGTTTCCATTTTTACAGTGTTTAGCAGTATCAAGACAGACTGAAAATGTTCACAAACACCTTACAGCCAATTCAGCTCAGTGCTGAGAAGGTACTTTCCCTCTCATCTCTGTAAAAAACAGCCAGAGCAGCCTTCATCCCTTTCAGTTTTCACCGCTGAATTATATCACCAGATCCAATCACAGACAGCTAGATCATAGCATCCCTGTTTGCCTCTGCAGTTTAACAGTTCAGCATGTTTGTCCCGTGCTGTACCTTACGCCTTCAGGCACAGTGATCGTGATCAGTGATTGGGCTGGTTCACCCTGTGTGTGGGTAGCTTGTCTTTTAATGAGATGCCTACCAAAACCACTGCTGGGAGAGGCTGGAGTGAACTGGTTGGGTTTTTTAGCCTAAAAAGGGCTCTTGGTGCTTTCTTCCACTACAGAAAGGGTGCCCAAACTTTCTCATAAGCAGACAGTATAAGGGAAAGAAGCGACAGACACAAGTTGTAGCGGAGGAATTTCTGACTTTATAAGAGGAAAATAAATTCCAAGTGATCAAGCAGTAGGACAAGTGCCCAGAGAGATCATGAAATCTCAGTCCTTGGAGATATTCAAAACTTGAAAGCAAGCAAATCCTTGAGCAAGCTGGTCTGACTCTGAAGTTAGACCTGCTCTCAGCAGAAGGTTGAACTGGAGACCTGCAGAGATCCCTTCCAGACGGAATTATTCTGGGAACCTATTCATTATTCTCTTCCATGTCCCAGAATTTAATGAAAAGCCTGAATAGTGGTGCTGATCAGAGAGAGGTGCATTTAGCTTTCAGTCAAGGTCATAAAGAAACAGAAACAGTCATAGGATGCTGCTTGTGCCCTGCACTTCAACAAGAAAAGCTCTTTATGCTCCACCTAAGTCCTATCACTTCTGTACCATAAAGGACAGTACAAGCCATAACAGTAAGGTCCAGATATGATTGCAACCCTCTTGTGGCACTTTTTTAAAGAAATAAAATATAAGCATATTACTCTTAACTAATGCCAACACTGCAACCCATACAGATGAGGCTGCCCAAGGGAAGCGCAACATACTTTAATACATTTTAATATTCCCCTGGTACACCCTCCCAGCACCTAACCATTTGCAACTCAGGCTCATTCCTAAGCCAAAGGTTACTTACTTTTCTTTCATATCTTTCAATAGAATAGTTTCCCGTTAGTTGTCTGGACATTTTTTAAACTCATGGACATTTTACTATCTACAGTATCTTGTGTTAAATCATCCAGTGAAAGACCCTGAATAAATAAAACATAGAATAACACATCACCTCACAAAAATAGGTCTTGGTTTTGTTGAGCATTACTGGGAAAGAATTCCCATCCACAGCAAGCACAACAGCTCCATCAATACTTGAACAAGAGCAGCTAGACTTTTGATTAACTCGCACAATTTGTTAAAGTTCTGTTAAAAAAAAAAAGCCAATTAATTTCATTTCACCCAGAAGAAAGTGAAATATAACCCATGGAAATTAACACTGTAATAAAACAATTCCAGTTTGCTAACTGCTCTGGCACAGCTGTGTCTGTCTGGAAAATGTCAGCTTGGTCTGAAAACCGCCGGCAGGATGAGTGCTTAGCCTGTCGTGATCCACATGACTGCACCGTAGGTTTCGTAACGCAGGCTGAAAGTCTTGAACACAACCCTGAAAAAACTGGATCTGGAAGCCCCAGAACAAGTAACATTGACAATTTCTTAATCCCAGCCCACAATTTCTGCTACTTTCTGCTCCTTCTTCTATAAGATTTTTTTAAGTGTTATCTCCTTTATTCACAGCTCAGGTTTTCAGTTCAGTTTGGAGGGAAATTGATAACACATAGCTCTCAGGAGGCCCTGAGCTGTGCACAGGCACTACTTCTGCAGGACATCAGAGGAAAGGGAAGGGTTGAGGGTGAAGCCCCAAGCAGAAGCACGATGGTTAATGCAATTTCTTGAAGCTTGAATGCCTCAGAAAATCCAGCTAGGAGAGACATCCAGGCAGTAAGTGAGGAGCTGTCGATGGCAAAAAAAACAGTTTTTAACCCAGTCTTTCTATCAACCCTGTATTTGATAATGCAGGATAGCACCTTGCTCGTCTCAGGTCACCAGCCAGGAGCTCTTCCCTGGAGGTCCACATATGGGCCCTTTCTTGAAACAAGAAGCAACGATTGTCCTAAAATGTCTTTTGCACTATCTCACGTCTCCTAGCACCTCACTGCCAGTGTCACCATCACCTCCTCCATGAGTTTAAGCAACTACTGCAAGCATCTGCTACATCTTTGCCTCACTTTGTTTTGCCTACAGGTTTGTCCAACAGTCCAATACTGTCGATACCATTTCCAGCTCAGGATCATCACCTGGCACGTGCTATCTGGTCTGACTGGTTCTGCTGGCTTGCAGACAAGGCTGTAAACCATTCTTTGGTGATTGCCAAAGCCCTCATCACCTTGATACACATATTACTGCTATTACAGGCAAGTAATTTTGGGTACCATGCTGGCCAGCAGCTTCTATGGGTTAAACAAGGCAATAAAAAATCATGAGTCAGCTGTTGCCTCTGGTCCAGCACATCTTTTCTCCCACTTCAGTGATAGACATCCCTGATTTTGGCTCAGACTTAATTTTGAATATTTTCAAATATTTGTGAGGACTGCTTCTTATTAGAACTCAGCTGCTGTTATAGTATCTTTTGAAATTTTACTTCCTTTCTAGGTTTTCTGTTTTATGATGTTATTTTTCAAGGATTTGATCTCATTTCTGTTGGATTTTCTTTCTTCTCAGTGTTTAGTTCTGATTGATTAGCCAAGTCAGATATTGAAAACCATCAAAACTGAAGACTCTCTAAAATAAAATAATGACATAATATTGATCAGAAATATTCAAAAGCAGAAAAGACTGGACTGTTAAAAAAATTGAGTGTAACAAAACTGTCAAGTAAAAATATGTTTCTACCAATTTGAAATTAATTACAAAGCTGCGGCTTTTCTTCTGGTAACTGCCAGTCATTTTCACAATGTGAAACAGCACACGGGCACTGCCCAGCAAATAAGAAGCATTTTTTTCTTTCACAGTTTTGTTAGTCAGAAATGGATTTCATACATGCTTAGGTGCAATTTAATAAATCTACTATTGCAGCAGTGAGCTGCTGAAGCAGTAGGAGCAGTGAGGCGTAACGGGCAGTATTCTACATTTATTTACACCGCTTAAGATTTTTCAAAGGATTTTGCTAAACACAGATTTTTACCAAGCATTAACATATAATTAATCCCGCTGAAGTCAGCAGAACAACATGTTTTGCCATAAATAAAGCAAGGATTGTGAAGCAACAAAACCCTGCCGAATGAGGAAATTATGATTTCAATTTGGGGGGCGTTTTCAAAAAACAAAACAGACCTATGAAAAATATCACTCTGGAGCTGAGCACGCGGTTGTGTGTTCCCACGTATATGGGTCATTTAGTTCATCCCACACTGTTATTAGTGGATTGGTAAAAATCTCACCCCTCACTAATATAGCAAGACTATCATAATTTCACAGGTGTAATTGAGGCTAGAGTCTTTCACCTGGGTTAGCCAAAAAGTTTATAAAATCCTAAAAAAAACCTTTGCATCCATCAGGTGAACACAAGGAGAAAGTCTAACCTGTTGCTTGTGGCCCAACCGTGTTGTACCCTAATTGCACTGTTAGGAGAGGATGTGAGTAATGTGCTAGAGCTTAGGCTTTTCCAGCATAAGTGAAAGGCACCCTGAAATTATGGATTTCGTTATATTAATGGCCTCAAAGTCTGCAGAAAGAGACCGGATCTGTCATAGCACAGATGCCATATTATTGAGCCACCGACAGAGGAACCGTTTATGCTCTGAGTATGTTCAGTGGAAATAAATGTGGCTGGAGGCAGCGTGGGCAGGACACAGAGAAGTGACAGAACAGTGTCCTTCAGGGAACTTGGGAACCTGAGATTAAATGTGGGTTGCAGAAGAAGTGAGTAAGGTGATAATCGAGAGGAATTATCTCCTGCAATTGGAAGTTAAGCAGCATGAATGAGCCTGGAATTGAATAAGTGTGAATGGTGCTTTTTATTTTACTAAAATCACCCTGGTTTTTAACTATGAGTGAACAGGTAGGAGGATGATTATACTGAGGCAAATACGCACACAGAAAATAGGGTGTTTCAAGCACAGCACAGATCTATGCGCAAGAGTGACTGATAATTGATGAATTTTCATTTTTAATTAGAATTAAATAATGCTGATGTTTTTGAAGATGCTAGCAGCAGAGCAAAGCCAGAGGCATCCCTCTACATTAAATGGAGAGTTTCCTCCTGGAAGCAGGAATCAGCAAAGGCAAAAACATCATGAAAGAGCTGAAGCTGGAAGCATCGCGCGCTTGACTCGTAAAGCTCCAACTTCAAGGACTGCTGAGGCTCCTAGCACCTCGCAGGATCATGCCTTCCATGTTTGCCTGGAGGCTGCAATGCATGCAGGGTTGTCAAAAAGAGAAGTTTTTACACTTGGTTAGGCTTCTGGGCAAAAGAAAGTGGTCTATGAGCACTTCAAGCAGGAGGCAAAAAAATAGGATGGTGGTCTTGCTGTCAGTTTGCAGTGGCTGACCTTGGGCGCCTGTGAACAGCAGGCACGATTGTCTCTCAGGATAAACTGAGGCAATGAAAGCCACAGGGGCTGCTACCCCATTGCAAGGCTGTCTTCTGTGCAGGTACACCTCATCTCCATGCCTGCTCTTGTTCTCAAATCATTTTATTTCAAATAGATGTGATGTTTGTGATACTGACAGTCACCTGTTTGCTCTTGCCCACCAGTGCAGGTCTCTCTCTGCCACTGAGGCATCTATTGATTTCACTATACTGTTCTCAGTTTTGTCTCTGGAAAAATAATACCTGCCCTGGACTAGTTATTCTGTTATGTGAACACATGTAAAACCTCCATTTCTGAACAAAGCCAGGGGAGCTTTAGAGTCTGATGTCCACAGATGACCGTATTAAGATTATCCTTTCTGTTGCTTTCCCTTTATGTACCAACTTTCTTAGGGAAGAAGTACACTCACTACTCAGTGTTTCTCTTTTGCTTTCCCTTTGCATTTATTTATTAAGAGCCAAAACCAACAAGGTCCTACTATCTCAGGGTGTCATCACTACCGATTGTAAGGAGCAACAGTGCTTTTGGGGTGACATTATCACACCTTCTGAAAGAATAATCCTTACATATGACATATTTTCTCTCTCCTTTTTCTGAAATGCATTGTTAAGTAATAAAAGATCTGTGATTTAGAATCATAGAATCACAGAATCATAGAATCATTAAGGTTGGAAAAGACCTCTAAGATCATCGAGTCCAACCATCAACCCAACACCACCATGCCCACTAAACCATGTCCCTAAGCGCCTCATCTACACGTCTTTTAAATACTTCCAGGGATGGTGACTCCACCACTTCCCTGGGCAGCCTGTTCCAAGGCCTCACCACTCTTTCAGTAAAGAATTTTTTCCTAATGTCCAATCCAAACCTCCTTTGGCGCAACTTGAGGCCATTTCCTCTCGTCCTATTGCTTGTTACTTGGGAGAAGAGACCAACCCCCACCTCGCTACAACCTCCTTTCAGGTAGTTGTAGAGCGCGATGAGGTCTCCCCTCAGCCTCCTCTTCTCCAGGCTAAACAACCCCAGTTCCCTCAGCCGCTCCTCATAAGGCTTGTGCTCCAGGCCCTTCACCAGCTTCGTTGCCCTCCTCTGGACACGCTCCAGCACCTCCATGTCCTTCTTGTAGTGAGGGGCCCAGAACTGAACACAGTATTCGAGGTGCGGCCTCACCAGGGCCGAGTACAGGGGAAACTGTACTCTGTTTTACCATTTATAAATACAATAACACACATGGGTCCAAAAGATGGATGTAATTTCAAACATACCAAAGTTTGATTATTTTAGGGTGTGGGTGGATTTTGGAAATAAGAGACAGTAGAACATTAACTGGAGGGAGTTGTTTAACCAAGAGGGTCCTTGCCTATGTTATCTGCTTTAAAACAAGAGAAAAAAATCAATTTTCACACAAGCTGTAGTTATGTGTCAGAACTCATTGGCTCTTCTGCAAGCCCCAACCCACCATTCACCCAAATCAGGTGCATTGGGTAGAGTTTAAGTAACCGGAGTTGTACAGAAAAGATGCTTCTGCAGATGTATTCTCCCATGACCATGGCTATTAAGAGAATTTATAGGCTAGTATGAAGAGTTTTCCTTGTATGATATTCTTAAGGACAAAATTGATTATGATACTTGAATATGATTGTTGGTTAATGGATATAAGACTGTGATTTCTTCATACAGAGATTCAGAAGAATTAAACACCTCAGGGTAGGCTTATAGGACCGTAACCATGGGTGATGTGGGGAAAAGAGAGCAATGGGTGTATAACCGTGCTGCCCCCTAAACACCCATGTGATAAATGGCCAGGAAGAGAGACATTTGCACAGTCCTACCTCTGTTAACCTCGGTGGCTACCAAAGGTAGCTGTGCCTGCATGGGAAGTTTGATATACCCAAACACAATTTGCATTTTCTCTTATCAGGGAAGAAGCATCACCCTGGGTGGGTCGAAGCTTCCTCAGCTGTGACACAGCTTTTATACCAAGCAAAAGATATTACTTAGACCATGACTGCGTTCTTTCATATTCACAGACAAGGTAGACTTAGGAAGTTGAAATCCTGATTCTGTACGTGATGAAATAACCTTAACCATTTCTTGACCATAATAAACTTAAATTTATGACTATCACACACCTCTGATTGCAAAATGGAGCAATACATTCAGGAAAGTGTGTTATTATACCAGAGCAGGTGCGAAAAAAGCAATTTTGGACAACCAGGTCCTATTTGGGTGCTTAAATCCTGACTTATTTGTCTGTCTGTGCCTGTGATATAAAAAAACAACTCCATTCCAATTCCGCAGGCAGTGGAAATCATACCTCAAAAGTGGGTATTTCAACACAAGTTTCAGGCACTTGTAACACAGTGGGAGGCACCAGTCACGATGTGAGTCCAGGCAAGAAGCTGGAAATTATTTCAAAAACATTTCTTCCATTGTAGATTAGCAGGAAGCATTTTAAATCACACCAACGTTATATGGGCAAAATATGCAAAGTGCAGCAATACAAGTGATAAGAGAATGCGTTCTTTGAATTTCTAGCACATTAAATACTGTAAAGCCCCAGGAAATACTGTATTTCAATTTTTCCTGATGAAAATAAGAGTATTTCCTTCTTAAGTATGGAAAATTCTAAAAATACACATTACTTCAAAAAGGTGGCTATAATCCTCACCTTTGCTAGAAAACAGATCTGAGAGTTAAGATACAAGACAGCGCGCCAGAAAAATTTTATTTAAAATTACTTCTTGATTCAAATGATAGCACTTGGCACCCACTTTGGCTTTGTTCTGAGGGCCAGCAAAGCCTCTTTATTCTGGCTGACCAATATATATATGGGAGAACGGGTCTTCTGGGAATATGAAAATTAAGCTATCTTTATTACTTAGGCACTTTCTGGCTCCTAGAATGAGGGATTTAAGAATTAGAACACTTTTGACAAGCACAAACAACTAAGGTGAGAAACAGTGGAAAATGAAGTTATCATAGAATTGTAGATAGGCTGGTGCAAGAGACCAGATCTCTGGAGGTCTCTAGTCCAATCTTCTGCTCCAAGAAGGACCATCACCAGCTCTAGAGTAGGTCATCTATGGCTTTGTCTGGCCAGTTCTTGAAAATCTCCAAGGATGGGGATGTCAACACCTGTTTGAATGATCTGTCCCAGTGTTACTCCATCTCCTTGGAGAAAGTCTTTTTCCTGATATGCAATTTGAACAACCCAAGCCACTGTCTGTGGCTCCCATGTCAAGTTAAATCATCTGCCACTTCCAAGAAAAGATGGATGGATACACCAAGAAGAGTTTAGCTTCATCATATTGGTAAATGCCACTCAATTAGTTGTAGGCTGTTATTAAGGTAACTGTCTTGGTTTCGGCTGGGATAGAGTTAAAAATTCTTCCTAGTGCTGGGTTTTGGATTTAGTATGAGATGAATGTTGATAACACACTGATGTTTTCAGTTGTTGCTAAGTATCTTGTCAAGGACAACTACCCTCCAGGAAGCTACCAAGCTACTACCCCCCCAAGACTGGGAGGAGGGAGCAACAGCCAGGACAGCCAGCCCAGCTGGCCAACAGGGTATTCCATACCATGTGACATCATGCTCAATATATGAATGGTAGGCGTGATCCAGGAAGTACCGATCGCTACTTGGTTATCAGTCAGCGCAGGTGGTGAGCAATTGCATTGTGCATCACTCATTTTATATATATTATTTATTATTATCATTATTATTTTCTCTTTTCTGTTCTATTAAACTGTCTTTATCTTAACCCACGAGTTTGTTTCCTCACTCTCACTCTTCCGATTCTCTCCCCGCCCCGCTGAGGGGGGAGAGTGAGCGAGCGGCTGCGTGATATTTGGCTGCCTGCCAGGTTAAACCACGACAGTAACCCTTTGGCCTCCTCTTTACCTGCCTCACCATTTATTAACAAGACTCATGTCCTGCCATTTTTGAGCTGTATGTTGTTCAGTTAAAAAGTAATTTCGTCATGGTATCCACCTTCTGTAAGGGAGTAAAGATACAGGGATTAGGCCCTTCTGAAATGATAGTCATTATCATTCCTTTCTAGTTTCACTTGTTCAGATTCATCATAGCAAAGGCAAAAAAATACACTGGTGCATTAATAGTAACGTATATCTGGTGTTATTTGACAGACTGTATAACTTGGATGCTGAACAGCAGTATAAAAGCATCTGAACAAGGAATGAAAGTGCAAGTGCCTCATTGCCTTGATTCGTTGCAATGTGAAAAAAAATCCATTTAGCGTGCAGTGAACTTCACTCTTACCTATGGTGAACTTACTCTGTAAGGAAAGAAAATGTTGAACTAGAGTTAAAATTCTCACCAGAGCAAGGTGCGTTACTGTTCTGCTGGCTCTGTGCAATCCAAACAGACCCCTGTGTGAGGTCCACCCTCTCTCTTCTTACAGGCTCCAGCTCTTGTAGTAATTACAATGGTCCAAGGCCTGGTCTTCTTTCATTTACTACCATAGAGAGCCTACCTGTAGGCTTTTGGAAGGTCAGTAGGACCTAGATTCATCCCATGTAGCTTTAGATCACTGAATTAAGAATGCCGTTTCTCATCACTTTGAAATCCCTCTATCATCAATGGAGAGAGACACACTGATTCTCACTTTGAAGGTCTGTCATTTGACATAGAGGAAGTCTTTGATGACTATAACGTCATCGTGCCCCTCAGAAATGCCTCTAACTTGGGCCTTTCTTTTTTAGTTCTTAGGAAAAATCTGTTCCTTACTGTCTCCTGTTCCTTACTCCCATGCTCCTCTCTGAACTGTCAGTAATAGCTGACCGAAAGCTGTTAGACGGTCGTATCATCATAGCGAATGCAAGTTATGTACAGGGGACGAGGTCCTGACTCACATCACTGCATTGCAACTCAGAGGTTTCTAATCTGAACTGAAAGAGTACAGACCAATACAGCCTGAACCCAAGAAAATTACTCTTGAATAATTCATTTTTTCATAAGGAAAGTTATTGAGATGTTGTTAATTTTCTAGTATGTAATTTATCTCCCTGACATTTCTTCTGATTTATGTTTTGCTTTTTTGTAAAGAAATTATTACTATGAACATCAGAACAATTCATAATTTAATCCTCCAGGCTCATATAAAATTTTGAATGGAATCCAGTGGAAAGATATCACATTTACACATTCACAGTGTCTAATTATAATTGGGTTCACAACTTAAAAAATAAATACCTTTTTTGGGGGAACGTGTGGGTTTGGAGAGAGAATAGAAACTATTTTAATTCATTGCCATCTATATTTGATATGGTCTGTAGTAATACCAATCCAGAGTGTAAAATTAAACAGTGATCCCTGGTCATTCAGCCCTCAGACACTCCTGCTTCAAATGAAAATTGTGCTTCTGAAGAAACCTGTACTGAAAACTTAACAATTTTCAGCATCCTTTTCAACCTGCATGGAGAAGGGGAAAGAATCAATGTCTAGAAAGTAAGAATAATTTTTTATAGTTTGAAAAATAATTTTAGTAGAAAGTTTCATTAAAAAAAGTTTGATTCCCCCCCTCAGAGTGAAAAAGGGGAGGGAGAGGGAAGGGGGACATCAGTTAGCCATTCCATTTGTGTACGCACATATATAAATACCTGTGTGTGTATAACATATTCTAATGTCTTACAACTTTTTGTTAAGAAAGATCATTCATCCTTCCAGCTTTGACAGGAAAATCAATTTCTTGTCAGGTATGTAATTTTTACCATCTCTTTGAAAAGCACCCACCTTTTTACTAGATCTTTAAAAACACAAAAGCTTTAGGTTGCGCATGCTTTACAGATTTGTAAGAGTCCAGCACATACGTTATGTGTCCAGTCCACCTGCACTGAGCATGGCCAGCCTGAGCAGCATGGAGAAACACAACCTCATTTGTGAGGTTCTTACTGCCAGAGGGGCAGTGGTGTTTAAGAGCTGAAGGTACCGATAAGGATGATGCCTATAGCATGGAGAAGACCTTTTCCATGGTGCAATAATAGTCCCTGAGTTCTCCAGAGATTTACCTTAAAAATATTGTGCTTGGCTGCCCTCTAATCCATAGTATACAGGATGAAGTCCATGGAAACCAGGGCAGGAGAGAGGCTGAACCTGAGTTGCACCTGGCAGAGTCGGGATACGGCCTCTCAGAAGCACTTTGAGGCCAGGCACGCTGGCATACCTTGAGTGCGCTAGTTCAGGGCCCGTACGTGTCCCAGCAATGCCTCCAGCAGACTGGTAAATGAAGGGGGCTGTACTGGGGCTGGCAGAAAGGCCTGGCTTGCAATCACGCATGGTGACTGCAATTCAAGACCATAACAAGAGTGTCAAAAGTGCTGCAGCAGAGCCTCCCTGCATCACCCTCCATCCCACCTCCCAGTACATCCAGTTTTCACCTGTTCCCAGGTAGAATGTCCAGCAGACACATTTCTCCAGACACCGTTCTGCCCCCTGAAGCAGCCTGCCAGGCAGTGTTTTCCTGTAGTTTGTCTTGCTTTGAGCTCCTTAGTTCCTTCTGGCCATTAAATTCTTGTTGAGGGGGACCAGGATGTCACTTATGACTGTGCTGAGAGCAGGAATTTTGGAAGGGGGAGGAGAGGCTGGATCTACAAGTAGGTTTTGAGGTGAAGGGAAAAAGGTTCCTGCTCCTTAGGATGCACTGAAAGGAGGGAGAGGTGAACTACTGGATTGCAGTCACCAGAGAGGTTGTCCACAGAATGTCTTCACCTCTTCCTTCTACCCTCACACTGCAGGAGAAGTGCCTCATGCCCATGTGGAGGGCAGGACAGCAGGTGGAACAGGGCTGGTGATCTGAGCCCAGCAGGTTCAACATACTGGGGATCGCTATCCACTAGTTTGCAAATACTTGTTGATTTGCACCAAGACACATCTTTTGGGTGCTACCTGATCCTTCTGCTGACATGGAGAAAGGAAGGAGGAGGAAGAAGTGTCGCAGAAAGAGAGGAGCTGGATGATAAGTTGTCAAGGCTACTGGAGAAAGCTAGGCAGAACTGCAACCTCCCAAGTGGGCCTACACTCAGCTAGTGAACTCTTCGAGATTTGAGAAGCCCTTTTGAGATTTTTTAGAAAGTATGTATTTCCTATGGGCAAAAGGTAAAAACACATTCAGCTACTTTGGTTTCAAAGGAATTATGCTGATTTGCATTTAAACTAATAATGAAGCAGAATATTGCTCTGCCTCCATATTTTTCAACTTCCATAATAAATAAGGTAAGGATCATATCAACCCACCCTCAAAGTCCAAATCCCTTGAAAATAATGCTTACACTGTAAACCAAGCAAGTCATGTCCCCATGTAACCAAATAAAACATATCCATGGAATTATAGACCATTTCCACACATGGCCACACAAGAGAGGCAAATTAAAATTTCACAGACAGTCTTAACTTTGACATTTTTGAAGTCTTGATCACTTCCTTGAACACAGTTACATGTGCATGAAGTTGCTCACATTTTATTTCCAGGCCCAAGTATTTAGGATTGTAGGGGGTGTGCGCAGTGTCTGGAAACTAGATTATTATTATCATTAGCACATTTTCTCCATGACAAAAGAGTAGTGAATGTTAGTTGTTTTCATTTTCCAGATGCTCCATTAATTCTGTGCTGTGCTGAATGGGGTGGTATCATCAATCACCCATTAGAACAAAAGTGAAGCCATATTCACTGGAACGCAGCACGATTGCTGGGAAGGCTTAGTTCAGGTGTGTCTAGGAAACCCCACTGTTAGCCAAGCAAATTTTTAGACGCGGTATTTGGTGTGACAAGTAGGTATGATTTACTGTTTATGCTAGCTGCAGAAGGGGGTTTGTTTTTTTTTTTCTTGTGCTGCTGACTGGAAATACCAGACACACGTTAGAGAATCAGACAAGATTTGAAATCATGTCTGGTTCTCAGGAATGCATAAATTGCATTGACACATTCAGTAGTTTAACATTTCCACATCGGCAGAGGCTAAGCAGTAACGGTAGTTGTATGACCAGCCAGTCTGTCTCAGCGGGCAGAGCTGAAGACCCCTGGACCCTCCCCACGAGTCGTGTAGGTGTGCATGTAAAGGATCACACCCGCTGCATGGCAGAGTGACAGGCAGGTGAACCTGCCAAACCCATGTTTTAGCCATCAGGGAAGGGACACGTGCTGCATCTCCTTAGCATGACCAGCTCAAACCTTCTTCAAAGAGTTCTTCAGGTGTCTTTACACCATCTTGTCTTTTGTGGGCTTTTTCACTGAGGGTTTTGAGTCCTTTACGCAGAAGAGTAGTTAGTCTATGCAGCCTTTGTCTAGCACTCTGTCTACATCTCCATTTCTGAGCTAAAGACCATCAGCCTAAACTTTTCCCTGAGCAAGATGATTTACAGGTTTTCCCTGTTTGCCTGTATATTATTTTCTTTCTGTCCCATCTTAGGAATAACAGGAGTCACCTGTTCTGGCTTTGAGGATACCTGTATTTTGTATAAAGCCCTAACATCCAGCTTCTTGCTATCAAGTGAAAGAAAGGGCAGTTCAGTCTTCAGGCTTGCTTGGTATTTTCCCTTTCTACTGAGAATAAAAACAACAAAAAAAGCATCTAGGTAATGTAAGATGTGATGCAGGCTTCTCAAGATGTACTTGTCTACAGGGAGAAAGGACAGCACTTGTAGCCTGGACTGAGCACACATTTCATGACAAATAACGGAGTTGCTCAATTCATGGGTTTTTTTTTCTGCTCAGAAATTACTGAGGGAAAAAAAAAAGAAAAGAGATCCCCCAGATACATTTGTTATTTGGCTTTGTCCAAAAATTATTGTGTTCGACAGAGTGGCTGAGAATATTCAAAATTCACATAGCATTGCTGAGAGGAGACAGGTGAGATGAGTCGTTGCATTTGCAAAGACTATTCTCTGCCCTTGGGTGACTTCAGTAAAGTCACCTCATCGCTCTGTGCCTCAGTTTTCTGTCTTGTTGAAGGGGATGACTCAAGGCTGATCTGTGTATTGCACTCTTTGAACTACTGTTCAGTTCGGTCTCCTCTTCCTTTATTGCATTACCACCCAAGATTTCTTGTATCACAAGAGAGAAGGCCTGAGAAGATCTCCAAAGAAGTTTCTCTACCAGGAAATCTAAGTTTTCCCATTACAAAATGTTGAGCTCATAAGAAAATAGTGCTCTACCCTTGAATGATTCAAAACCTTCCTTTAAAATAATCAGAGAAAGCTTCAAGGCCTCAGTAGTGCACAACAGTCCTCATCATTTTTATTTATGGACATTAAAAGTTCAGGTCATAAAAGGTGATGGTGGGAAGACTGTTATTAGCTCCCTTTTATTCTTCAGAACAAACCAATCCGTGCCAGGAGGCACACAGTGACACTGGAAAGATGTCACGTAATGGAAATATGTCATCAAAAGATGATGAATGCATGTAATTAAGTGCAGGAGTACACACCCGAGATTATGTAAATCTACAGATAAAGGCATCAGAGTGCTCAGGTTCAAATGTACCCCTCTGTCTAGCCTCACCCTGTGCTATTTCAAACGTCATGAGGATGCCGAATGAAAATGTAATTCCAAATGTGCGCAGAATATAAATATAAAAAAAGAGCTGTCTTCATAGTATAATGTTATTTCTCACAGTTAAGAGTCTGGCTTGGCAGTCCCCATCTTTTCAGTAAATCAGCAAGGTACTTAACTTTACCCATATGCTTAAGACCTACTGAATAGTTTATACCGAAATATTTTGTCAGGTGGCACCCTAGAGAAGGCTGGTCTGTCTGGAAGGCAACTAGAACCGTTCAGTACATCCCCCCTCCGAGAGAGAAATCTCTATTCTCTTCCCATTAAAATGAATGTCTAAACCTAACAATGTGCCTTCCTCGTATGTGGCACATCCATCAAGCTGACAAATGATAAAAACATAAACAGATGAATCCTGCTGCCATGCTCAGCAACGAGAGAGACCTGCAGTATTTGGTTAGCTAAGGTCCGTTTCCCCAGCCTGAGCAAAACTACTTTGCAAGATCCTTGCTACCGTTTTTCCCCTACCCCGTTTTTGGTTTTCTTAAGGCCAGACTAACTTTAGCCTTTCTAAGGTGATGTTTGCTAATCTGAAACCAATAGAACATCCTACTGAAGCCTGATGGCATTTCTGCACAAGTTTCACCCTTTTGGCTTTTTTAAAACGTTAGAAAAATGAGCTGTCCACAAAGAAAATATGGAGAAATGGAGAAATGTTTCAAGTTATGAACACAAGTCAGGACAAAGCTATTGGGACCTGTGAGTGTAAACAACGGTTTTGGTGCTGAGTTAGACAGAGATGGAAGTATGGGTCTCCTGGTGTAAGAGCCAGAGGTGACAGCACTCAGAGAAGAGTTCCCTTTGAAGTCAATGGGACTCATGTTGCTACTCCCCGAGTGTGAAGCAGTCAGAATTTGAGTCCCAGTAGTATAAAAATTCGGCTCTGTCTCTCATGTTGAACCAGACTTTACTCTGCAACTGTCCAACCAGCCTTCTTGTGTCAGATGATGGAGTAAAGTAATACACCAGCAGACTAAGAGTGGCAGATTCATTCTCAAATGTAACAGCAAAGGCTCGGCATGCTTCCCTATGATATTAAAGGCAATCTTTTCTTTTCCCCACCCCCCTAGAAGAGCTCTCTATATTTAAACCAAAGCTTGATCAGTCATAGTGCAAGTTGTCCTTTCACAGTAGAGTTGTCTAATCAGATCCTAGACCAGAATAAAGCCCTTTATGCTACTTAACATATATACAACACAAAAGCAGAGTATGGCTTTCTGCAAACAGTTTTGAGATACTGTTGGTGGCAGGTGGTGAGTGTGAGGACCGTGGGACATTCTGCATATGTGCCACCACAAAGGTCTTTTGAGGGCCAATTCCACCAGGCTACTTCAGAATTGTCCTTTTGGTTCAGGACTACCTGAACAGGACTACCTCTTCTCCCAAGAATTAATTGATTCATTTGTCCTTTCTTTTAATTGTCCAGGAAGCAAAAATGAAAACAAGTTTTACAAGGTGACACAAAAATACAGGTGGAGGTAAAGCCTCTGCTGTAAAAAGCTTATAATTAGTTTGACAACACAGAAACAAGTAGGGAAAAGTAATGTATGTGTACGACACACATAATATGTAACATCCCTGTCACACTTATGGCAATAAGCAGTGATGTCCAAATCAAGATGATGATTTCATTTTGCAATCAAGCAAACAGGCAGGGATATAGAGAAATTCCTCTGTAATACAGAAATCTCTGCAGTAATAACAAGAAACACTGAAAAATAGAGTCCATGCACACTTCTGGTAATATAAATGTTCACTTTTACAGAAACTACTTTGCAAATATGGAGAGAATAATTGTTTCCATTTTTTAACAGCAGCTCTTAAACTCAGTGTTGGTTTTGTGGGTATTTTTATAATATGTTGCTAACCACAGAAACACATTTATTCAGCACTTGCTGTGCTTCCAGTACTTTTACAGTATTTATTCAGAATTCCAAAGCAGACACAATTGCCACATCTATACCAGTAAATTATCCTGGCCAGGCTCCTTTCTCTGCTCCCCCCCAAGGTCTAGCAATATAGCACAGCTCAGCTGCATGCTGCTGGACTCTCTTCCTCTACTATACAGGGTGGCCTCACCCATATTGTCTATAGGGAATATTCCTTGGCCCGTGAAATCCTCCAAAGTGTGCCTGGACATTGTGGCAATGCTAAAGCAATTAATTAGCATAGACAACTGCATACTGGAGCTTGCACTCAAAATTTGTCTCTGTTGAGTTACTGCTGTAGACATAACTCAATAAACCTCCCAAGCTTAGCCTGAGGGCTAATTTGGGCAAATGACCATTCTCTATGCGCAGCTCCGTTCTCAATTTAGAAGGGAAAGACTTTAATAGTATGGACGTGGCCAGATTGGTCTGCGAGTAGACAACAATGGCCACGGTACTGGTGCTTTTTGAAAATGTAGCCTGGGAGCAGTGGACAAGTGTCTTGGAGTGAGCTGCGCTCCTGAAGCTCCCTGCCATGGGGCTGACATCAGAGTAGAAAAGCACACACTTTATTTTCTTCTGTTTCCTCTCCACGTGCTAGGTGATTACATGGGAGAATTTTACAACAGGCAAGTAAATGATGCCTTATCAAATGAAGTATTATACGTGCTACAAGTGCAGGTAGCATTTAATCTTGCAACACAAGAACTATCTTCTTGCTGCTATCTTCAAACTTTTCCTTCTGCAGCCCATTCTCCTCTCTACAAGTTTCAAGCAGTTTTATTGCAAACTCAATGTCTAACTTACTGAAATATTCAAACAAAGTGAAGGTGAAGAAAAAGGACTTTCCTCTCTTATCCTCAATAATTAGTGCTCTGCCAGTTCTCTACATATCTTCCTCTTCTACAGCCTGTCCAAAATCTAACGTCTAGCACTGACTCAACAGATCTAAAGCAAACCATCCTGTGCAGCTGTTGCTGAGCCCCTGTAAACCTCTGGAGTGCCGCTTTCTGTGAATACGGCTGGCACTAACTTAGGACGTGCCTGATCTGGTTTGTTGGGTTGTAATATCATAATTAAGTGGACGAAGAAAGGCAGCCCAATTTTAGTGGGCACTGAGCTACAATAAGATTTTGCATGGTCTAAAAAGACAAGCATAGGATTGGTGAACGAGGAGCAACTGCAAAATCAGGCATACTCCATAAGCCATGAAGCAACTCAGGTGAGAGTTAGGAGCCTGATTTTTTGCCTCTCAATGACTTTTTTTTTTTGTCCATGATTTCAGCGGCAACAGGTTGACACCCCAGTTAGCTCACTAAGGCAGTGCTTTGAAAAGGCAAAGTTAATTCTTGTTCATGATGATTAAGCTTTCGGAAGAAAATTAAGCTTTGTGCATATATTTATATATGGAAATCAATATTTGCATAAACAAGGAAAGTGAAGATTGGTCTACACCTTATTGGTATCTAGTTGTTATTCTTTATACGAGTCAGAAAAATATTGTATTGCTGTGTTTACTTTAAAGACACCAGCCCATCTTTTCTTTTTTCTTGCATGCGCTGGTGCCAGTTGCATGATTAAGTCACTCTCTGATAAATTTTGGATTAGCAGCCCCTATTACCCTGTACTAAACTTTCTCCTCACTAATGCGGATTTATGTGTCTGGGGTAAATAAGCAGAATGCCTGAAAATGGAGGTGTGCCCTCCAGAAAGACATATTATACTTTTACCATGTCCCTCAATTCAGAGATCAATACATTATTAACCAGTTTATTGCTAAAGATTTGTGGTATTCATTTATTTTGCATCAAATGTGCCACCCTCAGGGCTAGAAAAAATTACTGCATCCTCCCGGTACTAATTTTGCCCTAGTCATAAATAGAAAAGAAGTTCCAACAAATTGGTTTTTTTGTATCAGAATCTCAAAGAAAAGGAAACCTTCTATTTATTTCCTCTGACACAATGAAGGTTTTGTTATAATCTTTAAATATCGGCTTGGTGGAGCTTATCCAGATTACGAGGATGTGATTCTTCACTGACTTTCTACTACTGTGCCTAATCCACTGATGTGCCAGATCACTCTGGGAGTGGCACATGATAAGGGAGAATCACATTCAGATGTCCTTCTCTCAAAAAAGGCATAGGAGGTCCCTGAGCTTAAAGCGCTGAGGATTCAGAAAATACGCTCAAGAAGTCCCATTGTATGTTTTCCCTGTTGTTATGCTGTGGTGGAGGCACAGCACAGAGTAAGAGCGGCCTTCAGTCAGATCCCAGAGGGGTTTGCCTTCCCCTTGGCAGGGCGAAGCAAAAAGGGGTCGTCCGCGTCCCTCCTGGTGAAGCTGTTCAACTCAATGTATTTGTTATAGCACAAGGAGCAAGCCAAAAATATCGCTGCTGGGGACTGGGATGCTCACACAGGAGCAAGCTGGAAGGGCAGGTTGTGTTGCTGTTCTCTGCTTCCTCTGGATCCCTGGGAGCCGGAAAAGTTGGAGTATGATTTACAGCTATCCTCAAGAAATGAGTGTCGGGTGCTGGGACATTTTGCCAGTATTTTGCAAGATCCTGTGAGCCTGACTGCTCACTGTTTATCACTGCTGTCAAAAGGATGTAGCTTTTGGAGAAAGGTGAAACTTGCTACTGTGACACCGTCACATTGCAGACAACAGATGAGACAGCTGCACTGTGAGATTAAAAGAAAAGCAGATCCTTTCATCTCTGATGTTCTGCTCTAGTTTGAAACCACAGAGAGAGTGGGTGTATTTTTATTTTTCTATTCTTCCTTTGAGGTGTCTCCTTTCTCTTTTTTCTGCTTCACTTTCATTGCAAATGCAATGCAAATAAGTTTGCAAATGTGACAGAATCTTTTTATAATCATCACAAAAGCCAGGTGCTTGTGCTGGTAGAAACTGGTGCAGCAAGATACGTCTGTGCCCTTTTGGTTATGTTTACCAAACCTCAAAGATTATCCACCTGAGGGGTAAGGCCAAAACACAAGGTTTGAATGTACATCCTCCAAAAACTGAACTTATAACTTTTGATCAGCTGCCAGTGTAACTCAAAATTATTTTATTTAACTGACAATCATAGTCATGTAACTCAGCAAACTCAGCTGCATTCTAGCAGTTGCATGGAATAAACCACCAAACAATGCACCAATGTATTATTTTCCTTTCCTATTGAATCAAAGTAACTTGAGCAGCACCTTCTTTTTTTTTCTTCTTTTATTGTCATTAAGCAAGCTCCTGACACACCTAGTGTAATTAAATTATTGCTAAAATTCAGGAATTCAAAGAAAAATCTCTTGCCATCCAGCATGTCTAAATGAAGCTTTCACTCCAAGCCATGGGGTTATTCTTTGTGTCTTCTGTTCCTGTAGGACCAGTGGAGCAGCTAAACCTGTGCATAAATGGCTCATAAGAAAAGAAAAATCTTTAAAATCTGTGCACACATATCTTCTGAACCTTCATTTATAAAAGTGACCTGAGACAAGAATTAGTCATGGTGACTCAGCTAATGGGTGTCGGCGAATTCAAGTTCTTCTTGAATCCATCCTTTTTCTGCCATTCAGGTATTCATAAACCCTAGCAAAACAGGAGTCTGGCACAGTCATCCTTGTTAAACCTGCAGTATATTGGGCCGTACTCAAGGCCCTCTGAAAAATACTTGTCTCCCTGAATGGACTAACAGGAGTCCAGTGTGCATTAATGCAAGGGACAAGCAGGATTTGGGAATGTGCTTGTTTGGGACACAGGCACCTGGGATAGCACTACCCAGGCTGCCAGACTGTAAGTAGGGTGGTGGCAGAGTGTGACCAGAGATGCCAGCCTCTGAAACCCAGGCTGCGAGGACAAGGCAGCCTGCACCAGCATCTCGGGGACCTGCATCTGACCTGCATTCAACTGCCGCATCTGCATACTAACTGCGTACGAGGGCAGATCTCCAAATCTAATGCTGAATTGCTCTTACAAGGGGACTGCCCTCTCTAGATTATCATCTTGTAATTCATCTGCAGCCCCTTTACTCTGACCAGAGTACAGCGGGCATGGGCATGTTCAGCATCTGTAAATGCTCTGGTGGTTTTCTCCCATGCAATACAACTTCACCCCTGCTTTTCTCCGCTGCTGTCAATATATACAATTTCCCCATAAATACGATTAAAGTTCCTTAAATTGTGTTCTTCAAACCCCCTTCCAGCAAACATTGTGCTAGAATGAAGGCTAGTGGTTAAAAAAAAAGTTAATTTTTGTGGCCACCTCTAGTCAGGCTGTCTCCCCTTATCCCAGTCTCTAGCTGCACAAAATGGGGGCAAAGACCACTCCAGAGACCTCCGTGTCCACGCTTCTGCAACAAGGTGGCTGGGAAACATGGTATGTACCCATGCCCTACACACATTTTGTTCACGGTCTTGGCTATGAGCCTGGTGGTAGGTGGACACGGAGCTCACACCATGACCAGGAAGAGCCAGAAGCAGGGCAGCTGCTGATGGCCAAAGTTGTAGTTTATCCATCCTTCCTTAAGGTAGAGTATGTGCACAAGCTCCTGCCCTCCGAAAAGTTCTCTGATTTGGCTTAGATCCATACTTGGTCTCAAGCTTGGGTGTCCTGTGAATGACAGGAGAGGGTGGACTTGAAAAGATGCACTTAACTGTCCATGACAGCTACTATTCAAAATAAAGTACCTGTCTCAACCCCTACTTTTCACTTTTACTTTCTCTTTATGGACTGTCTTCACCTGAGGGAATATTTCTGACTGGGACGTGTTTGTTTGCTTTGCTACCTACTGATCTGTAACAGCAAGTATTTGCTAACTTCCAGGCTTGCGTTGCACAGCTTGTTTTCCGATGCATTTGCAAAGACAGCCTGCAGGGAGCTGAACGCAGCCGTCAATAGACACACAGACTTGCAAGTGCAAAAGAAGGGCAGGAAGAAGCCATTGTATTTACATAATTAAGTGCACCACTTAATGAATTCCCACTAGACCATGGTGTGGAAGGGTGATTATGAACAGGGCTGGGGAACGATGTGCTTCAGACTCCAGTGGGGATTCAGCAAAGAGCCGGCAATTAAAGTTCGGTAGCTGACTTACTGCCAGCTTGCTTGAACCTGGGTAATGATGTCTGTTTATGTAGAGCTTGGGGTTTTTTACTGATCTTCAGTATGAATGCTCATCCAATCCAATCCAATCTCAGCTTCTAAAAAATCATATCTAAAAAGAATTTTTTTTAAAAAAGGGAAGAAAAAAACCCCACTATTTTCAAAGCAAATCTGCACTTTCCCTTTTCTTCAGAAAAGTGTGTCAGGTCCTGAAGGGTGTGGAGAAAGGTTTTGAAAATGTCATCATAGTGTCCACTAATCCTCAAAAGTCATCAGGCAAAAAGAATGAAGCATTTGTTTCCAAAAATAATAATGCAGAAGATACTTGGGACATTGGCATCAACAGGAGCTTTAACATATGATTCTTCAAATACAGTCCATGAAGAACACCACACCATGAGTAGTGGCAACTAGACTTTAAAATTTAGCAATTTTTTAATAAGAAGCAGTGATTTCTTTTTTGGGGGGAATTGAAAGGAAACAGTAGAATAGCCATTTCAAACCCATACCTTTATTTCTAAACAGGCATTAAAATACAGCTAGGAGCAAAACTCTCTTTGCCTGAACTTAGCAGCAAATGCTCTACAGTGGATCTTATCACGACAGACAGGGATTTGATGCCATCTAAAATGCCCAGCACACTTCACAGGGAGCACTGATTAGATGATTCTTACAGTAATAAGGCCAGCCTGATTCAACGCTTGACATATTAAGTAATAAACTGTCATGGAATAAACCTGAAATAATATTTTTTTTTCCTGCTCTACTAAACAAAACAACAAGGCAGAAACAGAATATTTCAGCTCACGGCAGGACTGGCTGAGCAGTCTTTTTTGCTAGTTAGCACCAGACTTTTAAACAAGACGAAGTGATTTATTATCTCAAGCAACCAATTGATCCCCGTTCTCTATCAAAATGTATTATCTGCCTGTCACTAAAGAGCGTCTCCCAATCACAGTGAGTGGAGACTCTGCCAATATATATATATACTCTTCTCAGTACATACATTTTTTAAACCACTTTGCCAGGAAGTGAACGAAAATCCTGAGCTCCCAGGAGCAATGTAGAAGCCAAAGCCTCAGTGAATTGTTTAAATTCAATGTGTATCACTGAGCAGTCTGCAAAGCACCCATGTTTTGAAGCTCATGGTGCAAACACTATGGGTCTTCCCATATCTGTGTATCCAGATTGAACTTTAATGGATCCTTTATGTATCCTCTTAGAAAGTCATGAAAGCACAACTTCCAGTCATAGATATTGGATTTCATTTTGGGCAGCAGTTTAGCCAGGAACCGATGCTCCTCAGGAAATTGTTTTCTTCAACCAATAGAGGACATTATAATTTATTAGATTCCTATGAGGTAATGGCAAGGGAGCATTTTGTAATGGTTCAGCAATGAAAGATTAACTCTGATTATATTGCTGCTTTAGTGACAACCCCTGGGTTGTCAAAACCACTTTTGATTCCTCTGACACGAAGTGACACCAGCTACTCATTATGTAAGACTTTTACATCCAAAACCCGAGCCTGAAATTGAATGAGGACTTGCAAATACTGTATCAATAAGGTAAATTATGCAAGAAATAATTCCAGAAAGTGTCTGAACTCATCAACAAATTAGATAACAAAGAGGTCTTTTTTCTACTAACTTAAATAAGCAAATTGAAATGGGATTTCTTCAAGAGCTTCCTCAGCACTTTCTTAGCAGCAACCTGGGGTTCCTGGACAATTTCTTTAAAACCAGGACTTGCAAAGTCTATCATAAACCCAGCAAATCCTTATTTCGTTTTCTCTCATGCAATGTAATTTAAGGCACTCTCTTGCTCCGTTGGCTGCTGGGCCAGCTGGCATTGCGGGGTCATCAGTCCTTCTTCCATTCTCTCCTTCTGCATTGAGGGGATTGCATAGGAGATGTGAGAGCATCTCTAGAGCACCACAGTGCTAACAAGCACAAGGTTGGAGGCTCATGCATTAGCCTCTGTGCCTCTTGTTCTCCGAAGTGGTGGGCAGGCGTCCAGGGCAACAGGGTGCAGATTGCAGTGTTGAGAGGGACTCTTCAGTGACCCTCTTGTTTCTGGTGTCAAGTGTCATTACATTACACAGGATCTTATCTCTAAAAGCCTTTTTAGAGAGATTTAAGCATCTTGTAGGTTGGTAACCCTATCTCACTTTTGCATTTAGAGAGAACAATCATTCCTGCTGCCCTTTGTTAGAAGAGAAATCTGGTACCCATCTCTGCAAACCATTCTGCACAGTTAGCTCATAATCTTTTTCAAGTTAGACAGTTTAAAATCCTCAGTGAAGATTATTTCCAGGTCTCAATTAATATATATGATTTAAACATTTAAATGACTTCTGTAAAACAAATACAGCTACTGTTGTCACAATCCCAAAGAGACGTTGGAGGTTTGGGTGTGTTTCTCCTTAGTCTACTGACAGAAAAACTCTAGTTGTAACTGAACAACTTCTGTCCTAAATTAGCAGTAGGTACCCAAATCCCTCTGCAGCTTAGTGGAGTCCCACATACTCCTGTGAGTCCCAGAGATTTGTGTGAGGGATGCCAGGATGGACCAGTGCCTCCACTTCTGATTGCTCTTCCTGTGGGAATTAAATTTCCATGGCTTCCCAGACACCCCGAGGACACCCTGGATGCTAGGCAGGCTTTAAGAGAAAAGATTGAACTTATTTGACCACAGTACAGACTAATAAAATGATTATTAAATTTGGGATAGATGAGCAGATTCACCTAGTTACATGTAAGCAAAGGTGTAGTTCCTCTGTGGCATCCCAGACATCTATTTTAGGGTGAGAAAAATCATCCTCTGGAGATATTTCTCTGTACTGAGAATCCAAGGTGATTAGCTCAGACTTTGACAATAATTTTCAGATGAATAAGACAGGTGAGACGAACCTGATCCAAGAGGACAGGATGATTGTTCATGTGACAAACGTCTGACAATGATGATGAAAAAAAAATCATATTTTGGCCCAACTGGTAGCCTGCAGCTGGTATGCAAGGTAGCCTTTTCCTAAATGTTCAAGTGGTAAGGTGTCACAGGTTTCGCATTATAAATGTATGGCTGAGCTGTGCTAGTAATATATAATCATATTTCTTTCATGACATGCAGTGCTCTCAGCTGTACGCACCGACACTATTAAAGTTACCAGTATAACAGATTGCAACAGGGGATACATTTGTGTTAAATGGCCTGTAGTAATTGTGTCACTGAATTGAGCTAATAATCATCACACTGTGCCACAATATCTCAGAAGAACATCTTCCCAGCTTATCTAATACTATAAAAACGAGATTCTTAGGCTTACTGAAGGCAGATTTCTCCTCATCTATGAATTTTATTTGGGTGGGATTGATGTCCTGATTCGCTATTTCCAACTCATCTTTGGAAGCCTGCTGCAGGATCCAGTGAGCAACGTAGCACAACCAAACTCCAGCACACAGCTTTTCAAGACAAGTATCTGCAGCTATTGCAGAGGTAGTGTCAAACAAAATCTAGACTAAATCTTTTCTCCGACTTAGTCTATGCAGTATAATTCCAATGACCTTAGTGCAGTCACACCTGATTAACATCAGCAGAAACAGGTAGAGAAACAGACGTCATACATGAAGAATCAATTTTTTTCATCTGTGCTGTAAATTTCATTTAAGATAGCTGGAAATCAGCAGTGATTCACAAGACTGAGCCTGGCTTCAGTTTCTCAGTTCCCTTTAGACGTTAGCAGAGGGGACTTGACAGCTTAGTCCAGAATTATTCTGTGTAAAATTACTCCATTGGGATTTTCCGGATTTTCTCTGCAGCAGCCGTCTGAAAATGTTGTGTTCAGTGACTCCATTGCAAGGTGCTTGTTCAGAAAAATGTTGCACTCATTTGTAAAAATGCACTGTTTATTTCACTGAGAGTTGGTTGCCCTTATAAAGAAATTTATGGTCTCATGGGGATTTCTTTTGTGTCAGAAGATATGGGACCAAGACATTACAATTGCTTCCAGTGTATGAACCCCACAGTTCATACACTCCACAGTTCTGAATATCAGTTCGTTTTACAATGGAAAAACTGATAGACTGATAAGTTTAACTACTTTTTTTTTTCTTTTTTTTTAATAGAGCACCTTTTAACAACAGTTCTTTCTCCAGAAACTTTAAATGGAAATGCTATACATTTTCCTGGTTTAAAAGAGTCATACACCCTGGATCTGAGAAGAGGAACACTGCCAGTTTAACCCGGCAGACAGCTAAATACCATACAGCCGCTCACTCACCCCCCTTCCCCCCAGTGGGACGGGGAGAGAATCAGAAGGGTAAGAGTGAGAAAAACTCGTGGGTTGAGATAAAGACAGTTTAATAGAACAGAAAAGGGAAAATAATAATAATAATAATGATGATGATGATGATGATGATGATGATAGAATATACAAAAATGAGTGATGCACAATGCAATTGCTCACCACCCGCGCTGACCGATAACCAAGTAGCGATTGCTACTTCCTGGAATACGCCTATCACTCATATACTGAGCATGATGTCACATGGTGTGGAATACCCCATTGGCCAGCTGGGCCAGCTGTCCCAGCTTTGCTCCCTGCCAGTGCCTGTTTTGTTTTGGGTTTTTTTTTTAAGCTGAATGTCCTTGACTAGCGGGGTACTTAGCAACAACTGAAAACATCAGTGTGTTATCAACATTCTTCTCATACTAAATCCAAAACACAGCACTAGGAAGAAATTTAACCCTATCCCAGCCGAAACCAGGACAAACAGAAAAGTGAAGACCCAGCTCAGTCTCCTTTCTTTTTGCAGAGTCTCCAGCCTGGCATGTGTTCGGTGTCGGTATTGCTGCCTCTGTCAGCTGTGTTACCTAAGCTGATGAATCCATCCTTGCTCAGAGAGGTGTATATATTTTCCAGCCGTTTCCACCCGCTGACCCGTTCCTCAGTCTTACCGTTGTTCTCTTGTTCTCTTTGCAGCAAAAATGACACTAAGTCAGGAACATGAGCTGTGGATGCTGTAAGGATGTGGAGCTTTGTTTTTCACATCTGCATAGCAATGGAGCAGTGCTTCGAATCTGAATCACGCAATGTGTGCAGAGAGCAGGTGCAGAGATCTGAGACAATTCTAATGGCTTAAGCGCAGAGCAAATCCACAGGGAGATGATTCCCCCATATTTGCTGTGTATAGATACGACAGTATTTCATTTTCTCTTTCGCCTCCTTTTCTCATTATTTCCTCTTTTCTCTGCTACAAGAAAAAAAAAATCGTTGCTGCTGGAGGCAAACAAATAAAATGATTGCAGCTGTGTTTTCAAACTCTAAGTCTAGCACAATCAACTCCCATGGGAGTTAGTTGTCCACTGTAAATATTGATTAATCCAGGTGCGAGTAGCTAAAATAAAAACCTTATGTAATTGCTTCTCTAATTCTCTTGTTGTTGATGTCAGTAAAACCAAGTCTAAGAGATTGTGAAAACTCATCATACATAGCTGCATTTTTTTAAAAAAACTTGTAAGACTATGAGCAATTATCAGGTGAAAAAGTATTGGCCAGAAAAACAGAGAGAGTCTTAAAACAGGATAAATGACCAAAAAAAAAAAAAAAAACAAACCACATTTCTTTATGCATTGCAAATAAAAAATGCCCTTCCAGGGTTTCAGCTATTTCCTGTGTTTAATATCTGGGCAGGGGAAATGGAAGCATTTGTTCCAGCTGAACAGCAGGAAACAAACTGAATTTATCAGCAAAGGAGAAGCATGAATTTAGCTCCACATTAAATTTGCTTTCCTTGATGTCAGGGAGCTACACGGTTTATTGCTAGACTATGCCAGTTGGCCTCCAGGCCAGAGAGCAGGTCCTCATTTATTAATAGCAGAAAAATGTGGTTCTGTTTTCTGAGAACTGCTTTTTTCTCCCGTACCAGGCAGCTCCGTGCCATTTCTCCTCATCTTTCCACATTCACCGTGGACAAGGAACACGCCAGACACCAACTGCCTCCTCCCAGCACCGCTAACTTGCTCTGTAACTCTTCTTGTACCCAGGAGCAAGGCCTTTAACTCTATTTTTTTTGCTGATGAAACAGCACAGATGTAGCTTGTAACAGGCAAGGGAACTGTCTCTAAGCTTCTACTCTCTATCAGATTGTGCTCCCCATTCGACATGTAACTTAAATCCCCTCACAAATGGTTGTGGTAATAGCACAGGGTAGCTCACCGGATTAAAGATGAATCACTGCGGGGAGACCGTTCCCAGCCCTGCCCGTGCTGATTTCAGATCCGTCTAAGTGGCTTAGCTCCCCGCGTCGCACGGCCACCCGGCCCCAAGCCTCTCCCACCCACAACGGGGGCTGAAGCAGAGCCTCAGGGAAGGGCACTGGTGTGACACGGGAGAGGGCACCGCACAACGGGGGAGGACTAGCATTGCTTGCTCACCTTGATTTGCACCATTTAGCAAGGACCGTACCACAACTTGGTTACCGATGGACACCTGCTGTGGGTCCGGCATCACGATGGACAGTTTCACTGGCTTACCCCTCTTTCATTTCCTAAGCCTTGCCAAAAAAGAGCTCTTTATTGAGTAAAACAGCTATATATGAGAATAATCGCTTAATCACACCCTCAACTACGAAAATAGCATTGTTTCATGACTTTAAGCAACTGGTAAAAACATCAAGCTTTCCTTTCGCCTGAATGCTGCTTAGAGCAGAAATCACCGAGGCACAAATACTCTAAGACATTGAAGCACTCAGGTCCAGCTGACATCAGTGGGAGTTGAGGAACCACAAAACCAGGCTAAATAGTCCCATTCAAGTAAGAGAAAGGGGGGGGGAAAAAAAAAGGAAGGAGAAAGTGAGGTAATGTAGCGTCACTACAATCACAAAACCAGCAATGGTCCTTGTCACAAACAGAACAAGCCTTATAGACATGGACTATGTTTCTGCTGCTGAATAAACCAGGAGGCAAAATGGCTGACCTCAACCACAAGCAAACTTCATAGCTCTGTGCCCCCTGAGGTTGCCTGAAGAGACATTTATTATTATTTTCTCTGTATATTCCAGTTCAAAGTATGTGAGGGCTGTTGCATCCCATGAGGTTATTGTTTTGGTAGCATGAAACTCAGGATAGGCATTGCAAGTTGTGGCATTGGCTTGAGGACATGTGGGGGACAGCCAAGGAGACAAAGCATCCGGGGACAGCTTTGGAGGATAATGTAGAAAGACAGGAACCAAACCCAGTTTGATTTTGAACATATAGCCCAACAGAGTTTTTTCCCTGATGTGTGTTATTCCCCCAGCCATGCCTAGGCTTTGTCTGGTCAGTGGGAGCTTGACACAGGATAAAACTGTGCCAGGGCATATGCTAGCAGTTCTGTAGGATGAAAAATCAGTGGTACAAGGCCCTAGCTCATACCTTGGCCTGATTTTCTAACCAGTGTCGTTGTATCCACAGAGAAGAAGCCAAAAAAGATCTAAAGTAGGAATCACCACGTGAAGAACCCACTACGCAAAGGAAAACAATTTGGACAAGGGATGGAGCAAGAAGCAGCTGAAGCAGTGAACTCCATCTGGGTGGGAAGATCGACATGTGGTTCTCCTAATCTCCTGAAGATAAGGTAGAAACAAAACATGCAAGAGGAGAACAGGAGATGTGTGAAACATAAGAGAGAAGCATTGGGTGAGATGGAGACAATGGGGTAGTGGAAGCCAAGGAAAATGAAACATTTTGGCCAAACAAGTGAGTAAATTAAAAAAAAAAAAAAAAGAGACTAAGAACAGAAATCAGAATTTTTATCCCCAATCACCCGTTTTCCCAATTTTGCTTTAAAATAACACTGTGTTTACTCTTCTCTTCCCTTCCCCCTGCCCACCAATGCCATCAGTCGCACTATCTTCCCTTCCACCCCTTCTGGCCAGGAAATTGAAAAAGTCATCTGAAAAACAGACGTCTCTTTTTCTGTCATGAGTAGAAGAGTGTTCAGCATCTCTCATTCAGCAATATGTTTTTTCTACAGATCCTGTGTTCAAAGATTTAGTTAATGCATGATGCAGTTATTAAAGGGTAAAGTAACTACACATGAGGAACGTTCCATAGTTACAGATGCATCTGGTAAATTCTCCATCTGGTCCAGCAACGTTGTTCAGTACCTTTTTTTTTTTCTTTTTTTTTTTTGCTAGTAACTGAAAAATCAAATTGTCAAGAAGCTGCATTTCCTCCATTTTAGATACCATACATCAATCCTTTAAAAATTACAAGCTAAGGAGATACAGAGGAGGCGGACACCACAGTAAGGCATTTGTCAAATGATGCACCTGCTTCCTGGCAGATTGTCAAACCCAGAGGGTGCAAGAGTAAACAAATCTAAACAATAATTTCCTTCCCCCACATTAGATGTGTGCTAGTGCCAAAAAAGGTCCTAAATACTGCATTAACAGGAGAAAAGTCAATTTATTCTGTTAGAAAAAGGTAGACATGGAACAATTGAGGTCACAAAGGGTTTGGACAAGGAGTTTGTGACTGTGAGTGGTCACATCACCCCTTTCCAAAGGCTAACCCTAACCTGAGGGTGTGGAAAAGTAAGATCATGGTGCACGCCTGCTTCCAGGTCTAGTTTTATATCTAAAGAAGTTGCAACCCACAGTCTTACCTCAACCACTTTTCAGCACCCAGAGTTGAAGTTTACTGTCCCCAGTGATCTTCAGGCTAAACGTACCATGTGAGAGCATCCAAATCTGGTACAGCCAGTGTAAAAGATTTAAGCAGAGGGAAGTCTGTGAACCTGGCTCATCTGGACATTGATAGGACACGAAGCAATTGCACACAGTGCTCAGATCATGGCAACATCTGGCAGAGATGAGCAGCTGGGGTCTGAAAGCAGAAATCTCTTTGACCGACATAACTGGAGCATCAGAGAATAGGCCGATGGGCCAAAGGGTAAGGAGATGCAAGTGAAAACATCAGACTTGCTTGTTACTCCAAAAGCACTCTAAAAGTAAAAGAGGATCCCCAGTAACAGGATCTCTAAACCTATCTAGAGCTAGAGGATTTGCTTTTAATGTTGCCTCCAGCCATCCAGCATCACTTCTCTTATCTCTGTCCTAAAACTTAGCCAGGGCCATATCAGAGCCAAGACACTAGAAACCTTGAAGATGTGTCCCATCTTAGGCAGAGCAGTGTCATCAGGCTAGCTAGGGTACTGCAGGATGTGAAACCATTTTCAGAAATGTAACCAAAAAAAAAGAACATTGCAAAATTTAGCATATCTATCATGGCGAAATACTGACACTTGTGTACCTGCCTTCAAAAGATGGGAATGAGGATAATGGTAGCAGGAGAAAGGTATACAGTAACGAGACAGACCAAAGAGATCTGATTTGGTCAAAGCCAGAATTCTGGGGGGTTAAAAATTTTGAAAGCGGTGACAGAGTTTGATTTGCATAGAGATTAAGATGCACTTATTGTGAGTAACTAGAAGTGGAGTCCTTATGGGAGATCTTCACAGGTAAGGTTTGGACCTTACCTTCCTATGCAGGAACCTTCCCGTTTGCTCTGCTGATAGCTCCTTAGCCAAAAGGTCCCTTCCCATATCACGAGACATATCTAAGGCATGCATCCCTTGTTCCTAACCTACAATGAAGAAGCTGAAATAATACTTGAAAGCCATTGGGGTACAAGTGCTATTGGCGTTGGTGGAAGATTTTTCACAGAAGAGGTCCAGAGAAAGCCGTTGTCTTCTGATGCTTGAGAAGGTATGGATCTGCAAACAAATATTTTTCACTAAACTGAAGATCTGGTCCAAGACCTAACATCATAATGAAGGAATTTTCACATTGTTCTCTACAGGACTTTTAGCACATGCTGTGTTTATGATAAATACACCATTTTTGAAGGCTGTACATTGCAGAAAAGTCTATTTTTGCTGGAATCCCTCAAACCCAGCAGAAACTGGGTGGGTGGATGGATGGAACTGCAAACAAAGAGTTATCTTTTCATTCACGAAACCATCAATACAGACTTCAGAACAGACTGAGAGTCTGTGAAAATGTACTTGGCTATCCATGTGCAAAAGTGACTAAGTACTCACCATTCAGCTGTCACCTACACAAGAGTACAGCATCTCTCACGTATGGTACCTTTCAACAGCTCCACGAAACAAACAAGTCTATTTCATAGGCAGGGACTGGAGATAAAGGGTAGGGATATGACTGGTACTCATATAGTTCAGTACCTAAGCAACCACATTAATAATAACCACATTAACCACGAGGCCGCTGCTAAGCAATGGGGGATTTGTTCAAATAACCTTTGTTCCAAAATTTTATATTCTTTGCCTTTTTTATGTGTGTACAAGAATCTTTGACTTGGTTGTGATAAAAGGCTGACCAGAAATATGAGAAATTAATTTCATTCACAAAAAATAAAATCCTATTTTTTGTTCTTCATGTAGGCCCTCCCCCAAAAAAATAGAACATGCAGAAAGCAAGAGTCCTGCCTGAGGCCAGGATATTCACCTGGGAGGTAGAAGATCCAGATGTAATCCCTACCTGGGAGATTTTAGAGGATGGATTTGAACTGGCTTGTATGTGACCAGTGCTCAGCCACTGACAAGGTACAGTTATCAATCACTGAGCAAATAAATATCTCGCTGGCTCAAAGTGGAGCAGTTCCAACCAGAGAAATCACCTCCATAAGCAAGTGTCTGCCCTGGTTCAATTCTCTGCTGCAAATCAGGTAGAATTCATACCTTCGTCACTTCCTAACGAGGGAGCTGTTTCCTCATCTGCTGAAGCACTGCTGCTCTCATCTCCCAAACCAGAAAGAGCAGAGGGTCTCCCTGGTCCTCAACATGCAATGCCATGTGGGAGGGCTCCATCCCCAGCTGCCCCGTCCACGTCCTGGAGAACCCAGAGAGCAGTCCGGAACAGCAGACACTTCACGTGTAGGAATTAGGACTTGGGAATGTGTCCGGTTTGTTCTGCATCAGCTGCTCCTGATGACGATGCACATAGAGCAGATGGAAGCATGGGCAGCTCGGGGCAAAGCTGGAGCAAAGCAGCCAATTAAGTCACTCTCTCTCCAGTCAGCCTTGCTCTCGTTATAGCGGCTGATCTATCATTCAGCCCTGTCTGTTGGTATAGGCGTTAGCTGTATTTGTGTGATGAGATCACGCTTGTTTTTATAATTTGACCATTCAAAAAAAAATAAAACCATTTAAATAAACAAATAAATAGCTTGGCACAGGCTCTCCACTGCCTGCACCCCCAGCCTACCTTTGACAACTACACAAAGCAGATGTGAAGTGGCACCACATGGGAGGTAGAGGATGGGGAGGATCATAGCCTGATCCTGAGCAATGGAGGCTGGCACGTTGCCACTGAAGTCAATGTGCAGCTCCAACGACGGAGACTGTGCCAGCTTCCATAAGTTGAGGGTCTGCTCATAGCCCTAATAGCCAAACTGCTCTGCACATTTCTGACCTGAACATGTCCATCTCTAGAGCACTCATCACCCTTAGTGCCTAGAAGCAAGGGACAGGTTTGCACAGCATCATCTTCTCACACAGATGTAGCTTCTGGTGACACAGCAAAGAGAAGAAAGGGAGATTTGCTCTTAGCAAAGGAAGAAGACACCTGACAGGTGCTTTCTCATCTCCATCTTGGGCAGTTCTGGTCATCTTCATTGCTCCTTTCACTCTGAAAATGTTCCTCTCTGAATGTAGTATTGCACAACCATCTCAGGTGACATTAAATCTCAGGTGACAGCTGACCCCACTCAGGCCACTCTGCATAATGAACACACCTCAAATATCACCTGTCAAAAAGAAAGACCTTACGAGCGTCTCATTGACTGCTCTTCACTTCTGCTCACTGTTAACAGCTTCAAGGGCAGAGACCCCATCGATCCCTTCCCCACATGCATAGACAGGCTGGCTACCGGGCTGCTTTGCAGCAGCAAGGGGTCCTCAGTGACAGGCACATCCCATCACATAAAGTCCACAAAGCAGTGCATCACACATTGAATCTATCCAAGCATTAGCCACCACAAAGTGATGCTGTTGGTTTTATCCTCTTGAGCTGATGGTGGTAGTTTTAGCAGGTAGAGAAAGTTTTAGTTCTCCCCAGAGCCTGTAACAGGCTCACAGAGATATGGTGTGAGCCTCGAGGTCCCCTCTCAACATCTTGGCCTGCCCAAGCTTGGAGTTTAAGGAGTTATTGAGACAATAAAACAGCAATAGCTGAAAAACTACTAAAAATCTCCTAACAGCATACACTAAGAAGGTAAATTCCCCAGCAGTTAACTGGTCTGTTCTAAAAAACATTTTGCTGCTGTAGCACTGTTTCTAGCTATTTGTAACTTAGAGCTACAGACCACACCAGGCAGGGCTGGCCAGGGCACTATCGGGAGGGATGCTGTGAAGCGATGCAGGCAGCAATAACGTCGGCATCATCCCAACATAACAGTCTGGCATCTGGGCTGCCATGCATCCGCATTGCCTACATGCTCAGCAGCCAGGCCAGGACCCTTCTGTGTTGCTAAATACTTCATGAAACTCAAGGGAAAAGACAAACTTTGCTTCATGGCTCCTGCTCCACCAGCAGTGGTTACCCCAGAGGGTTTCAAATACAGCAGCGCCAGCACCAGGGAGTGGTCCAGAAGCTCAAGTCCGGAGCTTCAAAACAATCCCTCAAGTTTATCTTCTCCATCTGGAAATGGGCTGATTCTTGATGGTTCAAGCAGGGAGTGGTTCTCTGTGACTTTAGGAGCTCACTGTATCATATTAATGGAGGAAAAAGAAAGGGAGTATCTTTATCAGGAACTAAAATACCCTGTGCAAGGAGAAGACATCTGATACAGGAGGGCTTTCTAATACCACTGATGAAGGGCTAATCAAATCCAATAGATGGATCTCAACCCTGGGGAATTTCAAACTGCAAACACAAGCATATTTTTTATTGTCGAGGCAATCAGAAACAGTTAACAGGGAAATGTGATGAGCTCTCTCCTAGTTATGGTCCTTAAGTTGGGTTCAATTCTGGAATCTCAGCTCACAGAAACCGCAACAGATCTTGGATTTATAGTCATTTATACTGGTTAATCTTCCAACTTTACATGTCTTACTAAAAGCTATGCTCTATAATTTCATCCATAACCTATTGGATTCAGCACAGGAATTCCTGGATGAAAGTCTGTGGCCTGTGTTGTCAGACTGGATGAACATCATAAACTTGTCTAGCCTTAAAATACCCGTGGGGCAGTTAGTGTAAGTCTGCGTGGGTTTACTAAAGTCACTGGAATTATATATATACCGGAAAATATGTCCCATTTTTAATTTCTTCAGCAATTCAAACCAGCATGAAAAAAATTGGTATAAGCAGAGAGTGAGCCAGCCCATTTGCATCCTATGGGGCTACTGAGGAGCAACCCTTTCTGATCCAGATGGTAATTCAGCCCGTTTTAGCAGCAGAGGGTTTTTTTCTCTCCCACTTTGATTCAGAATTTGTCAGTCATTGTGGGGAGGACAAGGCTGTGAGGCAGGTGCTTAGAGAACTGTATTAAATTATGCACAGCAGAAAATCTGCAAAATGTACTTCAAGAGCTGGAAACTTACCATGTGTGACTGAAAATTGCAGAGAGACAGAATCCTAATTTCCAGATTAACTATTTCATCAATTAAAGCTGCATTTGCAATCCTTTCTTATTTGTCTGCCAATCTGCAACTACTGTTAATACAAAGCCATCACCATAATAGAAACCAAAGTGGATATTTGATGCCATGTGCGTATGGCAACCTCAGGTTTTTTTTCAAGCATAGTAGTTCCAGCTAATTAGTTTTTTAATGTATTTGCATTAGTTTGTGGAATTCCATAGTTCCTATTAAGTAGAGACAGGTAATCAAATAAGAAAATTAAGCAAGTCCTGCTGCGTGCTGTGTTTACAAAGTTGAGAGGGCAAGGTTTATCGTTAAGATAACACGGTAGCTGTTTACACAAGAACAAAACATCTCCTGCTGAACCACCCAATTCTCAACACATTTTGCAAACGTACTTCAGCCCCCAAGCCCCTCATGAGCCCAGCTACCTCCTAAGTGTGCCTTCCAGCTCTGTAAGATCCAACCTTTGTTGTTGCTGTGCTAAACTGTGGTATATTTCGCTTAAATCCAAGCTAAATTTTGCAGGACCTCAGCTGAGGAGCTGTGAGCTGAGGCAGTCCAGTGGCACTGGACAAGCTCCTTGCAAAGGAGAAGATGTATGTTGGTGTCATTAGCAAAAAGCAGGTCTGCAAAGGCTGCAAGAGAAGTGGGACTGGAAGTACTGCCAATGGCGCAAACCTGCAACCTTGAAAACCCCACCCAGCCCTGCCTTGCTGTCTGCGTTCAAACTCAATTACTTTAACATTTCTGCATGCATTTAGAGTCGTGCCACTGAAATTGTACCCAGAATTGCATCCATCCTGTCAGGACTGAGCACCTCTGCACCTCATCCATGCTGCAGCCCCTTGTCTGAGTGATGGAGCCATGCTTCGCCCTACTGCAGGTACATCTACAGTATTTCTTTCCTAATACAGCCCTTTCCTCGAGGAGGGGAGCAATGAATGCAGAACGTGTAGTCAGGGTTAGGGAAGACTTCCAATATTCATTTGCAATTGGTTTACAGCCCATTTGTACCTTCCAGCAGGCACAGAGGTGTAAATCCCAGCTTGTGAAACCTCCCAGCTGCCCACCAAGCCAGACACCCACCAGCAAAAAGCTCAGCTCTGACAGTAAATCCTGTGAGGCTTCGCACATGCTGACAGTCCAGGCAGGGCTTTAAGCCAGGCTTCAGTGCCAGACCAGGGCTGCTCCCTGTCGTCTCCCCACTGGCAGCAGCTCCCAGCCTCCCAGCCAGAAGAGGTGAGAAGCAGCTCCCAGGGGACAGGGTGCCACCGTCAATCTGCGGATCAAACCCGAGAGGGTGGGAGGAGGAGAGCTACAGCCGGCTTCTGGTCCTGAATGTAGCATCACTCGTCACACTGAGCCCCTGCTAACTCATCCCTTGGTGCCTGAGCCTGCCTCTCGGTTGCTTGTGAAGTGCTCTTTCTGGCACTTATTAAGGCACAGAGTTTTAGTCCCATTTCAAGGAATTATTGCTTCCTTCTAAAATCATCTTTTCAATCTGCATTTGTATAGGTCTCCCTTTAAATTGATTAACTTTTTGTTTAACTTTTGATTTTGATTAGCTTCTGTTGAACCTTCTGCATATCCTGAACTCCATATGCAGAGACCCCACGTATTTAAAATTGACATTACATATTCTACCACTTTAAAAGATACATGCTCTTTGGCTACAAGCTAGCAATACTGAAACTCTGACTTTATGCCTTTTTTTTTTTTTTAAAAAAGTTAATAAAAAGCATACTGCCTGGAATAGTTATTTTAGGGCTATATATCTAAGAAATTGTTTGCAGCTCCAACACAGTGAGGTTTGTTAAGGTTTGGCAGGGGTGGGGGAAGAGTGGGGTTGAATTATTGTCAGAACATCTGTGAGAACTGAGTCCAAAAAGAACCAGACGCTCTCATAAATCTAACCATTTTATATGGTACATTTGGGAATTTGTATTGTCATTATTGTGGTGGGCAGAGTATAGACTTTTTAAATTCTAGAACAGAATCAGATGAGCTGCTTCCTTATAAGTAAGTAAATCACATACTACATGATTTAAATTACTCAAAACTCCACAGGCTTCTGCTGAGATTAAGCCCTTATTGTATAGACAAGTAGCAAGAGATAATACCCCTTCTTAAGAATTTACGATTTACATGAGCAAAATATTAAAGGCTATCAGCAGTGAAACTATTCCCATTTTTCATATAGGAAGCTATGGCAGGGGGAGCTGAGGGGGTCTGATCTTAATTTCCTCTCACTGAAGTTCATCCATGTCTTTAAAAGCATCCAGTTTTATATGACCTCATCAAAAGTCATCCAGGGTGCTCTTAGGAGGACTGGGGGATAATCCCCTGTCCTGGATGTTATGGAAATGCAGTTGCTGCAGTGCCCCAGCTGAGATGGGAGCCCTAGGAAACACCAGCTGCAATGGGAATTGTCAGGACTCGCTCACTCGGGTCCAGAACGTATCATCTATGGATAGATGATTCATCTATGGATAGGAGAAGCAGAGATACAGTCCTTCTGTAATCACATTTCTTTATTCATCCAGGCTGGCCTATTTGCTCCTTCTCTTTCCCAGTAACTCCCCGCTTGCTTCACAGAAATTCCAAGGGCAGCCTCAGCTCATCAGGGGTTCTGATTTCTGAAGTTACTTCACTACTTACCATGGGATCCATAACTTTAGAAACCTATGATAGAAGTCTCTAAACCTCATCTAGGCACGAAAGTTCTCTTCATAGTCGGTAGAGAGAAGTGGGCATCTGGATGACTTATATGATCTGTTTCTCACCTCATCTATTTTGCAATCTGACAAATCTTTCTCTGAAAGCACTGATTTCTCTCCTCTCATCATTAACTGGGTCTAGGCATTTGGTCAGAGATATCCATAATTATGCAAAAAAATCCCACCTGCAAATCTTGGAAAGAATGTGCCCTAAGGCTTTCAAGACCTCCAGCTGACATCTAAATATACCAAAATACCTTTTAAAATCCAGACCTTGATGCCCAAAGGCTCCCCTCTGCCCCTCTCTGGTCTCCCCAAAGCTGTATGCATTTCAGAGATCAAGACACCATGACAAAACCAGCTCCCTTTCCAGCTTTTCTGCTAGTTGTGGGAGAGGGCTTCTGGGTTAGGTCAGCAAGCTGCCTGGCTTTAAAGCTGACTTTGAACCCACCAAGCCCCCAGCCAGAAGTTCTTCCTGAGCCTGAGCTGAAAGCAGATCTGGAGGGCAGCAGGGTCTCCCATTTCTCTGCTGGAGCTGCCACATCAAACCTGTGCGTGATCACACTCGTCGAGCAGTGAAAAAGCTGCAGAAAGCCTCTTTCTTTATCATGTTGCCTTCTTTGATCATGTTTCTCCCATGCATTTGGAGGCAAGTACAAGAAATATTGCAAAGAGACTGTCCAGGGGCTGAATGGCTGAAGGTTTCCGTGGGACTGATACTCCCAGCCCAGGCAAAGTTCGTATGCAGAGCTTGCTGACAAGGAGAGATGCAGCCAGCTGCTCTGTAACTCTGAAACAGGCAGGGGAAAAAAATTATCTTTGTATTTTTTATGCCTAATTTAATGGAGCAACCTTCTGCTCTGCTCCTCTGGAAGTCAATGATACATCCATGGTATCACTGGATCAGCAATAACTGTTATGAAAGTGAACTTCTACGCTATTTTTAAGAGCTGAATCAGCTGCTTTGCTATTTCATTCCAAATGTCAGGAGCAAGTTATCCTGGAGCAATAATCTCAAGAGCACCAGTCCCCACATGCATTTCACAGAAACCAGAGGTTCAAAACAAGCTGGAAAGGAGAGCTGGGATCCCCAGATAAAACAATAAAAGCCCATCAACATCAGTAAAGGGTAGAATACTATTCCTAAGACTAAAATCCCAGAGGGCCAAATTGCTAAGATTATAGAAGTGCAGGACTTACTAACAGAGCAGTATGAAATTATACTCCCTTCTAGATGTAATTATTGGACACATTTGCATAATTTGCCTAGTAAACACCCAATTACAATCTGCAACAACAGAAGCGTCTCTCCTACTCCAAGGCCACGTTTCCACAGCAAGAACGGGCAAAAGAGGTATCACATCCAGTCTCACTCCATCACTCCCTTTTCAGTACTATGGACATCTCAGAACCAGCCTGCAGACCAGCCTGCCTGCCTGAGCATGCCTGAGAAAGCGTTCTTCAAGACAGCTGCTCTTAGTCTCGGAAGCTCCAGAGGGTACACTCCAGCAACGCCTCCAGCCATCATTACAAATTTATTGTCTACACAATCAACAAGAACTGCTTGGCATGCAAGTTAAATCCTAACCCCATTAAATAGGTCATTATCTTCTTGCAGGATCGTGAGAATATTAAGGCCTCAAGGAAACAGAAGCACCATCACTAATTTGCGGGTCAGGAATAAAACCCTTCACTTCCAAAAACACCACGTGCTTCAATCTCCCTTCTGCTCTCAGCGGTACTACGTAAGTACTCATAACAAGGGGAAAGGCAGCATGCATACGAGGTGGTCGATCACCTCCTTTCTCTCCTGCTCAGCAAATCTTACACTCCTGCACCCAAAGGGATTAAAAAACAGGAAACCCAGATAATACCGAAGCTGTAAGCTCCATGCGGATATATCCAGCTATCCCATACAAATGCCACATGGTTTCAAACTTTCAACTTCAAGAAAAAATGTCAGGAAGCGTAGAGGAATTGCTGCGGGCATTACTGAAATATTCACTCTCAAAGCAGGATAATCATGAAGAAAGCAAGAAAAACAGCAAGTCAGACATTCCGCCTAAGAGAAAACAAAGACATCTTTGTATGACCCCTCTCTCACATGCAAAGGCAGTAAATGCGCTGCTTTGATAAGCACAGGTGGGTTTCACGTGCCTGGTGGATACCACATGCTAATGAAAGCAAATTATATCATGCAACTTGAGGCACTTCTATAGTAAAGGCTGCAAACTAAACCAGAAATATTCAAAACACAAAAAGAGGTTTAGACCTACAGAGCTTGACTGGGTTTATTTTAGCCTGCTGAGAACAAGAGTAAATTAGCCTCACTGAGCGCCAGGGTGCCGCGGCTGGATGGCTACTCCTCCCTGAGATGGTTCATCAAAAGCTGTGCTAGGGACTTCTTCACTGCCAGCATAGGTAACTATATACTGCCTGATCTCATGTATAGCAAGTAAAATAATAGCTGCTGCCACCTGTCCCTGCTCCCAGAGGGTTAATAGCTTTCTCAGCCATAGGAGCTTTACTCCTCAGCATCTTATCTGACCTAATCAAGCAGGTAGTGCCCTTTCCTTAAAGAAGTCAGCATGGGTGCAGTGTTGACAGCTGCACCTGACCTCATCTCAGAGATGGGCAACATGAATGCTTATGGTTTCTACTTGGTAGAGCCACGTCCCATCAGTATTCAGAAAAACCGCCCCCAGAAAAACACTAGTCTTGTTCTTAGCTTCCCAGCAACTCTTTGGAGTGCAGTTGCTTGCAGTGGTCACCCAGCTTTCCTTTGGAAATATATTTCGACAGAGGGAAGTGTCAGTCCATGAGCATCCTTTCTTGGAACAGTCAAAGGGTCTGGGAAGGAGAGACAGAAAAATAATGATGCTTTCTGAGAATTTAAGAGATCATTATATAATCCTAATGTGTTATAGACATCATGCAGCATGTGAATGTGATCATTTAAAGCAGTAGTAAATATGTCTTAATATACTCTAATGCCAGTGAAATACATAATATATGCGATGACGCAAATGCTTATGACAGAGAATGCTGGTTTCTTCCTCACTGCCATGTTTCAGACTATCGTAATAGCAGAGGCAAGCAGGGAAATCATCCTGGTACAAAGCCTACAGGGCCACGACTCATACCTGCTTCTCCAGGGCTAATCTGGCCTTCAGTGCAAGCCCTGGGAGCCTTGCAGCCCTAAGAGCAGCCCCGTCCTGGTCACCCACCACCACAGGAGGGGACCCCCTGGGACCGCACCAGGGAAGGACAACCATGTTCTTCCTACCACCTCCTTCCCCTGCACGGAGGAGAAGCGAGTTTCATCCTAGTGGGATGAAGCCTGGAGCAAGAGGTCAGGAGAGAGAGAGTGAAGTCCAGCGGCAGCAGGAAGACAGCAGCGCTGCCGTGAATTATGTGGTCTCTTTTGAACAGCATTATCTGATTCCTAAACACCGGAATGGCGGGTAAGCCTGCTGCAGGTCTGGACGTTCATTTGGGCTGCTCAGGCTGAAGAGCCTGAAGTCCTTGTTTAAACTGGGGCTAAAATAATAATGTGTTTGCAGAGCTATGAGCCTGAGGTAGGAGAGCAGATGATGAGGAAGCGAAGAAGGGCTGATCTGGTGAAGCCTTGAAGGCGGCTGAACGTCCCAGGTCAGTAACCGTGAGTGCAGGCAGATGAGGGATGACCAATTAGCGTTCTCTGATGCAATAAGCTGTGTCAGGAAAGATGCTTCTGCACTGTATTTTCTGTACCCAAAATCTACAGTTGTGTGCACTGGCTAAACTCCTACTTTGTGGTTCAGGGGACAGTCACAGCAGGAGGCTCCCCGAACGCACCGGGACTGGTCGGCCACTGTAAATGTGTAGATATACAACTACGGAGGTACTCATCTTCCTACCACTCCGGTATGAACTTTGCCATTAATCTCCAATGTGCCTCAGTACCTGAGCCATAAATCAACGATCATCTTTTTTTTTCATGCTTTGTTTGCCTGGGTGATTTAGATTAGAAGATTTTCAAAATGATGGTTGCCTTACTTTAAGTGTTCACACAACATCTAGCAACGTAGGGTTGTGGTCTCAGCAGGCAGCTCTCAGCTGACAGTAATACAAAAAAATCACAACAAACCAGAAGGAAGAAATAAGATCAATTTTAGGACGTGCAACTATAGTTTTAATATAGAAAAATTGGTTGAAAGCAAACTCAGTTTCTTTACTGAACAGAAAAATAAAATAAACGGCAGGCTTGGAAAAAATGAAGAAAATGTCTTTAAAGAATCAGATTCATTGTCTTATCCTTTTTTTTTAAGCACTAATAGTGGAAAACTGTGCAATCTTTTAAAAACAGAGTTATGTATACCCAAAAAAGTGGCTGTCCTGTAAGAAAATTAAAATTATGCATCTCATTCTACAGCAGAAAAGAAATAAATGATGTCAATATTTGTAATGATGATGGATTTTAAAAAGAAAATTATTAATCAACTCTACTAAAATACATTTAAGAAATTTTCCTCTTTCTTGCAAATAACCAAGAACAATACTAACTTAAACAGAGACACTCCTAACTTTTGCCAATTCATTCTGAAGTTGGAGTCACAATATGATTTTCACTGTAAAAAATTAAATACATTCATTGCAAATAGCTAGTTTTTCCAGAGTCAATGAAATGCTTCAGAAATATCAGCACAAAGAAAACAAAACCAAAAATGGTAATAAAAATGAATCAACTGAATCAAAAAAATTATTAGCAGCAACTTTTATTGTCCAAAGGGGTAAAACATAGTTCCCTTGATTTAATATTTTGGCCAGCATTGGAGATAGGAGCCATAGTCATTAGGCCAGGCAACGATAACAACAATATTAACAGATAACTCATATTTACGTCAATTCACTGACTGTGCCTCGAGAAAAGTCTAATACGATTCTCCTCTCTGCAATTCAGTGTTGACATCAGCACTTCGATGGACGGTTTCCAAAGGACACATAAACCACCTCACTTTGAGAAAAAAAAGTCTCTCCGGCAATTTTGTTTGCACAAAATAAACGCAAGATCCTTTCCCACTGTCCATTAGCAGACGTTTTCTGGGGGGAAGAGCGGGAGCTGAACGTTTGCGGGGCTCACGGGATGGCCCCGGAGGTCACCGTCTGGGCTGCTGAAAAGCAGTAACAAACCAGAGGCCAAACTCTGCTTGGGTTGCAGTGAGTAAAGTGCTCTCAACTTTCATATGGCAGCATGTATTGGAGCAGATTCGAGGGAGATGATGTTGGATCAAAGGATTCAGCCTGCAATAAATAAAAATTACACAAGCCTTTTCTCCTCTGTAAAACGGCAATTCAAAGCTCGTCTCAATGAAAACGACTTTTGATCTCGGTTATTTGACTGGATTTGAGCTGGTAGGTTTTATGCAGAGTTTGCATTTAAGATCTGTAGTGCTACTTGTGGAAGCTGGGAATGTTTCTAGGCTAATGGGGGCACATACAATACTTGATATAGAAAATATCTATGTATAGCAGTTATAGGAAATACTACGGGTCCATTATTTCCCAATGGAGATGTTAATATGAACCATTAAGCAACACATTGATTTAATGTTAGCAGAGAGTTCTCATTTTCAGTATTGCTGTAGGATTTTGGAACAAAGAATTGCTAAGAGATATCACAGCACAGAAAGATTATTATAAGGTGCTTTTAACACAAACTTCTGCCAGAAATGGTGTTTAACATGAGACACATTGCATATATTTCTTTACATTGATTTCACCTGTCTGCTGCTTCTATGTTCATTCCAAGATATTACGCATATAAACCATACTTTTTAAATGAACTCCCTTGTTTGTGATTGCTGTGCACAGATTCATGAAGGACATTACAAATATATATTAACTGGTGCCTGTGTGGTTCTCTTAGTAGTCAATTTTTAAAGCACTGTGTTATTGAGCTATAAATTCTCCCACAACAGAAATTGTAGGTTCTGAAAGATTTCCTGTGGGACACTTTTAGCTTTTGCCTGATGAAGTTAATAAATAAGGTAACTAATAGTCAAATAAGGTAAGTAGTAGTCAAGAGGAGAATGCATTTGAATGGAAGTATTGCACTAATAGGCCCCTCATTGAATGGCAAAGACTCGTTAGATGTTAGGAGCTTCATTCATGCTTGCAGGTACCAGTGTAACCTTCTCCAGCCACAGCCTGTTCCCCATCCCCTGTTCAGTATCTGACCAAAGACACACGAGGCTGGAGAGCAACAAAATAAGTTCTCTGGAAGGAGAAGACATCTGGATTTCTCTGGGCAGCAGGATCGGTATTTACCTGACCAATACGCCACCGTCCTGAATGGTCCTGCAAGCAATTAAGAAGGACACAGCTGGGTGAGCACCACAGCTGGTGACTGACCACATGTCCCAGTGCCCTCAATAGCCTCAGGAGGAGAGCAGGTCCGGTGCTCCAAATCAGCTCTGGAATTGTTGCATCCCAAGGCATCTCTTTTAGTGCATTTGCAGGATCTTTGTATTTTAAAAGCACAAAAATTGGCTGCTGCCATACATCAGGAAAATGCTCATGCTGTCACTCTGTCAGGACCCCATTTTGGTCACATCCACACTGAGGTGGGCTCGCGGGCTGCTGTTCTGCCTTGAGAGAGCCCAGCATAGCATCCTCCCCACTCCCCTCGCCCTGCTGAGGACTGAAATGGGCATTCGGCCCCGGGGACAGGGCAAGCCCGAGCACAGCACCGCTGGGATGTGGGGTTTGCACTGCTGCTTAGGCGGCACAGCCCACCCGTGACCGTGAGACACAAGAAGTGCCACCACCACCGGGATTCTCTGGTGCCTGATAAGGACTGAGCCCTCACTGGTTTCTCTGAATCCTTGAAAGGACGTTGTCTGAGAAAGTCAAGCCATTTCAATTTTTTTCTAATATGAAACATTTCCATTTTATATTTATCGGAAATTTGCTTCAGATGTTTCCAAACCAATAAAATCCAAAGTCATGCTAAGTGCAAATGAAACTTTTGCTGCAAATCAAACAAAAAAGTTTTCATCAAACCTCATATCATTTTAGCTTTTTTCAATTTATTGATTTTTTCACATAAAAACTTCCATTCACTCCTTATATTTTTGTTGGGTTTTGTTGCTAAAAACCACAAATATCACAATTCCAATTTGCAGATCTGATTAAACACATATAGGAAGGAAAAAAATTATCATTTACACCAAGTAATGACAGGTCAAATCTATACTTTGTTAGAATATATATTTTAATCTTTTAAACCTTTAAGTCAATTCACTTTTTTGGTCTTAAAAGGATGAATTCCATGCAAGAATGAGTGCTTGGAAACGCGGCTGTGGTATTTCTTCTAAGACAGTTCAGTATATGACCTGGGTACTCACCTTGAGATTTGCAATCAAAAACAGATGCCAGGAGCCAGATTATGAGCCCAGCCACCGTGGAGCAAAGCTGAAACCAAAAGGAAGGACCTCCTGAGTGACTGGGGCTGGAATCTCCCTGTCACTTTAGGTTTTTTTCACCATGTGCACTGTTTCCATTTGCTGGAATTGATTGGCATTTGCTGACAGCTTTGCTGGAACAGATCAGCAGAAACAGGTGAGATTTCTGAGGAAAGGTGAGAGACAAATTAAATAAAGAATAACGCCTGTAAGAGCAATGAAAACCTTTCATCTTCCCTCATTGAATGTATTTTTTAAGATGTTAATGTATCTTCTCCAAAGAAGTGTGAGTTTCAAGAAAATTAGGTATTATAGGACTGAGATTTAAAATAGTATCTATGTGTTAATATTATCATTGTTCAAACTGAAAATTCTGCTGTAGTCTGACTTGATAAATAAATCAAACAACTATGTTAAAGCATGAGCACAAACACTCAGGATATACTAATTTTCACTTCCACTTTCCAAGCCTCTTACACATGTGCCAAGTTATTCAACCTCAGTGGAATCTGTCAAGAAGTATGCATTTTGTCCTTATCCTCTGCATTAGAGAAGTGCTAGAAGTCATGAGCAGAGACAGGGCGTGCGTGGTGCGGGGCGGTACAGAGAGTATGAAACTGTCTGAACTTCAAAGAGCTGCAACTCATTGAGAAATGACACAGCTAATGAGATGATACAAACCTTGTCTGACTTCGACACCTCCATAGCAGTCATCTGTCTGAGTAGGTTAAAGCCCCTAATTCAGGCAGATGATATTCCCCTCTGCATGCTTCAAAAGCGCCTTCCCGTGTTTATAGAAATTTAAGCAGGAGCATGTGTCCGAGTGAGTGTTTTCTCCGCAAATTCTGCACATTCCTCCTCCCCAGCTAAGCCCTTAATGAAACCTTATTACATATAAATTAATCTCGGCTAGGTGTTATTTGAGGTAACAGCTGGACAATATGATCCATTTCTATGGCACCCTAAAAAGATTGGCTTATTTAGAAGAAAATTGTATCCTTGTTATCTTTGTCAGTTGACAGGTCTAAGGAGCTGCTTCTCCAACAAAAGTGCTTCAGTGACATGTTTAAGGGTCATGAGCACAGTATGGTGGAGGAAACATTTGCTATCACAGCCTCTAGTGCATTAAGACCTTGCACTCAACAGTAGATTACTATCTTCATATCTTCAATTTCACCCTGCTCAACAATACTTAGTTCACTTCCAAGTCAGAAAACAAAATCTAATTTATATGAAAATAAACACTGCTATCACCTTAGCTCATGTTGGAGCCTGCCATGGACACAAAATTGCACAGAATTGTTGTTATTATTAGATATAATTGATAGATATGGGATCAAAATAGCTACCTTATTTGAGAACTTTCTGGTCAGTGATGACTCCACTTACTATCTTAATATCCTAATGTAAGTCTTAGCAGCACTGATTTCATATTTCTGGTCTGAACTTGGCACACATTCATTCTATTGCAGAAATACAGGGGAAGACATTTGACTTCCTAGATCAGTGGATATGGACCTGCAAGGTCAGAATATTGGGCTATGTATTTATTGGATTAGCAATTCTGCAAAGTCATCTTAAGAAATGCAGAGAAACGTTTCTATCTCACTTGGCTTGATGCCTTGCTATTCACAAAAACTGAATTCATGACCCTTTCATTTAAAGGCTGCCTATACAAGCAACATCCTTCTATCTCAGTTTCTGAAAACAATAGAAACACATTGTCTAGGATGGGTTTCTCTTGCATGTGTACAGAAATCACTTTGGAGTTTGCCAGCCTTTCCTATGCTGCACAATGTCTCAGTTCACCATAAATCCCAAAGTTTTAACATTACCATGCAGGAGTAGGATGCTTTTAATCAGTAATGAATCCAATCAAGTTGGGAATCGTTGTAGCATATGGCTTTGAACAGTAACAATACTAATACACACAGATCAGGATTGAACTTCTGGAGAGCAAAAAGGGTGAATTGTGGATAAGTGATAAGAAGAAGGAGGCAACTTATGAGGTATGTTCAAACAGAGGTTCTTGCTGTCTAGCTCAACGTGGGATATGTCACCTCCTGGAGATGCCCATCTCTCTCAGTTTTTGAAAAGCTTATATGCCTTGTCTGGACTAGATGCCTGATTTTAGACAGCTAAACTTAGCTGGGATGATCCCCACCCTTAATGAAGGGTAATATCTTACATAAAGAGACATGGAAACAGGAGGGATTGATCATGCGTTTGTCTACATTTAGAAACAGACTAAACATACCACCTTCGGTGCAGTAACAGCTGGCATGGGTGCAGACAAGTAAGAAGATTAATAAAATGTTATCATCTGGTATTTAGCAGTTTTCATCAAGGACAGTGTTTAATATTTTGATTAGGTAATGAATAGTCCTAGAGTTTATAAAAGAAAACAGGGCTTTCTTGATTGATCCATCTATCCATCCACCAGTCAGCTCAAGTGAGCTCCATCAGTCCATAGGTTGGTGAAGCTGGAAGTGACGGGAATTCACCCACTGTGATGCAAAAATCTGGGATATAAAAGAGCATGCTTCAGTACCTCAGCTCTAGCTATAAGGAGTTAAGATGAGTATAAAGCATGAATGATTATCACCAAACTTACTTCAGAATTCATAATGAGCAATTGTTGGAGACAGGATGTTGGCTTTGGACAGACCATGAACTATTCACACAGTAAATGCTCCAAAGTGAAAATAAATGCTGAGCTTCACAGCAGCATTTTTCATCCTGAAAGTGTTTAAATATCACACTTTAAATTTTCTCTACTTGAAATCAATGACAAAGGTCTTGCTGTGTTCTGTTGGAGCGGAATGGGGACTGTCATCTGATAGATCTCCAAATTACTCTGCAAAGTAAGCCAAAGCTATTTCCCAGTTCTGAAATAAATGCTACTGAGCTTCAGAGTATGTGATGCTCTAATCACATAAGACCATTGAACTTATTCAATTTATTGATGGATTTAGGAAGTGACTGGATCATTTGGTGTAGACACCTGGAGAAGATACATAGCTGGTAAAGGGGAAGTTCTGCATTTTTGCTGACAAAAACATAGAAAGATCAAGTGACTAAAAGATGAAGTTAGAGAAGTTTCACCTTGAAATCAGATGCTATTTCCCAGCATTGATAGTGATTAGACTTTGGATCACATTACCAAAAAAGGTGATGGCTTTACCAGTCTGGTTTCATCCCACCTCACTTTAGGCATTGAAATGAGACACTCATAGAGAAGCAGTTGTTCTCAGCTCGGAGTCAATGGGGACACCGGAGTTCTTCTAGAGAGCAACTCACACGAGAAGTAGTCTGAGCCATCCTCTAAAAGTGCCTTCCATTGATTGTAAAGAGAGCTCAGGTCTGAGATCAGGCAACCACACTGCTAATTTGGAGATCTCACTTAGGCTGGGACAGAACCAATCCAGTAACAATGGTGTTCTCATGCAGCAAAAATATAATTCTATCAAAAAAGATTGATGAGTTTCTGGTAAAAATACATGCTTGTGGGTAGAAGGGAGCAGAGAGAAAGCCAGATGACGATGGTCCTTCCTAGAGAGGTGTGTCTATGGTCAGTCACCTACTTTCTCAACAAATTGCCCTTGATATCTCAATAATATTCATGCCTCTCCATTGATGTCCTGAGTATACTAAAATACAACATTTCTGGGCCTCAGCCTGCTGCTTGCAGGAGTGAGGTATGTTTTTCCTCACAGAATAGTTGACTTGAGATACGCAGTTATTTTTCTCCCCTTCTTTGATGCATCACAAATTTATCCCTGCAAGACAGAGAATATTGTTACTCATGTTCAAACCAATGCTGAGGTTTGGGAAAGAAAAGTCCTTTATGCCAGGTTGGGAGAAACCTTGGGAAACTTCTGCTTTTTTCTGCAACAGGGGTTGAATCAGCAGAGCATCTTCTGATGATTCTGCAAGAGCTTTGAGCACAGTCTTCCCTTTCCTGCTTAGAGAAGTTTTTCCTCCTGAGTTCTGATGTGCTTCATCTTCTCCTTGCACTGGGGAGATTTTGGACTGCAACATAGGCCTTCAAGGCAGAGGTGAGCTTCATGAGCTCACCTGTAGAGAAACAAAGTTTTGCTCAGCTCACTGTATCAAGGGTTGGCTAATTTGGGGGTTTGTTTTATCTTCAGAGTCCTGTTCTCAGACTTCAACCTTATTCATATGGATAGGTAGTTATCTGTGTTAATAAGCAGTAATGTGGTGGGTTGACCTTGGCTGGATGCCAGGTGCCCATCAAAGCTGCTCTATCACTCCCCTCCTCAGGTGCACAGGGGGGAGAAAAATATAATGAAAGGCTCGTGGGTCAAGATAAGGGCAGGGAGATCACTCAGCAATTACTGTCACGGGCAAAACAGACTTGAATCAGGGAAATTAATTTAATTTATTACCAATCAAATCAGAGTAGGGTAATAAGAAGTAAAAACCAAATCTTAAAACACCTTCCCCCCACCCCTCCCTTCTTCCTGGGCTCAACTTCACTCCTGATTTCTATACCTCCTCCCCCCCAAGTGGCGCAGAAGGACGGGAAATGGTTCAGGATGGGAAATTATGGTCAGTTCATCACACGTTGTCTCTGCCACTCCTTCCTCCTCAGGGGGAGGACTCCTCACACTCTTCCCCTGCTCCAGCGTGGGGCCCCTCCCACGGGAGACAGTCCTCCACCAACTTCTCCAATGTGAGTCCTTCCCATGGGCTGCAGTTCTTCACGAACTTCTCCAGTGTGGGTCCCTTCCATGGGGTACAGTCCTTCAGGAACCCACAGGGTCACAAGTCCTGCCAGCAAACCTGCTCCAGCGTGGGCTTCCCACAGGGTCACAGCCTCCTTCGGGCATCTCCCTGCTCTGGCGTGGGGTCCTCCAGGGGCTGCAGGTGGATATCCGCTCCACTGTGGACCTCCATGGGCTGCAGGGGCACAGCCTGCCTTCACCACGGGCTGCAGGGGAATCTCTGCTCCGGCGCCTGGAGCACCTCCTCCCCTCCTTCTTCACTGACCTTGGTGTCTGCAGGGCTGTTCCTCTCACATATTCTCACTCCTCTCTCCTGCTGTTGTTGCCCAGGTTTTTTTCCCCTTCTTAAATACGTTATCCCAGAGGCGCTACCACCATCACTGATGGGCTTGGTCTTGGCCAGCGGTGGGTCCCTCTTGGAGCCGGCTGGCATTGGCTCTATCGGACATGGGGGAAGCTTCTAGCAGCTCCTCACAGAAACCACCCCTGTAGTCCCTCCCCGCTACCAAAACCTTGCCATGCAAACCCAATCAAGTAATAACATATGAGGGGAGGCATAGAGTCCTTTCTTCTGTACTGAAAGAGTGATAACCTCCATCAAAGCAAATAATAGCTCCAAAAGGGACCAGTTATTAATGGGTCAGAAGAGCACAGAAGAAATATGGGATTAGTTCACATTTACAGTCTGTTTCTGCAAACTCAAGCTGTGTGCATACAGATCATAAAAACCTAGCTCTCCTGTTTATAACCTCAGTTCCCTTCCTTCTGGTTGTCTGGCTCCTTCTGAACTCTCTGCCTCATATTTCCAATTTTTTAGGAGATTTCCCAACATACCATCCTGGCAAATGACCTCAGGTGAGCTATGAAATAGTGGTTTTGCATGAAATTCTCATTTACTTCTACTGGTGTCAAAGTTAAATATCTAGTATCAGCAAGTAACCCTCCTTGTTGAGAAGACAATGGGAAGACCTAGCTTACATCCTTACCTGAGGTGACATTAATAACCCCTCTGCCAATGCCTCTCTCTCTCTCCATCGGCTATAGAGGCAGCCTAGCTTGGACCAGCTGACTTTCACATAGCTGAAGTTAGGTTACACTAATCCTAATCTTTTGACACTCAAGGGTTTATAAAGCTTCACAAACAGCCTGTACATGGGACAGTTTATACCTTTTTCTCACTTTGCAAGCAAAGTGTGATTAGTCACTTTTGAACCCCACATGACCAATGAGACTTGAAACCCACCAGAGAAATACCAAAAGTCCTTATGGTCCTATCAAAACAAATCAGGAAGACTTTTTAAGAAGCAAAGTAAAGCCTGCTTGTATAGTGCCTGTGCAGATTAGGGAACATGATGTAGTACTGCGGATAGTTTAATATACCATGAGCATTTTAATAATTTCAGTAAACAGAACCAAATCAAGATCTGGGCAACTTAAATTTCAGGGTTCATCCTCATCCTCAGACACCCAAAAATATTTTGACTTTTTGGTAGTTCCTTTAAAAATTAAGAAGCAAAAGAAGATGAAAGTTCTTATACCAGAGAGATAAAGTTGCAAAATCACCTAAAAATCCTCAAGTCAGTGAGAATAGGAGTAGGCCAGAAGAAAGGGAGAAAAATAAAACAAACAGCAAAGGAGACCTTGCTCGTTGTGTCTTTCACAGTGCTATCATTTTCACAGTAGAATGAATCCTTTAGAAACTGTGTCTTTCTATTATGCGTCAACAGGGAAGTTAAAAAGCATTTTTATCAACAATATATCTCAGTGGTGCACTCAAGGAGCAGCTAAAAGCTCCTTTGAACAGTAAAAAGGCGAAGTTAAGCACCAAGTGCAAAATGTTTCCTGCAATACAAGGCGTCTCTGCAAACTAGCCCAAAGCCAAGCTCTGAAGTTCCGCCATGCCAATTCACATACACACACACACCCCTCCCAAAATAAAGGATTAGGGGACCAACTACCATCACTGTCTCTAGATCCTTTATTAAGTGATACAAATCAGTGGCTTCCCCACTGTCACCTAATTGGCTTTTTGGAATACTTTTTGCAATAGGACCTGTACATTAGTCCCAGTGTAAGGTTGCCAGTTTGGATATGAGCTGCTTTCCATTCCCCTGACACTAAAGAAAACAAGCTGGGAGGCAGATATGCTGAGATCTGTCTTCACTTTGCTGTTGGCGAAGAGTAAAATCCTGGCCCCAGTAGGGTTAGAGGTATTTTTAACATTGACTTAAATGGAGCTAGGATTTCATGAACAGAAAGGCACTTATCAAACTCTTTCTTCTTGAAATGGAAATATCCTCCATTCATCCCCAAGGATGGTAATCCTACTGGAAAACCCCCAGGAGGCCTGGGTAGCGGTGCTGCACAGGAAAGCAAGGCAAAAAGGGGAGTTCATAACTAAGATTGTACCGCTGCCATCCAAGGAAGAAAATACAAATTTCAACTGTGGAAGCTTTACATATAAAAGCAGCCATTCAAATGCAATCTTCATTACATAGATATGATCCACTTGAAGGAAGCAGCATAGGGTGCTGTATGACAGTGTCACCGCTTATGTCCACATTTAAAGAACGTTTGGTGGAGATTTTCAAGTAAAAGATGACTGTTTCAATTCACTGGGCTACCTTTTAGAAAAAAAGAAAATTGCTTCTCTTGAAAGCTACATGCATTTTATAGGTTAAGAAATGCATTTTTAAGGAAATTATATTTTAGTGTAAGTTTATTATAATTCATTGTGTTCCTGTTTGTAAGGCATTTATGTAATACTTTAATCTCTTGGTGTCTTAACACGCTTAAAATATTGACAAGCTCTGTGACCTAGTTCCATTTACAGGATGTAATGCTGTAATTCTAAAGCAGGAATCAGCATAGAAAATTTCATCTTGTTTCAAATGAGCAACTGAAAATAGGTATTATAAGAAGGAGGACCAGATAAGCATGGTAACAGGCGGGTGATTAGTACAAGTGCCTGAAATCAAGGAGTGAAACATTAGCCCAGTAACCTGAAAGGTTCCTCAGAAACACTGCCATGTAACTTCAAATTTTCTAGTCCCCAGAAAGGATGAGCAGCTGGGAAAATCTACGTAACTCCAGCCAGTTCAAGCTTCCTAGAGACTTGCAGCAACGGAAAGTCTGTTCCTGAATACCACAGGTGCTCTAAAATAAAACCACTGCTTTGGAAACATCCCTGCCTGAAATCCTGAAAATGGATTAGCACTGGTATGAGGGTTTGAATACAGGGATTTTTTTGAGAATTTGTGGAAATAATGCAACTAAGTCCAAGCACTCCTACGATCACTGGAAAGCTCAAGGCAGATGCTCACTTTGGAGAACTTGCAGATGAAGGAAAAAACTTAGGATAGCTAGGGTGGGAATCAAGACTGACACTTCTACGGAGGTGTCTATAGACAGGTATCTATTAACATTGGAAGTGTCTAAGCAACTTTTATCATCAGCACAGATCTCAGCTCCTTTGCTTAAACATAGCTATCCAGCACCATTTGAGACATATATGGGTATCCAAGACATTCCCACAGGTCTGCCAGATATGTGAAAGGACACACAGGAGACTGAAGCCTGCCTGGAGACTTTGCTCTTGCCCTCAGTACTAGTGTGTGGGCCGTTGAGACAAGTCTGCAGCAGAGCTGCAGGCATTCGTATGCAGGTGCCTGTTAATCCAGCCAGCCTTCGGCAATCGAAAGCCTAGGGACTTTTCAGAAGGCAAGTCACCCGATGTGCATGAGGAGGGGATGAACTGGAGGTGCCTCTTTTCTACGGAAATGAAATGTCCACTCACGTGTGACAGGACCTATGGCAGACCTGAGTCCTTCTGGACCGGGAGCTGAACTAGAGCATTTCACCTAGTAATAGACACCATGTAACCAACGTAACCAAGCCTTACGTGTGTAGCCCTCAAACTATCGAATTTAAGTGAGTTGGATCTCTCCCCTGGAGTTCAATGAGATTAGCCGTACTCGACAGATGAGGTGTTCATTTCATTTTATATCAGTCGCATTCCTTGATATTCACTCAGGCCCTCATAAATCAAGCAGAGCCTGTCCCCTACTCCGTTTATGATGACAACGGGCACGCTCTCTCCGTGTAATATTAACCAGTGCTATGAAATACCACAGCACTACTAAACTATCTTACTTCCACAGTCAGGTGGTCATCTCCAAGCTGCCTATTTAGATTGAGATCCAGATCTGTCCAGTTCCCAATCTGTACCTAGGATTAATTTTGGAGGGTACTTTTTTGGCCCAGGCTAGAAGTATATCAGGGACCATTTGAATAATTCAGCAGCACAGACCATCACACTCCATAGCCCAGGATTGTGCCCTGAAGCCTTTTAATCTTCTGGTACAGATATGCCCTTGAGTCCCAACTGTGATCTATAGCAGTCCCACATGCTCATAGTTTTGCCCCCTACTCAAAAGCACACACTTACCTTGGAGTCTCTGGCAAGTACTGGAGCTGAATAAATGTATTTGCTCTCTTTTTTATATGTTGTGCTGTAAGAGAAAATAAAGTTGTAAAGCTGTCATAGCTTGTTGAAGAAGCATGCCAATAGCTGGCTCATTTTCAGCAAAACTCACTTCCTGGTATTCAATTAAAAAAAGAAAATTACTGCATTTCAAATGCACTCTATTTTAGAATTTCATAAGCAGCCTCAAATTCTGTGGCAGTCATGAAATTTGCTTTCCTTATTCAGATATTCCAGTATATTCTGTTCCACAATAAATTCATTAGGTATTTTTTCCATATCCTGTCCAAGTGAATTCCACTGTGCAGCTGAGCTTTATCTATCTGGAAATGCTCTTTCATCCAAAACACTTAAACGTGTATAATTTTAAATACTGAGGAATATTCACTGATTTCAGTAGGATTCTTTATATGTTTAAAATTATGTGTGTGCTGAAACACTTTGTTGAAAATAGGGCCAAATCTCTATCACCAGTATTCTTTTTCCTGTGGACCATAATTCCGTATTTTACCATGGGCCATATTTTATGTCTGCTCACACTTCAAATCAGTTTATCTCCAGCCTGCTATTCACAATCTTTGTCACATTACAAAAATCTGCTACCATCCCACTTCAGAAAGCATGCCTCCCATTTCTTAGTGTTATTAAGCATAATTAAGTATTATTTAGGCCAGGAAACTGATCTAAAAGCAACAATTCTTTACCTTTTCTATGTTAGTCTCCTATTAGTATATCACTCATAAATGCAACTCAAGTCTGGCATGAATAAATAAGCAACATTTTCTCAGTCTCTTGTTCTTGGGCGACAATCTCTCCTTTTGAGTAACACAGCCCAAACTACTTATCTATTGTGTCACAACTTGTAGCTGTCTTAACTTGCAGCAAAGCTGTGAAGCTCAGGTAGAATATGACTTCCTCACAAAGATTTTCTATTCTCTCTGAGTTTTCATATTCCAATGGGAGGTTAGAAATAAGCCTGAAAAATTCTCAACCACAATATGATGAAATATTTCTCTCTGAACATATGCCTACCAGAAGTACAACTGCAAAAACAAACCATAGTTCATTAAAACAACTGTAGTGTCAGTTATCTCATGAAACAGACATTATGAAAGCAGGATCTCATCCATTGTTTTTTTACAATCTATATTAAAGGAGAAATACCACTTTATTTTTTATGTTTCATTTTGTCTGTAAAATTTTTACCGAATCTGGCTACTATCACAGAATCATAGAATGCCTGAGGTTGGAAGGGAACTGTGGAAGTAATCCGGTCCAACCACCCTGCTCCAGCAGGGACACCTAGAGACCGTTCCCCAGGACCATGTCCAGATAGGTTCTGAATATCTCCAAGGATGGAGAGTCCACAACCTCTCTGGGCAACCTGTTCCAGTGCTTGGCCACCCTCACAATAAATAAGTGTTTCCTGTTGTACAGATGCCACCTCCTGTGTTTCGGTTTGTGCCCATTATCTCTGGTCCTGTCACTGCATTGCTGAAAAGAGTCTGGCTCCGTCCTCTTTGCACCCTCCCTTCAGCTATTTCTATACATTGATGAGAGCCTCCCTGAACCTTCTCTTCTACAGGCCGAACAGTCCTAGCTCTCTCAGCCTTTCCTCATAGAAGAGATGTTCCATCTTTGTGGCTCTTTGTTGGATTCTTTCCAGTATGTCTATGTCTCTCTTGTACTGAGGAGCCCAGAACTGGATACAGCACTCCAGGTGTGGCCTCACCAGTGCTGAGTAAAGGAGAAGGATCACCTCCCTCGACCTGCTGACAATACTTTGCCTAATGCAGCCTTCTTTGTCGCAAGAAAAAAATCCTGGCTCATTGTTGGCTCATGTTCAATTTGGTGTCCACCAGCATCCCCATGTCCTTTTCTGCCAACTGCTTTCCAGATGGGTGGCCCACAACATGTATTAGTGCATGGTGTTATTCTTCCCCAGGTGCAGGACTTCGAACTTCTCCTTGTTGAACTTCATGAGGTTCCTGTCAGCCCATTTCTCCAGCCTGTTGAGGTCCCTTTGGGTAGCAGCGTGATCCTCTGGCATATCAACCATTCCTCCCAGTTCTGTGTCATCTGCAAACTTGCTGAGAGTATACTCTGGCCCATCATCCAGATCATTGATGAAGAAGTTAAACAACACTGGACCCATTATTGACCCCTGGGGTACCCCGCTAGTTATTGGCCTCTAAGTAGACTTTGTTTCACTGATCACCACCCTCTGGGCCCAGCCCTTCAACCAGTTTTCAATCCACCTTACTTTCTGCTCTCACCCACCTGCAGCCTTGCTGCCTGCAGCCCCCCCAGCAAGTCTCTGGGGCCAGGATGGGACATGGTGGCCCCAGGCAGGGTGCAATGGGGGGATTGGAGCTGTGTCCCCTTAGAGCCGCCCTGTGCAATGTTCCGCCCCCCTCACTGCTTCTGCCCTGTTTGGAGGTTTGAACACCCCAGGAGCAACAAGAGCTTGTCTATGAGGATCTTACTATGTTTGGCAGATGAAATTATGGGGGTGAAGAAAGTGGGAAAAAAGTTTTGTGTATAAAGAACTGGTCCCATAGCTCAATTGGTGAGAATGGAATATCATCTCATTCCATTAACATCAGTAAAATTACTCCTGAGTTTCATGGAGAAGAATCAGGTTTTCAAAACTAACTAGTTACTTTGAATATTTGAGTCTGCTGGAGGTCCTAATTTCAAAAAAAAGTTGAAACATTTTGCTAGTCTATCTTATTCATTGCATTTTATTATGTGGAATCTCAGATTCATGATAATTATTTAATTACATTTAATTAAATACTACCCCATCCTATCTGAGAGCCCCATAGTCAGGAATGACTCAAATATTATCTCCACACTATGACCTTATCAGACAAAATTCAAAGCTGGTCTTGTTGATGCAAATATGTGGAAATTCAAGCTGTGTTCACATTCATAACTGTTGTCACAAGACGTTAGCATTGGAATGCCATTTCTATGGATGCCATTGCCATCCATTCCTACCAATATTGTAATAAATAAAATAAGACATTATTTCCTTATCAGACAAGCAAAATTTTGAGCTAAATGATGAGTTAAATGCTTTTACTTAACTGCATGAATTATTTACTTGGAGTAATATAACTGCCTCTGCTCTCCTGCTTATTTGATGATTTTCTAATTATTTTTCCTAAAACTTTTGTAGCATAATTTTGTTTCATTTCCCCAACATTTGTTTCTCAGGGGCCCATAAGATCCAGCAGCAATTTGAATCAAAATATTTATTAATTATTCTAAGTGTTAAATAATCTTGTTCAGCTCTTATAAATCACTGCCATTCAAGAATCTCAAAGTCTTTAGAAATTATATCATCTCAGTTTAATTTACAGGCAAATGGAGACACAAATAAAGTAACTGGACTCACATTAACCAGTAGGTCTGTGGCAAAGTCAGCAATAGCACCCAGGTCTGCTATATTTCATTGCACAGGCACTTTCACTAAGTTTTCACTTTTTTTAAATTCCCGGGGAATTGTGGACGGCCCCTAAGGACTTCAGCTATGTTATTACGACAGCCCTGCTTAGGTGTGTTGGTCTCAGGAGAGAAGCTTTTGTGTTCCGTGCACTTTCCTGCAGCTTGTATGAGGGCTGTGGACAATTCAGAGGGAGCATTTTTCAGGAGCAATTTTCATTTTTCAGAGAGAGGACAGTACTTATGACAGATGCTACCTAAAAAAGCCTGGCGGAGATAGGTGGAAATGAATACAATTCGAGATTAAGACAACCCAGCATCATGCAAGGACGCCAGCCAATGCATAGCTGGTTTATGTGGCACAAGACAAGACCTCCAGACCTTCTCCGTCTGGAACAACAAATGGGGACAGATAGGATACCTTAGGACATAGCCCCAGTCACGGGTTACCTAAATCTCTCTAGGCTCTGCTGACTGCACTGACTAGCTCTCCACTGACTACAGCACAGCTAAGATACCCAGAGTCTATATACACCTCTACCTAAGCAGCTAAATTTAGGTGTTAAACTTCAAACTGTTTAAATTCAGTTTAAATTTTTAAGTGAATCTCCCACCCATAAAGTCAATGAGACCTGCCCGTCTGAACTTGTATCTCAGATCTAGTGAAGAAGATACAACTTCTTATACAAATCATTTCATTTGGCATGACAACTGCATTGGCAGAAGGTCTAAATGTGACTTCTCTAGTGAAAGGCTTCACAATGATCATGGAACTAGAATTATAGAATACTTTAGGTTGGAAAAGACCTTTAAGATCATTGAGTCCAAACCTAGCACTGCCAAGTCCACCACTAAACCTTGTCCCTAAGCACCTCATCTACACGTCTTTTAAATACTTCCAGGGATGGTGACTCAACCACTCCCCTGGGCAACCTGTTCCAAGGCTTGACAACCCTTTCTGTGAAGACATTTTTCCTAATATCCAATCTAAACCTCCCTTGGCGCAACTTGAGGCCATTTCCTCTCGTCCTATCGCTTGTTGCTTGGCAGAAGAGACCAACACCCACCTCGCTACAACCTCCTTTCAGGTAGTTGTAGAGCGCGATGAGGTCTCCCCTCAGCCTCCTCTTCTCCAGACTAAACAACCCCAGTTCCCTCAGCCGCTCCTCATAAGACTTGTGCTCCAGGCCCTTCACCAGCTTCGTTGCCCTCCTCTGGACACGCTCCAGCACCTCCATGTCCTTCTTGTAGTGAGGGGCCCAAAACTGAACACAGGATTCGAGGTGCGGCCTCACCAGTGCTGAGTACAGTCCTGCTGGCCACACTATTTTTACTACAAACTAGTTCAAATTTGTGCATGTTTCTGGTGGTCTGATATATAGTTTTCCTTCATTAAACACCATAGTTTTTCGTTTACTTTTAATTGTTGAAGTTGTGCTCCAGATGTTCCTAACAGCTGTCAGAAGAATTTGCCATCTCAACACTCATCAAACATATAGAAAAACGGGCTAGAGGGGAAAGAGTTCATCTGCCTATATGCAGACACATGCAATATAAGCATCCACGTCTGAGCTAATCCCTTCCTTTTCTAGGGAGAAAAACAGTTCATAGAGAGCCCCTTGGCAGCCAGATCTAACATTGCAGTTAGTCTTGCTTTGAGCAGAGGGGTGCTCTAGATGACATCCAGACATCAGCTCCAGCCTAATTTTTTCCCAGTTAATTTTTCTGGTTTTTCTCATAAATATGCACTTAATGGCCTGTGACGCATCTGAGCTGTTTTGAACATCTAGGTTAGAAGGAAGGAGCTTAAAAGCACTTGCTTTTCTCCATTGGCTATAAAAGAAGTCTAGAAAATCAGCTCGGATGTAGACTTTTAAATTGAAAATGTATTCATTTGATTAGCAGACTCCTACAGGTATTGTTTGGAGCAGAGGATGGAGAGGCAATATTCTAACTGATCATCTGTTTAGGATGGATATAATTTGGTCTGTATATTTCAATAATATTATATAAAGATAAAAGCAACAGTTAATTTTTTTTTTTAATGACATTCCCACCTATGCCCTAAGTTAGAAATATTGAGACTAAAAGTAGAGGTGGAGCTGATTCTACGGCTCTACATTTCCTGTATAGTCTGGTATTTCAACCTATCAAATCCTATGGCATCAGCCGACTATGTAATGAAGTTCGCCGTTGTGAGAGGCCACTGACATCTGTACTAGTGAACTAATTAGTAACATTGCCTTAATTGGCCCAGTATGACTACAGCCATGCTATTAAATCCTCAATTAATCAAAAAATGTGTAAATGCACCCAAATTGCATATTAGGGGTACTCTACAGTACTCCTCAGCATACACAGGAATCCCATAGGAAAATGTTAGGGGTCCCCATTAAGAGTATTGGACAATCAAGCTCCAACGCTCAGCCCCTGGCATTGTTTAAATTAATAGTCTAGATATAGTTGAAAATATCCCAAGGTTTCCTGCATGAATTATCATTGCAGCTGTAGACAATATCCCTGATTTGTTAGGAAAAGAAGTAACAAGACCTGTGCCACTTTCGTTTTATCTTTGTTGTTATGAAGGCAAGTCTTGGTGTATACTTTGAGCCAAATCTTTCGGTAATTTCAATGAAAAATTTAGTTGTACAGAGCAGTCAGGGGCATAGAGTTTGTATCAGGAAGTTCATTTGCCCAGGATCTTCCAAAGAAAAATTCTTATCTTAAAGCCATAAAATGCATTTTCTGCAAGGAGTATAATTTCTTTACGATATCTGTTATTGAAATAGTCTAAAAACTGGAAGTTTTTGGGTATGCAGTCTATTTGAAGTCATCATGTTTGAACATCCTGTTTCTAAACTGGCTGTCTTAAAAAGTTTAATTGCAAAGGATAGAAGTAAATTAAAGATAAACTTTCAATTACGTTTTAGCTATGTGATGTTATTAGACTCACTGAAAGCAAATTCCAAAATGGCTCAGTGTCTATACTGTTAATTATACTTTGCTCACAAATACGAGCTTAATTGTCCATATCAAATGGCATCGTCACGTTTAATTATGTAAAATATAAAGCATCACTAATTCATGATATGAACTGAGTTCTCCTGAATATAAGAGATGCCATCTCTGGACCAACTACAAAACATGCACATCTGCTAAAGTCAACAATGTCGTTTTGTAGCCATTCATAATATTCCTTCTCACTGAAGACCAGAGTATTTGAGCATTTGATGGTCAGCTAGAAATAAACAGGGCAAATCAAGAACTGCACTTGTGTTATAAGAAGATATTAAAAGAAAGGTTAAAATTCAAACAGTTGCAGTGCAGCTAGAGGTGTGTGTCTAATTGTGCTCATGGTTCTGTAAGAGGCAGGAGCTGATTATGAGAAAAGACAAGACAGTTACGATTTCTTGCATGATTAGGACTTGCACAGCCTGTGATTTCTGGCTCCCAACCTGGTGCTTCCTATGGCAAGGAAGAAGGTTTCTGTATGTGGATCTGAATGCACGTAATATTGTAAATCCTAAAGAAAACAGCAGCTCAAAGGCTGCTTGATCCTCCCTGTTCAGGGGCAGCTGAAACAAAGCCTCCAGGCACTCTGAGTCAGGCAGCTGACCACGCTCGTTAGAAGCTGCCAGAGCTTTCTCAGTCCCAAACCCTTGTGGTTCCCCTTACCTTGTCCTTACCTGGCAGCAGCAGGAACACTCAAGTTTCTCAGATTGTTCCCATGCATTCCCCAATGATCCTGGCCATTGTTCCCACAAGATCCAGAAACTCCCAAAGCAGAACTCAGAGACTGCTGCATCTGCTGCTGCCTCAGTTAGCTGTGCTCATGAACCTCAAGGAAGTTCATGCATTTTATTCAGGACTCTTTAATAAAACAGCAGGGAGCAGAACCTGGCATTCCCCAATCATGCCTCATGTCTTGGTTAAAGGACCAAATTTCCTCTTGCTTGTTCTCCCGCTGTCCCTATAAAGTTTGGGGGTTTGTCTTCACAGTCTCAACTGGAAGGAAGTAGGGGGTTCCTGAATATGTATTTAGTTAATAGCTAGCTGGTTCGGGCACTCCTACCAGAAAAAGGAGTTGCTGAGCCTGAAGAACTTCAGGCTGAGGAGCTGAGATGTCCTCCATCCTTGTTGAAAACAACCATCACAGTTCTTATAGAAAAGGTAGTCTCCTGTCTGTCTTCTCTCTCTTCAAATGGAAAATGAGCCAGCTGTCTGTATCCAAAAGTAGGATTCAGGTGCCTGAATCTAACTTTTGTATAGGTACTTACATCTAATAGAAAAGGGGGACTTTAAAAACACTACTGTCGTCATTTCTTGCTAAATATCTTTTACATCAACATACTAGTGTGAAGCATCTGTATGTGCCTTCCACTGTACTGGGAATTCGGGCATGTAAATAAGGTGGCAGTAGACCTCTAGAGTCAATGACTTCATTCTCCTTTCTGTATTTGGCTTTTACCTGTTTGCAAACAAATCTCACGTTCCCTTAATTGTCCCATGAGCATACTGCGTTACAAGGAAGGAAAGACCCGGACTTAGAAGAGGAACTCAAAGAGAAATCAAGTGGTGTAACAGAAACAAGTCTGGAAAAAAAATGTGTTTGCAGCAGCTCATTGAATAGAACTGAGTGGTGCAGTTGGATTAGGACTTCCTGAACAAGCATAGCGTAGTAATCTTGACAAGCTATGATGACAGTCTGGACAGCAGCTCTGCCAAGGAAAACATCTGGATCATATAAGACACGGATGTGGCCAGATGTTATAGAAGGCAGAGTGGCAAAAGAAACACCCAGCCAATAGGTGTCAGTGAATAGGAAAATAACAATCTTTTAATTATGATTAAGAGTTTGTGATTAAAGACTCAGCATTTAATTATATTATTTTCAGTGGCTGCAGGTCTGTTTAGGACTCATAAACATGAAGCAGATACTACATCCATCTTGTTCCTTAAATCACTAAAACACAGATTACCATACCCTGGGTGAGTTCAACGGGGAAATACCCTCCATATTTCTTCTCTTTTTATTTGCCCTTCCTAAGCATTTACGATTTATCCCTACTGGAGACAAGATATGCTTGTAATGTGCATGGTTTAGCACAGACCATTGTTGACATTGCAAAGTTTGAACATGGCACTGCTTTTGGAAAACGGGGAGTTAGAAGCATTAGCCATGTGAGTGCAAAAGAACAGTGCCCACTTAATTTACTAGCTATAGCTATGGCTGATAGGTATTTGGCTTGGCCCAGAATGGTTATTCTTACATTTTAAACTTGTGCAAGTCCACAGAATCGTGAAAAATAGGAATGAAATGGACTCTTGTGTGTTACCTACTTTATACTTGTTCCAAGGCAAGATCAGCATCACTTAAAGCACTGCACAGACGACTATCGAACCTCTCATTATTACACAGCAGTATAATATGATGACATTTCTGCAATCCGTTCATCATAGGCTCTTTATGCAAGAAGAATTACACTTGGAAAAAGTTCTGCAGTTATGCTAAACTGCCCTTTAATTGCTTCTTTCAGTGCATTCACCTGTAGGCAATTTCTTCCAAGTCATCTTCTCTGGAGAGTCAGCAAATGCATGGATTTTTATAATTTTTTTTCATGTGACGAAGCTTTGAAAGAGTTCAAGGAGGAAGGTGATGATGGCTGGCTGGACCTGGGTTCAAGATCATGGCTAATGCAAAGTGAAAGTAGACTAGTAAAACCAAGAACAACCCTGGTTAAACGTCCCTTGTGGTAACAGAGTTGGAAAAACAAGGCCCTTCCAACTTTCCAGATCTGCTGAGGCTGCCTTTGCTTGCAGTAAGAAGTGGTGCGTGGTCACAGTCTTGAAACCTGCTGTGTTTCATTCTCTTACTGTTGAGTTCAGTATAGCAGAGTGATTTGCTCTCTCAGGCCCTGTAATACACACCCGATCTCCAGCAAACACTTTTCAACACAGTTTTAGTTTCAGAATGAAAAACTGCCTTCAGAAACACAGATTTTCCTCTCCTGCAAAAGAAAAAATCTATTTCCCTCTCCTTTTTCCTTGGGAATCAAACCTTTAATAATCACAATTTTTTCATTCCAGTCTACCTGGAAAGGCAAATAGAGGTTATTGTCAAAATTTATAACTTAAACATTAAATGAAATTATTTAGAAACCAACCGTTTGGGAATAGAAAAAAATCACAGGGTTCCATTCCAAGAACATTGCCAATAATAGCTGGAATTGAGGACACTGGCTTTTGTATGCTTTTTCTGAATATAATGTAATTGAATCGACATGTTCCTATGGAAAGTTTTTATATTGATGAAACTGCATTTCCTCATTAAAAAATGTCAGGCCTAGTCCTGAGCACATGGAGTTAAGTTTTCGCAGAATCTCAACAGAAAATGATAGATATGATTATTTCTAAATCATCTTCCCGCCCAGTAGACAGATGTCAAAGATCAGCACTATTTCCAGCATTAAAACTTCTACCCCATCCTTTAGCAGCTTCTGCTTCAGCCTCTCTGTCTTTTCATTTAACACATACAATGCAGTGGGACCAAACTAGCCAAAAACCCTTTGTGCAAAGCACTATGTAACACACATTCAAAAGACATTCTTTCGCCTGCATGAGCAGGATTATGGGAGAATGAAACCAAAACAAAAGAATGTAGGATTGCAATGAGTGTATTCATAATTCTCCTAACGTTTAACGCATCATTGACCAGCAGGTGCTGGAAAGATCTGACTGTACACATACGCCAGAACATTTCGTGTCAGCTCAGCAGTATTTCTGTGGTCTTCAGTATTTTCTTCCAGCCAGAACTGGAGTCTCTAATCCTCTGAAGTCCTGTGTCAATGGAGCTGCAGTTCGGATCGGAAGAGCAGCCCCCTATGTCTTTCTAAAGTTCATCCTTGTTTTTCAAGAGATAAATAAATGCTCTGGGCTGCGGGACCAGGGGAAGGAAATGTCCAGTCCCTGTGCATACAGTCACCAACATCTGCTGAAGAGAGAGCATGCCATCGTGTGGTGATACAGCCTCACCACATCGGTGTAATTTTTCACCACCCTAGAGACGTAAACAAAGATAACTGTACAGTGAGGGAGATCCCACTAATTTTCCTGCTCCCTCTAATTCGCTGGAAGATGTCTCAAGTTTTTCTGTGTGTTTCTAGTATTGCTCCACTTGGCCAGAGCTTTTGGAGGCCACGACTGGCAAAAAGAGCATACTGAGGCTGAAAGCTGGGATGCCACCATGAAGATGTGACTTTGTCCCCTGTCATGCAGGGAAGCCACCCACAACCACTCCCACCCTCTCTGAGCTTTACCAGCCTCCTCACCCTTCCGTGATGGGGGTGGTTTCTCCACACCATGAGCCTGGCCAGCATTAGGGAGCCCAGGTCTATTCACTGGTTAGCTTTCTCATCTCCACCGCACCTGCATGGAGCTGGGCTGGCGCACGGAGATGGAGCTGGGCAGGAGCACAGTGCTCTGCCCTCTGCACCAGCCCTTTGTGATGTCTCTTGGGCATCACGGAGATGGGAGATGCCAGCTTCAACAATACAGTTCTGCTGAGAAGCTCTTGGCAAAGTGAATTTTGCCAGGTGAAGGTTCACTTTGACTGTGGATGGTGGCTGAAGTGCCCTGAGCTTACCCATACATGGCTCCACCCTACCTGATCTGTGCTTCTCTTGGCTAACAGGTGCCCACGCTGGGTCCTTCCCAAAAGGGCAGAGCAGAGCAGGGGCATTGCCATGGGGAAAGGGCTGCAGACAGAACCTACACAGGGGTGCACAGCACCCCACAGCAATTTTAAGTGCAGTAGCCAAGCAAAGCAGGACTATGAGGATGGCCGATGTCACAGCATAGTATCAGAAGAATAACTCAGTAACAACCTTTATTCTGAGATGCACAAAGTCTGAGAAGCGGCCAAGCTCAGATGACAATTACTCGTTTGGAAACTAGACATAACCACAAGATATCATCTGATGTTGATAATGTGACTGACTTGCATACTATAGAATTGCCAACATCTAATTTTGTCTTTTGTCAATGATATTCAATGATAACACTTCTGCAGAGCTTCTTAGAAAGGTGAAAATGTGTTTCACACCCTGGAGAGCACAGATGGCAGGGAAAGGGCGACAACGGGATATGGGTGTCATGAAAGGGGAGGTGGGAAGGATTGCTGGAGGAAATCATTCGTCTTTGAGTAAGTTTTTGGAGGTGAAAGAGCTGGACAAAACCGGGAGACTTTCCAGACTTTGCAAGAAGTTGACTTATCTTTAGAGGGTGACTTTTATGAATACTTTCTTGCCTGAGACATTTCCATCATCTCCAGACAGATTGTTTTAAATCTAATCCTTGAACCACTGCATTATTGATCGCAGGCAGCCACAGAAAAAGTAATTGGATCTATCGTACTCCTCTCACAGTCTTCTCTCCCCCTCTTCCACCTCAAAAAGCCTCTCCTCTGATTTCCCTCTAGTCTGTCTCCATGTCCAGCTGATCCTTTCAGGTGAGAGCACTCCTCACAGGCGAGGAACCACAACTCAGAAGCTACAATATTTCCTTCCTCTAGATGGTGCCGTGGGCTTTCCCTGGGTTACTTAGGACCTCCTAAAATCAAGGCTTTGGCGGAGTGAGATTCACCCACCTGCAGGTAGACCTCAGTGGCTGCTCTGGCAGGGGCTGCGTTGCCTTATGGTGGAGGAACGGTTAGTGGATAGGAAACATAATAGAAGGTTCAGTCTTCTTTTTTTTTTTTTTTTTTTAAGTGAATGCAGTCTGGGACAAATGGATGCCCTTCTCTGTTGTAAGATCCTTGATCTCTTCCCTCTTTTTTTCATTGGATTTCACTTTCTCACCATCCTTTCTTTATTGCCCACAGTAGCCCCTCTTGGTGGAATATAAAACAAGTTATATGAGAGCATTAAAATGACCTTTGAGACCCAGGGAGCAGGATTTATGTGTAGGTAATGTCGTCTGAACTAACTGAAGAATTTTTATAGTCAAAGGAAGGAAATAGAGGTGGTTCCTCCTGGCCTGAAGTAAGTAACTGAAATAGGGCAGTGCTGCCACCACCAGAAAAGCCCTGTTCCTCTCCAGGGACTGGAAAAGGACCCCCAGTTAAGTAGTTCAGGTATATGTCTGCATGGTTGACATCTAAAGTTAGGTGAGATGAATAACATCTAAAAGTTCCAAAACATCTAAAATCTAAATGGCAGTTATTTGCTCTAAGTACTAGGCACAACACAGGCAAGACACAGATAGAAATGAATAGCATCATTTTATTGCAGTAAACCTTGAAGGACATTGTAATCCTAGCCCACAGGAGTGGTAGGTTCATTTTAGTAATGAAAAGATTAATTCTGAGCCAAACTAATCCTGACCTGGAGATGGTTCAGGTGTGGATCAGAGTCCAGCTTTAGTGGTTGAGTCTTTCTTTGCTGGCCTGAAGAGTAACTCCAGTGAGACCAACAGGCTTCACACTTGTTCCTGTGTGGACTTGTTCTGCTTTGACACGTTATTACACCCAGAGGAAAAGATGACAGAGAGTCAGGCCTGAGGTTTGCAGCTTTTTGGGTCTGGTTGTCACAGTGAGCAGGAGGGAGCACATCTGTGAGCAAAGAGCATGAGAAAACTGTCGCGAGCTCCCAGGTACACCTGGGATGGCGATTGAAACAAGTCCCACTAAGGGGTGCACTTTGCCACCGAATTTTTTCCTCTCCCTTCCTTCTATAGGTGTCATGGGGCAATAAAAATAAAGATAGCTTTCCAAGAAAGGATTTGTAAGTGTAGCATTGCACTGGCAACCTGCAGCTGCAGTTTTAACGGGGAGGCACAGTCTTTTTTTTCCCCTGGGAAATGCATGAATTGCTGTTTTCGATGTCATTCTGAAGCAATATCATCTGTAATGTTTCTCCTCTATTGTAAATGGGGGAGTGAGAGGAAATTACTTGTCACCCAGTGGCAATACGCAGCTTGTATTTACATGGGAAAGCAATAAAATTGATCGTTTCTGAACTGAATAAAAGTCACTTGGCTGGAGTTCAAAGCAAAAGGGCATGTGGGCAACACTGCTTTCTAATCCAGAGGAGAGGACTGCTAGGCACCGGTCTGGTCTCTGCCTTGGGCAGGACATTTACTCACCCACATTTTATTTTACCCACATGAAAACAAGGCTCTTAACATGAATTGGTTTCAGAGAAGTCTTGTGATATTTAATTAGATGGTCTTGTAAAACTCAAGAGAGCCCTGAGTGGCAGAGTGGAGGTATCTTCATCTGATGTGCAAGTATTAAAGCAGAGACATCCGGAGACCGCTAATAGAGCACTGCATACAGTCCTGACACAGCTTGTTTTTAAAACCATATTGAAAAAGCAATGGCAGTAAGCACAGAAAAGAGCCACAGATTCAAGGGCTGGGAAGAACGCCCTACACTGGGAGGCCTTTAAGAATTTATTCTGTGTAAAGTGTTGGAGAGTGTTTGAGAGTACAAATACATTTATGTAAATGAATAGCAAGAAACACTGACAGGCTTTTGGAGCTCTTAAGAAGGTCATCATAAGAACCAGTACGTGGAAACTAAAGCTGAAGAATTACAGATGAGAAGCTGGCATATCTGCTAACAGTCAACGTGCCTAACCACCGTGCAAGCCAACAGGAGAAATGGTGAGCATCCCGCACTGCAAATCTTCAGAGCAGCACTTGGGAGTCTTGTCCCTCGGCCAAACACAAGTCACAGATGTGCTCCGGGCTGGCTGCCGGCCTCACAGGCTGAAATGCAAAGGCTGGGGATAGCAGAGATCAGATTAGCTAAGCTCAAGATCATTCCTGGCCTTAAACAACCTGCACTCCTGAATCTAGGCTGGGTTAAGAAAGTGCGGTTTCAAAGGAAACAGATGCCCAGTTCTCCATCCCTGAGAAATACATTCTGCTGTAGGACACAGCGGGACAAAGAGAAACTCAAGTTATCCAGTAACTATCCCCAGTGGCAAGTCTATTCTCATTTAACTGGGGCTGCGTAGAGGGAAGGCTGGTGGAAATCATTAAACCTGCCCAATTGGTTGCTTCAGTAATCCACTGGAAACTCAGAAAATCAAGTTGAGCCATAGCAAGATGAAAGGATTTTCCTTCCCACATTGTGACCCAGTAATGAGAGAGCAGAGCTGTTTGCTGACGGGAATGTCAAGTGCTGCGATTTTTGAGTGAGACAAGGCTTGTGGGAAGAGTTGAGATCCTTTATTAGATCAACAAGTATAGCTGGAAAAATTAGTTGGATGTTCAGGCAAAGAGACACTTCTTCGAGGCTAAGCACAGAGCTTGTCTCTTCTTACCAGCTGTAGCACCTGATCAGCTTAAAAATATTATTTCTATCTACAAACTCTGTCCCAGTTGTGCCCTTAGATCATGATGGCTAAAACAGCTCTAACCTTGGAGACTTTAAAGGCCATTTTCACTTCATTCAGTCTCTTTTTCTTCCAAGTTAGGTATTTCTTTACACAAACGTGTCAGAATTTTCTTTTTCCCCCATTGTGATATGAACCCCTCGACATATTTACACAGCTTAACTTTGCTCTGGCAAACGCCATCCCTCTCCCTCTGCCTGTATACACCATGTGCGGTGCAAGGGCGAGCCGGAGAGCGAAGGCAGGAGCACCCCAGAGCTGGCTGGGGAGCAGCCCAGCCGCTATGCCCCAAGAAGATCCCTGAATAACTGCGTGGCAGGCAGTTCACCTTTCTGTGAAGCAGGCACGTCCCAAAGAGCTCAGGTGACTCAGGGCCTGGAAGCGCCCGGGTCCAACCTCGTTTTTGTTGGCGCGTTTTCGGTCACTAGGATGACCAGCTCGGGTGCGCCGCTTTGCCCCGCAGAGACGTGGCGTTGGATATCCGTATCCCACCTCAAGCATTCCCTGCATTTAACGTCATAGAAGGCGTTAGACTATGCCAGTTGTCCTTCTCCCCTCTCCAGCTTGCCCAAAACTCTGTCTGAAAATGTGACTTATTGCAGCCAAGCTCCCCCATGTTTTCATAAGGAGAAAGATGCACTGAGCATGCCGCGTTATAACCAGAGCATTCACGTTTGTCAGTGGTTGTCAGAAGAATAGACAAGCTAGGAAAATACGCACCTGAATGTAGCTACTGTATTTTCTGAGGGACCATTTCTTTCTGCAGAGCCCATAAAATGTGTACTGCAGCTGTAGCAGACCTCCTCAGAGACGAATGGCATCTGAAAACGTACCTCAATGCAGCAGCACTGCCGGGAAAGCAAGTTCAAAGGCATCCAGCTCTCTCCGGAGGATACAGCTATGTTAGACCCTGCTGGATAGATGACTGGGTACCTGTTTTAGCACCAAAGTATTACAAAGAGCTTTTTCTGCCTCAAGGCAGTAATTTGCTGAAGCACATAAGACACATTGCCCATTGGCAGGATGAAAAGAAAACTTTCACCCCATTTTTTTTCAAAACACTACATTATGTCATCTCTGAAAAGAGCTCTATTGTACGTGTGGGCCGTGGCAAATATGGATGGAAGAGAACGGAAATGACAGCTTGTGGTGCTTGGATAAACACACATTAACCCTGCGTGTCCAGGGTTTCACTCGAATTCCAGGGCCTGGCTTATACCAGATGCCTTGAATTGCAATCAGCAGGTATTGTGTGGCTTTCTTGTTGTGTTTTCTTAGCGTGAAACTGGTGAAGTGCCTTGTCCATTTTTGTTTGCTTTATAGCAAGACTGGGAGTTCAGGAAAAAATCCTGAATTTTCCTCTCCCGGACAGATGGTGTGCTGTGTCGGTTTCCCATTTGTGTATGTTGGTGGATATTTTCAATCTCGATTGCAACTTGGAAAGATACAGAGCAAAAAGCAAATTAGATTTTACCCAGGCTAATTCTTCTCTCATTTCCTCCAATTTTACACCAATGACATTAACACAGTTAGTTTTTGATTTACGGTGGTACAAGTGAGAGAAAAATGGGTCCTTGAAGAGTTGGCTTTAATTCAAAGCAGCTGGGCAGAAAAAAGGTGGGGTGGGAAAATCCTATTTTCCAGGAAAATGAGAGCTCACAGAGCCATTAGCTGTCCCTAAAGATACCTGCTTTAATGCATTGCTTTAGAAGTGTAGCTAGTAATTCTTGCTGAATCTAAAACCCACCATGAATGACTGGCTTTCTCAAATCAGTAAGTTAGTAGAAAAGCCCAGGACGGGCTGGAAGATGCTCAATTTTAACTAGAGTTGACACAATTTTCATCTTACCCGCTTCTCAGTGCCCAGCCTGGATCACCAAACAGAGGAATTTATTTATTGTTACACTACTGAACTAAACAAGCTAATGCAGCAGATATGATTTAACAATTAAAATTATAAACGTTTTCTATATAAGCTAGGAAATGGTTTCTCGCACATTCTGTCAAAGTTGCAGCCTTCGCAATCTGGTAACTTGCTGAAAATTGCTGTTAGCTCTTAATAAGACCTGGGGGAACTGAGTAATTTGCTGTGTTGATTAACACGCATTAAGTAGAGGGACAATAATTCTCTTGTAATAGAAGCTGTGATTTAGCAGATAAGAGCACAATCATGTAGGTATACGAGTCTGAATCTGCACATCAGTTTTACATCCTCATCTTTCATGGCCACTTTGGATGCTCAGTACCTTTTACTGTGAAATCACATTCATTTAGATCGTGCATATGTGTCTCAGTGCCTGCCTTTAAGCACTGGATTTTGATAATTTTTTATTTTCTAATATTTTCTAATCTGCTTGGCATCATTTCGCTGCAGCGGTGGTTTCCACGCTTTGGACCTCTGGGTGTCCAGGATGGCTTCTGGGGGGTGTTGTCATGACGCACAGCGCAGAGCAACAGCTTTTTATTCCCCTTGGGCTGCAGATAATCCACATTTATGCATCTGAGAGCAGGCTTTTCTCTCGAGTGGCTGCTATTCTGCAAGCTGGTCAGGAGCCATCTATTATACGGGCCACAGTGCATTTCCACGAGTGGCAGCGCTGGAGGATTCTCTACTGGGACATGCCTGCCAGGGAACCGCTGGAGAAGGATGGCAAAGACGGCAACTCAGAGGCAGAAAGCGCTGTCACAGCAGGCACATGAACACGAAATATGGAAAAGCTCTCGGGGGTTGGAGAGGTCCTGGTGGTGCCACCAGCAGGGACCAGCCGAGGTCGGCAGCGAGTGGAAGGAACCATGTCGGTGCACGGTCAAAGCCACGCTAACAGACGTGCTGCTGCCTGCAGCCAAAAAGGCAGACACCTTGGGCCAATTTCCTCTTTATTTTTTAAAATAAAGGAGGTAAAACACAGTCACTTGTGATGAGCTTGACATGGCAGACCAGGAAACAGAGTGCTGGCCCTTTCCCATCTTTCTAGCCCTGATAGTCAAATGTGGAAATGGATTTCCAAGGTGATACCTTGTTTCCTTGGCCATGAGCAAGCAACGTACCATGGGCTCCCTCTTGTGATGGAAATAAGCAAGAAGAGCTCCAGCTATGAATTACATTATCCAAAGAATTTCGTGAATTTGGGCAGGCCTACACAACCCATAACTTCTCCAGGGCTTGTACAGCATACTGGTCCTATTTGGTAGCTTTTCACACACTGGTGGAGCACATTACAGACCTCCTTGTCTGGTATGTCCCCAAAGTCACCAACAGGCTGCCAGAGGAGCATGGTTAGATATGGCTACTGCATGTGGTATACATTAGCAAATAGGGTGTTTTGGACCCAGCTGGAACCCCTGTGGCTCCTTAATATTGAATTTGCTGTGGCGAGAGCAAAAAACAGATGGTTTTATTCATCGCGCGGTCTGTCTTCTGCAGCAGACCCTTTAACAGCTCAGGCAGAAACACTGGATCTTTCAGGCACCGGAGGGAATTGTCAAACCCCAGATCCAGACCTTATCACTCACCCTGCTCACTTCCTATGTGCTACAGCCCATTAACACCACCCCTCTCCAGACCTCAGCACATTCAGCTCCACAGCGGCAATGAGCTCCACAGCCAGCTCCACCGCATTCCCTTATTGCACCATCATCTGCTAAACGCCTCACCTAAAAGATTATGCAATTCAAAAGCCAAAAATAACTTATTTCCCTGCTCTTTAGGGTTTTACGGTTGGCTGATACAGAGCAAAGCCTGGGACCGAGGGACAGAGTGCAGATTAAACTGAATTTAGGCAACACTTATTCCTTTCCTCTGCAGAAGAGCCACACAGGGAGGGACTGTATTTTCTCACCTTTGTCTGGCTTGCACTCTCATTCCAAGGGAGGAGAGAGAACGTATCGGTGCCTCAGCAGACCTTGGGAAGCAAGTTGTTATTTTATTCATTAAATCACAGTTCATACAATCCTGGAGTGAATGAGCTGCTACCTGAGGGGTCACAGCCTCCATGCAGCCATGTGTTTTTGACTGCTTGGCCAAATGTCTTCTTGCTCCTAAAATATTTGCAAGTGTTCTCAGAGTGAGAAAAGGGACTTTTAAAAAATTATTGCAAGATGTGAACTTCCAGTTCAACAGTATCTACAGAACTGTCATCTTAGCAGCTCTCAAATGCTAAAGGAGACACGGGCAGCCTTCAAAGAAATCCTTGGCTGGGGACATTCAATAGAAGATGATTCCTCTTTCAGAACTGAACTGAAACCTCAGGAGAAGGTGGAGCGGCTGACAAGACATTTTTCTCTAGCCAGATCTCTCACAATTTCCTTTTATTTTTTTTCAGTCCCTTCTGGGCTGAAAATACAATGCTCTAAATTTCATAATGGAATAGAAATTACCCAAGTTCTTTCCCTTTGAACAGCTTTGAAGCTAATACTCTCTGATACACTTCACATCAGTAACACAGAAGCATTTCACACGGGGTTTTGTTTTCCTTACTCCTCACTTCACTGGCACCCAACCAATGCAAAATCATGCAGGAAAACATGGGAAACACTAACAGGAAAATGGAAGCAAAATCCCCAAATCAAACACATCAGTAATAATTTAAAATAAAGGCAACATTTAGGAAAAAAACCAACTGGATTTCAGGACATTCTTCAAACATGATTGTACCATTTCTTAATACTGGTAATCATTCAGACAGCTTCAGGAGGATTTAATAGGAAATGACCTTCCTGAAGAGCACGCATTCATATGACGTGGAAGACAGTTGCTTGTAATAAATATCCATCTTAGAACTCCTGGCACATTTAGCTTATGTAAGGGCATCTGAACTCAACTGTGGGAACGAGATGTGGCTCCAATAGTATTTTACTAATGATTTAATATGAGTTTGCTCAGATTGCTTAGTTACTTAGAAACTGGGAACCACATACACAGAGACACCCACCTCCACAGGTGCCCTCAAACCCTGAGGCCAGGATAGAAAAGGATCTTCTACATAGTGCATTTTTTTGCATGCCCCAAACTTTTCCATACGTGGCTGCATGCAAGTTAGTTGTCATCTAAGAACCATTAGCTAGAAACTAGAATAACAGCCACAAAAATACAGCACTGAAAAAGCCCTCAAGGATTTTGCACATCACTAAAACACGTAAAGCACAAGACCCACCAGCTGTGTTTGGAAACCAAAGCTTGCTGCTACTCTGGCCATCCCAGACAGGTAGTCCAGTGGCTTGCAATGAGTCTTAAAAGCCCTGAAGAGCTGCAGTTGCACAGCTAGCGAGTCAGAGGACCTCAGACCCTGTCCATCCACAGCCTGCTACCAAGTCATTTTAAAACTGCAGAGGCTGTGGATCAGAAGCTTAAGGGTTATAAGTGACCTCAGGGTGACTGGAAGCAACACATCACCACGGTTAACAAGACAGCATTGATATTGGCCTTCAACATGTTGAATCGTCTCTATATGAATGAGGACTCCAGCCTGCCCTCAGTCCCTGACCTCTCCATTGGCCTCACTGCCTATGAGATGGCTCATGTTCAGGCTCAAGTACGGCATATGCTGACTCTGCAGAGAAACAAGGACTCTGGAGGACACTATCCTGAGCTTGAACCCAAACCCCCAGCAGGGCAATGGCTTACAAAGACAGGACTGGTCTGGTCTGAGAGACCACCTGGAGCCTCCATGCTGCACTTAACCACTCTTTCTCTGCCCTGCTCCCCACCTTACATGCAAGCATTGCAACCACCATGTTCTCCTCCAAAAAGGGAAGAGAAGCAACATCCAGCAGGGGAAACCAGGCACTCACCCAACAATCCCCAATGATTACCCAATTTCTACCTGAACTTGCAGTCAGAATAACAAGTTTGGCCAAAATACTTTCTTCCCCTTCACACTCAAACACCATTTTAAAAGGTCTAGGAAGGCAATGCTACTAGCTGGACACTTTAGAAAGCAAATGACAAAAAATAAAAAAAATAAATGGCAAAAATAAAGGAGGAGATTCCAGTTTGCCTTTAGCTCGGGACCACTTCAACCCTTCAGTTTGTTTTTATCCTGAACACTTGTCCTCAAAGACAGCAGAGAGACCAGCCCTTCCCCGGGGATTTCATCCATGCCAGAGCCTGGCCGCGTTCCTCCTCCGGACCGGCAGCCCTCCTACGCGATGTCTTGAGAAACAGCTGCTGTTTCACAGGCCAACTCATGTCATGACCCTTCCCATATACATTTGTGCTTTTTGCTAAAAATACCACAGTCCCTTTCAACTCACGTGCCCTACCGGAGGGAGGAGCACCATGCACCAGCCTCCACGCTGTAGCAGAGGGTGCTGGCCGAGCCAAGAGGACAGCACAGTATGTATTTTGATGGCCAGCAGCTCAGGGATGGATGAAGGAGAAAGGCAGTTCTCCCCCTTGGTTCTTCTTCTTCCCTTCCTTCACGCTACTGCGTTGCTTTAATCCACTCCTCCTGGCCCTATTTGTAACCACGATGCCAAGTCCTGTTTGTTTTTTTTTCCCCAGTGTTTCAAAGGACATTGCCAGTTCCTCTCTTTGAGGAGCACGAGGAGGATATGGGGTGACAACCACAGCTCCTGCAATGGGGGCAGCTCTGCGATTTCCTTGCACATTTACAAACCTGTGATTACTTGAAAACTTTCAAACAGACCTATAGCTGCCAAGGGGCAGGGCTGCTGTCTCTTCTCTCCTCATTCAGCCACTCTTCTCCTCAGGCCTGGGGATCTCTTCAGGCTCCGTAAGACCTTGTGTAGGTGATGAGGTGTCCAGCACAGGGTCTGGGAAGGGTGGGAACTTTGAAAGAGGCTTCCAAGGGTCTATAAGTTAGACATGGAGCTGCATGACTTAGTCCCAAGAAATACTGAGCCTCTCTGGAGGATGCCTCACCACCAGCCTGTGCTAGTGGGAAGAAGGAGCACCATCTACCTGGCACAGACTCAGTGTCATGCTGGAGGGGCTGTAAGTGTCATCCCCCCTCCAACCTCTCACCAGGGCTTCCCACCACAGCAGATGTGGCTCTGCTGTCTGCTTCCTTCGCTGCGGCTGCACCTGGCATGGCCTCCCCTTCGAGACCTCTTCCCAGAGACAGAAAAATAATTAATGGAGAGAGAAAGCATCCCCTGAACTGGAAAACCTGACTAGAACAGTCGAAGCTGGCTCCTTTGTTGGGTCCAGAGGTGGGGGTAAGGTGCTGTGGGTATAACGTGTTTGGTAAAGCACCACTGCAAACACCAAGGGCCTTGAATTTTTAGGCTTTGGGAGGACTGTTGGGGTTTTCTCAGGCTTCCTCGGTGGGTGCTGGTGTTTGGAAAGCAGCTGGTTACAGGAGTCCTGGCACCCAGACTGGACGTGGTGCCCACACATCTGCGAAAATGTGGGACATCAAAGATGGTGCACGTAGGGGGTGGCTGCTGGTCCACCCCTGGAGAAGGAAGGGCAGCCAAGTTAGCCTGGTCCCGGCTGGGTTAAAGAACAGATCAGCTGCTTACAGCAGCAGAGGGAATTAGAAAAACTTCTGGGAGAGAAAAGCAATAAACCTCAATGAAGCAGGCTGAGTCGAAGGCCTTTTAAAGAGTGACTCAGCCAGTGTCTAGCGATTCTGGGTAAGACTCCGTGCTATAAAGAGCTCCTAAGCAGAGGTGCTGAGTGATTGCTTTATTGTTTCTTACAAACCTTGCTGTGAAATCCCTGTAAATATGTTTATGAGCTTGTTGGGGCGGCTTCCCCGCTGCTGACTGTACTGTAAATAAACATGCATGCCTTTGATTCGCGGAAGTTCGTCTTCTGGACTCCATTATGGTCCCTGGCTCTGCTTCCAGTTCAGACGTGGGGCCCCTCCTGCCCCAGCTCACAAGGAGCACGACATTTCTGCTCTCCAGCGAATAACTAGAAGAATCAGGGCACATGTTTAGGATTACACATCCCCATATGGCAGCCTCGCTTGCCTCTCCCTCCCTTCTACTTCCCCCCAGAAGAGCTCTGTGAACCTCACTAGCTCTGAAAAAGCAGCCTGTGGAAAGGCCACCAGGTCTGGACACAGCTTGCATTCACTGTCCTCCTTCCTCCCACATGGCAAGGACATTTGGACATGACCCTCCGAGCTTGGGTGAGCAATGCAAGATTTGGGGGATGCACGTTGCCTGCATCCAAGGCAGATGTTTGCAAGCATGTGGTGCATCTACATTTGAGGGCAACCTCAAGAAACTGTATGTATTTGGGCTTCCATCCTGCAGTTTGCTTGGAGCAACCCATGCCAAAGCAGTGTGACCGAGGCCAGCTGATGAGGCTGCCACTCCATGCTGTCTGCCCTGTCCTCCTGCACAGCCAAGCTGCCTCTGTACCATCACAGCCTTGTGTTCAAAGCAAGCTGAATTTGCTGCTGTTTTACCCTGAAAACCAGGATTTTGTGATGCCAGGGATGTTCAGGCACTGCCAGATGAGTGGCCAAGACGTCTGTGCAAAGGGGTTTCAACACAGGGAGGGACCATCCCAGTGCAAACTGTCCAGCTCTCAGGGAAGGATTCTCCAAATCCCAACACAAACCTGAAGACAGATAATTTTTACGCATACTTGTGAGTTCCCTGCCATTCCAGTGTGTCTGTATAAATGAATGGTCCCAGCACACTGGACATACCCATGAACGTCAGGGAAACCTCCACTGAGGCATCCTCCTGTCTCTAACCAAACCAGCCCCCAGCAAGGGCTTCTTCAATATCAGATGGTGTGGCACTAAACCTAGATTCCTAACCACAATATATAAAAGAAAAACCTTAAGCTGAAGAAAACATCTCAGAAATGCAACAGCAGCAAAGGGAGATTTTATCAGTTTCTCTGCTTCCACCCACTCTCCTATTAAGGAGTTAAAATATGGGGTTGGTCCAGGAAACAACATACATCAAAATAAAAGAACCAGGATATTTGCCCATCAGTATAAACCAAACGAGAGACACACCAAACATCACAAAGAATCCTGAAAACAAGGAAACAGCTTGTGCTCTCAGCGAGCGAAAAGCTCCTCTTTTGTGTAATGCCTTGCAGCCCAACTGTGATCTGAAATGTTTGAAGCATAACTTAATAAATTGTCGTAGGCATAAACAGGAGACCAGGGAGATATTTCTTAGCTGGCTTTTGAAATTAAACAGAATCAGTGCTGTAGGACAGCAGCTCCAGAGGATGAAACACTGAGCAGAAGTTTCTCACGGGGAATTTTTTGGACCTGCTTGTAAGCAAGGACCTTGAGGAAGTTTGGTGTTATAAGAGGCTGAAGCCAAGTAGGGGTGAAAGCTTTAAGCTGATATGCACCTGCGTATCAGCATGCCTGTGTCTGAGCATCTGTGGCAACGAGTTTGTGTACACAGAGAAGAGGGTCTTAACCAAACGGCAGACAGTGACCCTGTCATTAGGGCACTGGGCCAGGACTCTGTAGGCTAGTCCAGGTCAGGGCGTATTTCAGCACGTTATTTTCTATAACACCTAGGCACTGAATTTCCACACATGGAATCAGGTGTTGGTTTTCAAGTGGGAAGGTCTCCAGCTTTCTGAGTCCTCCCAGTCATTTGGATCCTTTGTATTTCTCTTGTGGATCTCCCTTCCCTATCTATAGGACAGGAATAAAAGTCCCCCAGTTCTCCTCCCTGCCTTGGCTATTTAGGTTGCTGGTGTCGGTGGGTAGAGATAGTCTCACACTACAGGGTCCCATTCAGACCACACAGTAGTAGGATAAACTGAGGACCCAGGAGTATTGTGCCAGACAGCCCTATAGCTGCCAGACCCCTTCTTTGCCCAGGCAGGGAGAAAAGTAATCAGGATACCAGTCTGGCACCAATAGCAGCTGGATCTCATTTGGACCACCTACACATTGCGAAGATAAGGAAACTGTCTCCAATTATTTTCCAAAAAACAGTCAGAAGAAACCTATCAACAGCGCTCCCTAATTTCTGCCTCAGCAAATATGTCTATTTTCTGCCTCCTTTTTTTTTAATCTCCATTTTTCATTTGTGGTTTTCAACTAAACATCAAGCATAATGGAGTCAGATGAGTGATGAAGGGGAGAGGTCTGCTGCTTGATGATTTAGTTTAATGGTTTGACCTTGGGGTCTCAGACTGGTATCTACAACACAAAAAGTTCCCATCCATTCCCAGCTGTTTGTGAAGACCTCCAGGGAGGAACAGAGCAGGGGGAGAACTCCCAAGAAAAAGGAAAAGCTGAGAGGGCATTTCTGAGATACGTTTGCAGGGACATCCTGGGAAACCAGCAGGATTTGTCCAGCCTGGCTATTTGCAGTGCCAATGAATGGTTTTCCAAAGCAGGCATCCAGAATATTTTTCCTGATACGTTCACATCTTACATCTCTGGCTCAGCCTGCCTCCAAACACTCCCATTTTTTGGAGAAGCTCAGATCTTACTCTGAACTCTCTGGTGTAGTCCCATCCTTAATTTTAGCTTCTAGTTATCTGGACTATGCAACTTTAGTGAAAGGGAAATTAAGAGGATTTCCCTCTGCCAGCATGTGGTTGTCAATTGATCCCAGAAACAATTCAGATTTACTGCTCCCATTTGATGGCTCATGGGAAAGGAATTGGCTCCATAGCAGTAAGTCAAAGATGGGAAGATACAGTTGCCTGAGCAATGTGACTGATGGCCACAGACAGAAATACTTTCCTCACTGTTTTGTAGGTCAATTGCTGCACCTTAGACCTTAAACAAACATACGGTGACTGACCTTCGGATGCTGATCTGGAGCCTCACCTTTCATCTCTCTCCACTGTTCAAGTTTTCCTCTCTCTATTCTCATCCAAGCCATTGCAAATATTCCTCTTTCTTTTTCTCCTCTCCTTGCTTTGGCTCAGCCAGGGCCTGAAGACTCAAGACAGGAATTATTCAGCGTAATTCTACACCCTGTGTTATGCAGATAGTCAAGTGAATGATCTAGTGGTCCCTTCTGGTTTGAAAATCTCTTCAGGTTAAATCCATATTGGCAATGCTAATGTAGAGATTTTGCAGATGCTTATTTCAGGATATGCATGTTTGCGATTCGTTTTGTTTGGTGTCTAGGAATAATTCAGTTCCCAAACCAGCTCTGACAACCACGTTCGTTACTTTATTTGCAATCACTTAATTCAGTTTAAAACAAACTTAGAAATTCTTGTCCGTTTTATTTTAATATGTATTACTTATTCACGCAGGACCTAGAAACGGGAGCTTTGGACAAGCACATTGCATTTCTTAGCATGTCTGAACATTAGCTTTTAAATAAGTTGGTTAAAACATATTAGTGAGGAAACTTTTAGTCCTTCTCCTCTAGTCTACAGGACTTGAGTGTCAAGAGAAGCCAGACCAGTACTTCTAACCAATATGAAATTTACCTCAAAAAACAATAAATCAGATAGCTCTTCCAACTATGCAAGACATTTTGTCATGATGTTAAGCTCTTGCAAATGTTGCCTGTTCCAGAAGACGGTCATCCAGAATCAGATCTAAAATAGTCTAAAATAGAGTGCCCGTTCTCGGCTCAACAGGATTACGTGCCTTGCAGGATTTGCTCTGATTGTAAAAATTAAGCTTGAAGTAGGTTATGAATTTATGTGAGTCACAGCTCCTTTAAGTGGAGGTGATTCATCCCCCTTCTGCCAAAAACATCTCCAAAAGATCTGGTGCCAGGCCGTCCTCATAACTGGACACAAAATCAACCCCAAAAAAGAGGGAGCATGGAAGAAGAGAGAGATAAATGTCCAGTTAATCCAAACACTGCTTTATCCCTCAATCCAGAAGCTTAAAAGATTTAACAAGGGGAGAGCTGCCATGTAGCCTGCACATATGTGCTAGAGAATGGTTAATGTGCCCTAAAGTTTGATAATCTGAAAAAAATGGATTTGAGAAATGGATTTGGATTAACTTGATCTGCCTTTTAGTGAAAAGATTTGGAATCCTAAACAAGCAGCTTAGCCACGATTAACTCATTTAAACTTTCACAGCTAAATGTATTCCCAATGCCCCAAGCTGTAGGAGCTTTACCCTTTGGGCATTAAGCTGAACCTCATCTGGGGGTTCTCCAGCCTGTCTCCTCCGTGTCTGCTTATTCTGCAGACGGCTCCTCATCATATCACATCTTTCCTTCCTTTCACTGTAAGGGGCTGGAGAAACCAAGATGTGGGAATTTCTCCCCATCCATCCCCATCTGGTTGTGATTTCCTCCCCCTGTTGTCTGGTGGTAAAAAAGATGATCCGAGTCGCACTCGATTTGCCAGGTCACTGAAGAAACCCAAGGATGGAGAGTCAGCCATGCGGCTGCTGCCTTAGACTGACATGAAAGCCCTTCAAGGGGAAGGGGGGCCTGGGTCCACCTCTCTGTTTGGAGACTACCCAGTAATAAGAACTAGTCCTTGAATTATATATGAACACCCAGAGCAGTTCTGCTGCTTTCTCCTTGCCTCTGGACCTGTCAGGACTTATTGTTTATGCCTTCACTAGTAAATTAAACGAAATGGGGACATGAACCCAAAAAGCATCACGCAACCATCCACACTGTTACTTTATTTGCATCCCCCGTGGCACCGGTCAGACCTAGGCCAACTTGCACTGCATGAGCACGACTCACAGGTTAGCGCAGGGCCCAGTGGGCAATTTGGGTGCAGCCATCCTGATTTGGGGATTAGAGGAATTAAGATAAGCATAAATTGCACAAATTGGCCTCAGAGTCAAAGGCGGCTCCTCACTCATTTTATTTGCTGGTGTAGATGGATGCTAATGGCAAACTAAGTATACAACAAGACAGTTTAGGAGTTCCTCAATGTGACAGAGATGCTGAGGAAGGGGCAGTGGTGTTGGTGAGGGGCAGTCAGCGCTGCTGGGAAGCCGGGGAAAGGGTTTCACCTCCCCGTTTGCCACAAAGAAAGGATCTGCCTGCAAAAAAATCATTTTACACCATAAGTTGCAGTGCATGCCTGTTGTTTTGGGATAAGGAACAAGGCTGTTTGCTCACAGGTAACTCAGAAGAGGCTAACACTGAGAGCCGAGAAGTCCTCCAAAGGTGAAATATTTTCTGTCCGTTAGATAAAATGAGCTATGGATTTCCAGTGCCAGATCTCATCAGAAGTAGTAAGTTTTTCCCATAACTTTTTTTTTTTTTTTCATAAAAGGCTATGATTTTTTTTAATCTCCACAGGAATGTTCTGGGGTTTTGTTTTGTCTTGTTTTGTTTCTTTCCCAAAGGAGAGGGAAGATCTGTTTTCAGGACTAAAAGCACCTGGAAATAAAATGCATGATTTATACTAGACCTTAAAAATTTTATGCTTTGGCTCTTTGCATTTCTTGAGGCTTACTGGTGAAAACTGGCATTTTGTGTCCAGACGCAGACTATTACTAGGCAGATGTCTAACCTTAAACTGCTTCTCAGCACAGACACGCAAGCTGGACTTTCTCATCCAGACACTTTTGCTTTAATTCTTTTTTGGCTTTACTGGTTTTTTTGCAGCTTTTCTTCACTTTTTTAAATTTAAAAAAAATATTTTTTTAAAATCAAACGCAGAAATGATGAACCAAAACAAAGTCTTGTGAAGAGAGCATAGTCTGAGCCTCTCCGGCAGGTTTAAGCTGTCCTTAGCACTAAATGGCAATGTCTTGCTCCAAAAGCCCAGGCAAGAGAAGGTACAGAGAAAACCAAATCTAATTAGACGTGTAGCTTCATTTACTCAAAATGAATCACGTCACTTATGTAGAAACTCCACGTTGCTACACCAGTCTGATGATTCAGTGCAACAACTATTGCTAAAATATTAATGTAAATACAGCATTTGTCAAAGGCATTGGATTCACTGTCCTCTGGGGTAACAAGCTACAAAATGTGATGTAAAGGACGTCTAGAGTTGCAGAGCGAAGTAGGTTCCTATCCTGAACATTTAACCCTGCTACAGTCCTCAGGATCTACCAGGGCTGTCTCTGAACCACCTACATCCAAAGTTCTCCAGAGCCTCAAATTTCCCTCACTGGCCCTAAGCAAAACCATTGAGACATTACGCTGCCTTCCAGTATTTGGATCAGGGGCAAACCAGACCTTGAAGTCTCTGAAGCACATAGGTCCAAGAGAGACATTCCCCTACTTATTCATGGTGCCACCATGAAGCCCATGGGAAACACGTTGCTGCAGATCCCACAGGCCAAAGGGGCCAAAGTACTGGGTTACAAGGATGGGAAAAGTCATGAGTGTCCCCTGACAGCTGGTGCTGTCCATGTTCTTGTGTCAGCTACATTGTGCCACTGTTTCTGCTATACTGAATGCTCAGTTTATGAACATAGGTGCATAAGAAGAGAAGAATATTACACCACACTAGTTTAGGATGTGAACCTGGGATGTGGGGTGGGGGGGTGTCTGATTATCAAAGCCATGAAAGAATGAGCGTGGATATATGGGCAGAAGACCTTACATGGAGAAGACGTAGAGACACTTGCCTTAGAGCACCCTACTGTACCCAGGATCTCCCTTCTGTGTGGATAGACTCACAACCAAGGCAAGTGAGAACTGGAAAAATATTCCAGTTCCTATATCAAGGGTGAATACTTCAACTACTAATGTCTTCTTGGATGGACTTGAGCCAAAGCTGCACATGTCCTTTCACAGAGCCTGGCTACAAAATCAGCTCTGATGGCAAATAGCCTTATCGCTGCAGGCCTCAGGATGTAGCCGTGGGCAGCATCAAGGTTTAGGTAACGTGCCTCCTGTATCCCTCTCTGACACTGTGTGGCAACTGAGCAGAGGATCTTGGTAGGGCCCAGAAAAGCCCTCAGAGAACAATTAATCTTTTCTGCCTTAGATACCTATCTCAGGATGAGCTGAATCACCTTCCAGAGGTTCTGACTTCTATATGTTGACGGAGCCAGCAAAGACTAACTCACACTTAAATGTTTTATTCTTGGCCTAACTTAGGGCAGATGGGTCCCACCCTTAGGTGCGCCCTGTCTAATAATTAGACAGTTCCTTCACAACACTCTGCTGAGCTCCAGTTACACTTGGATGAAATATCCAAAGACCATAGTGCCTATTGTTCTCCCAAAATACACAAATACAACCACCTTTGTCTTGACACCTCCAGGATGCCTGGATCCCCAACTCTTGCCTGAAACCAACAACAGCTTTAACCATGCGTTTCCTTATTCTATCAGTGGAACCTGAGTTAGTGTATTTTCTGACCTTACCTACCACATTGGGCCTTCTATAAAACCCAGCCCAAGCCGCTAGCTAATATTACCTACTAACTGCATACTTATCCACAAGATGGGTGGTTCGTTTTCAAAGCCTCATTCTGCTTGCTTGGGAGTGGTATCTCAGTTGTCCACGTCTCTTAAGCCACCTCATAGAGTGGTCTCATGACAGTGGGTTGTGTCTAGTAGTGCCTTATGTTTGTTCTTATGTGAAAGCAGGTTGTAGCAAGGTGGGTGTCAAGTCTCTTTTCCCAAGTAACAAGTGATAGGACGAGAGGAAATGGCCTCAAGTTGCATGAGGGGAGGTTTAGATTGGATATTAGGAAAAATTTATTCATGAAAGGATTATCAAGCATTGGAAGAGGCTGCCCAGGGAAGTGGTTGAGTCACCATCCCTGGAGGTATTTAAAAGACGTGTAGATGTGGTGCTTAGGGACATGGTTTAGTGGTGGACTTGGCAGTGCTAGGTTCACGGTTGGACTCAATGATCTTAAAGGTCTTTTCCAACCTAAATGATTCTATGATTCTGTGGTTGAACATACCACGCTGTAACAGGGAAAGGACCACAGCAAATAGCTGCTTCTGAGTCTGAGGCCTTGCTAGCTGGTGCCACAGTCTGTCCCACACCAAACATGGGGCAGGCCAATCCTCAGAGTATATAAATTGTGTTTTGAACATGGAGTCCTAGAGCAAGTAAGAGCTGAGGAAGCAATGCTGCAGATGGATATTGTATTAGAGACCTAGACTTCTACTCAGGACTGTGAATTTACCTAGGTTATATAAGTTAGCTAAGAGTTAGGCATTGCAATGCCTAAAGCACGTTATGGGCACATCTTCTAGACTCTTCACAAGAGGGAAGTGGGAAAAACAATGAAAACTTTCCAACACACTGCACCAAGCCAAAGCTTAATCCTGACGCACTCTGACTGAATAGTTATAGAGTGAGAGTAACTCTGTGGTAAATTATTTTCCCTGTACTAGCTCAATTTCAAGGTTATTATTCAGAGCACTTCACTTCTTTCAGCCTAAACAAAAGCACCGATCTCTTTACTAGTACCCATGGTTCCTTAGCCCTGTTTTTACGCTTCTGCCTTTAAAAGATTTTTTTTTTCCCACAAAACTCAAGATTAGCATTATAAATTGCTTGCTGCACATAAGGAAATGAGCACTAAGTTGTGTACATGGCTTTGCCTTTGGAAAAGCTGGAACAGAGTTTATGAGAAAACTCTCAGGAAACTAGCTTACTTAATGATGGCCATGCCATGTTTTTCTGGTTATGATTAACACCGGAGAGCTGACATTGCTTAGCTCAAATGGTGTTTTCAGTGCTGATCTGGGAAGGATCCAAAGCTTCTTTTTGTTAATTTGTCAGAGTGGATTAATTTTTCAGCAGCCCATTACTGGAATGCAGCCTGCCCAGTTTCAAGCTCCATTGTGAGAAGCCAGTGATACTGAGCTGACAGCAGTCATGGGCAGACAGAGCCCAGATGTGGTACAGAGCTGCAGGAACGTACCAATGACATCTGGAGATCAGCTTGCTGCTCAGGAGTAAGACTTGGAGGACGTGTTTCAGCCGGAGCCTATCTACTTCCTCAACCAAGCAATCGGTTCCCAGATGAATCAATCCCAGAATCATAACTGCTGGGTCTTGAATAATATCTGTCCTCACCTTGCAAGTCTAATGGGACACCAGGAAAGAGAATATACAGCGTAACTGTTATTTCAAGCACTGGATACCAACCCTGAAATATTCCACTAAACAGTCTCCTCTTTAGCACTGGCTCTCTCACTTAACACCAGAAAGAAGGTCTGATCAGGATCAAGTCCCAGGAATTACAGGTGACCAAGGAGAAGCTTGGTCTGAATCCAAACTTTGCATCATTGAGATAGTGAAGGACAAAAGTATCAAAATCGATGGTTGTTATCTCCACCAAAGGTTGCTATAGTCAGAGACCACTGTCCTCCACGTTGTAGGCACTGGTGGGTGCTAGTCACATCCCTGCTTCCTACCTCCCGTTTGCAAAGCCACAAATGAGTCTAACAGACCCATATTGTTATTCTGTACACAAGGTATCTGAGAAAACTAGGTCTGCTTCAGACATAGAGGTGGGTTTCTCTTCAGCAAAACCAGAACATTATACTTTTCACTCCTGCAGATTCAGTGATTGCCATGGAGTTTTAGCAGGTTTGATTAATGCATTTATTGGCTGCCTTCTGTCTTGTACAACCTAAATCAGCATAACTCTACTGAAGCCAGTGCTATTGCATCTTATAATAGACCAATGTAGAAGGTTCTCTGTAGTTCATTTGCTTTTAACTAATGAATCAATTGCAGGGACCTTCTTCACCTCTTATGTACACATTCACAAAACAGATGAAACATCAACAACTAAAAATAATGTGATGTAAAAAAGCAGCATGAAGTGAAAATCAGACCCTTTGCCATCTGTTCTCCTGTTGTTCTTTATTCAAAAGAAAGATCTACTGCATGCGTATCTGCTTTACCTGAATGAAGAAGCGTTTGCATACATCAGCATACATGGTGGGAGGGTTAAGCCTGAAATTCATGAGCAAATGACAATGACAATTGAATGAACAAGAACAAAAGGGTCATTGGGAAGATTAAAATGTTAAACATGGGGGCAGATGGCTAGACTAGCAGTCAAGTCCTGATTTGGATATATTTTTTTTTTTCTATAAATGCAGGGTCATATTCTCAAAAGCTGCAGCTTTATGTGGCCAAAAACTGCCCCTTACAAACCTCAACAGTCTTTGTGAGAAGAGAGTTGTTGTTGCTGAGGCACACAGTCCTGCTCCACCAGAACTGCCCTACCCAAAATAACTGTTGCTCTTGAATTTTGGTGCTAAACTCTTTCTTGCTAAACTTCCCAGCTTTCCAGTGCTGAATACAACATCTTTAAGTACAGTTTATGTAAAAATGCAAAAATTCTATAAGATTCTTTGAGGTGGATCCCCACAAGTAAAATTAATATTTTATTGTCATTGAATGTGCAGTGCTCATTTTCCAAAGGAATGCCTAATCATTAGGATACAGGTCTGAGTGTGTTCGTTTGTGTGTGCTTGTGTGTATGTATGTATACATATACGTGCATATTAATGTGCTTCCAGTTTTCCGGCTGAAGTTTTCCTTTCTGCATGGGATAACAAAGTCCTCTCTGGGCCAGAAACCAAGATCTTGAAAATGTTTGTTAGTTTTGTTAATGAAAGGCTCAAGCAGTTATAGCAAGAGCTGGGTTGTGCTCTTCAGACCCCTACAACTTCAATATTAATTTATCACCTCAGCTCTCACTCAGAAAAGGAAGAGCAAACGCCAGGTTGTGGGCACTAGCAAAGGCTGGCCTGCATTTGAGATGCTGAACTCTTCAGTGCTAGAAAGATTCATATGCAAAAAGACAGAAGGAGTAACTTCTATAGAGGTGATCAAGGTGAGGACTTTAGAGATGAAAGGCACCAAAAACCTCCTTAATTCTCAGGGACATCTTTCTAACATAGGTCACAAAATAATTTGAAGGCTGCAAGATCATGGACACTCATTAGTTTCAAGGCACAGCGCGTAGTTGCACTGTGCACTGTGTTATAAAGTGTCTTTGCCACAGGCCCAATGATGGCTCAAAATACTCACCACCGTTAAGTTCTTTTGCCTCTGTAGTTATAAGGCAACAACGGACAATGTGCCCTTTGAAATAGGATGAACACACAGATAGAAGGTCAGCAAGGAAATTTTTATTGCTATGGCCATCCTATGAGTAAAAGCAAAGATAAAGTATGAGACTAGAACCACGTGGCATATGGAACTGAGGCTGAAAGATTGAAAAATTCACAACCAAGGCAACCTTGCCTTCAGAAGTTTGCAATTATAAATCACGTTGCAAAGGTTTCTCTCTCAGAAGAGATAGTTTGTTTTGAGACAAATGACTAAAGCCCTGCATTTAGTGCCCTGCATTCAGCTTATCAATGCAAGTCTCTTCCCCAGACCTTGAGTTCATCAATATTTCATACATACAAATGGAAGCTCTACCAGCTTTTTAAACTGTTTTCCCTAAGTAGTTTTATTTTATACGAGTGCACCTGTGCTATTGTTTTTCCCATAGGGTCAGCAACAGATTCAGATCTCTGCATAGAAATCAAAAATGTCATTCTTCCACATCATCAATGTGTCCAGGAAATAGTTCATACTCATCAGAAGGGGAATTTGGTCAGAGACTTCTTGAAATCTCTCCAGATTTCTTCCTATCTGAGCACTAGACAAGACTTTTCCAACTAAGCAAAATTGGGAAAAATATCTCCTTGATGAAATATATAAAGACCATGTTCAGATGACCCAAAAGGGACCTATCTTAAGCCTCATGATTGCTCCACTCCACTGACGTTAATCTTCTTAAGCCTCATGATTGCTCCACTCCACTGACGTTAATCTAAGTATCTCACCACCCTCTTGTATCTAGACATTCTTGTGCCCTGGACATCTAAAGGAGTGTTGTGATACCACACACACCTCCTTGGATGGCGGCTGAGCACTAGACACAATACCATTGCATAGTGCCATGCCCAAACTAAGGTAGAGAGATATTTTTGACCTTTCTTTTTCCCTGCTTTTTACCCCCGGCTCTGAGATGGGCATACTAATCAAAACAATGCGCTTTTGTCCTCATAGACATGTTGTGAATGCACTCTTTGCAAAACACCCCAACAGTCCCATGACCCTCCAAAGAGGGAAGAGGAGTCATTGCAAGCCGTGATAGAGTTCTACAGGCAGTTGGCACGCGGCTCCAGGAAATGAAGCCTGAGGGAGCAATATCTGCAAAGAAACACCTCATTATTACCCATCGCACTCATGAAACCAGAGCACGTAACCATGTTATTAATGATGATACTGTTCACTGAGGGACTTAAAGGTGGCTGTCACCCTTCATTCTGGCTTTGGCTTAGTTTCTGAGTGCCTGATTCCAACAGCCTGGAGGGCTTTTGCAGAGGTTGGTGGAAAGGGGATGCATCCTCACTAACAGCCTACCTCTGCCACACCATGAGTCTTCACAGGCAAAGAATGGCTGGAGAGGCCTTAACCTCTGAGTGATGGCTGAGAAAGCGCCACACACACATCAGCTTCTCCCCCTCCCTCTTTCCCCTCTCTCCCTCCTCTTTCAGCCCCAAAACAATGCTTTAAATACAAAATGTCTTTTTTTCCCCTCAGAGCAACATGAATGCTGGCTGCAAACCCTGGCAAGCACCCACCAGACTGACGGGACCCAGGTCCCATCAGGGGCCCCCAGGGAGCACGCCAACATGATGCCAAGAAAGTGAAACCAGGACTTTCAGCTCCTCCACCACTTAAGTAAAGGGAAAATCTCCAGTGACTACTTCCATAACAAGCCAGTTTCCCTTAATTGGGCCAGCTACTGCTCAGGGACAAAAGTGTCCCTCCATGGGCAGGACCACCAGCTAGAAAAGGGTGTTGAATACCTCTATGCTATTGCTGGGTTGCTCTACCACCAGTATGCGGGCCATCGCACACCCCTGCGTTTAGCTGAAGGCAGTGTATCGCCTGGGGGAGAGGATCTCAGTGCCATACATTATGTAGTTGGCAGGAGCTGTACAGACCATCCAATATCACTTCTGTACCACATATGTCAAGGCCTTCTCTGAAATTCCACTCATCCAGAATAAAGTATGTCATTCAGAAACCCCCTACTCTGATTAAAAAATTCCCCAATCACATAAAAACCATCACGTGCTAATTTCTTCCAATCCCAAATTATTGCTGTTATTGAAAAAAGTCTGGTTTATGTCCAGCCTGACTTTAGCTTCAGCTTCATTGGCTCTGGGTTAGTAGAACTAGCCGAGATGTTTTCAGCAAAACATTTCTTTGTTTAAAAAAAAAAAAAGGCACATTTGTGGAAAAGGGTTAGTTGTGATGGGGTTTCTCACTCATCCCTGTTAGGCAATTTTTAATTGAAACATTCCAGATTACCAGTCAAAAACTATGTTTTTTTCTGGCACTTTAATAACTTGATATAAACTAGAAATGGTCCAAATCAAAATGACACATTCAGAAATTATTTACTCCTTCATCCTTTCGCTGGAAGAGGTCTGCGTGGGTGTATGAGACATAAACATTGACTGCTGTCACTGCTGCTTTTGCTTTTGAATGGCAATTTAAAATAAGGAAGTAAATATAATTAGTTCACATTCAAATGGCACTTTTCCAACCTGGAAAACTGAGTATATTTTATAGCCAGTGTATAAATATGCCTGTGGTAAATCACTTCCCATCAGTGAACTGAATTGGCCATACAGCACCAGCCACACTAAACAGTTTACAATAAGAAATGAGATATTTCTTTTGTGGAAGATAGAGAGAACTTACTCCACACCAGAAAAACATTAAAGCGGGTCATGTTCTGTAAATAAAACTTTTAAGGCTTGGGCTTTCATCCAAAAGGACCATGTAGCCTACTGGAGACTGTATCATAACCTACATCCTCCAGGCAAACCAGCCTCCAGAAGGACTACAGCTGGGAGGGATTTTGGAAGGCCTTGAGATTGGGGAAAGGGACCCGGGACTGGGGTGCTTGGAGTCAAGGGACTCTCTGTTTCTTAAACCTCTTGTTCCTGCCACCTTCTCCTCTCCATCAGGAACTCCAGATGACAACCACACCTATATCGCCCCAGCCTTTCCATGTTGCTGCCTGTCCCATCACTGCAGTCAGCCCTTTTTCTCCTCTGCAGGTCTCCCCATGCAGGAAAAGTTGTGATCCTGCCACCAGGTAGAAAGGTGGAGGTGGAAAGGCAATCTCAGAGGAAGCAGGAGGTTTGCTCTCCTGGCTGCCCCCCATGTGTGGGGCATGGAGGGACATAGGGTGTTTTCCTGGTTTCGGCCGGGATACAGTTAATTAATATGTGTAGACACATGCCCCCATGTTTGGGGCAGAAGGGAGTCACCAAGGAGCAGTAGCCCATGCCCTGGTGGACCCCAGCCCTCAATAAGTGGGTTGGGAAGAGGCTCAGCTTCACCAGCTTCATCCCTTCTTGTGCTGGTGGTGTTTGTCTTCCCCTGGTCCACAAGGCAATCTGTTAAGGGATCCAGCACCGCTGGTACTGTAAACCCTGACATAGATGCAGAGAGCGAAGCCTGCTGAGATGCTGCTATAGTAGAGGAAGCATCAGAGGAGTCTCAAAAGTACGCCAAGATTGTGGGTGGCACCTTTCAGGGTCTTGTCAGACAGCATTCAATCTTCCCTCCCAGGAAAAGCATCCTCTGGAAGTGCTGTCTGGTGAGCTCCTTAGTCTTCAGGCTGCATCATTAGCAATCACATTTTCTTGGTTTTTAGTCAGTTCTCAGAAGCAAACGTGTCACTGCCAGATCAATTCCAGTTTCAGGAGAAAAATCCTGCACTGGTTTTGGATGCAAAGTTACCGGTTCTGACTCAGATTGGTTCGCTTGAGCCCTCTTGAACTTCTTCTCTTAAATTGTCCTTTTAAAAGATGCCAGAAATACACAGATGCTTTACTGGTACTGTAATCACATTGGAACTTGGACACCTAGGGCAGCTATGGGCTGAAACAGCAACACCCAGATACTGCTGGGTCTGTTACTTCGGAGCAGTGCGGTGCGATTTCCAGAAAGGAAGGCAACTCACACAAAGAACAGTTCAGAAAAAGCATCAGATGCCTCTGAGCTCTGCTGTTCCTGGGTGGTCTAGAGGCTCCAAAAACGCAGGAGCTGGAGAAAGGAGAACTACTTCTATCCCTTCTAAACAATTCATTCATTTAAACAAAAGTCCCCTTACACGGAGAATGAGGCGAGAACCGTTCCACATTAAAGGGGATTTTAAAGACCTTTGCAAGAAATGGAATGTACAAATTACTGCCTTTTTAAAAGCCAAAGGATGTTTTTCCAGCATGGCACCGCATCCCCAGAAAAGTGCTGCGGGGAGCTTATATTTCACTCACGATACAGAATAACATCAGACTCCAAACACACCCAAGTCAATGCCCTGACAGAAACTGTAAAGAAAGATGCCTTTTCACTTAGATGTCCCATTTCAGGGTTTTTTAATGCCACTTTCTATTGCATCATTGCAGCTTATATTTCTTCATGAAGTCATAATAGAAAGGGAAAGGTGTTTTCTCATAGCTCAAAGAAAGAAATTTGACTTTGTTCCCATTTGCTGTCACTATTTGTCCTCAGAAAGTGCTTGCTCCAAAAACATAAGCTTATCATGCAAGAGAAATGATTGAAGTTTTTGGGAGGTGCCAAAGTGGCAATGTTTGCATTTGGCAAAGGATGCAAAGCCTTGGCAGAAATAGGTCCCCCTCAAGACTGCATTTGCCTTGTTCAAGCTCAGCCTCAACATAAGGATTTGCTTTCCTTCGCAGTCACCCAGCTTTGCTCAGAGCAATGTCCTTCAACAGGAAAAAATTCCAAAACCAGGTTTTGATCTTTCCCTTCCAGTCCCTAATCCATATGTTGTTCAATAGGAAAATAGCAGATGAACTAATGAAAGCCAAGATCCATTCCAGTGCCATAAAAAATGTGGAGTTTCCTCAGCAGTTAGTGGAAAATGGGTAGCAGAGGTCCCCAGCCAGCTAGAAGAAATAGAGGAGGAGAGATCAGCCACAGGAATGTGGTCTGCCACTATTTACAGTCATGGCCATAGTTGGGCAATCTAGGAGGGGAAACAGGAGGAAAACTCTTGAGATGACTCAGCAAGGGAGGGATGTAGGAGGGACTGGGACATCTCAAAGAAAAATGAGATGAGAATTCTATTCTATGATTCTATGACTGGGACATCTCAAAGAAAATTGCTTCCAAAGAATGATGGATTGGGCATTATCACAATGTCATACCCCACCCTTCATTCATCAGAAGTTCCTCTAGAAAGATAGCTGATAAGAAAACATGACATACTCTTTGGAGAACTCACTTTTTAAATTGATTTCTTTAAATTGAAAAAAAAATCCCCACTGAATATTTTTGCAAAGCACTTTATTTAGACTCTTCTACCGTTGAACGGAAAAAAATAAAACATGCTTGAGTTTGCTTAGGTCTTCGGAGGGGATGCTGAGGCTTTAGTTTTACCAATTTATTTTGTCATTGGTATGGAAGGGAAAAAGAGAAAGCAGGTGAAACAAAACATAAAATCAGGTAGTGATTTTCTTGAATTAAAAGTACATCCATATTTTGAAATGTTTTCTGGATGATTCTGACAGTACTGAGTGGTTGGGGAAACAACCATGTGTTTGCAAACATACAAGCCATCACTGACACATGCATGTAGGTGGGTAACTTACCACCCATTTATTTCCACACCCCAAATCAATGACTTCTCCAGCACTGAAAAATCAGGCTGTCCCTCAGGAACAGGTCCCAGAAGAGCAGGCCAGCACATCTTGCCATTTTTTACAGGTTGTAGTAATAGCGATGAAGATCACAGATGCCTGGCTATGCTCATGGTCTTGACCACAGTGCCCCAGTACTATGTCAACAGCGTTTTGCCAGCAGAGGGTGGCTCCATTCCCTTGGTTGAAGCTTCAGCACTAAGAAACCTTGTTTGGTGAGGACAGGCCTGGCAGCAGGAGTCCCCTGTCCTCCAACCCCAACCTGCCAAAGGCTCTGATCGGAGGTTTGGTGTGAAGCACATTGGTCCAGCACCTCCTCTCCCTCTGGGGACCTTCCTGAGCTGCCCACTTGTGTGCGGACAGAGGGAAAAGAGAATCAGTGTTGACATCCATCCTGCCTCTGGAGCAGTGCTGGCCATATTTCCAGGCATTTGACTGAGGAATGTATCTTGTACCTCCCCTCAGCAAGCAGACATCTCCCAAGGGAAATCATGGGCCAGTTGCACTCTTCTAGCCTTGAGGAAAAAGCCAAGTCCACCATCCTTCTGGAGGGGCCCACATGGGAACCGGTAGGCTTTCATGATATGAGCAAGTGTCCACCAGAATGCACTTCCCAGAGCACCCACCACACATACATCTCTGAGCAGCTCTCAGGTGGCCATGGTTCAGCCAACACATAACTCCCAGTGACATTGCACCAGTGACCCAGGGCTCCCTGATGCAATACTCCAAATGGTGACGATTATACCACTGTTACTGGAATAGGACCATTCAGTGGTGGGTAACTGAAAGCCCCCGAAGCAACTGATTTGCTTAAATACTACTAAACCACCACATCCACTCAGAGTATGCGAGCACCTTCAGACCAGGGGTGTAGCAAATGCACACTTATTGCAACATAAAGGTGAGCTGCAGTGTAATGAACCAAAACCATTACCGCCTTTTTGGTGAATTATCCTTAACTGTGACACTCCTTGAGAAAACCACAGACTAATAGACAAAGAGAAAAGGGAGGAAATTACGTGAAGGGGCAAGCTAACGAGTGGACAAGGAAAGGCAAGCAACACCGAGAATTTTTTTTGGGGGTATCTAAGGACACTAGAAACTCAGATCGGATTATTAAAACTCCACTATGATGGAGACCTCAGTAATGATTGTGAGCAGAAGGATTTCTGGGCCAGTCTAAGATGATTAATTGCTTGTGATGCCTCCAGAAACTCAAGAGAGCCCATGCAGCACAAGAGGAAATTCAGATTCCCCACAGCACCACGAGCATATGCTTTACGTCCTGGCACTACAACGGCTAAGCGAGCTTGCTTTATTTGTGTAGCCCCTGGGGTGCTGGGAAAGATGGCAGGCAAGGGGTTAAGTAGTGGCACCGCGGTTTCTGGAAGGGAAAGACACGCCTCATTAACTGGCTGGAATTCATCGAGGTTATGAACACCAGGGTGGACATGGGAAAGGCAGCAAACTCTGTATTACTGAGATTTTCAGGGTACATTGAGCACAGGTCCGCAAAAGAGGTCAGTGCCGATGGAGAGCGTAGCGGGTATCTAACTGGAACAACTTACCTCTCTGCAGTTTCTCCATACACAACTGTGACTTCTGTAACCAGCCCCATCTGTCCCACCAGACAAGAGGATAACGAATGTGCAGTTGACTCTTCAAAAGTCTGACCCGTTGTTTCCACGTGTTCAGCTTCTCCCGGGAGAAGGACCCTCAACTTTCCAAGCCATCACATTCATTTACAAAGCTAACATGGTATGAGTTATCGAACCGTAATTAAATGGCTCTGTGGTTACTAATCCAAGTATCCTGTGAGTTGTAGAAGCGTGAAAGTGTCCAGGTATGTAGTGCAGGCACTTCACTTCCCAAGGCTCACCTGCCACTGGCCTGCAGCCCAGCAGACAGTACATGGCAACAGCAATGCTATCTCCTTTAAATACAATATCATGTGGTTCCCCTTATTACCAACTGATCAAGCAATCCAGAGTCCAGGATTGTTCTGTTATCCTCCGTTAAAAAATTATAAAAGCAAACTGAGGCATAAAGAATAGATCCACATGGAAAATGACCTCAGCATCTTTTTATCCACAAGGTCACTGATTAGGAAATTCATTCGTGAAACAGGAAAAGTTGATTTCAACTCCTCTATCTATCTTGGGGAATTTGTATAGTGTTATTCTGGAAACAATATCTCATTTTAATGTAAAAAATTAAATGAGCATGGAAGTAAGAGAGCAGAGCTATGCGTAACCACTTACAAGAGGGATTCTCATTAGCCTGGTAGGAAAGTATGTATTCTCTGCTCTCTGGCTCTACGAGTGTTTAAATCACTCATATGACACGGTGAGTACAACAGAAAAGATTGAAACCGGGCAAGTCCAAAGCTCTGTGTGCTTAAAATACTCCTTTGTGGGGTGAGAAATATGGATTTGACCCCTCCCGCAGTGAATCCAGCTCTGCTATACTCCAGGTGAGTGTTTTTGCTCCGTTGGTTTATAGAGTTAAAGGCAAGCCACCAACTCCTGCCCCACGAATCTTGATTGTGTTTTTTCCCCCAGACAAACTATTCAGCACTTTTGGGACAAATCCAGAAATAGTTACAGAATGACTTAAAGTCTTTTACTTACGGTAGCTCAAAGGATTGTATTTTTTCTTTTTCTTTAGTCAAAGCCTTTTTAGAAATGCATGGCCCTGAGACAAAAGGAGCTAGACGGTACGTAAAAGTATTGCATGTGCTGTGAAGACGGTGAGTCTACTTTTGTTACATCTTGTTACCTAGGGCAAGGCTGAGCTGGGCTTGTCTGCTCAACTCTGAAAAGCGACGTGCGCAACCTGCTCCTTTCTCTTGCGAGCTTCGGCTGGAAGATTTACAGCAGCACTAGCAATGCTAAGGAAGGATTATTCATCCATTTGTAACTGGGGTTCAGTTGTGATTTACATTTGAAGCAGATATTTTAATACCTCAGTTGCATATGAGGTACACTCATATGCTCTTTCCTCTGGTCAAAAAAATTCACTTGGGAAAATCATATACATAAATCCATTCATTTATAGCATTTTTATAATCAGTTTTGTAGTCTATCTCCCAGGACACAGGACTCTAAATCTGACAATTTGCTGTCCCTTAATCACAAAGGTTGAGGGACTGTATCTTGCTATAGGCGAAAACACACGGCCAACAAAACTGATCCCCCTGACCTCATCCTGTCGTTTTGCTCCTCGAGACCCTGAGCAGAGCGCATTCAACATTCCAGCTAAAGCACAGCACCTGGCAATGCATCCAGGGCTCGGGACCTGCCTCCTGCTTTATTTCTAAATACCAGCTGCTAAATTACATCCCAGGTCAATACTGAGCCTTTCCATTTGAACCTTCACGGGCCCAGGAACAGGAATCGCTCTGCAGTACTATATTGCCTTCCCAGGTGAAGTCACCTCTTGCTGGCCAGCCTCATATTTGACGTTACCAGTACCACCAGTTGCAGTTACTCAACTTTGCTCTCACCCTATAAGAGCCAGGAGAAGTGGTTGTAGGCACTTCAAATGCAGCTTTCCTCAGCCAGAGAAGGAGACCCACAGTGACCCCAAAGAATGCCAAGGCGGCCCTTGGTGTCAGGGGGCTGTCCCACCATGCAGCTGTTTGGCACAGCACATGAACAGCCCCACTCTAATGTCCTCAGTCATCTTGTGGGCAGGTCCACCCATGTTCATCTCTTCTTGAGGCTAGGGGAAAGCTCTGGGCATTCAGAGCTTTTGGTCGTTATTTGCTTTGCTGGCATTTTGTGAACTCTTAAGACATAAGCATATCTAAGTGACAGAGGAGCACATCCCAAAGCCATGCAGGCTAAAGCAGCGTCGTGCAGACTTGAAAAACACCAAGTTTCATGGCTGAAGTGATCTGAACTGGTGCTTGGGAGCGACTAATAAGCACCTAGATAGCAAGAAGGGTGGTGATATCCCATTGAACACTCCATGGGTCAACTGAAGGACTAAAATATATTTCACCTTTTTTCCATGTATTTTTTGGTTTATTTAACATCTGCTTCTGGTCCAGATATGATTTGGATCTGGGGAACAGACTCAATGCATCATGAAACCACTGGGACTCTTTCCCTTGGTACGGGTAGGCTTTGGTATGGCCCCTTGAGAACCAACACATTGCTCAGCTGCTCCTGCCCATGTGCACCACAGAAGTAGACTGATGGGCTGCAGCCAAAGGAGAAAGTGCCTCCAGGTTCCTGCATGCAGAAGACATCAGCCTTGGTTGCCTGCAGAGGTGTGCTACTCTTCCAAAGCATCTCCCTTGAGCTGAACACCTATGCCAAAAGTGAGGATGCAAATTCAAATGTATTGAAGCAAACCAGAGTTTATTTAGCATTTATTACCCATTCTGTTGTCACATGTGGCTTCTTCTGTCTCCATTTTCCTCTGGTAAACATAGACCTTTTATTTTTTTTATTTTTTTAATAAAATATATAAAACATTGTGCATTGCTATCCATAGGAAAACCGTAGTTTAACAACAAAAAAAAAAGAATAAGGCACATTCCTGTGCAGCATCTTCAAATATATATATATATATTTAAAACAAAACAAAAAGAAAACCCTTTTCAACCTCTTTGAGGTTGTTAACTTCTCACCAGTCACTGACACATCTCTTATATTACCATAATTTCACTGTTGGAGGTGGGTTGGGTTGTGTTTGACAGGGGCCAGTAGGGAGAACAGACTCAAAAAAATAATAGGATTTTATCCCTGAGGTGTCAGTAAAAAAAAAAAAATGTTCCCATTGAAAAGGAAGATGAAAAGACAGCCATAAATAACTGAATACACTATGGCAAACATCCAAGCACCGAGATGATTTCACAATGGAAGAATCCCTCTCCCCCCCCATCCCCCAGTTCTTAACAAGTCATATTCGCCGTTGGGTTTTAATTAGGTTAATCTCATGGCTTCTGAAGTCACAAGACAATCGGTCAGGATGCACCTCCCCCTCCCTTCCCAAATCATCTTTCCAGATTTGTCATTTTGTTCACAATTCTCCCACAGTCCTCAGGAAAGGGAAACCAAAAAATCCTATATGAACACCAAAACCTGGACAACTTCTCTCCCCAGCCAAGAGAGGAGCACTCGTACCGCAGCATGCCAAATTCCATGTCCCACACGGGAGGACTATAATTGTCACCTTCCTGCCTGCTACTAAGAAGTGAAGTTGGCAACCACCTCTGCTGTAACCAGAAAGTGTCCATGAAGAGGGGTGATAGCAATATGTCAGGGAGAAGGAGCCGGGGAAAGCTTTATTGCTGTCCATCCACTGCTCCAGGTAGCACGCCTGAAAGGAAAAGGGGAGACACCTACGTAATATTCCTTCCCTCCCTCTCCTCTATCACGTGTGGAGGAGCCCCAGGGTGCAGGGCAGGACGGTTGGACTCCCCATCGCTTAGTAGTAACGGTTGAGGCTCCTGGTCCCTGGGATGTCCGGCTGGCCATTCATCCAGATCTCCCGGATGATGCGCTCCCGCTCCTCCAGCCGCTGAGCTCGCTCCAGCTCCTCCGCCGAAGTGAAGACGTTCATGTTCAAAGTCCTCTCGAACCTGCGGTGCCTGCGGGCAGACAGGTCCGAAGTGGTGTCCGAATCGTCATCGCTGTCGCTGCTGTCGCTGTCGCTCTCCCTCTCCCGAGGAGGTTTTTTCGCGGAGGAGCGTTTGCAGTCAGTTCGGCAGGACACCCTTAGCACCAGGGCCAGCAGGGTCAAGACGAGTCCAATGCACACTCCGGAGACAAAATACAGAGCAGCCCGCTCGGGGTTTTCTGAAAGGAGAAATAAAATGATTCTCGAGAACAACCCTTAAAAGAAGAAAGCACACACAGCCCCTCTGTGCACATAGCAGCCACGGTCTCTGGAGGGGCAGGGTTTCTAATGGTTGCTTTTACTTCCAAGCCCTCCTTTGCCTCCTCTCCCCAGGGAAATCAGAAAGGGGAATTTAAACGGTGGATTTGCTGCCAAGGCATTTGCCCACATGCAGAATGTGGGTTCGCTGCAGTCGTGTCTTGGAGTTGTCTGGAAGGGGAAGGAGCAGCCCACAGAATTAAATGCTAATTTAATGGGGTTGACAGTAGGGTGCTGCACACCCAGCAGCAGCTAAGTGCATCTCTCTGTCACATCCATTATCATCGTACAAGGAATAAAGATGATTTACAAAGCCCTCTGAGCTGTGGCCCAGCTGAAATGGGAAGCCTTGCAGCATGGAAAAATGCATATTATTTATTCATAGGTTTCATTTGCTTATCTAAGGCAAGTGTGCTGGCTTTCTGCCCAGACCACCAAAACGTATACCTGTGCTACACAAGTGTAGCTGGAGCCACTGCACCAGCAGGATGAGTCCTACATAGCCACATTTCAGAGGTGATATAACAAGACTACAAAGGATCCACAATGCCTTTTAAACTAGGTCATCTATGTTTATTTACTACCTTTTTTTTTTTTTGGTTCATGGGACTACTTAGAAGCGTAATTATCATAAATGTTGTTACTGCAATTCCCTGGGCTGAATCATCTCGGCATATTCCAGGTTTATAGGTAGCTGGATGGGTGAAGGTGAAGCAAGCAGAAATGTCAAGGCCAGCTCTACTCCGCTGTGTCTGCTGGAATCCTGAGTTCAAGGATGGAGTCAGTTCCTCAGATGAGAATTTTTCCCTTGAACTCAACGATGGAGCTGTAACAGTTCCCACCAGCTGAGAGCCTGACATTCAGCTGCGAAAGATCTCTGTAACTAAAAGGGTACGCTCTACCTTCACTTCGCCCCACTGTGCTTTTAGAAACTGCCCTCTCCAGCTGATTTCCTTAAAGCAAAGTTTGCAGAAGATGAACTGGAAACCATTTGGAGATATTCAAAAATCAACAGAACAAAACCCTGCTCTAATTTCAAAACTGGCTCTAAATTTGAAGTTGGCAATGTTCTGAGTAGGGGGTTGGACCAGGTGACCCCTGAAGGCCTCTTCCAGCCTAAATTATTCTCTGATTCTGTGGTCAGAGCCCCAACACTGACTTGTGCACTGTTCAAGGCAACGCATAGTTCAATGCCTGGAGATGCTCATGGAACAGTTACAGAGAGAAGTGCTCCTCACTTCTCTCCCAAACGAATCTCAAAGGTGACTGACAAGTCAAGGCGGAGGAAGATGTCATGATAGTCTGAAAATTGGCTAATAAAACATGATACTGTTGCTAGAGTGATTGGTGTGGATGGCATGGGGAAAAAACAGGCTGAAGAGACTACAAAAAGAGAGAAGAAAACTGCAGCAGATGCATTCAACAAGTCCAAAAAAAGAAAGAGGAGAGAAATGCAGCAGTAGTTGGAAAGTCGAGTGAGACCAAAGCCAGAGGTTTTAAGCTAAGATATTTTGACAAAAGCGAGACAGCAAAGATCCAAAGGTAAAAGAGAAGATACCAGAGCAGGCGTGAAGGATGCACCAGTGGCTCTTGTAGCAGTCTGGCTGAGTGAAATCCTGGCTCCAATGAAGCTAATGGCAAGTCTGAACTCAAGGGGCAGAATTCAAATTAAAACTGCAGCCCTGTTTGTGCAGTAGCAAAGCTGCTGCCCATCTGGTACTGTGTGAACAGTAAAGAAGCGGCCTAAATTTCAGAGATTTGGAAACCCCAGGAAAAGTAGAATCACTACCCGATAGTGCTTTTACCTCCATGTGCAATATAACTCAGTAATTGCAAAGCTCCCTTTGCAAGTAGACGTAAGGAGGGCTCTGAAGACACCCAGAGTGTGGGAGTGTGAGAAGAACAAATGAGCAGGACTGATCTGTTTGTACTGGAAGATGCTTGGTCCAGTCTGCCTCCGCTCTGCCTGGTTGACAGGATGCCAGGCGCACTTCTCTGAGCACCACGTTCCTGCACACACATGGGCTTGATTTGGTTGCATTAGTTCCACCGCTCACTCTTTTAAAGCAACTCATAAAAAAAACATAGATTGGAGCCTGAGACGCAGACATATGCGGTTTCTCTTCCTCCGTTTTTCTCCATGTTCTGCTTTTCCTTTGTCCTCCACACTCCTTTTTTCCATGCTACTGTATCCAGCTCATGAGCAAGCTGCACCTCGATTGCTACTTAAGCAAGCGTTTTTCATCCCCTGCTTGTGCTTGTATGTATAGCCCTTCATGCAGTGCGATGGCTGTAATTGAATCTTTGGGCTCCAATGGCATTTATGAGCTCCTACAGCTACTCTGTCAACATCTGAGACACTGTCTGGACTTCCTCACTGAGCTGTAACCCCACATTCAACTGCAGTCTTGGCATTTATCATACGTACAATCCACTCACACAGCAACATCTCTTTTTTTCACAGCAGAAAGAGCAACTTAAGCTAAAAACCACGGGCTCTGCTTTTTCTCAGTTGAAGTAGCCAAGTCAGCAATAGCCTAGATTTGGGGGTTTGACAGTTGACTAGTGATTTTGAGAGCCTCCTCCATTGCATGTTCTACTTGCAAAGACCAAAAAGGGGCATCCTCTTCAGCAAAGGGATGCTCACATCTTCCAAAAACTCAAATGTAGCTCAGATTCATCATACCAACACTGAAGCGCCTCAAAACACTCATCATATTTGAAAAAAGGCTCTTTAAAAGTGTATGGACATCAGTAACAAGAGTTAACATAATTTTGATATGTATGCATGTGTGTGTGTGTACACCCATTAACATATGGATTTTGACCAGTGTAGCTTTTTCTTCCACTGCTGTGGATGACAGCTCAGAGCTATGTTTTTCTCCTAAATACCTAGCAGGACCCAGTTGCTGTCCATCTCTTTAGCTGGGGTTACCTTTCCCCTTCCTGGTATTTCTCTTTCTGGACTGAAAGCATTGATGAAAATGTCACTGATCCAAGCCTGAATTTAATCCATGCAGACAAAGATATATGCTCTTTATAACCCTCTATACAAAAGCCACCATTTTCTAGGCGCTCAAACTGGCCAAAAATTGGAAACACATTTTATTTTGTTTTTCCAACCAAACCAGCAGCAATTACGGAGCCTGTTTCCTGAGGGCTAACAATCTGCTGGGAGCATCAGCCCAGACTGCCATTAATTCCCCAGGAAATGCCCCAGGCCAAGGTTGTTATTGCTATTATAATAAATTGTTTCAATAAATAAAAAACAATCTAGGCATTAACGCTGCTGGCTTCCTGTGATGGCTTCATGCATTCAGAAACCTCAGTGGGGAGGAAAATTTCAGAGGGCCCCAGTAAAAGGTTCAGCATTAAGCATGGCCAGACAAACAGTAGGAGCAATATCTTCTAGGGAATTTACAGTTAGCCCCACAGGCTGCCGAAATCCCCTGGTAGAACAGAGGAAGCTCTCCAGGAGCCTCTTATTAATAAGGCTCAGGCCAAGCAGTCTAAAAGTTGGAATGATCTCCCCTGGGTTGTTTTTTGGAAGCCCTTTGTTAATAACTTGGCAGCAAAGCTTTGCTTGTGAAAGAAGAATAAAACAGGGATTTGTGGAGGTTTCCCTCCAAGTACTTCAGCCTGACTGCAACGACAAAACTGGAATAAGTCCCCTGTCCAAAAGGAGGCACTGGAAGTGCTCTGATACGATTTGAATGTTTAATATTTATATAACCACGAGGGACAGTTCTGGTCTTGCTGGTAGACTGTGACTGCAAAGACAGTTCCAGTTGTCACTGAGACTGGCGAAGTCTTTCCAAACACTCAGACAGGTTTTGGAACAGGTCCATGACAAATAGCAGGTCTGAGGTTTGTAGGCAGATTAGATTGCATCTAATTAAAAACCTAATTCTGTAAAGAAAATCAGCTTTCAAATTAAGGGCATCTCTGAGTCTTTCGCAAGACTGAACTCTACATAATATTTATTTGTTTGATCAGCTGATAAATTCACTCCTCGTTGACATTGTTCACTCTTTCTCCCTATTTTTGAAGAAATGTTGTTTTCAGGGGTCTGGGATAAGATTAACACCTAACTGGCTTTGATAGTCCTAACCATGATGATAGCTGCAAACAGATTTGATGGTGAAAACAAAGACTCCTGCAAAGAGGCTTTGCTTCCTGCTGTGCTGTGATTTTTCACTCCTCGGTTGTCAATAGGAACATTCCCAACTTTTATATGGGAACATCAGTCAAAAAGATGGTGGAAATGAGCACAGAAGCTTTCGCTTACATTGGCACTTCTCCCCTCTGTGCACTGCAAGACTCTGCATGTGCGAGTGACCGAGCCTGCAGACTCTTCATCTGCAGCTGCCCACCCAAACCTGCCATTTTGTGCAGAAAATATGACCACCACTGAGCACAGAGGAGATCCCACTGATCTGTGGATGCTCTCCCCAGGCTGAGAGACACCCCACAGCCAGGAGGCAGGAAAAGTAGTAGAATGGATCGTCCTTTCAAGCACGCACTTCACGCATGAAATACCAAGTGCCCGTAGCTTCTTTTTCCTGGAGTGGGTCTGAGGGTATACACCACCCTCTGCCCCAACAGAAAAAACATCTTTATATGTTTCCCCTGCCTATTTACAATTTTCTCTTGCAAAGTCCTGTTTTGAGGCAACTCATCAGCACAGGAAAGCCCTGAATACAGCACTTTCAGTCTGCAGAGTTTACCTCAGGGATGTTTTTAGTGTCATGAAACAGAGCAGTTCTTGCACTCCTGGTTTTTTTTGGCACCAAGGCTGTGGTCAGGAGCAGTGGGAAGATGCGTGAACCAGAACCAGCCCTCCCCGGCCACCCAATACCCTGCCTCTCCTCAGCCACTATAATGGCTCCCCTATGGACATCAACAGCTGCTGTGGCTTAAGCAGCCTTCAGGACCCCAAACTCAGGCGAGCAAACAAATTTCCAACTGTTCTGCTGCTCAAAATCTGCAACATGAAGAGGGATGGCTTTGCAGTGCTCTAGTTTTATGTAAATTATATTTGTGCCCTGCGACACAGCTTGTCTTTGAACTCATAATCTAAAACCTCTCCGTATTCACATATAATAAAATAGATCATGCCAAATCCATCCTTTCCGCTAAAAGCAGAGGGCTAAATTGCACGCAACAGATAAAGATGGTTTAGGGCATCTGCTGTTTCAATCCATGGGGCAGCCATCAATTATTTTTGTAATAAATAACAAACTGAACATGTATATCATTGAGACTAAAACCAATCTAACAGCCATGGTTAAGCGCACTGAAAAACATGAGCAAAAAGCTCCTGAACTGATCACTGGAAACCAAAGTCGTGAGGTCTGAGTTTTACCTATTTGACATCCAGCGGATGTGAACACATCACAAGGACACCACATCACGAGAGGGCAAGCGAATCCCACAGCAACAAGACAGTTAAAGTCGTCCTTATTTATTATTTGTGCTACAGTAAAATCTAGAGGCTCCTGCCAAGACTGACACCTTGCGAAGAGCATGAATCAAGGCCTTGTGCCCTACAAAACGAATGCAGGGTCAAAGAGTTCTGCTGTGGTCAATGGAAGCAAAGTCCATGGGGCATCGTCAGCAGCCCTGAATCTTAGTCCCAACTGTCCCCGACCATAAATCCTACAACATTCTGCTGCCCATTACTGTTCAGATGGGGAAAATAATATTAACAGCATTTTATTTTATAGTAAGGTTGGGAGTGCAAGTATTTTCATGTCAAAAAATGGCAGCTGTAGGTAAGAGGGGGGAGAAATGTGATGGACAGAAGACTCCTTTAAAGTTTGCTTTTTCTAATCTTTCCTTAGAGAAGCCCATGCAAGAAAAAATATATCCTACTCAGCTATCTTTTTTGAAGAACACTACTAATTCCACTTAAGCTGCCTGCTTCTTAAAGGTGTCATGAAAAGATAGATCCTGATGCCACCTTTGGACATGTAGAAGGGCAGAACTTTGGATTCACCATTCATGGTCCTTTTAGAAGGACCCTCCACTAAATGTGCAGAAACACGCTTACTAATCTACACAGTGATTCCTAAATGCAAAGCCCAACTCAGTTGTTTCAAATCCAAATACTTGTCTGTAGCAGCGTGGTGGTATCTCAGCAAGAGGAAGAGAATGGCACCAAGAATGCATTAGTATTTAATGAATTAGCAAGACTGAATGGCACACAGACATGAAAAACTAGCTCACAAATATCGGAGTTTTAGTTTTATAGACCTCAGTGCTCCAGTGGTGCTAGCAGACTGGCCACAGTACACAGAATTATTAACAGCATGTAGTAAAAAAGCAACACATTAATATTACTAGCAAGGTAATATTGCTTGGCAATAAGCATTGCAAGGTAATAAGGATACAAACCTTTCATTAAACAAATGGAGAACACCCATAAGAAAAAAGTGACCACAAACAGTATGTCCTGCCTCAGGAGGCTAGTTACACAGAAACCAGGGCCCTCCTTCTGGGGAAAGCAGCAGAGATTGGCCTAAAATATGCTGAATGAGTGCATCCGATGCTATTCAGCCAGTGCTCCTCCTTTTTTTGGGTTAGGTCCTCCAACTCTGTAGGCAATCCCTACTGCTGACGAGGTACTTCATGCAGTTGCGGGATGGGAAATATTTGCACTATATCACCTGCCTCTACTGTACTTTTTGCTATCAATGGTATTGACCCCAAGCACTCAGTAGGGCACACAATCTTTATTTCAACTTTTAAAGTAAATCTTAGTAGAGGACTGCTCCTCTGTTACTTGAAAGATACATGTGGGTGAGAGATAAACTGTCATCCAAGGAAATCTTACTCTAAACTAGATTTAAATATACAATTAAGCAGACTCTCAAGTTACTTCATCTTCACACTTCTACTGAAGATAAGCCAAATTCTCTGAAGCAGGGTAATGATCTGAGTGCTGCTTATTTTCCAAATTACAGGACAACAAGCTTGCCTCCCTAATGAGCCAGGCTTTGATCTCCAGGAAAATGGAGCATTAGGAATAACACCACATGTAAGATTACATTGTATTTAACTCCAGATGAGAGCAAATCCAGTGGAAAGCAGAGCACAATAAACCCTGTTATATATCGTCTGCTAGAGCTGCCCTGGTCAAGTCTTTCAAGGGAGAATTTGCCGAGAGACGAATGAAAAATATAAACAGTTCAAAGAGACAGATTTAACCCTAGGTGACTATGAAATGTAGGCTCAGTTGAGGGTCTACAAAGAGCTTGCAAGAGCCGAGAGAGATGGCAGCCGCAAGACCTACCTGTGATAAAGGCATACGCTGCTAGGATGTTGCTGAGCAGTGCCATCTCTGTGCTAACGCCCACGGGCTCCATGCTGCTGTTGAGCGCCGGCGGTTGTGTCTCATCCACAGGAAGCAAGAAGGGGATGTTGTCTAAAGGGTAGAAGGTGGCCGATCTCCCTTTCTTCTTCTCTGCTTTGAAACAGAAAGGGAATGAGGAATGAGGCACGTGCCCCAGCCCTAACCTGCCCTATCCCCACCAGGTCAGCATCTGCATTCAGAAATCTGGAGCCGCTCAACAGCAAGCCACCCAAATTTGCCCCTTTTGGGGGGGCAACTAAACCTTCTCAGGTAGCTTCAGCTGAGCACATACCCTGTCTGCATCCAGGCAGCATCTTCTCTCCCCCGTCTCCTGCTCTTTCATGTCACCACTTAGACACACCCACCTACGCTACAGCAAATATATAATCAGGTTTCTTTTCTCTTATGTAAATCAAAGGAGCCTTTATCAACAGTGGGTTCAGCTAAGCTTGTAATAAGGACTGGAAAACACAGGCAGAGCCGGCAACCCTCTGCCGGTGTCGCGCTGTAGCAATCCATCCACACCTGGCAAACAGACGTGCTTTCTCTCCAGCCTTCGCGGGGAAGGGCAGACCTGAGTTTATGACTTCCTTCAGAAGCCCACTCGTATTGTGTTTCACCCAGACACCATTTCCCCTTTGGAGAGGTGAGTGAACATGGGTTAATGATTTGATTTTATTTGTTGAAGACCGGAGCTAAGGAGGCAGCTAATTCCAGGAGGCTCAAAGAGACCCTTTCAGACCTTATCAGCTCGCTGCTGAGTGCTCCCTGCACCTTGATCTGCAGGCAGACACCCCCACTAGTCACAAAACACTACTTGTTTTAAACACCTGAAAAAGTCGGTGCACAGGATCCAGCTCCATCATCCATGTGATTGTTTAACTGTAGCTATTCGAGTTTTTCAGTCTGCTTTCCCTGGGTGTCCGGTTCTGGCCAAAAGCAAGCATCGCACTGTAAAATCACAGACTTGTACCTGGCTTCCACTTATCTGCAAGTATTAAACTCAGGAAGCTGTCAGGTCCATCTCCGGTAATGCCATCAGTGCCATGCAAGCAGAGGCACTCTGACAGCAGCCACGACGCAAGATTGTCTGTGTTGACTGGCTGCCTGATCCGTCTCCTTCCCCTGCAAACCCGGCAGCGTGAGATCTCACGTTCAGCTTCCCACTGTGCGTGCCAGGAAGCGGCTCAGCCCAGGGAGGCAGTAACAGAAATTGAGGGGTGTCAAAGAGAACAGGTAATACTGGATGGAGAGGGACTGAGTGCATGAACGTGCACGCAGTGATGCCAACTCCTAATCTGCCTTGGAGGAGAAGCAGCGGGGATGGACGTCCAGGTGTGGCTGTAAGGGATCAGCCCCGAGGAATGCGGGCACAGGTGTATCTCTGCCACTGAATAGCTGCATGGCCTTGGGAAAGCCACACGTTACAAGCTACCAAGGTGTTAATGACTGGCCCTGAAGCACAGTTTTTAAACATGGGTGCCTGGGTGGCAGATCCAAAAGGGAAAAATATCCCAAGAGCCTCTTTCTTTACGAGAATAGAGCTCACCAAAGATCAGTTGTACAAACGGCAGCACTGGGGCACAGAGGGTCAAGGGCACATTCAGCAGGAAATCAATAGCAAAGTTTTGGAAAATCTTTTAATTCAGCTGTAGACACCAACGTGCCCTCTAATTTTTATTCTCCCTGACTGGTACATCTATGTCTGTACAAGTGGTTGGATTTTTCTCTACCACTGTTCCTGCAAAGAAATCCATGGAAGCAGGGTAAATTTTTCATTTCTAAAAACTGAACCTAAAAACTGGATACTTCAGAGCGTTTCAAGTAGCACTATGCATCTAAACTGAGGCAACTGAATCCTGCTATTAGTTGACAGACCCTAGAGAGTCATTCAGCTCTCCCCATAGCAGACACTTAAAGCTTGATGTATCTGCTCATACCCAGACATCTAAGACACCCCAGGGTCAGGAGAACATCCACACAGAGATGGCAGGTCTGAGAAGGGATGTAGGGGAAACTCTCACCCTTCTAGGACAGCATTTAGAAGCCAGGTGAACACCCCAGATCATCTCAAATGACACATTTATATGAGGGTAACTGAATCCTGCCTGAGATGTCTACATACTGAGGTCTGGCTCTGAACTAGTTAATCTAAAATCCTTTTACAATCAATGAAAATGAAGGACACCACCAGGATATAATCTTATATATATTTCATAACCATATATCTCGTCGTAAAAGGGACTGCTGAGTCAGGTGGCTCCAGGTTCCTGCTAGGTCTTTGAGAGTTTTCTATAGCTCTGCATTAACGTCCAGTTAATGTGGCTGGACTGCAGCTGCACCGAGCTGGTAGGATATGAACCTGGAGCCTCTGCGCCATGCTCTCTCACTTGCCCAGTTCTGAGTTAGTGACAACCCACCTGCCCCTCACTGTCGATACATTCACGGGATCTCACCAGGACTAACGTTTAAATTATACTTGCAGTGGGGGCTTCCACGTGCATGTGCTAGATCAGCCAGGAAAGGCTCGGATGGACACCACTTGTCCTGGGTATGGGGCATCCCTTGTAAAACTGTGCAATAATGGTGTATTTAGGAGACAGAGTAAGGCATAACTCCTCTCATGTGAGATGTAAAAAGCATCTTTTTTTCTTTTTTTTTTTACTTCTGACTTGTCCAAAGAACAGATGCAACTAAACAAGTTTTTAAATGAATACTCATCTGCATACACTATACTCCAGCAAAGAGCACCACAAAACCACAAAACTGGTTTTGTCATCTGCAGGATTGTACAAGCACAGACAGGGAAGACAGAAAATGACTGGAGTTATGCAGGAGGGAAAAAACAAACAAACACAATTTCACAAGAGCCATGTGTTGCTACGCTATGCGGTTCCCTGGTCTGCCATTCATTCCAGGATCATACTAAAAGACATCCCCTTTCCTCCTTGCTAGCTTTGAAGACCTTGTCTATGCCTACTACTGGGTTTCTCTTCACCACCCTTTCTTAGCTGTTCCCAGTCACTTGAACTGTTTTCCTGTGACTTTACACCAAAGCTGAGCAAAATTATTTCAGCTAGCAGTAAATTTGCCCAACACCACAGTATAAGCATAGGAGAGGTTATGCATGATACCAGGCTGACTTTAGCAAATAGTTTTAACAAAAGAAATAAAACGGGAAGGGAGATTACAGAAATGTCCAAATATTTCCTTTTGCTATTTTCAAAACATTCTTTTAGCTTTTAATTTCAAAATGACATCTTTGTTTGAAAAGTGGTGCATATTTTAAAAATGAATGAATAAACTGTGAAAACTAAACAGAAGGTGTCATTTGTAGAAGTGAAATGTTTAGATGAATGAAAATGAGTTCAGGTTTTTTTTTTTCTTGCTTAAAAGAATCACACGGGCGAACTCAAAATTCTTTTCCTTGACAATTTTTCAGTAAGGCCTCCAAGCTGACAAATCTGTAATTGCCAACTCTTAATTATCTGTGGATTGACTATCCAAGCTGTGGATTAACTTTGCCAGGAGTGTGGTCAGAGACAAGGTAGCTCTGCCCATACCCACCCTAGAGCTGAATCTCTGGGAGCACAGGCTGAGAATTTCAGAAGTAATGTCACATACCATCCCCTGCGTGTTGGGAAACACAATGCAAAACCACCGACTAACCCAATACGTGCTCACCTGTGCTTTTCCTTTATTCATACACCATCCCTTCCTCCTACTCACCTATCCCTATAGATAGCTAAGATTTCACTTCATTCATATCTCTTGACTTTGCATTTTATGAAAATAGCATCATATTTCAAAGCTCAGTTGAAAACTTCTCTGTCCCCTGTGAGGTAAATCTACTGTCTCTGCCCTGGTTTTTATTTTCTTTGCCACTGTATTAGATGATCTGCAAAGTATTTCTGTGATGAGTTTTGACATGCATGGCCATGACTGCTATTTCAAGAAACCCAGTGTGAGTTTCACAGTTCACTTTAGTCCGTTGCTGGTCACGCCTTGAAGCTTCTCTTTCTGACGGTGACACGGATGGGGTTTGGGAACAATATAGAAACCCAAATAAAGGGAGATAGAAGGGAACAGTTACCACAACACAGTTAAGTTTGGGCCAACATCGCAATAGCTACCTGGGAGAGCTCGCCCTATGTTGGAAGGAGAGACATCAGAAAGGAACACGCCGTCCCCTATAACATTGGGATCAAAGACTCTTGGCCACAGTGGGAAATGTGGCTTCTGAAATCCTTGGTAATTGGTTGGTCTTGGCTGGGTTTCATGCAGAAGCTTCTTGGGAACTGAAAGAGAGGAGTAAGAAGAGCACAGTTGTTAGAGTGAGTTATTTCAGCTGGTCAGAACGAGAATTATCACATTATGCTATGGGATCAGCTGATACTTAATTATACCATGTGCAGCCCAAACAGACACTCATTTACCACTATGATGAATGCTCTCCAAATGCCAGCACAGAGACATTCAGTGAGCGAACGCTGGAAACTATAAAGTGATTAAGATATTGTTTATTTACAATTAAGCTTTGAGCCTCGACTAAGGATCAGATTCAGACATCTTATTTAGACACCCATCTTAGAAACTGAAATGCCTAGTAAGCCAGGCTTTGGCCTCAGCCCTAAGCTTCAGACTACTCCAGCTAGACACCTCTGTTCCTACCATGATAGCCGGCTGGGCAAGATGCCCCATAACAATGGGGGCTATAGGGTATGCCTGAATCGCTGCTTCTTTCCAGCCATCAAGTTGCTGGCTCAAGACTGCACATCAGAAGTTTCTGTCCACTCCAGATTCACAAAACCAGCCTCTGGAGGATGCTCTTCACATGAAATCATAAAGCTTAAATCGTCCACCACAGAAGTAAGAAACACCACCTGTAAGAAACCCTCCCCACCCTGTGAGATCCAAAATACACTGTTCCCCATTGGGCTTTAGGCTTTAAGTAAGCTGGGAAAGGTCCATTCTCCATTCCCATCATCCTGAGAAGGAGGGTAGAGACTCAGCTAATCCCTACTGCTCTCCGTGTTTCGTCAGCCACAGCATTAGCAATATGCAGGCGAGGTAGGTTAATATGTGACGGTTTTGTCGGGACATCTATGGTCTCTTCTTTGGACCAAAGCATGCCTTAGTAAGAAGAGTATTTTCTCCTCCTTGATGTTGCAAGGCCAGCTCTTCAGCTCTACATCCAGGTAAAGAAATCAAAGTCGGTGTAGCTACCTCAGTGCACACCCACTGAAGGTGAATCCACACAGTAAATTCACTAATTTGCCCTGTAGGGACAAAGCAACGTGTCATTTACAGAGCTGAACCAGTTCTCTGCCTCAGCCACAGCCAACACCTGAGGCTATTTCAGAGCAAAGTGCTTTTCCATACAAAGAGAAGAAACACATATAGAGGCCGTTCTGCTCAGAAATTAGAGGAATAGAGTGATGAAAGACAAAAATAAAGAAATTAAAATTTCCAGAGGAGAAAGATGTATTTTCCCCGCCAGTGACTGTATACTAATATATATATATATATATATATATAAAAGCACCATTTTGTCCCTGCAAAAAAGACTTCAGTGTGTCAAAGATGCAGGCTGTTGAGAATTAGGCACAAGTTCACTAGACACACAGAAATCCCAAGAGAAGATTTCTGGGATGCTCAGTTCTCCTTCCTCCAAGTCTAAGGGCAACGGCCTCTCCCGTCCCAAGCAGGCTGCCACCTCTTAGTGCCTCAGTTTCCCCACTGCTCCATTGCCGATTGTGCTATCTCTCATCTCCACTCTTCACAGGGGAGTGAAGAAGCGTAATTAAAAATGCAAAGCACTTTGAGATCCTTGGCACAAGCATGAAGGAGGACTTGGAAAGAGTGCAATCCTGGAACAGAAAGGAAATTCCTGCCTGCCCCCCGCAGCTAATCAGCTGCCAAGCTGGAACATGAGATTTAATCACGCCCATTAAATTTGCCTGCGTAACTACAAATATTACTGGTGGGGGAAGCGATCCAACCACCTTGTTTACATTGTGTTCGACTTACTGTCTTTGCTGAGGCAAAGAAAATTGTAACTGTATTTACTGACTGACCTCCTGTATTAGGCTGCCAAGATATCAGCACTGAAGTTCTCGCATTATTAGTAGAGTCATGCTAGGTCAGGAAACAGACATAAAAACCCCACAGCTCCGGAATATCAAAGAGCTGGCACAGCAGTTTCTAGTGAAACCTGAATTGGCAACTGTGCTCTGATGGGAAGGCGGCAAAAGAAACACATCCCCTGTTAAGAACTAGACAGAAGCAAGGGGGATACCTGTGCCAGAGAAATATCAGAAAGTCTGGGGAGGCAGTGGAGAGATCATCCTGCAAACCACAGAGTCGGGGAGAATTGCAATTCTGGGTGCCTAATTTAAGCAACCAAAGGGACCTGACATTCAGAGGGCATAGGGCTCAGCACCCTCCAGAAATAAAGACCCCTTTTGCTGTATCTCAGGCTGAGGACCTGAAAGGCATTTGAAAGACAGAAGTTAGTTTTCCCTTACACACTTTTCATCCAAACTGCATCCCAGTCACCTGTTGATATGGGTCCAACGAAGAAAATGAAGCAAAGGCAACACAGAAACAAATTTTTAGCAGATTTTGGCTAGTCTTTCAGACTGACTCTTCTTCATAAACATCTCCTTTCACTTCCCAGTATTCATGGCCATCTCTGGGTCAGAACACAGGCTGGGTGGAGCTGCATCTGTCTTCGAAAAGGTGACACCACTTAAACATTTGAGCCAAGTGGGGGGAAGAAACACCCTCTTTTCCTAAGCACACCCAGGGAATTGAGCTATGGCTTTTCCACCTTGGCATCTATGTCATTGCCGCTATAAATGCTACCTATAGGACCGGGAGAGGAAGCTAAAGCAAAACATAGCTAAGTCAGTCAGCAACTGATCAACAGCATCCCAAGGAAGAGTGGAGATGGAGAAGTATTCAGAGGGAAGCATTCATAGAGATTATTTATTGTCACAGCACCTTAATGGGGTAGGGTTGTGCTGTCATCCCTTTGGGGTGGCTGGGGAAGTGAGATGACTACCAAGTAGGCATTTGGTACCTAAAAAAGCAGGTAGCTATGAAGAGAGATTCCCAAAAGCCGGCATGTGCTTAACATCCGTGATTAGCGTGCACTTTGGTACTTTCAAAAATCCTAAGAGGTGCTTGTCTTCATTTCAGCAGCTAAACCCCTTTAAAACTCTGGAAAGCAACTTAGTGCAACACAGGATGTCTACAGCACATGAACCTTGGAATTTCCCTGTCAAGGGACCATTTTTCTTTGTGGACTCCATAAACATCTTGAGGACATGTGATGGGTTGACCCTGGCTGGACACCAGGGTCCCACCAAAGCCGCTCTATGACTTCCCTCCTCAGCTGGGCAGGGGAGAGAAAATTTAACAAAAGGCTCGTGGGTGGAGATAAGGGCAGGGAGATCACTCAGCAATTACTGTCATGGGAAAACAGACTCGACTTGGGGAAAAAATTAATTTAATTTATTACCAATCAAATCAGAGTAGGATAAGGAGAAATAGAAACAAATCTTAAAAACACCTTCCCCCCACCCCTCCCTTCTTCCCGGGCTCAACTTTACTCCTGATTTCCTCTCCCTCCTCCCCACAGTGGCACAGGGGGACAGGGAATGGGGGTTGCGGTCAGTTCATCACACGTTGTCTCTGCCACTCCTTCCTCCTCAGGGGGAGGACTCCTCACACTCTTCCCCTGCTGCAGCGTGGGGTCCCTCCCACGGGAGACAGTCCTCACCAACTTCTCCAATGTGGGTCCTACCCATGGGAGATAGTCATGCACCAACTTCTCCAACGTGAGTCCTTCCCATGGGCTGCAGTTCTTCACGAACTTCTCCAGCGTGGGTCCCTTCCACGGGGTGCAGTCCTTCAGGAACAACTGCTCCAGCCTGGGTCCCCCACGGGGTCTCAAGTCCTGCCAGCAAACCTGCTCCAGCGTGGGCTTCCCACGGGGTCACAGCCTCCTTCGGGCATCCACCTGCTCTGCCGTGGGGTCCTCCCTGGGCTGCAGGTGGATATCCGCTCCACCGTGGACCTCCATGGCTGCAGGGGCACAGCCTGCCTCACCATGGTCTTCACCACGGGCTGCAGGGGAATCTCTGCTCCGGCGCCTGGAGCACCTCCTCCCCTCCTTCTTCATGACCTTGGTGTCTGCAGGGCTGTTCCTCTCACATACTCTCACTCCTCTCTCCGGCTGCAATTGCCCAGGGTTTTTTCCCCCTTCTTAAATACGTTATCCCAGAGGCGCTACCGCCATCGCTGATGGGCTCGGTCTTGGCCAGCGGTGGGTCCCTTTTGGAGCCGGCTGGCATTGGCTCTGTCAAACATGGGGGAAGCTTCTAGCAGCTCCTCACAGAAGCCACCCCTGTAGCCCCCCCACTACCAAAACCTTGCCACGCAAACCCAACACAGGACATTTTGCCAGGAGAGGCCTATCTTCGCAAAGAGTCTTGCACACAGCAAGTCTGTTCTGTTTCTAGTTTATACAATGCTAAACCAATACACAGCTTAGATAGCTTGATTCAGAAAAACAGCAAAAGAGAAAGGCTTTCTCAAGTGCAAAACACCTCACAATTTCCAGTTAGCTTCTGTGTGGCAGCCAACTCCACAAGAAAGATTAAACATCTGGTTCCTTTGAAATACCCTCCTTAAATTCTCTAGAGAGGAGTGCATCTGACACAAAGCATGGCATGAACTGAAGCAAGGTGTCAAGAAAATATGTTTATGATTAAAACCACCACCAGAAAAAAGGACCTGAGATTTTAGTCTTATCTCAGCATTAAGCACAGAAACCCTGGCAGGGGAGGGCTGGCACTTGGCCTGCTTCATTCAATCAAGCAGAGAAGTTAAAGCATCTCAGTCAGCAGTGATCTATGTGGACAAAAGGGGAAGAAATAAGGCCTTCAATCAAAGCAGTAACACACTTCATGGTCAGGAGCCCTGCACCTTAAAATGCACATGAGAAATGAGCTGGGATCATCTGGAAGAGAGGAGATGAGATGCTTTGGGCATCTCTAGGGACCTTCGGTCTCTCAGGAGATAGCAGTCAGCGTTGTGATGTGGGTATTTATCCGAAGGATAAAATTCTCTGGTAACTTGGGCTGGGCAGCTGAGCCGCACAGGCAGAAGTGTAACTTTCAGGATGGCAAGCCATGCTCTGCCACCCACCCCGGGGTCCAGCTCGGGCATCACCGCATGGACTCCGCGTGAGCCAGGACTCGATCTGGAGAGCGAAGCGTCACCATCGCTGTGACACCCCATGAAGGCACCTGCAGAAGGCGGTTCTAGGTTACAAACCTGCAAAGGAGCTCTTGGATCAGCAGGTTCATTCCTCTGCCGTTACAGACCCTCAAGTCTTTATATAATCTCTCTGCGTCTATTTTAAAAGCAGTCCTGGCTACCAGCTCCCACTGCTCATATGTCTGAATCAACATCATGCTAGCAATAATTTATACTAGCTCCCAACCCAAGACCTGCATTACCCATTTGCAATGAATTAATGGTATCAATCCCACAGCAAAACCTCACCGCCACTGCCTTCCAGCTTCCCCCCCTGCAGGAACAGGGGCGAAGGAAAATCAAAGCAGAGCTCACCCATCAGATTTGGGTACAAGCAACCGGCAGGACAGTGTGAAAAGGCACATGCTGGTGCTGCTGACAGTGTCCTTATTTGTACTTGCTGGAGACTCCTTCTGCTGGGATTTTCACACAAGCACTCTCTTGTGTGGCCAGAAAACTGAGGGCTGATGAAAAGAAAAACTTACTGTGCCTACAAGCAGCAAAATTCCGAATCAGAGTCCTAAGAGATGGAAAAGGCCAGCCAATACCTCGCCACTTTGTTCATCGCGATCAGTTGCTGTACGTTTTCCATTATTTTGATCTATCTAGTTTTAAACACTCCTGTTCTCGAGGTTTGGCTAATTGTCACAAGAGATTATTTTGCAGAGGAATATTGCTCTTTCTGAGGAATTCTATTTCAATATGCTGCTGAGTGTTTCAATTTAAGCGCATATATTATTCCCCTAATCAAAACATTTGACTGCTATAGCCCCCAAATTTTACAGATGGGGAGTTGGCTCAGGGACAGAGTTTCGAAAGTGTTTAAATATCAAAATGATTTGTCCAATCTCACAGAAGGAGTCTGTGCCAAAGAAAGGAAACAAATTCAGGCTCCCTATATTTCAGCCTCGCACTCAAACCATCCCTTCTCTTTGCTAATTTGATCATTTCCTGATGCTTGCTCAGTCCTAAACATGCTTAAAGATTTCCACTCCCAGGACCCAATTATCCCCTGACCTCCATCTTCCCTGTATATACAGATCAGTCAACTGGAGGGGAGATCAATGAACGCTCAGTCTTAAAAACATACAGACAGAGGGTTTGTCATTCTCCAGTCCTCTGCTGTACATTCACTTGTGCATTTCCAGCCCATAAGGTTTACTCTGAAAGCTCAGTATGATTAAAGCAGATCTGCAGGACCTTCAGCAAATCCTCCTGTGAATGCTCGAAGCAGAGTGCAATTTGAACAAAACATGACTCCCTTACCGTTGAAAATTACAACCAAGCCTTTTATCTGGGCAGGTTGGGGCCAGGAACTGTTGATGTTCAACATACTTTTTAAACAAAAAAAAAATCCTACTGTGAGTAAACACCCAACATAAACTACTGCAGGTTTTTAGAGGTAGCAGCTCTGAAGGATTTTTATTTGAGACTTGAAAAGGCACAGCATCCAGCCAGAACTGGGATCATTCGTGTTTCTGAACCATTACAAGAAAGCAATTCCTTAGCACATATGTAAGGTATATGGTGCTCTCAGATTGCAGAATTAAAGTGTTTTATGTGCTGTAAAACCTAAATTCACTAAGCACTCAGTCAACAATATCCATTAAAATAATGGATTTTGGCTGCATCAGACCACAAAATATCACAATATAATCACAGAGCAAGAAGGAAAAGTCCCACACGTAAGGAGACTCTACACTTGGTGACAACAGTAACACCACTGTGTAGCTAGAAACATGGGGGTGCAGACGCTAATTTGATTAACAAAACTAAATTGAGGCACAGCCTACCCCCTTGGCTTTTTCCCAAGGGTCTTAGACATGGCCAAGGAGCAAGTTGAAACCTTCTCCAGCGCCCTGTGCCCCCATCTAGCTCAGTGCTGGATGTGCCCCTTTCAAGTGACTAAAGCCCCAAGCATCACATGGCAAGAGGTTTTGCCTCTTCTCATGGTCACATGTGTCGTGTCAGACATCCAAAGTCCACCTTCAATTCCTGCCCTGCCACCAGGTATTCCCCCCTCATCTGACAGGGCAGCCATTGCTATTCGGTCAGATATAAGTATAATCACTTGATAAGAGACCATCAGATCCTACAGCTCTCAAATGTCTCCATGAGCAGTTAGATGGCCTGGGCATCCCCATGTGAAAGGCTGAGTGCACTGGACATCAACTCCATGCCTTAGCTGCAAAGCCATATCATACCTCATAGAATCATAGAATCATAGAATCATACAGGTTGGAAAAGACCTCTAAGATCATCGTGTCCAACCGTCAACCCAACACCACCATGCCCACCTCTGGACATCCTGTATCATATTTAGAATTAAAGTATACTACAGTTTACATAGAAAGTGTAAAGTGTCCCAGGAGACAGTGAAAAACGTGAACATAAGTGCAACAGAACATAAGTCTGAAAGCTGGGATGTGATCAACAGGCTGCCATGTAAAATCTTCACTCTCACAAAAAAAAAACAGAGCAGAGCTTTAACGAACACAAGTGGTCAAGACCTCAGCTTTCCATCTCTTTCAGTCATGTTAAAAAGGGAATTTTTTCACCCAGCATCGATGTAGTCTGCAATCCTGAAACTGAATGCGAAACCCAAGAGAAAGAGGGAGTTACCCAGCCTGCTGCAGGCGTGTTTTCCGTGCGCAGCGGTTCCAAACCACCGATAACAAGGAAGTGACTCATGCCAATTACAGTAAGTCCACTTCCAAGCACCACGCAGAAATCAAGTGAGACTGTCTGGGAAAATAGCCCTGTCATAACCAAAGCCACCTACACCTCCCCGAGCCCTCAGCCTGCACCAGGGCCCTCCTCCCCTGCCCCTCCCTTCAGACGCTGCCCGAAGCAGAAATCTGTCTCTTCTGCTGGTGATTTTTGGGCTGGTGGGAAACGGTAGAAGCTGGGATGCCTGACACAACTCATACAAACTTCCGGAGTACTCTGCCAAGACTACTCCTGAGGCAGCCCAGATGCTTTGCCCTTTACTGCATCTTCTGACAACAGCTAACTACAGAAAGGTTGTGCAATAAGAATATAAATATAACACAGACAACCTTTTCTCTTGTTTGGCCTCCACAGAAAAGGAGATGTTCAGGCCTCCACAGAAAAGGAGATGTTCATCCTTTTCTCATGCAGCTGCAATCAGAGAAGTGACTTCAGAAGTGGAAGCGATTCCAGGCCAGAAACAAAGCCCATGCAACAAAAATTAGCTCAGTCTCACTGTTCCTCCCAGTGAAATCTCCCACAGGTACATGGCTCTGTGATGTGAGAGGCTTTAGGAGATGAAGGCACCGTGGTGCATCTCCAGCTGAGATTCAATGGGGCAGAGATGGACACAAGCACTGCTCCCTACCAACCTCTCCCCGTCTTGCACAGGGCTGCAGAACACCTTCTCCTGCTTTCTCCTATTTCTGCCTGTCCAGAAATGCAATAATCTTATTAAAAGATCCAGTTCACCTAATCTGGGCACTCAACCCATGCATGCCCTGTAGGTGAAGAAGTCCTCCTTAAATAAGCTACGTTCCTAAGCTCCCTGTACCGTCAACAGTGAAAGGTGGGTGCCTTTGAAAGCCTCCAGGGGAGATTCTGTCTACTTAAATTTAGGAGCCTAATTAGGGATAATTAATGAATCATAACGTTACCTTTGGATTTATTCTCCTGAGTGTATCTGAGTTAAAATCTTACGAACTGCTTCACATCTTTTACTCAGATATTTTTCTTCTATCTTGAACTTTTCAAATCAGGATTTGAAGCTACAAACACCTTAATTTCTATCCAATGATGCATGTGCTTGATCTATCCACAGGCAGTTTTCCTCCTGCTTTCATAGCCATGAAAGTCAGTTGTTCTTCTTTCATCATCTTAAATGTAATAACAGAATACGAAGCATCTATTGCCAGCAACTCATAAATCTCCTGCTTGATGTGGCTTTTGGTCTCCAAAGGGCACAGTGGAAAGCATCACATGCACCAGTCTGCTCCCTACATGTTCTATTTGGAAAGAAAAATGGATCAAAAGGAAGAAAGCCTTGTAAGAGATACCTGCAGATACGAAGAGTTACTTTCATCTGGTAGATTTCTGCCTGCTCCCAAAGTCAGGAGAGTTCTGCATTTTCACAAGATAACGCATCTTTAGGAAGATGAGACTCGAGCTGAGGCTTGTCCAAATTCCAGCATGCTCAGCTAACCCCCCATGGGACCTTCTGCCAACCAGAGCTGTGGGACCTCTCTAGCAGTCTGGCTGCATCTAACCTCCACCAGACCCAGAGGAGGCTATGACAGTAACTTTATACACCTGAGCAGCAGCAGTATATTTTAGGGAATGAGATGGGTCTGGATCAAACCATTAATGTCACCTCCAGGTGCTACTGCTAGAAGCATGGGTAACTACTATCAGCAAGGTCACTGCAGGAACAGGAACCTGACTCGGCACTCACATATGGAGTGAGTTCAACCCTGCTGAATTAAGCAATTTTCCCTTTATTTACATGCTGAGCATGATCAGAATCTGACCTTTCAATTATGCAGCCTCAATTCCAGAAATGGCAGCAGGCAGGGGCGAAAAAAACTCTAATAATTACAAGGGTGCCAAGCAGGGACTGACAGCACCTGGGAGAAGCTGCCAGTCTCCCAGGCTAGGAATGCTACACCAGGAGAGTCCGAGAGTCAGGTTTGGGTTTCCTTTTTTTGCAGCACAGAAGGATGTCTGAATCTGGGGCCTGGACCCTTTATCAGTGAAGGGGAAGACACAGTACGGAGGATGGCACAGGAGAATAAGATTAATAAGGAAGTCAGACTCATTGTTCTGGTCTTCCCTATTCCCCCTATTTGGACTGCATCTATCACGTACTTGCATTGGTACTTTGCAAACCAGCCCATTCCTGTATGGATTTCCTAGGCATTATAGAGAATATAGTTTGTTGGTCTCTTCAGGGGAGATTTTTATTACAGAGTGTAATTTTATGCAATGCTCTAAGTATATCCACTGCACTTTGGATCAAAGAAGAGTAATGCTAAATTTCAGATTTTGACACAATTCCTATTTGTTCTCATCATGTTCAGTCATTTTAATCAAACATTTAACAATGCACGAAAGGTTTTACTATTTTAAATTACTTTTATAGTACGGAATTGTTGTCCTAGACTTATTTAGGCTATAGAGCCTGGCAGAAAGTTTTTTGTGCAGCTTATCTATTTTTCAGGAAAATATGTGACACAACATGTGGCTCCCAGGAGGATGCTGACGGAGCAGTAAGCATTGTGTGTTCAAGTGTGGCTGATCCGGAGCCAGGGCATTGCTCATGCGAAGAACTTCTCGCCAGCAAGGGAGGAGAGCCTCTGCGCTCAGGATGCCAACACATACCCAAGTGGTTGCAGCTCTGCGAGTTACCAGGCATCAGCTGAGTCACAGCAACCAATTCTGTAAAACTTGGGGCAAAAGATACTCCCTTAAATTTCAGTGAAAGCTATGCAAGCACTGTCAGTGAAAGAGGCCCTTGGAGGTCTTCGCTATTAGAATCATAGAATAGTTGGGGTTGGAAGGGACCTTTAAAGGTCATCTTGCCCCAGGAAGAGGAGAGGGATGGCAGGAAAGTAGGAGCCTAGGCAAGAAAGGAAGGTACCAGGGATAATAAGACCATCCACAGCTACACTGCACTGCCCAAATATTTGAATAAAGTGTAAGAAGCCTCAGGCTTCGGGATTTGAGCCAAGTAGCCTGATACAATCTAATCATTATATTCCAAGAGTTAGGAGAGTTAGGAATATTTCTCCTCTGAGACTACTGACCAAGATGGACATTTAGGGGATTTCCTGTGCCCATCTCTGAAGCAATGTCACCCAACCTGTAGTCCACTGGTGACCTGTAAGGCATCAGAAAAGTGATCCGAAAGAAAACTAATTCAAAGAAAAACCAAAACCAGCATATCCCCAGATGTTGCCCCATGGTTTGTCTCAGTGTCTGCTGGCAGGCACAGCCAGGAGATGCTTCCCGTCTGCTCTCCTTTTCTAATTGAAAATGTTTGTAATTACAGCAGTAAAACTATGCTCTGTAAAAAAATATTTTCTTTTTATCTAAGTGCTACTTATCCGACGGTGCATGCTAGTTCTTTATCAGTTCATCAGCTTTTCCTCTTGGTAATCAAACAGCAGAGAACTAGACAAGGGGCTAGATTTTTTTTCCAAAAAGATAGCGGTGCCTTGATAACACGGGTTGAGGAATGTCGTCAGAAAGCAGCCGGCAACCTCTGCCATTAAAGGCAATGACTTTGTCTGGTCACGTGCTTGACTTAGTGTGGCGGTTCCCAGGAGCCCATGAGATGCCTGAGCTGGAAACCCTGCACAAGGAAAGGTTATCAATAGCTTTGGAATAAAGACTAGAAGTGAACAAAACCGTATAAGGTAGCAACAGTGCTAAATGCCCTTCAGATATATACAGATGAACGCAGATCAATATTTACTGAACAAAAATACCATTTAGTTTGAGATCCAGAGCTTGATGCAGGGATCATTGGCTCCTGTTGTTCAGGACTTGGCTTATATGAAAAGCCAGGCTACATTAACAAACTTGAAATCCAAGGACCTATGAACGAAGTGGCAAAACTGTTTTCAATATAAATCCTTCTATTCACATAGTCATAACCTGTGAGACATCCTCCTTTGGGACTGAGACTTCCTGAGCACAGTGGAAAGTTTGAGAAAAAGCCCTATAGATGTTTTTGAATTATGAGAGTATTAAACCTCCCCTGTTTTTTTAAAAAAGTACATTTAACTGGCAGAACCTCTCTAACACACAGCATCAGCCTTAAATTATCTGGCTTGTAGACTGTGAAAAGTTCTTTGCATGGTTTATGTATTATTTTTTTTTCTGGTAGAAAAACACGTAGCATGCATCGTCTTGCTTTCATGCATATCCTGAGGGAGCAGTAAGGACTGCGAGCTCAAGTGTTACTACAATTGCTACTGCGAGTAACTGCCAGTTTTGTGGAACTGCAAATTATAGTCACTTTCCTGACGCCACATAAAAGCAGATACACACCATGGAAAACAATGCCAGGGGTTTGTTTTAGCCCAGCGAGGATGTTACTGAGCACCTACCCTACGCTCTTATGCAACCTCCCCTGCAGCTACTTCCATCAGCGCAGTCTGGGAGCACAGGGAAAAAAATGTGGGAATACGCAGTGCTGGATGCTCGTGGCAGCTTTCCAATACTTAATAATGATTTTTTTTAGAAGAACATGAGGTTTTTTAAAGCTAAATGTTTGTTTCTGTTAGGCTTCATGAAATGTTCAGCAAGGACAATATTTCATAGTCTGCTCTTTTCCACCCTTCACACATGTAAATAAATTCATGTATACATATGTCCCTATCTCAAATGATACCTGGATTCACACCACCTAATTGAAGACACTTTACTGGGATGGGAGGTGGCTAATTCATCCCTCCATCGATCATACAGATAGGCTGACTAATCTCACAGTTCTACCACTTCAGTTAAATACCTGCATTAGTGCAAGTAAGGCTTTGAGAGACTGAGCTACAAGTATGCAAGTTATATATATATCTAGGACATTGCTGGACAAAAGGCTTATCATCTCATTTATTCCAATGCTAACAGGGCTAAATGATCCTGAATCAAATCCTACCCACCAATTAGTGCAGAAATTATTCCAGGACTACTTGGGAATCCTTTGAGACCTCTCTAACAGACTAGCAGGTCTCTGACACATCCCAACTACTCATAATACTTGATTCACTGGAAAATCTTCACCATGTTGCCATCCCAGCCAAGCCCCGGGTTGGTCATTCTGGGAAGGTCAGCAACGCTCCCTTTCTAGTGGCCTTTGCCAAGCATGGTCTAATTTCTGCCTGTTTGGGTAGCAAGGCCCATTAACTGCCATCTCTCCTACTTCATCTTTCAAAATAACTGAATTCAATCAGTTAAAAAGCGTAAATGAAGACACATCTTAATCTGCCATGCGTTTAAAAGTGTTTCTTATTACATATTCCCTAGGAAATGCAGATTGCTAATTCTCAGCCACGGAACTCATTTCATGCTGTAGTACCTCTATTTTTAGGCTTCCTTTTTGGGACTCCTAGAAAAAAAAATTTTAAGACTTTAACACATACCTTTGCTGCTAGTAACTTGAACCCAGTGCAGATCCTTTACCTGGCATGCACCCAATTTAAGTTGCCACTTCTTTCAAGTGGAATATAATGCTCTGTATCGCAGTATTTGTTCCCTCTACTGGATATCTTGAGCCCACCGTCCCTGATACCTTATCATCAGATGAAAGGATTAATGCAACACAAAGAGGCTGTGAACATCTTTTGAACAAGTAAACAGTTAACAAACAAATTCCCAGGAGGTGGTATAGACAGGGATGGTTTACCAGACCCTGTAAACAGCAAAGAAATTAATAAATACAGTCCTTCAAAGTATTTCTGTCCCATGCTGGGATGACCTCTGTTCGTACCAATGGAGAGACTGCCCAAATCTGTAAAGACACATGCTGCAGACTTTGCTCGGCTCACAAGTAAAAGTGGCCGGTCCTCCAAAGGAAAATGAATCCTTATCAATTCAACTGCACAGGATAAAATCTACCTCACAATCTGCTTGGGTTATAGTGACAAGATGGTATTAATTGCAGTTCCAATAACCATCCACGTTACTTAAAATCTGAAGTAATCCACCTTAATTACCTTAACTCTAAGAACTGCATGGGATCATAACAGTTAGAGGAGAAAAATAGTTGTTAACTTGTTGACTGCCAGATGCAGACTGCTGATAGGAGATATATCAGATATTAAAGTATTAAAACTGACCACAGCCTGGCAGGAGAGGGCTGTGATTCATGCCCATGACTCCTAGGCACAGTGGGAGTACAAACAAATAATTGAACCAAGATCAAAGCGTTAGCTGTTTCAGTGGAATAAGGCAGGAGATTAATCTCTCATTTACTCTCAGGTAAACCTCCTTCCTAACTTTCTCCCAGTTCAGCAGGAACTTCAGAAAGTCCAACGTAGAAATCTGTTACATCGCCACCTTGTTTACAACTCTACCATCCCGTTAAATTATTGTTACAGTGGAGGATGAGAACTGGCCCACTATTCTGCTTAGTCAGAGCTTTCCACCTTTGAGTTACTTCAGACTTTTCTCTACGAAAAATAAAGAACCTATCTGAAAAATCTGTATTTAAAAAAAATCTTGCGTGAAAGCTATTTTCTTCACCCTTGAGCAAATAATTCACTTCCAATTATGTCCCAGGTAATGGAAAGTCTATGACAAATAGAGATCAAAGTAAGGCACATTGTGAAAGAGGCACACTCTAATTAAAAAGGCAGCACGTAGAAGAAATGCCATCTTTGTGCTTCTACAATAGTTGGTGCAAAGAGCCGCCTGCACAATTTCCCAAGAGCAATACAGGCTTTGGAGGCACCTAAGTACAGATTTGCAGCCTGGAAATCAAAACCTATCATCAGTCTAGTCTCCATATAGCAGGCTGATAAAAGGAGTGAAATGGCTACGACATTATTCAAACTCAGGCATCTAATGGAACGTATGAGCGGTAACGCTGATATATCACCCGTAAACAGCTTCCCAGAGTCTTTCAAGGGGAATCACAGCAGTTTGCAAAGCAGGGTCTTGCACCACTCCTCCCGCAGCTTGTACCACCCCGCAAATCTACTGTCACAGGACTGAAAGGACAGAGGTGAGACGAATGGTCAGACTGGCTCTTCCTGGAGTCTGAGACCCAGCCTGCTGCCCTGTGGGCCAACGCAACGGTGCTGGTTGCAGTTCATGAAGACGATGTCTACCCTCAGATTTTGTATTTCCACTGATCATCTTCAGAGGCAGAAAGGATTCTCCTTTCCCAGCGGGGGCCTGATGTCATCTTGAGGATGTTTTGTTTCATTCTGGAAGGTCGGAGACTAAATATACAATATCCACAGCTATCTGCAGGCAACAAGCACCTGGCCGTAGAGGAATAGGGGGGCTGTGACGTGGAAAGGAACCCACGCATAGGAGGGATGACCCTAGCCTTGTCAGCAGACCCTGACCTTCATGCAAAGGGTGCCCGAAGTGATGAGGAAACCCGGGAAGAGAAATGTGTGTGGTCCTTTCAGTGCTCTGTTTAGACCCGTGAAGATTTTGCGATAGATAAAATAAAGATCATCTGATCTTTGGAACTGTTACAAAGACACAAGGAGCATTAGCCTCCACTCTTACACGTCCTGGAAGAAGTAAACTGTGGTTGCTGTGATGCAAGGAATTTAAACACACGATTCACCTGGTACAGTCTGACAACCTTCATGCCATTAAACTCTCTTAGCATTCAAAACAGGGTGGCTCCATCCAAAATGCTTGCTGGGAATACCATCTGGCCCATGCTAAGTTCTAAGCCATGTCAGGACCATGCAACACCAAATATCATTTCTGCAACTTAGCAGGACCGTCCATTGAGTTCCAGTGTCAGGAGCTCCTGGGCTTTGGCACTGTTTTGTTCATCAGTACAGACATCCTCAGTTAAGTCCAGAGGTCAAACGCAGAAGACTAAGCAGCTACCCTAGCTTGGGATGTCAGCACCGCTCCTCATGGCTCAGAGCATCTGGGACATGAAATCACAGGTCTGTAGCAGCACAACAGACATGGGACCCGACGACCTGGAGATGTGTCAGGCCAAGAAAAGAGCTGGATCTGCTGCCTGTCCGCAGCAAAGGAAGCTGAGATAGCCCTGTGGGATGGTACCCAGGCTCAGGGCTGTGACACATATTCAGCTCAGGGATGTTATCAGCTATGTGTCATACGAATGGACAGCCCTTTAGAAACACTGAATGCTGAAATGCTCCACGGGGAAAAGAAGATAGCCGAAAAAATTCGCCTGGCGTCCCCTGAACTGTCCCTGCACGCGTGTTGCAGCCATGCCTGTAACAAAAAAACTGATTTATACAGAGGTACCTGCCTCCGACGGACCATCTGTGCTGCACCATCTGCCCTCGTGGACCAGTACACACCTCCTCGACTTGTCAGAGCTACACGGAGAGCAGCGCCCAGCCTCCTCCGAGAATGAAAAGAGACTGAACTCAGCCGGCCCAAGCTGAACACTCTTATCAAACTACTTTATTAGCACAGCGTAGAGCTGCTACTGCCCAGGAACAGGAAGCAAACACATTACCCTATCTTTCCCTAATGCTCCTCCTTTCCCTTTAAACACAAAGAACAAAAAGGTCGCGTTAGAGAGTCCAGCAGGCTTATGTGATTGTAGAAGGATATTATTCTGAGCACCTCATCCATCAGAGACCAGCAGGCTTGAAGGGAGAGATGGTGGGATAAAATAGTCTCCTGGGCCAAATTCAAGCCATAAATGTTGCTCCTTTTTATGTCAAAGGGAAGTCTTTGACTTTTAATCTTTCCATATTTCAATTAAATGATGCAAATGACAGAGAGCTAAAATAGATGATAGATGCACAGCTAACCTCCCCCATCTTTTTGGGATCCTAAGATTTCTCTCTTAAATACCATTACAACCACTCTGTAAAATTACAGAACTTATTCTTAAGCCACGCTTGTATCGATCATTTCATTTAATGAGCTATCCAAAGACTGTTTCCCATAGGTGCTTTTCTCCAGTCACGGCTGTGCTAGAACCAACTGCAGAGATAAAAGATAACCTCCTGTGTGGAAACTCTCATCCCCCGTCCATTCCCATCTAGGCAAGGCTTTAGAGCCACATTTGTACACAATTAATCATGATTGCATTTTTGCAAAAATGCGATGGTATAGCCTGATATTAAAACTCCTTTTCCCTCTCAGTTTGACTGCCTAAAAACAAAAGTCCAGTTTCTGATGGAGCTCCCTCAGACCAATACCTCCGGCTGTTTAACGAAGAACATCTCTTACAGACACGTTTTGCATTTATTTATTTTCTTGTTTATTTATTGGTATTTATGAGGGTTTATCCAGCAAGGAAGACCCTGATTGCACTATCAGGAAAACCAACAGAAGAAATAGTCCTAGAGAAATAAGTCCACATCAGCGTTGAGAATGTGGAGCCAGAGACACAGCTCCGGCAAGCCAATCACCAACAGATGGGACAAACTGCACCTCCCCACTTCCACAACAACCAAAGATTTACAAGCACTCCAGCTCTCTTGAGACCTTCCAGCCAACCTAAATACAGGTATTTCCCTTCTCTGGGTGACAAGCTTACCAGGGCTGTGCTCCCAGGTCCAGCTCCAACTCTGGAGAGCACAAACTCCTCCGAGAAATAATTATTAATGGAAGTCTTGCCCTGAGACACCTTGACATAGAGCTCAATAGGAGGTCTTACACTGGCTTCTGCTAGTGCTGGTGCATGCACACAGATGGACACAAGCCACCATGAAAGATGGACTGTCAGGAGGGGGATTAAAAGCTGTCTGTGTGACTAGTGCTGAACCCAGCCTTCTTCTACCTCCTTTGTTTTGGGCTCCAGCTTTAATACTAATTGCAGCAGAGAGCTGCAAAAATGCTGCTGCTAAGTGTGGGGCTTAATCAAACAAAGCACTCATAATTATTTGATTACGAATAATTTTCTTTTTACCAATACAGAGAAATTTCAAAACAGTTGTGCCCTTCTGCATTCGTAGTGTGGAAGTAACCGCTGTGGAATTTGAATGGAGTTCGCTGAGGTTTCTGACTGCCAGGCCAGCACGAGCCAGACCATGTCCTGGCCTCTTAGGAGGAATCTTTGGAAAGCTGCCCGGTGGAAAAGAACCTGGGGGTGTTGGTCGACAGCCGGCTGAACATGAGCCGGCAGTGTGCCCAGGTGGCCAAGAAGGCCAACGGCATCCTGGCCTGTATTAGGAATAGAGTGGCCAGCAGGAGCAGGGAGGTGATCGTGCCCCTGTACTCGGCACTGGTGAGGCCGCACCTCGAATCCTGTGTTCAGTTTTGGGCCCCTCACTACAAGAAGGACATGGAGGTGCTGGAGCGTGTCCAGAGGAGGGCAACGAAGCTGGTGAAGGGCCTGGAGCACAAGTCTGATGAGGAGCAGCTGAGGGAACTGGGGTTGTTTAGCCTGGAGAAGAGGAGGCTGAGGGGAGACCTCATCGCGCTCTACAACTACCTGAAAGGAGGTTGTAGCGAGGTGGGGTTGGTCTCTTCTGCCAAGTAACCAGGGATAGGACAAGAGGAAATGGCCTCAAGTTGCGCCAAGGGAGGTTTAGATTGGATATTAGGAAAAAAGTCTTCACCTAAAGGGTTGTCAAGCATTGGAACAGGCTGCCCAGGGAAGTGGTTGAGTCACCATCCCTGGAGGTATTTAAAAGACCTGTAGATGTGGTGCTTAGGGACATGGTTTAGTGGTGGACTTGCAGTGCTAGGTTAACGGTTGGACTTGATAATCTTAAAGGTCTTTTCCAACCTAAACAATTCTAGGATTCTATGACACAGACATTGTTCTTTTCCCCGAGTGGACACAACCAGTCAGCTGGCCATGTAACAGGCATCAACAGAATGGGATTCAAGTACTACACAGATGTCAGTCAAAAATTATGCAGAAAAGGTAAAAGATGATGTCTGAGTGATGAATTATGTGAAATGAATGTGCTACCCTTGTTCCAGTAGTCAGTAGGAAAAGTCAGAATGACAAACAATGCTAATGGGAAGACTTGTTGGCTGTCACAGTTTACATGCCAAAGACATAATGAATGATACCTCTACCCTGGGATGGCACGACTCTCATATCCAGAGGTGGTCCTTCCAAAACAAGCTCATGACAGGCAGGTGATGCATGCAGGAAGCTGACATGGCCGAGCCTGCATCATTTGTGTAGACAATCAGAGCACATCCACCCCAGGCTACAGGGCTGTCAGCTCCATCACCCTCATCAGTCCCCACAGCCAAATACTGAAGGCAATAAACTATTTAGAGACCAGTTCTATGTGTCTGCCTGCAACAGAACTGAAGAGTATAGCAGAGGACATAACCCATTGACCATAAAAAACAAAATAATTTTGATTTGCGTATTAGATTCAAATATTCCAGTGCCGTAAAAGCATTACCATCAAATCTGATTGAATGAAAGCAATCCTTTGTCAAGGAGAAAACATTTCGTTTTGAAGCCTTCAAACAGCCTCAGTCCATAGCTGACAATTACGATCTGTTTCTCTTCAAAAATGAACTCAACCAAAATGTTTCCCAAGCAGCACAGTACATTAGTATATGGGCATGTTCAGCCCAGCCACCAGGCCTTAGGGGTGCACTGGGCTCGCACCACGAGCGCTGCCAGCTCTCAGAGCAAACACAACACAAAGGGAGATGGAGTTAGGGCTGGCACCCAGCCTGTCTGGGTGCTCCAAACTGAGTGATTGGATATCTGGTCAAAGCCCTGGGGTGCAGGAAGACTTTGTCATGAGTTTAGAAGAAGGTTTGAACAGCAGATTTCCAGTGTGAGTCACTAATTGCTGCATCAGTACAGGCTTCACCTGGGTGACATGCTGTCCCCCTGGGATGGAACTCCAGAGCATCCTACAGAGCTCAGCTGATGGTCCTCCCAGCACTGAGCTCCCTGGTTCTGCTGGCACTGCTACTGTAGGTCCACGAGCTACACTTCTCCTTGCAAACTAAGGAGGCCCAGGGCATTGGTCCAAGCACTAGCAAATGATCAGTTGTACTCTTGAAATGTTCACATAGTCCTCGACAGAAACTTGGCCCATGTCAACTAGCGCTGTCCCCAGTCATGGCTGGCCATAGCCTGGATCATCGCCCTCAGGCAGTTGGGATACGCGTGACTGCCCTGTTTTGAAGGAAAAACGTCTGGCTAGATGCAAGTCCTGCTGTGCCACTCACTCCCAAGACCAGAGAGGCTTCGGCATGTTTTATTTCCCAGCACAGGTGCAGCCCCTCTGCTCTTTCATCACCATTCATTAACACCTAACTCAAGAAGTTTTGGTAAGGATTAAGACCCCCAGCGCACTTTCCCATTCGCACAAGAGAGAGCAAGCCAGAGTCTGAGCTGATTTAAATTGTCCTGAGAAATCTGGCTGGGAGTCCTGTGCTGTAGAGCGAAGCCAGCTGGAAAGTAAGGCTTTCCACTCCACACTCTATGTACACAGCCAAAAATCACATGTGGGTAGCGTCGCCAAAAACCAAACACCTTCTCCTGTCCTGCCTCAAGTTCTATGTGAAAACAAACGACCGCCTTCATGGTTGGAAAACTCATATTTCAAGGTAGAGTTTTGTGCTTCGGGAAAAAACATCCCAAAGTGAAAGAGCAGCGTTAGCTTCTGGCGCTGCTGAAGAGAAGCCCAAGGAGAGATCTATTGGCAAACAGTCAGAAGAGAAGCACAGCAAATCCAAATCCCGGCCCTATGAACAGCACACTACTTGGTTTTAGGCAAGTCACTAGATCAACCTGAGGCAACTGCAAAATAAAGTTGAGTGTCACAGAGTAATAGGGCTGAAAACGACTTTGCAGGGTCATCTAGTCTACCCTTCTGGTCCCGTAGCAGGATCCAATCTTGCTTGCTTTTAAAGACCCCCGATGCTGTAGACCTCATGATTACCATTCAGACTCTTCCAGAACTTCCCTCTTTTCACCACTATAATATTTTTCTTCTAATATAGAACTCGAATTTCCTTTGCTACAATTTATGTTCTTATCCTCTCCAGCAAGGCGGTTAAGAATAGGCAATTCTCCCCATCTCTGCCACAGCCTTTTATGTATCTGAAAACTACTAACCTACTCTCTTCCCGGACTTTTCTTTTTAGGCTAAATGACTTCAAATTAGGATTCATATTACAATTGTACCCAAAGGCAAAAACAAGGCTGAGGTCCTCCTTGGAACCACATAAATGTAGTTTATGTGTGTCCCTGCTCCAAAATGCTTCTAATCGAGACAGAGAGGAAAGCGAAAATGAAAGTAAAATAGTCAAAGAAAGAGATTACTCCTATTTTAAAGGTAGGAACTTGGTACAGAAAGAGACATGTTTAGTCTTTTCAGGAACTCCCATAGCTGCAAAGGAGTTTACAGAGGGCTTAGTACCTAACAAAATTATTGCATTTGAAAATGGGGTTATTTCTGCTTCTACTGAGCTGCTAGATAAACTATTTTGAAATACAACCTGAAGATGTATGAATGCTTGTGACAGAGCTGGGAAACACAAACCAGATCCTTCAAGTCCCCCTCCAAAGCCCTAATCTCAAAACCATTCTTCCTTGTAGGGGAAGCAGCGATGTTTAACGATATTTTTCAAAGCTCTCCGAAGATCATATTTTTTTCTACAGGAGCTTGAGACAAAATGATCATTACTTGCTTGAAACACTTATATGCATGCTCCCTTGCAGGGCAAACCATAACAATGAATACAAGTTTAAAGGATTTTGCACATCAAATTTACCGTATGTGCAAATTTCCTTCAGACAAAACCGTTATTAATTGCCTGAATGGTCAAATAAAGGATTTTCTAAAAATGCCTTCTGAGTTTGTATGTGCATTCCTTATCATCCATATCCTTCACTGAGCAATCACTCACCATTTTAATTCATTCCTTTTGACATTAGCACACACATAAATTACTTGCTTGTTGCAATTTTATGCTTTAGCAACATTTTGCATGCCCTACCCTGCCATAGTTTCAAATTTAAAATAACTCACACAGTAGAGGTGAGCATAGTTCCAGCATATCCACAGAATATCAGACAATTTATGCCAATCTGGAGGACTACAATATTGGAAAATTAGTGGACCCTGAATATATTGTAATAAACGCAAAGTTAATGCTAATGAACTAAAAAAAAACCCAGGGAACAGAACGCCTCTAAATAAATGTAAAAACTACGTACTTTGATTTTGTGCCAGGGTAGGAAGTTGCATGTGAGGATGGAGTTAGACAAACAATTTGATGAAAAAATCTGATCCTAAAAGAACCTCAGGGGAAGCAATAAATCTTGAATTGTTCAGATATAAAACATCCTCCAACCAGGGGCAGTTATCCGCAGAGCGGATTGGGTTGATGACCTCAGTCTGTTCATGCCCACGTAAGCAGGCAGCAAACCATCAGTCAGCACAGCAGCAGGGCAGGAGTCAAGGCAAACGGTACCTAAAGGATGGAGGAGCTGTAGTACGTTGGGAACAACAGCACCGGAAAAACACACAGAGGTCACAGTGGATAAAGAATACACAGTGCAATGCGCTGACCATGGCACGTTACTTGAAGACATAAAAGGGACAAGTATTTTAGGGACAGGGCGTTTTACCTCTCCTACGCGGCATGGGTGAGACTGAAACTGGAACATCACAATTCAAGCAGTCCATTTGTTTTAAATTGAAAAAAGATGAAAGAAGAACCAGAGATGAGGCAGTGGTGGGATTTAAGACCTGAAAAAATCCTTTATGCTGGAAAATGGAAAGAGCATGATGTTTTGTGTATAAACATGGAGCCTGTGAAAGATGACTTGACTTGATGTATTAAGAGAAAGAAACTACCAGCTTCCAGTGAACACTTCAGTCTAGCAGAGGGAGTCATAACAAGAACCACTAGCTGGACACATCCCAGATTAGAGACATAGTGCAAGTCTTGAACAGTCAGGAACACTAATCTTTACTATCACTGCCACGGGTGACTTGTCCTTCTTATGGGTTCTCCAGATCAGGCCTGAACCCCAAGATGGGGTGTGTTTATTGTACTGAGCTTAGTATAAAAGCAACTGGATAAGATGTAATAACACATATTAGATCGTGTTGGATGATCCCATCGTCCCTTCTGGCTTTTCAACTCTATGAATGAACCTATGACCTTTACAAAACACTGGCTGCACTGGAGAGGATATTTAAATATAGGTGTAATGAGTTTCCCATTATGCTAAAGCTGCATCTTCAACTCTGTTTCTAACACTTAACCTCATGTTTTTCCAAACATGGCCTATACTCCTATACTATCAGCTCCTGCATTACTATTACTGTTTATTTGCACACTAAGGTAGTATTTCCTCTGATCTCAGCACCACCAGACTCCTTTCTTTTCTGCCAAAAGTGTCTGGTCCCCTCCCAGCTCTTCCCCACATACTCGTGCAGCCAACACTCTTCCTTCTCCTGTTCCCCCTAACTGGCGTCCCTCTTGCTGTCCCACCCTGCTATCTCTAAGGAATCCCCCAAATTAGACATCACTTCTTAAATTCTCTGTCTTGCTTTGGGCCAGTCCTCCAGGAGCCAGCTTTCTCCCAGTACCCAGACACATGCCTCTTCCCTAGTTTTTAATCCTCTCTCTTTTCTCATCCCAGACCTTGCATTGCCAACACAGACAATTTAAGACGCTTTGCACCACTTGTGCTGTATCCATGTCTACGTGACAGTGTGTATGGTAAGGGGACTTAGCTCAAAACTCTTTCATTGCGGTTCAAACAGAAACGCCTCATTCAAAACTAAATTGGGCCAAAGCTAAAGGCTGAGATTTTCAGCATGCACACAGAAGGAAAGGCCCATGTCGAATTCCTATAGATATCTTGTAAATGCTTGTAAGTATATTGCAGACCAGTCTTGCACCAACACACAGATTAACCAGGCAACCCCCCAGCGTGGCCTGTCTTCACTCTCAGTGACTCTTTGATGACATCTCTCCATGTACACATTCCCTTTAAGACTGAGCCAAAACTGTCCCTATGCAAGGGACAATTCAAAGAGTAAAGTTAGTTTCCTTTCCTTTACAATTTGAAAGTGGCAGGAGGCACAAGAGCTATATACACCATCTCAGCACTTGTCCCGTCCTCCATTCTATATGCTACCTACTGCAAAGCCCCGAGCAACCCAATCTGCCCTCATAGCTGATCCACCTTTGAGCAGGAGGTAGGACTAGAGCCCTTCAGAGCTCCCTCCCAACCTGAATTACCCTATGCCCTATGATCCTATTTCATTGCCTATCTGTGATGGAGTTCTGCCTGGAGCCCCTTGCAAGAATCATGGTTTATTTTACCTGGTTTGGCTCTGGGTACGTTACTGCTCTCAACACTGTAGATCACACACTTGGGGAACAAAAAAAAGTAAATGAGAAAAAAGGCAGGCAGGTCCACCTGACCATAAATAGTATATTAAGCAGGCAATAGAGTCTTTTACACATAATCCTCTCTCTAAGACTAGCTGATAAGACCCTTAACCTAAATAAAGGCATTTTGCATGTGTTTGCTCTTTTCTCATAGTCCTGACTCCTGAAGCCTAGTTACAACCTTTCTGCGCTTGCATTTGTCCCATGGAGACAACACATAAGTTAGTGTGTCTTTCCCCGCCGCCTTTGAAAATCAGCACGCAGCCCCGCAGACGCCGAACCCGTCTTTGTTTACTGCCTTGTTATTTTCCTTCACTCTCGCTTGCACTTGCAAAGCGAATCGTTAATGGCAATCACATGTGCCTAGGGTGTCACACCCCAACACATGCTTGTCTGTGATTTATCACCCTCCGCTTCCTGGCACACAAGGCAGCCCACATCTGGTTGTGACTAGTACCCCGTTTTGGTTTGAGGTTCCTTTTCTCCCACGGCGTCTGACAGCACTGAGAACCAAAAATGATACGGGGAGTAAACTAGCCCACACTGCGCTGGAGTAGGGCTTGAGTCTTGCCATAAAAGCAAGCGGGGAGCAACTTTCAGCAACGTGCATCTACAAAACACAGTCTGTTTAATTCCTATTTACAGTGTTATATGACTACACACGCCCCTATATCCTGCTGACACTCAAGATGTGGTTTGCAACCCACTCAGAAATGGCTTGTTAAAGAAAACTCATTTTTATCCCCTCCACCTTTAACAATTTGAGGAGCTCCCCAGTCTGCTTTCACAGCACGCAGATGGCTTGAAAAATAGTAACTTACGTGATGGAGGGTTAGATCAGATTGCCCACTCTCACTGTCCAACTCAGGCGTCCTAATTATCATGAAATCTAAATTCAAGACAACGATGAGCAATTCAGAGAACTGCCAAAGGCTCAGAGCTTGGCTCATAAGTCTGTCAATGGAGGAAAATAATCACTGATTCTATGCTGGAAACCTGTAACAGGCAGACCCCATAATTGCCAATCAATCAGAAGTGTGAAAAAAATCAACCCTTAACAAACATCACCGAGCTGGTAAATCTTGAAGGTGGACTAATTCCTGCTGGAGCTATTAAGGACATTTCAGAAGGTTTGTCTATAGGCAATGTACAAAGTATGGACTTAGGAGAGACCTGTCTGTGAAGTTTCAGAAGTATCCTGTGCAAAAAAACAAATATCCCAGTATACTTCTACTCTGTTCCGTTACGTAATTACCATGGGAGTTTGTGCCTTGATAAAGGTGCTGGTGTGACATAGCGGGTCCTCGTACATAGGGCCATTTCAGGACTGTTATGTACACAATGTCAGAAGAAAAGCAATATCATCACTAGTCTGAAGACCTGAAATGGCCTCTCAAGGCATTTCATAGACAATGCTGAGAGCTCCAGTACGATGAATAATACCCTGGGAAGAGCAGGCCAGTGGCTAAGGTTACCATTAATGCACCTGAACTCCAAACAGAAACCACTCTCTGATGAAATGTTTCCCACTGAGGAATCCTTTATAGCTCAGGGTGGGTTATTCTTTATTTAACATTTTGGTTTTGCATGCTTTTCCAGACTGCCTTCCTGACCCAAGAGAGATACTTAAAAACAACAAGCCCTAAATCTGCAAAAAAGAATTGCAAAGAGATGTGACATATAAAATAAACTGAAAACCAGTCTCGAGACATGTTAACAGGAGACCAAATCACAGAATCATAGAATGGTTTGGGTTGGAAGGGACCTTTAAAGATCATCACCCTGTACTCGGCACTGGTGAGGCAGCACCTCGAATACTGTGTTCAGTTTTGGACCCCTCACTACAAGAAGGACATTGAGGTGCTGCAGTGTGTCCAGAAAAGGGCAACGAAGTTGGTGAAGGGCCTGGAGCACAAGTCTGATGAGGAGCAGCTGAGGGAACTGGGGTTGTTTAGCCTGGAGAAGAGGAGGCTGAGGGGAGACCTCATCGCGCTCTACAACTACCTGAACGGAAGTTGTAGCAAGGTGGGGGTCGGTCTCTTCTGCCAAGTTACAAGCGATAGGACAAGAAGAAATGGCCTCAAGTTGCACCAAGGGAGGTTTAGATTGGACATTAGGAGAAATTTCTTTACTGAAAGAGTGGTCAGGCCTTGGAACAGGCTGCCCAGGGAAGTGGTGGAGTCACCATCCCTGGAGGTATTTAAAAGACGTGTAGATGAGGCACTTAGGGACATGGTGTAGTGGGCATGGTGGTGTTGAGTTGATGGTTGGACTCGATGATCTTAGAGGTCTTTTCCAACCTTAATGATTCTATGATTCTGTGATTCTATCTAGTCCAAACCCTCTGCCATGGGCAGGGAAATCTTTCACTACATCAGGTTGCTCAACAACTTCTTGCATCCACAACTTCTCTGGGCAACCTGTTCCAGTGCTTCACCACCCTCATCATAGAATATTTCTTCCTTATATCTAAACTAAACCTACCCTCTTTCAGTTTAAAACTGTTGCCGCTTGTCTTGTCACTACAGATCCTGGTAAAAAGTCTCTCTCTGTCTTTCTTACAAGCCCCCTTTAAGTATTGAAAGTCCGCAATAAGGTCTCTCTGGAGCTTTCTCTTCTCCAGGCTGAACAACTCTCTCAGTCTTTCTTCATAGGAGAGGTGTTCCAGCCCTCTGACCATTTTCGTGGCCCTCCTCTGGACCCGCTCCAACAGGTCCCTGTCTGTCTTGTACTGGGGACCCCTTTGCTGGATGCAGTACTGCAGGTGGGGTCTCAGGAGAGTAGAGTAGAGGGGGAGAATCACCTCCCTCAAACTGCTGGCCATACTTACTGTTATGCAGCCCAGGATATGATTGGTTTTCTGGGCTGCAAGCATACATTGCTGGCTCATGTCCAATTTTTCATCCACCAGTACCCCCAAGTCCTTCTCGGCAGGGCTGCTCTCAATCCATTCATCCCCCAGCCTGTACTGATACTGGAGATTGCCCAGGTGCAGGACCTTGCACTTGGCCTTGTTGGATTTCATGAGATTTGCGTGGGCCCACTCCTCAAGGCTGTCAAGGTCCCTCCAGAAGGAATCCCTTCTCTCAAGCAGATCAACTGCACCACTCAGCTTGGTGTCATCTGCAAACTTGCTGACACAAATGAGGCACAACATCAAACATGGCTGGTGTGGGAGTATGTGGTGACCAATGGATTTCAGCATCAAGAAATGCTTCTGCTAATCAGCTTCTATATCATTCAAGATGATACCAAATATTACCTCCAATAACAGAAGGAAGAGAAACTTTGGTTGAGACTAAGCATACAGGCAGAGACAATCACCATCCCAAGGCAATTCAGCCCATCCTACAATAGATGTCCTGGATTCTTGGACCAACCTATTCTTTGAAGGCATCCACCTCTCTCCATCACCTGGAAAAACAAGATTGCACCAAACAGCTAAGCCAAATTAAAAGTCTACTGTTGCCTTGAAGGGGAGGTTTTAGTTTCCGTCCTTTCTTCCCTGCTTTTCTTTCCTTCTCACGCTTCTTTCCCTACTTCTAGCTATTCCCATACCCACACCCCTCAACTTGATCTCTCCCCCCTTGCCTAGTTAAAAGTGAGATGATTTCACTTACAAATCCAAAAAGTCACTTTTTTGCTTTTTTAGTTTTCTGCCATTTCAGTGAATTGAATGACCCCATTTATTAAACAATCGGCAGGAGCAAGCAGCCAGGTTTGCCCTGCTTTGGTGGCAAAGAGCTTATAATTCAGCTCAAGTCATGTCATGAACCATATATATAAGCATCCTTGTACACAGAGTTACTCATCTGCTCACAGAAAAAAGTTAATGAGTCAAAAATCTAAACAACAAACTTCCCTTTCTCCTCCTCCACACCATAAATTAGATATTAATAACACTCATGAAAAGACTATTTTGAAGACAAACCCATGGCTCACGCAGCACTAAGCCTCAAGCACAAAAGAATCTTTGTTCAAACAAAGTCAGACACACGTGAACAGCAATAAAAGTCACCTATGTGCAAGTATTAACATCTGGACTTAAAAACAACCCTGGTGGATGCACGAGGGGAAAGAGACCTTTCAAAACAATTTAAAATCTGTATCTAAGTAATTTGTACCTTTTCTTACAATTGTAAGGGTGCTGTAGTTGCTACGTCTATGCTTATAAATAAGAGAGGTCAAGGCTCATTCTCTGACCCTCAGGGCAATAAGCACAGCACAGTTTGTCCATATGGCTCAACTTTCTCCCTCGCACCCTCCCATATAGCATGGCTTCATCCATACTGCTTACTGGGAAGAGTCGTTGGCCCACACCACCTCCCAAACCACGCCTGGACGAGGGCTGGTTAGCAGGGGACAAAGCCAGGGCAAAGAGCACAGGAACAATTAAACAGTTTGGATGATGCAGGGCAGTGCTTGAGCCCACCCCACACCTTGGACCTGTACAGTTTACTAGTACGGATGCAGCCGGTGAGAGCAGTCAGAGGCGCAGACAAAAAGCCGTGTCTCTGTATATTTAATATAATTAGAGTTTGATCAGAGGTGAGCTAAAGTCAGAATCTGCGATGCAAACACCGTAGAAAGAAAATTAATTTTTGCCTTCCTCCCAGCTAATGCAGTCGCACTATAAAACTGTCCTAACAGCATATTCCTAATTAGCACCTATTTACATGCAACGTCATATACTCTTCCTGGCTGAATCTTACTTATTATTGTTGATAAGTAATCTGACTCCTATGTTTTAATCTACAAAAATATCATCACAAACACTTAACAATTCCACAAATAAAATCTATTTTCTAGGCAAGGCTGGCTTCCTACTGTGCAGCTATTCAGCAAGGTGTGGGAACACCAGCACTCATTCTACACAGTATTCCCCTGTCCTGGGAAAGGTGTTTTGGAGAGGGAAGATTTCGTGTGCGTCTAGCATGAAAGTCAAAATGAAATATTCTGAAAGATGCACTGTTTGCCTTGCAGCATTAGAGTCAAATGCCGTGTGGTCTTGAGAAACAGAGCTGTGCTGCTTCTCAGAAAACGAGGAAAGAAAAATGAGCAGTAGCCTTCAGTGTGACCACTGTGTGTTCTAGCATTTCATTTATGGTTTGCCTTCACCAGAGGATTAATTTGCTGTTAATCTGAACCCTCCCTATTCAGAGGCTCCACATCAGCAGTGTCTTGGAAAGAACAGTGTCTCTCAGGACCTTCTCATAATCAAACTACAGAAACATGGTGTGCTATTAGGGCAGGAACTAAACTAGCTGGAAAAGTGTTTAGAGTGTAGTTATCAATGATTCATTTTTCACAGTGAAAGGATACATCAAGTGGGGTTTTGCAGAGGTCAGTCCTAGATCCGGTTCTAATGAAAATATTTTCCTGGACACAGAGTACCTGGATGATGACCAGGATGCTGGAATATACATAATGTTTATTACATTTGCAGATGATACCAAGTTAAGAAGGACTGCAGTAAAGGGAGAGAGAGAGAATTCAACATGATCTTGAGAGGCTGGAGATACAGACAAGTCCAAGATACCAAAGTCAGCCAGGAACAATCCACGAGGCAAATACAGGATGAAAATCAGCTTTCCACATAGCAGTTCTGCAGATCACAAGGGTGAACACCAACCAGTGATGTCAAGTGGCCGATGGGCCTCAGACCAGAAGATCTAAACCCTTTCCTTTTGGTCAACAGCAGTAAGATCTCAGCTAGAGTACTGTGCCTGGTCTGGGGCTCCTGGTCGCAAGTGAAACCTGGGCCTCCAGGAGACAGAGGAAAGAGGAAAGAAAAACAACAATCAGTAATTGAAGTAATACTGATACTGTCACCATAAACAGCAGAAGACTGAGAAGGAACCTGGGAGACATGAAAACAGACTTCAAAAATATAAAGGTTGCTAGACAGCAGAAGGTAATAATCTGTTTTCTATGGTCATTTGGACATAGGAGTAGTAATGGGCTAAGAGAAATTGCAACAGGAAAATTTTGGTTAGTCACTAGGAAAACATTTCTAATGGAAAGGAAAGCATGAAAGTGTATTGCCAGAAGAGTCTCCTATGACCGAATATCTGTCAGGAGTGGCCAGTGTCCATCCTGCTTGGTGACAGGAGGGCGGACTAATGAGCTTTTGAAAGGAGCTTACAGTTGCATGACTCAAGAGCGAAGCAGTTACTCCTCCATGTGTACAAGAAGATCCTGACAAAGCCAGCCTGTGTTAGCAGCTTTAAATTGCCTGCTAGCCATGGACACAGCACTATGACAAATCATTCTTGGTTTCCCAGTTGCTTTCCCCAAATCTCCAGAGCCTTCCAGTCTTAATCCAGCCTAATTCGGTCCCAATTGGCTGCTCACTCATCAAACCCCCTTACCTGAATATGACAACTCAGTTTTGATCATCTCTGTTCTCCAAAGTGGCAGTGATAAGGTCTACATTAAGTCACCAAGGCATCATGTTGCCAGCTGACCAGAAGCTCTTACGAAAACACTTTCTAACTTTAGAAGGATGGCCTAAAGGTTAGGGAAGCAGTAGAAAACTCATATCCATCCAGAGGGAGCTAATTAAAAAGGTGAACCTTTAGATCACCTATGCAGGTCAGCTGCACAAGCCAAAGATCCAGCGAGCAAAGGACTGGAAGAAGCAATTTGGGTTTTCAAGTCCTTACAGACATGACAAACTGTGTACGAGAAATTTAGTCCAAACGGATTTCCTTCACGCTCCCCCATGCAGCCAACCATTACCAGCAAAGAGAAAATGTTTGAAACCTACAACACACCGGAGAAAAAAGTGAGAAAGACCAGAAGCACTCTCCAAGTATTACTGGGGATTTCGGGGGTGCACATGTTCAGAGGATTGTAGGAAATGCCTTCTCATGCCCCGAAAGCAGGATCAGACCTCCCCACCCCTGAACATGAGGAAGGCAAAGCACGCAAGAGACTCCTCTGCATTATTACAAGCCCCATCCCTTCTTTTCCATAAATTATCTAGGACTCTGATTCGAAACAGAGAACTTCTCGTTAGCACCTCTTACTTGTGCAACAGTTAAGTGTTTGATTACTATTTTCAAGCAGTATAAAAGCCACCAGTCAGCAGGCTGACAGGTTTCATTCTTGAAGGAAGAACGTATTTTTATTTACCTTTTGCACTCCTGCTTTGGAAAAACGAACTGTCATTTCTTTGTAACAGGATTAAATGACCCCACCACCCACCTCCACATCTTCACTCTGTGTCTTTGGAGCTGCTCAACCTGTATTTCCTTTCCTTTTTTCTTGCTTTTTGTTTTCATTTACGCGTACTGAGGGATGTACCCTGCCTTGTCTCACCCCTGCCCAAAGCCCACCCAATGCAGTTTATAAAGTGGAGTGTGATTTGGTTGGGAGCTTCCACAATGCAACATTTGTAAACCATCACCTAAGTGTTGCAGAGTGCCAAAGCCTGAAATAACCAAGCATTCAGCGAGTGACCAGCAGTGATCTGATTCTGGCAGTCAGGGGTGTTGTTCTAGCAGTGGATGTTGCTTGACACCTAACCCAAATAAACGCGTCATCCTGGCAAAGCAAAGAGAAAAAGAAAAGATGCAGACAAGGTAGCCTCTCTCTGCAGCCACTACGACAGATAGAGGAGAGCGTCAGGGTCGTGACCACTGGCATGAAGGATTTTGCTGGTGTTACCACGTCAGCTGTAGCAAAGAAAAAGCCATAAGGTTGGTCCCAGCTGTACAGGAGAAGGGAAACCTTGGAGCAGAAGCTTGGGCTTTGCCTGCTTTGTCTTTGTACTCATTTTATTTCTCACCCTGGGCGTACCACTTAAGGCAGGATTCATGACACAGCAATCGGGCACATGAATTTCACTTCAGGGAGAAGGTAAGTGCTTAACACTAACAAAATGAGTCACAAAAAAAAAACCAAAACCACAACCTAATTTCCTGCCCAGGCACCTCACTATATTTCTTCACACCTAGACTTTGACATCTAAGGTTGGCATCCGCTGCACATGCCCGGGAACACCACCAGCTCGGCTAAGCACCCCTGAAGGACCCATCTCCTGCAGCAGTCTTCTGCCACGCTGACAGCACCGGCTTCGGCACAAAGCCCAGCAGTCACAGCCACTCTCCATCAAAAAAAGAGCACGCAACGGCCACCTTCTGCAACCTTATCATTGGAGCTCAGGAAACACAAGATGCAATTCCAAACCCCAGCTCAGCCTCAGGAGGGCTTAACAATTTCCACGTCCTGAAGGGACCAGAGAGCCTCGCTGAAGGAGTTGCCTTTTCCTCCTGGGGAAGCTCAGCAGCTGCACAGCCCTGAGCCCAAAAAGCCACAGGGCAGAGCCTTGCTGTGAAGCTTCACCACCACATGGGCAGATTTGTGTTTTGCAACCCAGGTGAGGAAGGGCTGTCCCCCTTACAGCAGCCCTGACGGTCCATACTGCTGCTTTTCTCTCAGGAGCAATGGTGAGAGCCCAGACATCCAGGGAAAGAAGCCCACAACCGTTTTGTTGCTTCAGTCATCAGCCACACAAGGTGAACACCCACCGAGTGCCTCAAGCAGGCCCTGGTCATGGAGGCAGAAAAAATGCTGGTAGCATAGCGTCTGGCTCCCACAAGCTTTCAAGCTGGGAATGGGAGAACTGGTGTCCTTGTTCCTGGCTGATGCGCCCAAGCACCTAAGTGCTCATGCGGATCATGCTTTACATCCCTCCTGGCCTCACTTCTCCATACAGGCAGGACAAAAGCATCTCCCAGCACCCTGTGGGGTACCAAAGGCTAATGCAAAGCTTTTGAGTGACAGTAAGTGGGACCCTCTCATAGACAGGTACAGCCTTTTCCATTACAGGCACTGCAAGAGGAAATGAGTAAAAACACATCGACGTTCCCTTGGACTTCAAAAGGAAGCAAATCTCAATCCAGCCTCTGCAGTGAAGGTGGCAAACTGGAGGATTCTTCATGGCAAGAGTCAAAGAGCATCCTGAGAGAAGAGGAGCTACAGCTCCTACTGCCCTGTCACGCTCTCAGGACCGTGTCATTCTTTCGCTGGCCCCCACTACAGTGGTTTATATGGTTTTCTCGCTCTCCTTTCTGCTCTCTTTCATGGTACCCCAGAGTTTCAATCAAAGTTGCATTTCCCTGCTTCTCGTTTTCCCCAGCCCCTTGCATTTCTAGAAGGAAAACAAGGACAGATGGAGCTGGCTGGCCATAAAAAGCTGTTCTCACAACGAAAGCAGCGCTTTCCAATAAAACTTAAGCAGTCTGGCTGCGCTGCCTGTGCTTTGCTTCCCTGCTTTAGGGCACATCTGCAGAGATACAGCAGCCTCAGAAGGGTGACATAAATAATAAAGAATCATTCTTAATAATCAAGCAACTTCAGCCTTGCCAAAAAAGTAGCCGATACGCCCATTCCAGCTACTGCACACTTATAAATATGTTGATCTCTGGAGCCCCCCTGCCCCAGAGTTGGTGACTGAACCAATCCCAGGGTTGATTTTTCTCTTAGTTGACTTGTTTATTGCCAAATTCCAAAACCAAAAAAAAAAAAAAAAAGCACTTTTCAAATGTGATTTATGAAGTGCCTCTAAGTAAGCACATGCATGCACGCATAAAAACACACAGGGCTGTGGTTCCAGCTGCACGGGAAAAGCGGCAACAGGAACTCTCACTGCATAATAAACACTACCTGAGCAAGCCCTTTTCTTTGTCTGCGAAGGCTTGGGGCCAGATCTTCGGGGGGAGGCATAACTGTATCACTTCATTAGCTTCCTTCGGGTTGTGAAATGATGCTTTTTTTGTTTCATTTTGAAAAACTTCTCTTAAACACAGACACACACACACGAAAGGCAACTATCAGCCCTTGGTCAGTTCAAACTAGGCCATCCCTGCATGTCCAAATAGTTTAACAGCCCTAGCTTTAAGCCTTTACAAGCATCTCTTCCTGTCATCAACAAGGAAGGCTGCTTAATTTTCACTTTAAAGGGCAGAAGAAAAGCATATTAATCTTCAACCCATCTTTGGTTAACGAGAGCGCTGTGTGCTCTGTCCCAAAGCAGCAGTTATCGTCCAAGATGCTCTCTCAGCTATTTGCAGAGCAGGGGCTCTTGCATCACTCTCTTAAACTCAATATGTAAGTCGCTGAGAAGCAAAACAGGGTTTTCAGCAAGAACAGAGGTCATTTGCTGTAACTTGCATGCTCTGAGTGGCTAAATGCGAGCAAAACATTTTAAGCCCCAAGACACATTTCGTGGTAAAGCCCAGCCCAACAAAGCTGGTGTGTGCAGAGTGACGGGGACCTGCAGCCCCTGCTCAGCTCTGTAAAGCAGCTCAAAATTGCATCTCTGGAAGTCCATGCTCTGAGCTTTACCCCAACTCCTGCTCTCCTCCCCAGGCCTGTGGAAGTTCAGATATTTTTAGCTGTTTGCCATGAGTGAAGGAATGTCTTTTCCTAAGTTACCTCATTCAGAAGGGCAGCTCCGCCAAGACAAACAGGTCCTAAGTGTGATTACACGGACTCCAGCCAGGGGAGAGAGCTCGCACCACATTAATGTGCATGCTCGAATCATAAGTACCTGGAATTATTAGTATTTATGGTGCATGAAATTACGTTCCTGACTTCCTCACCTGGCCACACAGATAGGAGGGGGAGGGAATTTCAGATCCTTCCTGCCCTTACGTGGCTGAGCACCTCTGAAAGCGAGTGAGCAGCCCTGAAAGCCCCAAGATGAGCGTGGCGTCATCACGGAGTGCTCCCTGAACTGGGGCCTTTTCAGGAATACATGCCAAAAGGAAAGCCAGCGGCCAACAGCAACTCAATTTCTTGCCTGGGGAAATCTGTTCTACCCCAGGCTTGCTTTGTTAATCACACACTCACCTCTATATGCCTTGACTCTCATCTCATCAGAGCCATCCCATAAGCAGACAGCAATTAACACCCTCCTGAGCATAGGGACCAAGGACTCGATGAATAACGCCTATATAAAAAACTATTGTGCCTCAAACACCAACTAATTAATTCTCAAAAACACCACCCGTGTTGTAAAACCAGCATAGCGTTTACCTTTGACAGGTGAGAAACCATGGAATTTAATTGACTTGCCCAGGCCACCGAGGCAAATCAGTGTCAGAGCAAACTAAAAACAGCAAAGCTGCTTCCTTGCTCTGCCCCACAACTGCCTATGTGATCCCAGGCTGAAGGACCTCCATGCTGGGGGAACAGGGCTTCTCTGCTTCATAGGGCCTTCAACAAACCCATTCAAAGTGTTCAGACACAATTTTACTTGCAGATACCACATAAGCAGATACCACTGATGGTGACTCCACTGATGGTAACTCCACTGATGGTAACTGATGGTAACTGATGATAACACTGATGGTAACCTGCAGATACCACTGATGGTAACTCCGTGGAGGTCTGGGCTTAGGCACTTCAGCTGTGCCAGGCGGGGAAATGTAAATATTCAAAGCTCTATCTATCTAACACTTTATTTATCTACCTAAAAAAAATTAGCAGGCCCCCAGAAACATAAGAAAAGCTAGTTCAGTGCACGGACAGAACTTCTCTCATGTTATCCACCACTAGCAAATATATATTGAATGGAGATGCTTGATCCATAGGGAATTAGTATACAAACAGGCTTAAGATGGGAAAATACTGATACGCAGCTCCTCAAAGTCCTGCTTTATCCATTTTGGACACTGCCTCAGAATTACCGAGCAGCCCTCTGCTACAACCTCAGAGCGGGTTGTTGCACTATGAGCACTCGCTGGCTTTTCATGAACGTAAATTGTAATATGGGTGACGACGGGCAAAGAGACGATTACATCCATCCCCTCAAAGGGACGTGCGCTCGTCATGGTGTGTCTCGTGCACAGCATTTATCATCCTCTCAGCAGCAACAAACTCAGGACCAACAACAACAACAACAAAAAGGCTTAATCCCTTTCCAGGGAGTTCTTGTTTGCAAAATCCTCCTTATGAAAGACAGATGTGAACCTGCCAGTCCAGTCAGACGCAGAAAGCCCTGGTAAATGCAGGAATGAACGTTCTCGCACATTGAATTGGCAAGAAATAATGGGGAGATTCAAACAATGAAAGAAGTAAATCATTTCAATATGACAGGCTGGATTTGAGAACGATTTCAGGCCACGGACATAGAAATCAAAGACCATCATCTCCGACAATCCCAAAGGAAAACAAACCTTTCCTTTCCCCAGAAAGTAAAGTTATAAGCCAAGGTGAAGCGAATTGAGACTGAGGAAGGGAATGATCCCTATTCAGCGAGGCACATTGCAATAATCAGAGTGCACACGATACCGGAGATGTAATTTAAAGCAGAGATCAAATTCTACAAAGCAAGACAAAAAAGAAAAGTAATAGTAAAGGAATGCTATGAGCAACAGGAAACCCCAGCACTGACAGCTGAACACTACACAAACCACACAGCACAAGCCGCACCTGAGAGGACCTTTCATATTGCACAAATATTCAATCCCCCTGCCAGACTGCGTGCGTGATTTTTCTTTGCTTTTTATTAGCTAAGACCAAAATCCAGCATCTAATGAAGGCTCTAAGTCTCTCTAACCAGCAGGAATAAGAAAGATGCCAGCCTGATTTCCTGGATTAAGACGAAACAACAGGAAAGTTTGGGAGGTCTGAGTCTTACCTTAGACTCCTGGCAGCAAAGTGTGGCAGCACCACATCTGCTTCCCCCCAAGAAAATGCCCAAGCCCGCTTTTAGGGTGAAGTCGACAGCAGCCTCCCGAATTAAAAAAATCACCTTGTTCAGCAATCCAGAGCACCCAGCTAAAATCAGTGAGGTGACAAACGGCAGCTCAGCAAAGCTCAGCCCGTTGCTGAACGCCACGGATGTTGCACAGACGCACCGACCCCTCGAATCGCTCATCGACGGACGGGAAACTTTCCACTCTCAAAAAACGCATGTGCAGGTGGTGACAAGCCTGAAAAATGAACCAGGATGGAGAACTCCAGGCGCAAAGCAATGCTCTCTTCATCCGCCAAATGTCACATCCCTGCTCACCAGCTCTGCAAAGATAGGAGGTGCTGGTTGTATTAATTCTCAGCCTTCGTGTCTTGTCTTTTTTTTTTTTAACCAATTTGAGTTCGTGAGTTAGGTCCGTTTACCCCTCTCTGGCCTGCAAACCAACCAGCTTTGACTCTTACAATCCCTTGGGAAATCAGAATGACATTTTAGGGAGGGATACTGCGATTAAGAAAATACAAAAAATATATAGCGTTGTTTGCTATTCATCCACCACCTCGAAGCCATTTCGGGGTAATGTGGCACTTTTACACTTGCCTCCTTTGTGTCAACTTTCACAGCTGGGGGCATATGATTTCTTCAGTCTTCCAGTTGCTTTTCCTCCCAGAAAGGTGCCAAACCTTTTTTGCAAGCTACGGGGATGATCTCACAAATCTCTAATCACAAGCGTTTCTGCTGTGGGTGACTGCAAGTGATGATTCAAACTATGCGAGTCCTGTTCCAATACAAGAGCGTAAAAATGCAGCCGCTGCTGCTTGGAACGTGGCCACTGCTTAGCAGAGCAGAAACACACCGTGCGTTCCTGAAAAAAACCAAGAGGGAGTCATATGTGTAGCATGTGAAAGGTTAGGTAAAGCTGGGGGATGTGCACAGACATAGGAGAGGTGGCGATCCCAGCACCATCAGTGCAATGCTGACCCATGCAGTGACCCCCTGCAGCCCTTCCCGAATGTCCTCTTCCTCCTTTAACCCCTATGCATCCCACCGTTGAGGCAAAAAATCCAGGAATTGACTTGCTGCAACACTAGAGGCTCTAAGTATAGTGTAAAGTTGCCTTTTTCCAGCCAAGACCATACATAAAAACAATACCTGCCCTCCCTCTTCGACCCAGGGGAGTCCCATACACGCCTGCAAGTTTCCACTAGCTAAGGAGAAAAACACAGGCAGTTTCACATCGTTCTTCTCCTTCCGTAGTTCTTGTTCATTTGCTCTTGTTCATCAGTCTCCCATATTTATCACTGTGAAATCAAGTTATATATTTGAAAATATGTATCAACTGTCTGACATTTGAAAATCTATTTACAGCGCTTGTCTTCTCATTACCCTGTTTGCTTTACAACCTTGATTTTATTGAAATGCCATTTTGGAATATTGATTTTACTCAAATCGCAAATAAAAATGGGCTTTCTTGAAGAAAATGAAATGTACATTTCATAGCCAACAGACAGGAAAATCTCTCTGAGTTGCTCTTGCATAGAGAAATAATTGGCCCATCAAGAGGGCTGTGTGATGTTGTGTAACTCAGGAGACCGAGAGCTAAGCGCTGGTGTGCTGGGGAGATTGGGGGTTCAAAACCTGCTCACAGTCCAGCATCTTCAGACCCATTTATTCAGTCTGTGTTTCCACTTTCCCCAGTTGTGACGATGAAAAGCTCTGCAGCAAAACTTGGCATTTAACTCTTTCTGTTCTCTACTGCATCTACCACATTGCCACCAGCTCTGCAGCTCTCTTCATTAAGCTTTTGGTAAAAGGTGGGTGAGTGGGACTGGACCTTCTCCAGCAGACAGAGAAGGTAAGTGATATTGGTTCATTTTGTACATAAACATTTTGCCAGTAACACTTTGTCAATGAGACATGTGAAAAATCACACACCTGACATGGCTATGCAAACAGAGTACCCCGTGCTGGGGCCAGGAACTCTATTTGCTGCTTAGTTTCTCCTTCCAAGGAATACAGTTAAACTACATGAGCAAAAAAACTTTTTGAGCAAAAAAACTTTTTGGCAGAGACTAGCTGTGTCTTTACTGGGAAATTTATTAATAGAGTTTGACTGATGGAGTTGCAAATCCAGGTAAGTAAAGCAACCCTTTATTTGAGGAGGAAGAAAAAAGGTACCATTACAAAGGGTATAGATTGTGTTCATGGCAGGGCTCTGAACAGTCACTAGAGATGGATGCACCTTTCTACCAGAGGGTAGCCCTAAAATCCTCTCTGCGATATGGTCCAAGTGCCTTCCCACTCCATCCGGGGGCTTATCATGAGTGCTAAACCTGCGTATCGCTCATTGCCCTACCACGGGGGGAAGCATCAATACGTTCAAAGAGCTTTGCAAGCCCTTATGGGGCTCCGTATATGGAGACTCCAGCTGTGAATCTTCATAGCAACTAAAAGGACTGGAGGCATGTTGAACCAAGATATACAACCAAAATAATTTCAAGTGAAGCAAAGATCTAGCGAGGTGGAGACTCCCCCTGCAAAGCTTCTCCCTGAAGGAGATAATTATCAGCCGCTGAGCTGCCTCTGATAAGGGCTGTTTCTGCAGCGTTAGCAGCTGCTCATTGGATATTACTGTTCATCAGCTGGCCAGTAAAACAGGCAGATTTGGGGGTTCTCTCGGGGAGAATTACTAATTATTGAGTTATAACAGATAGAATCATAGAATCATAGAATCATTAAGGTTGGAAAAGACCTCTAAGATCATCGAGTCCAACCATCAACCCAACACCACCATGCCCACTACACCATGTCCCTAAGCGCCTCATCTACACGTCTTTTAAATACTTCCAGGGATGGTGACTCCACCACTTCCCTGGGCAGCCTGTTCCAAGGCTTGACCACTCTTTCAGTAAAGAAAGAACGTGGAGTGGGAATGTACTGACCCACAGAGCACTGGAAATACCTGCAGATGGGTGCAGAAAGACTGCCCCTCTACCATGGGTGACAAGATCCCTCTCCAACACTGCCTTAATTAAGGAAAGCAATCAGATCGCTTTACAGACCTTTAAACCTGCAAACATGCCTCTCATACATTCTGACCAACCGCCTTCAGTTCAGTTGCAAAACAGGAGTGCCACATGACTACGCAGCACTTCAGGCTGAGGACACAAGCATGGGTTCAAGCCCTAACCCACTGCCCATGCATGTTGGTAACCACCTAATCCTGAGAAGAGCATCCTCCTAGACTTGCTGCAATGAGCCAGTCAGGACAAGTCTTAGTCTGAAGCCACCTGTAACATGACTAGACCTGCATGCTTCTTCCCAGGAGCCGAGGAGCTCCTTTCTTGCAGCATCACAGCTCAGCCAATCCCAGCACCTGCTTCCCAGCGTCATACGAGAGCAGAAGACCTCCTCGGGCAGGTGTCAGCCTCAGCCACGTCACAGAGCTGTTACCTGCCTCCTCCCAGCCAGAGTGCATGTCCAGACAGAGTCATGGCAGAGTGTCTGCATGGAGACAGAAGACACTCTTGGCCAAAGCTCAGCCCTCAACAGTAACGCACAAGATAAGCAGAGCAACGGTGGCTGCGTCAGCTGCTTCTCCTCCATGGCTCCAGGCAAGAAAGACTTCTCACAGACATGCAAGAATTTTCTCCTTGGAGTCTCTGCTGAAACTAGCATGAGACCCCATTTAATGCGAGTTGTGAGGATGTGCTTAATGCAGCTGTCATCTCCTGCAGTGCCCAAACAACTCACAATCTCCAAAACACTTCTCTTCACAACCTCGTGGTGACGCAAGGCACTGCTCTGAGTCTCGTTTCACAAAATCCCATCTGAGACGCTCACTCACGTTGCCAGTCTAAGGCAGCCCAGAGACCTGGACATGTTATCACCAACAGGGCTAAAGCCACTGAGGAGGTACAATTGGAAAGAACATTCCCATGCAGACTTTTGCTTAGAAAAACAAAAAAAATCCATCAGAACTGTTGCAGAAAGAAACAGCCCTTGGAAACCTTAAGGCCAAAGTTTCAGCCTCAGGGGAGTCTTCTACATCTGAGAAAATGGGACAACTGGAAATATGGAAGCAATCCAAAGGTGCTACAAAGTGGTCTCCACAACTTGCTACAAAGCTGGCAGACATCTGTATTTCTTCATGCTACTCCTGTGCTTAACAATAAAAATAAATAAAAAGCTTTAGTTAGCTGTGTCCTGAAAGAACAGCCACATCATGTGGCAGGTCCCTTAAGGTGTCAGGACTGAAACTGGACCCTAGAGAGCCCGAAAGGGCAACAACTTCACCATTTGGGCTGAAGAACAAGCAGTCCCTTTTGGTCCCACAAGCAGAGCTTATTCGTGGGGCACAGGGCTTCAGTGACACAACGGCTTCAGCAGAGCCAACCCGTGCACGGTCAGCTCAGCACAGCTAAACGCACAGCTGCCGGGTCAACTCCCAGGGGACGGGATGGCATGTGCTAAGGTAGTATAGCCCTGTGAGACCTTATGGAATTACATCTGGCCCCTACAGCAGGTGGGCTGGAGCTATCGACTCCAGGCAAATCTCCAGCTCAATGTCTTATTAAAGTAAATCCCTACATAACAAGAGAGGCAAAGGAAGCTTCTGGGGTAGGAAGGACCACCAGATGCGAAACTTGGTGATAAGGAGAGATGTCCCACTGTTTTGAGAGCACATATGTTACCCAATGGGCCAAACACCAACAGGAGGAGAATGCTGAACTCTCTGAAGCAGTTATAAATGTCACCATTGAACTTACCAACAACTACCAGAAGGACATTTAAGATACTTTTCCTCTTAAATTTACAATAAGGAACAATACCTATTGGCCAAAGCTGCCTTTGAAGTGACAGCTAGGGTATATACATGAGTCTTGATCTACACGCAATGCGGGGATCAGGAAACAGGTAGCCTATACTGTAGATACTTGCCTTAAAAACGCTGTCATTGCAATGTTCGTATTTGTTCCTGACCCATCTGCAGGAAACCTTCAAATACGAAAAGTTATTAAATCCAGAAACAATAAATTATCTACAAGGAAAAAGGAGAAGAGGCAGCTCCTTTAATCTCCCAATAAAGAAGCAAAGGAAATTGCATCATACCCAGATGGGAGACCGATGTGGCTGGCCAGACAGTCAGAGGGATCGGCGCGTTGGCATTAATGGCATCGCTTCCACAGATCCAGACAGACAGACACTAGCTATAGAGAAGAGGGCCAAAGTGAATGCCTAGATCCAACTCCCTCTTGGCCATCCAAGAGTCTTGATGCAATTTTTGTATCTCGTCACTATTTCTCATATAAAGCGCATCAAAGCCGTGGTCCTATGGCATGGAGGGGAGTGAACTTTGCCACTCAGACACATTTCTTATGCGGTTCTCAAACAACGTGGGAAAGGAAAGTTATAATTCTCTTTCCCCAAGTGTAAAACCCACCAACTCTACAAAGCGAGGCTGAGCTGAAAAACTACACTTGTCTTAATTTTCAGGGCAATGTGAAAAGAAATGAGAAACAGCTTTTTGACTGAGTTTTCCATTTTTTTTAGTGCTGCAATCTCCTTTTTTTCTGATCCATTATCTCGTCAGTAGCAACACAGTTTGTTTTCTGGCCCCCTTCCACAAGCTCTCTGGGTCAGATAGTGGTATTTGTTTTAATGTAACAAATATGGTTGTTAACCAAAAAGAGGCAGATGTTTATCCCAAGAACGTTCCCTGCACGATCCCAACCCCCCTTTCACCGAGATTACTTCTGTCTGAATTAAGTGCATTTAAAAACCTGTCTGAACTTACTACTCCAGAGACCAACAAATAACCGTTACTTGGTGGAGAATTATATCCTCTGGCCTTTGTTCCCTCTGGCCATGCCCCTTACCATTTACACCTCCCCAAAGCAGAGTAAGTACTGCCAAATCAAAGGAGCACCATTTCAGATGTGGTCTCCCCCTCTTATTGCCGGGTAAGGGGTTTTTCTATGCATCAGCACCCCTGAAGACCTAATGTATGGAGCTGCAGAACACCGTTAGCCTTGACCCAGATGTAGTGACTCTCCAAAAAAAGGCAAGGAAGAGCAGAAATCAAGTTGGTTTTCACAGCCAACTAAATGAAGGCAGATGATCTGCCACTGCCTGAGACCAAGCTCACAGCCAGTTACTACAGAGCCACCGCGAAGCAGTAACTACTGCTCATCTGAGCCCCTCAAAGCCCTGATACACCATCGGCTTTTGCTCCATCGAACATCCTAACTGCAGTTTCATGCTCGCCAGGGAGCATTCTCCAGCACAGACGGCCGAGGCGTTGCTGCTCACTCTGATACAAGATCCAGTTTAAGGGAGCAGTTCCTCACCTTGCCTAAATTGGCCATTCTTAAGGATCTGCTGGAAAGCTGGGTGCAAGATCGAAGCCAAATGTAGATCTAACCCCGGAGAAGCAAAACAGACATTAACAGCACTGACAGGAGGTCCACATTTCTGCAGGGACCTCAGCACCTACCTATCAGCCTGAATGACTTGGCATGGCAGAGGTTAACTCAAAGGGCCACAGAAGGGAGGAAAAACATTTTAAATGAGAGGCAGGAATATTTATTAGCTAAAAGAAAAACCTCCCTCTCCATTGGGATCTGCCTTGGTAAACACAGAAGGCACAAATCAACCTAATCGCCCGGCCAACCCCTCACCCCACATCCAGCCAGCGTGCGGAGCGGTCCCCTTTGCTCTCTCCGGCAGGACTCTCTGCAGCTTTCCTTCTCTGAAGTTTGCTTACATTACTGGCTCCCTTTGCTGACATTGGCAGCTCACTCAAGCCTTTGCAAAACTATTTTTTCTTGGATATACTTAATCTATCTTATTTTTATCCCATCTGTGAGAAAAAACGGCCACAGCGCAAACCAATCTGCTTAGCAACGTTGCCAACTACGTGGATCCCATGACCTCCTGGCTGGGTTGCGGCAATGTTTTCTGTTTATCTGGTGCTGCTCTTGTGCGCTCACCCATGTCCTACCCCTAACGCTGCATGCATTTGCAAGTTCTCTTAAAGGCCTCTTTCAAGGTGAATTAACTGAGTCTCACGCATACTATATTGCTGAGTGTGGACTTCCAGGCCTTTCTTTTTCCATATAAAGTTTTAAATAGGTTTAAACTGAAAATCTTACTAAGGGATTCCAGGTGTTCTCCATATACAGGTCCTGTAAATGGAGTTGGATGCACTCTCTGAGAGAATCTACTACAGCTCAGGGTGTCCCAAACAAGGATACACGGACCACTAATATAAAAAAAAAAATCCACAGCCCAGCTTGTGCAACATTAGAAAATTATTTTAATTTATACTTATTTAAAAAATTGGCTAAACTTTGAATATTTACCTCTTTATTTTCCCCATTTTCTTTGCTGGCTCACTGGCCAGCATGGAAACATGCAGGTATGGGTCATCTTCACTTGTTTGCAGACTGCCTCAGACTTACAGATGGAGGAGAGCTGCTCCAGACGATGCTGCTGGGGGGGTGCCCTCCTTGGCATGTCGGGGAGGTGAGAGGCTTCTCGAGATACCATGAATCTTGTGCTTCCTCCACCTCTGGAGACACTACAACTCGGCAGTGCGCCTACTCAGCCCCCTGCTATAGCACAGCACAGTGCTTAATGCTGAATTAATTCAAAAGAACTGGAGTACACGGAGTTCTTGGGGAGAGGGATATAATTACTGCATTTTAAGTTCTACTGGAAAAATGAAAAAGTGGTTTTTTTTTTTTGAGTTAATGTCTTTTCCTGCTGCTCATTCTGGCTGGAGGCATCCTCCTGTCTTTCCTGATTAGCATTCATTTGTTCCTTTCTGAAATGCAGGAGATAAAGGAGATGCCTCCTGTGAGATTGGGTGGGGAAGGAGGTCCACAGGTAAAGCAGGGAAACATGAAAGATCTGGAATGCTCATTTTCCTCAGGATTTCACTTAATCAAATTATCACCAAACTGCAAGCCATTTCTAACCACTAATCACCCACTGCCTGGAAACTATTTTGAACAAATGTAAATGTACAAAATCTGGTTGATGAAAGCCTTGAAATGTAGATCCTGGGAAGTTTGTGAACTCTAACAACTGTGGAGAAACAAAACCACAGTTTCTTTTTGTAACTTTGATCCTATTCTAGGGGCAATACACAGGCACATGTAACAGATCTTTCCTTCCTCTCTATTTTCTTGCCAAGGATGCCATTTAAGCTCTTTGGAAACAGCACTATAGCTACTCCATGCTGTCTATCCTCCAGAATATATCAGATGTTATTTAAATAAATGCATGCTAGAATTTTTCTACAATGCTCCTGGTAAACAGCAGCCGTAATGAGTCTATGTTCAGTCTGAAAGCGCCAAAAAAGCTGAACTGAAGTCAAACAGAACGACTTCGTATTGTCCTACAGTACCAGACTCTGCATAGTGATATAACAGATGAAATACTTAGAAGAAGAAACGGGGGATCACAAATGTCCCTCCACAAAAACTGCAGCCTGCCTTAGCACTGACTTCTTCTCTTTGTCCTTTGAACCTTATAAGAAAGACTTGTGGATATATATTGCACGACGGCAGCGCAACAGCTGCATCAACTACCCAGCCAAGGACGAGGGGAAACAACCCCACAGACACCCTCAAGAGTCCATGTCTCCTCCTGAGGAGTTCGGAGCAAGTTTACTTCATACTTCTCTAAGTCGCATGGTTCAATGGAAACAACAAGGTAGAATTAATTCCCTTAAAAGCCATAGAGATTTTATGTTAAGTTTTCCTATACTATGAGTTTTTAATTTGTAGGTCCTTACGGCCCAAAGCGATTTTGCAGATTGAAATATCAGGTTGTTTTCTGTAGACCCAAGTTCAAACCCTGATGGAGGTTCACATTTTCCCTGTAGTAATCTAGTCCCTACAGCCCCCACCACAAAATTTCTGCTCAAAAGCAAGACCCCAAGCTTGGCAATTCAGTGAAAGAGAGGATGGAAGAGATGATGTGGCTCTTCAGCTGCCTACCTGGCGGTCAGCTCTTGAAACTATAATTGCCCAGAAATAAAATGTATGCAAATTCAGAAGATAAACAGGACAAAAACCACAACACAGGTGAGCTGCATCCATTCATCAATAAAGCAAGAGCAAATGTTGATGAAACAGGAGATTTTTTTTCTGAGCCCCAGTTTGGATTCTGCTTTTTTCCCAGGGTCAACAAAACCTCCGGTTTCAAGCTTTTGCATATATGCTTTGAGAATTTGCATGTTGTGAGGTCTCACCCCGGATATCATGTCTTTTCTCAAACAACAGAAAGTCATGGGGATTTTTTCCAACCTTCCCTCGTTAATAACACACAGCAGTCACTTAGAGCTTTCCATTTTTCCAGCGTGGTGCAAGCAAGAAGGAATGACACCTCTGACAGGTGTCTTTGAGGTAGCACTCCCGTTTTGCAATTGGATAAGATGACCTTCCTATCATCATGAATGGTGGACTGGTGGAGGACACAGGCTTCTTTAGCTCCTACAGCTGCACTTACTCTCCCCTTCAGATCCATAGTCCGGAGGACTACAGGGGCACATTAGGCCCCAAAAAGCAATAGGACTATAATTTAGGGTGTTTGCTTCAAAATGCACTGTTGAGAAATAACTCCAGGCTGTCCAGGAGACATGGAAAGGCAAGTTAGGAAGTTTTATGTCCACCTCTCGAGGTTGCTTCTCTTGAGCAGGTGGTTTTCTTCATGTCTTTGCATGTATTCCTGTATTTCCCAGAAAATACCTTTATTCCTTCCTCCCCAGTTCAGGTTGTCTTTTGCTGTTTTCTGTTCGCTTTCACTTTATCTCCGAGCTGATTCAAACTATGCGATCTCTGCCATGAGAGGAAAGAATCAAAGGTCAAGAAAGCTCTTATGCTATTCCTATAGTAGTGAATTAAACCGTTCAGGACACAAGCATGGGTGCTAGAACTTGACGGCTGTGCTATTACACAGCTATCTCACATGCTTTTAGTCCAAGCCAACTGGTACCCTCCCAGATAATTCCCAGACAAGGCTCAGGAACCAGCATGCACCAAGTGCATGGGAAAGATGAACCGCTGGAGCACTCAGTGCCCAGAGACACAGGTGCCTCAACCTTCCTAAAATTTCCCTCCATCATCCATTGTGGCCATCGGACATCAGCACTTCGTTCTAAGCATCTGTCTCAGGGGGATAAGTGACAACTCACAGCTTGGTATCCACCTCCCCACAAATGTTTGCAAAACATACTCACTTCAGAGGAGGGAACCTATTTGTCTGATTCTGGAACCCACTTGTACTACTTTGACTACACCATTTACATTTGCTTGAAGGATATTTTATATCCTCAGGAGGGGGTAAAAGCAGCTTAGCGTACGTGAGAATTGGTCCCACTGAACCTCCACCTTCCTTTGACTGCTATTATCACACAGGAAGGAACAGCAAGTGTTTCAGAGCAGACACCCTCCAGTTCAGGGCAAATGGGTGCAGAGTCTTTAACGTTGTTGCAATGCCAGGGACGTGAACAAATTTGCCCCCTGGGTTGAAGCTAAAGGAATGAAATTCTCGAGCCCTGCCTAAAATCACACGGGTCTGCCTGCCTCGTCTGATGTTGTTCCATGGTGATTCACAAGCGCTTCTCTGCCTTGCTTTCCGCTCTGCTGTGTGATGCTTGGCAGCGAGCTGCACAGTTAAAGCTGTGCTGAGAGCAAACGAGGGCCCTGGATGGATACTTTTTTTTTTTTTTTTTTTGCAAGCGAGCTGCTGCCTCGCAGAGACAACTCTAGAAAATTACAGAACAGGCAAGGTCTGGACAGAATCAGGGAGTATTTAGTGTTGTTGGAAAATAAAGTCAGATTGCATGGCATGATAGCCATGTGATCCCCTTCCTAACATGCATAATTTCTCTTAGTAACAATAGGCAGTGCCTTGCATACTGCTTTGCAAATACTGATTAAGGCCAACAATACTCCGAATTGTAACCTGTCCTTTGCACCTGCAAAAGCTGAGCTATGGAACGTTGACTTCAGGCCACATTTAATAAAAGCCTTACCTTGGTGTCACAATAACGAACCTGTAGACATCCCGCCCAGCAGCGTGACCCAGAGCACCTATCTTAAGTGTTCAGGCACCCAACACGGTCAAAACGAGAGCGCTGAATTTCTGAGGAGTGACTCAGAACCTGTAAGCGTACCTGGATGGTCCAGGGAGACAGGGTGTCTCTGCAGGGCAATTAGGTGTTCCCGCGTGCCGAGTGGGAAACTGCTGAGAGCCAGCCAGCTGGAAACACCAAGCCCAGAGATATATCTGAATTGGCACCTACCTCCTGGCTTGCTCCTCTCAGAAGCTGCTTGACATGTCAGAGAAGCCTCTCCTAAATATCAGCTGGAAGTTCTCACTAGAGGTGCACTAGATGTTCACCGCCTGACACAGCATACACGTGAAGGTGAGGTGATGCAGACCCATGCAGGAAGGCACAAGCAGAAGATGGACTTTGACTTGACTACTGTCACGGTGCCCGTGGTGTACTCCTTCCTCTCTGGGGAGGGTTTCTGCTGCCACTCTTGCTGTCACTATGTGCAACCCCTGTTCTAAAGCAGTTGGTCAGGGAAAGTCAGCATGCCTGGCAGGTTTCCCTAGCCAGGGCTTCTTCAAACAAAAAGGAGGCAATTCCCAATTTTCCATTTGTTTGCTTTTTAAACAGTAAGACTCAATACTGAAAGCTATTTAGACTCTGGCTAACCAAATCTCATACCAGAGCTTCCATACAGGCCAACGGTAGCAGGTTTTGGACAGAGAAGAGAGGTGACAGTCTTTGGGACAGAAAACTCAAGAGGAGACAGGAACCCTCCATGCACTCTCGGTGCTGTTCAAGCCTCCTTAGCTGGCTGGAGAGCATCCTTCTCACTTCTGAATTGCAGCAGAGAACAGAAAACACTAACAGACTTCTTCAAGAAACGAAAAAAGGAAACAAAGGGGATTGTCACCAGCAGTTGATCATTCCCTGCTTCCAGCTCCTTCTTGTGGAAAAGAGATAAGGGGTCTTCCCTGCACTTTGGGCAGATCTTTACCCCTTCTTTCCTCTGCACACCTGGTACCTGGCACCACAGACTGCGATGACATTCATGGCATCATTGCTCTCAGGAGAGCTTTTTGTACTTCCTCCGTAATCAGATCCAAATGTGCTAAATATATTAATCTGATCGTAACCATTGTATCAAGTGGAGGAAAAGAAATAAGAAATTTAAGTTTACAATTTGTCAACTATTCCAAAAACCAGAGCATTGTGGATAGTAAATAGAGAGAAGCAACAAAATAGGAGTCAGTGGAATTTGAGTCTTTCGTGGTCACTGATGTAGTAAATCAGCACTCCAGTTTAACACAGCCAAATGTAGTGTAAAGCAGTATGTCTGAGGGAAAGGACTGAACTTGAAAGCACATATTTAAATGTGACATTCATGCACTACACTAGCCAGGAAAAGGAGGCTGATTTCATTAAAGAAAAATAAATCTCTGAAGACTGTACAGTCCATGTATGCATTAATAAAGAAGAAGGGAAAAAAAAGAATCCAAGCATAATTTGCATAATTTTAGGCTATGTCAGAGGGGAATCACAGTGACTAGTAAAATAAAAAGAGCACAGGATGTATATTATTAAGCTAGTGAAATTAAGTCCAGCTGGGAAACGCCAGAAGAGTATCTTACAGGTAGCGTTCAGGTACCACTGCGGATGAGATGTGGGTTTCACCTGTTGTTATCTCTGTCCTTAGTGACTGATGACCAAGAAGCAAACTCAGATTTAATTAGCAAGCTCTCTGAGTATATTTAAGTTAAGGTAGCATATTTAAATTATGGTAACTTCTCAGCTTTCCACTGCACCAGCTCCTGTAGAAACAACCCCCACTTCAAAGATGGTCAAAGAGGAGAGAGCAGGGAGTGGTGGTCTTTCTATTGCCAATGGTCAGTGGAGGAGGAGAACATTGAAATATCGTGGTCACAGGGGAAATCAGAAGGACAGATCCATTTTTTTCCATAACCACAGAAAGCCTCTGAGAACACTCTCCAAACTGCAGGTACAAATGTGCTTGCTCCAGTGAAAACCAGCTGCTGCTGGTATGGAAGGGGACAGACTGCTCTGTGCTCCTCAGGGTAAGAACAAACTCTGGCCAAGGACAGTGGAGGACAACTCCTTGTTTTTAGCAACACTGCAGTTCTGCAATGCTGCAAATGGCCTGGGGTGCGTTCAGAGAGACTCACCCCCAGTAAACTGCTGGGAACTTGCATCAGGAAGATGAGATCCAAGCACCTTGAGCCGGGTTTACCACCAGTGGCTCTGCAGAAATCAGGTATCTCAGGGTGAACACCCCAACGCTGACCTTCCTCAGAGGCCAAGTTTATTCTCAGTGGGGAAAGAAAACCTTTCACAGTTACCAGAGTAAGCTGATCAAGAACTAACAAGAACTGGAGAAGCAACAGGAGTGGCCTCCTCCACTCTGCCTCCAGAGAAAAATCTGGCTTTTATTACAAAATTCCAGCCTCGAGCTTCCTCCCACAGGATAGACCAAGGAGGCCCAGACTTGTATGAATTAACCAAAAATAACACTTCCAGGGAGGCAGAGGATGACTGAGGGGATTGCTGATGGGATACAGAGGCCTCTCACCTCCTTCTCACCAGTTCAACTCCACAAGAAGGAGGAAAAGCCTCTGGCTTCGAGTTGCTCGGTGCCCTTAGCCGATTTCCTGGGAAGCAAGAAACTCTGCCACAACCACCAACACATCAGGCAGCCCCGAGCAGCGGACAGAAGAGCAAAAACTGTCCTTCCAGCCTCAGCATTAATCCATTTTAAACAGCTGTGAGTCGCACGGTGGCAAGGCTCAGACTGATGGCGAGCTTCAGTCTCCAGCAGCAAATATGTTTAAAAATAGCCAAAGCAAACAGGATACTGTTTGGAGAGGGCAGGAGGCATGCACCTTTTCGGCTGTGTTTGGCCAACAGCAGGGATATCTTCTGGTCGATCCTGACCGTCTCCGCTACACGTCCTCATTGCTATGGCAATGCCCCATAAACAGAGCAGGGATCAACAGCTCCCTGGAGCAAGGAGGCAAGGACTGTCCTCAGGTAGCGGCACTGAATTAGAAGAAGGAAAACAAGAGATTTGTGCAGGCGAGCTGAAGACTCACTAGAGCATGTAAATGTTACCTTAATTTGTGCATCAGCACTTAAATACCACAAAAACTGGAGCTGGAGCTACACAAGCGCAAAGCGGATGAACGCAGTGTGTCTGATTCAGCCTGGGGAGACAGCCAGGGCTGAGCTGCATCCACAAACGTTAGCGGGCCAAGGCTACCCCAAATGCTGCTGCTATTCTCCGGGTGAACCCTGGCAGAAGCTGAAGCAGATGGCCGGCAACGTGCTGCCGGGCAGCAGCAGAGCATCCTTGGAGCAACCTCGGGCGGGACAGGGAGCACCACACCAAGCTCAAGCACTGAAGCAGAGAAAAGCAGCTCAGAGAGAAGGACCACCAAAGTCATAAGAAACCACCAGTGATGCGAGATGTCTCCTGGAGATCTCAGTCACCACCGGAGCAGCAAGGGGTCTGGCTCGGGGACAAGAAGCAGCCCAGACTTGCGCCTCTAAGCTGTTACAAAGCGAGGCTTGTTCGCCCTGCCCTTGTGCAAGATGGAGAAAGGGGGAAGGGAAGCACGTGCTCACTCCACCTTCTTGCAGAGAGTCTTCACAACCTGAGGCCTCTTACAATACTGGTTCCCCCACTGCAGTCAAGTGGCCGCGAAGAGAGGCTTTACTCAAGGTAGTACTTTGGTGATGTAATTTAAGACAACAGGATTAAACTGAAACAGACAATTTATGTTGTGCAACAGGAAATATTTCCAGACAGTAAAGTCTGTTGGGCTCCAGAGCGTTTTCCCAAGGTAAGCAGCAGAACTGGAATCTCCATCCCTTGACTCATCTGTCAAGGGTACATGAGCACTGAAAGTGTGGTGTGGAGAACACGCTCGCACAGCGGGAGAGACAGGACAGGGACCCTGGTCTTTGCTTTTACAGCAGTTCTATGTAAAAGCAGGGACGCAGCATTTGCTTTTACACGGAACAAGGTTCCATTAACAGAACAAAAAGCTGAGATTTAGGGCCAGCAAGAAAACCAAAAAAGCCAGAAAGGTCTTGGCGGTACTCAAGACCCTTCAGTTCCCATCATGATCTCAGCCTGAGTGGGTTTCTCTTGTCTTGCTTTCTCTTTTGCAAGTCGCAGAAAAAAGCAGATATGAAGGGACAGATTCTTAGCTGCCCTTAGCTGCTGTAAACTGGGAATAACTTCACTGAAATCAGTGGATTGATGTCAGCTTAAAACGAGGTGAGTTCACATTTAGATCTGAAATAATTAAGGATAAAATTATGTTCATCTCCCACTATAGCACCCATAGGTGAAGTTTTAGGATAGTTTAGAAACAAGACTGCCCAAAACTGCATTTGAGACGGAGGGTCATCTCTCAACACCTATACATAAGGATGGATTTCTGAAGGAATTCAGGTCCTATCCACCCTTCAAGCGCCCAAAAGCAGCACCTGAAGCGCAGTTAGCCCCCTCCGTCACCTCGCACATGATTCAATTCACCTCAGACGTGAGTTGTCTGTTGGACTCGTGCAAAAATGTCAGTCTGTCACTCCATTTCCTTTCATATTAAGAAATGCAGAGCGCAGTTCCAGGTAATTGCTGTTTCTTCAGTTCCTTAGAGGTGCTGGGAGTGACTCCTGCTACAGCTTCTCTCCTCCCTCTCTTACATGAGCTCATTAGCCTCTTGGCTACGTCTCTGCTAGTAAACTAAACCGTGCCAGAGCCCATTCTTCAGCCCTGAAGCCAACTGGCACGGCCTGACGCCTACATATTATTAAACTCTCTTACACTCTGAAACAAGGTGGCCGCATCCAAACTGCCTTTCTGGAGTGTCCTGGCCCATCCTAACTCCCAGCAACAGCCAGAAGTTGTCTCAGACCAACCCATGTGTATCACCACTGTGGTAGCACAGACCACCAAGACCAACTCACTAGTACAGGTGTAAACCAGCTGCGGGGAACGCTGGAAGTGAAGAATACTTTTTGAAAAATCAGTAAGGATTAGCACAGCACTCAGAAAGGGTCTGGGAGATGGGAAGACCCAAAAAATTTGGGATTTTTAAAAAAATACGGCTTTCATATAGGAACTGTGAAACAAACTTTGAGCTTTTACCTAGAAACCAACTGCAGGCAAAGCTTTCAGCAACGTCTCCTGGGTCCCTCAGTGCTTATGGCAGCAAGACAAGGGATGCCAAGGCTGGACAAGGAGCTTGAACTTTCCCCGGCCACGGGAGGTGATGTGCCTCGGCTGGAGGCCAGGGCGAAGGACTGATGTGCTGAGGGTGTGCCCAAAGCCCCCTTCCTATGATCCCCATGTTGTACCTTCTTCCACTCCATCCTCTATGCGAAGGGGGGGCAGAGAGGACTCTACTGCAAAACTAACACCAAATGAGGGGGAGTTGAGGGAGCAACACGAATCGAGCAATGACTTGGAGGTAAACAAACCGTACACAAAGCCTCAGGATCATTTTTCCCAGGGCCAACTCCAAGGCTTTTTCCCTCCCCCCCACTTATAATTAGCTGGTAAATACTGTACATATAATTGACCTTTCTAAATGCTGCGGAGTAGCTGGAGGTGTTGGGAACTAATCCTGCCTGTGAAGACCCCGGGGTTGTGCAGCGCTGACTCTATCTGCCGGCGTACAATGCTCTGCAAGGGCTTTTTTCCCCTCACTTACTGACACATTGAAATTTACTGCCCTGTGTCAGTGAGTTCAAGAAAGCCTTTTAACTCTGAAAGCTCCGGGAACCGGCTCCAGCACATGCTTCAGGATTTCTCCGTCAGTTTGTAACGCCTTGTTTGTCCAAGAAACAGTCAAGACTGAACGAGTCAGGAATGACAGAAATAGCACATGAAGTCACAGTCGCTCCACTTTAAAGCACAAACATTTGTGTCATTTTCCTACCAAATAAATAAATATATGTGCGTTTAGCAAGCAAATAAGGAAATGTCAGAGGAACGGCGTTACAGGCAGGTTTTTACAGATGCCAGCTGATTCGTGCCTGCTCCTCCAAGCGAGTGTAATACAGATTCTCGCAAGTATCAGTTCTTTCTGGTCAGAAAAGCAATCACCGGGACCGTACACACCCACAAACCCCTTGAACGCTACAGCAAGCAAGCCTTAGGTAAAACCTGTCAATACTAGACTGAAGCTGAAAGACAAACACGTAAGTGAAAATGCTGAGCACCCCCTGCTCTTTCCCTCACCTCCCTTCACTGCCTTCCCGGCTTCTGTACAGCCCCATGCTGGTTTTTCCCTCCCTTAAATAGCTCTTTTTTCCATCAGTCGTATCAAGCCACCAGCATCTGCAAAACAGCATCAATGCCAGCCCTCGCAGATGCTGTCCTCTCCTATGGAGTGAGCGAGACCCACGCCGGGCTCCCACACGACCGACACTCCCCGGCCGAGCTCCCTTCCCCGTCCCTCCCGCCCGCCGCAGCACCGCACCATAGCCCCTCGCCCACCCGCCACCCAAAGACAGCACCGGCGCCCCGCAGCCGCCGCGCTCCCGGCCACCTGCACGGACGGGACCACGGCCGTCGGCGAAGTTTGCAAGAGAGAAGGATGTTTTTTGCTCTCGCCGCCTTAGGTTTGCAGCCTGGGAAGGTACAGCCGAGCTGCTTGGAGAGAAGAAAGTTGTTTTACCCTTCAGTTCTTCGGCGTTGCCGGCAGCGGGCTGGGAGCCGAGCCCGTGGGGACGGGGAGAGCAGGAATGCGGCGTGACAGGCGAGAGCGTGAGGTATGCCCCTGCCCTCTCACATCCTCCCCAAAAGCCGCCAGCCGGGAGGGCGGACGCCTTGTGCGTCTGCGGGAGGAGAGGAGCGCGGAGCGGAGCGCGGGAGCGAGTGTCGAGGAGGGCAGCAACAGGAAATGACACAGAAACTTCACCAGGCTCCAATCCAGACTTGGCCCCTGACATGAAAGAAAGGGGAGGCAATTTGGAGGGGGGGGGGGGTGGGGGGAGAAGAGAAATTTTTTCCCCCTCATTAACCAGCCTAAAAATCTGCTGACTGGAAAAAAAACCCAGCACTGTGACAAGTTTTATTAAAGCAAAGAATGAAGGGGAGGAGGTGAAGGGGGGGGATTCCCGTCAGAGTTTATTTATTTGAGCAGGAGTGGTGTGATGATGGTAGACACTGAGAGTAACATGCCGTTTTCAGCAGGTTTCTGGCTTTTCTAAACTCCTCGAATGCTCTAGCTTGTGCCTGAGGGCAGCAGGAGGAAGCAACGTCCCCCTTGCACCCCGTGGGCCAGCTGCTGCCTGCGAGAGCCCGGCTAATTCTGCCTTAGGTTGCAGGCAGTCGCTCCGAAACGCAGTGCTGCCCGCAGCTCCCGGTGCGTGGGGACGGCGGAGGAGACGGGCCAGGGCTGCTGGGGTCCTTTGCCCAGCCTGGTGAGGAGCACATGGCTCCACACGCCTCGGGGACAAGGCAGGTGGCAGCCCAAGCACCAGCGAGGTATGACGATGGCATGACCCACAGAAGCAGAAAATCATACTGGGCGTGCGGTCAAACCTTTGCCTTGATGGATGCAAGATACTGCCTTAATTGGACAAATCTGGATGGGTATCTTCCAGCAAGGCAAATCCTCTGAATGCCTCTCTACACGCTGGGTACAAGGGGACAACGGCTATTGAACTGGGTGGCAGTTTTTAACGCGTCCTTTAGACCTAATACCTGTATGGCCGTGTCCTTGCAGGCAGCCCAGACCTAGCTTGACTTTAGGCTCTCTGCAAATCCCACCTGCCTTTGCAGTAGGCAGTGCCATAAACCCTTTGGTAGGAGCCCATGGCACTTTCTAAGGGGTCTTCTTGTCTTCCTGATTTGGAACCCACACCACCACTATAGGGTGGATGAGATGTTCACACAACAGGTCACTATAGACTGAGGAGAAGGTCAAATGGAAACTTCACTTAGAAGTAGGTGAATCACCCTCATCCTGCTCAAAGATGTCCCACCAGATACAGTAAGCTGTAGGGACAGTTGGAACCCAGGTCTAAGCTCAGATTCAACTCTTTCCTGAAAAGAAAATATAAACATAGTCATTCTGGCCACAAATTTGAAAGTGGTGGGAGATTTTTTTCCTTAAAATTTAGTTTTCTCAGGGTAAAGATGGCCTCACTGAGACCTCTCCACTCCCCAACCAGTTTAATAGGAATATAATATTCCTATTACAATAAGAATTTTAAAATATTCCTATTTAATAGGGATATCTTAAGGCCAGGTGAGATCACTCATTTGATCATTTCAATCACTTGGTCTGATCACCTGCATAGCTGAAGCCACAAAGTGGTGTCCCAAACAGACACCAGAACCGCTATGAATTACGGCGCATCTTTCAAGGAGACGTCCCACCCTGAATCAGAGACTTTCAGTGAAGGACAATCTACCCCAGATAAGTTATTTCAGTGGCTATCACCCTGTCAAGAAGAAAGGCTGCCTTTTTAATCTGTATTTGTCTGGCCTCACTCTCCACACTCAATCCTGGCCATCACTCATCAGTCCACTCCAGGAAGCTACAGATCAGGCATGGACAGAGAAGGGCTGCAGCCCACCAAGGTACAGCCCTACCTCAGTTTACCCTCAGCAGGAATATTTCAAGTCCAGGCATTGCTGGGCTTCCTCCAGTATTTTGGTTGAAAGTACCCAGGTCATGCAGCTCCAAGTGGAAACTGGAGCCTGCTGTTCCCTTGCCATGTAGGCTCAACCTTACAAAACCACAGACAAGTTATCTCATAACCTTGTGCTGAATAAATAAAATTAGCTGAGCTTTTTTAGTCTCTCACAGTAAGGGAGATTTTATGGACAGACCACAAATCGTGCCTGTCACTCTTTCGAGATCCATTTCCATTGCATTAAAGTCCTTTTTGAAATGTGCCTACCAGAACTGGATGTGGTATTACAGTAACGATCTCACCTATGCTGTAAATTTTTAACACACTTAGACTGGTATCCAGTTGCTCCATCAGAAGCATCTCTCTCTTTGCTGTGCCTTTGTGAATGTGGTAGCGTGTTAACAAGCTGAATTAGGGATTTATTGTTATAGTATCATTTTACTCCAAACTTCAACCTTAAATACAAAACACTTTAAGATTTGGCATTTATACAGTGTTCAACATATGCTTTGATCCAAACAAGGGCTTTGACCTGCCTAACCTTTGGTGTATTTTTTTCGCTCTTGTGAATGACTTGAGCACAATCTTAAGGTATCGGTTGTCACTCCCTTAACAAGAGGTTATTTTCAATTAATCAAAGAAATATAAACAGAGCCTTGTATTGAGTTCAAATAAGCTCGGAATAGTTAAGCCCTTAAAACAGATGTCTAAGGCTGTGTCTCCTTTCAGATCAGAGCTGGTGTACTGTCAAGAAGAGGTCTTGCAGATCTGTTTGCTTAACCAGCTCAAAAAACTATATCAGCTCCAAACCCTGACATACCCCAGTGTGGCCCATTGAAGTCCGTGAACAAGGCAGCCCATGACACAGATTAGGGGATCCAGGCCAAAATCAGATTTACAAGGTCTTTATAGATTAGAGAGAACAGCAGAAGAGAATTAGATAGCACCATACTATTTCAAAGTAAGGACAGTCTTGTATCAAGCCCAGCATACTATACCTGTTTCCCCTCGGTTCTGATCCTGACAAAGTAAAATAATAAAAACAGAAGATGAAGAGACTCTAGGAGTCTGTTGGTGCACCTTGTAATTATTTAAACAGGGTCAGGGCTGGTCTTTGGCCCTGGGGCCAGCAGGCAGAGTCCAGCCACGTGCATGTTGGAGGCTAAACACCCTTAACCTCCAAAAGAGAACGGCCAGGCCATTTGTTGGGAACGAGCTCTGGCCAATGCTAATGTTCAAGCCATGCCAGAGAGCTGCCACTGGACTGGGATAAACAGGGACTGCAATAAAATTTAACACCATGGATAAAAGTTTTCCAGTGGCAGGGTCCTGGTGCTATTTAATTAACTTAACCAATTAACTAAAATATAGCTAGTCTCAGAATGACAAGTTATCCAAAAGCCCCACAAGACTTTTTCTTCATCCCAAAGCCTTGGATAAATGCAAGCTTGCCCCTGTGAGTCTCAGACTTTTCTACGCATCTTTAATATCCTTATTTCTTGCACTTTGGACATTGATTTTTGTCCGTAAACTGTCCAAGGCAAGGAGCACATCTACCTCTAGAGCTTTGCCCTTGCAGTTCAAAGCACAAGTGCAGCTCCTTAAATCCATGGGGTAGGATGTATCTCCACTCAGCTTAGCCATCTCAAAGGCAGATCTGAACTAAATACCTGTGCTGTCTCTCTGTAGTTAATGGAGGAGGATAATTTGTCTTATCCAAACATAGTTTAAGACAGGTGAGATGAATCACCTCCGGAGCTGCCCCTCCTGCTCCAGGGATTATGGAGGAACCCTAGCTAATTCTTTCAATCTCTGCACCTCATTTTTCAGTGTCTAACATGGGGGCCAAAAGCAAGACATGTGTTTGCCTGGCATAACAGAGCACAGATTATTTCATATCTATAAAATAAATATGATAATAGTGTCATCATGCCTTTTGATGCCAGAAACAAGTAATCTTGTGTAGCCTCTGAACGAGGTAGATTCTGATTAGGCCATTAGGTTTCACGCAGTTACCACTGGAGCCCGATAAGTTGTGCGGCCCTAAAGTGTATCTTCTCAGCAGGGCATCCACTCTGGATTGCAAGGTGTCAAGAGAGGGGAGAAGCCACCGCGTCTTTCATTAGTTCGTTATCCTGAGAGGAATAAATGAATTTTCAAGGTAGCTTCCTGTACTTGGTTTTGTTGTACATGTATGTATATAATTAAATATCTCTTTGCTAGGTGCCGTTTTTTCTCTCTAAAAATACTTACTCAATTTAATCAGTCAGCTTTCAAATTTCTGATAAACTAAGCTCACTCACAAATAGCACCTGCAGCAACACCTGGAAAAGTATGGGCAACACGTTTGAGAGTAGTCACGTTGCAATTAGCTTCCTTGACAATGAAAATCACATTTCTATTTTTACCTAAAAATAAGACTAGCGGCAGGGAAAAGGCGTGTCTCGAAAGGACAGGTTTTGCCTCTTTATTTGTGAGGATGTGCAACATGCAATCCCTTTCTGATTGTCATTTACCTGTGAGGTGTTTCGTTCTACAAGGTTTAGCTGTCCTATTCAGACATGCAACTAATGAGATTCCAGAGAGAAATAACACACTTTTGCATTTGGGTGCTATATAAAGGGAATGAATAAGAGCTTTTTTTTACTTGTTTGTCTTGCCTTTTTTTTTTTTTTTTTTTTTTTTTAAATGAGAACTGTCCAGAGCTCAGTTTGAAATCTAATGGCATCATGGTCCACAGTGGAAACCAGTGGGACCTGTGGATGAATGACCTGCACTACCCTGGATAGGGCTAGAAGAGGGGAACCTATCTTTTTTATCCTATTGGTAGATCTATAACTAAAACCACAACACTAACGATGTGCCAAAACATTGTTTTTATTAGCTATGCTCTCACCTTGTTTTATCATTCAGGGGAAACTACTTCTATTTGAAAGACTATCTTAAACCACTTACAGAAGCAGGATTAAGGTCTGGTGATTTCAAGCAGAAGGAACAGCCTTACATACAATTTTTTTGTTCAATACCTTTCATTTCATGCTAGAACGTCTGAATCCCACAAGCAAAACTATAATGCCACAGAGATGGAGCCTTTTCTGGCTTTTGCAGTTTCATAGAGATCACTGCCGTTTTCACATGTTAACATTAGATTACCTGCTATTTTATAAAAATATTCCTATACCTTTCCAGGCATGCCTGCTCCTTCCCATATTACTTTTGGTATTTGTGAAGCCAGCTACACAGACTTCACAGGCAAATGACCTTTAAAAATGAATGAAGAGCTGTAACATTTACATCCTACGTATTTTGCAGAAGAAGAAAAGCTGGTTTCAGCTTCTCCCCTCTCCCTCCCAAACAAATAAGAATTGTTTCTCTCAGGTCCGTCCCTCTCAGAAAAACCTGACCTACAAATGGCTTTCTCATAACTCAGCAGACTAGGTTAGTCCTCAGATGGATTTATCATTAACCACATAAGCACATGTTGTCCATTCTGTCCAACCTAATGAATGTGCTATAAATAAAATATCTCTAAAAGCAGGTTTCACCATACTTATCCAAGCTGTTGCTGCAAGTCCTTGTAACTCCCAAACCCACTTATGTTACAAACATTAATCACTTGATTATAATTCAAAGCATCAGCTCACTACAGCTGAAACTCCCTAGCACTTGACTTTGGCTAGACCTCTAACCTCAACTTATCACTTTCAGGCGTACTCCACATTTTCTTCTCCAGTCTGTCACTAATGTAGAAAAGACATGGGAAGTCACTTTTGAAAGGTATTTTTAACCTAGGAGTGTCTCATTAAAGGGAGAACTTGGTATGGAAACTCTAAAACAAAACCTTTCCCATTTTACTTGGCATAGCAATACCAGAGGTGCGTTTCACCACAACCCATGTCATTTAAAACCCAAGCAATGTAAAGAAAAGGGAAATTCTTTTAGAAAAGACACTGTGAGTGTGATTCCTACCTATCCCACAAACATTTTATATGATCATAGGATTATCTGTAGAGCTTTATATTCTCCATCTTGAATGAAGGAAGCTGAATGAATCTATTAATTCTGACTGGCCTGCTCATTCATTAAGAGTGTACATGGACAGTTTGGGTTGTTTTCTAATTATTTCAGCTGACAACATCAAGATCATATTCCATCTTGACCAAAGTTTTTAGAAGCCTAGAGAAACAAAAGATTAATTGTAGGAAATTATTTTTAAACATCATATGCTTTAGTCTGGAAATAGAAAGACAAAGATAAAACTCCCAAAAGGAAAGCCACAGCTAATGAGAGCCTGAGAGGAAATGATCACACATTCTCAGTTCTTCTGATGGATGTTCTTCTAGCCTTATTAATCAGAAGTTTGTGATGTCGATAAATCACTGAAGTATGATAACAGATGAAGGTGAGTTTAGACGTAAAATGATCCATGGTGAAGGATTACAATAAAGGAGGAAAAGGAGGGGGAGCCAAATACAGTTTTATAAACTGCATCCTCAGCTTGTGAGGACTTGTAGCTAATAAATGTCATTCCTTTTCTACATTATCTAGGAGATTAAGAATGTTTCTTAATGTATAACTGCTGGGAAGCCTCTGTAGCACCTTCTCCAGTTACTCCAGGAGGTTTACATTACATCAATTGCTTTATTTTTCCATCAATTATGATTTCATTTACAAAGAGGAACTTAAAAGTACCTTTCTTCTTTTAACCTCTTTTGGAGCAAGTAGGCTCCAGCAGCAGAAAAGGAGAATCCAGGCAAAACACTCATGTTTTTGACCTTCGAAGGTTTGTCAGATTCTGCTTTGAGATTCCAGCAAGTTTTCTGGTATGACCTTATCCTGCCTGAATGATCATGTGTCACAGAGGTGTCAGCAAGGTCTCTGTGCCTCCAATTAGTCTATGTACAGAGCTGTTGGTTTCTGTATTAGCAAAACCACCCAGCTACCGATCTACACGTATCACAGTTTGCGGTTTTCAAGGAAAGCATTTCCCAGAGCACTTCAGAAGTAAATAAACGCATTTGAGGTGCTATTGCTAATGAATCAGTTCCATTCCCTGCCTTCTACTAGTGGTTTTTATGCTGCAGAAGACAGCCCGGTCATACAAAGTAAACCAAAGCCATGCTTATATACTACAAATTCAAAATGGAAGGTTATTAAAACGAGGCAGTTTGCTAATAAGGCAAAATTTGCCTTGAGCAATGAAAGCCAGAGAAATACCAGACACCTAGGAGAGAAAGGACAGAAGTGCACTGGATGCCTTTGAGGATGCTTTCAATTGAAATACAGATTTGGGTGCTTCCCGTGTAGGTTTTAATCAGTTTTGCCACAACACGGAGAGATCTCCAAGCTGATGCCCCACCAGGCTGGCAATGCTACCTCATGCTGCAGGACAGCACTTGGTAGGTAAATGCATCAGCTTGGTCCAGATGCAGCGAAGCTATGCAAGGGACATTGCTTCTTGAACTGATAAGCCCTACCGACAGAGCACATTAGCTTGGATGCACTGTGGGTATTGTCTTACTCTGTGGAGCCAGCCCAAACACCTCCATACCATACTGTATAAATTGGGGATTACAGTTGAGTTTCACTATAGTCCTCAGAGCTTCCCTTGCTGGGACTATAGCTGAGGTGTCTCCGGCACCATCTACCCAAACGCTTCCAATTTGAGGTTGCAGCAGGTAACTGGGAGATAGATCAGCTGCGGAGTCAAAGGGACAACCTTTGAAGTGATGAGGTATTGCTATAGAAAATAAGGACAACTTATCCCTGTAATGACTGTGTGGTACTCCATGGAATAGTGGGGATGACATTTCTGTAATTTCTGTACTTGCCAAGGTTTCTCTGTGTAGCTATGTTTAAAGGGAAGTACTGAAAACACACATGAATGGACATTAAATTACAGCATTTTTCTCCAGGCTTTCTAAGCCATCATGAGCAAGAACAGGAGACAAGTACATGTTAACATAAATTCTAAGGTGACGTGTAATTTTACCCATATAGAAACTGAAAGAGTGGAGAAGAGGGAAAAATAAGAACAAAAGACAACAAAATAAAAAAAAAAAAAAGAGAAAAAAAAAAGAAAGCCCTAGAAATAAGCTTTAGCAATTGAGAAAAATAAAGCAGAATAGCTGGTGTCCAGTGTTGCAATTTGAGGTCTGCAGTGAATGGATGCACAAATCTACGGCATGGAAATGAATCAGAATTACTGTCCCAGGGAACACACTCCACTGGAGCAGTCTAACTCATCTCAGGGGGATATGTAAAACTTACAGATCTGATTCTTGCCATATGATTCTTGCCAGATGTCTGGCTATAGACAACTGATCACTAGCAGACTATCTTAAGATAGTCTTCAGCTGAGACACACCACTTCCACCCCGAGAGCACTTAATTCTTAAAATGCAAAGAATTGAGTGCTTGCAATCAGCATAGGAATAACCTTAAATTACACCTTCATGCTACAAAGCCTCTGTTCTTGAAATATGGAGGCAACTCAAAGAAATAAAGGGGTATCCAGGCCCTCTTTCCATTGCTCTTGAATGAAGTATGGTATAGATTTCTAGCTCTGGATTCAGGCCTGGAAGCACATCTGGAAGTGTCTATCCTTGCATACATTAGATTTGTGCTACGGTCAAGAAATCGTGACTTCCACAAATATCATGGATGATGAAGAAGATTCCTAGCCTGAAACTAAATATTATTGTTTATTATGTTACATTGAGACTGACTCCTTAAAAGCTGCTGATTCCACAGCCATGAACTGCCAGCTGTAGAGCCTCGGACTGCCATAGTTGCTGTGAAGTCAACTGTTTGAAAATCCACCCCTGCGCTAAGACATCAAAATCTTCCCAAACCACATGGCTCTTCCGCATTTGGCACAACAGCAAAAAATTACATGTATCAACCAGCAGTCACCTCACTGCAATACCCAACCCGTATCCCTTACCTGCAAGAGGGAAGGAATTGCAACACGAGAAAAGGGGGAGTCTTTGGCGACACACTACGAGACAAAAGAACAAACACAGCCCTTCTCACCAAGCTCACCTGGCACAGCAGACGTGGATAAAACACTGCTGGCTTCCAGCGCCAGTGTTGTGATGATCGTGAAGAAAGCCCCTCCTTCCTGGCATGGCATTTGTTGAATTGAATAGCTAGAAAGACCTTTAAAGTTGGAGGTGGAGCTACCTCTGGTCACAGGAGCAGCCACGTCTCCCGCAGCAGCACTGCTGCTAGGAAGCATTACATAAATGAGGTCATGTCGGGTCATGGTCAGAAGATGGTCAGAGGCAGGACGACTCCAGCGGGCATTATTTTTCCACAGCACAGCCAAAAGCAGGCAATTTATCAAAAGCAGTAAAACACGGCTGTGGTCACAGACGCCATTTGTTAATAGCAGGATGGCTTTGCAGTCAGTTTGCACCACTGACTCCAACACCACCTTTGCTGCACTGAGCTGGTGAAAGTGACATCAATTTTCAACAAACAGTCATTTAAATTAAGGCACACAACCCACGGGGAGACCTTCTGTGGAAACCTCCATGTTCTTGAGACCAAAGATCTGTTCCCAGATCCAAATCCACTCAGTAGCTACTCAACTACAAGCATGTCCCATATGTTAGAGAAGAAAACATGAGATCAAGGATCCTGTCCTTAAAAATTAAAAAGGTAATAATACACAGAGGAACCGTGAAAGCCTTCATCCCGCTTGCGTAGCACTGCTGATCTTTCTCATTTCTAACGGTGTTTACAGAGGAGAAAGAAACAGAGAGTCCCATGAAAGTGCAGACTTTGTGACTCAAGGGGCTCAGCAAGGAGAGTGTTTGCTCTGTCAGGAGCCCACCAGGCAGGAGCAAGGGTTCCCAAACCATTCAGGGCATCCCAAGGCCAGAACTGGAAATGCTCATGGTCCTGGAAATGAGCGGGAAAATTGTACTGTGACACCAAAAAAGGCTTCACAAATAGGAAACTTTGGGAACGGCTGCTCTTAAGGGGTTTAGCTAGTTGCTGGTAGTCATGGCTTGTTAAGGGTTAATTGACTGGATTCAAAATCTGTGTTGCATTTCTCCCCTTAGGAAGGTGATGAATTTGAGCAAGAGGCTTAACATACAAGCAAGTTGCCAGAAAAAAAATAGGACAAATAAAACCTATCTGACCTCCCTGAGGCTTATAAATTCTGCCCCAACTTGTTATCAGATGGCAAACCCTTCCCAGTAACTACAGCATGCATCAAAACTGGTCGTTGCAAAGAAACATGGTCATGCTTTGTGAGAAACGGCATGTATCTCTCTATTTATAACACAGCTCTTTTTGCGTTTCAGCCATTAACCATTGGCCCATCTGTATATCCAGAACTCATTCTTGCTGACATGTTCTGGACTCTGAGCTAAGATTCCTGAATCAAATACCCCTTCTTCCTGACTTATGCCATGGTAACACTTCAACTTGAAATCCCCAGTGCCTCACAGAGGAATGTTTCTTTCCACCGTGCAGTAGCACAGCTGACAACGAATGCCGATGCTAAGCTCCCATATACTGCTATTTCTGAATAATGCTTTTTGGGTTGGGCTGGCTAGATGAATACACGGCTAGATATGGACATGGAGATATCATGATACAAGAAACTCAGCCAGCTGAGAACATCACTGCACATCAAACCTCTCCTCCACCATCTAGTCCAGCTTCCCGAAGAATTCTGAAATAACTTCTGTGCCCTGATCCTCATCTTTGTCGTCTGAACCCAGGACATCTCCAAGACATACTAAAGGTCCAGAAGAAGACAATGGTAAGCAACTATGATCTTCTGGCTCGATGGAAAAAGAAATAAGGGTCTCATCAAAATGGTGGAATGAATTCCTTTAGGAACTGCAGACTACTTCAAAACTCATCCCCTTTCACTAAAAGTTCATGATGCAATTCTTTAGCATCTCCTATGTGAAATAAAATACATGAGAGGATACACATTTTTCACAAAAATCAAACCACCTTAAAATCCTATCAAAATAATATGCTGCACTTCAAACACTCCTCCCCAGAGGGGAGGCTGTGAAAACAATAGTTGAAAGATGTATAATCATTTTGCTTAATGCACTACTGGAAGATGTTCAAATGCTCGTCTGATGAGTGCAGGAATAGAACAGAAAATAAAATAGTTCAGTTCAGGCCAGGTCAGGTGATCTTCCCAAACATTCCTCCTATCCGTTTCCTGAAGAAGCACAAAACCCAAGAGATTCTGAATGCAAACTGCTACTCAGAAGGGAGTATGATACAACAATAAAAACCAACAGTCACATTTAGAATAATATTAAAAATTAAAAGCCCTTAGTGAAATCCAGTAGCTGCTTGTATGTATGCCCCCAGCTCACTGCAACACAATGCTTTTCTGTAACTCCTGGAAGATTTTAGAAGGTGGTAAATAAGTTGATGCTCTCTGCACACTACATATATTAAAAAGGGGTAAATAGGCCTATCACCACATTAGAAAGGGGTAAATAGGCTTGGCTGCTTCACATCAATCCCAGGGAAAAACACAGAACAGCTATGCTGGGACTCAACAGATAAATAATTAATGTCCCTCAACAATGGTTAATGGAAAAGGGATCTTGGGAAATTAATCCAGTCTCACATTTTGATAAGCCTAAAATGAGATGGATAAAAGTAATAGGGTTGATGCTTCTGAAAAGCACCAGACTTCAATTACTGAGTAATAAACTTGACTGGTTTAAAACCAGCATAGTACAGTGTCGATGAATTGGAGACCAGCTCACTGATACCTTTCCAAATGAAATAGTAAACTGCAACTGTTCACTCAGTGAGTGATCCTGCCTTACTAGTTGCTATTTAATATTTTTACTGCTGACATGGAAGAAAAAGTTAAATTATTACTTAGTAAGTTCGTGAAAGTTTGGGGAAGTGGTATGGAATGAAGAAGATAATAAACCAAAGCAATCCAGAAAGCAATCCAGTAAACTGCACACAAGCCAACAGTAAGAATTTCAGCACAGACATATGCAAAGTCCTGAATTTAAGATTAAACAAACAGTGGAGATCTTGCTTCTTAGACATGAGAAAGGAGGCCAGAAGCAAACTGGAAAAAACCTAGCAAGTTACAGAATCCAATTGGTTTAATATGGACTACCAGTCTGACACCTTCAGCAGGGTAATGCATGTATTAGAGACGTAAAATCAAGTAGAAGAAGTAAAGAAATTACATATCATCCCAATTTGGCATTGGTGCAACTATTTCAGAGGCTGCAGACACTAAGAAATGGGAAAGAATTCAGGGAAAAGCCACAAGAATCCATGAAGAATCGGGAAACTTCATTCTGGAGAAAGACATGAGAAGATACACCTCTTTAATTTTACAAAGAAAAGGCTGAGAGGTTTCTTAATCACAGATTATAAGTATTTAAAGAGAGAATAAAAATTAGCTAAGGCGGTTTGCTCAGCCTTAAGAATAAAAGATCTAGCAATGGCCAATAGCTAGAAGTTGAATCTAGACATTCAGAGCAGAAATAAATCCAGTTTCTTTGACAATTTTGCGAGGGTTGTGGGATACTCACAGTCACTGGGAATCTTCTTTTTTAAAATCAACTTTTTTAAAGTTTCACTCCATTGAGGGAGGTCTTATGGCTTCTTAGTCTCAGTAACCTATCAATTGACAGGGCTTCAAATACTTCTGTGGGAGGCTATTTTACAACCTAATAAATGTCAAGTTTGGGAAAAGCTTCATGGGATTCTGCTTTTTTCTTTAACACACTAATGGACAACACTGAGTAACTGATTCCCTTGTTTTCTGTTCTCATCAAAGGACAATTAAAATAATGATCTTTCAGCAGTAATAGATAATAACACCTTTTCTAATACTTGTAAAAAATGATCAGAGAATGAATCAAGCAATTAATTCTTAGTTCTTAGTCATTCCTCCTACTCAAGTCCCAAACCAATGTTCACTTAAGCACAGGAATATGTGATGAATGTTTCCTTCAGTCAAGCACTGGAGAAGGAGAAAAAAGAAATTTGGCATTTGTGACCCTCAGACTGCCATATTTTATGGTATCTCTACCCAAACCAGAAGACTCCACAGAGAAAACTGAGATTCTTGCAGGGGATGAAATAAATGTGCTCCTGTGGCTAACGCCCTCTCTCTCTCTCCGTCCTCACCTGCTTTTTGGCTGTGGCTTGTCCCTTTTGTCACTCATGCTTTAATTTGCCTCCTGATCATAATCCTGCTATTTAGAGTCTAAGCACTGTGCGTGTTTCCTTAAGACCACAAAGAAGCCACCCCATTGTGTAAATGAAACCCGTTACGACATTCCCTGCCCCAGGGAGTTCACAACACAGAATATAAACCAGCCTTGTCGAACTGGTGGCCTGCAAACCGAATCCAGCACGGACAACGTTCTTCCCCAGCCCCGCAGGAGACAGGCGCGGTGATGTAGCACTCCTGGGGCAGCACAGCAATGCCTGATGGATGAATACCGGGTCTTACAACCAGTGACGGACAGTGCCAACCAACGCGTTGCGAAATGATAGCAAAATTGCTCTGCGTTTCTTGTATCTCTCTCCCTGCCCCTCTTTCCAAATATGGGATGGGGTTACCTCTCCGGCTCCTTCTGCCCAGATGCGTGCCTTGCCCCATCCCTTTTCCCAGCCAGCACCGTGCCCTCCTCCCCTCAGCGGGACTGCTGAACGGCCACCACCCAAGTCAAGAGGTGACAGATGACCCAGGGCACTGAATCTCCATTCTCAAAGCAATGATGATCGTTCCCAAAGGACAGCCTTGAAGTGCAGCTTTCACTGAGTAAAAAGCCTCTGCAAACAGGCTGGGGAACAGTAGATTTAGTAAGGAAACAGAGACCCTACAACTCCCTATTGTTTCACCAGCCCTCTGTCTGAAATGTTTAATAGTATCAAGATACTTGGTAGAATCACAATACATGTTCAAATACCAGTACAATGAAACAGCATGTTTATGGGGTCAGCCAGGAGGCTCTGATATGGAGACTCCAGTGCGGGCAAAGCTGGGCAAACATTAGATAAATAAGTGGGAGAGGCTGAATAATAGTGGAAACCAAGAGAACTTACGCTTGCTCTAAATGGTGGACCTCGCGGACATAGATTTCAAAGTGAAGCGTCTACAGACAGGTGCAATCACCAGGACCTTAGGTAGGGCCCCCAGACTGCACTTTTTGGCACCATTTTCTGTGATTCTGATTCATCCAAAATTTGCCAAATCAAAAGTTGTTAGTATTAGTGCTTTGGACAGCATGATCTCTTCCAAGACGAGCACCATCCCAGCACTGAGCTTACATCATAGCCAACCCTCCTTCCAAATCATTAATAAGAATCTTAAGCAAAAACAGTTTAACATTGTTCCCTACTGTTCCCCTGAGGTATCTCCCACCAAGTGTTGGCATTTATTCATCACTATGTGTTTCTGGTTCCTCCAGCCTGTTTTCAGTCTGTTTTATAATCTTCAACTCCAGTCAATCTAAATTAATTTTTCAGCTCAGTCTTCATGAAACAATACATTAATTGCCTCAGTACATGAACAGACATCTTATTTACACAGATTAAATGACCACATTCTTTTCATCTACTTGGTCTGCAGTTGGATCAAAGTAAGTGATTAAGTTACGTCTGGATTTGCTTCTTACAAATCTATGCGTGTGTCATTCATGTTCCTTTTCAATGGTAAAGTTAACTTGTGTAGAGGGTCTGCATACTTCCTACATGCCACTAAAGGAATTGAATTAATAACTAAAGTGTGCTCTGAGTCACACAGAAAACTCAATAAACTTCTTCACCAGGGATGAGGTTTGCTTTAACTGCTTACAGATTTACTTTGTTTAGTATTTTCTCCATTATTCTGTTATGACAAAATTCACCCCTTTCTTTTTCCATCATTTACATTCTGTTTTGGCAACTATCTTGAGGGTTAGCTAACATACACATGTGAATGCATGGCACAGCAAATTCTTCTTCTTTCCTTATTTAGACTGTTTTACTAGAGATGGAAGCCAAAGTTATTGGATAGTTATGAGCTCTTTTAATGACTGTTGTTTATTCGTAAAGATGAATACAACGTATTTTCCTCTGTCCTCTGGTTCTTGTTTGATTCTCCTGTTTTTCAGAGATAACTGCATGTGAGCCAGCTCCTTGACTAATTGCAATAAAAACATAGCAGGCAGATCTGGTTTCCCAAGTTTTATTTCTAAGATTTTCCTGTTCCCATATCCCTGAAACTCATCTCACAGAGGTCGTATTCTGCCCTATTCCTAATGTATTCAGTTAATGTTAGTGTCAGGAGATAGCACAGAGGTTCGGTAAACCCAGCAGTACTGACTTAAAGTTCTCATTCTGTGGGGCTTCCTAATGCTGTTAGACAGTTTGAGGTCTAAAACGGGATGAAAGGAGACAAGGCGAGGTAAATATGTCACTTCCACTCACAGCTCCGCTTATGGATGTTTCCCAACTTGGTGAAAGTCAGCTAACTCACAGGAACAGCAGTAAGGTATCTCGGCACATGAAAAAGTTAGTGCCTAGAGCCACTCTGCAGAGAGCAGAACTCTTTTTGCACCACATATAATGGGGTCACTCCAGGAATAAGAACAGGATTTTGGATCAGTTTAATGTCTGAATCATCAACTTTTTGTGATTAAAGCAGGGGATCAGGGTCATGAAGAAAGAGCTCTTCATTTCTTTGTGTCATTCCACTAAACATAAATGTGAATTTCCATCAGCAGAAATGAAATAGCTGTTTCAACAGAGTTCTTGAAATTTAGAGACACATACACACCCAAAAAAAAGCCAAACATCTGAGCAGGAAAATGATGTAAATTGAAGAAAATTAAGTGGCTTCTACAAGGGGCCCTACCCTTTTAAAGCAGCCAGACTGCTCCAAAAAGCGATGAAGAGAACAGCTTGTTCCAGCTGCCCTGTGACTCAGACTGGCATAAATGTAATAACTGGCCAGGGCAGTTCTGGGACAGCAAAGTGAGGGGAAAATACAGGCCAAGTACTGCCTTGGTTCAGAAGATGTGAAATTTTCAACTGAACACCAAGCTATTGAACATCTCCAGCTCCCTACTATGTCCCACCAGTCAACCTATGCACATATGCAAGTGAAGCACAAGCACAGAGATGAGGGTAGACAAGTATGAGCCTAACGGTCATAATTGTATCTGAAATACTTATATCTGAAAAGCTCATCATTTACTTGGGTTCTGAAAAGAGAACTGAGCACATCTGAAAATATGGCGAAGATCTTCAAAATGACCAGTCCTTCAGGGAGCTTCAGGCTTGGGCTGTGGATCATAAGAGAGGATCTCAAAGAGACACAGTTGTGGAGTCCAGCAGGGATTGTTTGATGAGGTGAGAAAAGCAAGACAAAAAAGATCAAAATGGACTAGGTAAGTCTCTTGATATCTGCATCTGTGACTCTTTCGCTATCAGCATTGTGACACTGAATTATTTGCCTCTGTTGCCTTGAGTAAGTCCCATTGAAATGAGAAACAGCAGATCTCAAGCAATTTGTTAAAATCACTTCAAGTCTCTGAGTGATGGTAAAGATCATCGACTGAGGGTGGAGTGAATGGCATGATGAATGGCAGATGACAAACATCCACCTTTCAGATGAACTTCTATCGGTGCACTTCCATGGACTCTCTCACTACACCTCATCACATCCTACTCTTTACTTCACTTACCTTCATCACTGTCCCGGAAAGTATCCTCACTTTTTATTTTTTTTAAATAGAGAGCTGAAGCAGAGAGGGAATAGATGACTTGCCTAAGGTCACCCAGCTCTGCCAAGTTCTCCAGCACTGATGCAGGCAGAGACCTCCATCACTTGCACTTTTGGAGCTGCAGACAAATCTTATGGCTGGTTGCTCTTTAAGAAAGTGCTCAGAGCTCTGCTGCTCCCTCCCCTTATGACAGCCGCTACATCACCAGACATTGCAAAACCTGTCACGAGGAGGCAGAACAATTAAGAGCATAAGTACCAGCGTCAGACCTTGTGAAGGTGCTTCAGGTTTCGTGTATGTGCTCTAGGAGCTGCCAAATTTAAAGACACTCAAGAAGATTTTCGCAGAAGTATTCACAGAGACAGCCTGTCTCCACATGTCTATCAATAATGCTCAAATGTCAACACTTCCAGGCTAGGATCTTAAGATGCCCTCACCTGCTACAGGGTTGCTAATGGCCATTATCCCTGTTTCATAAATGGGGGAAGTCAGGCACACAACAATAAAACAGTTCTTCTGCAGTAAATCACAGATCAGAGTTGGAATTAAAAAAAAAAATTAAATCCTGGCTCAAGTATCCTGTATTATCTACGAAGTGATTGAACCACTCCTCTCAGAGTTTTCTCTTCCATTACCTCTCCGTCAGCCCCACCTCCCTCGGATTGCAAATCATTTCTCCCTTTGCTATTGTCGGTTCCCTTCCCATAGTCTTTCCCACTGTCCCTCTCCCAGCAACGATCCCTTCCTCCCAGTTCTGCAGCTTTGCCTCAGGTCTTTCCCTAAATTTCATTGCATCAGGCCATCTCTCTTGGACCAGAACTGCTTCTCAGGAGGGGAACAGGCAGCTGTGGGTGGCTGGAAAGTGGCCAGCAGGCTCCCCAGTCCCCCCAGCTGTGCTGCAGGAGGATGCTGAGTGACGATGTCAGCAGAGAGAGCAGTAAGAGGCCTTGGCTGCCTGTTCAATACCCTGGAAGCAGCCCCTAGTCACTGGAAAAGGGATCTGAAGGAGAAAGGTTGCTCCTCCTGGCCTCACCCAAATGATATTTCATCCGTCATGAAGGAGATGTTGACAGAAGGGTCTGTGTGTCACTGCAGATGAGAGATTCTTGGCCGGTGGGGATGTGCCTCCACCAGTCACCTCCGCTCCAGCAAGAGGGTAGACAACTATCCGAGGCTCCTGCTCAGCCACAGCCAGAGGTTGAACACACAGTATTTCACTGTTAGGTCGAGCAGAGGGAGGGCACGGACAGGACAGCCAGCTCCCTTGCATGGTGTGGAAGGAACGAGGATGAGGAGCAGGTTTATTTATGGCACTGCTGCTCTGATTTGAACGCACAGGGGTTTGAAAGTGTACAGTTTTCATGTTAATTTATTTTTAAACTCAGGAGGAAGAGGTGGACTTAGTGCTTGTGAGCATATCACTGACCTGCTCCTTGGGTCTATTAATCTATGATGTCCTCCTCCAGTGCGTCTCTCCCAGGATATACTTCATTAGCTAAACCTAACTACGTACAATTTGCTCTCAGGACCCACAACGGTCAAATAATGGGACCAGTATGGTATGCAGCCGCAGGGAAATGGGTTTGAGCGGAGCATAGGTACTCTCCAAGCCTGCCTTCCCAAGCAGTGCATCTCCAAGTGATGAAATGCAATGCTATCAAATATCATTACAGAAAGCATGAATAAATAAAACATGAGGGTGCCTCTTAAAAATAAATGTTGCTCCGTGATCTTTTTCCCAGAAGAATGAAGTTTCCAGTGTGCTAGCTCTCTCTGCGTGTGGTAACACATACTACATGGTCTGTTCCCTATAAGCTCTCAACATATGCTACGAATCTGCCGCTGCAGTACAAGTATTCTAAATCAGATGCTTATTCCTTCTTCTGATCTTTTGCAGTCACACGTACATACATCGGATTTTGCCACAGGCTATCTATCATTTCTCCCTTTCCAGCATCTGAAACGCATGACCCACAATTTGGTTTTATGTATGTTTTACTGCAGTTTCCACATAATCACACAGGAAACTTTAATTCTCACCTTATGAGGCCAAGCACAAACACGTCACACTGGACACAGGCTGCAGTTCTAATCCTCGTCTTTCGGAAGTGCCATGACTGTATCTCTGACCACCGACAGGCTGTATTTCTCACAACTGATGGCAATAGCTGAATCAAATTCCACTGCAAGCAAAGCCTTACCCTTCACCTGCATCATTTTACACCTCCTACCCCAAAGTAACACCTAAAGTCATTAAGGCAATTGCTGCCCTCTGCCTCTGAGCTCTCCTCATTTCAGCTGTGGATTAAGCACAGTGGGGGTGCACGGGGTGGGCATTTTCCATCCCTGTAGCGCAGCCAGCTCTGCAAAGGCATGCATCACCCTGTAACGACCCACGGCACACTGCGGGCTTCTGTTGCACTGGGCGAGGGTTGGGGATGAATAAACAGATTCTCTGCGTATAATATTTTAAGCAAAAAGACCAACAGGTCAGAATATGGTGATGAAGTAGGTACAGATCTGCGGGCACCAAGGGGAAGCAGCCCCATCCACTGCAGACCCATCACATCTCAAGGCTGAGACTTGCCCCTCTTATTCCTCCCTCTCATCCCCTTCTACTCATTCGCCAGGAATTCACCATGCCTGGCCCCTTCTCCATCCCAGACCAGCGGCAGACACAGCTGGTTGCCATCATCCACCTTCCAGCTGCCTCTGTTTAAGGCCACAAAAAGGAAAAGGGGCTGTGGGTCACCCCAGCCCTGGCTTACTGCAACCACCTACCAGCTGTACAAACCCTCCTGCCTCAAGGATTGACATAATTTGACACAGTGCTCACCAGAATGGTGCCTTCTGTACACAGGCATGTTTAGTACCTCACCAAGTGATCCTGATTCAAGCAGGGCTCACCGACCGCCATCTGACATCATATTACATGCGCCTCGTCCTCTCTGATGGCACATTTCTGTTTACGGTAAGGGAACGTGACTCTTCCAGGAGGGCATATCCCAGGCACAGGGAGATTTCTAGCGGGGATATGGCCTCGTTGGTGGGATGCAAGAAGACGGAGAATTTTTTAGCTCTCTGGAAAGGGACTAGCTGGGAAGTGGTGACAGAGAAATGGTCTTGTAAAGTACCCACCCTGTGCATGGAGCAGATGGCACAGAGGCATCGGAGGAGCCCTGTAAACAACCAGTTAAGCTCTAGCCACAAGCTGTTTCAGCTGCTTCAAATACAGGCTGTATCACCTTCCAGCTGAGGCTGGAAAACATCAGGTCTGCTCTGCCTGCGGGGCTTTGTGAACTTGTACATTCTGAACTATTGCCAGGAGTAACTTTGGTGCTGGAGGGACCGATGCTGGGCCCTGTGCAGCGCATCAGTAAGGCAGTGACTTATCCATGGAGAAGGGAAGCTGGGGAAATTCCCTCCCACTCTAAACTATTTCTTGGCTCTTTACATTAGTTATCAGCCCTTGGGAATATATTTTCCTCTCCTCGTACTTTTCTGTGGTCTGCATTATCATTTGCTAAATATTAGCACGTGCTATTTATCATGAGGTCCGCAACCCTCATCCACTCCAGAGAGCCTGTGACTAAGTCACAGTAATAAATTTTCTAATTTTCTATGGGCTTTATAGCACTAAGAGGCACACAGCTGAAATTATTATCTCAGAGCCTTCAACACCTAATCTCACAGTGAAACCTTAGTCACCAAAGGCAGGGAGGATGCACACCAATGCAGGTTGTTTATACTCACAACGGATTCAGACTCAGGCTCCAAGTCTGCTTACTAATAATGATGATTACTTTGGCTCCACTGGTTTTATAACATGTTTGAAAGGCTCAGAGAAACCACATTATCTGCAGCTCCCTTTCAACAGCATGTTTGGTTCGTAAGAGCTGCTAGGCAAGCAAAGGAAACAGGGTGTGTTTGTGGACTGGGAATCAGTTATAATAACATCATAGTGATCAAAATGAACACCATGGTCTACAATTACTGCTGTTCCTCTGTGTTTATTGCAGAATCATTTGAGACCTGACTCAAAACCTGTTGACTCCACTGAAAGATTTTGCAGCAGGTCTTAGGACCCGCTTGGACAAGACGTCATCCCTTACTGACCTGCTTTGCCCAGCATGTTCGGGGAGTTTGGCCTTTCTCCCTGCAATAGCTGTTGTCTAAGAAGGGATTCAAACCTTGACTAGAAAGGTTACTCCAACACCTCCTCATTTCTGAGCCCCAAAGCCCCTTTCAGACTCATTCTTGGTTAATGACTAGAAATGCTTTCTCCTGGCTACAGGATATGATCCCAAGCACCTTCAAAGCAAAGCAGAGTTCAGACTGAACTGGGAACATTTAATAAAGAGTATTAGGGTTTTTTTTTTTATTAAAGAAATAAATTAAATGCTACTTGAATGTACATGTCCAAAAGAAACACTGGTCTGAAGAGTCTGTATTTTTCAAAGTTATCAAATTAGCCCAGCTTGGTTTCCACCGCCAATCTAAATAATGGTGGATGTTGTCCAACAACTTCTTTTTCCTTCCAAACAGGCTGAGAAATGTCGGGCAAAGTCATTAGTATCAGAGAGGAGACATCCTCCTGCCCTGAATGTACCAGATAGCAGTACACGGAGCAGCGGCTGCTCTCTGAGAAGGGGAGCCCAGGAAAAGGAGAAGAGGAGGCTCGTTGAGCGGCTGAGTGGCTGCGTGCGGAGGGAACAACTGGCATTAGCAGGTTTTTCTTTGCAACCTCATGGCAACAAAAACAAGAGAAAGAACTAGACAAAAATATTTGAGAACAGCCGAAGAGCAAAAAATGGGGTGGCTTCCCCAGCAGCGGCAGGGCACAGCCCTCTCCTCTATCCCTCTCCTGCTCTCCCGCTATCACGGCAGCCAAGGCAGAAAACGCTCCCCAGTTCAGGGTTCGCTGGCCGTCCTCTGGCCAATGCAAGACTCACTCTCCATCGCACAAGGGCCGGACTGTCTCAACGCTTCCCCTGTAAGAGATTGTTTTGCAGCCCCATGGCTCTTTCTGGCAGGAAAGCTGTCCTGATCTGGAGCAGGGATGTTTCTAAGTATGCCAGGCTCCTGAATGCAGCAGCCTGTTATCCCAGAAAGACTGAAGAATAAACAAAGAGGGACTGGAAGAATAATGATCAATAAACCTCCTTGATCTGGAGGTCAAATCCAGGGCATATCTATATTAATAAACTAAAGGGCTCAAGCACTGGCTTGTAATTGTACGCATGTTGTAACTAACAAAATTCCCGGAGATATTTTGGCCTGTGCCCACCCAAACAGCACCCTGGCATGGTCCAGGGGACAGCACGGCCAGGGGACTTTTCACTGCAGACCGTCTGGGCATCGAGAGTTTGTCTCGTCAAATGCAAGCCATGCCGTGTCACTTGCCCTTAGGGCCAGAGAATATTTTTACTGCACAAGTGTAGCCCACAGGGACTCTCTCCTAAATAAATGTCCAAACTGGCACAGAGCAGCGGCTGTTGTGGTGCGAACGGGTTGCCTGGCAGGTCGTAGCTGCCTCCTCCATGTATTCAGACTCATCCGCTGCCCTCTCTGCTGCCTGAGAGACACAAAGGGAGCAGAAGACGCTGGGGGCTGCAAGTCGGGGGGATTCCCCTGGCACGGGGATTTCCTACTGGTGGGCACCAAACCAACACCAGTAGCTCCCAGGATGCCTCCATGGTGCAGGGACAGTGAAGTGGCCAAGCCGTGGCACGCTGCAACACGTCCGCTGGCAGATGGTGCCGACGGGCTCAGAGCCAGCTGGAAGGGGCTCTAATTAGGCTGTGCTGGCTTCTGCCAAGATCAGGGCTGGGTAGTCCCTGGAGAGCCTCCCGGGCCGTGGGGTCTAGCTGGAAGCTGCATGTGCCAAACACTCTGCTTCACTGGAGAAAAGAGAGTTTCCCTGTGTTACTCGGGGTGCTCACTCCACCGGAGCATCCCTGGTCCTTTCTCCAAGGTGACACAGGTTGTCCAAGCAAGCAGCTCCTTGTCCAGCCAGAACATGTCCTCCAAATCAGGCAGAACCTCCCATGCCCGAATAAGGCTCTTGGGGTAAGACACCTCCAGGCAGGCGAGGCCATGCCGTGGTCAGCTGTGCCCTGGCAGCGCAGGGTGCATACGGGACAGCCAGGCAGTCAAAAGGCAGGAGGGTTATGGAGGTGCTCGCAGCTCTGCTGGTGTCACTCCAGCTGCTTTCACGTGGACAAACAACCCACAGAGCTGGTGTGCAAAGTATGGACCTGCCGGAGGACTCTGCACTACTACAGTGCATAAATATCACCAGGTGCTTTTGACTGTGGAGAGTTGTTATTCTTTGTTTGCTACAAAGCATTTCTGGTTGCAAATTATCATGTTTTCCATGTTATAGACTCTAGCCCTAACCCCAAATCCTTGCTTCTGAGCTGGGTAAGTTTCCACTGAAATAAAAAGAATGGGAAACTTTTTCTTTTATCACTAACTGGGAAAAGGAAATGCCTTTCAGAAGGACATGGATTCCTCTGATGTCTCAAAATAGAGAAGTGCCATAAGAAGGGTAACACTGCCATGTCCATTTTTGAGATCCGTTGTTTTCAAAGATGGCTAAAAACAAGAAATAAATAGCAACACTAGCCTTCTCTCTCTTGCATTCTTCTGTCCTCCACAGGGACAGCTGCCAGAGCAATTAAACTATATTAGGACCTCTGCATCCCTTAGAAAAAGATAAACCCTTCCCAGGGTTTCATCTTCGCACAGTGACAAGAAGGGGGGGAGTCAGCCTTGGATTCAGACACGCGCATTTAGGTGTCTGCAATGTAAATGTCCATGTGGGTATTAGGTGTGTGAGCTCCCATTATTATCAGCACTGATCTGCTCTTTACAGCCTGAGAATAATTCAGCTGGTCAAATACCCACGATCCAGTTAAACATGAGTGTCCAGGGCTTTTGGAAGGCCCTAGACTGAAACATCAAAGACAGGGTGTGCAAATATTAGGCAGGATCTATAAATAAAACAAATTGTCTACAATACCATTATGTGCGTGTATAAGGGCAGCTCAGCTCTAGGCATCTAGTCCACACAAAACCAAGTTTCCTTGGCTCACTGGCTACAGCAGGAGCTTTGATATCTCATTGACCTCTAGACAGCTACATTCAGTATCAGAATCAAAACCTGAATCCCATCCTGCAATACTGGGTGCAAACCCACTGAAGGACAAGAACCCTTTAGAAGAGACGTTATTTCCTGAAAGCAGATATTATTGAACTACATACCTAATTTTTGTCTTTTCTGGTAATAAGATATGAAACTGTCAAAGACTAGCAAGTTTAAAAAGAAAAAGATCTGAAGCAATTTAGTAAACTTATAATCAACAAGGTGCTAGAACTTCATTTAAGTATCATGAGGTTTGAAGACTCAGGAAAGTAATGACAAACAGTCGTTGAAAAAATGTAATTTTGTAGAAAACACATTCAAAGTAAGAATTATCTGACCTAACTTAGATGTCAACAATGCAAATATTCACACTTGGTCTAGTCACCATGCGTTCCTTTAAAAACAAAAGAGAGAAATAAGCACTTGTAAGGTACCTGAGGTATCTACTTGAAAATGAGATGAACTGCAACCTAGAAATGCCTATTTCTTTTCATATACTGACTACAAAGGAAGGCCAGCATATCTAGTCCATATGTAGCTGATTATACTGTAGACGGCTACATCTGGCCAGCATTAAAGTGTGTTTAATAACATACCTATTTGCAACTGCATTCCTATTCAGATCGATATGTCTATGCACTCAGTACTCCGTCCCTCTACTTACAATCAGGATCGCATCCACTGCTAGTCCAAACCTTTAGTCTTGAACTTCAAAAGCATCTGTAGGCTGGACCCAGCTACGACTCGCTCGGTAAGGTCCCTCAGGAAAACACAACTCACCAAGCCAGGACAAGAGACCTGAGATGCAGTTAGAGACACGGCGTTCCCTCCAAGAAATCTGCAGAGCAGCGCTTACAGAGAAACAGAGAGGAATCATTACAAGTCCCTTGACTTCGGAAAATATTTTTGCCCTAACCAAAATGTCAGTGCTAATGATTAAATACATTTCCTTGAATAAAACCTATCTGCTCAAGACTTCAGGAAACACATTTACAAAGAGCCATCATGCCAAAAAGTAAAGCAGTTCGTATGATCCTGAATTTAAGAGTGAGCCAGCTTCGCATATGTAAAGAGCTGGTGAACCTTTTTGCAGTCTGGGACAGGTAAATCATTTCTTGCACCAGTCCAGCTTGAAAGTCGAAAGGCCTGGCTCAGCCATGAGTGTGTCGGCGTCCCAGGGTACGGGGCGCAGTTTCTTGGCCAGCTGCAAAAGGAACGTAAGTCAGTCATCCAGAGCTATAGAGCAGCAACTTGCACTGTTATTAGAAGCCTGCCTCCCCATCTGGAAATTAAATGCAAACATATGCATATGGCTAAGTGTTGCTTAAGAGAAAATCACTACTCTGACAATGCTGAATGGGAACAGGAAGGAAAGAAAAACAAAAAATACAGGCCACTATCTGTGCCTTCCCCGTTTCATTTTCTTTACTGTCAGAGGCACCCTCATTTTTAATTAAGCACAACTTAGGGGACAAAGAATGATGAGGTGAGGAAGGAAAGAAAATCCATTTGTTTGTTAATACTGTAAAGCCTAAGAAACATCCAACAGAAAATTTACATTACACATGTTCCAACTCCAATTTACTAGGTCGCTCGACCCTCTCAAAAGAGAGCCACAACACAGCACCGACATCCTATACTTCATTCTTCACCGATACCCAAAGCATCTGCAGAAGGTTTTGATAATCTCTAATAGCACAGAGGAGAAAATTTGCCTTGCTTACTTGTGGGAATCAGGTACAGCTTTCACACAGTACAAGTCAGACCCTTTGATCAATATACAGCATGTTAAAAAATGTGTGTCAGTATGTAATCCTGGGATAAATCCTGGATGGTTTGGTTTTTTTCACTGAAAAAACACAGGGGAGAAGAGAATTTAATAGTTGTTATTTTTCATAGTAATATGAATTTTAACAATACTTCAGAAGAAACAAAAAAATGAGAGAGAAATGTGAGACAGTCCTTGAATTCGTGACTGAGTGAATTATCATGACAACAATGGATATGTCAGGCAGGAGCTTAACACCTGATCTTTCCAAAGCTTCATGTCAATAAAGTTCAACAGCAACGTTAGGCACTGAAAGCAGAGACTCATCACATCTGTGTGATCATGTCTGCACTAGATGCCTAAACTGAAAGCCCAAGGGAGGTGGTGAGGCTGCTGTTCTCTCATGCCAGATGCTGAGCAAACAGCCCTAGGACCTGCAGCCTAACCACACAGGGCAGGAGGAAGCCAAGTGACTGCCCAGTACCAAAAAGCTGGTGACAAATCGGGTCTAAGAAGAAAGCCTCTTGGCCTTAGGCCAGTGTCCATCCACTGGGCAATGCTAACTACCATGCCCGCCCAAAAATAGAGGCACGACCTTGATAAAGAGGAGGGAGAAGAAATGTGCTGGGCTTTTGCCCTTTTATAAGGGCAGGCATTTTCTTTCTAAGTTTTCATGTAGCCTTGTAAAAAAGACAAAGGTATATTCCAAGAGGTGTTTTTTGCTTCTAAAGGAAATCCCACAAGAATTTAATCAAAGCCTGAAGCAAATAAATATGATCTACAGACTAGATAGAGCAAGTCCCATCTACAAACTGGTCCCTGATACATACTCCCCGAGTCACTGCGAGCTATGAGCATCCAGAATGAGGCAACTTTTGACCAGCTAGGGAACAGGTCTGTTGGACTCCAGATGGAGCTGCGTACCAGGTATCTTCTTCTCCCTGAGGCTTTGACTTGGACTGCAATGGAGCGACACCCATTCAAAAAAGAGACCTCCAAGCCTCTGCCCTCACTCCTTCGCTCCTTCCCCTGAAGGCAGTGACACCAAGGGTCCATCTGCTTGATTAACCAGCCTCCAGAGTTTTTGCAGGCAGCTGTGAGATGACTTTTAAAGATAAGAGATAGCCCAGGGTTAGGAATTTAGTTAAATATCTTCTAAAGGGATTTAGTAGGATTTGCTTCATTGTTTATATTACGCAGTATCAGTCATCCTGAAGGCCCCAGGCCTTTGTATTAGTAAGGCTGGGAACACAACTGGCCAGCGAGGGATGCTGCTACTGTCCCCCATGATCCTGTTTTCCCCATGCAGAAATGCTTCTCTATTCTGACATTCAGAAATTGCTACTTTCCTTGGCTCAGTTCGCCTAAATAAGGGAAAATAAGTGAAATCCTGAGCAGCAGGATACTTGGGACTGAAACTCCAGAGAGTGAGCTTTTCTTCCTGGTAGTGGTGCTGGTACTGCACGATGCCAAAATAACAGCCGTTGCTAATATACAGCAAAGAAATTGTAAGTCTTTGCTGGCCCCCAGGGGAAAAATAATCATAAGCCTGCTCCGTGTTTGTTAAAAGATATAGGTAATTGTGGAAAAGTGCAACAAAAAGCCAATTGAGCGACTGGACAGGTTGATTTATGAGGAAAGATTAAAGGAGCTGAACATGAATGGCTTAGCTAAACAATGACTAAAACAGGACACGAAAAGTAGCCACTGTCAACAGTAGTTGAAGTGTCTGTCTGAAGGGGCATTAACTGTTTGGGTGCGTACACTTTGAACAAATGGAGGTCATGGAACGGAGGTAGGAAAAGTAGAAGCCAGCTGAATGTTTAGGAAAGTTTCTTGAAGACCAAGACTGCAGGGGTGTAACTCCCATGCCAATATCCTCCCCACTGTCATTGAAGGTTGGGGTGCCCCCCAAAAGGTCATCTGCACTGTGCAGACAAGGAACATTTTTAGGGCTTCTACTCTTAAATGACTCACTGGCATGCCCATCTCTAAGCACTAGTGCAGGGATGACCAGACACCAAGACTGTAAAAGCCCATTCCAAGACCTCCATTCAGCCAGAAGATAAAATATCCATGCCTCGGGCCTCGGAGATCCAACAGGAATGCAAGAAAATGTCCAAAGTGAGGGAGAAAAGTGGCTTACACCACTGAAGGATGAAATGGGGCTGGGCAAGTTCCCGGGTAGTGGGAAGACACAGAAATATCAGCCTCTACACCCTACCATCACTTTGCCTCTCCCAGCTGAGAACTTGGACTGGAACAAGAGAAATGCTCTTTAGCGACACATGGCTGAAGAGACCCTGACTGGCCATCATTCAGCCATTATAAATCACATAAATCATATAAGGTGCAGCACCCTCCTCCCTGCCTAGTCCATGTAGGGCAGGGGGTGTTAATGGCTCCCTGCTACGGAGCTCCCGCCCTAGTTGTTTTGGCCGTGGAGAGCCACAGCTCAGGTACAAGACAGGAAAAAAATATGAATTATCTTGCCACATCCTGCTGCTTTCTTTTCATCTCATGTAAGAAAGGATTAGGCAGGAAACATGGCATGGTGGAAAGTCCACCTGGAGAACAAAGCACGGACCTACTCGTCTAACAAAGTCACCGCGGAATATACATCAAAAAGCTACTAGGCAGGGAGGAGGCACGCACAGGTAAGGCATTATGTTGACAGATCTTAGGTTCAGCTCCTATGACACAAACCCTTCTGTAAGTGTTGTCTCCCTGTGTAAAACGAGACTAATACTTTCTCCCAAAGTCTGCCTGGCCCTGCCTATGTAACCGCTAAATTACTCATAGCAGGGACTGCTTCTTAATAAGTGAGTGCATTGCACAACAGGACAGTCCTTGCTGAGGCCTGTAGGCATGGCAACATTGTGTAAATCATTAGTGCTCTTCCCAGCAACTAAATACACATTTGATGCTCCTGTACCTTTCATCAATGGGCTACCGGCACCTCTGAGTGGCTGTTACTGTTGTTGGATTTCAGCAGCGGCTCACAAACCCCAATTATACCGAGGGACCCCATCACGGAGGTTGCATATATTTGCATCTTTGGTGGCTTTCACAAAATTGGTATTTATTTCCCCTCTCCACCCCGCTCTTCCAGTTCTCTTTTCATGGTCAGGAACAAGGATTTTCCAAATCCCAGAGAATTTCCTGTTTGCTTCGCATTGAAGGGGAGAAAGAGAAGAGCGGGCAGCTAGAAAACAGCAGGGCAGTGGTACGTGCACAGCAGAGCAATGTGCACGTGCTCGCAGAAAGACACCAGCTGTGAATCCTTCTATAAGGGATGCAAGGAAATGGCATTGTCTTGATACATTTTCAAAAAGGGAAGGCAAATACATAATGCGATCCATGCAAATATATCTCAATTGGTCATGGTGTCAAACGCTCCCTTTACATTTAATCTAATGAGTGTTTCACTGAGCTGTCAGCAATCTCCAGTAGCCTCCAGGCACTAATGAGTTAGCGTCAAGGTGTCAATGCTTTTGGCATTAACCTCAATTAGGAGGAGTTAGGGTGATCACTGAATGAAGGGTCAGCCATTCATTGCTGAGACATTCCTCTGGCTATAGCCTGCAGTCTCCTGCATGAAAGAGGCTGGCAGGCTGGCTGCCTACCGCCTTCGCAGTAAAGAAGACTCATACGTGGCAACATTACTGTTAATTACTATATTTGAAACCTATGCAGGTCTTGACAGGCATGGAGAATCAACAGGAACCCTATTTAATGAAGCTATTCAGTGAGGTTCCCAGGTAAAAAAAGTAGCCTGTGACAATAAAATGGTAAATATCTACCACTTATTCATGGCCAGAACTTTTAAAAGAACACCGTTAAGGGAGTAAGTATGTCAAAGAAAAAAAAGTCTGGACAGCAAGGTTATGCTTACAGAAAAAAAATCACCATATACATAACCCATGTAACTTTAATTCTGCTCCACTTATCTCTCTCCAGACTTCCTGAAAGATTTCCTTCAGATAAATTACATTCAGATGTCATCTTGCACAATCATTCTCAGGTAGATCTGCTTTTCTGGGGTGCAATCATGGATGGATCACAACTGCTTTCAAGGTTTTGTCCTCCCTATTGAAGCAGGGAGGTCTCAGGACAGCCAGGCAGACCCCCAGATCCACCTCCAGCCTGAAACCAGTTCTCCAGTTGGCAGATTGCTGTTCAACCCCAAGGATGTGCATATTTATGCCAGAGGAAATCATTCAATGAGCAAATCTGTTTAGAAACCTCAAAGGCTTGTCAGCCATCATAAAATCTTGGTTACATTCCAGTTTAGCATTACAGTTATTACAATAGAAACTCCGGGTCCGTTCTAGAACATTTCTTAAATTTCTACATTTCTAAAATATATGGGTAATACCAGAATGAAAAAAAGTCCCACCTGCCTCCTTCCCATCCTTGCCATCACCCACTCCACCACGACAGTCCAACCGCACTTCCCTGCAGCCAGCCGTGACGGTAACTCCAGCATCCCCTAGCCAGGAGCCGCACGCACTCCGAGCAAAATGACCTGCAGCAGCCCCTTACACTCCACGGGAACCTCACAGTGAGCCCCTGATCCACTCCCCTGTGACTTTTAGACCATGGTCGTTATCAAGTAAAACAAAACACAAAAAAAATAGAGATAAAAGGAATAAACGCCTCAGGCGTACACACCTTGTGAGCAGTGGGGGTCAGGGGTTGCAGAGTCCTTTAGCTAACTCTTTATGGAACTCTTCTTTTTTTCCATAGTAGAAGCTCTATATGTTTCCCAGTAATGGCAGAGATGGAGGACCACAGCAGCAGGCTTGCAAAGCTTGCCTAATTGGAAGGCGGCACTTGTCTTACAGCTCATTCTGCTTAGGATCATCGTAAAAGTTGTCCTTTGAACTCCCTCTCTGCTTCCTCCAGCCCCATCTTCCTTCCTCCCCATCCCCAAGGCAAAGATATTTATCTCCAGGTCTCCATTTCTTCTCTGCAAGAATCAAAGGGCTTTCAAGCCTTTCCCTTGAGGTGACAGCATTACCTGCTCCTCCTCCACCTGAGATGCAGAGCTCTGCTTCCTCAGAATATTTATTTACCCTAATCTATGTCAGACACAGGCTCATTCTGCCCTGGTAATGAAGAGTTGCTGTGTCTGGGCCAGCCAGGCCAGACGTGTTCGGACTCTTCTGGATGTGTGATTCAGATTAAGCTACAGTGAGTCGTACAGTAAGCAAAGACAAACAGGAGCAGCCTCCGATTACCTAATTTACCAAGCTTCATCTCAAAACTAATCAGGCTGTTTGTGCCATGTCACCCACATTTCACATTCTTGTGCAGTCATTAATATTAAACCTAAACAATTCTTTGCCTCTATGGCATATTGCTCCTTGATGTAGGATGGCAGAGCTACTATAGTCTCTGTTATTAGCAGGTTCCTCCAAGCTCATTAGTAAAGTGCGTGCCCCGCTCACTTCAGCACTGGTCAGCAAAAGAGATGGCATCTTGCCTTTGCCCTCAGGTAATCCATGATCTCCAACAGATCTGTGCCATGAATCCTGAGGGGCTTCCTTCTTTGCTTCTCTCCTAAGATCCAGGAAACTGCATCCACAAAAATTGTTAAGACAACATCACCAAAGATAAGAAAGTCACAGCCTCAGAAGTTGGAAAACGTCAGTCTTGAGCTTTGTGCTCACCCATCATGGTGCAGTCTTTAGTTACACTGCCACGTGCTTTTTTAATAGGTTCTGTGAAGTCTGGGTATTTCTGAAAGTAAGGTCTAAGTTTCTGAAAAGAGAAACGGGCTCCTTGCTTTCCTTCCCCGGGATGGGAATGTGTAAAAGGCTGGAAGGAGGCTCAACAAGTCCATTCGCTTGCAAGAACAGGCAACAGATGCTACCAATGAAAATCTACTCTGCCCCCTCTCCCGTACCATCAGCTGCAGTCCCTGACCTTGACCTACAACAAATCTGACCTTGAGAACAAAAGATCAAAAGAATAAAAACCTAAAAGGCAGTCAAAGAAGACAGCAAAGCTATCGACCCCATCCTAGCTCCTAGAAACATCAAGGGAATTTGTAAAGGTGAAATGTAGAAAGTGGACCTCAATCCCAATCAAATCCAATTAACAGGAAAATCCTTTTCCAAACCCAAGTCTGGAGATTGATATAACCCTGAGCTGGGGTGCAAGACACCAAGCTGCTATTTTTCAGCACTAACACTCCTGTCTGGCTACAGGTAATTTCTCAAGGTTTAGAGGAAGAAACCCCACTTAAGAACTTAAATAAGCATCACGTTCATCTCTTTCCTGGATAAATCTATGGTAATTAGAAATCCAGTCAAACGGTGCAAGTGGAAACCAATAAATATAAGGAGAAAACACTGGTATTATCATTATTGTTATGTGGCAGTGACAATTTTGACCAAAAGGAGCATTTGCGTAAGAACACGGTGGTTGAAAGCTATCTAACCAGATGCAGATATCTGCATTGTAGAGGTCCTCCATGTAGATAACAGTATCTCAGCTAAGCACCAGAAGCTCCCTTTAAGTCAGTACAGGAGAACTGTCACTTCAAATATGCAGTTCATCTCTTTCAGGCACCTACTTTAGGATAAGATGATTTGTGCCTCAAAAGCAGCTGTTTCTCTCCATTACCTGTAAAAGGAATTTTTCTCAGATGGGAATGTCTACACTATAAATCTCTATGGCTTATGTGTCTACACTTGGTCAGTTGAATCCCACTTCATGAATTTTTCATTATTTGCAGTCATTACATGAGGACTGGATAGCTTTTAAAAAAATACACCATAGCTTGAAGAGAAGCATAGACTTGATACAAAAATTACTGGACAATCTTCTATTATCTTAGGAAAATAAGACAGAGGATTTGAACAGATGTCCTAAACCATCTCTGAACCCAGTGCCTTGATATTGAAAGTAGCCACATAATGGAATTATGTTATATCATCGTTCTGTTCTTTATTTATTTGGTAGGTCAAACTACGTGGCCGTGAATTTAAAATCTACATGTCTGTGAGTTCTGCTTTACAGTATGACACAAGAATCCCAGTTAAACAGACATTATCAAACGTTATACATTCAGTTTAACATCCCTAGAGCTAGGTTGCCTAAAATGTTTACTTGTTTGCAAATATCAATTTTATTTTAACTTTTGAAGAAAGGAAGTCTGCATTATATATTCTGTGTCCCTCTTTCTCTAGCAAGACCCTGTCTGCATTGCCCTGTTTCAAAAAGCTTTTGTTTTTTCTTGGAAGTCTGGACTTGCTCCTTTTCTATTTTTTGCAAATCTTTTGGACATTGCTTTTTATAGCAACAGAAAGCAGTTTTGCAGTGATAAAAATACATTTTCGACATTCATTAATTCATAAATTTTAAGAGCAAAAGGGACCATTACATTCATCCAGCCTGAGGCATTGATAGATTTACTGCACAGGAGCTAATGGACTAGAGCATAGTCCCTTCGAGAAGACCGGAGAGAATTTGTGCAGCTCTTCAGCCTCCCTCCTCATCACCATCATGAGCGTAACCACCTCAGAGCTCTCTTGTCTGACACAGACCCTGCCTGTAGTCCAATTTGATAGAATATGTATTTAAACACAACATTTTGAAGAAAGCCAGACTGCCTTCCCAAGTACCCAGAGGAAGCCAAGGTCGGCACACCCCCAGCACCCCAGAGCATCTCTACCACCTCTCACTGACCCCATTTGGTCTCCCAGCAGCATCAGACACGGTGGAACAGTAGCTGCTGCCCATGCTTTATCCTTTACCTGCCCGGTTCTCTCATCGGGATGTGAAGTGCTTGGCCTCTGGGACGCACCTTACTGCCTCATAAAGCAGGATGGCAGGACTATTAATGTGGCAGAACTGCAGGATTTTCCAAGCAATTTATGAGTTGCCATGGTAGTTCATTAGCTCTCAGCCCAATGACCCCTTTCCATCGAGCATGAATCAAGCAGGAAGCACACACACATCCAAACACACGATGGATATTCACATCAAAAATACATCCAAGGCCACGTTTCCTCCATTTTGTCCATCCTATGTCTACAAAGGCACAAGTTATCAGGATTGATACCCACTGAAATATGCCTAGACACAAAGAAATTCACAATCCCCATCTTTTTTTTTTCCTTCTCACCAGGCCATTTCTGACTGATGCCTGTATTTAACGAATAGCAGGTACTTAGCAGAGGGTTTATGTCTACAGCCTCCATTGACTGCACAGGGGGGCCGGTCTGGCGGTCGGGACAGTAGGCACTCTGGATTGCTCCCTTGACTTTCAGTGCAAGAATAAGATTTCTTCTTGACACACAGACAAGCCCCTCATCCCCACTCAAGGAAGTATTTGAGAAAATATTTAACTTTCATGGTATTTATGCATGGGTCTTAAAGCATTCACTTAAACACTTCCTTGAATCCAAGTGGCATTACGCGCATGAAAAAAATTCAAGACAATATTTTAATATATTGCTGAGTTAGGACTTCAACAGAGGCCAAAAAAACAAGTCTAGTATGCTAGAGAGGAAAGAGATCTAGAGAATTAAAGGAGTCTTTGAAGGTAATAAGTGGACAATTAAGAAAAAGGAGAAGGTCAGGAGTACAGTAACTTTTATCACCAAGTACAAAACCACAGCAGTAATGACAGTAACAAGCTATTACAAATAGCTAACAAGATATTACAAATACAATGCTTTGTACCAAAGAAAGACAGAGAGACAGGGAGACTGGGAAATGGGGCGGGGGGTAACTGAAAGAAAGGGAGAAAATCTTTGTTGCACTATTTTTCTCAGCTGCATTAATATTCTCTTATTTGTTGATTTCCTCTAAGAGTTTCAGGGTATTTTAAAGAAAAGGCAGAGGTAAAATCTCCCTCTAGTTACAGCTGCCACGTTCAGAAAGCAACACCACCATGTGTTACAAGCTTTCCCAGAATTAACTTGCCTTTCTCTTTTAAAAAAAAAAATTAATGCATTTATTAATGCAGTAATGGGACCCACATACTGGAAAATCCCACCTTCCACACCATCCCATTAGCTAAATCTGGCTTTGGGCCAAAATTTAGTATTTCAGCTCCTGCCAAGGTTCAGGGTTGGAATGTTTTCACATTGGAGGATTTTTCATCTGTTTCCTTGGCTGGGCTAATGGGACCCTAATGCACACGAGAGATCACTATCGCGTCGGGCTGCCGGTTACTGGCTTGTTTCAATCACCTTGTACGTACACGTTAACATGTAGCGTTTCCCTCTCAGCTAAGTGATGCCAATAGGCGTTTAATGCAAGATGCAAAGGGATATAATACGATATGGAGAACAACTGACTTGAGACACTCCCACTGGCTGGAGTAATTACAACAAATTATTCAAAAAACTACAGCTGGGCAAAAAGTTAGATGACATTTTTACTTAAAACCAGATGCATCAACAAAATTGTGTATGCCTGGCAGGAATTCTCATGTCCAATAAAACACGGAGGCTGGAGGAATGAACCTCCAAGAAATTTGGACATGGCTTAAAGGAACTAAAGCTGTTGCCTCATCCATTTACCTCTCGGAGATCCGGGATACGGCTCAGCTCCTGCTGTCAAGCCAGAGAAGAACAGCCTGTATGTGCTGACCTGAGAGACTCTTGCAGATGTTCTCCTGCCAGGACTGGGAGATAAGTCACCTCACTAGCTGCTCACTAGTCATTGCTCTACACAGCCAACACCACCATTAATGCCTGTCACAAAGTCCACCTCAGCAAAAGGGCCGTGATTTCTGCTAACAACACATGAGTTTTCAATTAATATTACCTTTTGTCACCTCATAAATTACTCCCTCAACAGGTTTTTTTTTTCATGAATTGCTATCAGCAGAAGACGTATTTTTCTCTTTCCAGCCCTCCCAATGCTTTAGCACCAAAAGCAGAGTTCAGCTGCCCTGTCCCCATAATTATGAAGTTTCTTACATGGGAAATGTCTGCATGAAGGTCCTCCTACCCACACCCACGTCCATCAGTACGTCCATCTCACCGCCTCTCCCGAAGCAGCACAGTGGGTCAGTAACAGTGATCAAGGACACATCGCAGTTTTTGTCACAGGTGAGACCAGTGACAAGGTCCAAACCGCAGAACCATGGCAGGACGCTTCTGCCACACCGTGGCAGCTGGGGAGTGACAGAGAAGAGCAGACTGACTGCACTGCTTGATCTCAGAGAGTGGTGAAGTCACTCGTTTGAACCAGCAATGAGAAAGGCTGAAGTGATGCTCAGAAAAACCCATTTTGCACACCCCTCGCGTTTCCCACGCTATGCCAGGGTTGCCCTTCGTCTTTCGCGGCTCTCCAGTGAATACCAGCAAAGCCGCATCCTGCGCTCCAGGGATCAAGTGTTTCCAACTCCGAGAGGTGGGGAACAGGGATATGTATCTAGATACAGGTCACGTTCACCAGTCAAAGCCTGTCCCCTTTGACTCCCACAGGTTTTGTGAAAGTAGGAGCACACCATACCAGGAGCGATGATGCATGCAGCTTTCTGGAAACCTGAAAGAAAGAGGTATCCAACAGGAGGTTTTCTACACCGCAGTTGTTCTCTAAACTATAAGAACATTCAATTGCTTGGGTTTATCACTTCTTTTAAAAGAATGCCAGTATTTACTTCTGTCCAGCACGAGCACATGGGACTGGAATTTGATTTCTTGTTTATTTGGTTTTTACATTTTGAAGGATTTTGCTGTTTGAGGGGATAAATATGTGTCTGATGATCACAAAATCCAGCTCAGAGACATGTCTGAGATCATAGTTTTGAAAAGGAGCCACGGCCACCTTCAAAGGATGAGACAGATTTCACCCACTAAAAAGCAAAACATGCCATTTTGTGCTCTCAAGCGTGACTCATTTCCTGATGCAGTTAGGCTATGACTAGGAAAGTTAAGGTCAGATTAAGAGATCATTAATGCCTTTTGTAGTGGATTTTGGGACCAGGACCACAATGCCAGAATAAGGCTGTGGAGGCCTTTGAAGGAGATATCCTCTTGGAACTACATCATGGGGCTCTGTTTGGTTTGTCCCTGGATTTTTGAGTTATGAAGCTCCTGTTTTGCTGCATCGCCTTGGTTTCTGTCAAATCCCCATGAGGATAAGCTTCTCTCCGGTCTCTTTATGAGAAAAGTGATATAAAAACATCACCTTCCTGGCTAGAAAATTCACAGGGCTTTGCATGGATAGCCCTGCTGCTATTTGCTACATCATTTCAAACAAAAACCAAGAAGCCGAGAGAAAAAAAAAAATTCAACCTTCCTGCCAAATGAAACAACAGCCAAACAGGAGCTCAGAGCCTGATGCCCCTGCATCAATCTCTCTGCTCTTCAAGGTGCTGTACATCAGCCATGTACAGCAACTATACAAAATGCTATAGTGACTCCATCTCAAATTCCATCTATATCAGATTCAGCATGCTGCAGTTACACACAGAGATTGACCCACAGACCTGTTGTTGTCTGAGGACACAGCCAGCACCTCCTCTACTACATGCTCTGCCATCTGCTCAGCAGATTCAAAATAGCACCAGAATTTCCTCTTCCAGGTGGATGTGGAAAGAAAGAGAGAGAGAGAGACAGAGCTGATCCTAGCAACAACTACATAAGCAAAACCCTCAAGCAAATATTTTCAAATATATCAGCTACAAATGACAAAAATGTCATCACTGGAAGAAGACAGACCTGATGTTGTTTTCATACCACAGAGCTCAGGCAGGAACAATTTTTTCTCTGTTGCAAAATAAGATGACTAGTCAGGCAGGAGTACAGTGTCTGCTCAACACTATGACTTAACCTCCCAGCTGAGAGCTCCGACTGCTTATTTTTTTCAAATAACAGCATTTTGTTAGGAAAATGTTGCAATGTTCACCCGAAGATTTTAGGAGTGATTTTCTGTGGATGGGTGTGGATTGGCGACTGTCTTATTCTACTGTACAAAATGAAATACGGAACAAAGTACTAGGATCCTACTGATAACCACAACTTTGCTGCAAGTGAAACAGCAGGGTGCTACCATTCAGGATGTAAGCATCCACTGAGTGGATTGATTTCACCGCCAGACTTTCCTGCCTTGCAGAGGCAGTGTTGAATGGGTTAACGAAATATCATTGCCATGTTTTCTGCTTTTTCTATCAAGCCAATGAGTAGAAGAAGAGACAGAATTAAACACTCAGGTGACCCACAGAGCTTTCTCTTGTTGACCAAATAAGAATCACCATGAGCCAACTGGAAGTTCAACAATTTTTTACGTACGATTACAAGTCTTGTCGTTCTTCACACACCACTGTTCATCAAACACATACCCCAATGAGAGCTAAAGTAAGAGAATTTCGTGGCTCACCACAGGTGTAGATGACATTAAGATGCTTTCGGATGCCTGGGTAACAAGGATCTCCAAATTCATAGGTGCTGGCATATATGCTGCAGCTTCTTTTCCCGTGACAGCGCTTGATCATGAGTTGGAGAGCAGTAGCCGACTGACACTCTAAAAGGGAAAAAGGATACCTATTTGTGAATATTTGTCCATTCACATCAGTAATTGCCTAAAAAAATTTACCAGATGCAGATTGTGAGAGCACATGCATACGAGCTTTCCATGAGTATTTAAAAATCTTTGTGTTTACATGGGAAGGTGTATCTGACTCTCAAACACCTCTAATAAATTGTAAATTGATGAAGGGAAATTACCAAAAAGAACAGTGAAGAACCAGAAACCCCCATACATCCGTAGAAAGAAGGCTGCAAATAAAAGATGGCTTGTTTTCAAAGGGAAAAGGCTATCCATAATAAAAATAATTCCTGCTCACCATGCAGGAGGTCTGAAAGAACTCTAAGACACGTATCAGTATCTTCATTTTAACAGATGGAGAAACAGTCATAGAAAAGCAAAAAGACCAACAGCAGCAAATCAGTGCAGAGCATGGAAAAAGACTCAGATCTTTGGAGTCTCACTCCAACATATTTATCCAGAAACACTACAAGCCTCCCCATAAACTAAGAGACTGTCACAGGAACAGAAAATACGTTAATACATTCATTATAATATTCATATGGAATTCCTGTAGATTTATTTAGCTGTCTGATAATGTACTTGATCACAGTAACATGCAAAGTTATTAGCAAATTCCCACCTGACGGGTGTAAGGGAGATGGACATCGTGATCTTGTTTAGGGAAGGGTAAAACTCTGATTTGATTTGGGTGTGTTAATTTATTCCAGGTTTTTCTTGTGTGGTGGATTGACCCTGGCTGGATGCCAGGGTCCCACCAAAGCCGCTCTGTCACTCCCCCCCTCAGCTGGGCAGGGGGGAGAAAATACAACAAAAGGCTCATGGGTCGAGATAAGGGCAGGGAGATCACTCAGCAATTACTGTCACGGGAAAACAGACTCGACTTGGGGAAATTAATTTAATTTATTACCAATCAAATCAGAGTAAGATAATGAAAAATAAAAATCAAATCTTAAAACACCTCCCCCCCACCCCTCCCTTCTTCCCAGGCTCAACTTCACTCCCAATTTTCTCTCCCTCCTCCCCTCCAGCGGCACAGGGGGACGGGGAAGGGGGGTTGTGGCCAGTTCATCACACGTTGTCTCTGCCGCTCCTTCCTCCTCGGGGGCAGGACTCCTCACACTCTTCCCCTGCTCCAGCACGGGGTCCCTCCCACGGGCGACAGTCCTCCACCAACTTCTCCAACGTGGGTCCTTCCCACGGGCTGCAGTTCTTCACGCACTGCTCCAGCATGGGCCCCTTCACGGGGTGCAGTCCTTCAGGAACAGACTGCTCCAGTGTGGGTCCCCCACGGGGTCACAAGTCCTGCCAGCAAACCTGCTCCAGTGTGGGCTCCTCTCTCCATGGGGCCACAGGTCCTGCCATGAACCTGCTCCAGTGTAGGCTTCCCACGGGGTCACAGCCTTCTTCGGGCATCCACCTGCTCTGGCTTGGGGTCCTCCAGGGGCTGCAGGTGGATATCTGCTCCACCGTGGACCTCCATGGCTGCAGGGGCACAGCCTGCCTCACCATGGTCTTCACCAGGGGCTGCAGGGGAATCTCTGCTCCGGCGCCACCTCCTCCCCTCCTTCTTCGTGACCTTGGTGTCTGCAGGGCTGTTCCTCTCACATATTCCCACTCCTCTCTCCGGCTACAATTGCCCAGGTTTTTTCCCCTTCTTAAATACGTTATCCCAGAGGCGCTACCGCCATCGCTGATGGGCTCAGCCTTGGCCAGCGGTGGGTCCCTCTTGGAGCCGGCTGGCATTGGCTCTATCGGACATGGGGGAAGCTTCTAGCAGCTCCTCACAGAAGCCACCCCTGTAGCCCCCCCCGCTACCAAAACCTTGCCACGCAAACCCAATACAGCTTGTTTCATTTTGAGGGGAAGAGATAGGGACAGTTTGGGTAGGCTTTTTTAGCCTTTGTTATGTCCAAGAGAGTTGTCTCAAGTCACCATCTCTGGCTCCCTTCTGCAGACAGAGGTGATCAGTGTCCCTGTCTGCTCTTAGAAGATGTTGTATTTCTAAGAAGTCTAATGAAGGTTACTATGAGGTTGAATAATTATAATGTTACCATCACCATCTAAGTAGAAATACTCTGTTAAGCATTTTTATTCCATGCAAGCAGAAATGTTTGTCATATCAGGAATTTAGAATATGGAAAGCTCTGAAAGTAAATATTTTCCCAAGTATTATTTTCTATCAGATGGTTTGTGCCTGTTTTCTCTAAGGTGAAAATGATTTGTACAGACAAGCTCTCGAACTTTTAAGTGCTAGACTGATACTTTGCTTTCACTGTCCAGCCAAGGCCAAGCACAAAGGGAAGCTGACAAGAAAACATTTCTCCAACATTAACCTGTTGTTAAAAGCAACAGGAAAACTACAGAAAAAGGAACACAAACCCCTTTTGGTCACTAATCAGGAGGCAGGGAAAGGGAAAATGAACCCCAAAAGGTGTTGAATGCTAGAACCAGAACAACAACAAAAGCCATGAGAGACACGGGAAAGCCACAGAAAACTAAGCCTAGAGGGCAACATGTCTTTTTTCTCAAATCAAAGGCAGCGTTTTATTTCACATGCTGCAAATGACAAAAGAACAGGGCCCCATGCGAGCATTTTCATACTGAACCACCCAAACTTCCTTAGGGGATTTTTGATCCAACGAGTGTCAGAGGTTCCAGTGGAAACATCTGGCATGCAGCAATCCTGCTTTATTGTCTTTTTGTCAAATGTCCAGTTAGAGCAACTCATCAAATCTAAGCACTGCACAGGATTTCATGGAGGGCGCCTATTCTTTTTTATTTGTTATTGTTCTCACGCAAAACAGACAGCATCCCACGGCTGTCTGCGCGGGGCCCTCGCCCCCGGCACAGGAGCACACTACCTCCGTGGGAGGGTGGGGAATTACTGGTCCTGTGAGAGGCACGACAAGTCTTTTGCAGACGTCGTCACCAGAGATGGTCAGCCTTTGGGCCGCTCCTCTTGTAGGAATGAGTGGTAACAAACTACAGACTCTGCCCTCCGCCTTAACAAACTGGACTGACTCTTCAGGTGCCGGATCTGTAGATTCAGCACATTGAAAACGCTTCTAGGAGTTTTATCTGTCATATACCCTCACACTAACATCACCAGCTTTTCTAGCCGTCACCAGGCATGTCTTGGTATCGATGATCTCCTTCCTCCTACGCAGTTCTGAGCAGGCTACAGTCTCCATCCATACTGACTTTAGCAGCATCACCTACATTAGGAAACCAAACAGGGTTCGAATCCGGACATATCGTTATCTCCCTTGTTTAAGTGCTACCCTGTTCCTTAGAATGATTTTGCCAACTAGCATTACCCCAAACAGGTAATATAGTCTGAGATATAACAGGGCTAGTCCCAAATGTCAATTTGCAGAAGGAGGACCCAGATATTTTGGATGGAAAGTAGAGGAGCAGGAGTACGCGGTAGAGGGTTTAGTTGCCCGGAGATGAGGGCAGCCAGCCACAGGGCCAGGCAGCAGGCTCTTTCTCACGGTATTCGGTACAGAGTAGCTGACGTGGACACGGTAGGTGAGCACAATCCTGATGCTACCTTTATCGGGTAGTAGCTGCATTTTGTTTTTCCTCAGGAGAGGACAGCCTTGCCCACGCTACCCCCTGAAAACACCATGCCATGCTGCCTACAGGCAGCTGTGGGAGCCTGGTCTAGCCCCTTCACCAGCCCCGCTACCAATGCAGATGTAGCTTGAGTTATAAGAGCCTCTTCTACGTAGCTCCATCTGCCAGAGCAGGTCCTAACACTGCAATCCCTACTTGTATTTTAACAGTGCCCAGGTCCAGCCTACGCTGGCTACACGTTCACTGGTAAATGAAAACTTACCCTGGCCCATTCCCTGGCCCCGAGGCCAACTGTGGTGGAACAACCCACATCTATGCTATTAAACACTTACCCTCCAAAACAGAGTGGTGATACCCAGTCCCTGTCTTATAACCAGCCTCAAACCATCTTCTGCACTGCCTAGGAGAGCGTTAGCTGGGCCAAGGCAACGAACCATGCCATGGACCATGCTACAATTTAACAGTACAGAAGATCTATTTCCAGTATCTGCCCAGGCCCTGGTACTGCTAGTTTATCAGCATATATGTAGCCCTAGATACCCAGCTTCTTTGGGCACAGACCAGGCCCCCATATTCACAAATATCAGTAGTGAAATCCTCAACTTTCCAATTGCCAGGCTGCTCCAGCTCAAATGGCACTAGCCAAAATGAGCAGATAAGCAGAATAGACTCAATATGCTTTAATTACAGACGGGGATGAAATCCCCTAGCATAGAAAGTAAGGCACCGAGATTTTAAAAGCCTTTTTTACGTGGACTTTTTGCAAACCTTAATATTGAAAATATATCCAGGAAAAAAAGTCACATGTTGGGACTGCAGCACATAAACCATACAATAATTTAGTTGGAAGCAATATCTGGAGCCTATCCAGTCCAACCTCCTGCTCAAAGCACAACCAGCTTTGATGTTACATCAGGTTGCTTAGGAATTTGCCCAGGCAAGTTTTGAAAATCTCCACAGATAAATACTCCCCAAACTCCTTGGGCACCTGTTCCAGGGCTAAACCACTCTCCAGGTAAAGAATTTTTGCCTTGTATCTAATCAGATTTCCATTGCTGCATCCTGTGTTCATTGCTTTTGGTGTTTGTCTGGGTTTTTTCTGCATGTTTCCAAGAACAGTCTCCTGTAGAGCCACCTATTAGGTAGTAGAAAACAGCGACAGGATCCTACCCTGAGCTTTCTCTTCTTGAGACTGAACAAACCCAGGTCCCTCAGCATCTCCCCGTGTGCTGTGTGCTCCAGCCCCTGACCAGCTTGCTGGCCCTTCACTGGACTTGCTCCCGTTTTTCAACATATCTCTTTATCTGTGGAGCCCCAAACTGGACACCCCAGTACTCCAGTTAAATGGAGTACAGGAATGCCAAACACAGTGAATAAACCCCCTCCTTGATGTGCTTACAATATTCTTACTAATAAAGCCACCATTGCCACAAGACCACACCGCTGACTCATGTTCAACTTCTTGGCCCCTGAGACCCGTTGGTCCTTTTTCTGCAGAGCTGCTTCCTAGCCAGCTGGTCCCTAGCCTGTGCTGTTGCAGAGGGTTATTCAGGTGCAGAACTTTTCACTTGCCTTTGTTGAACTTCACAAGGTTTCATAAGGTTTCTCCAGCTCACTGAGGTTCCTCGAGGTCCCTACCCCCTGCTGTAATAACTGTCCTGTCCAATTTGGTACCACCTACAAACTCCATCCCATTATCCAGGTCATTACTGAAGATGTTAATGACTTGATCTCTGACTGCTTTTAGGTGGCTGCCAGTTTGACTTCAACACACCTTCAATTGTGGAGGTTTTTTGTAGTACTCCATTTCCTTGGCTCTTGTAGCCAACAGCCACAATTTAGGCAAGTCTTTACTGTTGCCACTGACCTCCAAACCCTAATAAGCACTGAAATCTGGTGAATGCAGGAGTGGCAGAAAGTCATCTGAGGCACCCACATTACAAGATCCAGCTAAACTCTACTGACAACACCAGGCTCCCACATGGTAAATACAAATACTCTTCTCATTTTCCCCGTGGTAAGGCCTGAGCCATTCTCTTGGAATCAGTCATGTTCTTCCAGCCCTGAAAAAAAGAAATGGACTCTATGGACAAAATTTGACAAAGTAGTCACTTCAAAGACTTCCCTTTGGTCACAAAAGGGAATTTTCCCTGGTTTTCCCTCCACGCAATTTCTAGACACAAGAATTGTGCATTCCCGTAAGTGCCAGGGCAAGCAGCCAGCAGTACTTTGAGGGAGGACTACACCGATACTGAAATTAGCTTAGTCTCCCATCTTGGTTTTTTTGATCTGTCAACGTGTTCGTCCTTCGTCATAACACATTGAACTGAAAAATGTAAGAGCAGCAATCAAAACCTCCAAATGGGACCATCTCCCTTATACACCTCAAAGGATTTGTGATAAGGAGGTCATTTAGCTGGATGCCAAAATGTCATATTCAAGCATCTTTATTCCCTCACTAACTGGCACTGAAGATGTCAATAATACATCCGAGAGGTGGCTGAGTGATAGATGAGGCTACAGCATCCTCATAAATCACAGTCACCACCATGTCATTCAGAGCTCTAGAAGTGACAACATGGTATTTTCTTTTACCCCCATGTCTCAGGAGTATAAAAACACTCCACATTACTCCTGTTGGCTGTTATGAAGTGTGTGTAGGTAATTTAACTTCCTAATGTAAACAAGTCCTTAGGGAGCTGGGCTGAAGTGAGATCTCCAAGTATATTAGTACGTCTTCAGGAGGTGATTCCAGGTCAGAAGACTTCACCTCCAGGTGCCCATTCCCAGAGCTCAGAGAGGCAAGAAAACAGAGATTCTCTTATCCATAAATCATGCAGTTAGCCTCTCAAAAAGATGCAGGGAAGCCAAGCCCAGCACTGTGGTAGAGCAGAGTTGGGCTATGGTCCCCTTCAGCTGGCCAAATTCACATCTTCCAGGTCTTCAGAAGTGGGAGGCTAGATGTGGCACTCTCATTGCACCAGATGGCATGGTCATTCAGGGCAACATCTCCTTTCTTTTGCTGCTTGTTTGCTTGCTAAATGCAAACTGCAGATGTTCTATGAAATACCATCCTGACATCAGTGACAAAGAAGTGATCCCATGCGTCAGAGATATGGGAAGGACACTCACAAATGCCAACACCATACCACTAAGTCTGAGGTAAGTACCACTAAGCAGAGCCAGGCCCCTGCCAAGAACCTTTTAAAGCCCACAAAGCTCAAATCCCACAGCAGAGCAATAAAAAACACTTTAAGACCTCACAGATGATAGAGACCCCAGGTTGGGCCAGAGTTACCCTCAGCTTTCATTAATCTTGGATTGCTTCAGTACACTGCCAAAGGGCAAATACGAATCCTGGCTACGGTGAAGTTTCCACATGTGAAAGTGTTTAAAGATATCAGCTGTGCTTTTGGAATACGGTATTTTAAAGTAAAGTTTGGGTTTAAGGGAAAATGGGATCAGCTCTCTTTATCCTCTTTACTCCTGGCCCCACTTTTTAGAAGTTGCACGTCCCTCCAGCCTTGCTCCTGGTACAAGGTGAATTCTCTTTCGCAGGATCACTCCGCAAATGCAGACTGCTGGCCAGTTTCATTCCATAACTCCTAGTCTAAGCCCTCAGTAGGTAATCCATCTTACCAGTTGCATTTAGTATGATAATACTCCCTGATCTACTATCTTTATCAGCCCAACTTCTGACAGGGTAAAAACCCAAATCAGACGGCAACAAAGCCTCGCTAGAGCATTTTACCAGCTGCAGCTTGCAGACAGCATTGGCTTTAAAACTGGAATCAGCGTCAGTGATGTAATGTCCATATCATCAAGCTCACCACAATGAATGGGTTTTAGTCAGTTTAAGGCTGCTTCTCAGCATGACTATTTCTTTATTACCTCTTCCTGGTGAAAAAAAGAAATTGGAGCCAATGTCTATTAATCACATCCGTTACTTTGGTTACTCACTGTTACTTGTTTTTCTCCAATAAGGGTGACACATCCAAATCTGAAATCCAAGCCATACGTTGCTGCTTTTGATTGCAAAACCTATCTGGGTTTGAAAGAATGTTTCCAGACAGTTTAATTTTTGCATTACGGTAACTCTTAGATGCTCTGGTGGAGATCGGAGCCTCTTCCAAGGCAGCAGTCATCACAGATGGATCCACAAACAGATTTAGACACCTAGTTTTGAGATGGGTGACTAATCCCACAGTGAAGTTGGGCATACGCCAGATGCTCAAGAACATCTGTGCATCCGTTAACCTCATGATCAGACTCACCTGCCACATCCAAGTTGAGCCTGCAAAGGCAGGTTCCTGCACGGTTCCTGCTCTGTTCCAGAGCAAGCAGGACCATGTACACCTGAACATGTGAATAAGTTAGCATGCCGTAAGGCTGTCAGGTAGTCGTTTTCCACAGGCTGTCCGTGGATCTGGAAAGGCAGCAGGGCATGGAGCACACCCCAATATCAACATGTGTGCACTTAAAAAAGAGAAAAATAGAGCCTGAGAAGAAAACTCCACCCACTTGTCAGAGGATGCACTCTCTGAGTCCGTGAATTTAGAAAAAAAAAATTGGAGCACTCATTCTACTTTTTCAACCAACAAAGTATAAGACCTTGAAGTATCAAAAGGACCAAATGATTGGCTGTAATTAAAGGCTTTAGAAAAAGAATCACTGCCTAAAATACTATTTCCAGCAGTGCAGGTGAGGTAAGTGATTAGGAACTGGAACAGGACTGGTGGTGCCTGATCAAGAGACAAATTCTGTGGCACACTTTTGGCTCTGCTCATCAGGAGCAGACCTACATCTGGAATTAAAACAGTCAGAAGAGCCCCAGCTTTCCTTGCTATTTGTGGAGGAGGAGGTGAAAGGAACGAGCTAAGCTAAATATTCCCTTGAGGGAAGTCATTTACAAACAAGTGACAGCTCTAGGAGGAAACCCCCCCCCAAGCAGCGGACAGGATTTTTCTCCGAAACATGCAGCACGATTTCTTGCTAAAGAATAAAACAGGAAAAGTTACTTGCTGAGAGCTATGAAGCAAGGAGGACAGAATGAAAGATGGAAGATGCAGAAGTCAATTAACTAAGAGGAGAGAAATTTAGTTCCTGCAAAGAAAGCTGACAGATGCCTGAATCAGCGCTGTGGTTATCTACTCATCTGCCCAAAGAGAAAGCAAAGTTCAGTGGAATGGCAAAAAGGACGTAAGCTGGAAGAAAGTAACTCCAATCTTGCAGGTGAGGCAGCTGCTTAAATTCCTTCACATTTTACCTAGGAGTGACTCGAAACTGCCTCAATCTGTGAGAGAATCTCTATCATAAACAGGAGGGAAGGAGGTTCTCTTGCTCTTGGACAGATTCTCATTTATTTTAAAGATGCTCCATTAGCTGTGGCTGATGAAAAGTTCAGCTCCTTCACAAAGCGACAGTTGCTGGAGGTGTCTGAGCCTCTGCTTCAGTTGCTAAATTAGCCAAAATTAGCCATCCTAGCAAGCTGTGAGGGATATCTTCATAGAGTATTGATGAGCCAGTCTGCACCAGTGCAGTACATCAAATCCCAGGCGCTTTCAGCTTAGCCCGTGCCCATTAAGTTTGATGTTCTCTTTAAAAGCCAGTGCAGAAGACAGTTAATAAAGGGGGGCTTTGTCCACTTTCTCTCTACAGTAAGCAGCCTGGGAAGGTAATTTGTTTATCGGCGTAGGGCTGTCACATGGTTTCAGATGGGGGCAACAGAAATACACTGGATTTCTCTTCCTTGCCGTGGCACACAAACCTCTATAGAGGACATAAGAAGTGAGTTGGGTGTAGAACCACAAAGTGTGTGGAAGACAAGAGGGAGAAAACCAAACTACAGATGCTTAGCCCTTAAGACCAACCCATGTGAAGACCAACCAATGAAAACAAAAGACCACCCTTACACAAGAAAAGATGCAGAAGCAAATGTGTAAAGAGGAAAGCTCAGGAGCAGAGACCTAAAACAATTAAAAGGCTGCTGGTTTGGAAGCCAGAACAGAACAGGTTTCCGAAAACCCGCACAGTCAATCTGTTCCAAGCACAAGAAAACCCTCTTCAAGTAGGGAAATAAAAGAAATTAATTCATTAGAAGAAATTGTTAAAAGCACTTCTGAGCTGTAAGCATGGGCTCAGGAGAATTTTTGCTTGATAAGCCACCGGGCTGTGGAAAAGGGTTTGCAGTCAGAACTGGTGGGGAAGAATCACTGGGGCCCTGGCCCACACATTAGCTCTGGTTTCCCGGGTCCCTGCACCCCGGCTGTGGTACGAGCACTATCTGATGTTCCGCAGAACAGCATCAGAGAGATGCTCCAACATCTCATGGTCAACATTGAGGCCAAGAAGATCTACCTCCCCCACAACAGCATCAGTCCCAGCATGCTGTTTCTTTTTCTGTGAGCTTTTATGTTTGAAGGACTTTCTATTTGTTTTTTGCTTTGGCAGTGCCGGGTACTTTGCTATCATGTTGAGCTGGGTTTCTGATATAAATTGCCATCATCATTATTACAAATAGCAGCAAGGAACTTCGCGTTGATGCAGCTGGATATAGCATCTATGTCTTGCACAATGTCACTGAAAACAGCTGGCTGAAAAAGAAATCTACATCCAAACATTAGAAGGATCTGCAGAGAAGGCCAGCTTTACATTAAAAAGTACGTTTTAATGAAAGAGAGAGAAAAATTACTCACCACACACTTCATAAAACTTTGGAAACTTCAGCAATAGGCCAGAAAAGAGAAAATTATCTTAAAAGAAACTAATCACATCTAGAGACTGCAACTGAAGGATCGATTGCAGGTTTAATTACAAATGCTATTGTTACATTTAGAAACACTCGGTTTATTAACATGAACTCAAATCATCTTATCACCTTTGTATCTGGAACCAGCACTCATATAAAACATATGAGGCTCCAGTTTTGCAGAGACTGTCTCAGAGTGTGTAAAGTTGAGCAAATTAATAACATTTTGCAGGTTTGGGGGCTAAAGTGAGAATCTGAGGACAGCTTCAAACTTGGCTCCAAGAAGTCTCAGAGAACAAAGCAGTTTTGGTCTGGCAATGACAGTAAAATTTTATTATTTAATTTGCAGCAGAGAAGAGTTGACTGTGGGCTGTAAGGCATTCAAGATAAAAAGCAAAGAAACTAACCGATTTTGCTTCACTCAGTAGAAGTTAGGGATGGTGCATTCAATGCATCTACTGCTCTGTGAAGTCCCTGAGTTCATTTGTCCTTCCTATTCATTACAAACAAAAGTATTTTCCTGAATCCAGGTATAGTACAACAAGTGCCTAGACCTAGGCTGAAGCAAGGTCTGAACTTTGGAAGCTGTGGGACTGGCCCACTTTTTTTAAGGGACTACCCAGCTGACACAATCTGCAAGTCATTTCTTGCCCATGGTTCCTAAAATAAAGCGTGGCGTGCTTGCAAACTCACAGGTTTCACATTACCTTTGTTTCTCAGGCTCAGCATTCACCATCGTGGTAATTTTGTAATATTCTTGAGTGACATCTGAATTATTTTAAGAGGAACCTTATCAGTTCTGAACAAGTTACACTGGTTTTCATTCAGAGTAACTCCATGGAAATAAGTTGAGATGCTATAGATGTAAATCTCTTAAATTCTGCCCTTTTATTATTAGGATTATATTCTGGATTTGCTTTTAACTAATAATTGGGCAATAGGCATCTTTTATAAGATCAGCTACTAAAGAAGTTGATACTACTGATACAAATACCCACTTTACTTCCTCAAATATCATACCAATATCATCACAGAGCCTGTTAGTGTAATTTAAATTACTACTTTCAGAATTTTTATTTACAACCACTGCATGGGGTCATACTCCACTGTAAACAACTTTTTAAAAACCAACTGGAACCTTGAGAAAGATCTTGCCCAGAAGCAATTTGAATGGATTTTTTCATTTTTTTTAAAAAATAGCAATTGTGTGCATATGAAAACAACTTCATATAAATCATTTTTTATGACTTTATGGAATCCAACAATAGTTTGAGTTTTCTAGAAACAGCTGTAAAGTTATTTTAATTACCTCCTAGTGTTTTGAGACAAAAAGTGAAACACGCAAAGTATCTAAAATTGAAAAACAACTTTCTGAAAGCAGCCTTTGTCCCACTTTAACTTAGCATTCTAAATGAGAATTTCATTTCAATTTAAATTTAATAAGGTATTATATGTGAATTAAACAGCAACTGATATTTATTTAGCCTTCAAACTTGGATACTTGTGGGTTTTATTACATACAAACAGATTGGTCTCTAAAAACATGTTCTTAATCATGAGCTATACACATAATAAAGTAGTTTCTGCACTGAATGTAAATCAAATGTACATGGAGTCGCACCTACAGGCAGGCGGGCTCTGGAAGCCCGATGTGCACATGAGAGAGAAAAGACCCGGTCTGACTCCCTCCCACGTCTGCTGCTCATCCCACAAACCCAGCCTTGCAGCCGTTTTAAAGGCTGTCATCTCCCCTATGGTGAAATCAGGACGTAGCGTTTCAGCCACAAGCACTCGGATCCGCGGAAGGACGGCCGTGCTCCATGGCGTTACCTGATCAGCACAGGTTTCAGTGGATACCCCGTCTCCTCCTGCCGCCCTGGTCCCCCACTGCCTCCCCCATCAGTGCCAGAGGTTATTACCCCTCGTCGCTTCAGCTCCACAGTTTGGAGGCCTTTTATTTTTAAGTATTTCACTTAAGACGAAGATTAGAGCACAGCCATGAACTTGTACTGATGGAAACGCAGGATGGAAAATGGTCACGGATGGTGAAGCGGAAGAGAGCCAGAAACGCACAGCTGGAGGGGCAGCAGTCTCTTAAAACCAGCTCTTGGCAGGAACAGAAACATGTACCATGGAATAAAATGGATTTTTTTTACTGCATGTATTTCATACTTATTCACATGCTAGATCTGATCCCAGATAAACAAACTAGAAGGGTCCATTATTTATACGGTGTAATAAATATTTATATGAGAGACTGTGAAGGCTCTGGTTCAAGTCATATATACATCTGCATTAAGAGGAGGAAATCAAAACAAACTGGGTTGGATCACCTTCTGTCACTGCATTAAAATGAAAAATACCAGGGAATGAGCACCTAAAGCACAGGCTCCTTTGCTGAACTCATTCCTCTGCTCTTTTGTTATCAGATCCAATGAGTTAGAGAGCACCACTGACCATCTGAGTTTCCTCAGGGCTTTGTAAACACATCCATTTTCCTCCTACAGAGGCACAGGAGAGCACTAGTACGTTAAGTGACAAGGACATTTCACTTAGCAGACTGCTCAGCTTAACTCACACACCATAATCCAAAGCCGAACTTTGGAGAAGACAGTGTTCCCGCGATCTTGTGTCGACTCCGAAACCAAGCCCAGATTCCTTCTACCCGGATGAGGAGTGAAATTGCTGTGGGCTCTTTATATACGTGATGGAGAGAGACAGGGTCCTTGAGAAGGAGACCTGGATCCTGATGTTAGAGGTCAGCTGAACATGTCCATCTCATTCCCTGTGGTTCAGGAGGGTAGCTACTGCAAAAATGTACATGTGAACATGTCAGGTGCACTGAATATGATCAAGGATATCACTCCACTAAATGATAAAACGAGTAATTGTTTTACATGGAAGTTCTTCCTGCTCAGTCTCCTAATTAGACGGTTGCACTCAGATACGAGTAGGAAAAGGCCATTTTTTAAATTGGCTTCTCTTGGTGTAAACAAGTCACTCAGAGCTGCAGGCAGAGGCAGCTGTAAACAGCCTGATGAAGGGGCAAGGGGCTCACTGGGCTGAGGGATATTAATGGTTTGTTCTTGCAAATAACCCTTTCCCCAGAGACCTCCCTACGCTCTGTGTATTGTCTCTGCACATGCTGGCAGCAAAGCGGAGGCTTTATTAAGAGAGTTACAAATAAGGTCAAATTCCTTTAGGAGCTTTTCAGAGTTCCCAAGGCATTCAAGGAGGGGTCCAGCTGTTTGCAGGGGTTTCCCATTACGGTCAGAGACACAAGTTTCAGCATGTTTCCAGTTAAAAGAGGATCCTGACAGATTTTCTCTTTAACATGACAGGGATAGGATGGAGTTTTTCACAATAACTTTCCCTTCACAGATGCTAAGCACATTCATATAGACGTTAGAGAGAGAGAAAGCACGCATCTGGCATGGCGTGGTGTGTGAAGTCTGACGTGGGCATCTCACATCACCCAAAAGCAGCACAACGATGGCTGGGTTATGCAGGTGTCAAAGGGCTGCAACGTCATGATACCTCAGATCCCTCCACCTGAGCACCTAACGTACCTCATGTCTCTGCAAAATCCAAGAAACTCACTGTTAGTGGACTTTATCTCCTCAAGACTCCTACAGGAGTACAAGGTATGGTTTTTCAAGGGAGAAACAACACAAATTGAATTATTTGTTCTCTTACTTTATGGCAGAGTCAGAAATATATACGATGCTCTGTTAGGTCACCCCTCTTCCCCATCTTAGACCTCAGGTCTTTAAAAGCCTCATCTATAGAAGATGTAGATTTCTAAATTCAACCCAAATGTGCATTTTGTTCACAGAAAAAATGCAATAAAATTTTCTGAAATGTTTTTCATAAGAAGAGGAAGAAAAGATACCCTTCCCCACCTTTGGGGCAAGTATGAGTTCTTCACTCATCAAGTAACTCATGCTGCCTGGATAAAAATAATCACTGCAAACTTGTCCAAGAACTACTTCCCGGGAAAAAGCCCTTTGCCAAGGCTCAGACTTGACACAAATCATCAGTCCCGTGAAATTCAAACAGAATAAATCTTCTATGTGCAGAACATAGCTGGGTTCTGCCTTACGGGAACTGGATGCTGCCGCGAAGTCTGAGTCATACGGTCATATTTGTAAGATCAACGCCTTGTGAACGTCTGGGATCAAAGGCTGTCACGGAGCAGCCCTCCCCGTATCGCAGGGCTGTGGAAACGTGCAGGGAAACGTTCTCTAGCTAGAGAAAGCTTTGATTTATAAGCCGTGATGTTTTCACCTGCTCCTGAAGGAACGGAGTTGCCTGCTGGGCTAGGCAGGCCCGTGGCAGGAGTACGGTTTCTGGAGCAGGTTGGGGGGCTCTGCGCGCTGCTCCCACGATTGCTAGTGGCAGCCGGGAGCACAACCCCCTCACTTCAGTGCTGTAAACATAGGCAGGACTATTATTTCTCGCTGCGTGCCGTGGGGAAGCACGGTGTGAATATGCTTTTTGCTGATTTGAGTTGCAGATGGATCCTACACCGGTTTCTCCTGTGGGGCTGACAGAGGAGTGATAACGACAGCCCACAACTCACCTTCCCTTTCCTGCACCACTACAGCTCTGTCCCGTCGGGTCAGCTCCCACAAATAGATTGAAGGGAAGGTCGCGATAAGCAGAGACTGCCTGTGGCATTGGCAGCGTCGCGCCGAGGGGATCAGCGAGCTGGTGCTGAACACGCCAGCAGACCTGGACAAACACTCTCACATGGTGAGTTGAAAGCCCACCTGCTCACTCACATGTTTTTTTAGTTAAGCTCACACACATACACCCTCCACTCAGGATTTCAGCATGCAGGGGAACATCAGCACCAACAGCTATACTGTCTGTCTTTCAGCCTACACACACAGCGCCCAAACGCCTGGGAAAACCTGGGAAATGCATTGCTCACCTCTCATCGCCAGCCCTGCAGGGCATGCAGCCAGCCACTGTCCCAGAGACACTTCCCACCCTCCCTTTGCTGCTAAGCGGGCAGGACATACTTACCCCCTCAGCACCCCAGCAGCACCAGGCTGACTTAACAGATACTTGAGACCCCAGCAACTCCAAACATGCAGATATTTGCTCCTGTCCAACAACTCAGTCATTTTTAGCATCAGTTCACAGCTTAAAACCTTGCACTGGATTTCAGCGTAAAGCTACCTCGGCATTCCCACCACTAGCTCGGCATTACATCGTCTTGTACGGAGCCTGCTCTTGTACCTAGCTTCATTTAAGAGCTGACACTGGAGGAAGGCCCTGCCTCGTCCCAGCAGACTGCGTGCTACTCTCTAGGATCCGATACCTTATTTCCCCGGGCAAACATCCCAATTTGTAGAGATCACAAGGCCAGTTTGAAAACAACAGGGCATACAAGCGCTATAGATGGTACGGCACGTGCAGCCCTGCTGTCACACCTCACTGCTTGTTCTCTTAGCTACAGCTTTGCTCTCCCAGTTCCACTGCCTCCCACCCCATTTTCTAGTGCCACATACTCTGCTCTCAGCCAGTACAAGTTTTGGGACTTTGCATTTGGGCAAACAAGAGTAAAACTTTACGCTTTGTGGCTTCACATAGAGTTTTGCTTCACGCTGACATGCAAGAGCAGGTCCCGGTGCTAATACCTTGTCACCGGTACGTGCCTGTTTCTGCTCTCCCAGCAAGGACAAAGGAGCGGGTGTGCTCAGGTATATGCCAAAAAACCACCGAGTTTCGCTGACTCAGCAAGTTATCACTCAGCAGCCAAACCACCACAGCAACCAGCGTACACACTCTTAGCCCATCCCAAACACCACATGAAAGAGGTCTAGGCTAACCTGTTACACTTATCTGTTTCAGCTTCTGCTCCCTGGCAACTGGGGGACAACAGGACCACATCCAGGGACACAGGTCACCTCAGGAGACAGGAGGTAACTTGTTAAAGGACAGTGACTCTCCTGCCATGCATCTGAACCATGGGACTGGGTAGGAGACCCTGAACTACTCTGCTGTCCTGCAAGTGCTCCGATTTTCACAGCTACACAACTCAGGCATTCACCACGCTGCACAAATAACCTGACTGGCCTGATTCCGCCTATGGTTTCCTACTGACACCCATCATCTGCGTATCGTACTTCCAAGCAGTCACTTCACATGCTTCCATTTGAATAGCATTTAACTCCTTAAGGGCACTGGATCAGCAGCTGTGAAGCCAAAGATCCCCAGATACAGCTGAACAGATACCAGTACAGGCAATAGCAGCAGCTCAATCTTCCCTATACAGCCTCTGAAGCCTTTTCCCCTCTGGAGGCAATTCCTTTGGGAAACCAGTTAATTCCCTCTCACCTCTGCAGAGAAGGATGATGAGGACTGCTGACCACAGGATTTTGCAATGCGGACAGTTTCTCTCTCTGCCACAGCCTAAAATATTCAAAGTCATTTCAGGCTGGCTCAAGAACAGACAGTCCTAGTGAATGCTTTTAAATTTGTTGATCTTTAACACATGAATGTAAGAAACTATGATAGCCTGAGAGTAAAGAAGCTACTTGAAGGTACTGTAACTTAACCGTAAAATGATGCAACTTAACAATTTGCTTTTTGACTTTAGTAAAAGTTTAAAGGCAATGTCAAGGCTTGACTTGGCCACAGATGGTCCATGACATCCACCAATAATATGCTCCTCCATATTACAGATAGAGGTTCAGTGTATGAACCACCAGGAGGACAGAAAATTGAACAAGAAATTCAAGGAGTACCTTCAAGCATAATCTGATTAATCTGCTAAAAGTCTGTGGCTTGGTTACTTGGCTAGGGCATGTAGCTGAATCTCAGTTTGGTGTTCGTGATGAAGCTCACCACTGGTTAACAAGGTACCACACATCAGGAGCACCACCGTGGCAGGTTGCATGTCCCAGTCCTGCTTTTCCTATTCAGTATCTGTGCCAGCTCTACCGTGATGACAGTAAATGAAACCACCCTGCCCAGATCAGTGTGCTCTGTCAAGCCGTTCCCCTGCTTACCAATCATGGGCATCCCTAGGTTTTGGTATGGGCACTCCAGGCTGCCTCCTTGTGTCCTTCCAAAGATAGCAGAGTAAATGGCTATCACCATGCTCTTCTTACAGCTTAGCCTCAGCTTGTCATCTTCACAGGCTACTTTACTCTTGTATTCATCTGGAAGGAAACAAACACTTAATTACTCAGCTGATCCAGAGGCAGGCACTCAGCATGAAGGGAGCCCTCTCACCTCCCCACGGCGCGAGCTTGTCAGAGGCAGCAGCGATTCTGGGCGTACGCCCAGAGGTGCACATCAGCTGCCAGCACAATCCCAGCCTTACAACTGCATTTGCCAGAGTAGCACTGATCGTTTGCGTTATGCATTCTCTCTCTGGCATTATCAGCACATTTAATGAACGTATTTTAATCTAGCATGTGTCAGTTCCGGTAAATAGCCAATAATTTCATTTTGCAGACAAATAAAGCAAGGCATGGCAGTTGAGTGATTTCCACATGGTGATATTAGAAGCCTGTAGCAGGGGAAGGTAAAAGCCCGTCTTTGGGCACCTTTCTCATCCTCAGATCAGCCCTTTATGTGCCAAGCATTTATTCTACATCACAGCAGCTCAAATGCAACATAATGATGCTCAATAGCTTTTTTTCACAGCAGCTCTCCCTTGGCAGATTCAATAGGAGCTATACTAAATTTGTTAATAATGGAAGCTGCTCTTGCCTGTTGCAAATACAGATATGCAAAACTCCTCCCCAAATCCTTCTTTAAATGGTCAGTCCAAGAATGCAAAATACACTCTTACTTTTGTAAGGCTGGTGCACACAGAACAGTCACTTAGCTTACATCTGTCAAGGAGACTGGGCAATTATTTCATAAGAAATCACATGTCATTCCCTTCTCGTTACTACTATTATTTGTATTACGGGAACCTCTAGAGGTCCCAGCCTAGAACAGGCCCTCCCCATGTATGTCTGCCCACACACCGAGAAGACAAACACTATTTTGAAGAGCTGAGTCTTTACAGCTGGACATCTACAAGTATGAAAGAAAGAGACTGAGAAAACTGCAATGGCACGTCTACGGTCACCCCAGCCAACCCAGGGCACAGCCAGGAATATAACCTCAACCTCCCCAGCCTCTGTAAAGTGACCTTCCCCTTGATTATGTTATTTACCATTAGAAATGTAGCCACAACAGCATCCAAACTGCTTAATGGGAAGGGTCCCTGACCCATGGTAACCTCCCAAGCATGACCAGTCATTTCATCTGAAACGCTCCTAGTTGTACCAGGTCAAAATTGTGCCACAGAGGACACTAACAACCAAACAGTGTAGATAATCATCAGCCAGCATCTGGGGCTGCCCCTGGCCCTGTATCATTTACTAGCATAGACATGACTTTTGCCTCCCCCGTCACTGGTTCTCTATGCCTAAAATCACACACACACACACACATATATATGAGAACTTATGCATCAAACTACTCAGTAACTGAGAACACCAGCTAATTTATAGTTTAATACTTAAGTCTTTACACCACAGCATTAATGTGACATTTTTGACTGTATTGTAACTATAGGTTCCAGAATCATTTTTCCTTATTGGAGATGGAGAGGAATTTTCCACTGTAGTTGAATCATAGAAGAATTTAGGCTGGAAGACTCCTCAGGAGGTCGTCTGATTAAACCCGTGCTCAAAGCAGGGCTAATTTCTGCATTAAATTAGATTTTTTCAGAAGAAACCACATGGAGAAAACACATATTATACCAGAACAGGCACATGCTGATGTAAAAGAAACATCTGAGAACAAACAACTCCTCATGCTCAACTTGGAAATTCCTACCTGAAGCCAAAAAATAGCCCCCTCAAAATAGCCTACTACCTGGTGATCAGAGCATCCACCTGGAATGTGAAAACCCTGGTCTGGGTGAGAATCTTAACCCTAGACACTATTCCAGTATGTAATCTTCCTTCTCACTCTGCAGCCTTTTTAGAAAAATCTCTGACAGATCCTAGTTTTTATCCCACTGCAGGGAAACTTTCAAACCTCTAAAATATTTATTGAATGGGAAAACACTTTCTCATCCATCCCTGTAGATGAAGACAGAATTAAGACCTAACTCATTGGTGGGAGAATCTGTGTGAAGAACACACATCCTTCAGCAATATCTATAGGGATAAACCCACGACCAGCTGAGTGTGTAAAACAGTGACAGGAATCAGGAATAGAAGCTCTTTTCAACATCAGAGTTTGTAGGGAGAGAGGAACCTCATACAGCCGTGAAGAATCAATCATTATTTTTTCTATGTAGGTATTTCATCCGCAGTCACCATGAAGGCATCTGAATAATACATTGAACATACTAAGGGTTATCATCTTCACCTATAATTGTCTCCCATAGGATTTTTGTTTCTTCTGTGAGGGAAATGGGATCAAAGATTTAACCTGGCTATACAGTGTAAACTTAACAGAGTATAATAGAACTTTAAAGTCTTAATAGACCTTTTTTTTTCCTTAGGAAAAAAAACATGGATTCAGGCTAAAAGCACAAAGGCACAAAGCTCTGCAAAAGGACAAGCTATACATAGTTAATGTTAAACCAATATCATGGAAAGGGAGAGTACTTGTGACTGGCTGAAGTGCTTGAAATATGAAATAGTTGATTAACTTTAGAAAAAGATCAATTTTGAAATCTCTAATGAGTGACTGCCAGGGTCCTCTGTGAAAGTCTTATTTCTTATGAGGCACTAACTCAATTTCCTCTTCTGATTTGGTTATTATTAGCTACATCTCCCGATTAAAAGTATAACTGATTGCTTAACCACATGTCCTTAGAATTTTTATTAAATTCTGTTGACCATTCAAAGTCAGGGTTTGTCATTTGGAAACTTGACTGGGATTTAAACACAGTGAGCATTGCATCTAGCCCAGAAGACACTGGGATTCACAGACATTCACGTCTCTGCTGAAAGTCGGTCCAGCAGTCATGAGACAGTCAACAACAAAACTCTGCCCCTCACATTCGCAGTTCTTACCCTTGCAGCCGCTCTGGGAAGTCGTGTTCAGGGTTTACGGGGGAAGCTGCCTGATGGATGGCTCGAGATATTAGACCAGGGAGGTGAATCTGAGTGCACGCTCCTTGGGAACCAGTGCGGTTTATGGGTGATGTGCTCCTGGCACACTGCGGTGTGGAGTAAGAGGGCTGTGCCACCTGAAGCAGATGCCACCTCAGGGTCACTAAATTCTGCCCTAGGAAACTCCTATTGGAGCTGCCAGTTCCCAAGGCTCTGGTTGAGTCCAGTCTGGTTAGGGCTGCAGTACCCTGGGATGGCACAGCCAGAAGACACTGCTTTCTTAAAAGGAAGAAAAAAAAGAAGAAAAAAGAAAGGATGAAATATGCAGTAGTATTTCAGACTCCCAAAGGTTCCCTTAAGCTTGATCACCGCAGAACAGATACTGCCAGTGTTTCTGGGCAACCTGATAGAAATCTGGATAAATAAACAGATAGAAAGTGATGTTACAGAAGACACAAGTTCCTGAAAGTATTTTCTGCTTCATAGCATTGCCACCTCCATCTTAGCCAGGATGAACCAAAGCCAGCTGTCTTTCCTCCAGACACTGATGGCTCCCAGGCATTGGATGATGGTACGGACTGTGATTGATATAAAAAAAAAACAGAGCTAAGCATCATCCATATATTTACGGGTACCGCAACCCATAATAGCCTTATATAAATATTGAAAAGAACCGAGGCAGCGCAAGTGACATGAGAGAGCTGGGACTGGGAATGAATCTGCATTTTTCTCTCTCACTCTCCCAAGAAGAACTGGCCTCCTCTAGATCAGTCACAATCTGGTCCTAAGCCTGCTATAACTGTGACAGTCTGGATATAATTCAGTCCAAATGCAAACATTTATATTCATGGGTTTCATGTTTCACCCTGAAAAATTAAACATGCTTAAATGGCCTAGGAAAGGTGGCAGTGATATTCAGCAAATGGCTTACTCCAGTATAATCCCCCATGCAGTCATTTGTAGGGCAACAGAGATTTACCGTGATCAAGATATTTGCTAAGGATAATATCCCTTTTATTACTGCCTGTCTTCAGAGACACTGGCTTAAATGTAACTCAGTAGAGAGAAACCGAGGAGGGAACAGCTGCAGGCCTTTCTAGACACGTTTTGAAAGGTCATTATACGACATGATTATAACATAGCTAGAACAATTAAGGGAAAACTATTATGAATGTTTCTAATGGAAAAATTGGCTCTCTCAAACAGTAAAGTGAACAAGAAGACCCTTTGTATTGGGTTTGCATGGCAAGGTTTTGGTAGGGGGGGGGGGCTACAGGGGTGGCTTCTGTGAGGAGCTGCTAGAAGCTTCCCCCATGTCCGATAGAGCCAATGCCAGCCGGCTCCAAGAGGGACCCACCGCTGGCCAAGGCTGAGCCCATCAGCGATGGCGGTGGCGCCCCTGGGATAACGTATTTAAGAAGAGGGAAAAAACCCTGGGCAATTGCAACCGGAGAGAGGAGTGAGAGTATGTGAGAGGAACAGCCCTGCAGACACCAAGGTCAGTGAAGAAGGAGAGGAGGAGCTGCTCCAGGTGCCGGAGCAGAGATTCCCCTGCAGCCCGTGGTGAAGACCATGGTGAGGCAGGCTGTGCCCCTGCAGCCATGGAGGTCCACGGTGGAGCAGATATCCACCTGCAGCCCCTGGAGGACCCCAGGCCAGAGCAGGTGGATGTCCAAAGGAGGCTGTGACCCTGTGGGAAGTCCACCCTGGAGCAGGCTCCTGGCAGGACCTGTGGCCCCATGGAAAGAGGAGCCCATGCTGGAGCAGGTTTGCTGGCAGGACTTGTGACCCCGTGGGGGACCCACGCTGGAGCAGTCTGTTCCTGAAGGACTGCACCCCGTGGAAGGGACCCACGCTGGAGCAGTACGTGAAGAACTGCAGCCCATGGGAAGGGACCCACGTTGGAGAAGTTGGTGGAGGACTGTCTCCCATGGGAAGGACCCACGTTGGAGAAGTTGGTGAGGACTGTCGCCCGTGGGAGGGACCCCGCGCTGGAGCAGGGGAAGAGTGTGAGGAGTCCTCCCCCGAGGAGGAAGGAGCGGCAGAGACAACGTGTGATGAACTGACCACAACCCCCATTCCCTGTCCCCCTGCGCCGCTGTGGGGAGGAGGGAGAGAAAATTGGGAGTGAAGTTGAGCCTGGGAAGAAGAGGCAGGTGGGGGGAAGGTGGTTTAAGATTTGGTTTTATTTCCCATTATCCTACTCTGATTTGATTGGTAATAAATTAAATTAGTTTCCCCAAGTCAAGTCTGTTTTCCCGTGACAGTAATTGCTGAGTGATCTCCCCGCCCTTATCTCGACCCACGAGCCTTTCGTTAAATTTTCTCCCCCCTGCCCAGCTGAGGAGGGGAGTGAAGGAGCGGCTTTGGTGGGACTCTGGTGTCCAGCCAGGATCAACCCACCACACCCTTCGTAATTACAGGATGCGTACAAGAATACTGAAGTATTGATCTGTAGTAAATACATTTACCCAGTGTCTTAAGAACATTTTCACCTGTGGTCCACAACAATTTTCTGAATGATCATGATTGGGAAGCTCAAAACGAAATGTCAATTGGCTCAATCTCTGCAAGGCCTTCAGGATAAAAATTCCAAAAAAGATTTTGTGTCTAACAAAGTGATGGAATGCATTAATGCCAGAGGTCTACCTTGCCTAAAATTATATTTTTCAACAGAACGTGTGGAAAAATTTATGAAATTTTGTTGATTAAAATATGCATGCTTCACATAATCAGTGCATAATAGTTGGCCCTATTTCCCAGATCAAAGAGCTCAAAATACATGTAGAGAGAAATCTGTCTTCCTCACAAAATCCTAAAGGATTTAAATATTAAAATCAGGCATCTGAGCAAAGAAAGAGATTTTGTAGGAAACAGAGATGGTTTTGCCCACTTGCTTATGAGGTCAGGATTGTTTCCCATAGAAGACTATCTTATCTAGTTTATAACTGTTAAATTAATGAGACTGCACCCAAGATGCCCCTTCAGAACCGAACTGCACTCCTTGTTAGCCAATAACTTCTCTTTAGCCCAATTTTTGCCTTGCTCACCTTCATCCCAGCTTTGTTAGCTGTTCCACTGCATAACACCCAAAACAAAGAACATTTCTTGCCTTGAAATTCATAACTCTTCATTATATCCAGCCATTCCACCAACGTCTATTTTCCTTTAACCGATAAATGAATGTGTTTAACTCTTGGGTGGTGGTTAGTGTTGGTCTGTGAAAAAGGACGTAGGGACGATTCCTTTGTCACCCAGCCACTCTCTCCAGAAGAACTACATTAATGGCAGATACATCTCCAATGTTCTGTGTCACGCTTCCTACCTGCATCTCTTACTGCACCTATCAGATAAGGACTGGTTGCAATGTTGAACAGCTGAGATGCACAGTGGGCCAGATGTCTCAAGTGGAATATGCAACAAGTTAAAATTCCACAAACTTTTATGGACACTGGAAGTCATCACCAAATAATAAAGATGATGATCTCACATGTGGTGAGATTTTGCTCATTTCAGCACATGCTAGGCAGAATACTTATATTGCAAAAGTCACCACATAGCAATTTTTTTGTGTCAGCCTAAAGAGAAAAGCCAAAATAAGAGTTCACCATGGAAATATGAACTCTTTACTATGGATGCAGTCACACCATAATTCAGAGGGTCACAAAGGATAGAAAGCACCTCTGGAGACTGTCTAGGCCAACCCCCATTTTCATACCAGAGTCAACTAGAGCAGCAGGTTGCTGAGGGCCGTGTCCATTCAAGTTTTTAACATTTCCGAGGATTGAGACTCCACAACTTGCTTGGGCAACCTGTTCCAGTGATCCTGTTAATCACGTGAGAGATGAGTATAGTGAATAGCTGTTACTATCTCTTCTGGGGGAATTAGGAAGATGAGCCTCCAAGACAGGAAACCTATTAAACACTAGGACAGACACCTCTAAGCAGCATCCTTGAACAAGAGTACCTGAGCAACAGGACTGCCCATGAACAGCTCATCGTGGAGATGCCCATCCAGTACCCTTCCTTGTAACCGGTGACCCTCATTTTTATATATTTTTATTTTCCTCCATAATCAGCTAATTCCCAGGACATTCTGTAAGACATAGAGAATTTTTTTGAGTGCATGTAGATCTAAGTCCATCCTCCCAAAATTAAAATAGATAAGTGCATCTCAAAGCAGACAGAGCAAAGGTGCCTTGGACAGCTTTCACCGACTCCTACACTCTTCTGTGAAGAAAGTAATTGGACCAAAAGGATATTTTACAGCCAGTGCTCCCCTTCAAAACTTTTCCCCACACTCCTATTCCTGTGTTTTATATATTTACTTACTTTTCATTTCAAGCAAGCATTTGTTATCTGAATCTTGCATCCTCTTTTACACATTGGAAGATATACGCAGATTCTGGCCTCCAAGTCCCTGAGTGCAAATAAGTCAACATAGATCAGAAATTCCTCACCATGGCAAATGCCTACTCTTTAGACCAGTGCACATTGCTATGGCTCCTTGCTTTTTGTTTTCTTCCAATTTCCTTTCACTTAGGTCATGCATCTCATATCCTGAGTTCCAGAGCTTTCTCCTCATTCACGTGAACCTGCTACTAATGAGAACTTTCTGTTCATCTCAGGATTTGAATAAATCCATGGCAATCAAGTCAGCATTCCCTTAGGCAGGATTGGGTGGAGGAAACCTTTCCAGGACAGCAAAGGTCTCCAGAGTCCTCAAGTACAACCTCTCCTCTGACTCCCCACAGTGGGCTACCTGGTCATTTCCTCATTTCAACAGCCAGGATCTAAAAAGAATCATCCCCTTTAATTTGGAGCATAAAAAAGTGAGAATGTCACAAATTCATACATTTGCACAGAAATATCTTTTAACATTATTTCAGTTCAATTTTCCCTTGAGAAAGTTTTTGTGAAGATGCTGTAATTTAAAAATTGAAGTTTGCTACCCTCGATGGTATGGAGTGCACTGCTTACTTCTGCAGAAACTAATCTGAAACTCTGAAAGGCAGAGCTCAGATGACAGTCCAGAGTTATATCAAATAGACAGTTTGCCAACTTCAGAAGTACCCTGAAAACTCAAGAGTGCCAAGTTTTGGAGGTCTGAAACCATTTTGACTAGTAAGAAGATTGTTCTTTGCAAACAACCTTGTCAGATTCCCTTAAAATTACGCTCCTGATTCACCCATCCAATTTGCAATGTTTAAAAGGCGCCTTTCCCCACTGTCACTTTCATTAGTCTGAAGTAGTTGTCTTTTTATATTCTGCTGTGAAAAGGCTGGCGGTGCTGCAAATTAACTGCTACATTTCATTTCCAAAATAGAGTTCAGATGCACCTAGTTGCACTTTCCTGTTAGGCAGAGGTATATGGTTATCTAAGGAGGAAAAAGGGAACGATAACAAAATATATATGCTAGACTCCGAGACAAGAGTTAAACAAAACACTCGGGAGCCTGGGACAAATTTAATTCTCATCCTGCTTCTTCCATTAATGAATTTGGGCTGATTTTCTGAAGCAGCTGTGACTTACTGGTGTTCTGCTGCCTGAGCTGCTGCCTCATCTGCTGCCTCACCATTTATTAATCCTCCTTCCAAGGACCTGAGAACCTGCTGGCTAAATTTCGGTGAAATTTGTCAGAAACGTTGAGATGACAAATATAGTTAAGTCCCTATACTTTTTATAAAAACTGGTAGCCAATTACAGAAAAGAGCCAAATCAGTGCCAAAGCTGGTTGTAATTGTTGCACTGTCCCACCAGCCAACCAGCATGGACATAATACCTGGCCAGCTAGAATAGATATAAATCTGGATTAGCTACACCATCGGAGGCAACATAGGAAGCACGGTGAAAACCTTTGTTACTGCAATGAAAAGATGGGAGGGATGCACTAAGGAAAAAATTATTGAATATGTAAGAAAAAGACTTCATCGGTACCACTGCTCACAGCACTTTTGTTCTTCTCTTCCAGTGATGGTGTAAATCTGAAGTAATGCTGATTAAAGTTATTATTAAAATAGCTGAAAGGGAGAATTTAGTCTTATATCATTAAAACGGTCTTCTCCAAAAGTTAAAATAACAGTGGGAATAATTCTGACACAGGAACATTAAAAGGATTGATATTTTTACATATAATCCATGGCATTGCCTAGAGCATAAAATATGGGAAAATTAGGCCTACTACATTAAAAGGCAGTTCACTAATGTCCTAAATAATTAAACACACAGTATTCCCTCAATGGCTTTGCCTGAGAAGAAGAAAATGTAGCTGGGAGAAATACAGTTACCAAATCTCCCAAATTCATCACGGATGCATTAGAAGTCCCAGTTCCCAGTTCACCTGATTAGGTGACAACCTCCAGAGCCTTTTAAGTAGTCAGAAAAATAAGTGTGTAACTGAGAAGAGCTTGATGCACCATTAGTATGATGAAAAGCTGAAAATATCAGGAGATACCTGTTTTAAAAATGTATAATTAATTTGCAAACCAGATGTAGGACTTACATTGAAAAAATATTGAAGAAACCCACAGTATTGGAAATAGTTCATTACCATGCCTCTACCCCCGAGAAGATTTACTCTTCTCTGCTTTTTTTCCAAGAGACATTTATTTGAAGAGAGCAATTGGTCTATATTTTCTGTCTTGAATAAGTCCGTATACAGGACACCCTGCAGAAGTACTGTATAAATTACCTCCCAGTTTAAACCAGGCCTACATGCATGGTTTAAACTGTGGATTCAATATAACAGATCCAAACTTTCACTAAAGTAAACCTTTGCAGCATCTCAATTTGATTTATAAGCATATTGTTTCTGGGACACGCTTTTCTTCTCACAGTTCTTCTACCAGTATGCTAGAAAATTTTGAAATCTATTGTTCAGAGCTGGCAAACCTCTACCTTGGTAGGACTGTGTTGAGATTTAGAATTATGGGTTTCATTTTTAAAAACTTGGTTTCCTTGTGTTTATTCTGGTTAATTACCCCCTTGCTCTTCGGGGGAGAAGGCTCTCAGATCGTTTTGTCTCTGTTAGCATCCAAAGTCATTCATGACACCTGAAGCACCATCCACAACGCAGCCTCCATCATCAGCACAGAAAGGTATCACAGGTGCCCACCACACCTAAGGATGGGCTGGATCTCCTGAGGGCAAAGGCTCCCAGTTCCTTCTGGCAATGCTATTGACTCACCTGTCCCAGCACAGAAAGGCTGAGGTGTATCACTTCCTTGTCCTTCACTGAAAATTCATGGCTTTAAAAGGGGTTTTATACCCTTGGTTTTTTTCCTAGGACCCCACAGAAAATTTAAATGCCAATGGACAAAGGGGATCTAGAAAATTCACAGCGCTATGATTTATACAATTGAGGCAGATTTCAGAATTTGTCTTTCTTAGTGGTTCACATCTGGATGCTGGAGACCTGATCCAGCAAAGGGAATCTCTCCACCTACATCAGCAGGAAGCACCTTGTCTTCCCTGGCTCCTTATTATGTCAATCAGCGCTGACTGATGAGGTCTGAAAGAAAACTGGGATTTTTTTTAACTCTCCCAGGTCAGCAGCGGTTTCCTTCTCCTTGCTGACGTTGCCAGCAGGGGCTGACAATAATCTCTGCATTCGCTGACAATGAAATCACGCGTTCCTCTTAATCCCGCTCCTGAGAGCCAAGTGATTAGTGTGCTGCAGAGATAGGGCTATTTGACAGCGCCTGAAAATCTCTGTGCGTCAATGGCTTAAAACAATATTAATCGTTAGCATTAAAGTTTCTCTGACCCCGATCGCAGGCTGATGGATCTGTCCTCTGTTATTTATAGCGTTCCTTTATTTACACCTTTTCATCGCCACAGCGTTTGCTGCCTGAGGTTTTATTGTCCTTATAAATTTCCACTCCCTGCACCACCTTAACAGTTTTGAAATAATACAGATAAGCAAGAGCGAGCTGATGAATGCAGGAGGTAGAAGGCTTATTCTGCTCCCTCGGTGGCTGGGCCAGAAGGATGTGCCCATTTAACAGCCCTCACTCCATCGTGCTGCTTTGGAAAGCCTGGCCCACCAAGAAGCAATACAGCAAAAAATAGAGTGAACTTCTGCCGCCAATAAACCTGTCTTACGAAGGAGATTAATGCTTTTCTGAAAGGATTGATAACTACTGGATTACCAATCTATCCCAGGACTAACATCAATCACCAGCGTTAAAGGGACCAGGAAGAGATTTAGGTACCTCTTCACTCTCATCTGAAATTTCTACAAAAACTCTGTTCTTTCCATAGCCCTCCGCTCTTGCTCACAGCATTTTGCAAATTCTGCCTAGGGAGTGAAGGCCTTGAGGATGTGTGATGAGACCAGGCTTTTCATGCCATGTTCACCAAATTTAGCAGAAAAGGTGTCATCCTCAGCCCAGCAAAGTCAATGGCAAAGCCCACACTAGATTCATCATTGAAGGAACGGATTGTAGGGAAATTAAAAAGTGAACAAGATGCATTCACTGCAAGCCTAGGTGGTCCTTCCAAAGTGTCCTTTCCATACTTTACAGCCAATCCAACTGAAATCTGATGAGCCAACCTGACCAATTCCCCAAGAGACATAAGGCAGTTTCACATTCCCCAGCAACTGGGAACTGCCAACACAGAGGATGACTCTTTGCAGTTCTTTAATAGCTGGAGAAGCTCTGTCACAACTAATGGTATTCTGCTGTTTGTACAGGTTTTGAAGTACCACTGACAAAAAAAATCACACATCCTCACCAAAAGGCAGACACTCCTGGGACACAGCATCGCAGCTCCATCACTATATGATAGAGGGTGCAAACTTGAAGATGACATTTGTATCAGAAGATGATCAAATTGGAATTAATTCCTAATTAATTTTAAAATTTAGTTGCTTTCTAATTAAAATTGCCTAGGGCTGTAAGAAAAATAAAGTTATCTGAGTAAGATTTTGGCAAGGACATCAGGATGGACATTCTCATGTTTGAAAAAAAGTCATTGACATTTCACAAGAATCAACTGGGCCTCTTAGATTTGAATTCAATCTATGGTGGAGAGAATGACTGCCTGTTCTCTTCAAAACATGTGTCCAGGTCGATTCTCAGCACAAAAGTTTTCCCATAAATCAAAGCTACAGGTTCTGAACCAGAACAAAGTGATGTCCCCCACCCTGTTTCCTCCTCCTACCCCCACACAAACTTTTGGCACTTCACCCTTTGCCAAAAAATGCAAGTTTCCTTCCCAGATGCATTTCTCAGAGCCTTGATGTGCCTTTCACAATATGCTTTTGTATTGTTATAGTGGGATTTGAGCTGCAATCGGAGCCCAGGTCACAATCCAGGCTTTCTGAAACTTCAAAGGTTTTAGGCTTACGTTTGTGAATAGAACGGAGAGCCGCAAAGTTTGGATTTACACTTTGTTACATCGCTGGGACAATTAATACAGGGAGGCTTCACGCCTGCCAGCCTCCAATTATCACACCCAGCTGTTCCACACAGCATTTTAAAATTAAAGAAAAATAATAATAAAAATTTTTAAAAAACCACTGGATGGAGATTATCTCTCCCAGAATCCTTGAAGTCCTAAGCTAGCAACTGCCTGATAGGAAAGAGGGAAAATATCACTATAGCATTACAGGAGGCTGCAGCTCAGGCTATTCAGAGCTGAGAAGGGGACGGTGCATCCAGGACAGTGTGGCAATGGCAGAGGAGGAGACAAGAGAAAGGCACTACGTGGGGGACTCATGGGGGAAGCCACATAAGCAAGGTGGGAGCCCTCTCCTTTCTCAACAGCACTGCCAGCGAACGGCCACTCGGACAACACATCTCATCCTAAGTAATCCCTTCGCAGGGACAGGCAAGCACTTTCGTCCCCAGTTTGCTCAGGAACATTGGCTCTTTTGAAATAACAAAGCCAAAAAAATAACCAAACAGCCACTGTGGGCAAACAGATGCTGTGCAGGGGCAGATCGATCCCTGCTTGTACAATGCCCAAAGCAGCAACCAACCCTGGTAAAATCAGCTGCAATGGTATTGCTGGGGTGCCGAGAGGTGAAGTTATTTCTTCAGCATGACTTGGGCAGCCCCACAGATCCTGTTCTCAGCCAGGATTAGACCACGCAACCCCTCCGGAAAGTCTGGCACGCAGAGCAAATATTTCCTAGCTTACAATAACACACGATCTTACACGGTTCTCCATCTCTGAAGTGAGGGGGATGAACAAACACCGAATTGTTTGAATAATATTGGAGAATTCAGATTTCAGTTAGAGGGAATTCATGTTAGACCAATTAAATAGTATGTCAATTCCCTCTAATTAGATGTTCCTGCAGCCTACCCGGTAATTATACTTAATGGGTCTAAATCAAATCAGCGTGTTACCTGAGAAATAACTGGATTTATATGCAATTTTTTAATGATCCTGAAAGGCACCCCAGAGATTGAAGTCCTCTGTGTGTTCAGGGCTTGATCCTAGGCTTCAGCGTGCTTTGGGTGTGGATCTCAGGCTACACCGGCCCTGACAAATTAAATGTGCCAGTTCTTTGGCACTGAGGCCAACTAGCATGGGACAGCCCACAGCCATTCTCATCAACGTTTTTAGCCTCTAAAACAGAGTGGCTGTATCCAAACTTCCCACTGGAAACCATCCACAGACAGTGCTAAATGCCAGGTTACATCTATACTAGCAGAGAACAACTCCAGATTTCACTGCTACGGCAACATGTCCCAACCTTGGGGGACACGCAGGGACCCTCTGGGGGCTGTCGATAGCAGGATGATTTGCAGAGGCACCTCCAAGTTTTGAAGCACTTGTCATAGACCTATAGTGTGCTTTTGGACATCTTCCCAAAGGTTGATGCATATTAGAAACTAAGGTCCACATGCTACGGGAAAAGAAAATAAAAGCTAAGCCTCTAAACACTTTGATGAACCTTGGCCCTCAAATCGCATAGCAGCAATAAATAAGTCTCACTTGCCCCAAGCTGAGACAGAATAAAGCATTTTATTGATTATTTCTGATCTCCTTAAACATTCTGTACCTTAAAATTAAAAGTATACACACACATAATGTATTTATTTATTTACAGATAATACTCAGGACTCCCAAACATCTGACATTTAAAAGCAGTCCCATCTACATATCTTAGTCCTGTACACGCAAGATGAGTGTCTGTTGGACCCCAGATCCATCCATTGGATCAGAGGAGACCATGATTAGCCTAAGACTTCCCCAAACCACACAAGCCACTGAATTTCTCACCGCTTCTAGTTAAGCAAGCATTTCTCTGAAATATTTCTTTGAATTTCTAGAGGAGGTGAACCACAACACTTCAGCACAAAACCTCTGCACAAATCTTCCCAGCTTCCACCAAAAGCAGTCTCTGAGCAGTTAGTACAGCAGAGAACACTCCGATTGCCCTGCTCCCTGGAGCCCCACCATTTGGAAAATCTGGGGCTTTCAGTTTCAGCATGATTTGCTGTCCTCCATCTCCTTGAAATTCTGCCCATGAGAAACCAAAATAGCACCTTGCCTTGTGAGTGAACCCCATACAGCCAGTGAGCATCGAAACCATTAGATTTCAAACGCAACGTAATGTCAGAGAGGCATAACTGCAGTGACAGTGGCTGGAGGGGATGACTGCACCGTCTAGTTATTCTTCAGCAAATATACAAGTAAATGCCACTAACTTCAGTTTTGCTTTCTTTCAAGGAAGTCATCCTTTTTAACTACCTCTATTCAGGGGCCTTTCGAGGCTCTAACATGACTCTGAGAGTAGGGGGGCTTGGGCATTCTTATTTTATGTTAAAAATGTCCTGTCCAAACTCTGCAGGCCACTTCCCAAAGCACTTCTCATACCTGTATACAGGAAAACTCACACTCATTCTACCTAGGTAGGCACTTAACCAAGGCACCTACTTCAGTAGCATGGTCACATCAGGCTCCCTCAACAGGCAAGGGAAAGAAATAGATGTCTCTAGAGGACAATTCAGACCTTAAATTGCTTCTTATTAAAGTACTTCTGTCATGTCTACTGTTAAGAAGGTCAAATTCAGAAACAGAAACATAGCCCAGAAAATTGCATTTGTCTTTTGAAAAAGTTATGGATCAAACCATGCGCCAGCTCTGGACAAGGACTCTCTGGTGCTCCTTGGTTACAATTATGTGTGCTCAGACTTTCTGGACCAGATCAACACTTCATAGGACCACAGTTTTTGGGGTCAACTCTTAAACATGAAGGCCTTGCACTGGATTCATTTACAGCTCATAAACAATACTCAAATACTCAATAACCCAAAAAGCCCACCAAAATTTCTGATGGTCCTGTATTTTTCACTGTGGATCCATTTCTTCATTCCCTTCATCAACCTTCTCCCTACAGCAGGATGAAAAGGCTTATTAAATGGTTACTGAACTCACACAAGCACTAGATTCTGTTTCTGAGACTCAAAATTAACGTCTTGAATCATCAAGGAAAGGTTGACCGTGTCCTGGTGTCTCTGTGCAAGGCTAATTATTAATCCAGCAGGTTCTGATTAAAAGTTTGCCCAGTGACCAAGAAACAGTAATTTGTGTCAGGCTACCTTGCTTCATGCTGCAAAATTGCAGCTGCCTGAAAAATGTCTTGGGGAAATGTTTTCAAGCAACTTTCCCTGCTCTTTTTCAGGAAAATCACTTACCCAGCACACATGCAAACTCCTTCTTTGCTAGCGTATCTGTAATTAGCAAAGAATGCCAAGCCATAAATATTTATGCACAGATGGGATCCTGAAGTACCTTCAGAAGTTCAGCACAGGCCCCAATAGTCAGATTTCTCAAGCGAGCTTTGATACAAAACCTGCAGGTTCAGGAGGACTTGTCAGAACACCCTGCTAATCACCCCTCTCTCAGGGATGCATTTCTCACCCAACGAGGGATGTTACAATCAGTCACGAAAACCCCACAAAAAATGCAGGTGCTTCATTACCTGCTTTTCATTTGAATTCCTCACAGATCTTGCCAGATCCCTTCACTTCATTAGCACAGGTCTCTGCGTGCTGGGGCAAAAAGTCGTCTTCTGTGCAACTGACAGAGACTGAATGTTTCTGCTTTTGTTTCAAACCTTTTCTGAAATCAGGTATGTTTTTCTTCCCTTTGCAAAATCTTTTTTTATTTCTTCCCCAAAAATTTTGCTGCCATGATGCTGGAACCATGTTAGTTATGTCATAGAATCATAGAATCATAGAATCATACAGGTTGGAAAAGACCTCTAAGATCATCGTGTCCAACCGTCAACCCAACACCACCATGCCCACTACACCATGTCCCTAAGGGCCTCATCTACACGTCTTTTAAATACCTCCAGGGATGGTGACTCCACCACTTCCCTGGGCAGCCTGTTCCAAGGCCTGACCACTCTTTCAGTAAAGAAATTTCTCCTAATGTTCAATCTAAACCTCCCTTGGTGCAACTTGAGGCCATTTCCTCTTGTCCTGCAAAAAGTTTGGGATTAGGCTGATCTGAAATGCCATGGCCAGACTATTAATTCAAATAGTTTCTCTGGCTGAAACCAGTTGGCACGGTTTGGCCACCATCAAACCCTATCCATGTCCAAACTAATGTGTCTGCTTCCAAAGCGCTGATGGAGAACAGCGCCCAGGCTGTGCTAGCTGCCCCGGTGGGGCCAGCAGTTGGCCAAGAGCGTGTTGGTTGTCCTGAGCCAAAACCGCACCAGGCTCACTCCTCCGCAGCCACGCATGATTGCACTCCCAGTATCCAGGCACCGGCCCCATTTAATTTAAACACAGCTAATGAGATCACGCAAAACACAGGTTAACATTTCCCAGCCTGATCTGGGAGCAATTAAAAGCTGGCTTATGGCATGGCGTGGGCAGGTGAGCTTCCCGTTGCACCACGTCTTCAGTGCCCGTCTTTGGCACCCAGGTCTGAAGTCTTTGCCCCCGCAAAGAGCTCCCGCTCCCTCTGCGGGGGCAGGCGGAGAGAGGACAAGTCCCACTAGCCCACCGGGAGAGGGGGGCGGCCGCAGATGGGAGCGGGAGCCGCCCACCCACCGCCGACAGCGTGAGCTCAGCGTTGGCAAAGGCTTTCGCTGGCACCTGCAAAAACAATCTGCAACTGGGGCTGCCAGCAAGGAGGAAGGAGCCGGAGCGGCAGCATCCCAGCAAGGCAGCAAGCGAGGGGGAGAGGGGAAACGTTCTGCACCCAGGGGGTTATGTTACACCAAAAATAAAGGTGGAAGGGAACAAAAAGTCCTAGGAGGCCTCCCTTTAAGTACAAAAACGCTTTGGTCTCGCCAGAGCAAACAGATTCGATAGCAAGATACTTACTTGGCCTGCACTTGTACCACACGATGAGGTATTTGCCAGTTCCAGGGCACGGATCTGCGCCGAACAGCCGGCTATTGACGAGAAACTGGCAGCTCCGCCTGTCCTGGCACTCGTCCAGCATCTTCTGCAGCCAGAGATGCACACAAGAAACAGAAAAACAAAAGCACTTCAGTATCTCCACCAAAGGGATCATCAAATGGAGACAAGCTGGAGAGAATGGCAAGGTCATCCGTGTCTCCTCAACCGGCCCCGGCACGAGGCAGGACGTGGTGCCCAATGCAGCGGGTACCGCAGGAGCCGTGGACTAGGAGAGGACTAAACCTTGCGCTGTTTCAAGGAGCATGATTTCTTTCCCGTTCATGCATGCAAAAGGAGGGATTTGCACTGGGATTTTGGAACAGAGATTTTGGAACATTTGCATGCAATTTCATCGTAGTATAAGGCAGTACTGTCCCAGGAAAAGCACCTTTGAGGACATGGATCAGCCTTGACAGTTAAAAGCAGAGACCCAAACTCTGCCACCACCATTCTGCTTTAGATTTCTCTGGAGAGGCACAATTTCAACCACAGCTTACACGAGAGTTCTCGTCTCGGTCATATAAAAGCTGTGGCAATTGCTGGTATTCCAATAATTAGTAGTTGTGGTGGGAACACTGTTATACAGCCAACTTAGTCAGCTTTTAATAGGGCTCACTCCTCTTCCCCCACGACTATCGCATTCCTTTGAGCTAAACTCAGCAAGGGCCTGCGAGTCGGGTCCTCCCACCGCCGGCATTTTGGGTCCCATCCCCTTTTCTGCACTGCTTTTCCTCTAGCGCTTAGTCCCCACTCCCCATTCACAACACTCATCAGAACTCCATCTCAGAATCCACAGGGGCAAGACGTTCTGTCTCCTGCTAGAAAATAGCTTCATTAAGGAAGATTAATGATTTCTTTTAACCCTATGATCCTCTAAAGCAGTAATGGGGGGAGAGAATATTATTAAGTGGGGCAGTAATTAAGTTTTAAATTCAGCTGGGTGGCTTAGGTGGTATTTATGTACTCCTGTAGAGCCCCTAAAGCGCTAAAATTACCATAATGTTTGCCTGACACATATGAACCTGTCAGAGCATTTTGAGACCACAGAGCGAGGTAATCCACCAGCCTCGCTAAGTCCCTGCGATACAGAGCTGTGAATTCCAGTCCCAAAACAATTAATTTTCACTTTCAAGGAGGCGCTGGAAAATCCTTTCTCAGAAATTCCCCTAGAATCCCCCGGTCTGTTTTGTCTTCTTCCTGTTCCCTTTTCTTACACCCACCTTGACATTTGGGCTCTCCCACAATCTTATCCCTGTGCCGTTAACATAAAGGCTGTTCCTTCTCTACCACACGCCACCCAAACCAATTTTCTCTCTGCCTCAGTGACTACTCTCTATTTTTGAGTTCTCCCTGAACATAATATATTTAATCTTCGGCATTATAACTTGAATGTCACCCTCTGAACAACAGGAACAACAGCTGTTCCAGTTTCAAGTGCAATTTAAAACTGCCTCATTTGCAGTTGCTCATAACTTCCTAAAGCTTTCACCTTTTGGGCTGACACATGCAAGAATTCGTGCCTGCCTCAAGTCTGACCTTTATTTTAAAGTTCAAACCAAGGCAATTCAGGCCTTTTCTAGCGAGCAGAGAACATATGCTGTTGTTTTCCACTTAAAAAGGTAATAAAATGCAGGCATCTCGTTTCAAAATACAGGGCTTAGGATGGAAAGGCTGAAAGGTGAACGCTGAAGGAGGTGCCTGGGAGCGTTAGCCCCAACTTGACCGTCACGTTAAAATGCATAGAAACAGCATATTCTTTCCTCTAGGCTCATAAGGGTTGACTGCTCACTCAGCATGTGAAATTTAATTTAATGCAAAATCCAATGAGTTGCAAAGGAATTTAAGTGAGGCCTCTACGCAGATACCTCTTTTGATCTCACAAGGCAAAGAACAACTGGAACAACTCTTTGAGTGCTTCACATACGGAGAGAAATCCCCTCCAAATCACTGCGGACCTGAAAGGATTTGCTGGTACTGGACAGCCACGGCTGTTTACACCTAAGCACTGCTAAGAATATGGAGCAAAGGGAAAGAAGCAGCACCCCTAATGTTTTCTTTCCCACAAGGGAAGCTTTCTCCCCTCAAAGGCAGCAGACTCTGGTTTTTGGTCAACAAACCTGTTTATAGCAAGATGGGTGGGATTTTCAAAAGTCTTCAGCACTGCATAATAGGTGCTATTAAAACCAGTGTGAAAACCATCCTGGGTTTCAGCAGAAATTACTCTAAGCAATTAGTAAAAGGCCAACAAGAAGCCTCTTTGAAAACCTCAGCTTCGATGCCTAAGCAGCACTTGTTCATCTGTCCTTAGGCTCAGCACCAGGAGCGAAGGCAATTACTTACCAACCCCAGAAAACGATGAACACGGGCAGCCTTCACATATCACCACTTTGTCTTGCTCTGCTCTAACTTTTGGCAGCTCTCGCTTACTCCATGTATTCCACATAAGTAAAACCTCCTGAGTTTACTTCCTGCAGCATGCAAAGTAACACAGAGCCCTAGGGAGAAGTCTGTACTTAAATTAAGGAGCAAAAGTCATCTATGCCATTGTGAGACCATAGAAAAAGGGAAGTGTTCTTGAGGCTGAATATGCCTTTTACTAATTGGTTTTAGTGTTTAGCTACAGTTTCAACTTAATTTGATAATAGCCATGACTCTGACAAGTTATTTCAGGGGGGGAGAGAAATCAATATTTCCTTTTCATTCATGTAGTTCTAATCTGCCTCCCCCTGAAGGGCAATGATTTTCCTGAAAATATAAAAAATCATTAAGATTTCTGATTTCCTGCAGACTGTCTGAGTAAAGTCTTAGGCGTAATGAAATATATCCATAAAGAGTAAAATAAAAAAATATGTTCAATGCTCAGTGAAATACATCAGGAAAAATGCAAAGAAAATTAGCAATGGTTGACTGTGCCATGTTCTTGATTAAAAATAAAGAACAAAGATGTTACACCAGCCCTAACGTTAACTTAAACACTTGTACCTAGAACTTTTACCTATCCTTGCACACGCAGAAATCTTCTTTCCCACTGCTTTCATCAGTATGTTCTATATACCAGCATCTTCTTAAAACTGTGCAACACAGCGACTCTACAGAACGTGCGTGACAAGGTGATCCACTACAGGTACACTCCCCCTGCAGGTCCAGTGCATCTGGTGTTTACAAGTCAAGACCTTGGCTTTCTGGTCTTACTCTCAAAAATCATACTTCTAGGCAGTATCAGAGCTCTGGCAGATGTCAGATGTCGTTTCTGAAGTATTTGCAGATGATCAGCTAGATTGACACCAGGAAGGCTGTGAGTTTACTTGGTAGTGAGGGAATGACCTGAGCTCACATGGCTTTTGCTTAATGGCTGGAAAAATTTAGGCAATTCATTCTACGTTTGCCTTGTTTTTCTGGCTGTCACCGTCAGCTGTAAAGGTGGGAAAACACAACCACAAAACCAAACAAAAAGAGGCCCACAAACAATCTGAACTTGCACAGGAATAGTAGTAGACATGCAGAATCATCCCTAACCAGGATATATCATCAGCTGTTTATGTCATTGCCATCTGGGAGACCCCTGACTAATGCAAAATAAAGTCGCATTGGATTAGATTATATTATAAAAATCACTCCAACTGAAGAAGGTGGAGGAGGAATTCTTGTCTGGCATGAAAGGGGGGGAAGACACATTAATTGCATTGTGCCATTTTATAATTGCATTCCAGTGGTAAATCAAGCCTGAGGGCTGACAGCCAGTGCTCAGGAGGGAAGTTGCGGCTGTTTAAACCCATTCCATTCTCTGGTTCATGATTGAGCTAAGAAGCTGCAAGATTTAGAGGAGATAAGAGAGCAAGAAATGTGAATTCAAGTAAAACAAACACTAATCTAACCCCTGTGATTTATGCCCTGGATTAATCTCACTGTGGTGACCCAGGTCTTAAAGCAAGGGCAGCCTCAAGCTCAAAACCGTGTCTTTCTAGGGGGCATCGCAGTTGAAACACATTTCTCGTGCTCATTTTGTTGTGCTCATTAGCTAAGTAATTGCTTGTGCTCATTAGATAACAACCTTTTTAAATCTGGAATTGGATGCGAGCTCTGCAAGAAGGCTGTCCTCAGCCATTCCCAAGCGTGCACTCATTTTTACTCTGTCTCTTCAAATCATTCTTCGAGAAGTGCTTCCCCTGCATGCTTAAAATAAGCCACAATTGAGCTTAACACCCAAGGCAATTAAACTTATCTCAGTTTTTAGTCCCTTGTAGTAGTTCATAGATTCAACACACTTAGGGTGAAACTTTGGACCCATAGAAGCCAATGGTGAAACTCAACGGGAACTAGGATTTTGCCACTGGGCTGCTCTCTGTAGAGCCTCCATCATCAAAGGAACATAAGGATGACTGCAGGGCATGTCAGTCAGGCATGAAATGACACAGAGGAACCCCACTAATTAATTGCCCAAATTGTATGTTGCTGAGGAGAATAACTCAGAGAGCAAACTGCATGAATGGATCAGAGCTGTGTGCAGCCAAATAAAGATGGGCAGAGATTTGTACTAAGAAATTTACACAAGAAGATACCAGTAATTTTAAAAAATACGATTAAGCATTTTTAGGTCAAATTCAGTCCAGGGATAGCCATTATGGTGGGGTTACACCAACACTTATATTGGTGCACCTCCATGGCTTTCGCAATGGGAAGAAGTAAATACAACAAACAAGGCAGCATGAATTCTCCCTACAAAGCCACACAGCACAATGCATTCATAATGGCTTCATATCACATTTCATTTGAATTTTGATACTCTTTTATATACCCCTGAATGATGGTATTACTTAAAAACACACTGTAAACTTAGCACTTTTAAGTTGCAAAGTTATTTACAGGTCCTTTTTCCAATTATCTGAAGATTGCACGTTCATCGCCATTCATTCGCGCAAATTAATGAAGTCCATGGAATAAAAGGATTTTCCAAGGATCAGCAACAGGGACGGAAAGAGTACATGAGGAAGTGAAATCCTTGTTGATGAGATACAGATTACCTGCCTACGGCTTCACCAAGCACGGCAGCTTCACCTTCCCAGCCTGCTCCACTAGAAAGTAATGCAGCTTTGCCCAAATCACTGCATTCAATCTGTGCATCACATGAAGAAGAGATCAAAGGCCCTGAATACTGACCGCTGATCTATGGGAGGTTTTAGTACCCTACTAGCTATCTCTTATCACTCTCTCATGGACCTTGCAACACTCACAGCAGAGTCAGAGAGGGAACTACACCCACACATTTGGTGACTCCTATTAACACACCAGACTGCAAAATACAGAGTTGAAAACTGGGCACGCTTTCCCTTTCACCAGCTCCGCTACAGGAGTAGTAAATGCCAACAGGGCAGTAGGGCAGGCAGCAGTGGGGCTGGGATGTTAAAACACAACAGCAAGATTCACCAGAGCTCCTCTGGCAGAGCCTTGAAAGAGCCCAGAGACAGCGATTCACAAAGAGCAGGAACGTGTTCAGCAAATAGAAGGACCCGATAAAAGCTGCATTACAAATATCACCTAATTAACCATTATCTACATTTCCTAACAGTGGGAAACTTAATCTGTATGCGGGGTCAACTTCAAAGGGAGAGGAGGTCTAAGCTGAAGAAATACAAAAGGATGCATAACCAAAAGTCATGGGATTAAAGAAAGGGAAAGCTTAAAACACAAGGTGGAAAAAAATCATTGAGAGCAAACCATTACACTGTCAAGCAGGGTCTTAGTGGCAATGATGGAAGCCCCATGACTTGGAAAGTTTAAATTTAGAGTAAACAAAGCATTAGGAGGCTTACACCCCGGGGAGCAGTCCTGCCTCATCAGGGAGACAGGCTGCACCGGCCACCTCTGCCTCCAGTGTCTCTTCTTCTGCAGTACAGAACCACACTGCTCTGATGAGCTATTTCAGTCAAGCCAAAGATTTCAAAGATACAGCAATTTAGAGATTATCTATGACCTCTGCATCAAGAAATTCTTCTACTTGCAAATAATTAGCTGGGGGAGCTCCTTGCCAGAGAGTTATATTTCAGCCCGGGCAAGATTCATGAATGAACCTGCACTAGTTCTGTGATTTTTAGGAGCAACTTTGGCACTGCAGTAACCTCTTCTGGACCCTGAACTCACTGCTCACCGTCCTCTGCAAAGTAATTAATATAGTCTGATGAAGAGTTGCCCAAACTGCTCTTTAATTCACTGACATTTCTGAGACTGAAACTTTCCTTGTTCAAACCACCTATAATCTGTGGAGATCTTCTAATATGCAATATGACAAACAGTGGGTTCTCCCAGTGGTACTGATGACCATTATTCTTCCTTACTATCATTTTCCTCCCTCATTCCCCTTGACCATCATCATCTTATAGACGTTCAGAGTCATGAGAAGGGACGGTTTCTCTAAGTTTATACAGTGCCAACACAGTGGCCACGTAGAGCTGTTACACCCGTGGGACTGTACAATATCCTGTGACTGGGCATGGCAGTAGCCACTGTCCTTGACCTGCCAAGAAAGCCAGAGCATTGAATCATTTTCTTCAACTTTGTATTTTACTTTCCCACACTGTTAATCCAGAATACTTGGGGAAAATAAAACCCTCTTCAGAAACTTCAGGCAACGCTACAGGCTTGGGGAAGAGTGGCTGGAAAGCTGCCCAGAGGAAAAGGACCTGGGGGTGCTGGTTGACAGCCGGCTGAACATGAGCCAGCAGTGTGCCCAGGTGCCCAAGAAGGCCAACGGCATCCTGGCCTGTATCAGAAATAGTGTGGCCAGCAGGAGCAGGGAGGTGATTGTGCCCCTGTACTTGGCACTGGTGAGGCCGCACCTCGAATCCTGTGTTCAGTTTTGGGCCCCTCACTACAAGAAGGACATTGAGGTGCTGGAGCGTGTCCAGAGAAGGGCAATGAAGCTGGTGGAGGGCCTGGAGCACAAGTCTGATGAGGAGCGGCTGAGGGAACTGGGGTTGTTTAGCCTGGAGAAGAGGAGGCTGAGGGGAGACCTCATCGCACTCTACAACTACCTGAAAGGAGGTTGTAGCGAGGTGGGTGTTGGTCTCCTCTCCCAAGTAACAAGCGATAGGATGAGAGGAAATGGCCTCAAGTTGCGCCAAGGGAGGTTTAGGCTGGACATTACGAGAAATTTCTTTACTGAAAGAGTGGTCAGGCCTTGGAACAGGCTGCCCAGGGAAGAGGTTGAGTCACCATCCCTGGAGGTATTGAAAAGATGTGTAGATGAGGCACTTAGGGACATGGTGTAGTGGGTATGGTGGTGTTGGGTTGATGGTTGGACTCGATGATCTTAGAGGTCTTTTCCAACCTTAGTGATTCTATGATTCTATAACACACACCCACCTTCCAACCCCATCATTTTGTGATCAACAACTGGCCCATACTTCGACAGTCATGCAGCTACTGGAAAGCTTATCTCATCTTTCTGCCACCAAAGAGGTCAGCTCCCCCTTGCTTTCTATCACGGAAACCTTCCTGGTAGGTGCAAATAAAAAGGAGGGAATCCTGTGGTTAGCGTGCAAGGAGTCTGCTGCCCTTGGTATGGCTGCCTCATGCTGGAGCGACAGCAAAGGTGTCCTGTATCTCACTTAAAGGACAAAAGGAAATACCACATCAGCAGCACTCGTGATCCTTGTCACCAACGACTGGTTGTCCCGGAGAGTGTTGAAAGAGCCCCAGACCAGAGACCATGCCTACACTCCCTCCCCAAACTGGCTCATCTTTCTAACAAGACAGGTGACTCCACAGCACCATCTAAGCATAGCTCGTCTCGGGGAAACAAGTCACTGGGTAAAACGTTGCCCTCTGAAGTGCAGCAAGCGCCCTGCTGATCTCAGTACACGCATCTATCAGGAGAGAAGGTAGCCTACAATGTCTTTGATAAATATCTTGGAGCAGAAACACCACGGATAAGTGCCTCTCCAGGGCTTTTTATTTTCCTTCTAAATAAGCTTTGTTCCAGGGCTTTCTGTTTTCCTTCTAAATAAGCTGTGGTTTTACTTTTCTGTCAATTTACTAAAATGAGAATATTGCAGGTCATCTGCTGGAGAGTGTAATCTAGTTTTCTGGTAATAAACAATAATTTTAGGCCAACCATTAAACATTCTTCTATACAGATCTTGAGTTGTTTATTGCTGAAAACAAGTGACATCAGGAATACTGATCCAGAAATGAGCGGCTGCAGAAAGCTTTATAAACAAGCCACCCCAAACCTTCTCCTCTTCAGCTGAGCAGCTTCCTTCAAATATACACATGCCTCCACGTATCTCTGCAGACACAAGTTGCGTATTGTGAGCTTGGCTAGGAGTGACCAGGTTTTTTACTAAAGGGATTCACTTACCAGTAGACAGTTATCATTAGGCAATGCAGAACACTTAACACTCCTATTTCTCCTTTATCCTCTGTGCCAACATCCTCTGTGTTCATATGAATAAACATACACTGCTGCTGTATCTGTTTATCAGCTTCCTTATTTCCCCAGAGGCAAGATCTCGTGAGATGTCCCCATGGCAGGGAAATGCAAATGTGTGCAGTAGTGTGAGAAGCGAGAGAACCACAGCATAAGCGAGAGGCTAAAGCAGATGAGGATGGTCCCTAGCAGACCTCCTTGGAGTAAAAGGTGTCTCCAGATGTTCCCGTGTCTCCCCCTGCTGTCCAGCAATGTAATTTAGGTTCTCCACACTCTCACACTAAAAAATCAGACATTGCGCGGATTTAAAATGGACTTGACCAACCCTATCTGGGTGACGTGAGATTACAGAGCAAGAGAAAAACTCCACTGTGAAAGTGGAGCGGAGTACGACCTACCAAAAATCTTCAAGCTTTCAAAATTATTAGGTTGCATGCTCAGACCAACTGCACCTGCACAATTGCTCCAAAGAAGTAAAGGTACGTGGGAGTTACAGGTCATTGCAATGACATCAACGCATACAGGACTATGTTAACGCAGCTCTGCACCTTCAGGACCCAAGCTAACTTCTCTGCATGATCCTGCTCTGGTGATATAGACCTTCTAGTGGGCACACAACTCATCTCCCTGCATAAATTATGCAGTGTGGATAAACACCCTGTTACTTATTGCCAACCATTTTCAGTGGCATGACTTCGACATGCATGAGGGTGGTGAAACACTGGCACAGGTTGCCCAGAGAGGTGGTAGATGCCCCATCCCTGAGAACGTTCAAGGTCAGATTGGACGGGGCTCTGAGCAACCTGATGTAGTTGAAGATGTCCCTGCCCACGGCAGGGGGGTTGGACTAGATGACCTTTAAAGGTCCCTTCCAACCCAAACTATTCTATGATTCTATGATAAATGACCCTTAATATTCAAGAATTTACTTCTTTGGGTGAAAGATGAATAGACTTTGGTCCTAGCAGCTGTTCTTCCTGACCTACAAGCAAGAAAAGAGATGGTTCAGCTCCTCCTCACAGACCTCCTCTGCCAAGGCAGGACAGTTTGCACTGCATGGGTCCCTTTTACCAGAGCCACCAAGGCTCCAGATGTTCCTCTTCTCTGTCCCCCATCCAGCCCTCCTGGCTGGGATGAGGACACTGCTCTCATACTTCCCAGTCGGGAATACCCTCTGCAGGACGCCACAAGGAAAGTACAGAAAAGCCAATACCAGACCAGCTGTTAATTAACAGCACTAGTGCCCCAAATTAGCTTCTACTATTAAAAGATGAGTGGGAACTTTCTACATTTCTACCTTCAAAATATCTCAAAGATGCTTCACGAATACAGCACAAATCTCTCTTTCCTTCCTGCCATATATCTCATGTGACTTGTGCTAACTCTGGGCTCCCCTGTTAAACCGAGTGGGGTGGGGGGAGCAGGGGAAGCTGTTTAAAAAGCAAATTATGTCTGGCTTTCAACACAACTTTATTTTGTTGTTCTGATCTCTCCGTATTCATGTGACTTGATCTAAAATTTAACAAGAGACCAATCACATCAAAACTGAAATCCCAGTCTGAATGTCCAAATTCTTTGTGCATTTGGAAATCTCCCACTGAATCTGACATTAGGGCGTTAGAATAACAGAAATGTGTAGTTTGGGGTCACTGCCTTAATGTCTTGGACACGATCTCCCAAGCGGTCTGCATTTCATTTCAAACAAAAATAAGTGACTAAAGCAAGGGATCCTGGCAGCCAGCCACATAAGACTGGATTAGTAGTGGTTGTCTCAGTGTAATCAACCCTTTCTTTTCCCTTTTTAACATAGAAACAATGTCTGAACTGGACATTTACAGGGGAGAGAGCTTCTAAATGGGAATTAACTGTTACTCACAGGTAGTGTTTGCAGGGAATAGCATTAATAACTGCCCCTTACACTCCCTCCAGGCCGCTCTCCAGAGAAGCAGCAAATGTATGCAGTCATGGGTTTGATTAGACACAGTGATTTTATACACTTAATTTTGAAGGGTTTGGTTTGGCTGACTTTTTAAATTACCGACAATCAGAATACGCACACAATTGGTCCTGCCTATAGCAGCCATACAGTTGCGTTTCAAAACCACAAAAATACACGTAATTTTCTTGTCTACAGCTTTCCAATTTTCCTATATATATGCATTTCCTACCAGCAAGCAGCAGGCAGCTTGCCGTTCAGCTTGTGGAGTTTCTGGCTTACCCTTCAGAGAGGCCTCACCCCCTCCAGGATTGAGAAAGAAGACAAGATTCATTGGCATTTGGACTGATCCTACCCTGGCCAAGCACAGCACACTGAGGTATCAAAGCCAGATTTGGGGGCACCGAAGAGGCACTGTGGATCTTCTCCAAAGAGACTCAGGAACTTCCCCAAGGTCCCTCAAGGCATTTGTGGCAGAACAGAGAATGTCAGCTACTTCCCTAGCCCATCTGCATCCCCAAAAATGGGTGAATAGGAATGTTCTGGTCTCAGTCATGTAACTTACTGCACAAGAGATCTGCTGCAAGACTGCCTACAGGGAACACAATTCTCACTCTGATAAATCGGGGAGCTGTAATTACAAGTACTGTAAGTGTTGGAGGCAAAGCTAACGAGTAACAGCTCTGAGGACATAAGGAGTTAAGCCAGGCAGGTAAGGATTTCTTTTAAATCCCTCCTGCACATAAAACCACGGCACAGAAAGCCAAAGGTTACATCTTCCCGGTTCTCAAGTTCTTCCAGATGCCTTAAGTGGGCCACTCACCTGCAAGGGATGAGGCTAAGCACATAGCTATCAATCACGCTGGTAAATGAAATGTTTCAAGTAAATTTTGCAGTAAATCAATAAAAGAAAGAAGCCTCTGCCAAAGTCTTCGGTTCATGTTCTCCCACCCTAAACCACACAACTGCCCCTTGTTGTATTATGAACTTTCATTATCATATCAGGGAAAACCTTCCACTGATAAGGACCATGTCCTCCCTTACTACAACTCAGTCATTTGTTGTGCAGTGTTATGAGGGCAACTGCAAATCTGTCAGCTTAAGGGTTACACCACAGGCAAACACCAACTCTGCGCAATTTCTTGAGAATTTACCACTGACATTTGGAAGCCAAAGCACTCGTATCAACTTTAAAAAATGCTGTAAATTCCTCTTAAAAACCCTGGTTGCAGGAGTGAGAAGTGATGTGGGAAACTCTGGCCTTTAGCCAAATTATAAAAGAAATTATTCACTAGCCCTGTAGGTTCATTAATCTAGTTCTGCTATAAATTTTTATTATGAGTTATTATTGATTCATAGCCATAAACACACTGGATGCTTGAGACCTTTGCCCAAAAGTTTTCACAGTCCCCAAATCCTACACTTGGAAAGACTTGTGCTTACTTCAACATCCAGGAGCAGACCTCATTCATCTCAACAACATCAGCCAACTCATGTCTCTAATTTTAGTTGTTCCTACTGACAGTTGAGTAACACTGGCACCTTCCAAATAATCCTTTGATTTGCTGACGTCACATCTGCTCTCGGGAGGATACCTATAGTCAACATCCCCCGCACAAATGGACAGAGCTGATTAACTACTGATGCTTGGGAGATTACAAGCTTAAATGATGTATGATCACTTGCAGTGGCCTAAGAGTCAAATGAGTCAGAAGAAGTAAAGCCAAGGATTCTCTCTGGGTTTCAGGTTACTAAAGTAAAAGCCTCTTGAAATAGGACCAGTTCTGAAGTAAAAAGAACGCGACAGCAACTTCTGAATGTGTTGAAAAAGCTAACTGTTGGAAAGGAAAACTATAAAAACCAAAAATGTTCAAACCCAGTCAAACATAATGTGGTCTTGCAGTGCAATTCTGTTTCAATCACATTCCTGAACTGTTATTGTCTAGGGTTGCAGCAAAATTAAGAAATTCATCAGCAAAATCTAATTCAGTCCTCTCTAAACTACAAAGATGAATTACCCACTAATTGTGAGATGTCAGTGCTGCCACGCTGGGTAGCGCTGCTTAATACAGGTCTACACAGCACCAGCACAGACAGCTGCTGCCTGGTCAAGGAAAGCTGAAGTCCAAATTTAACAGATCCAGTTTAACATGCAATACCTGAAGGGAAGTGCCAACTGAACAGGCAACATCTTCTTTAATTAAAGTTGCATAGGAGTGGGGATAGCGAGAAGGACACATCTGATGACTTGGTACAATACGGCCATAAAAAGAAGACTGGATGCTGATGGTGGTTCTGTGAGGACATCTCAGGGAGACATATTCTCCATCGCAGGCATGGTCAGTGTAATTCTTTAGTACTTGTGATATGTAACCTGCAAAAATATGACAAAAACCATTCTTAGTGAAAGGTAGTTAATATTTACGTGATTTACAGCAGTGCAGTCTAACAAACACACTACTAACAAGCAATGAGGGATGCAGATTTTATTACTCATCTCACACACATGCAAAAGAGAGAGACAATGACATGGTGGGGGGGAGGCTTGGTGATTTGGCCTTCAGCCATGTTATACATCCTGAGTGGAAGCAATATTCCAAACTCTTAGTCCAATCATACCACTTATTTACATTGGCATAGCTATCAAGTTTACAGGAAATGCAGCTGAGACAAACTCATCATTTAGACCACATCTAGATACCGCATGCAATTTTTGGCCCCCCAATACAAGACAGACATCAATAAACTGGAGTGAGTTTAACAAAGGGCCACCAAGATGGTTGGGAGCTGGAGCGCTTGCCCTGTAAGAAGGGGCTTGTTCAGCCTGGAGAAGAGATAGCTTTGGGGAAAACTAATAGCAGCCTGCCAGTATCTACAGGGAGGTTATCAAGGAGGTGGAGCCAGGCTTTTCACAGTGGTGCATGGTAGGAGAATGAGAGATAATAGGCACAAGATGAAACACGAGAGTTTCAGACCAGTTATTTGGAGCAACTTTTTCACCGTGTGGGCAGTCAAGCAGTGGAGCAGATTGCCCAGAGAAGTTGTGCAGTCTACATCTTTGAAGGTTTTCAAGACCTTACTGGATAAAGCCCTGAGCAACCTGGTCTGACCTTCTAGTTGTCCCTGTTTTGAGCAGAAGGTTAGACTAGAAAACTGAAGTCCATTCCAACCTCACTTTTCCTGTGAACTTATGATCATGGGCAAGAAAGGCCCAGACACAGAGCCACTAAGGGGAAAGTTGGGATTACAGTTGGTTGTAAGAGGTCCTATTCCATGGCACACCAATCACATCTTTGATCTCCCTTCACAATATACCATTTTAATTGTTCTGGTTGCATCTTCTGTTCCAGGCCTTTGATACAAAAGCTTTGTTTTCTCTCCAATTCTGCAAAGTTTCAATCTTTTTAAAAGGAAAAGAGTATCCAGAACCAAATCTCTCCTTGTTTGTTAGAGGATGACGTTATCCACACTAATAAACTTGTTAAACAAAATAAAGCATGGGGCAAAGCCTCGTTAAAGTTACATTTGGTTAAAAGGGCTGATTGCAGTCAGGTTGCCATGGCAACTGCCAAACAAATCCTGACTTTGCCATACTCAAGCCTGAAGGGAAACCACTGTGGTGCTGATATAGAGACATCTGTGCAGGGATCTCTATAGCATGTCCAATGTCAGCGTCCGCCATGGTCCCATTCAACCCTGCAGACTTCCTCTCTGTAATGAGTTTGGAAGTCCCCTTGCCACTAGTGGCCACCAACACGAGTCTACCAGTAGCAATCCCACAATGCCCTGTCCCTGTCTTTCTCTATCTCACTTCCTAAGAAATGGTAGACTCTTCTTAAGAGGTAGAGTAGAGAAAAGACAAAACCATTAAGAGAAATAAGTAATCCCGGAACAAATTCCTAAAAGGGAACCTGAGGTATATCTTAGACTCGTTTTTAAAAAATGGCTAAACTGTGACTATTCTCTTGGTGGTCCATAATCATAGAATAATTTAGGCTGGTCTGAAAGTCATGTAGTCAGACCTTCTGCTCAAAGCAGGGCCAGCTTAAGACCAGGTTTCCCAGGGCCTTGTACAGTTCTGAGTATCTCCAAGGATGGGGCCTCAACAACCTCTCTGGGCAACCTGTGTCAATGCTTAACAACTTTCACAGTGAAAAATTTTTTCATTACATGCAATTGGAATCTCCCATGTTATGACTTTTGTTTGTTCCCTCTAGCTCTTTCATTGTGCATTTCAGAGAAAAGACTGGTTCCATTTCCTCTAAACCTTTAGGTAGTGTCAAACAGTAATTAGATCCCACTCTCCTTATTCTTTACTTCTCCTCGATGAACACACCAGCTCCCTCAGTCTCTTATTATTTATCATATGTTCCAGTACCCTTGCCTTCTCGGCAGCCAAAGGGACTCTCTCCAGATTCTCAACATCTTTGCTATATTGAGGGGCCAGGTTGGTATGCAGTCACCCTTCATTGCTGCAAGGTGCACTGCTTCCTCACGTTTGTCATCCTGTCTTCCAAGACGTGATAATGCACATGGGGAAGCACAATTCATGTGGCTTGAGAGAATTCACATGGCTTGCTCAGAATCATTTCAACATCAACTCTAGCTATCCTTGTAGACACATCCGTAGGGTATATTTACTCCACTAAGTTAAACACTCCCAGGGCCTCTTCTCTGCCCCTAAGGCCATAACCAGCAACTTCCTCTTACTCTCCGAAATAGTATGGCCTCATCCAGAGCTTTTACTGGGAATAGTTCTTCTTCCATACCAACACTGAAACCTAGCTCAGGAGTTGTGTGAAAGAATACTGGTCCAAACAAATTTCACAGTGCCTAAAACAACTATAATCATTGTTCTCAGAGATAACCAACACACAGTATTTTAGCTTCAGCATTCAAGCTGCCACTATGAGGGCCGGATTCTCCGATTTCTCTAAATTTTAGTCTGTAGTTCTTATATAGCAGTTCTGTTGCTGCAATGCCTCAAGGTGTATGCCAAATAGATATTTACTCAAATCAACATATTAATTTCCAAGTCCCCAGGGCAGCATTTCCTTATAAGAAAAAGGCTGAGAGACAGCCCCAATAATTAGAGTAAGTGACAGGGCTGCATCAGATCAGGGAACAGAACTATTTAATTTAGTGCCTTTATCTCACTTGTTCAAGGAAGCGCTCTGGGGATAAAATGAGTGCATCTCCTTTCCCAGTCAGCAGAATACATGCCCTGTGTGATGCTCTACACCTAGTCCTGGAGTCAGATTAGCTCTTCTCCCTCAAAAGTAGGGCAACCATACAAGATGGGCATCAGGAAAAGCAAACTACAAACAAAACCAGAATATAACACAAAACATTAAACCCCACTTTCCACACTGTTACACCAGTGCATTAGGACATTTCTGTGAGGCTGAGCTATTAGCGAGCCAGAGAAATACAATCAAAGTGCAGTCAAGACTCTACTGGCTCCTCTGAATATTCAATTATTCCGTCAGAACAGCCATCCTAGAGCATACCTTTCATATTACCAATTCAGGATCAGGGAAGGTCTGCAATTAGTGCAGATCACTTGTTGAAACAACTCCTTCCTCTCGTCTTCCATCAGCAATCTCAAAATAACTTGAGTTCGTTCAAGCTCAAGATATTGAAGGGATTGAATGCTTTGATGGTGACTGGCTAATAATAAACAAAGCACAATGTCTGAAACATCTGGCACTGACCACTGTCAGAGAGAAGATACTGGGTTAGGCATGGGCATGATCAGGGATGACATGATGTTCTTCAAGGAGCAAGAGGAAGTGGCTGTAGAGAATTAATGCTCTTTTTTTTTTTTCCTCTTCAAGTGTGCCAAATTTGCACTACAATCACCGGTAGTTCTTCTGAAGGTGTTGGCATTTCATTACCCATGAAATGGGTAATGAACCCATGGTTCAGTAACCCAAAATCTGAATTGTTTTCAGCATCCTTGCTGAATTTTCAGTAACGAGTCTCTAGTGACCTTTTGTACCGCTACACGTGGTACCAGGGAGGAAACTACTGGGATGCTCTTTACCGAATGAAATGCACAAACATGTAGCCAATGGTGTTTGAGGACTTCAATGGCACTTGTATACCAAGGTAAGAAGCACTTCATAAGTACAGAAGAAATAGCTTACAGAGCTCAATTGAGTCTTTCCTGGCAAGCACAGAAAAATCTGTCTTGGATTGCTGCAAGAAATTGTTTTAGTTTAGTAAAATGATACAGCAGATCACTGATCAGCTATTCATAGACCACAGAATATGACAGTCAAGAAACTGAGATGATAAAGGTATTATCAAGGTATTATCAAATGATTTTATCACTCCTCATTGAGTATATTTCTCTGCATTATTATCTGGGATATAAGCTACAGCCTTAAAAGTGTCCACTCCAAACAAAGATAAGGCAGGCTGTTTTTAAAGATGGCCAAAGACATTTGCCACTTCTTTCTTCACCCTCAAATTCTGGGATGTGAAATCACCATTGTCAGATCCAGGACCTGAAGGCAAGCAACTATTTGAGGAAAACATCCCAGCTGTATTGCTACAGTCAAATCCACTCTATTTTGTCATGGTTCATCTTGGAGTGGAAGTGACATAAATTCTCATTATTTTATCAGGAAATTTTTTGGTAATTCACTTATCAGTCTGTCTAGGGAAGACAAGGTTAGAGCAGGTGGTAATTTGAGCTTTTCTTTAAAAATATATATTTCTTTTGAAAGCATGGTAAAAGCATAAGAGAAATCTAAAGCATTAAGCCCATCAAACCTTTTCCAAATGCTACACATTTTGAAAATTTTGGAAAACAAAAACAATCTCAAAATCTTTCAGGTTTAGCACTTCTCTTTTTTTAAGGATTGTGTTGAGGACATGGAATCTTTGCTGGTGGGCATCCATACTCCCAAATTAAATCAACATATAGCAGTCAAGTGCTAAACATCTCCTCGATTCAAAAGACCAATATCACTACCAAAGCAGGGATTTACACTCTGAAGACAGAATAAACAACCAAAAGGAGTGCATCACAAAAACAATATATCGTTTTTTCCCTCTAACAAGAACAAAATGTTCCTTTCAAACACCACTTGCAATTTATTTTTCCAAAGTCCAGAGTTTGACTCCTACCAGTCATCAGCAATTACTCTCCACTACTCGCCAAACGCAACACTTAATGCTGACTGTAACTCTATCCCACCCAGCAATGTCAGTTCCCAAGAGCCATTTTCGCCATTGCCTCTCCAGGGAACTGTTGCTCAGTTCTCATCCAACAGCCAGTTCTAACCCTTAACACATATGCAGACTAGAGAAAAGTAACAGTTTCATATTGAGTATCATCATTTTACAGGTACTGTAAATCTAAACATCATCCTTTACTTACTCACATAGAGCTACAACCCTACCTTTTTGAAACCAAAGCAACTGATGGAGTGGTTCACAAAAGCACAGATGATATAGAATCATAGAACCATAGAATCATTAAGGTTGGAAAAGACCTCTAAGATCATCAAGTCCAACTGTCAACCCAACACCACCATACCCACTACACCATGTCCCTAAGCGCCTCATCTACACGTCTTTTAAATACCTCCAGGGATGGTGACTCCACCACTTCCCTGGGCAGCCTGTTCCAAGGCCTGACCACTATTTCAGTAAAGAAATTTCTCCTAATGTCCAATCTAAACCTCTCTTGGCGCAACTTGAGGCCATTTCCTCTCGTCCTATCACTTGTTACTTGGGAGAAGAGACCAACACCCACCTCACTACAACCTCCTTTCAGGTAGTTGTAGAGCGCGATGAGGTCTCCCCTCAGCCTCCTCTTCTCCAGACTAAACAACCCCAGTTCCCTCAGCCGCTCCTCATAAGACTTGTGCTCCAGGCCCTTCACCAGCTTCATTGCCCTTCTCTGGACACGCTCCAGCACCTCCATGTCCTTCTTCTAGCGAGGGGCCCAAAACTGAACACAGGATTCGAGGTGCGGCCTCACCAGTGCCGAGTACAGGGGCACGATCACCTCCCTGCTCCTGCTGGCCACACTATTCCTGATACAGGCCAGGATGCCGTTGGCCTTCTTGGCCACCTGGGCACACTGCCGGCTCATGTTCAGCCGGCTGTCAACCAGCACCCCCAGGTCCTTTTCCTCCGGGCAGCTTTCCAGCCACTCTTCCCCAAGCCTGTAGCGTTGCCTGGGGTTGTTGTGGCCGAAGTGCAGGACCCGGCACTTGGCCTTGTTGAACCTCATACAGTTGGCCTCGGCCCATCGATCCAGCCTGTCCAGGTCCCTCTGCAGAGCCTTCCTACCCTCCAGCAGATCAACACTCCCGCCCAGCTTGGTGTCACCTGCAAACTTACTGAGGGAGCACTCGATCCCCTCGTCCAGATCGTTGATAAAGATATTGAACAAGGCCCCAGTACTGAGCCCTGGGGAACACCGCTCGTGACCGGCCGCCAACTGGATTTAACTCCGTTCACCACAACTCTCTGGGCTCGGCCGTCCAGCCAGTTTTTTACCCAGCGAAGAGTGCACCTGTCTGAGCCGTGAGCCGCCAGCTTCTCTAGGAGAATGCTGTGGGAGACAGTGTCAAAGGCCTTACTGAAGTCCAGGTAGACCACATCCACAGCCTTCCCCTCATCCACCAGGCGGGTCACCTGGTCATAGAAGGAGATCAGGTTGGTCAAGCAGGACCTGCCTTCCATGAACCCGTGCTGGCTGGGCCTGATCCCCTGGTTGTCCCGGACATGGCTCGTGAGCACCCTCAAAACAAACTGTTCCATAATCTTCCCCGGCACCGAGGTCAGGTTGACCAGCCTGTAGTTCCCCAGATCCTCCCTCCGGCCCTTCTTATAGATGGGCATCACATTGGCAAGCCTCCAGTCGTCCGGGACCTCCCCAGTTAACCAGGACTGCTGGTAAATGATGGAGAGCGGCTCGGCAAGCTCCTCCGCCAGCTCCCTCAGTACCCTCGGGTGGATCCCATCCAGCCCCATAGACTTGTGAGCGTCCAGGTGGCGTAGCAGGTCATTAACTTCTTCCTCTTGGATTATGGGGGGTTTATCCTGCTCGCCCTCCCTGTCTTCCAGCTCAGGGGGCTGAGTACCCTGAGGATAACTGCTCTGACTATTGAAGACTGAGGCAAAGAAGGCGTTAAGTACCTCAGCCTTATCCTCGTCCTTGGTGGCAATGTTCCCCCCCCACATCCAATAAAGGATGGAGATTCTCCTTGGCTCTCGTTTTGTCATTAATATACTTGTAAAAATATTTTTTGTTGTTTCTCATGACAGTGGCCAGGTTGAGTTCTAGCTGGGCTTTTGCCTTTCTAATTTCTACTCTGCACGACCTAACGAGATCCCTGTACTCTTCCTGAGTTGCCTGCCCCTTCTTCCAAAGGTGATAAACTCTCCTTTTTTTCCTGAGTCCCAGCCAGAGCTCCCCATTCAGCCAGGCCAGTATATGAGCTTCCATCCCATCCAGATGTAGGATAGAAGTAGAGTATAAAAACACTCATTCATATATCCTATTTATCCTGTTTAAAAGCGGTAAGCCCTCTTCTCCTGCTTCCACCAAGTACAGTTCTAGTTTTGCTTGACAAGGCACATAGCAACACACCAGCTTGCCAGTCTTCAGAAGAGAAATTTCATCTTTCACCAGCTGTATGCATATAATAGAGAAAAATCAACATAATGAAAATCAACATCATACTTAGAAATAAGCGACTTCCCATTATCTGAAACACATGAAGTCAGTGCAATTAACTGTGTTAGTGAATAAAACATTGCCCTGTTCCTGGTTGACACAGATTCTTTTATTTTTAATCCTCTTATTTTCCAAATCTGTATTGTTTTTTCAGAATCTGCTGTTATTTTCTTCTAGTTTCCTCAGCTTCCTTGCAGATGTTTTTGAGACTCTGAATGTGAAACAGAACTTTCTTAATCAGCTACTTTTCTGGAGCTCAGACTACCCCTATACCACACTGTTTTTCAGATAGGCTGTGACTGGAGAATTTCAGCTTATTCTTTATACGCAGAACACCGATGCTCATAACATCTCACAGAAACGGTGCTAAGCCAGTGGCATAGAATAACACGAGGACAGGCAAACAGGGCTGAAATGTGACCCCAGGCAAGGCTTGAAGCCAGAGCAAGTAACTCAATGAATGCATTTCATACCGGGCATTACTGATAATCCTGCGGTTGCAGTAGTAAAAGCAGCTCTCTCAAATCACAGAGCAGCCTAGTATGGACAAGTAGGGTTTGTTTTGCTTTGTTACTAATACTGGAGATCAAAACTTGCTGTTACAAACCTTCTACAGAGAGATTTGCTTTCACTTCAGCTACTCCCCAACCCTTTCACCTTTCAGATACCATACAGCACTGGAAAAACTTGAACATCTTGTAAGCATACTTGGGAAAATATTTTTATTTTAAGTCAACAGTTCCTTGCCCACTATCTGATCTTCTGTACCACAGTTGCAGCTCCAAACAGTGTCCAGTGTTAACTTAGAAAAACGGCTTTGAAACGAGAGTGAATTTAGAACTGCAGCTGAGTGCCAGCATTTCAAGGCTAAACAAGGTAACATTTTGTAAATGCTGAACAGTATTTCATAGGTCTCCTGGGTTTGTGTAAGAATGGAAGGTAGTGGAAATTAGATTGGTGAAGGCTAGGGGCGACAGGAATAAAAACATGGTGGTTTTCAACTCTGCAGGCTTGACTCTAACTCAGATACTAGTGAGGATTATTGCTAATAATATTGCTACCAGGTCTTACAGTTGGACCTGATGATCTTACAGTTGGACTCGATGCTCTTAAAGGTCTTTTCCAACCTAAATGATTCTATGATTCTATGATTCTATAATTATTCCCTTAAACTTCCTAACTGTAAACCTCTGTAGAACTTAATAAAACACTACAGCCCTTCCACAAACTATTGGAATAACTCTGGAGAATATAATAAGCAACTCCAACTGCAAGTATTTTGGGTCTAGCACTTTAAAGAATTGCTTTAAAAATTCAATACAAAAAATCTTGTTTGCTATTTGAACATCATCTTAGATGATTTTCTTTTAATGTCCCATAAGTCTATGGTTTCTTGAGAACTTACTCTTTTCTAAAACAAGTTTTTAAAGCCCTTATGGCTATGGAGATATTTTTTTTCTGATCTTTTACATTTTGAAAAGGCAAGTGAACAGACTTTAAAATGTATCTTTTTTTTTTAAGCTTATCTTTCTAGAATCAGGGAAATTTAGCCTGGAAGGGCCTGCTGCAGGTCACCTAGTCCAAACTGCTGCTTGGAGTAGGGCCAATATCAAAGTGAGATCAAGCTGCGCAGCACTTTGTTCAGCCCTGAGCAAGGACTGCCAAGGACAGGGATTCCCCAGCCTCTGAAGAACCTGTGCCAGCGCTTCACCACCCTTCTGATTAAAATTTTTTTCAAATAAGTGCTCAGAATTTCCCCTGTCACAACTCGTGTCTGTTGCCTCTTGTCTTTTCATTTTGCACCTCTGAGAGGAGCCTAGCTTTCGTTTATGTGTAACCATTTCTAGGAAGCAGAAGGAAGCATCTGGATAACCCCTCAGCCTTCTCTTCTCCAGCCTCCCCTCCTATGCCATGCGCTTCAGCCCCAAACCATCCTACTGGCCCTCCACTGGACTCCCTCCAGTTTGTCAGTGTTTCTCTTATCATCTTGTACCAGTATCATGACCTGTAATTCAAGGGGTTGACAATCTAATTCCTCTGGATTTAAGGAATTTTTTTAAAACTCTTGTTTCACTAGCTGTATGGTTGCAGGCAGCCACGACGTTGAAGGAAATTTGACAGTACAGAGAATTTGGCTGGAAGGAGCTGCGCCAGGACTTTACCAACTTGCAACCCTCTCTCCAGCCGTTTATTCCTGCTCCCCTGTTTCAGATCGAAGCCTCTTCCATTGGTCTGTGTGCATGTGTGTATGGGGGTCTCAGTGACAGCAACCACAGGTCAGAGGGTCCGAGTGTGTGTCCTGCCAGCAGTCGGAGCAAGAGAGAGTGTGCACCTTGTGTGGGTAAGTATCTCGGTGTGTGATCACCAACAAATATCAAGCTGGACTAGCTGGCATGTAGAATAAAAGCTTGCGGAGCCAGGTAGGAAAGCGGCCACAAGTCCGGGCCAGATACTGGAGAGACCAGACAGCCTGTGTGTTGGCTACAGAAGAAACCAGGAGGTCCAGTCCAGGCCAGTATGGGAAGACTGGAGGTCAGTGAGTCAACTGAGAGACCCGTCTGTACACACATGTCTGCGTGTGAGGTGACTGGCGATGAGAGGACCCATGAGCCAGCTATCGCACGACTGTCTAAGGGCAGTTACTGGGGGATCCACATTGTATGTATGCATGCATATTTTCTACTAACAGGCTTTCATCCTGATCAACCAGAGAGGGGATCAGGATGAGGCCACTGGTGCTGCTTGTGTTTGCATGAATGCTGAGTGTTTCTGCCTGTGCTGATGTGCGTGGCCAGACACACGCACGTCTCTCTATCGGGAATAGATGCTCAGCATCACTACTGCCTGGACCTGGGAACACAGGGCTGTCGCTGCCTTGCCTCTACCAGGCTACCAGATTTGGCAACTCCTAACACTTCCCACTAAAAATTCCTTGTGTGTGTGTATGTGTGTGTATACATATAGTATATTTATATGCAGACATCCACACACACATACGTTAAAAAAAAAAACAAACAACTTTGCAGAATATTTTACCTAGTTTAAATTGCAGGAGAAGCCTGAACGCCACTAGAACTGTGGAGTTCATTTTTTGCAGCGCTAAATTTCTTAGAACACTTTATTAAAATAGTGTTACAGCATTATAAATATTAATACCTTATATAATTAATATGTTAATGTTACAGCTTTATAAATATTAATGTCTTTCTTACTTTAATTGTAAAAAGTATAACTTAGCATGCATTAGTATGTATTATGTGTCAATTATATAAAGTATATTGCACATAGCACAATCATATTTATAAAATATATCTTATAGCATAACCTAAAGATAATTACCAGGTCGCCTTGGGAAGCCTTATGGAGTTTGTTCAGTACTCAGAGAATGAGAGCTACAATTTTGAAAGAGATTTAGCGTATACTTCTTACAGCCCAAAAAGGTCAATTCCACGCACTATAGACAAGCTAGGCACTATTTCATTCTAGAGGTACAGCTGCAGTAAGTGTTAAGGTCATCACTTTATAGCTGAAGGAACTACATGGGTGATACTTGCTGAGCAGCTTCAATTGGTTTCTTTCTCCTTGGCTCTCAACCAAGTCCTTTCCCAAACACAGTCACCACACAAATAAATCACAGCACCGCTCACTGTGGCCTTGCTATTGCATTCTAAGTAGTGATAAAGAGCTCACACCACCAGGGGTCATGTAGCTCTTCTAAATTAAGTTATAACAGGTTTATTTTATTGAAAGGACAGTTTTCTCGAGATGGCTTATATATATGAGATTTTCAACAGCAAAACTACAGTGATATAATTAGGCTGCCATACTGATACCCATATAATTTTCCATAGTAAACGTAGTCAGATGGGGACACACTTGCATAACTACCAATGCACCTTTGCTGGTAAACTTCCTCACGTAGACAAGTTTCACTGGTGTTCATTTTGACTTCCAGTTCCACAATACAGTCCTTTCTGTGACAGCCCCTTCCTGTGACAATTCTTGTGGAAAACAAATTTGGCCTCGGAAATCAACACCATTGCAAATCTAACATGCAAATGGAAACACCCTAGCTAAGAAAAAACAATCCCAAAGTTTGGTGTCTTCCAGCAACCATAGGCAGCCCTGCCTGCAGCGGAGTTTAGGAGCTCAAACAGGATCTGTCCCCACACTCAGCCTGCTCCCAGGGCATGCTGATGCTCAACCTTTCCTACAAGCGTCACTGGGTCTTATGGCAAGAGACTGACAGCCCTTCTGCACCTTCTGGCCTAGTCAGTCATTGCTGAAATCAAACTTGTGCCGTTTCTCAAGGGCCAGGGACCAACTTATTCATGTGTTGCTAAAGCGATTAACCAACGCAATATTCTTAGGTAACAGGGAAAGGAGTCAGGAGCTGGATCCACACACCTCCCTCAGGACATGCTCTGAGCTCCCTGAACGTCTCACTGCCCACTCAAGAGGCCAAGAATATTTTATGGTGATCAACATCTCAGTCCACCTCCACCTAACCCATGATATAGAATAGCATAGCATAGCATAGCACAGCACAGCACAGCATAGAATTTGCATTTCCATGGCTTGTGCGGTCAATCTGCAAACAATCACTGTCACCCTTTCTTCACGCCCAAGGGAGAAGGACCCTATAAGTCCCTGCAAGGCACCGCTTTATCTCCATCAAATCCCTTCTTGGGCCCTCCTTAGCCATATCACCCACAGAGAAGTCAATGCTGGTTAGCACAGTGCCCGACAGCAGTCTTTTGGTGCACCTTCATGCCCAATGAATGCACCTTTTGTTTTTTCCTCTAGTATTTTGAAAGCACGGGGTTTACCAGTTCACCACATGCCAAAGAAAATTCAGTCCCAAATCTTCTCTGGAAATAGGAAATATTCGGCATCAGTCACGAAAGCAGCTGCTGTATATCAGGTCTCTGGTAAGGTCTGTGACAGCTCCTTTGTGTCCCCACGCGGCGTGACAGTGAGAGACAGAGCATCAACCCAGGAAGGTTGGGGACTGTCCAATTTGACCAAAACAGACTTCCAGCATTGCAAACACAGGGGGAAGGGTTTGTTTCTATATTAGAAACATTCAGCAAGGGAAATATAAATCAGCCTTGCTATAACCATGCGCCTCTGCAGAGCTACAGCAGAAGTGCCTAAAAGCAGCTTGGCCTTTGCCCACAGCTTTACTGGGAGTGACAGGGAAGTAGCCTGTTACCACTCAAATTAAAAGAAAGCTTTTGCACTGCATAGCACACTGAGACAGAGAAAACAGTTATTTGACCACACAAGTGACAGACAAGACTTTATGCGCACTGACCAATTCTTTAAGCAAATCAAGAACTAAGCCATGACAATCTGACAAGGGCTAAGAAACACCAACACTAAATAAACAGGTTTCTGCCCATTTGGGAGGACTTATTCTGACAAGACTATGAGTACAGAGAGATGGCAGCTTTGTTTAGACTAGGGCAAATGGCAGGAGTGCAGGCAAAAGTGCATAACCCTACGGGAGCTGCTGCTAAAGTCATCGCAAGCAGATGTGTGCGCTTTGCACACAGTGCCAGAAGTCAGCTCTGGGGCTCTCAGAGTGACCTACACATCCCTGAAAAAAAGTAGATTTCAACTGGCAGGTCAAAATGTTGAACAATTCCTGTGATCCCAGAGAGCAAATCTGAAATCCTATTACCTTGCATGAAATAATACAGTGTGACTTTCATGTGCAAATACCATCTTGGCACTGAAGAATTCTCCTACTGGAAAGCACTTCCAATCAGGTTGTAGTCTTTCTCACTGATTTTAACAAGCACTTCAATGCTCCAATGGTCATTTTTATTAGAAACCTTTTTGTATTGCAAACTGTGAAATTCAAGGCCTCCCTCATTTGACGTTGTGTAATAACGGTAGGGGATAGGCAATTTTCATGCTCAGGTAGGTCAAATCATTCTGGATTGCTTTGCCACCTAGCAATTTTTCCACTGAAGAAGCAGGAAATTTTTTGGGACAAGGACAAATTGCTGTCTGTGTTGGGAAGGGCAGCTACTGCTCACAGACATACGGTGTGAGCTCTGCTGAGGCACTGTGGAGAATCCACACTTGTGGTTCCCCTCCGGATTATAGACCTTGTGCTTAATTCTCCCAGAACTCACCTCCCAAGAAAATTCAAAAATTAGGCAAAAGCTTGCTTCCAACACCGAGATTTTAACATCTCCCTTTTCCTTCTGCTTTAAAGTCCATATTTTATTTATTTATTCTTATTTGGGGTAGATTTGACAGATTTAATGAAAGCAACATCTCTGGAACAAACCTGCATCCTTTTCCCCTGCAATAAGAACTATGGTGCTGCCCTCTGCATGACCTTCGCCTGTGAAATGCATATTTCTCTCTGCTTTGGCCAGGCCTTGGCAGCTTTATGAACCCCAAGAGAGGAACGGAAATGAGGAGAGACTGAGACAAGATAGGAAAGGCTAAACAGTGAAGGGAAGAAGCAGAGTAGGGGAAAAAGAAGGAAATTAAAAAGGGAAAACAAAAGGAGACATGGGGTAGAGTAGACATATAAAAAAAACTCTCTTTCTCATTTGTTAATTAGAAGTGTGGTCCCAGGAGCTTATCGTGCCAGCAAGAATTCAGCTGGAAGCATCGCAGTGGCTGGGTCACTTGAGCAAAGGTAGGCAAACTGGAGAAACAGAAAGAGAGCAGCCTTAAAATACTAAAAAGGAGGAAAAAGAAAGATATTGAGCAAGAATATCCATTTGTAAGCGACCTCTCTTTATGTTGCCACATGGTTGAGCTCAAAATTATACCTGCTTGCAGAACGGACTGTGTTACCCAGAGATAAAAGTTATCCAGGAGAAAAGGGAGCTCAGACTGGCTGCAAAAAGAGAAAAAGATGAGAAGATAAAAAAGTAGGTTTGCATGAATCTCCCCTAATTTCTGATACGTCCTGTCTCTGGTGACTTGGCTACAAACTTCAAATATTGCCTTAACAGAACGTGCAGTGTGTTGCATATGCAACAACCAGGCAAAACTGCCAGATCAGCAGCTTCTGTTCAAGCCATTGACTTCAGCCAAGAGGGAATTTATTATTCACCAGTAACTGGACAACTTAAAGCAACGATAAATGTTGTCAGGGTAGCAGGAACGATGACTTCACAGGTAAACTGTGTTTGTTATTGATATAAGCAATACTAACAAGAGACAGGCACCCTGAGCATTGCCAGGTCGAGCTGTCAGGCTGCCCAACCAGCTAGAAGCTAACTGACCTCAACTTCCCACATGCTCCTCCTGGAAAAGGCATTGCAGGAATGGGCAGGAAATTAGCACTTGGGAGTAAAAGCAAGATGGTCTCTGCACCCTGGGCCGAAGATCAAGCACTAATGCAGGACCTTCCTTTCTGCCTGCTAAACAAGCTATACTTTCCTGGTGAAAAACCTTGTGTCTCTCAAAATATCTCACCGATTTAATTGTAGTTTTATTTTTCCTGAAGAATCATGTCACTCGATCATAGAACTTGGGTATTCTTGTTGGGGCTTTAAAAATTACTGGCTAAATTAGTTTATCCTGGTTTAGGCTTCATTATCAAGACCTATTAGATCCCTGTGCTCAGATTTTTTGGTTTTTTGCATTGGTGGGAAGGTAGCTTTGTTTCCTAGCTAGGCAAAGCCATAGCATGGAAGAAAACTTTGGCTTAGAAGACTGCCTCTTAGAGCCCACCACGCATGGGGTTTAGCTACCATTTGAACTCTCTCCATACAGTCAGTAAAAAGAAGAAAGCACTGTCAGATGTGAAACATTTTATTCTAAAGTAGCTGTCTAACTGAGAACAGGAGTAGAGGTCAGACAAATCATGTCTGAAACTGGTTTACCCCTCTCTGCTGACTGTAAAGGGAGCCCCATCTAACTAGCTCAAACATATTTTCATTATAGGCATCAAAAGAAAGATGAGCTGAACTGCTCATGGTGTATCGTAGCATTGACCAATGGCTTCATGACCTTCTTCTGATAAGGGTTTCCCAAGGTGGAGCTCACCTTGGGTCAGAAAGGTCAGTACAGTGGCAACTCACTGCCCTGATCCCTCGGGGGTCCCACAGATGAATGAGGGTTTACGTTACAGCGACGCAGTGGTTGCTAGTGCTAGAACATGGTCTTTGGAGAGACTCTGGTGTTCTTCAGCTTCTGCTATTCCTGAAGTCTTGCTGCCACCGTAACTTTTGTCTTTAGTATCTAACCTTAAAGTGATTCCTACGTAAAACAAAAGAAAGACTGCATTTATGTAGTTAGTATAGAGGTTTAACCATACTCGTTTAGCTTCTCAGGACCATCCACAGACAGCTTCTACCTCTTGCCTGCTGCCATCAAGAAAGGTCAGCTCTGGCCGCCAGCTGCAGGGCCAGAGAAAAGTTCCCAGCACACTTCATCTGGCACCACCCCTGCACCTCAGTTTCCCAAATATCAGCTGAAGATGGTCCCATTTCTATATCCATGGGCAGGCCAGGAAAAAATAAGGACCTGTGAATGGGAAGTAACATGAGCCACAGAAAGACTGGGGATAAAAAGAGGTATAAATGCATACTGATTTTTAACCAGGAGAACTCAGTAGCACTTCAGGACACGACAAAGGGGATGAAAGGCTGCTTAGCCTGGAATATAAGTTAATAATAATAATGAAGACATCTGACTAACAGAGAAAAGACAGAACAGCCCCTTTCTACCACATCGCCACAATCATCTCTATAAAGGCAATAAGTGAAAACACAAAAGGTATTTTTCCACAGGGTCCCTTTTCTGCTCCACCTCTCACTGAGGCCATTCCCCATATTTGCAGCTTCTTTCAAGGACAGAAATAATATTTGGCTTCCTTGGCAACGAAGAACAAAGAGACAATAGAAATCCGACAGTGGAATTTATTAAGCCGCATACTACACTAACCCCTTGTATAGGGACAGCAATCAGGCAGAGCAGAATGGCCCCAGCGCAACAGCAGTTAGAAAAGCTTTTTGGCTAAAAGCTATTTGTGCTGCTTTGACACAGAGCAGTTGTTTTGACTAATAGGCTAGAGAAGGGGATTTCTTTTGCAGAGTAACACTTTGAAGGGCTCTTTGCCTCACAGCTGTAACAGCAACTACATCCACAGCACACGTTTTCCTCCTACTATTGTATTACATACCAAAACACACCACAGGCCAAAAACAGTTTCAGGGTTGGCTGCTGCTAAACTCGGTGAGAATTGTGCTCATATATGGACAGCATTACAGCTAAAGGCTGTGATTAAACTACAAGACCTAGGAGCATTTCCCAGTCCCTGGATCCGAGTGCACATCCCAGCTGTATCCCAAACCCTTACTGGAACCAGACACACCATCCCTCCCCAGAAAAGGTGATTTTTTTTTTTTTTTTTTTTTTAATCTTCAGACAGCTTAGGTTGATGAATATCCCCTCCTACATTATCCTGGTTTGAGAGAGGACAGGGAACTGCACCAGTTATTCTACTGTTGAATCTAATGTTATGCTTTTCTATTACATTAAGGAACACTTCTGAACCTGTGTATGTCATCTGCATATTTTGCAGATGATACAGAACTGGAAGGAGCAGTTGATAGACCAGATGGTTGTTCCATCATTGAGAGGGACCTCGACAACTTGGAGAAATGAGCAAACAGGAATCTCATTAATTTTAACTACAGGGAAATGCCAAGTCCTGCTCATGGGGAGGAGTATCCCCATGTATCGTTACAGGCTGGGGACCAACAGGCTGGAAAGCAGCTTTGTAGAAAAGGACCAGGGGGTCCTGGTGGACACCAAGTTGACCACGAGCCGTAATATGCCCTCACAGCAAAGGCAGCCATTGGTAGGAGTATCACCAGCACTGGCGAAACCTATCTGGAGTGTTGTGTCCAGTTCTGGATTCCCCAGTATGAGAGACATAGACATACTGGTGCAAATCCAGCAAAGGGCCACAAAGAAGATCAAGGCACTGGAGTATCTGTCATAAGAGGAGAGGCTGAGAGAGCTGGGACCGATTAGCCTGGAGAAGAGAAGGTTCAGGGGGATCTTGTCAATGAGTATAAATAACTGATGGGGGTGGAGTAAAGAAGACAAACCCAGACTTTTCTCGATGATATCCCATGAAGGGACAAGAGGCAATGGGCACAAACTGAAATACAGGAAATTCCATTTAAACATATATGTATAACTGTGAGGGTGGTCAAATGGGTTACCCAGAGAGCTTGTGGAATCTCCAACCTTGCAAATATTCAAAATCCAACTAGACACGGCCCTGAGCAACCTGCTGTAGGTGACCCTGCTCTAAGCAGATAGGTTGGACTAGACGATCTCAAGAATCATAGAATCATAGAATATCTCAAGTTGGAAGGGACCCATAAGGATCATAGAGTCCAACTCCCAGCTCCTTGCAGGACTACCTAAAACTAAATCATATGACTAAGAATGTTGTCCAGACACTCCTTGAACTCTGACAGGCTTGGTGCCATGACCACTTCCCTGGACAGCCTGTTCCAGTGACGGACCACCCTCTCAGTGAAGAACCTTTTCCTAATGTCCAATCTGAACTTCCCCTGACGCAGCTTCATTCCATTTCCTCGTGTCCTGTCGGTGGTCACCAGAGAGAGGAGATCAGCACCTCGCCCTCTGCTGCCCACTTTGAGGAAGGTGTAGACTGTGATGAGGTTGCCCCTCAGCCTTCTCTTCTCCAAGCTGAACAAACCAAGTGACCTCAGCTGCTCCTTGTAAATCTTGCCCTCGAGGCCTTTCACCACCTTGGTCATCCTCCTCTGGACACACTCTAATAGTTCGATGTCTTTCTTATATGGAGGCACCCAAAACTGCACACAGTACCTGAGGTGCGGCCGCACCAGTGCAGTGTAGTGGGACGATCACCTCCCTTGACCAGCTAGCTATGCTAGTCTCTTCCAACATCAGACATTCTGTGATATCAAATCACTTCTCGGGATGCATTGACAAGCCGTGGTCTCCTTTAAAGCACCCTGGAAAAAACCTTTATTCAAATTTGGAGTTCCATTTGTCATGACCCGAGGTAGCATTTCAGCATCATCTCAGCTCTATTCACATAGAGATGCCTTTTAGTTTGACTTGGACTGTCCTGCAACAGAGTTCAGGGAAGTAAGAAATGGCTTTCCCAGGAACATCTCCTGGACAAGCAGCATCACTGACCTTTATAAACAACATTATCATTCAAGCAAACTGTGGCTCCAGACAACGGAAATGGCACTTGGCACTCTGTGTCTGCTGAGTAAGCGCTGTAACAAGATCACCTTTCAGGATTTGTTTAGTCTTCACATCTATGTTTATTAATCAGATTTACTCTGATGCAAACATGGAGAGTGCTACAGGAACCCAGTTTTAGATAATGAAATTCGAAAAATTTCTTATGAATTTTACATAATGACTTCGTGTCCGGATTTTACACAACCAATAGCATTCCCTTGTAGCCTCCTTGATTACTCTTCCTGAAGGTTGTTCTCCAAATCTCAACAAATGCCTTCCCAGATCATCACAAGCAATCTCTCAGCAAAGAGAAGAAAGTCACCTGGCAGGTGAAGAGATGATAAGACACAGTCTCTGGAAGCCAGAGACTCCCACCAGAAACATCACCCTCCACAGAGAGAGCTGCTTTCCATGCCCAGGAGAAAAGGTCATGCCAGGCGTGCTACAGAAAATGTAGTGGCAGATGCAAGCCATCTCAACCTCTGTTTTTCCCCCAAGACACTGTCAAAAGGAAGGACAACTTACTTATGAGCACATGGGTGCCGGCAGCAAGCTCAGCACTTCAAGGGTCTATCCTCACGCACTGTCCGACAAAAGGGCTCCATAGGTGAGTGACGTGTTCAGGCTCCCCTAAGAGCTAGTGAAGAGAAGCAGGTATTTCTGGAATGTCTTATGCATAAGACATCCAAACCAGGTCTGACGTGTCACACACTGAAAGTATTGCAGAATGTACTGCAGGGTGAACAGCAGAAAGATCGCCTGGTACTGAGAAGTTTGGTGATAAGTCACAGATAAAAGTCAATGTAAATAAACGTAAAGTAACACACGATAGAGGTTTTGGAGTAGTAACAGTTCTGTGAAAATATAAAAATCAATATTCACAAATAACCAGGAGGAAGAAAAAAAAATACTAGGAATTGTTAGGAAGGAATAGAAAGCAATCCCGAAGCCACCATGGTGTCACTGTATAACCATTCAAGGACTCATATCCAGAAGACTGTCTGCATTCCTGGGCCCTCCTCCCATCTCCCTCCCCACTCAGAAATCATGCAGTGAACTTAGAGACGGTTAAGAGAACGGTGTTAAGTTGCAATTAGCCCTCTTCTACCTGGAAAACAGACAAGTGAGAGGTGCAATAGACCACACAGAAACTTGAAGGGAGTTAAAGGGATTGAAAGTGTTGTTTCTTTCAATAAAAAAAAAGGTTGGTGTCAGGGCATCAAATGAGGTAAGCAAAAGGAGGCGTTTCCTTACCTTCTGAGAAGATGAGCTGTGGCACTTACTGCCACTGCCCTTCTGCAGGTCTCAACCATTTACATGGAGTAAAAACACCACAACATCAACGTATGGAAGAAAAATCCATCAAGAACCAGTGAACTCACACACAACTCTTGATTTAAGAAGTCCTTGAGTTGTGAGGGTGATCAAACACTAGAACAGGTCGCCCAGAGTGGTTACAGGTGGCCCTTTGGTTCAAGCTGGTATAGCTGCTTAAAGTGCCTACATCTCTGCAGTGCCTACACAGATATCCAAGAAGGAGTATCTCAGATATAGAAATCTGCATGGTAGACTGAGAAGTTAGGACAGAGTACTAAGCCTTACTTTGTATTGGGTTTTGCTCTCAAGCCACACAATCTATTACAAGATAAAAGAGCACCAATAATAATATTATTTGAATTCTCTGGAAATAAGCTGTGGCGTCTTAGTCAACATGTTAGTACAGCAGAGAAGTCAGTAGGCTACTCTTATCAGCAGATAAAGAAACAGTGGAAGGGAACGTGTCTGTCAAAGTCACATGAAGATTGGCCTTTGCAGAAAGCATAGCCTTCAGCATTGGGTGGCATGTTTGTTAACTGAGTCTATCACTCTGCTTACAGTATCTGTCCCTGTTTCCATAGCCTGGAGCTGTGGTACTAAGGTGGATTGTATTAAGCAGAGTTAAAGACAAAGGAGGGAGAAAAGTGAAACAAGAGAACGCTGGAGAGCATGGAGATGAAAGACACACAGGAAGGCATTGGATTAATGGACAAGCATTTATGTTGTGATCGGCTAATGCACAGAGATTAGCATGCAAGGTATTTTCTGGAAAAAAAAAAAAAAAAAAAAAAAGTCCTGTCAGCCACAAAGTGATGTACAAAAGACGAAACAGCCAAATGTCTAGGAAGCTGTAACTCCATCTTCCTTTCACTGTCTCTCACCCTCAAGGTGGGAGGGGGGTAAGCCAGGAGAAAGGTCAGGGGACAAAAACAACAGTGGGGAATTGGCAGAATGCCTCGGGTTCTGCGGAGCAGAACTGTCCCTTCCAGAGGATAAACCAAGGGCACAAAGCTTGGGTTTCCACAACCTGCACCTTAACAAGAAGAGAAACTTCTTGGATACAATTTCAGTGTAGACATTACTTTCCCTGCACTGAGAAACAGAACTGTTATATCTTGGCTAAGCAGTGGGAAAAGGCACAAAAACCCTCCTACATATTGTTTGTAAAGGCGTAGGGGTCAAGCAGAATTATTCTCCAAAGAAAAACAGAGCATTTAGGTGGGATGGAAACCTTCCTCTGACTGGGCAGGGTAGGACAGCAAGGAATAATTGCCAAAAACAAACTAACAAGTCCAAAGAGCAGCTTTCAGAGCTTAGCGACTCTAAGATCTCATGAGACTGAAATAATTCCTCCCGGCACTTCTTGTTCTCCATAGGAAAAGGCAAAAATGGGAGGCTCCTGGAACAGTTAACTCAGCAGATCCGTCTGGGACCAACAGCTAAAAGAGACCGATCTGCTACTCAGACCATCATATACAGCTCATTGATGCAGGGATTTCCAAAATCAACAGTAATTTGAAGAGTCTTTTGACAACCTGTCCAACCCCAAGCAGAAGGGCCAGTTGAAAGAATTTTTACGTCTGTTCCTTTCTGTCAAGGCACTAGGCCTAACAACAGTGCAATGGAATCATACTTCATCCATGCTTGACCCAGCCTGGGTATCAAGATGTTTTTCAGATGAGTTAGAGGGGCACAAGATCATTGAGATTTGCACACGAGTGGCTCTCAGCAGTCTCGGCATAGGTCACGCGCAGACAGGACACATGGCTGTCATCAGGTTCTCATGGTCATGCCAATGCCTCACCTAGTTCTCAACCAAAACTGCAAGGCAAGATTGAAGGGCACAGTCTTCCCAAAGAGTGCTGGAGGTAGGTGATCCACAGCAACCCTTCCAAAGGTAGAAGGAAGGCTTTTGCTGGCTGGAACTTTTTGAAATGCTTAACTAATTTGCCCGTCACTGAAAAGAGTAATATTGACTCTTTTTCCACCGGAACCAATGTGAATTGGAACCAAGGGAAAGAGAGATGGACCAGGCATTAACAAAATCCCCACTCAACATAAAGTGGGCTTGATTGTATTGATATTTCAGATCCCTGAGGTCCTGCTGTGAGTTGGGGGAAATCTCATTGAAGCAGCTGGCTTCAGAGGGACAAAAGCAACAGCATGACACAGTAGTGGTCTTCGTCCCAGTAACTACCATATGCAATCTTGCAAACACAGCAAAAAACTTCCTTGTTCAACATCTGCTGTGTTCAAGAAAGAACAGTTACCTATACAATTAAAATGGCACCAAAAGAGAGCTGGCTCCCCGAGGAGTGTCTCTTCTAACAAAACCAGTGCCCCGACACTTTGACCAACCAGTCTGTTCAAAACAGCATAGCTATCTTTTTGCTTTCTTTATCCTAAATTCAACCCAGAAACTGGGAGATGTTTATAACTCAAACTCACTTTGACATTTTCAGATGACCTTGAGCTTTAAAAAACCACAAAAATCCCCATATATTAGCACCATGTCACACTCCTGAAAATCCCCTCTGAAAAAGTTTCAGTCAGCTGGCAAAACATCCATACATCTGAACTGGTGTTCTCCAGAGTAAATACAAGAAATAGGAATTTACCGAGTTCTAACGTGGGCGATACAAAGTTTACCCACCTCTCCCTTCCCCACCTTGAATACTAAACAAATTTACCACTATAATACCCATACAACATCCTCATTCAAACCCAAACTCCCACACCACTGAACAGATGAAAGCATATCTGCTCTATCCTGTTCATACCCGACTGGCCACCCACCCCTACAGAAGCAGATCTAAGCTGAGACAGACTATTTGTGTAAGGATGTATCAGGTAGGCATCCACCTGATATTAGGGCATTTAAATTAACATCAAAATCTGAATTACCAATGTTTGCATCTCTTTAAAGTCAATAGTGAGAAACAGGCACCTCCCAAGGACAATTTGTGGGCTGTCCTAGATCCTTTTAAGATGACATTGTGTAATCTCTGTTCTTGGTGATACTCAAAACTCAGCTGAACAAGACCCTGAGCAACTTCAGAACTGTTGTGGTCATAACTTTGTTCCAGCTCCAGGAAAGCACTTAGAGATACTTTAAGCATGTGCTGAAATCCTCCTCACTTCAGCGGCCAAGGGACTGATGACTCCTCTCTACCCAGCACTCATGAAAATCCTAGTGAAACAGAGATGTTGAGAAACTGGAAAGAGTTCACCAAGAGGACCACCAAGATGATTAGAGGGCTGGAGCACATAACATATAAGGCTAGTGAAAGTAGGGTTGTTTAGCCTGGCAAAGATTAAGGGGAGGATCTAATTGCAGACTTACACTTCCTAATGGAAAGCCAGATCCTTCCCAGAAGTGCACAGAGAGAGGACAAGAAACAAAGGTCACAAGTTGCAACAAGGGAAAACCCAACCAAACTTAACAAAACAATTTTTCACCACCAGAGAGGTTAAGTCCTGGAACAGGTTGCCCAGAGAGCCTGTAGAAGCTCCATCCTCGGGATATTTTCAGGCTCGATTGGGCCAGGCCACAAACACCCTAACACAACTTTGAGGTCTACCTTGCTTTAAGCAGGGGCTTGAACTAGAAGACCTCCAATGATCCTTTCCAACCTAAATCCATTTATGATTTTGTGATTGAGTTCCAGTTCCTCGGTGTCCCTTGAAAGCATTTAATTTCTAGTACAGGCATAACCCCATAGTACAACTGCTATCCACAGGACAGGTATGATTTCCTGAGTCAGGGACCTGTTCCTTTATCTTCTCTTCTCCAACAAATTTTAATCAAAGTTTCTCTTGCCAAAAGAGAGAATGTTTTATTAAATGTGTTTTGAATAATTTGGAGAATTAAAGCTTGTAATACTACACTAATTTCTCCATCCTACACAATGTAACATTCTATATCCTGCTCATCTTCAGGCAGCTTATAAGACTTTCATAATTATCATAGTCTGCTCTGTTGAACTGCTGAGAATTACTTTTAATCGATAATCCTTAAAATTTTATTTCATATTGCACCTTGCACTTCTTTGAGGAAGGAGGCATATAGCATGTTACACTGGAACTGGCTCAGGGGCAACAATAGGTGCTTTTGTACCGGGTAATGGCATGTTGCCTGGGAATGGGCCAGAACAACAAATTGATATGACAGGCTTTGCCTGCTGTGGAAGTATTAAATCTCAGCTGATAGTGGAACTATCACCTTTCTCTGAAAAGCACCGTGATCTGAGTTATGCTGTCCCTTAAACATAAAATGTAAATGACCCACGGACACAAGGAGAGACTGGTGTAAGTCCCATTCAGCCTGGAGCTGGGGAAGGGCATTTCCTAGACGGCTCCTAAAATTAAGCATAACAATACGCAGCTCTCCCCAAGACAAGTGGCTCTCTGGAGCAGTGAAGCACAGAGGATTATATTCAGAAACATGGGTCCTCTCAAGAAGCCTTTGTTTGCACATAAGTACATTGAAGTCAAATTCCCTCATTAAAGCTAAAGTGAGGACTCCCCCACTTTAGGGCAGTCAACTTCTACCAATGCACCCTTTGCAGAAGAGTAAGGGCTGGTAGATTTAGCTAGAGTAGCAAAGCCAGTAATCTAGAAAGTCCTCAGGGATACCAAACCAGTGTTACTTGGGTCCCTCTCTTTTCACTCAGCTGAGCTATTTGGATTGTTCAGGCTCTGGACACATCCTGATGCCCACACTTGGTCCCCCGCATGAGACAGCTTGGCAACAAGGGGCGGCAGTGGCAATCCCAGCCTAGAAATTACTGCCTTCTCCTCTGCGAGCAGGTCGGGGGAATGGGTCCTTCAGCCATGGCACCAGACAGTTTGCAATCTAGGACTTAACGCTCACTTCAGGTCAAAGGGGTCCAGGAAGGCTGGACGTTCTTCAGGAAGGAAGTCTTAAAGGCGCAGGAGCGGGCTGTGCCCATGTGCCGCAAGAAGAACGGGCGGGGAAGGCGACTGGCCTGGCTGAACGGGGAGCTCTGGCTGGGACTCAGGGAAAAAAGGAGAGTTTATCACTTGTGGAAGAAGGGGCAGGCAACTCAGGAAGAGTACAGGGATCGCGTTAGGTCGTGCAGAGAGGAAATTAGAAAGGCAAAAGCCCAGCTAGAACTCAACATGGCCACTGTTGTGAGAGACAACAAAAAATGCTTTTATAAGTATGTTAATGACAAAAGGAGAGCCAAGGAGAATCTCCATCCTCTATTGGATGTGGGGGGGGAACGTTGCCACCAAGGACGAGGATAAGGCTGAGGTACTCAACGCCTTCTTTGCCTCAGTCTTCAATAGTCAGAGCAGTTATCCTCGGGGTACTCAGCCCCCTGAGCTGGAAGACAGGGAGGGCGAGCAGGATAAACCCCCCATAATCCAAGAGGAAGCAGTTAACGACCTGCTACGCCACCTGGACGTTCACAAGTCTATGGGGCCGGCTGGGATCCACCCGAGGGTACTGAGGGAGCTGGCGGAGGAGCTTGCCGAGCCACTCTCCACCATTTACCAGCAGTCCTGGTTAACTGGGGAGGCCCCGGACGACTGGAGGCTCGCCAATGTGACTCCCATCTACAAGAAGGGCCGGAGGGAGGATCCGGGGAACTACAGGCCGGTCAGCCTGACCTCGGTGCTGGGGAAGATCATGGAGCGGTTGGTTTTGAGGGTGCTCACGAGCCATGTTCGGGACAACCAGGGGATCAGGCCAGCCAGCACGGGTTCATGGAAGGCAGGTCCTGCTTGACCAACCTGATCTCCTTCTATGACCAGGTGACTCGCCTCGTGGATGAGGGAAAGGCAGTGGATGTGGTCTACTTGGACTTCAGTAAAGCCTTTGACACTGTCTCCCACAGCATTCTCCTAGAGAAGCTGGCGGCTCACGGCCTAGACAGGTGCACTCTTCGCTGGGTAAAAAACTGGCTGGACGGCCGAGCCCAGAGAGTTGTGGTGAACAGAGTTAAATCCAGCTGGCGGCCGGTCACGAGCGGGGTTCCCCAGGGCTCAGTTTTGGGGCCGGTCTTGTTCAATATCTTTATCAATGATCTGGACGAGGGGATCGAGTGCTCCCTCAGTCAGTTTGCAGATGACACCAAGTTGGGCAGGAGTGTTGATCTGCTGGAGGGTAGGAAGGCTCTGCAGAGGGACCTGGACAGGCTGGATCGATGGGTCGAGGCCAACTGTATGAGGTTCAAGAAGGCCAAGTGCCGGGTCCTGCACTTCGGCCACAACAACCCCAGGCAACGCTACAGGCTTGGGGAAGAGTGGCTGGAAAGCTGCCCGGAGGAAAAGGACCTGGGGGTGCTGGTTGACAGCCGGCTGAACATGAGCCAGCAGTGTGCTCAGGTGGCCAAGAAGGCCAACGGCATCCTGGCCTGTATCAGAAATAGTGTGGCCAGCAGGAGCAGGGAGGTGATTGTGCCCCTGTACTCGGCACTGGTGAGGCCACACCTCGAATACTGTGTTCAGTTTTGGGCCCCTCACTACAAGAAGGACATGGAGGTGCTGGAGCGTGTCCAGAGGAGGGCAACGAAGCTGGTGAAGGGCGTGGAGCACAAGCCTTATGAGGAGCGGCTGAGGGAACTGGGGTTGTTTAGCCTGGAGAAGAGGAGGCTGAGGGGAGACCTCATCACGCTCTACAACTACCTGAAAGGAGGTTGTAGTGAGGTGGGGGTTGGTCTCTTCTCCCAAGTAACTAGCGATAGGACAAGAGGAAATGGCCTCAAGTTGCACCAAGGGAGGTTTAGGCTGGACATTAGGAGAAATTTCTTTACTGAAAGAGTGGTCAGGCCTTGGAACAGGCTGCCCAGGGAAGTGGTGGAGTCACCATCCCTGGAAGTATTTAAAAGACGTGTAGATGAGGCCCTTAGGGACATGGTGTAGTGGGCATGGTGTGTTGGGTTGACGGTTGGACTTGATGATCTTAGAGGTCTTTTCCAACCTGTATGATTCTATGATTCTATGATTCTAAGAAGAGGCACTTTTTAGGCATTTGTATAGCATCTCTAAAAACAGCACTGCAGACCTGATCAAGCCACAGCAAATCCGTTCAGGGTCACCCACCTAATTTTAGCCAATTTACTGAGCTATGTAGGAGTATCATCCCCTCAGGATCCCTCTGCCACCCATGGAGACGGAGGGGCACTTCAGCGGGGTAATTCAGCCAGCCTGGGATACAAATTGGCCTTGAGGTGCCTGGGTCCCTCCACGGATCACAGGGTGTGCCCAGGCCACATACATTCCTAACACAGATACTGCTTTTACATACAGGAGTACAGCAGGTTACTTCCCTTAGTGCTGTTTAAACCTTTGACAGATGTGAATCCCTCTAAAGATAAGAACCAACATCTTGTTCGTGTCTGAATAACACCTTTACAGATCTGAGCTGTGACTGTTTTAAATCCTGCCCAAGTATTCCCAGGCAGCTGCCACTGATCTAGGACCAAGCTAGGGACAAGCCACCATGTCCCTGCTCCTCGGAGCTGTATGTGCTGAATTGGGGTGAGAGATAACTCATGGAGAAGAAGCAATTAGCAAACAACTCTGTCATAAGGCTGTCGTGGTTTAACCTGGCAGGCAGCCAAATACCACGCAGCCGCTCACTCACTCCCCCCCGCCCCCCCAGTGGGACGGGGAGAGAATCGGAAGGGTAAGAGTGAGAAAAACTCGTGGGTTGAGATAAAGACAGTTTAATAGAACAGAAAAGGGAGAATAATGATAATAAATAATGATACAATATACAAAATGAGTGATGCACAATGCAATTGCTCACCACCCGCGCTGACCGATAACCAAGTAGCGATCGGCACTTCCTGGATCACGCCTACCGTTCATATACTGAGCATGACGTCACATGGTATGGAATACCCCATTGGCCAGCTGGGCTGGCTGTCCTGATTACGTTCCCTCCCATCTTGTGTACCTAGCTCAGTCAGTAGGCATGGGAGCTGTCCTTGGACTAGGAGGGCACTTAGCAACAACTGAAAACATCAGTGTGTTATCAACATTCTCCTCGTACTAAATCCAAAACACAGCACTAGGAAGAAATTTAACCCTATCCCTGCCAAAACTAGGACAAAGGCATAGGGAATCCCAAAGCATGGATGAAGCCTTAGAAAGATGATATCAGACCCTTGACACTTCACCAGAAGATTGATCCAGTTTGGGATTTTAAAAAAGAAAAAAGAAAAAAAAAAAAGAATATCAGTAACACTGTCAAAACACACATTCAAGGTTCATTTATCTCCTACCTCTTTGTCTTTAACCCTTTTTCAGGAGAGAAGTTATCCAAGCTAATTAGTCCAAAAGTTTATGAAGGAAGCAAGTAAAAGAGACAGGATAAAGGGGCTATACCTTAAATACATAGAGATTACAAGGGAAGCTTCACTTAGCATTAGACCATAAATTTCCCCCATCCTCCCTTTGTTTTATTGCTGAGACTAGCAAGTTCCCTGGAGTTCTTGGTTACAATGGGAACAAAGTAATTAGCACATGGACTGCCTTTAATTAGCATATCTATTCAAAGAAAGATGCTCACCTATCAAGTTGTCATGATAAATAATTGTCCTTTGTGGCAGAGAAAGGAGGCGACAACAGCAGAGGAAGAGTGGGCAGTACCTGTACCAGGCACGGCAGAGTCTTTCACCCAGACCTTTCCCAGGATGAAAACTGGAACTGCAAACAGAGATGAAAACTGGGAGGTAAAGGAGGGATGTGAGAAGACAGGGGAAACTGACCCATTTGTTTGCAAAAAAAAAAAAAGGCCATAGGTTTCATCAGCAATGAGCAGACCGACAACCCACCGTAGGCAAAGGACAGGAACATCTAATTTTCTCTCTAACATTTCTCTCCCCTCCCCATGAAGACGAAGGAGGATTCACGGCTGAGATTTCCACCTTTTTTAACTCCCGTATATGCCTGAGACATGCAGCCCATGAATTACAATTCAGACAGGCTAACTCAGTGCCCTAACTAGTGGGTCATCTAAGGTCAAGAGCAAAAGGAGCTGCTCTGGGCAGTCAGGCTCTGGTTCCTTGCGAAGACAAGACAGAGAAGTGTGGAACCCATCACTCAGATCATCACAACCAAGTGCCAAATGTATCAGTTGTGGCAACTTCTCTCCACTGGCTCAATTAGGCAGCAATGACGGGCGATCTCAGTGTACCCCCTCATACCCACCACCGTCAGTCAACAAAACATAAAAGTGGGCGCTGTTTCAGAGAAAGGCTTCTCCCAGAAAATGACCAGCTTGCATGAGAGGCAAGAAAGGAGGTTTCTATCGATAACAGAGAGGATTATGGAATGCTAGAGCTCTTCTTCTAGTTTGTTTTGCACATTAATAACCCCACCCACATGTTAACGGGTTTGTGGCTTCAGAGATTCACTTTCCTTCTATTATATCACACTGCAGATAGATACAACATTTACAGGCTCTAGGAAAACTCTGCCTAACAGCAGCACTGGTCTTTTTGGAAGCTCTCACCAATAAGGGAGCCTCACAAAGACTCTTAGGAAGGGGATTTTGCAGGGGATTAGGATTAAGCCAGTTTCAGTTACTGAAAAGTGAACTTCTGCCCAGGGAATTAAGGCAGGGATAGCTCATTGTTTGGCTTTCTTTCACTCAGATCTTTCACTACCAAACTAGAGCATGCTACAGAGACAGAAGTAAGAAGCCAGACCTTCTGCAGCCATCGGGGCCACACACTGCCTGAATGAGTGTAATACGGGTGGAAAACAAAAACCCTTTGGGAGTCTCCCCATGTAACCATCTAGGCAGGAATCCAAGGGGCAGGGAATAGTTCTTGGTCACTCCCAGGGCAAGAACATTTTGAGGCTGAGAGAGAAATGAAGATCAACCTCCAACACTTGTGTGCAAAGATCTGCACAGGGTCCCTTGAACATGGGGACATCAAAGAGACCAACTGGAGCACAAGAAAGACCATCCCAGTTTCGCTTGGGACACAGCTCACTCCACACCATATCACACATATTGCTTTTATGTTAAATGAAATGCAATGACTGCAACCTTGAATATGCCAAGAATGGGCCACCGTCTAATGGATAAAGCGGTACACTGGGTTTCTGGGGCTCCAGCCAAGTCACTGAACCACTTTGTGGTGTCCTGGAAGTCATCGTCATTTCCTGTCGTACACATTACTTCCCATTCCGTCTTCTCCCTTTACGCCCCAGATTTTGTCCCTGAAAGTCTCTCAGTCACCAGGTGCTGCTACAGTCCCTATTTTGCCCCCAGTATTACAGTACCAATACCTCATCACCAACATTAACAATTTTTGAATCCACTCTCTACTGCAGTTGATTTTAGAGTCTACAGGACAAAGAACACAACTACATGAAGACCAACACTTAGATACCGAAAACTATTAGGCAGGTTTTGGAGAATACATGAGCTAGGGGAGTCACCCAGAGAAATCCAGTCTCCCACCATCCATCCACTCTTTGCAGAAAGGCTGTGCCAGGCATTGCCTTCTTAGCAAAGGCTTTATGGCCAAGGAGAAAATAAATTCCTAGCTCAATTCCCAAATCCAACAAAGAAGTCTCTTGGTTTCAATAAACTTCCCCTGCTTTTCTGTGCTGGTACAGCTACCCACTGTTTGTCTTTGACTTGCTCACTTGCAAGACTTTCTTTCAAAACCCCAAAGATGGTCTCTTCTGCTGTAGGTACAGTGAAAAGGGCCTATTTAATTGAAATTAACCTCAGAGAAATTCATTGCACTCTTGTAAAACAGCTTATCATCACAAAGTGAAAGCTTAGTCCAGAAAGGTTTCTAACCTCATAAACCACAAGGGAAGAATCAAGAGAGTTTTATAACCCAGCTCTTTGCAAAAGCGGCCACTGGAGCACATCGGGCCTCCTGAGTCACCCTGGGAGAACAAAACCACAGCAGAGCCATTCGAGGATCTAAAACTTAACAGAGCTATTCACTTCCAGAGCCTTATAAATACTAATTGCTTGACTAAAGGGACATTCAAAGATTGATCAAGTGTTAAGTTCAAGACCTGTTGTCATTGCCGACACTGGACACTATATCTCAGTCAGGACCTAGTGCTATTAGGTCATTTAGATCTCAATCCAGGCAAATGTTTTACGTATTTGACCTTCAACTCAGGCAAGATACATGAAAATATTAACCTGCTTTTAAAAACTAAGCATGCATTCATTCATGTGTCTCAATAGACTAGGGACTTGGTCTGTGCAGACCTGCAGTGGTCTATGGCATTGTATTACCATCGCTGTCATGCTAAGCAAGATGAACACTGCTGCTTCTACATCCCAAAGAGGGATGCCTGCAGGTGTATCTGCTACCTGTGTCAGTGCAAGAATGGCCATGCATGACACCACCATTTTAATTCCATGAGAGCGAAACTAATCACCACCACCACGCAAAGGTCTAACCTAACAACCTCCTCAGTACTAATTCTGCACATAATTTTCTAACAAAAAAGTTTAGGAGCTCAGCCCCAAAACCTGCTCTTTGGCAAAAAAACGCCACCCCTTTATTACAAGATTGGCGAAGTTTTCCATAGCCAAATATAACTGCACTGCAGCATCTTCTTCCGTGCAATTTTCACGCTAACATCATCTGACAGATGGCACTCACAGTCCCACACATGCCAGGATACCTCTGGGTGTCCCATCTTCCCTCTCCGCCTTCCCCAGTGAAGAGTTCAAGGCTACCCAGGGAGACTGTGGAACTGGACCAAGAAGGAGGAAAAAAGGGAAAAAGACAGTAGGATTTTATCAGACAAAGCCACAAACCATCCTAGGCACAGACCAACAGGGAATGTTCATCTCACGATTACACTTATAGCATGAGGTTGTTTCAGTCTTGTGCTAATTAGAAGTGTATTCAAAACTGGGGTATGAAATAGGATAAACACCAGACAGCTAACACGCTGATTATTCATTTCCAGGTATGAAGAAGAGGGAACCCAGCACAGCTGTCTTGCTTCTCATACCACACAGGTAAAATCTCCCTGACTGAACCTCAGCAGTCCCTCCCCATGCTGGCCTCCTCCAGCATTTATTCCCACCTCCGGGCGCTGCGTTTTGTCTAGCAGAGAGCAGGTGAGATTGGCTGTGTGGTCTCATAAAGCAGAGTAAATCTTTAGCCCAAACTTGCCTGCTTGATCCTTCTGCCTAACAAAAAGAAACAATTCAGCTTTCAGCCTTGTTTACCTGGGTACTTAAAAGCACCTCAGTTCAGACAGCAGCAGCTCAAGTCCCTCTCGCAAGCGGGGTGAAAGATGTGCTGCCCTAACTGCCGCAAACCTGGGCTCTGGTGCGGTCTAACTGGGAGCCATTCACACACAGCAGCTCAGCCGTTCTCTTGTTTCACCGTAGTCTTCCATGTAGGCTCAACGGCAGCCACAGTGTAGGGCACGTGCAAAATGTGGGGATATTTTATCTGGCAGGACTGCCTGCCTGCCTGGCTGTGGGCTGAAAGATCTAGAACACATTTAAAAAGAAAAAAGCTATTTCTGTGGGTAAGGAGAAAAAAAAAAAAGGAAAAAGGCAATATTTCCACACTTCCAAACTTGTTTTCATTCTGATTTAGTTCTGATGGGGATGTTTCCCAACTCCCAAAGCAAAACTCTAGAGCATCTACAACCTTAGGACAGCTAAATGAGCTGATATGGAAGTCCCTGGGCTGTCCTATATGGAACCGGTACTTAACCATGAATTCCCTATCTCAGGCAACTGCTGTAACCACTGCACTCTTATGGTGGAGATCAGCTACCATCTCATTCGGCAAAAGAATATACCACAGGACAGAAGAACTTCAGCTGGGGAGATTCAAAGAGAAATGGCCTCTATAGATTGGGTCTTCAGGGACTTGAATGTGGGTCTCCCAGCTCCCTGGTGAGCACAGAAAGGGTATTCTAGAAAAAGGAGGAGTGAGGGAAAAGAGTTGGTGTCTCTGATTATGAAAAATGCCTAAGGATCTTCAAAGCCAAATACCTCAAAACATTTCATGACATACCGTTGTGTTTTCTGTCCAGCCCCATCGAAGACTCAATACCCAAAATCCCCCATGTTTCCCTTGAAATACCAGCATTAACTTACGTGAGCAACTGTTTTCTATACATCAGATTAAGTCAAGATAATTAACTGAAGAACAGTGAATAAATACCTGCTTAGATTAATACTGTTCCTTTCCTCATACACAGAGGCCAGGATTGCCCAATGTGAATGACTCCGTCTATCACTAGCAAGTTGTTTCCACATTTACTGAAGACTCGACCATGGGTGACTAAGTGCCTTGTTCAAAATGGGGATGGATTTGATTTGTAAGTGGAGGAAAGATCAGAGAACTCCATTAGTATTCCCCCCGCCTGGCTGCACAGATTCCCAGCCAAAAGGGAAGGAGGATTTTCTCCGCGTTTTGTTTCACACCCCCCCCCATCACAATAACAGTTTTAACTAGACTTCAAGTAATGTTTGGATGCAAAACAGATGTCACTTCCTCCTTGCATACCCCTGAAGGAATTTGGTGCTGTTTTCATGTGTGCTGTCTCCCAGGATCCTGGGGATATCCAATTTCCCATTCAAACGCAGGCAATAGAAAAAGCTGAAAGGCAGATTTTTGTGGATTTCTCTTCTGTCCCATGCTCGAACCTGTAACATGAATGAGGCTTTTGGTAGCTTTGTCCTTCCTTTTTAATAACTACTTCATTTACCACTTACAAAAGCCAGTCTTCTTTCCTCGTTGCAACCTCCTAATAAGATTCCCCCCACATCACTGAAGCCCAATTGTGCTCAAAGGCTGGGTTATTCAGGAAACAAGAAAGTTTGGATTACACAGCTATTCCTGCTGGCATTCAAAGCCACTGCACCCCTCCCCACGCCGCTCAGGTCTTCAGCAGGGAGAGATCCTCCAGCCAGTGCCGCTTCCAGAGCGGTGGGACAGGCTGAACAGCTACGTGCTTTCCCTCCCTGCCCAGTTTACGTCTTTTACGTCTGTGGTGGGAAAGAGAAATCTCTTAGGTGAGAAGCTAAAATTCTGCCAAGCCGATGTAACCCTTCTCTGTTGGCATATCCCTGCTGTCACGTTGACTCTCGCAGCTGCCAACCACCCTGTGGAGGTGCAGAGTCCCCTTGTATCGTGGTCAGGCCTGGGGTGCTTCCATGGGGAAAAGGGATCTGCTGCATACGTGGTCTCTGATACCATCCGAGGACTTCACTGTAATTCTGGAGTTTCATCTCACCACACGCCACGTTACATAGGAAACGACATGGTAATCACACCTTTCATGTGAGTTCATTAACAGCAGCAACAAGGGGTTCAGGCTGCTCTAAACAACTTTTAAAAGACTAATAAATCCCTGTCCTCCCTAGATCTTTGAGCTGCTAAGGACATCATCCTGGCACAAGTCCTTTGCAAGCAGTTTTCACATGAAGTTAGAAAACCATAGCATTGCTGAATCCATCTGGATTCATCGTCCCCTCAGCCGCTTTGGCAACAACCCAGTATCTCCCAGTACACCCAAGAAGCAAAGGTCCCTTAACCTGCCCACCACACAGCTGTCAATGGGCACTTCAGCCCCAGCATCTGAGGACCTTGGGAGCAGGCCTGTTTCTTTGTAAAATGGCATCTTTCCCCTTCTGTTCCAGGTTCCCTCTCAAGCCACAGAGTCACTTTAGGTGTTTTGAGTAGCAGCTGAAAACCTGCACTTTTTTTTTTTAAGTGCTTCTCCCCCCGCCTTTTTTTTTTGGAGGAAAGTGGCCTCATTTTACCCCATCCAGATGCATTAGATATTAACAAAACGGAGGGATTTATTCCCCCTGTAAGTACAGGGTCTAATTCAGTCCTACCATCTGACTCGGAGCAGATGAGAGGCAAAGGAAAAGAGGAGGAGGAGAGACACAGAGAGATGAAACCACTTCCCCGAGCCACATTGCAATTCAGTAAAAGTACCAGGGAACAGAAGCCCAGCCCTGTGCCCTACAGATACTGCTCTACTCATCTAACCATTAGACCATGAAATCACCCTTTTTACATGGCTGAGAAAAGTTTGAGGGCTCTAAGCAGTAATAACACTGTGGGGATAATCCATTGGAGTATCCTAATTACAAACTTTGTCTTGGGCTTCTTCCTGCAACGGCATAGCTGTGCTGGGTCACAGTGTTTCTGACACTGTGTCACACATGGACGTTATTACTAACAAGCTCACTTCAACCCACTTACATCAGCTTTGATCTGTTCTTACCCCAAAAAAATTAATCGGGGGGGGTGGGGGGAGGAGAGCAGCATTTGGCTGCTCAGCGTTTTGACTGCTTTGAATCTGGCTGCTCAGTGCAACCCTGAGAGCTTTATTATAAACACAGCAAATGTTTTGGAATGACAGGCAGGACTTAGCAGTCGTTTCCTTGGTCTGGGACTGTTTGATTTCCATTTATCACACTCAGGCAAAGCAAGGTGTGTAGACAATAGAGGGCAGGGAGACAACTTCAAAGCAAATTCCTCTCTGCAACAGAGTATGGGGTTCCCTCAGAAAGGAGCTGTTCCACTTGTCAGGCCAATTAGCGGCAGCTCTGCCGCTTTGGTGGGAGAAGTAGGGGAGAGGGTCTGGTGGGGAAAGGAATGAAACCCCCTGCATGATTCATTGAATCACCCCTGAAATATCCCAGGAAAATCTGCATGCAGAAGCATCTCCTGTTTCCTGCAGGCATAGTCAGCCCACGTAAGGAAGCTGCCAAGAAACACTAGGTGCATAGAAAGCCCAGTTCTTCACTCTACATTGACAAGCAGGCAGGGATCTGCATGGTCATCTAGAAGTTGCCATGGGAAAACAGGGAGAAAAGCAATGCACTTCAACCGCTTTTTCCAGACCTCCAAGCCTTTGATAGTCCTCCCCAATAATAAACAATGTGGACCAGTGATTCACAAGGAGCCAAGCACTAGCACACTAAATTAGAAGGGGCAAAGCAAACCACGCTTTTGCCAACCATGAAAACAGCAGAAGTAAAAGCTGGTACTTGCAAGCATTTGCACCATGGGTCTAGGGATAGCAGCTATTAAGACCTCTGACTCTCCAGAGACACCTGCTCCGTGCTTTTGGGTGGCACCGAGTTGTTTCCTAAGCAGACTGGCTCTGTGAATAAGTGACACTATCAGGGGACACTTCCTCCCCAGGCCGCCCTTCATTCATGAGAGAAAGGCCAGAGGAACCAGTCTTCCTTCCAGAAAGGACAAGCATATCAGAGGTGATGGTACATAAGGCTATCCAGCCCTCAGCTCCTGAAGAGAACATCTTAGTGGTCGTTAATATGATATTAATGTCTGTGTGCAGACTGTTACACAAGGGCAGCCTTGGTGCTGTGCTTGAGGCCAAATTTGAGGCTGTCCATAGAACTTCACCCTCTGCAATGGCAGTACCAGAGGAGCTGGTGCTGTTCAAGGCAGCCCCAAGAGCATCCTAAATTTTAGATCGCGCTCAAGGCCATGCTTATCTCACAACTTTTCCACTTTTGCCCATCTCTCCCATTTGCCTTTGCTGTAATGCCATATGACTGATACTGCCTGGAGACCTTCCTAAAAAGGAGCTGTCACTGCCTCCTGCAAGAGCTGGTGACATCCCTAGTCACCATGATTTCAGCACATCCACCACAGAAACATATAGTCCACGTGCTATACCATGCAGTCACCCAGCTCAGCTCTATATGAGCCATATCAGTGACTCCATGATCGTCAGCCGATCCAGATGATTTCCTACCCTCTTTGGGCTTCACACATCTTGTCATATGACAAGAAGGGATGCCCTGATCACCCATTTTTCTTGTACACCCTCAAAAATAATAACTAGGTCCCCTTCTCTTGCCCTGACGCAACTGGCATGGCCTGGCCTTGGCTATATGGTTAATCCCTTGTAGCCTCCAAATCGGACCCCACGTGCACATCCCTAACTCCAGAAATTGCACACAAACTGTTTAAGAAAGTGCCGGGGCGCTCGTACAACAGACTATCAAAACACCTTGGCACTGTGGTCACGATCCATGATTTCTTCTACAAATCATAAGGAAAAAGCAGCCAGAGAGAGGATATAGCCTATACCAAAACTATCGCACAGCAGGAACCTCTCAAGCACCTTCAGTCGTTAGTGTACTTCACACAGAGCCTAAAAGTGACCGGAGCATATCATTCCCAAAAATCTATGGCAAATAATAAAATCCAGGGAGAGTTACAGCCTACAAAGAAAAACTCAGCACTTCAAAGCATCACCTGCACTCTAAAGTATTCCCACATGTCAAAAAATAACATTAAAACCCAGCGATATTGGCGCTCACAAAAGCAGGTCTCTTTGTCTGAAGGGACATCTTGATTTCTGTATTTCTCATCTTCAGAAAAAGGGCTCTGAGCATTTCCAACAGCATGAAGCTGTGTGCTAATTTGATTTCACCCCCTAGATGGACTATTATTGGGGTTGATGTTTGGTCTAAACTCATAAAAACAAATTCAGGGCTCCAGCTGGGTATATGTGAACATTTCTGCCTACACAAGCGACAGTTATTTTTCAGGCTGCAGTGCCATCTTTTATAATCTTCACTATTGATTTTAATGTTGGTTAAAAAACTCCTAAAAAACTTAAAAATTCTGTGTGACCAAAGGCCCCTACCTGTCTTAGATTATTAAAAATGAAAGAAATGAAAAAACACAACTGTGTACCTCACTATTGGTTTTTCTCTACTTTTCTTCCCAAATTTAAAAAAGACTTTTTGAGCAAAAGTTTTTGTGTTGTTTTTTCTTTGAAAATTCTCATTTTATTTGGAATTCTCAGGTTCAAAAACTGGAAAAAAAAAGGTCTCATAGGAAAAAGAACTTGTAGAACTTGGTTTCATTTTTATTTAAAATAAAAGACTGAGTGTTACTTGGTGTTATGTTATGAGGTGTTTTTCCTCCACCACAACAATAATTAACACTTTTGACTAGCCATTTGCTAAACAGCTTTGAACTATTTGGTAGCTTGTTAAGGCTGAGATGGTCATGGTCCCTCTCACGAGGCAAAATTTTTCATTAATTCGTTTGCAAAGAAATCCAGCACTGAATGGGCTGAATTTCTCCCCCTCAAACCCCAGCCCAGGATCCGCTATGCTGCATGCACGCACAGCCAGCTCTCCCTCAGCAAGGAAAGCACCTTCCAGGCAAATCCCTGCTTTCCCAAACACCACAGGAGAGCACGTCCAGGCCAACCAGGGAGGGAGGAGAAGCAGCCTGGGCAGGGGGAACAGCGGGATGCAAGGGCTCTGCTGCTGATGGATCGGGGTTTTCACCTCTTTCAGGATTTTCTTCTGAAAGCTGTCAGAGCCAAAAGAGAGCGGTCTATTCAAGTTCCAAATGCATAGGGTCTCTTTGGTATAAATTTTCTTAATCAGTAAAGACCAAATCCTAGCCTCACATCCATGTGTGCAACCCAATTACTGAGATTTCAAAGCCGAGCAGCACTATTAAGCCTGTTTAGCCAGACCTCCACCATAACACAGGTCTTAGGTGTTCACACGACAGACCTTTCACTAAAGCTCAATAACTTCAAAAAGAAGTATTCACTGAGTAACCCCCTGCATTTTAGATTGAAAAGCTCCGAGCAAGCAAAAATCTGTGGCATATCTTCATAAGCTACACTAATAGTTAATTACCCTCCTCGTTAACGCTCATGTCTCGTTTCCAGCAAGCATTACGCACAACTGGATACAGGCCCAGGCTCTCTCTAGCTGAGGTAAATGAACGTATTTTTCTCCTCTCAGTTCCTTTCACTACACTTCTGGAATACAAAATGAGATTCACTGATGGTAATTGAGCTGTTGACAAGTCTTCCCAGCCAGGGACACAGAATTAGTGTTGCTAACCTTCATAATTTAAATTACAAACTCAACAGTAATTAGTGTTTTTCTTGGAGCTCCATCTCCTGGAGACAGGTGATTATGGGAGAATCCCTACTTTCCTTACTTTAAAAGTACATTTTAAACACTGTGGAAAAACCTAGAAGCGCTTTGAGTATCCCTAACAGATGTATGGGTACAGCAAAAAACAGATTGAATTAACTCTAACTTTACTTATTTCTCGTTAAAACTAATTATTATTGTTATAGCAGATGTCATGATTTGCAACTGTGGAATGTTTGGAGGGAGAGAGACTGCTGAGTTATCTCTGAGGCAAATAAAGGCTGAGAATATCAAAAGAAACCGAAAAGTCCTTCTCCTGGGGCTGAGAGGAAAACAGATGACCACAAGAGTTTTGAGGTTTGGGCAGCCACCACCAGCAGAAATGGTGCAGGCACCAAGGGAGCTCCACGCTGGCTGTGCTGGTAACTTTGGGAGATCGAGTATCAACTCTCATCACCAGAAAAGTCCAAAGTTTTCTTCGCCAATTGAAATCTTCTCTGGCCAAGAAGACCTACAAAGATACCTATACGCAATACCAAGTGAGACACAGAAAAATCAGCACGCTCCTGATCCAAACACGTCAAGGTAGATGCATTTCCTGCAGTTGTCCTGATATAAAAAAACCAAGTGTTGGCCCAGGACATGCAAGTCCTACACAGCAACTGAGAAATGGTGACTACTATAAACTATCGCTACTACTACTTAGTGATGATCTATTAACCGAAGATGACTTCTGTCATTCTATTATTTTAATTTATTCTTTGAATTGAACTAGCAAGTTTAACTGAAGACAGCAGAGATCTAATTGATGTTTCCCTGCAAGCTAGTCCTTGTGTATTCTGAAAACCAAGACAAACATCTTTTACAACAACACAGAGCGACCTCCTTGATTTAATAAAAGGCAGCACCACACTAATCTGCAAGAGCAGGATGTTCAGCTTTCACATTCCCTACATGTTTTTCTTCTGAATCTGCACTGTCAATGTTTGTCTCCAAGTTCACTTTGCCTTAAGGGTAATGTAACAGTTCCCAGGTTCTCACACTGCACAGGGTTAAGTCAGGCTAATTCCATCGGTCTCCCACTGAGCTCAGAAAAACAAGCCCACATATCCCTCCCAAGGCACGGGGGAACCCACAACTCTCTAGTATTAGTAGCAGTTGAGACCCTCTTCTATCAAGAAAATGACATTTTCTAGTATCTGCAGTAACCATGGAAGGTATTTTCTCTGGGAATTCAGCCTCCCTTGCTCAGTCAGAGAAAGATCTTAGTTCACAAATAGCAAATTTCTGCTTTATTTTTGACTATTCAATGAAAATTTCTATTCACGCAAGGCCCAGTAAACAGATTATTGGGTGCTCTTTTACTGGAGTTAGTGCTCTGCAGAAGACCATTTGATAGATTAAGCTCTTCCTTAGATGTGGTCTCCAGGAGACAACTTAGGAGGTCTCCTCTGAGTAAAATGCTGCTGTTCGACAGTGTAAATGCTTAACCTGTTTTGTTTAGTTTTGTTTTCAGTGTGTGGTAGGCAAGAAGATAATCCCACAGCTGGCTTGCAGTGCATAATCTCACTATGTATTTATGTGATTTCCCCATTTATCTATGTGCTGTACAAAGTCCCACCTTGCCTGCTGAAACCTCATCGCTCCCTGAAACCCAGCAGCATTTCCCCAGTGACTCTTCACTCAACTGACAATCCCCTTGATAACCTTTGGTATTCAGATAGCATGGTCTAAAATACGTATCCTATAAAAGGTTTAATTGTCCTTAATTTATTAACTCTGATTTCCCTTTATCTCAAAATACAGTGCAGGGGAAAAATAACTAATGCCCACCTATGGTGCTACTTCAGCAATGGCATCAAATAAGAGTCTGCAATAAATCTCTAACTTACAAGTACATTTTAAAAGCTCCACTTAATCCTGTTAGAAGTTTAAAAAGAAGTTAATATTTAACTTTATATCTACATGTTTTAAAAGTTTATTCTCCTTTGGCTTTTTGTTCCAAAAGTGATTTTTGTGTGTGAAAGTTTAACAAGAAATGCTTTCAAAGAGGGGAATCCGATTTGATTTGGCTGAACTACTGCTCTGTTCTTCTTAAAATTATAGTCCTTTAAAAAAAAAATCCAGATACACACCAAAATTGGACATTTCCAAAGAATCATTAAATATTTTTTGAGTCTCAGTCTCCTTTACAATGGCAATGGACACTATAATGGACCTCAAAATAGACAGAGAGATAAATAAGGAATCCAGGATTACTTTTAAAATAGAGTAAAAAGAATATATCCTCCTCCTAGAACTGTCAGATGCTATCAACATCTGGCTACATCTGCCTGGGTTTGTAAATGGGAAATGATAGTGCAGAACGACAATCTCTAGCTGCACCTGATCAAGACGGCATTTTAAACCGTGACAGCTGAAAACACAGCAGAATTGATGGGAAAGGCAACCTTTAAAAAGGCATGTGCAGAAGCATTAGGCATCTGTTTGCTTTATTGACAGGGCAGGCTTTGTTTAAGAAGAATAGCAAGCATATTTAATCTTCATGTCAAAAGACACAGTGGCATTAAAGGGTAGAGAGTTACCTCAGGGACAAAACTACAGTCTTTAATCATCCCGATCTTCATTGTTTTGGACACTGGAGCTTGATTCAATAACTTCACCCTTGTGTTCTTCCTCCCCACTTCCACTGCGCTGACTTCGAAAGGTCTGGGACTCTAGCCCTCGTTTTAAAGGTGGTAATTACACAAAACTGGCAACACCAACAGGTTCTGGTTCCAGGTCAAGTAACACCAGAGAATAAGAAGGAGATATTAATTATAGAGAGTGGATAATTGCTTCCTTAGCAGCTAATCCTCCCATTTATCCACCCAAAAGGTCAGATCCAGAAACCCAACACCCTTTCAAAGTACAGTGAATAATCTGTCCTTGTGGCCCTGCGCCAGAACTCTTGGCTATGCGCTGATCTGGACTACTTAGGGGTAAAGAGTCTGCGCCAGCCATTTAAAGAAAATGTAAACACTCATCTTTCTTCCTGGCCACTTGAAATAGGCACCTTAAACCGATCAGAAACAGGCACAAATGCAATTCATCACAGACAATTTCTGTTGTTTAGCCAAGATAAGCAATAGTTTTGTGTCTCATTATGCAAAGACAAGGCAAAACACGAGGGCTGCAAGTCTGTCTTCACATAAACTGGTGTGAGGCACGACTGTCTTTAAGTAAAGATCTGCTGGGTTAGGCACTAAGATGTTCTTCTCTTTCCCCATTGGGAGGAAAGGTAGCTTTTATCAGACCTGCCAATACCGAGCACGCAACCAGCGCTGCCAACGCACATCACCTCTGAGCAGACACGCTCCCACTCATCCAGTCGAAGCCATTTGGGGTCAGACAGCCAAGTGAATAGGCTGGCAGTGGGTCAGTGGCCTCCGACTAATCAGACCAAACAAAATAGTAAACTTAACGTTATTTTCCTATAACGCATCCTATTGATCAACCACCTTGGACGTATGACGTGTGCAGAAAGTCACGGTGAGGTTTTTCACTACTCTTTGAAGGACGCCTAGCACCCGTCAAGTGAGCAGATGCTTGCCCCGCTATCTCTTGCTCTCACCTCCAAACCATCTGCTCTATTTTATTTTGGTCAGACTATTCTTACCTCTCCACACATAGGCCTTCTCACATGGCAGGCAGAGTGACAGCAAGGCAAGTGGTGGGGAAAGAGCCATGGTGCCAGGCAGCAGCTGGAAATCTGTTCTCTGCTACAGCCCCTTCCACAACTCCTGTACGCATTTTCCCCCATCCCGACTGCAGAACAAGACCACCGTTCTGAATGAATATAAAATTAAACTCATCAAACTCTGTTTTAACAACTTTGAACTAGCAGAGGAAGTTCTTGCATTACAATGCTGCAGCATTTTTGATTGCAGAAGCCCTTAAAGCCAGATTTCCTTTTTGGTAAGATTAGACTCCCACAGAGAAGTTTTGTTCCATTAGTTATTCCAAAGGAAAACCATCCAGCGACTTTAAGTGACATGGGCTCAGACCCAGATTCAAAACAAGATTTAGCTCTTGAGTCCTACTTAAAATCCTTACTTCCCACCAAAAATCAACCAAGAAGCCAGGAGTCTGAGCAGGAGCTAAGATCCTACTTCGTTAAGATCTTACTTAAGTCACGGTGTTTCAAAGACCATTCGGAGGAACTGACTCCTGGAGCTGTGTCTCCCTCTTTGTTGCCCATTGAGGGAACCGAAACAACACTGAAGGTGGAAGGAGCTAAATTCCAGTGCCTCTGGTAAGGAAGGATCGTTACAAAGCAGGCTTTTCACAAAAGCAACCACCTCAGACCAGGGCAGAGCAAGGCATTTTGCTTTATTTCCTGTAATATCTAGGCAACTCAAATAAGCCTCGATAGCTTCTTTTACAAAACTGGAGAAACAAAACAACGGCGCTCACGCAAAAGAACTGAATGCATGCATCAGGCAGATGAGGGGATGCTCTCCACGACATTTAAAAATGATGTAATATCTTTTCTTTCATGTGTCATCAACTACTCCATTTGTTTTCTTTCCTGATGGCACTTTTTGCTCCCCACACAGACAGAACTCAATTTGTTACAGGACAACAGAAACTTTTTGGTTTTGATATTTAATATCAGCACACATACAGAGTATTTTAAGGCCATATTTCCCAGTTGCTGCTCTGCTTAGTGCTCAGAAAGTGCCTCTGGAGAGCTGGGAAAAGCCGGTGCCTCCGCAGCAGCTGGCAGAGACACAGCCTGTACTTCCCTCTTTAGCTACTCGGAAAGAAAGAGCAGGAGAGAGACCTTCACAGCCTCAGATCTGGGCAGAATTTGGTCTTCCCTTCAACACACGAAACACCATGTAATCAAACTCTATCAAATCAAATCAAAGTCAGTTTTGAGCTACAATCCTGTGGCAAAGACTCCGTTATCTGAAGAGTGCCAACTTTGTGTTTGAACTACACATTTGGGATTTTTCCCCCTGGATTTGGGCTTTTGAAAATTCCTTCCTTCCCCCCTCCTTGTGAGTCAGTTTCTGCCTGCGACATTCCTCAGGAAAATGCCTTTGTTTCCTTTCCTGTTCGGAAAACGCCTGCCGAACAGCGGGCACCGTCACAGCCTAATAAGTTGGCACTTCGTTATGCTTTTCCACTCCAACAGCTCTCTGCAGCCATCAGCTGCAAAGCAACCTACAGAGGCTGCCAATTAATTTACTGGGCCATTAATCAATGTATTCTATACCGCTAACTTTCAAACAGATAAAAGCCAGGCAGGACCAGAGCAGAGATGCCAGATTGCCCATGCTTGGCTGAGCTGTACTTGGTTCAGCTCCTCCTCTGTGTAAGGGCAGAAAGGGAGGGGAGAGGTTGGAAAGCGGCTGGGAAGGCTCCGGCAGACGTATGGTGGTACATTAAAATCAGATGGCTGAAACCGTTTTCATGCCTCCTCTCCTTTGACGGAAACATCCCATTCACACAGAAATTGGCTCCTGAACCGCCAGTTCTTACTTTGGTTACTTGAAGAGGTGCCCAGCCTTTGGCTAGGGCAAATCACACGGGCCCCTCATCTAGCTTTATTTACAACATGAGCACAAGCCAGATGCGGGACAGGACATCGAAGCCATATCTGATTCCCAGTATCCATGTTTCTGTCATGTATATGACAGAACTGGCGGATGAAGTTGCTAAGCCACTATCCATCATATTTGAGCAGTTGTGGCAGTCCAGTGAAATTCCCACTGACTGGAAAAGGGGAAACATAAGCCCCATTTTTAAAAAGGGAAAAAACGAAGACCCAGGGAACTATAGGCCAGTCAGCCTCACCTCTGTGCCTGGGAAGATCATGGAACAGATCCTCCTGGAAGCCCTGCTAAGGCTGTGCTAAGACAGGGAGGTGATTCAAGACAACCAGCATGGCTTCACCAAGGGCAAGTCCTGCCTGACCAACCTAATGGCCTTCTATGATGGAGTGACTGCACCAGTGGACATGGGAAGGGCTACAGATGTCGTCTATCTGGACCTCTGTAAGGCCTTTGACACGGTCCCCCACAACATCCTTCTCTCTAAACTGGAGAGGTCTGGATTTCATGGGTGGACTGTTTGGTGGATGAGGAATTGGTTGGATTGTTGCATCCAGAGGGTAGTGGTCAACGGCTCAATGTCCAGATGGAGATCAGTGACAAGTGATATCCCTCAGGGGTCTGTACTGGGACTGGTACTGTTTAATATCTTCATCAATGACAGACAGTGGGATCGAGTGCACCCTCAGGCATTCTGCAAACGACACCAAGCTGAGTGGTGCGGTCGACACACCTGAGGGACGGGATGTCATACAGAGGGACTTGGACAAGCTCAAGAAGTGGGCCCGTGTGAATCTCATGAGGTTCCACAAGGCCAAGTGCAAGGCCCTGCACATGGGTCGGGGCAAGCCCCGGTACCAATACAGGCTGGGGGGTGAAGGGATTGAGAGCAGCCCTGCCAAGAAGGACTTGTGGGTACTGGTGGATGAAAAGCTGGACATGAGCCAATGATGTGCATTCGCAGCCCAGAAGGACAACCATATCCTGGGCTGCATCAGAAGAAGCGTGGCCAGCAGGTCGAGGGAGGTGGTTCTGCCCCTCTACTTTGCTCTGGTGAGACCCCATCTGCAGTCCTGCGTCCAGCTCTGGAGCCCTCAGCACAAGAAAGACATGGACCTGTTGGAGCGGGTCCAGAGGAGGGCCACAAAAATGATCAGGGGGATGAAACACCTCTCCCATGAAGAAAGGCTGAGAGATTTGGGGTTGTTCAGCCTGGAGAAGAGAAGGCTTCAGGGAGACCTTACTGAGGCCTTTCAGTACTTAAAGGGGGCTTATAAGAAAGATGGGGACAGACTTTTTAGCAGGGCCTGTAGTGACAGGACAAGGGGGACTGGTTTTAAACTGAAAGAGAGTAGATTTAGACTAGATATAAGGAAGAAGTTTTTTTACAATGAGGGTGGTGAAACCCTGGCACAGGTTGCCCAGAGAGGTGGTAGATGCCCCGCCCCTGGAAACACTCAAGGTCAGGTTGGACGGGGCTCTGAGCCGTTGAGTTGAAGATGTTCCTGCCCATGGCAGGGGGGTTGGACTAGATGACCTTTAAAGGTCATGACCCTTCCAATTCAAATTATTCTATGATTCTATATACTTGTGACAGAGGCATTTGTGTTCATATCATATGATGCTTGGACAAGCATCTATCACATTACGGGGACCCACAGAGTCCTTCTGAAAGACTGCAACAGGGAGCAGGTCACCATAACAATTCAGATGGCCAGAAGCTATTCCCTGCCCACATGTTGGGGGGACTCAGGAAAAAGGACGTCTGGGAGCAAAGAAGGTGAATTTTTCTGGCAGAGACCTCCAGCGCTGGGAATTCAGACACCTCTGCTCTAAATGAATGTCCTCCTGACTACAGGTCCCCAGACACACAATAAGTTTGCATCTCACTTCTAGCTCAACCATCAGGGCTGGCAAAACATTATGTCGAGCCGTTGGGGTATCTGCGGCACAGAGGTGGCAATGAAGTGTGGAAACCCTCCTCTCCCCAGGTGCCAGCAGCACCCTGCACCGCGCTCAGGCTGCAGAGATACGTACAGCGGTGCCCTGCTTCAGGCATAATTTCGAGCCCATGCTGGTAACAACCACCACCCTCCCACACATCCCATCCCTTCCGTGTGGAAACCAGAGCACTCAACAGCATCGTCCCTGGACCACCAATATAACACTTACGGAGGTTGACTCCAGTTAATGTTTATGTGGATTTTTAATCTGCCCACTTGCTTCCAGGCTTTTATTACCAGCCCAATCCGAATTTCCACTGTTCATTGACACAAACGTTACCAGAGAGAGGAGCATTGAATGTCTCCAAGCCCATTTACCCTCCACCTCACAAGGTACAGGGGTGGGTCCTGTATAAACAGGTTTTTTTGTTTGAGGGCGCCTGACAAAGCGGAGCCTGACCTTTCCCCTTCGGGGGAACAGCAGGCTTCAATCAAACCTTGCTGAGGGCTGGGGCTATTTTCCCCTCTCGCGGGTCAGACTGATGCTTGAACTCTCCTTGCCTCAGCTCCCCCACCCACCCCATCAATCTCCCCGCTGCCCTGCCCGACGGCTGGGGCCACTGTGATTTATAACGGCCTCTCCCCGCAGCTGCGTCTCCTCTGGGACTTTCCCTGCCACTGCTGAGTGCCTCCGCTCGCTGGACCGCCTGGCAGTTGGGTCCCCTTCCAGCAGCAGAACCTAGACCCTTTGCAGGAGGAGGAGGACACTTGCCAGATTAATGTTTTCACATTAAATTCTACTTCCAGCATATGGTGCTGCACTCTTAGGAAGAGATTAGGTTGGAAGTGGCCGAGTCGTATGTATCGTTTTGAAGGTGCTGCAGTGTTTAAGGCATTTAGGGGTAAAAAAAGTGTTGGTTTTGACCAATGTAAATAGGACTCAAGATGGGGGCTAAGAAACTAGAGCCCATATGACTCTATGGGGATGGTAAAGGATCCTAGGAGAATGGTCCAGCTACGTTTAACCTGAGCTACTCTCAGGTAGTATACAGATCATTATCACTGCAGCATCGCTGCTCTCAGACCTACGTTATTGTTCACTCGCTGAAGATCCAGCCCATTGAGCTTTCATAATACTAAACACACTAAACTACTATGAAAAAGTTCCTCCTTTCCCTTCTGCCAGGAGATACGGAGCACTGACTGGCTGCGTCCCAGTTACAAGCACATTTTTTCAGTAAGACTTCTTATCGTAAATACGCTTTTCATTATTTCACAGCCAGATGAAGTCTGGCTACTATTCTGGACACTGCTTTAAAGACTAAGAGCTTTCATCAGACTGTTCCAAGCTTGGGCACTCATCAGTAGAGCTGCCGCAATGGCCCGGAGCCCAGGACAAGCCTTTGCCTGCAGTGGATGCTCACTAAAAGAAAATAGCATCAGGGTGCTGCCAGGTAAGGTGGCCAGAGTGTGCAATTGGATTTCCTCAGCTTTTGTTTTAGGCAATACAGCCAAGCTTGGCAAACCCTGCTCCTTGTTTGTTTTGTGGAAAAATATTGGTGTGGGTAGGTGAGAGAGGTAAGGAGTGAGTGCTTGTGTCGAGCACGGAGCAAAGCGGAAAGGAGGAGGACCATATCCAACTTCTTCCCACTTACCTTTGGGGTATCTCTTGGGCCACAACCCTGCAGACAGACTCAGGATGGGAAGTGCCTCGGTGTGTGCTGATGCATCAGTGTGTGCTGGTGCCAAGCACACTAAAAACGAATGGAAATGAAAGGAGCCGAGCGGGTCCCTGTGAAAGCAGACCCTGGTGACACCATCTCCACTAGGCCAAGCCAAAACAGAAGTGTTCCCACCTCAGAGGTCACTCTTGAAAACTTGGAATTTTTTTTTTTCCTATTTTTTAGCCCCAAAACTGCTATCACTTGCCTACTTTAGTGGGTACTGATCCCAGCAAATGACGAGTTGAGCCCAAACAAAGCGATATGCTGAAAGAGCTTACAACCTCACCCCAAAAACCAAGTATCAGAATTTTTGAATGTTAAGTCTTACATATTTGTGGATAAGGGGACACCATAAACACAACCATCCCTAAAGAACAAAGATATTTAAATTACCAGCCCCTTCCAAAAGAATGAGATGTCAGGATTATTTCTTCTTGCTGAGCCACTGATCATACAGGCACAGCAATATACTGCCAGTGCCTCATTAACTTTTGCTGGCGGCCTGTCTCTTACTGCCCAAAACTGGCCAAAAAAGCCAAGAATAGACAGCAGGCCTGGATGGATCCCACAGGCCTCAACTGAGACATCACATAAGCAGGTTTTTAGCTCAGAGAAATCACATGCCGCCTCTTGCTGCAGCTTTTGTTCTTCAAAGCTACTATTGGTTCTTCTTCTTTCCAAATTAGTGGAACCACTATGCCAAGCCATCTGGCACATCAAAATTTATCTTCAGATTTCATTATCCAACCCACTGACCCCAGTGTTTCCTCCCATTGACTAATGAGATTACCCCATCACCTCCTAATTGCAGCATTTATACCTAGTCTGTTTTACAAGACCCAAGAAAACAAATCCCCAGGTTGTTTCAGAATGAATGAATGTCATTCTGCTCTTAGAACAAGCACAGCATTTGTAAGACTAGGAGATGGTACCTCCATCAAAACAATTAATGAATGTCCTTAGGCTGGAAAGTGAAAAATAGAAAATACAAACACAGACGCTCTAATCTCAAAGCCAGTCTCCACTGAAGCCAGTCTCCTTGCTGCTTGGGCTTGTTCAGCTCTATCCGAGCAGTGCAAGGAGCATTACCTAGGATTCCTCATAGTAAGGGAGCAACTGCAAGGCTAGCAATCCACCACACAGACATTACCTGCAAGCACACAGAGGGTGATATTCCAGTTCCTTACCTCACCACCCTAATAGGAAGTTTCCTGCAAAAAGTGTCTTAAAAAGACAGAAGGAAGAAGTTACAGAATCACCTTATATCCATTGCGTATCAGCAAAGTGTCAAGAACTAAAAAAGGCATAGGAGACGGGCTGGAAGTCAGGGTATCAGCTTTACTGTTCTCCACTTTTGTGATTTTGAGCAGGATCCGTCTAGTCTAAGCTAGCTGTCTGGACCTTCTTTGGGTCAATGGAGAGGAACCAGCAATCATGGGATGCCACTGATCTCTGGATGTAGAGGTAATGAAAGTCAGATGATACATCCCCTAGAAGTCCAAAGGAACAGCTTAGGTGAGATGAAGGTGTCTTTGGTACAATTAACGAAAATGGAATCCCATTGCTGATGACACAATCTGTGCCTCAGTTTCTCCATCTGCAAAATAATGCTATTGGTATTTATTCTCTATGGTAAAATGCCTGTACAGCCATGAATGATCAGTGCTATGTAACTGTGAATTACTCTTGATAGATTTATTGCGTGTGTTTGAACATATTACTTGGAGACCTGCTGGAAATTCAGAACTGGAGGGAGAAGAGGGAGGGAACATTACAGCTTTCAAGTAAGGCTAGAAAATTTAGAGTTGTCGCAAAAAAAAAGCACCTAGCCTGTCTTGCCTTGGAGGCAAACCAAGCTTCTAAGCTGTAGCCATACCTTACTACTACAGGTTTTAAAGTTTCCAGAGCAGTCCTAAAATCCTCATTAGAAACACCAACAATGATTTATCACTGAAGCATTAGCGTGAAGAAGCCATCAGAGTGAGAATAAAACAGCCTTCACCAGAGCACTCAAAACACACCAAGCTTTGCTCAGGCATCAGGAGGGCTGGATGCTTCCATCACACAGCCAGGCAAGACTCAGATGGAGCACAGCCTGGAAGAGTAAATTTCCATCTCTGTCCACCAATTTCCTGCATGCTCAATCTCTGTCTAAATACACCATCAGATGGACATTTCCTTACCTCTCCCCACCACGTTTGTGTGATAAATGTGCCTTCCACATACCTAATATCTAAGAAAACTTCTTACCTTCAATGCATATCCCGCAGGGGCTGAGCTGAGCTCTGTTATCACATGAGCCAGGCACCATTTACATGACAGCTTCTCTGCAATGCAAATCAGGCTCATTGTCACCAATGGAAAAAGCCCTAAATGAAAAGTTATTGCCCTTTGATAGCCACTCCTTCGAGACCAGAAACGGGTATTGACCTCACCCTCGCCCCACCACCACCAGGCCAAGTGTTCAGGGAAAAGCCTGGTCTCCCTCCACATCCATCAGCGCTGCCATTAAGCCAATGACATAGGGCTGAGATGGAGGCAGCTCTGATCTCCTCCAGAAAACTATGCTAGGAAATGAGCTAGAAAGGCCCTGAAACAAGGGATCAAGCATCTAGCCAGCCTCCCCCGCCACCCAGCACTTTTTAGCTTGGGCCGCTTTGGCCAGCAGACCCAGAACTGCATCTCTGTACCAATTTCCCAACATTGACAAAGCTGAGATGGGCTTTAAAAGGCAATTCTGCATCCAACAGGCATGGATACTGGGGTAACATCCCACTCAGGGTACTAACAGCATCCTGCAGCCCTCACTAACCCCACAGCAGAAGAGTAGCTTTCAACCAGCAGAAGACTTTTGCACAAAGGGACAGGTCTGTGTTTAAAGACAATTCTGAAATATCTTATAATCAAGGTGGGTCAGGCTGATTTGGCCCTTTGTAAAGGATGTAAAACTTGGACCAAGTGAATTTTGATACTGCACTGGGGAGCAGAGAGGGCTTGGCTAGACCGCAGCCCCAGTGGTGAAGAAGGCACAAGTGTTTCATTCTCTATCACCTCTGCAAGAGAGGCATGGGGACACTGGAGGAGGTGGTATCAGAGCCCTCCATTGTCAGGTCGAGCTGGCAAAGAAAATGCTCCCACCTTTACTTTTACAGCTGCACCTTCACCTTTCTCCAGGTCTGCTGCCTGGCTTAGGCAGGCAGCCACCATTGGTCTTACAGGCTAGCAACTTGCTGAAGCGGTGCCTCACCCAAAACATTTGCTGGCAAACTTCACAGATGTGGGTAAACCCTCTGTATGCTCCTTTTGAACTTACTTTGGACTGCTGAAGTGCAAATAAAGGCATCCTTTCCAGGAGTAACTTCATCTAACACAGACAGGATCAAGTAAAAAACACTCATTTGAAAGCAGCTGATAGACGGGATTATTTATCTAACCATCTACTCAGAGATATCTATCTACTTCGGGACACCTTTCTGTATCAAAACATCTTCAGAGAGGCAGCACTATTAATGGGGCAGTACACATACCCTTCAACTTCCCAGCTCTAAAACTATTTAGAAGTCACCACAATCCAGGTAACTACAGGATCTGGGCTCCAAAAAAAACTAGCAAGGAATCAAGCTACAGTAAAAGACACACGGAGAGACTCAGGAAACACGTAATCAAAAGGGACAGGCAGGGAAACAGAGGCTGAATCCCATGGATCCCAGGCTCTCATGGTGAGCTTCGGGGCTGTGTAGGCAGGGACACACGGGAGGTCTGTGACAGTCTCTTTAATCACAGGCTCTTCTCACACTTGAACCAGGCTTGGGGTGACAGCCCCAGACTTCAGGAGACCCAAGGGTTGTGCCTCCAATTGGCTTGACGATATTTTATTTCACTAAATGTGATTTCTTTCCCACGTGCCTCGTTCTCCCCCATGCGTATAAAGGATGGAAGCCTCTGAAAAAGCATTGAGAGAAATTCAGGGTGGGCATTAGTTATTATTTTTGACAGCACTAAAACAACATATGAAAAGGGTTTCTTTGTTGCTTTCTATTTTTCCCCTCCCCTGAGAAACAGAAGACAAAGTCCCATCCAGTGCCTGCCTGATAGAGTGACAGAGGCTGGCTCTGTCACAGCACTGCACAAGTTGTGCTTTTGGGGGAGTATTGGTTTTATTTCAGGAGAAAAAAGGAAATGAGCAATCCCAGAAGGAAAGGGTCTGAATGCTTGCTCAGAGGCTGCACCATGAAGAAAAGAGATTGCCATTGTCAAAGGGTGTTTGATTGTTCTGAGAAACCTTAAAATATCCAGAAATGTAACAAGAACAGAAAACAGATCTGTTTCTTCGGCTGCCTATTTGCAGCCTGGCTGGTGAGAGACTATGGCTTAGCAGTGTTAATTACCCTGGTTAACCCTTGTTCTTGCTAATGACATCTATTTAAAGAGCCACTTCATATCCATCAGGAGTGGGCATAAAGAGAAGCCAACTATCCCTCATGTGAATAGCCCTACTGCTTTAAATTGAATCACTACACTAGTCAGGACTCCTCACCACTTAACCATTCGCCTCCAGGATAATCAATAGCAACAAATTACTACAATAACTGGCCAGGTTCATTCTTTCATTGGTGCCACTTTCAAACACTGTCCACAGTCTGCCCTCCCTGCCAGACTGCTTCAAGCACAAACTTCCAGCCAGGAGTCAAGCTCCAGGCATTACCTCCAAGATCAGTCAGAGAAGTAGGACATAGGAGAGATGCAAGGGCACAAGGATTTCCTTAAGGATCAGAAAATGGCTCTTAACCCAGGAACCTGTGGGATTTGTCCCTCTTAGCATCCTTAGTGTGGCTCCATCTCATGGGAGCAGCTGGAATCAGCCAAGGCTGTACCGCTAATCTCCCAGAGCTGAGGGACCTCAGAAAGCGGAAAAATTGCAGATAATACAAATAAGTAGATAAATAGAAAGATAAATGGATAGGGGGGATCCCAAAAGCAGAACGTGAGGATGCAAAAGGAAGCAAGCAAACAACAGAAGGATGTACAACACCAGCTAGGGCCAACGCAGGCATGCACATGAGCATCTCCAGAAGCAGCATCCTCACAGTTCAGCACTGCTCCTCAGCCACAACATCTCCCCAAGAGCCTGCTGCAGGCACAGTCATGCTGCTCTCTTGCTGGCACCGGCGCGCACCGAGCCAGCTGAAGGCTCTTGGTCCCAACTGCCTGATAAAGCAGCTTGGACAGTCTACATGCAACTCATGAAGACCTGATAATCATCACCAAGAAGGACAGACAGAACCAACACAGGTGAAAAGGTTTGTCTTTCTTTTCCCCAACAGAAAGAGCTTCCTGTGTCCAGACATTGGAGAGGTTGGTGTAAATAGGTCCAGATTTTCTGATCTGTAGAAGAGAGTAATGCTGAGAGGCAGAAAAGGATCGTCTTCTGTCTCACAGGTCAAACCAGTGAAGAGTGGCCTTTAATCTCCAATACCCTGCAAAAGACTTCTTAATCAGTCTTGCACTCCAATGACTTAAATCAAGGGAAACATTTAAAAAATCACTTTATCATTCATATTGTGATATCACGCTGGCCAATCAACTTCCTTTTCACCCCCCAGCAGGCTTTTCTTGAGCAGAAATAATCACCACCAGCTCCACCACACAGATATATAAGCGATGGGAAAACGCAGAGGAGGCTGGAGTGAACAAAAGGCATTTCAGGCCTGCTGGGGTCAGAACGCGTATCTGTACGGTAGGTTGGACTCTTCACTAAGCCAGCTCTGTTTCTAATGAGATTGGTTCCCATTACAGCAAAAGGAGGTCCATGGTTTAATTTCCCAAGAGGACCATTGTCATGCAGCTTAGGGAAGCAAAATAATCTTATCAGTTTGAACTTGAACCCTGCCCTCCAATTATATGGACAATGTTTAAGAAAAAAAAAGATAAAGTGATTTTCATGTATCCAGCAAGAAAAATGGATTGTCTAACACCAAGCATTCAGCTTCCTGCAGCTGCTGATAGAGCTTTACACTCCAGCCACCGGCTATACGCTAATTACTATCTGTGCACGCTAACTCTGAACCAAATCCGAGCCAAATGGCACCAAATGCATTTACCGTGCAACTTATTGGTATAGCAGAGTCTCTACTCTTGCAGCATAGCCTAAGTGAAAGCCTGGGGCTGTCAGCTAAAGACAAGCAAACCCAAAGGGCAGGAAGAATCAGAAAATTTTTTCAGCCTTTCTTGCTGAACCTCTGTCTCTGCCTCCCCATCCAATCCATCAGCTCCCCTTGGCTGCTACAGAGACTATCCCCTTCTGGGAGTTCTGCGTCCCACACAACGCAGCTAAAACAAAGAACATTTTGGCAAATAACAGCCAGGCTTCATCTATTCTTTTTTCTATACAATTCCTTCCATCAAAGTTGTTTAGCTGAACAAAAACCAGTGCTATCCTTTATTGTGAGGCTAACAATAAACTAACATGTGAGCACAGCGTGGGTCACAGATGTGTGCGCTTCATCGTCAACTGTGGAGCCACTTCCCTGCTCAAGTCACTTTTATAAAGCTTTAACCTCTTTGAGCTGGAATTCAGCTTGAGCACATAAACCAGGAAGCAAACAGTGTTAACACAACAGAAGCAGCCCCTGTACAAAAGACACATGAAGAGATGGACGTGCTTTGGAAACAGTCAGATCAACAACCTCAGTTTCCAAGGAGTTACCCACACAATAAAAATTTAGAGAGAAACTAAACTGGACAAATCCCAGGGGCTCTATTTTTAGTCATATCACCTGCACCAGAGGATTGTTATTCATGCCTTTGAATAGACATGTTTACATTTTTTTCTCCTGTGAAGAGACAGAAACAAGCAAACAAGAATTTGGAGGGGAATGTCTTCAAAACTCATTTTTAAGGACCTCTTGGAATACGTTCCAAGGCCTGACCCCAAATTTGTAACCCAATTTTAAGTACTCTTATCTCATCCCAAATAAAGTAAACCTCAAAGCATGACTGCTCTAAGAAAAAAAAATTATACAAAACCAGACCCTTCTTACAACTGCACTTTATGGGCTCAGATCGTATCTGCCAACTGAAAGCTTGTTATCATATCCACCTCTAGCTCGTATTACATATAAAATACAGGTGTAATGTTGCCCTTTCCTTAGTGTACTGGGTCTGGCTGTGACGGAGTTAATTTTCTTCATAGCAGCTCGTGTAGTGCTGTGCTTTGGATCTGTGACCAAAACAGTACTCAACATTAATTAATGTTTTAGCTATTGCTGAACAGTTTGCACAGCATCAACGCTTTCTCTGTTTCTCACTCTGCCCCCCAGAGAATCGACTGGCCTCAAGGAAATGGCCTCAAGTTGCGCCAAGGGAGGTTTAGACTGGACATTAGGAGAAATTTCTTTACTGAAAGAGTGGTCAGGCCTTGGAACAGGCTGCCCAGGGAAGTGGTGGAGTCACCATCCCTGGAGGTATTTAAAAGACGTGTAGATGAGGCGCTTCGGGACATGGTGTAGTGGGCATGGTGGTGTTGGGTTGATGGTTGGACTCGATCATCTTAGAGGTCTTCTCCAACCTTAATGATTCTATGACTGGAGGGTGCACAAGAGGTTGGGAGGGGACACAACCAGACAAATGACCCCGACTAACCCAAGAGATATTCCATGCCAAATAACGTCATGTTCAGCAATAAAACAGAGTGGAGTGAGGTTTAGGTAAGTCAGCCATCTTTTGCCTGGGAACTGGCTGGGCATCAGTCTACCTGTGGGAGGCGGTGAGTGATTGCCTTTGCATCACTTACTTCGTTTTCTTTCTTTTTTCTTCCACTTCTCCTTCAATAGTTATGAAACTATTTTTACCTCGACCCAAGAGTTTTCTTGCTTTTACTCTCCCTTTCTTCTTTCCCCGTCCCACTGAGGGTGGGAAGATGAAGCGAGCAAGCGGCTGTGTGGTGTTTAGCTGCCTACCGGGATTAACCTGCAAGACTTAGTTACGTGCACTTGACTTTGCAACTGTAATGCTCATTTCAACCTGTGCAGTCCATTTGCATATATGCATTACAGTATTGGAGAAGGAATCCACACAGCTGCTTGCTCGCCTCCTCTTCCCACCCTCAGCGTGGCCCCACATATTTCTCCCTGGCTATCACAGCTTGAGAGGATGGGTAAGGGGCTGCTCTTGGAGAAAAAGGTAGATACTTAACAACCTCTGAAATATTGGGCAGTTAGAGCTCCTGACGCTAATCTCTCTGCCTTGCATCCTCATCTGTGCAAGGCAGGTAACACTCCAGACTCTCCAGAAGGGTAAGCACATCCCTGTTTGTAGAAGACTCACAATAAGCAGAATAGGCTTTAAATAACACATGGTAAAAAAGGCCCTAGGGCCGTAATGAACCAGAAGGATAAAGAAAAACATCGTGAGGCAGCTGTCCTGTGCACTGGACAATACAGGAGTCCCAAGGAGGTGGAAAAAAAGTAGTATGTGCTCATTAAATAGTAACTCATAATGTAAAAACCCAAAGGACTGGATTCAAGTAGTTAAAACTACCTTAATTTTAACATTTCTGGACTTCCAAGTGTTTGATTTGCAACCTTAATGCTGTTCTTTGAATGTTCCACACAAAAGCTAAACTTTTTCAAAAACAAAGTGCAGAATTTTGTCCTGGAGCATGTTATGGGCATCGCCAGGGTCACAGCAGCACTGCACTCACACAGACCACAGAGATAAGAGATTTCCCAAAGACTGGGGCCCAAAATTGAACATAATCCAGCTACAGCAGCTCAGGTTACCACCTATCAGTTTAATCACACTAAGTGTCTGTACTCTTGGCCCAACACAGCTTCAAGGGAAAACATGTGAGCCAAAAACCTTTGCAAAATACAGCAAACATAGGAAATTAATGCCAAGAAGAGCACCTGCCACAGAGCAACCTTAATATCAATGCAGAGGAGCAAACAATAAAAGATCACAGCTGAGCCCACAGGTCCTAGGGCACAGGATGCAGGTCACCCCAGCCCACAGAGCGATACAAAAATCACAGAGGAAAAATCAGCAGAAAATCCCTCCACTGCTGTGTTTGTTTTTATATTTACTTGTTGGAGTAAAAGCCCATTTTCAACCCTTGAGGCTAATACAACACATGTCGATACTATCATAGCAGCAAAACCACAGGCATCTGATAGCAGATGAAAATAAAACAACACAATCACATAGGGGGTCTCAGAGTAGGTGGTCTGAATGGTCCCTTTTCGACAAGAAGCACCAGCAGGTACCTAATCTATTGAGGGTTTAGTATAACTTACCTGAAGACAGCCCTCTATCACACCCTGACGATTCTGGTGCTTTTATGGGCTGCTGGAGGAGTGACAAGCGTCTCTGCTGGCAACTAGTGTGTTGACACTGGGTCAAAAGATGTCACACAAAAGTATCTAGTGAAGTTCTTTAATTGTCAGTGGCTGATAAAATTCCTTGTACCCCTCTAGGCCTTCTTCTGTTAATGTAACATTAAAAAAAGGGAATATTTCTAAAAAAGAGAATATTTTCTTCCATACCAGTGAGGCACAGCACTGGCACGGTTGTTAATGATGTGAGATACTTTACCAGCAGGTGGATGTGAACTCCCCCGTCCACCACAACTAACGTGCTTGGACAACATCTACTGCAAATTCTTCTTCAATACGCTACATCCATCTGTTAATTCAAGCACACTTCTGAAACCTGACCACTCGGAGAGTTTGCCTAAACTGCAGGTCCCACACATGCTGCTCCATCTTCATGCAAGGATCCAGATGGATCCAAGAGTGATTATCGTACAGCAAACCTTATTATCCAAAGGAGCTCCATCAATACTGATACCATAGGATCTACCAACTCTATTCAAGAGCTCACGGCATATTTGAAGAGACCCAGCCAAGATTTATTTTGTGCAACTCAGAACTGCCAGACCATCATTGTCTCTCTGACATGGAAAGACATGCACTAGGTTCCAGACAGCCAAGCACTGGGCATCCCCAAAAGAGCAGACATACATACTTTAATTACTACAAATGAGCTTGTATCCTCAGCTAGTGAGCTGAGCCAGGCATACTTGGATCAGCCCAAACCCAGACTGAGAGACACACAACTTGCCATCTTTCTTCAAGCAAAAGGAGCAGCTAGGTTAATAATAATTAATAATAATAATAGTAGGTAACCCAAGTAGTTTTCTTTAAAATTTTCACAGTTATTATTTCTATATCAGATTTAATCAGCAAGATGAGTTGGGATTAACTTCTGTGCATCCTGGCAAGTCAGCAAAGTCGCCTCACAGCTGAGCAGAATTTGGCCCTTGCCTGTTTCTTGGAAAAAGCACAAAAATCCCAGACAACAGCAGTACCGGATCAGTGAGGCACAGCAGCGGCAAGGACACAAGGAACCTTGTAGCACCAGACCAACCTGACCAAAAGTCCTCTGAACTACTTTGAGCAGCGCATTGGGTCTGTTCCTGCAGGCAGCCACATACCTTCCAAGGGAAACAGATTGAATCTGTGAAGGTCTTGGGTCTTGGATAAAAAGGAATGACAAGAGCACAAAAAAACCCAGGGGTAGTTGCTTCAAATGGTCCCCCACAGGGACTGGGATTGCTATCTTGGAACAGAAAGCAGAAAGTTCAATCTATACATGCACAAACACGCCAAGCACAAGCAGCCAATCTCAAATAAGACATGTAAACAGTCCTGGTGTTGGCCACCTAAATCACTGCACACCCACCTAAACGCAGCACAGTCCCATTTTCAGTTCTGAACACCAAGCACTTTGGGAGATCAGGCCATGTTTAAATTAACATCAACAAAAGGATCAGCAAAAGTGCCAAGTGTAAATACATAGTTTTTCTCCCCCTGCAGAGACTAAGCTCATTCTGCTCCCTCCCAATTATGATTTTAGCACCTAAGTATCTCGGTTGACAAAGGATACATTAAAATTCCTACTATTTTTTTTTAATTGACCAAACTATTTGTGTTACATAAAACCTGCTCTTACAGAGTCTTAAATCAGGGAATAAGTTTTACCTGAGGACATAAACAGTTGCTTTCTTTAATTCTGCAGCATTTGTATCCCTAACAACACACAGACGTCGGAAGAATGCCGCATTTTCCTCAAATAGCCTGTGCATCTAGTGGGTACTGATAACCTGGGATACTTTGAAGTGATTAAAATTACCACAGTGGATTTTTTTTTTTTTTTGTTAACAATACTAATTAAATAAATTACAAGCGTTCCTGATACTGACAAAACTTTGCATCAGTGGATCAGTTTCTGGGCCACAGCAATTAGTAGATACTATACAAACATTGCCAATCATCACACAGACATTGGGATCCCTGGGGTCTCTCGGCTCTTGCTGACGGCTCTGATGGCTAAAACAGTAGATTTCCACATGACGTGAGCCAGACGCATACATACGGCTCTTGAGCTTGAAGTCGTTGCCTACATGAGGTTTCACATGGACCCCTCACGAGACATCCTGGCACCCACAGCAACCCCATCCACCGCTCCCCAACGGTGCCTCCTTTCCCCGGCACCACAAATAGAGACCCGCAGCTGGTTTTTCGCAGCAGTAACAGCAGCACCTCCGGTCATAGCCCAGGACCCCAAACACACGGAATTGGAAACACGTGTTTCTCTTCCTGAAGCTCAGTTTGGTTCCCTCAGCTCTCAGTAAAAGTAAACTCTGAACATTTTAAGAGTCAGCAAACGCTAAGTCCTCCCTCACAGCATTATCATCACAACTGTTGGGAAATCCACAGTGTTTTCTGGAGCCTCAGGACAGGAGTGCACAGACACTTGCATCTTTGCTTAACACACTATATTGATGCCCACAAAGCTGCATCCCTGCTGACAAACTGGAACAACTCTCTAAGGCACCAAAATAGCCCCAGCTTCTGTGCTGCTGCTTCTCCTCCTCTCCCAACAGCAGCAGCAGAACTGGCACTTGATATACCCCCATTGATTTCCTCCTCAACACCTGTCAGCTCTCTGAGGTCTTTACACTGCTGCCCACCGACAGAGATACGTGACACAAAACCGAATGCATCTCCCCCTTGCGAGAACCGCTCAGCCATAGCTGCCAGACCCAGCCATCCTCCTTCAGTTCCCCCAACCCATCCCCTACAGCTCACCATGCAGCCACATCTCCAGAACATTACCAGAAGAGGCCAACAGCGGTTTTTAACTGGCTTTGATGAGGTTTTGGATTTTGTCACCTCTGCAAAGGAGAATTTCTTGACTCCAGCACAGACCTCCCTCTGAAAGCCAAAGCGCAGCCCACACAGCTGTGATGGATGGGTTGGCACATATGACCTCCAGCTGAGGAGGAAAACATTGCCTGGGGCAAGGACCTCCTCAAGCAGCAGCCTGAGGTCCACCTCATCACTCACAGCCTTCACCAAGAGAGGGTATGGAGGTGGCCTGGGTTTGGCCCAGTCCTTAAACGACATCTAAACCATGTCTGTTTGCCCCTGGGGTCAAAAGCACAAACCTCATTACTGAGTTACACCTCCACACTGGAAGAGAAATTGTATCTGCTTTTCTCTTGAAAATCCCCCTTGCGCAGCCTGCAGCTTTCAATGCATGGAAATCCTGGACCCCCCTTGACACCATCGACCCATTCAGGGCTCCAAAACCAGTATTAAAGTCTGACTAAAGCCATTCAGAAGCTGTTAGCATGTAGATTTTGGTGATAATTTGGTAAATGGATTTGTCAAACAAATTGCCTTTATTATTGACTGATTAAATGCAATCAAGGAGAAGTGCCTTTCCCCTCCCAACTCCAGCCCTCATCAGCTCAAACGAACACACTGAGCCAATTAGCAGGGAGGTGGCAAAAGCAGCTTTCACTTGAAAACCTGCCATTCTTGGGGGGGGAAATAAAAAAAACCAACAACAACAAAAAATCTTTGTGCTTTCAAAGCCAGGAAGAGCCTCCAGGGAAAGCTCCCGAAAGCTACCCAGGGCTCACCTGCAGGGTGTGGATGGGAGTTATCAGTATTCATCTGGCTTGATGCCGGATCAGCTCCCTTAAGCAAAGTGCTGCTCACATCCACCTTGTGCCAAATATAATGCACAGAACATAAATATTAAAGCAGGCCCAGGGGGAGCAGCACTACTGGAGCTGTTATTCCTACAGCTTTATGTCCCGCAGCTGGGTTCTCCTGTGTCAGAAAAGGCATGAGCTTCCATCAAAGCTATTTCCATGCCTAGAAACCTACGTTTTTGGCTTAGCTCCCTGCAGTGGATTCTCTGATGTCTGCAAATAGTTGAGTTCACAGCACGGCCTTTTCTGTACTGCAGCGGTAGTGAAGGGATCTGTCTCCACTAACGTGAAACTCGCGGCAATCGCATAGCTCTGATGCCACTACCTTTCTATCCAGCGTGCCTGAAATTAGCTAATGAATGGGAAAGTTATTGAGGAGAATTGGAGCATGGCATCATAATCACGTAAGCCTAATTCCCTGCAGGTATGCAGCTGGAAATTAAATGGTCACCTTGGCTGGCAGTGGGCAGAGCAGAATTTGACATGTGTTTTCATGATTTAGCTTCAGAGACAGGAACTCCATGGCTGGAGCTAGAGATAGCACATGGGATATGAGCAATAGCTGTTGACTAAGCTTTCAACTCCTGCATTTTAAGTTAGCACCAAAGATTAATTTTGGCCTCATTTTCATTAACCCAGCACTTCTAAGGAGCAAGATCTGTGCCCTGCACGTGGATCACTGCTTCCCAGAGCCTACGCAGAGGAGCTATGGCATAGCTTCCTCTGGCAGCACAAGCCATTGCTTTGGTTTGGACTCCCACCACAAATAGAAAAGGGCTAAAACAAAGGTGAAGTTTTATCAACAGGGAGGGATTTCAGAGAGTTCATTGCCGGGACTGAGATTAGGATTAAGGGTTTATAGTTAAAGCACAGAGACTCAAAAGACCAGCCTCTTACCCCACACCTCATCACAGTCTTCAAGTGTCACCTTGAACATGAGGGGTATGTGACACGTCATGACACTAGGTCCTGAGCCTTCAAACAGTCCTGAGCACAAGAACCGATCACAGAATGAGATTAGATCAAGAGCCCGTACTACAAGCCACAGAGAAAAAGTCCAGGCCTTCTTAAGAAGTGGTCGCAAAGTGCCTGATAACTCCACTCTCTCCCCAAGGACCCGCTTCCTACCCCCACACCCTCCTGCAAACATCAATGTTTAAAGAACTATTAAAGAAAACAGCTTCAAAACTCTTCACATAGTTCAAATACTTCACTTAAAAGGAATTTTAATTCTTACATCTCAGATTGCACCAGTCCCCAGCAGGACATGCACTCATCATATTCACGTTGTGGCGTTTGAGCTGTTCAAACAGGAGGGATGGAGCCACAATGTGAGACCATGTGCTCAGAGGCCCGGGACCAGAGACGATAGAGATCCCCACCAGCTCTCCCTGTGCTTTCCCATGACCGACTTAGTTCACCACACCTCTGGGCACCCTCTCAGGGTGTCTTCCCATGACCTACGTAAAAAAGAAGTCTTCCCGCAGCCAAGAGACACATACCTTGAAGACCCACCCAGTGGGAGAGTATTGGGAGCAGTGGGACATGGGTGGGTGTGCAATTATTGGTAAGTCTTTTGGCCAGTCCTACTGCATAGCTGCAGTGCGTGAGTCAGATCAGTGCTGCTTGTGATCTGCTTAGAGCTCAAAACTGGCCATCCCTAAGCCTTTTGTTCCAGGACTGGGCTATGCACTGTGTCTGGCCCATCACGAAAATGCCGTGATGTGTTACTAGCAGCAGCACCTCCCTGACAGCGCTGAGTCGAACCAAGCTGAGAAGTCAGAGAAGCTTTGTTGCTAAACAAGGTCTACAGGATTAAGTTTAAAAAAAAAACATTCTTCTCCAAAGAGCATCAGCTGCTGTCTGGACAGTACTGCTATTTGCAACCTGGAAAAGCCCTTACGTCCCAATAAGCTGTGTCGTCTCCCTGCAGCATGTGGGCAGCAGTCGAACTCCTGCAGAAATCTCTCATGGGATTACAGCAAGCCTTGCATTCCTCAGCAGCAATAATCAATACAAATCCATTCATCTCCTGGGGATGCAGAAAATTCATGTTTCGGATGCACCACCTCTAGGTGGAACAGCATATGGTGGTAGGGTTATAAGAGTTCCCCAAAGACGTTCACCTGCTAAATTCCAGCCATGCTGAAGAAGAACCCAGAACACCCTGAGGTATAGAAAAAGTATGTAAGTGGCCAGAAACCATTATGGCCAAATAATGCTAAAAGGCTACCCCGCCTCCATTCCTCATATCAGCTGACAATTCGTATGTAGGGATAACAGTAACAAACAAGGTGCTCCAGCAGGTAGGAAGAGTTATCTGGGCCACTACTCCTTCATAGAGGCACATGGTGCGTGCCTTCAAGTATTGGAGGGAGACCAATGGGGACTTTGCAAAATGTATTGGGGAAGCACAAGGTGTGATTTGGGAAATACTGTACCTTTTCCTATTCCCTTCCACCTTGTGGCTACCCAGCTTCTGAACTTACAAAACCGTTTTCAAGCTGCTACACACTGGGTACAGCCCTTTCCTGCAGCAAACCACGTTTCCTGTCCCACAAGGTACATTCAGTCCAACAAGACTGGGGACATTTGCCAAGCCTGCTATCGGAAAACACAGCTTGGATCTGGCAGAAGATTTCAACAGTTATGGAAATTCACGGGAGGTTGCGCTGTTGGGATTACAGACCCTGTTTCAGAGTACAGCCTCACCATGCACGTACACAGGGTTTTAAGCCACTCCTCCCAAAGTGTGACAGTACGTTTGGATGTTGCAGAAAATAGGATTTTGTTATCAGCAACCCTTCTTACCCGTTTTTTTTAAAAGGACAGCATCTGCCCCCCCTCCGCCAGCATCACCAAAGCCTATTGAATTTGCTTCCATTGCTCTGGCTATGTTGCACACACACCCTTGCTCTGGGACACTTTTGCATATTTTAATGCTTATCAATTTGGCCTGGCTGGGACGAACTTTATCTATATTTTAGAAGGACCAGTACTTTTCCCATTGCAGCGTTAGCTCCTGTCGTGCCCACTCCATGCACCCCTTCTGCATTAACTTGCTTGCAAGGAGGAGCACAGAGAAAGCTCAATGCCGAAAAGCAGGAGATAAAAACACCCTAGTAAGAGGGAAGTGCCTCAGTCCTTTCCATTCAGAGGCAGATCTGCCTTGAATGGCAGCCCCCAGGATTGATCTGTCTCCAAAGAAGACTGAATCACAAGCAAGTCAGCCCCCTTCAATTCGCATTAAGACTTCAAGCTACTGTATATATTCCGTCCCCCCTTCACCACAAGCTCCTCCTTTCTAACACAAATCTCTCACCGCACGCAGACACATGCACGCCCAGAAAGCGAGTGGCAGTGTTGTGATGTGTTGAAATCAGAGTCCGGTGAGATTCAGCTCTTGCTAATGGCACTTTTTCATCAGCAAACTATAATTGGCAGTTCTTATCCACTACAAGAGTTTTGCAACGCATACCTAAAGAATATGCCAAACTAGATCTTCACACTAAGACCCAAAATTAGAACCAACATCCCAAGAGCAAAGTGACCCTCACTAGCCATTCCCAAGCAAAGTAATCAATCCTGCTCAACTGTAAAATTAGATCTGTTATATTTTCTCTGACCCATATGTACATCCACAAAGAATAGAAGCAGAAAGGTAATTTTAAAATGACTGATGCAGCTGGGGCTGCATGGGACTCCATACCTTCAAAGTCCTGTGTATTTACCTGCTGTGCACAACTCAGAACAAGTGCTATGAACATTTTTAGATTCAGAAATTATTTAGAAGTGAGGCACTACTTCTCCTGACTTAAGCAAACATAGGCTTAGAATATAATTCATTCTGTGCGTGGAGCATCTCCTTTATCTCAGCTCAGGGGGATTTTGCAACAATCAGGAGCTGTATGTTAAGAGGAAGGGAATCTGGCCCATTACAATACAATAGGGTCTTGCTACGTCCCAGACCTTCCCAGGCTCCTAACCTAGCTCTTTTCACTCCTCACAGAAACACAGCACAAAACCTGCTACAAACTTATACAAGTTAACACTATTCCCTTCCTTGTTCCCAAAGTTACTCGGACTAACTGCTGAAATAGTTTTGCTAAGCGTTGTTGAGAAAGGCTTTTAACAAACTCAAAATCCTCTTACGGAAGATCCTTTTCATCAGCTTATTTTAAAAAGATTAAAATTACTCCCCGCGTAACTATCCCGGATCTGCTCACATCCACTTTCCCTGAGCGGCTCCGGAGCGCCGTAATAAGAGCCCCCATCCCTAAGCAGCCGTCCGGCGTACGAAAGGATCGGCGCTTCTCCCCTACCTGAGAAGTCTGCAGAAGTCTTAGCAAAGTTGCTGAAAGCTGTCAAGCACATGAGTCCTATGAGGAAGGTAGAGGTGGGAGACACATCTGGGCGGCACATCCTTAAGTATCCTCACGGCTTGTTTTCTTCCAGAGAAAAGGAAATGGCTTTCTGCCCCAATCCAGCACTCCTCATTGCCCGGCGAACGGCGTTAGTCCCATGGCTTGGAAGGATCACAGCCAGCGGCGGGGAAGGAAAAGCACTCAGCACACGCACGCACCCACACACGCACATCCCCGGGAGTGAATGAAGCCCGGCTGAGTGAGGCTGACGAATGAGACAGACCTACCTGAGCCTTGGCGGAGGTCCCAGGGTCCTAAAAGCCATCGTTTCGCCCAAATTTGCTGCAGACTATGACTGTGCAGCTGTCCAGCAGCGGCACTGCAAGCTGTTGGGGGGGGAGAGTCGGGGGGGTGCCGTGGGGGGCTGGTTTGGAGAAGCCCGGTGGCGGTTGGTTTAGATACCCAGGGATCTTGTCTCTCCAGTGCAGACAGACAGACAGAAGGATGGGCAGTATTTTCAAAGGAGGGAGCCCAAAACAAAGTGCCTGAATTCACACGGATTTTGGGAGTGACCGGGTATTTGTAGCTGCTGCTGAAATCAGTGTGAGCAGCGGTGTCCTGCCAGCCTGGTAACAGGACAATTCTTCAGCTGTGTCCACTCTTGAGAGGGATCCTACAATGGAGGAGACTTTGCACAGGCCCTGGGATCAAACCTTCCTGGATCTCATTGCAGGACTGGGACTGGTGTCAGCCCACGTATCCAAAATCCTCCTTCCTTTTCACAGCAGCCAGCCATGCCAGGCTCCCTCTGTCCCACTGGAGCCCTCTCCCCTCTATCAAACTCAACAGAGGATTTTCATGCAGATCCTAACCTGTGGTGTTCAGACCCAGGAGACCTGTCTCCTTCCATAGCAATTACTTTAACCTCCAACTAGCGTGGCCTTAGCTGCGAACTCAAGCACTGCTCACCCTGCAGAGTTAAAAGAAGGCTCCAGCCCACCTGGAAGCAGATTCAGTGCCTGATCCTGCCTGATCTTCATCCATATCCTGGCAGCATCAAGCCAGCCATGCTAACTTGGAAGAGCTGAGCTGAGCTCTGGGGACACAGAGGTGGACTGGACTGGCGGACCCCGTTCTCCCTGGGTTCAGGCATAGGTTGGCATGAAAATAATGGACATAACCAACATACCTAGGCTAAAGCAGAGGCTGAGTGTCAGTGCAGAGAGCGAGGGATAGTTTTCAAAAGCAAAGCCAACACCAGCCATTGAGCAGCCTGTGTGTACACATACACAAAGCTATGGAGCAGCACTGTGTGGGGCTGCCGGGGAAGGAGAGAGGGAGCCAGGCACACACGCAGCTGCTGAACAAAGCCGCAACTTCTATCTGGCAAAAATAACCTGAGTGGGAACATCCAAGGAAAAACCACAACTGGTTTTTACTCCTCTGTCCTGTTCATCCACATGGCATTAAGTGAACTTTCCAAAAATATTCACCTTAGAGCTGAAAACAAGCATGAGACTTCAGCCCAAAGGGCTCTGGTTTTTTTTCAGAGCTGAGTGCACTCGTAAAGAGTTTCTTATGCTGAAGTTTCTGACAATGTTTCAGCTGTTCTCAGATGAAAATCAGACTGGCTGTCAGATTATATGTGAAAGACATTTTCAAGAGTGCTGCCATGAATACCACAGTCATTGTTTCCACCAGAAATCTGTCCTGGGATGATCTGGGTGCTCGAAGCAGATCTCAAGGGGAGCTGTAAGTCCTCTGTCCCCGTTTGCTTGCTGTCCATACTGCCACTTGCTCAAGTTCCAACCAGCCACACTGAGGATGAGGGTAGTGTGGGAAATCTTGAGTTTGAATCCTCATCCACCCAGAGCACGTGAACAAGAGGATGGTCCGGCCTGAATTGCACCTAAGCAACCCTCCTTCCCACAAACAGCTCTTCACACACTGAGCATCTACAGCTAAGGTGCAGATGAGTCACCTCTCAAGGAGTGGTGGCTCTGGGTTGACCTGACAGCACAGACATACCCTGAGGTCCAGCAGGCTCTGTACAATCCAGTCCCAGTCCCCGCTCTCTGCAGACAATCCTGCCACCTTACCTTTTTGCAGAGGGCTGCCTAAGCAAGGTCAAAAAACAGGAACTTCTATGAGTTGCCTTACTCTTTATTTCACCTGAGACGTTAATCCCACATGCCAGACCTCTCTGACCCATAGTTTCCAGGGTTGACCTAAGTTTTAAAGAGAAAAGATCAGGACATTTGGCTCCTAGCATCTACGTATAATTCTTGTCTCACCTAGTTCTGCTGCCCTTGCCAAGAGGAAGATTCACCACTATTGCCTTATAGGCATGAGATAACCATACCCATTACCAGATTATCAGTCAAAGCTCCTTATCAGCAGGACAAAGAAACAATAAGGCTCCTGGAAGTTTACTAGTGCTCTGGAAAAGGGAAGCACTATTTGCTGAAAAGAGCCCACCCTGTTAGCAGGTGTTGATTTTAGTGATTAAAGGGTAATTAGGTTTGGCTGACTCAGTATATGAGGAAGAAAAAAACTCTGGTGACAAAGGGTTTAAGGCTAAACATGGGAAGTGTGCTTGACCAGCCCTTCAGCCCTTTAGATTATTGTTAATAAAGTCAAACCAGAGGGGAGGAAGTTTACATCAGTGTCATGCGAGGGCTTTGTTTTTAAACAAGTTTCTAAAGATGCCTTCCAAAAGGAAAGCAGAAAGCAGCTCTTGCTAAAAAAAAAAAAAAAAAAAAGAAAAGATATATCGGCCTTTGAGAAACAGACAAAATTCAGTTAAAGCCCGTCTCCATAATGCCCTTATTCCTTAGGGCATGTGGGAACATCAGCTGTGTGTTTCAAACGGCAAGAGGCCACCTGTCCCGACTGCAGCACAGACAAAGGACGATCTCTCTGTCACGGACAGTCTCATGGGGTAAACATGAATCAAGGGGACACCAGTATGGATCTTCGTTTTTAGGAGTAACGGCCCTTGAAATCCAGTCATGCCTTCAAATATGTCTCCTGGGGATAGGTAATAATGCATATGATGATACACAATCTCTTGGATCCCTTGTCCCCAGAGACACCCAGAAGTGGGAATAGGTCAGTACTGACACAGTTCAGCATTACATCCTAGCTTGGAGGAATGATTATTTGGTCTCTTTCTCTCCGCAGAGTATGGCGAATGACTGCTTTTTTTTAGATACAGCATTTGGGTATACTTAAAAACACTTCTTCCCTCTAGAAGACACAGAGCTTTGTGTCCGAGCTGGGTTTTAATACCTTCCTGATGGTGGCAAAAAGCGCCTGGGGTCTATGTGCCCAGCTTCAGAAGCGAGGAAGCCCCTAGCACCTCGTTACCTACACAGAGCCTAGGTCTGAGATCCGCACCTCTCAGCTTGCCCTGCAGCAACCCGTGCTGTAGCCGCTCAGCGCTGAGACGCAGGCACACAAACCAGTCCCACCTCCTGGGGTACTTCTCCAGCCAGAGCTAAACCATGAGTTAGGCACCTGAATCCCAGCGTGGCTTTAGTCCAGGATGCTGAACAACTGTACCTCAGTCCTCCTTTTTGACTATGATACTTAAGTGCACTGTTCGTTCTCCTCTCTCTTGCAGATCCTCTCCTTCTCCTGCCACACATAAAACTGTAATACCTGAAACATGCACGCAAATTCCCAAAGTGCTTTAAAAGCAGTTAAGTACAACTGCAACTGGGGAAACTGAGGCACTGAGAAGTGAAGCAATTTGTCATCCAATTTTGTCGCCCCAACATCACCCAGTTTATAAATGATAATCAGGAATGGACCCAGTTTAATGCTGTATGTGCTGATCTTGCTTCCTTCTAGGGCTGATTTTTGGTAATGCTTTCCTATTTTTCACTGAGCCTGCACCACTAACCTCTACCTTGCTGACTAAACCATCAACCACTTAAAGAAGGGCTGGTCAGTAGAAGAGCCAGACCAGGATTAGCTCTCAGCTAGAGAACCGTATGTAGGGTTGAAGCCATATTTGTTTACACTGTCATAAGCAGATTTATTTGTACAAATGTGCTAGGACTAGTCTTGCTTTCTGAACCTTAGTAACATTACTTACTTCTTACTGTGTTTTCCGTAAGGTCTCAAAGCACTCTCCAAAAGACCACTGTTGCATTCTGACATTTCACGTATGGACGAAGCACAGTCATATGTTTGAGGTCACTACTTTTTCAAGGTCAGACAGGGGAAACTGTCAGAGATGAGAAAAGATTAAATACTTTTAATCTGTAAGTCTAGTTAGAGCTCTTTTCACTTGGCCACATTGCCTCCTTGTAAATGAATGCAAATTAATGACAAAGTATATGTGCCTTTATAGCTATAGAAATACATCTAAACTGGGTGGACAGAGCTTCAAATATAAAATAGCAAAGCTTCCCAGCATAGTACAGCTCTTTGTTATTTTTGGTTTTATCTTTCCCCTAAGAGTGTCTTATGGAAACAGATGGGGTTACTCATGGAAGTAAGCGCTGTTTGCTTTCATCAATTTGAAGGCACAGGACTTCACATAATGCAGTTTTGCAATACAACACCAAGTATCTCAAAAGTAAAATCCTCCCGTCTCCATATTCAATGTTAAACAACAGCTGTGCAGAATATTCAAACTGATAAGCCTTTGAAGTTTTCACATTTTGTGTCACTCAATCACCCCAGTTTACAAAACAAACATAAAACCTGGGGGACTTTGCTCCACACTGGGACAGGTTTGGAGTGGGGGTGTTGCTTTAACATAATTCTGTGTAGAGCAAAGGCCCCAAGTGACGCACTTATCTCACTAAAACATTGGGAAATGTTGTACAGAGTGATGCAAAATCCTCCAACGTGTGAAAATGTAAAAAATAAAATATTTAGAGACTACAAAGTGATCCACAACAAAGCTGAAAACTTTCTCCTCGTGTCTGCACCACGTAATTGATGTTGATACCTCTCTCAGCGGGCATTCTCCTTAGTGTAGTGATGCCATGTTCTATGTCAGAGGATACTGTACAGTCTGGTGCTTTATGTGGGACCAGCATATCCGATTGGGTTTAGTTGGTGCCTTGTGTACAGGATGTTCTTGGGTTAATCACTGTACTAGAACTACAGGGATTTGGAGTCATCTTCATACTTCATCTTTGCACTCCACTGCGAGTCATATAAGGATTTCAAGAGACAAGGATTTCAAGGATCCGAGTTCCTTAGCTGTGAATTAGATCCTTCCTTTTCCCTGTGTTTCATCTGTCCTGCCTGTTTGGATGTTGTTCCCTCAAATTTTTTGCTATGTGGGCATATAGCACCCAGCTGAGACTCTGAAGTTCACCAAGACCTTCAGGACTTGCACTGAATTCTTATATCCGTAATGTGAAACTATTCTCCCACTTGACCTGACTCATTAGTCCTCTCCTAACAGTTTTCCTGGGAAGAATTCTCCATCAATTGGATGATGGTATGTACCGGCTTTTTTTTGCCACTGCTATCTTTCCTTTAGTGTATTCTATAGCTCTCTGAGAGTGTTTGTTAGATAAGAGGCTGAATTTTACACCTGAAGATATCTATCTCTGACCTAGATGGTCTTTGCTTTGAAGAGCAGAGACATCCCAGCTGGTTCAATGTGAGCAGCAGTATGTTTTTTCTATTATCTCACCTATGGTAACCAAGGGAGAATTGTCCCTACCCTGCTACACAGGGTAGTGTGTAGTAACCTGAGTCACTTCAGGTTACAGACCCCTTTTAAACTTGATCTCCACCATGTTTTTCCCTTTTGTTTCCTGTTTTACTACCAACCCTCAGAGATAACTTACACTGTAGTTCATTTTGGTTGGACGGGGCTCTGAGCAACCTGATCTAGTTGAAGATATCCCTGCCCATGGCAAGGGGGTTGGACTAGATGACCTTTAAAGGTGTCTTCCAACTCAAACCATTCTATGATTCTGTGATTTCCACAGGAACCAGAATTCTTCCTCAGATTTACTTGTGTGGAAGTTCTCTGCTTGTCCTGTGGGAGAAACATACCATGATGCAACTTGATACAAACTGAGAATCATCTCAACATTCATCATTAAAATTATACTTAAAAGGATACCACAGGCACCTATCCCAAACCTCACTAGTATTGTGGACTCCACCTTGAGAGCATCCAAGTGCAGTAGCGTGAAGGACAACAAAAGAGTCCTTCAGCGCTCCCCCAGATCCTCCTGTCCCTCATGGGCACACATCCTCTACACACAACCACACCCCATCCTTATTGCAACTACTGCTGTAACTTACATTGGACACTTACAGCGGGAAAGCCATTTTTATTGCCAGAGACCTTCTTTCCCACAAAATTGATTGTTTCCAAGCATAGTCATGAAGCCTTTGCATAACATCCACGTCTATAGTAATAAACTGAACCAAGCAAGGGTCTGGACACAGGCACTGCAACTCATCTGGTTACAGTTACCTGTTGGACTAGTCCTTGGCATGCTTTTGACCGAGGCCACCTGGCATCCAGACAATTCCTGAGCATGGCTTGGGAGCTGGCAGGGACTTTGGCCATTCCCGACAGGCAGGAAGGAATCCTGCTTTGGAGTCTGATAGCACGAATATGGCCAGATGATGTGTGCTAGAAGACCCACCAGTGTTTCAAAAGTGCTTAATAGCCATGGTGAAGAGACAGTGGCATGGGCTAAGAACTGAACAAATAACCCTGGACCCAGGGCAGACTGGTACTGTCTGCCAGTGCTACAGCATCTTCTCCATCTTGCTACCTAGGCAAGCCTGATTAGAGCTGCCCGGGAATGACAGTACACCCTGCAGTCCCATCTCCAGGCTCCAGCACGTCTACAGCCCAGGCTGCTATCTGCCGTGCTCCCACCCATTTGCAGTGGTTAGCAGGACAGACCATTCCTACAGGGACATTCCGCATAGACTGCGCTCAGGTTTGAGCTGGTGAAGTCCATGAAAAAAATCTTATTGGTTTCAGGGCCAGGACTGTCTTCTCTTGTGAGAGTGAACCAACAACACATCTCTCTAAGTCCCTCCCATCCTCACGTCTTTGATCATGGATGGATTTAACAATTCTAGATTGAGGAAAGCAATTTCACTGACGCTTAACACTTTCTAATGTTCTCTTTAGGACAAGAGGACTAATGGAAGGCAGAGATGAAGAACGTGGGAGGAACATATAGTGAGCAAATCTCTTTCCAGCCTAAGTTGGACAGATCAGCTTTCACCTCAGGCCTATCATTGCCTAAGGGCACAGAGTGTTTCCCTCATACAGACAGCAAATTACACAAAAAACCTCTGGCTCACAGATCACAACCTGGTAAGAAATCAAAGGGAATCAGAGGAAATGCTTTTCTGCTGAACGGGTAAAATTAATCCCAAGTGTAATTTCACTGGCATCAGTGCAAATTCAACAATGGACTAGGTCTGCCATTTGCAAGAAGAAGAACAGGTTTATGTTCTTCTTTCACATGTGCTTAGAAATACATTTTCTTTTCCTTTTTTTAATCTTTTCTATTTGAAAGGACTGTTTCAAGAGTAACTGTATGCTTCCACATGCATTTAAGTACTCAGGACAATAATATCGCCAGTTATTTGTTTTACAATAGTCTCAAGAGACTACCCAGTGACAAAGTCCAGGTGTGCTGGGCATTGCAGACAGTGCTGGACTATGTCATCTAAAAGCCTAAGGAACTTACAATGGCATTGAAGTTCAAGCCATTCAAACCTTTGCACTCTGTAGCCACCACACGAGCATTAGGGAACTCCAGTGAACTTGCTTCCAGGGCAAGAGACACTTCCCACTGCAGAAAGCTCATACTGAAATTTTAATGCATTCATTGTCCCTGGGCACCTGCCTTGAAGACACATCGCTGATACCTAATGCAGTAACATTACTTACAAAGTAAGTACAGCTACAAAGAACACAGAGGAAGGAAGGAGACTATACAGTGGCTATATACTCTATGCAGTGGCTATCTCTATACAAGAGATTTGCCAATGTCTGAGTTCACCACGCTAGGCACTGTCTGGACTGACAGCAGTGGTAGGTGCAGAGCTCTGCGTATGCTGATCATTAGCTTAGTGGTTGCAAGCAACGGGGAGTTGCACAAGACTAGTATAAAAGGTGGCATTTTTATACACACGTAACTTGCCTCAGAAACACCTCGGCTGAGGTAAAAAGGGACTAGAGCCCACCCAGCTTCCAACCCCTTTCCGATTTTTGCTGGACCAACCCTTTGCAATAGATTGACAAGCCAGCATCACCCTCCCAGCCTTCCCCTGCCCACCCTTCTGGCGCTTGTTCTCTGCCCTGTTCTGCAGTTATCCTCTGGGTGCTGTCTCATGCACAGCCCTTCCCTAGTCATTCTCAACCTGAGATGCTGTTGCCCATGGACAATCTTTTCTATTTATTACTACACTGCTGATAATTTCTTGCTTCACTTGCCAACTCCATCTTGGACATACATAACTAGCCAAACTACCTTCTCCTTTCCTGCAGTAACAGGTAAAATAATTTATTTTCAGTTCACTGAATCTACCCCGACACAGCACAGCAGCTAGCCTCCACATAACCCTCCTTCTGCAAAATGTACCTTCTGACATTAAAGAAAAAGCAGATGTGTTCATCAAAAGGAGTCCCAGTCCTACGTGCTGATTTGAGGCAGTTTGATTTTCACCAAAAGAAGATTGCCACAAATGGTGTTATGAATACCCAGGAGAGTTGAGGGCTGCTTCAGCTGGTGTAGGAAGCCAGTGTCCATAGCTGCTGCTGCTTCTGTGGAGGAGAAGGCAGAGACACAAAGCTTGTAAAGCCCAGTTCTCGGGTGAAAGCCCTGCTGTGAATCCAGGGGAAGCTACGTGAGACATAAAACGAAGCAGCAGTTTCTCTCTCCCACCTATCTTCATGCAATCATACTGCACGCAGTTGAACCAGTGTAGTGGAAAATAGTGTTATGATTTCTAAAGGGTTTTTGCAAGACAAAGGATATTGGATCACATTTTCTCCTCAGTTTGCACAGTAATGAAGAGCAGAAGTTGGCTTGCTTTGTTTAAATGAATGAGAAGCTGTGACTTTGAGCAATTTGATCATAAATTTTTGTCTTGCTTTTTCTCCTGCATGAGGAGGTTGTGATAGTAGGTATAATTTACTATGACAAACCACTAGCATTAATGCATTAATCAAGAAAAACAAATGGTCCCCCTTTGAAATCTCCTGCCCACCTGGAGAGAGTAATGGGGTTATAAATGGAGAAAGAACAAATATTGACTCTATGAAATGTAAAGGTACCTGGGAGTTCACCCATCAGTCTTTAGATTACACTTGCCTTTCAAGATGAATGGGATTTCTTTCATAATCCATTTTGATTTTTTTTTTAAGCATCTAGGAAACAGGATGGGGACATTCAACTCAGTGCTCTCTTTAGGTTTTCAAGATGTTCCAGACTGTTTCTGAAGGACAGTAGCTCCGATTTCTGGAATGAGGTAGATGCTGCAAACCCAAGAGTTGTCTTTCAGTTTGACATAAGTACTGAAGGAGCTGCCTGGACTGGTCAATGAGCTATTTGTTTGATGGTGTTTCTGGTGCGGCTTTCTGTAAGATGGCTCCAGAGACGTACCCTGCACCCCTTACACTATGGAAACTCAGGGACACAGACACCCCTTCGCATCTGGACCCATGCAGGACTCGAGAGGATCCAAGAATTTACTGCCTAAGGGAAAGGCCTCTGGCACCATTTACTGAACTTAATCTTACTTTGTCACACACTCTTCATCCCCCTCCAAACTCATAATATCCCACTCATTTAACCTCTGAAGCAACACTATACCTGTCTTCTACACAGACTATTGGAATCTACGTTAGATTCATTTCAACATTGCCTTCCATATGGGATTCAATTCCTCTTAAAAATATCTTACTGAATCAGAAAATTAGGAGATCCGAGTGTTTCATGAATGCTGAGATAAGCCAGTGCTGTTGTCCCTTCCGTAACCTGTAAGGGTGCCAGGCATCCCATAGGGAACTCAATACCAAGTGGGGACACAACCCAGAGCCAAAACCCCAAGAGAAGCTGCAAAGCCAGTCACATCTTAAATTCTTGATGATCTGAAAACACCACAGATTCCAAGAGGAATTTAAAGACACTTCTGACTCCGAACGTAGGGCCAGTATCTACTGAGGCACTGGCAAAGCTGCCAACAGACCAGTTCATATTTCGTGTATCACCTGCACCCTGATAGAAATTATTGGCAGCTATTTTTTTTCCTCTCCTATAAAGGTTATACAATAACAATTTATCCTTCAGGGCTGGAACACAAAAAAGGGAAAAGGAAACTGAAGAAAATAGTTGTGCATCAACACACTGGTGATGTGCCATGAAAGCCATGCCCGTTGCGAGAGGCACTCCAGGAGCCTTGGGCTCAGGGGAGCAGATGTCGTCACTTCTCCAGCAACTGCACGCAAAGAGGAGAACATGCGGTTGGTCTGGCGGGGTTAACCGCACGTGGCTCCAACAGGATGTACACTCCAAAACGACCGAGGCCTGGGGGTGTTTTGACAGAACGAGCTGAAAATTTTCCAGTCCATCGCTTCTCCAAGCTCAGTGCTAGGACGCTGTGTCTGAAGAACAGTTCTCCCTCTTCTCTTCGCTTGCGCTATAGTAAGGTAAAAAATGTAATTGTGGATGCTTGATGGCCACCTTAATGAACAGCTCTTCAAGCCACAAGGATCTGGCACCTTAGGTTATTTTAAACAACATTTTGGGATATCTCCGATTACTAGGTTTCAGCAAGGTCAGCTCATCTTAAGCTAACCAACAACTCATGTCTCATTAAAGGGACGCTTCCAGAAAGACTAGAGCTGTCATCAGATTGTTTAAATATTCTAATAAAATCCACTACATTCAAACCTTTCCAGAGTAGTTTATAGAGCTGTTTTGATACCTGGGATAAACAGGACACAGAGGAATCCAGGCATTGCCTTGTGCCCATGCTGACATGGTTTTTCAGATATACTCCTGGACTGTGTGATATACATGGCCCCTCCATCTGAAGTGAGCTATGTCTGTTCCACCAGCCACTGGTAAGGCTACAGCAACTATGAATGACGACAGTTGTTCTGTAAAGGGCACGATTTAGCTAGGACAAAAGCAGGCTCTGGGCCACTTTTCGCCGGAAGACATCACCATGCAAGCCACGGACCAGTGGAGCTACACCACACCATGGAGTCTGTCCTTGTCCTTCTAGTTAGCTTTCCTGGGCCTCATTCCTCCACTGGAAAAGCAGCTCAGGAAACCCTCAGAAGTGCCGGATAACAGCCCAGCATCTCCTAGCAATAAGGGTATACTGAATGCTTGAAGGGATTCACCCCGTAGGCTTTCTTCCTCCCGCTCCGACATTTGGGTGATGCCTCTGTGAGCAGGGATCACTTCCAGGCTCTGTACCTGGTGTTACAATGGTACAAACCAACGAAACACAGACGAGAGGACGAGAGACAAATTTGTGCCACACTGTTGCATAAATGTCAGGGGAAGGAGCTTCGCTCCCGAGGTAACAAATGCCAAAGGTTTTAAAAATGAATTATCAAAAGCAATGTTTCCACTTTCAAGTCCAACTGAAACCAAACTGTGCCAAGCTCTGAGGTCTGTACTCAGCCATTGCTCGTTCCCATTCATGAAGGAGATGACCACAAGGGTTTTCTGCACACCCAGAGAGGATGAGGTGAGGAAGGACCTCCATGAGCCAGCCCCATTTCTTTTGGAATCTGGGGATATCCAACTGCCTCTTCTCAACCCTGAATGCACAACAGACCACATCTCCAGAGCAGCTCAGCCCCTTGTAGACATCTCTTTCTGTTTAGAGACATAATAACAATAACAGCAGGTGTTACCAGCTTTTGCTGTGTTTCCTCTAAAAAGACATCCAAGTTCCCTTGGGCAACATGAAAATTCACTCCCTTCTTCACACCCTCTGACACTCCACAGACAGCTGTGTTGGGGCTGCTGCAACCTGGCCTCAGGTGTTTAAAGGAAATCTCTGGGATTTCAGACTGCAATACAGCCTGCTTCGGAAGGTGGTATTGACAGCCCTTATCCTGGTGCTGCGGAAGTTGATGCATATATCCCTGCTGGGACTGAAGCACCGCGTCCCTGGCCTCATGGGGACATGAGCAGGTTAAATCCAGACAGAATGTGTTAGATGCAGGTAGGCAGGTCAGCTCAAGCCAGGGAGCAGCCTGCCAATGTTCCCACAACTCAGAGTACAGCCCTGCCCCAATGCTGCCAACAAGTTTTCGGGTTTCTTAATTTACATTCAGTGTCATACAAACCCTGATGCGTCCTAGACCTCAAGTAGCTGTCTCTGAACTCGTTCTCAGCCAACACCAGTACAGCCTGTTGGTCATCTCCACATCTCCCTTCCCCATCTGGCCAACAGCAGCATATTGTCTGAGATGATCTGTTCTTTGGGCTTTGCTTACAACAAAGTTGAGCTAAAGCACAGAAAACAAAAATGAATGGCTCAGAGTCACAAAGAAAGAGTGGAGCAAAACACAAGGCAGGTCTCCTTCATCCCAGGGTAGTCCCTAAACATCTGCCTTTTTTCCACTAATTAGCAGAACCATCATTCAGTGAAATCTTTAGCAAGGAAGCATGTTTCTACGCAGGTCCAAGAGGGATCAATTATACTGGTGACCTGAGACAGAATACGTTGTCTTTATTGATATATCTGCAAGGACACAAACATCAGGGGAGGAAGACAGGTCATTGAAACGCCCATGCCAAAAAAGATTTGGTTTTGAAATAGGCTGGAGGTGGGAGCATGTCCAGCTGGATAACTGACTGAACCCAACCTCTCAATGCAATATTGTGGCCAAAAGGGCTACCTCAGTACTGGATATAAACACAGCTGAAGACTGTGAGCTATCGTTATCTCCGTATTTGGGATGGTTGTTAGCACTACTGAACCGCCGTGTTCAGTTTTGAAACAAACAGTTCAAGAAGGATATTGAACTACTGGAAGAGACTTCAAAGACAGTAACATGAAGGATGACGTTTAATGGAAGACCTTGGCCCCATCCTAATTCCATGGATGACAGGGGATCAGGCTAAGCACTATTTATTTTCTACCTGTCTGGGTTTTCTTCCCAAGGAAACTCAGATGCTCAGACAGGGAATTGCAGTGCATTTTGGTGGGAACAAAAAAGAGCTGCAGGGCACAGCATCCCTAGATTGAGTCACAGCTGCCTAGGCATTGTGGAAACGCTCCATGGGACAACCCTGCTCCTCCAGGGTAGATTCAGCCAAAACTTCGTATCAAAAAGAACTTAAAGAGTGCCTTGACCATGACTACCTCAGAGGAGACACACACTAGTAATAGGGGGCTGTAATTCAAGCTGGGCTAGCAGTCACAAATAAATTTTGTATAGTAGCAGTAAGGAACCACAGGTGAGCTTCCCCAGGACCTGACGGGGGAACTAGAAATATGCTCAACTCAAACATAATTAATTCAGAGAAGTCCCAAAGTCTGTTTAATCTTTGCCAGATCACCTGAGCACAGTGATGCCTTAATGAATTTCATCCTACTCCTAGAAGCATTTTACAGAAATTATTAACTCATGTGATTGTAAAGTGATCCATATTTTCATAGATTTTGTTATATAGGTAAGACAAGTAGGAAGGCAGCCCTTCCTCTACTCTATCTGTCCTGCTCAGTGAAGAAACTCAATTTGAGTCCCTTGTACCTGTATTTTGAACTCAAGAAAGCTGTCCCTGAAAAAAAGAGACCCAAGAACAGAGGGTCCACCACGAGTAAGAAGCTCACACAGTACAACTGATGAACCTAAGGAAACAGCTGCAAGTCAACCTTGATAACCTGCACTCGTGCTCCTTAAATATGGAAAGCTGGGGCACACCTGACCGGCTTAGCCAAGCAAATCAGTGGTGCCTTGATGTCAGGGTGCCACAACAGGTCACATAGGAACTAGACACAGGGTGCAGGGCCCTGTAGGGCACCTCAAGTGAAGTGAGGTTCACCTACAGTAACTTGGGAATCCCTGAGCAGTACCGGGCTGTCAAGATGGTCTCATTAGACTGCAATCAACAGTGGTCAGCCAAGGAGTTAGAAATGGCTCCCATACGCTGAAGCATCCAATTCTCTATTTTAAAGACAACTGTGAGCCACAAATCTGCGGTTTTCCAAGTCATAACCCACACATCTCCTTACAGCTGTTTTGGGATCTCCTCGATCACCATTAAGTTGTTGGAATCACCCCACTGAGATATATTCTTCTGACTTTTTAATAGTGCTTAGGTGGTGACAAGAACTTAAAAACTTGAGAAGGAATCTTTGCTTCAAGTGGTGTGCTCAGTGTTGGTGGAGATTTTTTTGTATTTTAAGGGTCAGAGTGCCCTCTTCTGTCCCATCCGTGTCTGATTATTAATTCACTTCTGTGTTAGGTCAGCAGATTATCGAGAAATACTGTGACTTGTCTTCTGCACACCCTATCATCTTCTAAACAACAGTTAAGAAAGCAAACAGCTGATCACAAACTAGAAAATAACTCTCGTTAACGTGGGGGCTCAGGCAGGCTACAAAATTAGCTGCCACCAATAAGAGGGGCTGGGGGAATATCACAGGCAACATGATTGATCTATGATGATGAGGTCAGGCATCTTTTGAAGTGAATCTCTGTGAAGTTTAAACAGTGGGGTGTTGTTTAATAGGTCCACACTCTGCATTTAAACTTTGCCTCTCTCCTGCCTGTATAGCCGATAATTGAATCCAGACTGATACCTGAGGAAATCTGACTGAGACAAACATATTAAAAGTAGCTCGATAATACCAATGTATATAATCATTTCTAAACTAACCATGGTGAAATCACTGGGACTGCAGGTTGTCTGAATTATGGACAGAGCTAACAATGGTCCAGAAAAATTTATTACTGGAGACTTTCTATCATGAAAACACACAGAAGCTGTTTCTGGAAACCATACAACCACTTTTGTGCAGCAAAGCCAGCGTTAATGAACTGCGGTGGATCCTCCCGATGTCCCAAGGAGCTAGGACGAGCGTGCCTGCACTGCATTCCCACCACTGCTGAGGAGCCCAGCTGGAAGCTCTGGCTTCCCAACCCAATGCCACAGACCTGCCCCGCTCCCCTCCATGTCTGCTTCAGGGCCGGGGGTGCTCTCTGGTCCTCCGTTTGGGTACTTCTCCCCCACCCGAAATCTGCTTGAGGGATGGGGGTGAAAGGAGCCGCTTTGTTTCCTCCCGCCCTCGAAGGGAGACCTGGCTCCAACACCAACCGACTCCCCTCACTGCCTCCCTGTGAGGAGGCAGCCGCCGCGGCCTTGTGCCATCTGGGGTCCCACTTGGGGCCGGGGCCCATCCCTGCGGCAGGGACCAGCCATGGCCCCGCGGACCCCCCAGCAGGGCAGGGCCCTTTCCTCAGCTACCCACTGGGCCGCCCCACAGCCACGCCGTGGTGTGGGAAAGCCCCACAGGCGCCGAGGCGGGCCCAGGCCGGGGCCCCGAGCCTCCCTGCAGGCATGGGAGGGCAGCGCCGCCAGCCACACCTCCGCTTCGCGCGTGGGGCTAGTTTGACCCCCTGCGCTCGCCATAGCGGCGCTGCGCGCATGCGCCGGCAGGCCGGAAGCGGCCGCAGTCGCCATGGCAGCCGCCTGCGGGAGGCTGTTGCCGCGGAGTGCCGCCGCCGGGGTGGGGGGCCTCGCCGCCGCCCGGCCCGCCCTGCCCGGCCGTGAGGACCGCCCGTGCCCCTGATCCCCTGCCTGCCTGGTGCCCTCTTCCTGCCCGCGGCGGGAAGCGGCTGCCCGCGGCCTGTCCCTGTCCCTCAGCGCGCCCCGGCGTGTTTGCCCCGAGAGCGGGGTCGGGTGCGGGGGCCGCGGCGGGGGGTGCCCTGGGCCTGCTTTGCGGGAGTGGGGTCTCGAACCGCGCAGCTGTTGGGGGCAGTTCAACTTGAAAACACGGGGGTTTAAACATTATTTTATTTTCACAGGGTGCTTTTCTTCCTCGGGGTATCGAATTAACAGCGATGGAAAGCCAGCAAAATTTCAGCCACCTCCAAAGCCCGTCATTACTGACAAGCAGAAACAGAGAGAGGAGAGGAGGTAGGGTGTCCTGGTGCTTGTCACAGTGCCCTGTGTTCAGGTCTGCTATCAGGCTGGTAATTGTGTGAGCACCTCCTTAAAGCTCCATGGCATTATTACACAAAAAGCATTTGTAAAGTTCTAACAAAAACCATTTATGTTGACATATGTTTAAAACACCTTAAAATACTGTGTTCTGGAGTTCCTGAAAGCAGTGAAACATGAAAAAAATGTATAGCAGTATACACTTTTGCAAATTTGGGGTTCATGTGGGAGGTTCTCTCTGTTAAAGACATGCATCTCTTCAGTATGCCACAAGGTGACAGGGACGTGGGTGCTGTGTCTGCCTTTGCCGTAGACCTTGAGAGATCAACTGCGAGCACGTTTGTTGCTGTTTGTGAAATGGAGCTGATGTCAGCAGTGGTAACCTTCATGGGATGTCTCTTGTTCTGAGTGTTTTTGTTGTCACCTCAACCTGTTTGCATTGCTTTAAATGACACGGTGGTTAAAACTGGAGTGCTGTGTCTGGAAGGAGAGTGATAGTACTGTATTGTTCATCTTCCCCCCATCCCTCCCCCAAAAAAAACCAAACTATAGCATGTAGGCAGCCTAAGAATGGGGAAGGTATTAAAAATCAGACTGTAAAAATTTCCACTCTGTCTTCAGATCTGTTAATGGAAATATTTTTAAGAAGTGAGGAGTCTGCGTGGCTCTTCTAAGAAATGCAGTGTGTGATGCGGCAGCTGGGCAGAACAGGGAGCTACATTTAAATGACGTTTTATTCTCCTGAGATTGTGCAACTTTGAAGATCATGAGTAGGCTTGATGTTGTTTATTGTCTGTGTGGCTGCCTGTAGGCAGCAGCGCCAACCAGAACCTCTGTGCTGCCGCACATGTTGCCCTGTGCTCCCCTCCGCAGCGCCCGTAAGGTTTGTAAGGCAGGTTTGCATTTGTCCTCCTTTTCTGTGTTGGGCATTTCTCTCCTGGCCAGATCCAGGACTTTTAAGACACGTCTCTACTAGCGAATTAAATGTGTCCAGCTTCATCCTCTAGCTCTGAGGCCAAGCGGTCTTACCATCCAAACCAGAGCGACCACATCCAAATGGTCTCTTGGAAATGGTCCTCAGCCCAGGCCAATACTATGTCAGGAAGTGTGCCTTCAACTCAGCAGTCAGTCAGTTTTGTTCCAGGGCATGAGGAAATTCCTTGGCATGGTTTAATTTATTGGAGCAGAAAATAGTTTTAAGAGTCCCTTTAAGCTTCTCTAACACAAAAGAACATTTACATGGTGTCTCCTGTAGGCTCTGTTTGGCTATTTGTAAAAACTGGTAATAGGTTTTTCCATATCTATTACTATAAAGTCATCAAATAGTAAGTGTTCTGTCACATGGATTACAATTAAACCATAAAATAAACTATTCCTAAGCTGTGACAGCAGTAACTGAACTGTCCTCTTTCAGTTAGCTCCTCTGAGACCAACATTTATTGTTGTTTTTTGAAAAAAAGAACAAAGCAAAAAAAACCCCAACAACAACAAAACGCCACAAAAAACCTCTTGGATAACAACAAAAAAAAAAAATTGGTAACTTCATGAACTGCAATTCATATCTCTGAAAAGGCAACTGGTATTGGTGGTTAACAGGTGGTAATTTTTAATTTTTAGGGCAAATACTTGGACTTCTCTAGTATTTTGTATGGAAATGCTTTTGTTTTATACTTACAAAATTTTGGATTTCCTTATAGGTTCTTGAGTCCTGAATTTATACCTCCCAGAGGGAGAACAGATCCTCTTAAATTCTATATAGAAAGAAAGGATATGATACAGAGACGAAAAGTCTTCAACATCCCAGAGTTCTATGTTGGTCAGTAACAGCACTAGAACTTTCATAATTTCATCAATGTTTTTTGTGGGGTGGGATGGTAAAAAGCGTGGTTGCATGTTGTAGAATATCATAGAACGTCACAGTATCAGGTATATTAGATCAACTAGTACGTGTTTCTATACATACTACTTTGTATTTTAATTTCATATTTACATCCCATTTCCATTAAAATTTAATACTAATGTGTTTTTTAAATTCTGGCACTTCAGCGTATGATTTACCAGTAAAGCTCAAGAAAGGAAAATACATTAGAGTATTTGTATTCCGTTTGCGTAATGAAGAGTAAAAGATACAGGTGAAGGTTTAAAGGTGAAGAAGCTTCACAGTTAACCTGCAGAATGAATCACTTTAACATGTATTAATTTAGGGCATGTTAGAAATTTATTCTGTTTCTGGCAGTTTTCATGGAAAATAAAACATTTTCAGAATGGACCTAAATGCATGCACTTTGTCTGACTCTCGTCCCACATTTTGGTACATATTTACTTGAACAGTCTATTTATTTTAACTATTTCTTTTTTTTGGCAGGCAGTGTACTTGCCGTTACTACTGCAGATCCATATGCCAATGAGAAAGCCAACCGGTTTGTAGGCATCTGCGTTCAAAGAGGAGGAAAAGGACTTGGCGCTACCTTTGTCCTTCGGAATGTTATAGAAGACCAAGGTGGGGTTTTATGCTAGGTGATTATGCTAGAAATGGTAAGCAAAAAATGTTGAAGTGAAGGGATATCTGGTGTAGAAATGTAGTCTGCGGCGAGGATGACAATAGACTAAAAAGAAATGGTGAGTCTACCTACTAGGGGATACTGCAGGTTTAAAACTATACAGAGAGATGTTGATGTGCTATATATTTAAAGGCATGGAACTGCTTAGTAATTTTTTGTCTATATACTTAGTGATTTTTAGCTCTATATTCTGAGGAGACTGAATGTGATCCACTGGCCTTGTGCTTATATTTGAGCCTGGGCAGTCTACTGCTCGCCATGTAAATACTAGCCCGGTTTGAGCGCTGTGTATTTGCATGAACTGGGGCCATATGCGTGAGCTGTGTAACAAGCAACAGATTAGCAGAGTTTTGTAATAGGTTCATATTCTGGTTTATGACAAAATGGGAGGAGATGCAAATATTGATGTTCTGAGAGCAAATATGAAAGGGGTGGGCGTCTCTATATACGCTACACATACAATGGGATAGATAGTAACAGCCATTGTAACCAAATGGGAGTAAAGTTTAAAGCCCAAGCTCGTCTTCTGTAAATTCAAGCCATTCAATGTCTCTTAAGCCATTCTGTTATCAAAGACTTGACTTACAAAAGAAATCTGTGTTTGCCTGTGCAGACACAACGCACGTGTACAATCACATGTGCACACATCACTGCGTATTGTAGTTCTCTGATAAGTAAAAAGCAGGAATGTGTAACACTGAAGAAATACTAATTTGGTGTTAGTGTTTCTAATGAATTTGGTTCATTAAACCAGACCTTCTCTTTCTAAGGTGTTGAAATATGTTATGAACTATACAGTCCTCGAATCCAGGCGATCGAGGTTCTGAAGCTAGAAAAGAGGCTGGATGACAACCTGATGTACCTGCGAGATGCCCTCCCTGAATATAGTACTTTTGATATGAACATGAAACCTGTGTCTCGTTTAGAACATGAAGAAATTCCTGTAAACAAGGTAGGAGCTGCATGTTTCAGAGGGAAAGAAAATTTAGATAACTTTCATATCTCACTGATATCCTGGAAGGCCGTTACACAGCTCTCCGCTGCATTAGTTACCGGGGTGACAAAAGTATACAAAATAAGGCAAGTCTTTATGCTATTTCTATAGTGAAAGAATGTTGAGAATGTAAATGTCTATCATCCTCAGTAGTTAATTTTGAAGACATGCAAGGAGTAGTGGCCTCCACGTGCCTCTGTATAACACTGTGCAGAGAGGAAAGCTTTTCTTACAGAAACCTTAATGTCGTTGCTGAGTTGGGAGTGGTAGGTGTCAGGAGAGAAGGTAAGATTGGAAGAGTCAGCTAAAATCCGCGTCTCGGAGAAGAGCCAGAAACCAGCAGACCCTGTCAAAGAGTGACTTACAGGGATCAGTCCCCCCTTTCCCTATCATGCTACTTTTCCTTAATAAGGAATAGGAGTAGAACTACAAAAGATGAGTTAACATCATTTTATGTGTCAATTTAAGGACCGTGTAATAAATCAAAACTGTTAATTAAAAAGTTTTACAAGATACTATGACAACAGTCATGTGGACACAAAAAATTCCTTTTCTCCTAACAGTGTAAAGTAGTAGTTCCTTAACATACTGACAAATCGGTTTGTTTTCTCTTACTTTCCTTCTGTTAGAGCAGCAGTTCTCTCACCTTTTGCTAAGCTCACAATCGAAATTCTGATTTCTTCATACCTTTTGATTATTTTTTTTTTAATCTTTCACCCTAGCTGCAGGTTCGAATGAAACCTAAACCATGGTCAAAACGGTGGGAAAGGCCAAAATACAATATAAAAGGAATAAAGTTTGAGCTACCTGAAAAAAAAATGAAAGAAGCACAGAAGTGGAGCCAGCCATGGCTAGAGTTTGATATGCTGCGAGAATACGATACTTCAAAAATAGAGGAGAAAATTTGGAGAGAAGTGAGTGAAGAGCTTAAAAAATAATAATGGTTTTTAAAGTCTAGGAATTACTGAGAAAATTAATATTTACTTTCAATTTACTATATGGATTATCACTTGTCAAGTTTTGTATATATACATAAGCAAAATACACAATAAAGTTAACCTTTCCAGAAAATTTTGAAGTGTATAAACTTCTGTAGTTGAACACTAACTTTCTATTCCTGAAAACAGCCACTCCTTTTTCTGAGTGTAATGCTATGTTCACCCCTTCTCCAGAAATGAGAAGCCTCCCTTTTTTAAATTACAGTTAACAAGAGGGGTTCGCATCACCCATTTAAGTTAGTTGTGTCGTCATTTCCAAATACTTCTGTTACTTCTGTCTTTACAGACTGGGTAGCGGCCAGTTGTAGAACTGCTTGACTCGTAACTTCAGAAGTGGGCCATAGCAGGGAAATAGACTTGTCTGAGCCAACCATCCACGCTGAGAGTTAAGTGCTGTTTAGTTTTCCCATTTTAAAAAAAAAAATCTATTTCTGATCATAGTATCAATCCTTTAGGTTGGAAAAGACCTTTAAGATCAGTCCAACTGTTAACCTAGCACTGCCAAGTCCACCACTACACCATGTCCCTAAGTGCCTCATCTACACGTCTTTTAAATACCTCCAGGGATGGGGACTCCACCACTTCCCTGGGCAGCCTGTTCCAAGGCCTGACCACTCTTTCAGTAAAGAACTTTCTCCTAATGTCCAGCCTAAACCTCCCCTGGCACAACTTGAGGCCATTTCCTTTCGTCCTATTGCTGGTTACTTGGGAGAAGAGACCGACCCCCACCTCGCTACAACCTCCTTTCAGGTAGCTGTAGAGCACGATGAGGTCTCCCCTCAGCCTCCTCTTCTCCAGGCTAAACAACCCCCCTGTTCCCTCAGCCGCTCCTCAGAAGTAGCTTCTCAGTATGTGACAGCTGGTTTCATAAAACTGTTATTTCCGTAGTAGAAGCACCCAGGGGCTCTGAGCTCAAGTGTTACGCTTACAAGTAATCTTTCCTCCAGAAAAAAACATCTACGGAGCTAAATCATGATAGAATATCTATTATGTTTATAATAGCACAAGGCTGGTTGCTTCAGGGGAGACCTTTAGCTGGGATGAGACAAAGGAGAACAAGAGAAAAGCAATGAGATCATGAGCTTGTGGCGATTGCTGGTCACCTATTGCTTCTTTGTTGGCATTCTGAGAGGAAAAGCAACGGAAATTGTCCATTATTAGAATGCAGGATTTGCAACATAACTCCTGAAGGTAATGAAGGCTAACGGTGTCTGAGGTTTTTTCATACTTCTATTAACTTTCTTGTCAGATGCTAAAAAATTGAACTGTAGAAGTCATTAACACAGCAAAATATTTTTACTTTATTTTCAAAATAAAACCATTATTTTAAAAGTCATCTTTTGTCTGTAATATTGATCAAAGCTATTTACAATTAAAATATTTTACAAAAATATATTTTTAACTTAAAAAAAAATATAAAGGAAATCACGTGGATTAAGTCTGCAAGAGTTAAATTCCAGTCCCAGAAGATTTTGGAGAAATACAGTCAAAGTAAACATACAGAGTCTGTGATGCACTACAGTTTATACAATAAAGCATCCTTGTTATTCTATAACACTATTTGTTGCAAACATACAAAGTTATAAAACATTAGAAATCTAATTAAGGGTATGATGAAGTAAGGTTCAGTAGATCTTACTGGGAAGCAAAAGGAAGACCAGAAGGTAACTGAAGTTGTTCTTGTGCTTCTCATCATCAAGATGTCCGTTATTACAAGCCTGATAAAGCAAGATGTGTGACAACTCCTGGTGTGCACACGAGTCTGTATCACGCAAGTACCGAAGTACACACATCAGACGCTATCTTCACTACGTTTGCTCTTCCCCAGACGTCCGCCTGTGCAGCTCTTACCTCACTGAACCCACATTTACCATCAATAAACATTCATCAAACCCCCTACCTGCACACTGACTTCTCATTTCTGCTCAAGGGTCAAAACCCCTGCAACATTGTGAGTTCTTTTTCACTAGGGATGGCTTAAAAATAACCCTACCAAAATCACTGTGGACCTCAAGTTAAAGAGCTCCATGACTGCTGAGTCAGGGTGGTATTTAGCAATGTAACACTGAAAATAGCTTGTAAAGTTGGCTACTCACTAGCAGCGATAAACCTTACAGGCACTCGCTCTCTTTCCAGGAATCCTTCCAAAAAGGAAAACGCAATGAAGCGTTGTCATACGTTTTGGATGCCTGAACCATTGCTTTACTTTGACAATTGTAACTTCCAAAAAGACTCCTTAATCTAAGAGTAGATGGCAGTAGAAGACATTTGGAAAAAAAATCCTCAAGTATTTAACAATAAGACAGGGATTACCACTATATCTTTGAGTAGGAAGGGTTCACTAATTAAATTTCATATTAAATTTCATATTAGGTTTAGCGTTAATACCAGGCTTGTCTCAGTAATATAAGTGTTCCTTCAGAAATTGCCTATTTCCCAATCATGGATTTAAGGTGTTCAAGTTTGTACTCTTCAATGAAGTCTTCAACAATGTGCAGAGCTTTGACCTTCACCAGCAGGAGAAGAACTTCTTTTGTTTCATCACTATTTAAAAAAAAAAAAAAAGAAAAATTTTATATAGCAGCGTTTTTATGTACCCGACTTTTAAGTACACTTTACCTTTATTAATTTTAAAAAGAGTCAGGTATCTCTCCTTGGCCACTTGTCATCAGGAGACCTTGGCTACACTGAACACTAACAGCACCCAACATCTATCGGCTCAAACTATCACATTAAACTAGAACTGCAGAAGCACTCCTTTGCATTATGGACTCCATCTTTTGTTTTATCTATATATGCAACGAGAACATCCTTGAAAGTGTCAAATATGTGAGACTTAAGGAACTTAAGAAATATTTAACACAAAGTATATGAGGAAATGCTTGGATCCCAAGGAAATCCTTATCTATTACCTGTGGTTATTCTTGTGTAGCGTACGGGCACATTGCAGCAAGTGCTGGCAGAAGTTCTGTAACTCGGGCAGAGTTGATCCACTTTTAAGATCTTGGAACCATCTTTCTGGGAGGCACGCAACCACCTGTTCACACAAAAAATATTTGGAAAAAGTTTAAAAAGAAAAGTCTTTCAATATAACCAAGTCACATCACTTCTGACAGGGACTTTTTGGCAGGTTCAGTCATTATTAGTCGTGTGGTTTTTTTCTTTGAAACCAAGATTGATTATCCCTAGAAGTAGTTATTCTTAAGAACCTATGGACCAATATTTAATCTAAAATGCTTTTATGCACCAAGGTCATAAAAAAAATTAAGTTTTTTAAAAAATTTTAAATGTTGTTTAAATTTTACGTTTTTTTAATATTCTGTCTTCAGTTTCAACCCCCTCTTCATGAAAAAAAGCTTTTAGCATACACCCTCTTCCAATGTACATGTTATCTTTTACCTTATTACACTTTTCTATATTATCCGGCCCTGGTGGTGTGTTTAAGAGGTTCAGAAGAAGGTAACGATTCAGCAACTTGCTCAGTCCCAAATCACGGACCGTATCTTCTTGTACAATCCCATCCCAAAGAAGAACATTGGAGAGCAGCTGCAGTAACGAAGAAAAAGAATATGCATACGTGGTGGCTAGAGGTGTGCTAAAACACAATATTAAAAGTTTTATGCTTAAAAAAATATATAATATTATGTCCATCCAATTTAAGTACTCAAAACCCAGGATTCACTCTCTCCAAATTTACTGTCAGTTAGCCACTAATAAGCTGCATATAGTAAATAATCTTATCAAGTAGGATAATTAGTTTTACACGTGCATATGAACTGTACTCTAGTATGCGTATATATGACCTCCCAAGGTAGGGAAGAGCATTCTACCCTTCTAATAGGTTAACAATTTGCTAAGGCCCAAGCACAGAAGGCAACTTATTCTTTTCACAGAAGAGCTAGCAGCCAAATCTGAAAGCAGGAAAGAGTATTTAAGACACTCCCCCTACCAGAAATACCAAGAACAAGTGGCATCCAAGTCTAAGCAAGCCTTCAGAGAATCCAAGACAGACGTAAAAAAAGTTACTGCATCTGCTCAGGATAAGACTACAAGCAGTCCCTCGTAACACAAGGGAGGCTGGTAGCCACGGTTCATAGCAGTATTTTTTTGGTAGTTGATCTCGGTATCATTGCGTACCAAGAATTTTCTTCTGTTGCCCCTGTCACTATAAATCCTTATATTTGTTGTCATTTTTGAGTCTGATGTAAGAACATGACTATTTTTTCCCTTAACTTAGAATAGGTTAATTTTAAGGTAACTGTTAACCTCAAGGTAATTTACCCTCAGACACAGCATGCGATTTTGCAGTCACCAGTCAAAAAGCACTCACAAAGCCCACCGCCTTTGCACATTTCTCTGGAGTATCTGATGGGACACTTCCATCCAACTGCATGAGCGACTAAAACATAGGTCAAAGAAAAAGGAGTGCTTCCCCTGGCCAGCATTAATCAGGAAAGTACACAGGTAGTAACAAGAAGCATGTTTAAGCCCTGAAGCTACGCGCTGTACCTACACTAGGCAAGTTAGGCAATACCAGGGTACAAACGCTGAACTTCCATCGTCCGTACTCTTGCATTAGGAGAGTTCCTGGCTCACTTCTCACCCAAGCCTCCATTCAATTTCTGGGCATGGTTTAGAGGCCACTCCTACTATGCATTGTGAAGACAGCAACCCGTATTGAAAGACAGGGTTTAATAGCATGAACTGGGGGGCTGCACAACGGCAGTGGGTCTCAGCGCCAGAGAGAGCAGTCTCTGGTGATGAGTTACACTAGTCTAAGTATTAAGTAGGTCCCAAGAGTTTAACACAGACGAGTTGCAGTACTGTTTACCCTGGGGTGACTGAACTCATGCCTCCACTCCAGAAAAAATGGTGTAACAACTATTCAACATATATACAGAGCAAGAACACTTTAAACTACTCTCCATTATCACCCCTTCAAAGATGACCATTGTGACAGTGAAGATAGAAATCAAAAGCTAAAAGGAGAAAACTTCAATCTGCAGGAGAAAGCACCTGGGTCTGACTTCCAGGAAAACAACAGGAAGCATATGCAGGGCTAGGCATTGTGAATAGCAGGGGAACTGGAATATTGTCTGGGATTTTAATGTGGTTTTATGCATCTAAATCTCATCTTTAGTAAGAATCCAAATCTACCCTAGAGGAAACACATCTTAAGTAGGAATGGAATCACAGGCATTCAGAAATTCCCAACTCAGCACCCCAAAAGTAAAACTATACTAATGTGCTTATATGAATACGCGGTGTTTATATTCTACAATAAGGGTTAGCATAACTAACGCCATTTTATAAGGCAAATGGCCATTCTCTGTGATTGAGCTGGTCACATATTAGCCCCCTTCCCCCTCATTATCAGGCCCTGAAGGTCCTGTGCACCAAGTAGATGAACCAAACAGATTTCTTCTTCCCCTCCGTGTCAGTCTCAAGATTCCTGGGTGCCAGGCTGACTACTCCCCTTCTTGCCAGCCTTGTAGGTCCCAGGCACCCGGCCCAGTGGTGGTGATGACCCCATCACAGAACAGGGAAGCGTAACAGCACACAGACCACCGTCTATAAAATCCAGCAGTTCAAGTACTAAGGGGAACTTGCACCAGAACTGCTGCTGGACAGGTGGCCAAGGACGCCTCCACCATCCTCTGCCTCCTCCAAGGATTGGGTGACTCATATTCTTTGATGTGTTTCTCGTCTAGATTATGACTGCAATTATTATTGATACTGCAAGCCAAATACTCAGATTTGACCCAATCTGCAGAGGGTCCAGGAACCATAAGCTAAGCTGTGCTGTAAGTTCTGTGCTATGCTACTTCTGAAATTGTGCTACACCGATTCTGATTATAAAAATCCTGTGCTACTCTGATCATAAAATTCTGTTAAAAAAGAGTAAAGCTTTAATTGTACCTACAACTTAGTACCATCATCATTCTGCCCAGGACCCCCAAAAGAACCTGTCTATACCCGTAGTGTCAGGTAACAACCTGTTAACAGAGTAGCAATGACTAATTAATATGATATAAGGCCAACAGGCTTGGCTGACCCACTCAAGGAAAAAAAATGAACCAGCAGGAACAGATGGTCAGATCAGTCTCCTGCAGAAGATGTACCAGTTGGGTAAACAGAAATAAAGTGTTCATTTATAGTTCACTCTTAAATCATCACATGCAGGTTGCACAGAGAACACATCCTTCACTGAGAAAAATGGTAATCCGTCCTAATAAAAATGGATTAAACTCCCAGGACTCAGACTGAAGATATATTTCCTGACTGAAAAATATTTTTTCACTACAATGAATTTCAAAGAAAAAAACTGGTATATTTTCTCTACCTTAACAGCTGACCAAAACCGTCTTTCTTGAAATTTCGAACACAGTGATGATTTGTCTTCCACAGTGCTGGTCATGGAAAGAAGAAAAAAGGTAAAATAAAGATTTATTTTTTGTTTGCTTTTAAAAGAAGATAAACAGACAATTGATCCCTTAGATACTGATGAATATTAATTCTGGCATTCTTTCAGCAGTGACTGCCACAATCAGAATAAAGGTCTAGGGAAACAGCTGTCAATTTGAACCCATTATAATACAACTACTATGAAATAAGTTCCAATAAAATTAGCAACTGGAAACACCTGTGTCTACATGTCATGGATTCAGATCAAAACAGCACTGCTTAGAACCAAACATCCTACACCAGCTTTAGCAAAGCTTCTCTCCTAGCTGTATCTTAACCCCACATCTCCCAGACTCCTACTCACTCCCATCTTTGAAATAAGGCCCAGTAATAAGCATCAACAATATAAAGCCTATTTTAGGAATGACAGGAGGAATCAGGGGACACACACACGTGACACCGAACTACCTAAACTAACACTAACAGATGTAAGTTGCTACGCTAAAACCAGACTGTGGACCTTTTATACTGGAAAGCTTTTGGTTACAGGAGCAAAAAAGCATTAAGAGTTACCCTTACTAGAAAGGGTTCATAAACAGGAATAGGGCTTCATAACCTTTCCTATAACAAAACAGTAGAAGGCATGTTTATTCCATTAGCTGTTAATGGATGTCTACAATATTTTATCTACATCTGTGGAGAAGAGGGGTACAGGAATTTAAAAAAAAAGTTTTAAAAAGTCCCAGAGTTAGCTTACCTTTTAGGATACAGAGGAATAAAGACATCTTCCTCTACAGATTTCTTCATTCTTAGGACAACCATGTTCATCAAATCCTATTTAAAAAGAATTATTAATGTGTCCTCACAAGAAAGACTTCATCTTCCATTTATAACAACTTTAATGGTTGTTTTGTTCATCTCGAAGTGCAATATGCTAATTAGAGCTAAGTACAGTTGCCACTTGTATATAATACATACTGAGACCATGAATATATTAAAAACAGTAGACAAATCACAGCTGTAATTACCTATAGGGTTAATCTAGAGGATTTTTTTTTTTTTAAGTTATTTCCCTAAGTGAGGCCTTTTTTTGCACATTAATTTGCAAGGCAGCCGGAAAACGGTATAGATTAACAACAAAATAAGTTATGCACATAGGATCTCCATAAAAAGCTGTGAAATTCTATGTAAAAAAAAAAAATCGCCATAGCTAGAATAGTATGCGGTTTTAGGCAACATGCTTTTAGGTGCCACAGATTGCCACCTACCTTTTTTTTAAAGCCTTTATTTATTTATTTATTTAAAGTTCTGGTTTACTTCACTTTCTGTACAAACGGTATCTTGACTAAGGTCAGCTGTACCACTTGACTTCAAGGCATGGTTTCAAATCAGCAACCTTTGGAAGGCTCAGTTGGAAGGCATAAATATTTTCATAAAAATATTTCTTTTCATACTCAGGGCCTAAACATCCATCCCATTTCACCAGTTTTATACTAGATAAACCTCCAGATTTACATCAGAATAAAACCAGAATCAGGCTGAAGAAGGGCATGCTAGAGTGACTATGCGTATAAAAGTAATTATTAAAAGATTGCTAAGATTATGAAGCAGTCTTTCTCCTAGCCAATTAATTAACCTTTAGAGATTTTCAAGTTTTAAAATTCTAGATGTACTTTATAAATAAAAGGTTAAAGAGTTGACTGCTGGAGCATTATTAGCATTTAAAGCTCAAATTTTGACAGATAATTAAATGCAAATCTAAATTCTAACCATTGTTATTGCAGTGAAGCAAGGTTAGATCTACAATCAGATTCTTTCTAGGTACAAGAAAAATTTTTCTAGGAACAGGAGCTAATTTCTGCCTCAAGAGTGTCAATTCTCCCATTATCTTCAATAACGAGAGCATCAGAGAGCTGGAAGTTTAACTGTTAATCTTCTTAATGTAAAGTGACAAAACAAAGTAGTAATCAGAACTGAACAACTTCAGGACAATGACCTAAGCGCCCATAGGAGCATGCACAGAAAGCACACAGAGTGGATTAAGTTTTCCCTTCCCCAATACCACAGAGGCTTTTACCTCTTTTGCTTGACTGCATTCATTTTTGGAAATGACTTGTTTTTCAAAGATGTTACTGCAAAGCTGTACAAGGTTCTTTGTCTGAGAAGTAGATAAAGGATCCCACACACTCTTTACAAATGCTGAAAAAAAATAGGCATTTATTTCATTCACAATATGCAAGTAGTTATCCGCTCTAGTTTTACGGCATTACAATACAACAGAAGTAAACATATGAAAGGCTAAGCCTCTCACCATAGTCTTAAAAAGAGGCTACCTTAGCCTCACTCTGTGGAACTACGTAATCGCTATATCTTGGAGCACCATTATATAACTAACATTATTTGATAGCTATCGCTTTTATTTAAGGTTTGATTGCCTAGGTGCAGCGAACATTTTCAAGACAATCTTACTATACCTGTAATTTTTGGAAGAATAGTTTTTTCAATCACTCTAGGCAAAACTTCTTGATCAGGATCATCAGCCCTTTTTGATTCAGATATGTTTTTGGCATCACTGAATTCTTGTACAGCTCTGAACCAGGGCATCTCTTCCAACTCTGTAAAATTCTGCTGAAAGATCATTCCTGTTAGTTGTTCAGCTGGTCAGGATTAAAAGAAAAGCTCCATCCAATGATACCACAGATTCCCACTTAATTTCAGATCCACCCTCATCACCGAACAGGCCAAAACAGCAAATCAGGAAAACTAGATTTAAAACTAGAATTCAAAGGGTGGGATTGTTAAAACATCTTCAAAGAACTCAGGAGAAGAAATCTTTTTACAAGGGGTGTTGCAAAAGGGGCTGGAAGTAAGGGGAATGGAGAAAGTTAAGATTCCAACTACACACTTCAATTTCTGAGACCAGCACAGTACCTTTCTATTCATTTCTAATGCACTGTGCTATGTATTGGAAAAAACCCTCATTTTTCATATTAATACATAATACACAAACACACATACAATTTTTGAAGAAAAAGTCAGCTGATGCACCTACCTCAAGAGGATTCCAATTTATTAACTGAACTCTGATCAATGGATTTAATAGCTTAGGCAGGCAGAAACTGATATAAGCATCACAGTAAGAGTCAGGAAACTTCTCTTTCCATTCCTGGAATTTCAACAGGATTTTTCTGATGTCACAAAAATCTGCATGTACATCTTCAAAGACTTTCCTACTATCCTCTAAAACGTTATCTATGAATGATATTCATTGGGAATAAAAAGAAACAATCACAGAACTTATTGAGGCATAAGCTGAAGAGTTTATGCATCTACAGGACGTAAGAAATATCTATCTATATGATAGCTGTATTTGTCATTTATCTTTGACACACCTGACACTGAAACGGGTTTTACAACTGGCTCCCTGGAAAACTCAGTTTCAGAAAAAAATACTGTCAAAGGCCAAAAAAGGCAAGTTTCTTCATGATCCATTCCACCGTTTTATACAACCACTATGTTTCAAACTTTATACCACAGTGATAAAATCTCAGACATGAAAACCCTTCTGCTGTTATCTGGAGAAAAGGTATTATGCCTTTCCCTTCATCCATTCATTCAAGATAATTAAAGCACCAACCTTTAATTCACTGTATCTTCAGAAAACAAATTGATTACACAAAACATGTTGTAGTATTGCATTGAGTACTGTCAGATCAGCTTTGGCATAATCTAAGAGAGCTCACTTCTAGTTGCAATATCACGTGTAATGCCGCCACCACCACATAACTCACACCAAAAGAAATCTACAACCATACACCTATTCTTCTCAAGTCATTAGTCAGAACTGTCTGAATGCATTTCTCTTCTACAGTGTGTAACTAAGGACATGTAACTCAAATGAAGTATTTCTTCACCTTTCTTAAAAAAAAAAACGTTAAAAAATATCAGAAAGAGGTTTTGTTCTAGGACATCACAATAAGACTGCCACCGACCTTTGCTCTTCTGGAACTCGGTCACCTCTGCCGGAGCCAGCTCATCGTCACTCGACATGCCTTCATGGTGATCAGCTTCTCCTGAACACTCTCTCACTTGCCGTCTGCAAGTCCTGTATTTTGTAATGAACTCAGATGAGTTATCCTCCCCTCGTATGCAGAAGGAAGCTTAATGAAAAATAATCTGACTTCAAAAAATGTACTAAAAGCAAGTTGTGAGAGCAACAGCCTACGGAAGCGCAGTCAGGGACCAACAGTAATTATGTAATCATAAGGACACAGAAACCGTGCAAGAAGGAAGGGCTTTGGGAACCGACATAAAAGAGGTTAGAGCAATGTCTCTGATCTCCCCTATGAATCGTGTAGTAACCTTCACTTCACCTCATTCCCGCTGATGAGGCCAGTAACTCATCCCACCTGGAACACTAAACATCTAGCACTGGACACTGTCTCTGACAGGTTTAGTGTGCAGGAGACTATTGAGCTCTCAGTCTGACATCTCAGTTCTGGATCACCTGTTCAACAACCCACAAAAAAGTTGTGATAGCACCCAAGGGCCAGTTGGGCTCAAAAAACTATTGCCATGACACCAAGAATCGTAACAGGCTGCAAAATCAATAGCTTGCATCTCTGACACAGGAAAATTATATATGATATGAAAATGATATGTATAAATAATTTCATACAGTTATTTACATCAACTAGCATAAAGGTTAATTGCTTCAAGTGGAATTTCTTATTGTATCATTTTTCATCCTAAATGCTGAAGTTCTTGCCACTTCAAAGTACAGTTATGAGTTGAGGCACCAGTGCAACCGAAAAACTTTCAAAGCTCCCGATAACTTTGGGGGGGGGTGGGGGGTGGGGGCGGCGGCGGGGAATCAGTAGCAATCTCTGAACACTATAATATCCAAAATATAGTATCTGGCCTACACTGGTAGCAGGGGAGGGGCTAGACACAGCTTTGCTTCACTCACCGCCACCACCACACCCAGCAGCAACAATACTGCCTGACTTTTTTTGCTATTTATACAATAATACAAAAATATATTTCTGTATAAGGTCATAATTTTATTTATTACAACAGGACAGGAAAAGCTTCTGTCATATAGTTTTGTAAATAGGCCCACTTAAGACTTGTTAATTTAAAATAACAAGATCTATTAGCATTCAGTTTCAAATCAACATGAAGAGAATGACATCAACAAATAGATGGTTTCCAAGTACTTTGAGTTTTGGAAAGCAAACATGTATTTTTTTGTATAATCTCATTTAGTAATCCTACAGGTTTACATTCATCACTGCATAAATGACAGAAAGCTAGTGTACAGCACACCTATCAGAGTTAAGCATACATATACATAACACCTACCTTCGATGTTCACACATTTCCAGAAGCTGTGCCTTCTCATCACCTTCCAATCCACCATTAGTTGGTTTGTCATTCCCACCTATCAGAAGACAGAAACAGCCAAAACCAAAATGGTATGATTTTAAAGTTCTTATTTTCTCAAACAGGAAACACAGATTGTCCTTCTATTGTTCTTCATTTGGAAAATAGCCAAAGAAAAATCAAACCTCCTAACCAAAACTCTAATAGTCTCCAGAGTAACACACAGTAAATATTACTTGTTAACTACTTATAGTCAGATGTGGTTGCTCCCTTATAGCAGTTGACGAAAAGGTGAGTTTGATGACATTCCAGTTAACGCTCACGGCTTCCAATCCTGGAAAAGGAAGTTAGTGCCTTCCAGACTAGGTCCTTAGCAGTGTGAAAGGCAAGCACAGGGACCTACCCTCGTCCTGTATGTCAAAAATGAAACCATGTAATAAATTAGAGTAACTTTTGAGGTTCGGTTCCAACACTGTAATGGAAGTTAAATCCCTGATCAATGTAAATCATTGCATTTAGATTTCAAGACTAGTCAGCTCCCCACTGTCTCCTGTTATCTGAGTGGTCACTGACTGTGTGACCCCAATTACTCCTAATCTGATTCTTGAGTCCAACACAAAAGTAGAAACCAGAAGCATTTTCTAGTCGGGCCATTCATTTGTATCACTATTAGCTGGCTGATATGTGCACAACATGCCAAAAAGAAAAAGAGTGTACTACTACTGAAGTGTTATCATAGAAGAAATTAACAGCCTTTCCACCATATTAAATACAACTAGGAACATAAAAAGCAATTAAAAGTGCTGTTAAATATCCAAGTATCGTCTCATTTGTAATGAGCTGGAACTAAAATCATTTTAATGGCACTACCTGTTATGGCACTACCTTTTTCTTCTTAACACCTGCTGTCAGTCTACTACACCATTTTACAAAATCATACGGGCTGCTAGCTTTCTCTAATCAGCAGTTTATCCTGTGTAGTGAGAAGACTGAACCCATATGATTAGTAGTTACCAGAAACTGGTGCATCTGGCCTCCATCCGTTCCCACCAGCTCCAAGCATATTGTTCTTAGTTTTGCCTTAGTTTTAAAGGGTTTGGTTTTGGAGGTTTGGGTTGTGGGTGGGGTTTTTTTTTTGGTGTGTTTGTGTTTTTTGGGTTTTTTTTTTTTTGGTTTGTTTGTTTGTTTGTTTTTAAACAGCAGCAGCTATAGATTCACACGACATATAAACAATACATCAGTGTGGAAAGAAAACATAAGATGAGAAAATTGTAATAATTTTTCCTACAGTGACTGAAAAACAACGTTTTGTTTTAGATAAAACCCTTCACAAAATGGCTTCTTTCTTCACGTCCTTCCCTTCACATAAGTGTCATCTCCTAGTTGGAAATCTCCATTCTGAGCACACACATAGCCTTAAAAACACCCTCACGTAAAAGTGATGTTGCCAAATAAACACACTGCTTTTTTCATATATTCACAGAATTGCATAATAAGCAAGCCTTCTCCAACTTAAGACCTACTAAAAAACTGACTCAGTTTTTCTTTTTAAATATTGATGGGAAATTGCTGAGTTGAGTAACTAAAAACTGACAAAGTACTTGGTCACATTATGTTCACTATTAAACCAGAGAAAAATAGTATCATGAGCTTTACTGAGGTAAGGATTTCAACTGAGGTATAGTAAAGCACACCTACTGACAATGGGAAGGGGAAAGGAGATCAAAGGTGAAAATTAAAAACTTCATGCAAAAAGTAACAGTATATTTCTGCTCAGAGAGTGAATGTTTCAGTAAGAAAATAACTTCTAACTTCTTACTAACTTGTCAGATGCTGAATATAAGCAGATTCATTTTTCAGCTCATCTTGCCTTCGTTTCAGTACTGTCATGGCTCGTTGCTGAAGAAGTACATGTACAGCCAATTCTAGATCATTAACGTATTTCAGCTGAAATATAGTAAACAGTAATCAGGTTTTCAATTCATTAAAATTCCAAAAGAATGAACAAAAAACAGTTTCCATGGGTTTTCTGTATAGCCGTGAAATTAGAACCAAGTATCACAGATTGAAAAGTAAGTTCCTGGTCATCGGAGTTTTTCTGGTTTTTTTGTAAGGCTGAAAAACACAAACTAAATGCCAGTTGCTAATCACAGGACTACCTAAGACTTCATACAAAAGGGCTCAACAGGACACTATTGGTGCACTTAGTTTGCTTTCAGTTTGCTTTTGAGCCACTAGCCATTAAAGAAAATGTATTCATTAACTAACATTTGTTCTCTTTAAAGTTACGTAATTAAATTCATAATTGCAATGCAATTAAGTAGCATAAATTAGATTTGATAGCACTATCTATAGAAAATAACAGCAGTTTACTTTCACTGAGGCCAAACTTCAGGCCGATGCTCCCCTTCTCCCAATCTTCATCTTTTTAAATACACAAGGTTTGTAGTTCAGCAGTTGGTAATGTAGACAAATCCTTACAGAGCTCTGCTAACTCAATCCCAACTCGAACCTAACACGAAATCCTTACTACCTCTGTCATGTAACCCTGAGTAAAGACATTTTGAGAGATCCTAAAAATGAATTTAAGCGCCACCTCTCATTCAATTTCAGTGCACTCTGGTCACTAGACCTGCAGAAAACTCCTTCCAATAACATTTTGTTTTCACCCAACAGAATCTAGGCGAGATCACAGCTCAAGTCAATATACCTGTACTAGCTTGAGCATCACTTCAGGTGAGGGTTGATTTGTTTTCCCTATAATTTGTTTCCTGTTACATTAAAATTTCTGGTAGAGTTGATTTTTAACCGAGCACTGTCCCTCATCATTTCCAAATAAAAGCCCCTCATATTTTGTTGATAGAATACACCTTTATCATCCAAAAAAAAAAAAAAGAGGAGGAAAATATACATACTTTTTCATTCAAACAATTTATCAAGTTTTCTACATATGTTTTCATGGCCCTGTAGAATTTGTAATTCATAGCTGCATCCGAAGACTTCTCTAACTCCTGGACAGTCATCTTTGAACTTTCAATGTCCTCTATATATTTTTCATACTCCCTCTGGTGGGCACGGTGCACATCCTGTAATGATGTTATCCTAAAAAAGAGAAACCCAGACAAGTAAAACTATTGCCAAGTTAACAGCTGATACATTCCAAAACATTTTTCCCATTATAATCACATACAAAATCTTTGCCTGTGCTAATAATAGTACCTGCATTTGAGCTAAGAAGCATTGAGAGATTTATCCATGCCAACATTTGCAGAAGCATGGGGTATGGACAAGCATCATGCTTTGGAGACTCAAAGCACCACTGACATTTTACCTAGAATCCTCAATACACCACACTTCCCAAACACATAAAAAACTAAATTTTGTGATATCACATTAAATGGATTCTACCCAACATAATCTGGGGAAAACTACAGCTCACGTCAGCATGTCCACACTGGTTCAATCTAAGTTGCATGGATAGCAGTACCTATAAGCGTTCACCACCTGCTCACAAACCAATGAGGACTCTTGCTGCTAGCAAGTGATAAAACTCAGGAACCTATCTCTACAGTTGTCACTAACTATTAGATAGGTAGCACAGGAATGTTTATGTATATTACAACTCTGCTTCTTTTTTTTTTCCCTTCCTTCCCTACATCCCAACTGACTGCTCAGCTTGAGCAAGGCTGTAACAGAACCAAGAAACAGACCACAACTTATTTCACTTCCCTGAAGCAGGGAACATTTTTCAATGAAAATAATTAACTAAGCTGTTGTTCTCTACTGTGCTACAAAACTATAAAGTTCACATCAAACAGGTTCCCCCTCCCCTTCTTGCTATTTTCCGAATAGGTTTCCCACTCTTGATAGCCTTATTCTCATTTTTCTTACTTGATTCTGTACCTAAATTCCTACTTCATTTAACTCATTCCTTTCAGGTGATTATGGCAAAGAAAGCATACAATTCCACAAAAATATTCAGTCCAAATTAGTTGCAATTCTTTAAACAAGCAGGTAAATAATGGTTGTACAAAGCAAAGCATTTACAGAGAGAGCTCGGTGCAAGTCTGTAGCACATATTTGTTTCAGCTGTATAGCGTTACTTGTCTAAACTTATCTGAACAGCTGCTTCCCGGTGCTCTGAGTTATGACAGGGGATGGCTTACCTTAGGATGCCTGACCCCAGCTGTCCTCCTCACACATGTTCTTGGAGGTTCCCACCTCCATCCCAGGACACTTCAGCTGCCCATACAGCAGCTGAACTGCTAAAGAAAAGTCACAGCCTAGCACGTGACTAAAGAAAAAAAAAAATCAAGGCCAGTTCTAGTTTGCCTAAACACACTGTGGAGAATTTACTGCTGCTTTAGGAAATACTAAGCTATTTTTGCAGCTGGTTTAAGAACCACCATAAGGGCTAGGATTGCCAGCTCCATCTGCCCTGGTTGAAGTTTTGCTTGCTGGGCAAACATAACATTGAACCAATGCTCCTGTCAAAAACTACTAGCAAGCATAAAAAGCTGCCGCCATTTAAATGAACTTACTCTCTAAAGTTGTAGTTGATAAAACATTGAAAAGTCAAAATGCTCCCCTATAACAAAGCATTGCCAGCTAAAGTTAAAAATCTGTAGTACTCTGCTGGACATCATAACAGGCATATTACACATAAAATAACAACCCAAAATCCTCCAATACTCTGGAAAAAGAATAAGACTTCAAAGCTGTCATCTCTCATTCTGTGACAAAAACTCAGACAACCCAGAAGTTAAGTTCATAAGAGCAGGATTTACCTTTCAGTCAGTCGCTTCTTCACAATTTCCAAGTTCACAGGTGGTAGAGAAACAGAGGGATCAAACTTTGGTTTAGCTCGTTGAGATTTATACAAGGTAGCATCATCGTAAGTTTCCTACAAGAATTTTAAGTGATAATTTTTAATACACCATTTACACAAGTTTTCCCTCTGCAGCTCTGTAGATCAACAAAACTTATCATTCGAATACACAAGGCATATGATATTAAGATAATTTCATTCATCAAATTAAGTACAGAAAATGTTGTACAGCAAAGTACAACACAAAAGCAAGGGAAACAAAGTATAAAAAACTGCATATATATGTTGTATAAAAACATATAGTACATAAACATTTAAGCAGCACAAAGTAATCCATAATTTAGGGTACACTTAAGTTGCTGTCTTGGTCTGAAAATATTAATAGCTTTCAATAATGCATAACGCTTCTACACTGACAGCTGAGACTTCGCTGGTATTAAGATTCTAAATAGAAAATGTAGAAATAAACTACAGACAAGTGGTGATGATAATATCTGATTTTATTCATATCCTACTTTTTTAAAACTTTTTTGAATATATTTATGATAAATTATTTGCCATCTATTAGTAATTTAATAATCTATTTTCTCATAGTAAACTTGCTGATTTCCTCCTCCCCAATAAATATGAATGCTACCTTCTGACAAAGCCAGTGGCCAAAAGACAGACTTTTTCATTGTGACGACTCAACTTAACTGTAATTATAACTGAAAAAGGATTCCACTGAATTTTAGCTTATAGATTAAAAGACACTTCGCATTCTAAAACAGTAGAAGTTTGTATATTAAAATCTAGCCAAAACACAATCAGTTGAAGCAATCAAGTCCATGACTAACACAGTCTGCTACTAAAAATTGCAGTTTCCTGAACAGCAGAAATTAACAGTTTTCCAGAAACAAGTAGAGTACAAGGACCTAAGAACACCAACCATACTGGATTTAAAATTCAGCAGCAGAAAGATGTAACTTTCTCCCAGTCCTCTTAACTACTTCCATTTAACAGGCAGAAATTTCTACAATTGTCTATTCTGAAATAAAGAATTGGTTATTCAGATTTTCCTAGTCTGATCCAGAGTAGGTGATTCAAGACAGAAACAAAAACTTCCAGCTCATCAGAAGATACATGGGGGGGGGTTCCAATTATTTACCAGAAAAAAAAAAAAAAAGAGGGAGAATTCTACTGTGAAAAGAGAAACTGAAAAGAGCTCTCAGATTGTCACCCAACAGAAATTTAGCACAATAAAAGAATAATCTTTGCTTTGCGACTTTTTGACATTTGTAGTATTTGCATATTCTTGCCCTTGCCCAGCAGCAAAAGAAATGAGGATTCAGAATTTTATTCTCTGCTTCTCAGTCTTCCATCACATACAGGTAGACAACAATACCCTGCTTCTGAACAGCTAGACAGAGATTACAGATTTTCACTAGCATCTTCCCCTATTTCTAATTGCCTTTTCTCTTTAGAATTAGGGTGTAACTTCCTAAAAACCTCCCTAATGAGAGGGCAAATAGGAGATGTGACTGTACTCCAGAACAAGCTCTCTTGCCAATGAACAAAAAGCATCTTCCAATGGTAGGAAAGGATGTGTCACCTTAGAGAGTTTAATGGCTTTCTTTATTTGCTGTTCTTCCCACTTAATTTGTGCTTCATCTTCACTTGATTCATCACTCACAGACACTGGAAGTGAAAACAATCATTAGTAGATGTAATTACATCCTTTATTTATTTTTCCCCTCCCATATTCTTCTCCCTCTAAAGCAACAATGGTTCTTCCAACCATTACTGAGAAGTGATACACACAAAAACCAGCAGATTAAAAAACTGTAGATGGAGGACTTCCAAACTGAAAGGCAAGGAAGGCTTCAAAATGGCTAGTGGGATTTGCAGAATTCATACCAATATTAATTTCCCCAATACACTGTTTCTCAGACAACTACTACTACAGTACAAGGAGCACAAACGTCTCATTTTTATGTCTCAAAGCAAAGCTGTGTATAGTACATATAAATAAGAATGTAAGTACAGTTAGACTGTAAGTACAGTTAGACTGTAAGTACAGTTAGACTATAGACAGCAAATCCTTGAGTGCTCTAAAATGTATGCTCTACTATAGATACAAAAATATCTCTTTAGCATTAATTAGAATTGCAGAATCAGCTCATAGTTACACATTCCTTACAACCCTTATTCAAATAACAAAGAAAACCAGTCTACAACTCTGGTAAACCAGTGCTTCATAAACAAAACTGTAAGCAGCTATAAGAGGAAAAAAAGCAATGGAAAAGCCACATATGCTTTGCGTGCAATAGGTTTGTTTACTGCTGAAGGGCTGGGTTGTTGGGGTTTTCTTTCCCCTTTTCAAGAACAGCCATAACATCGATGCAGGGAGAGCACTGGGAAGACAGGACCAGAAGCAGGAGGCAGGATTTAGAAAACTTCAGTGGGACAGTTTGTCTTACACACCACAGCAACTTAATTCACATTAAATGCTGTGCCTCCTACAAGGCAATTTTTTGCAGTCAACAAGGCCAAAAATAATTTTTTAAATGTTTCTCAAAGCATCCTGCACCACCACATTAGTGAGACCTAAACCAGATTAACGTCCCATGTAAACAGCAAGCATCAGCTGTACAGCCTTTTGCCAAGACCCCTGAGGAGCAAAGCCTTCTGCTGCACTCGCTCTTTACTGAGCAAGTCCCACATTCTTCCAGACATCAGTAAAACAAAGCCACAACGACTGGGAGAAATGGCACAAACTCACCCACGTGTTCAGTCATCCTCTGCCTAAGCGTTCTCATTTTAGGAACAAAATTGAGATTCTTCATATCAGTCTCATCTTCACTCTCTAAATCACTGCTTTCTCTTCTCCGAGAGACCTGATGGCTGTTTGAAACATCCAGTGGCAGATAATCAGCCCGTGTCCTGGCTAAGTGACGTTTCCTCCGAGCAGCATCAATACAAGCTGCACTGGGGATATTACCTGCATTGAAGAGAAAGAAAATCTAAGCAAAAGACTAAAAGCAACACCCTGTATCTCTCCTACTGTCAATAACCACCACTGTTCAGGATCACTGTACAATTCTGAATATAGGACACATGATATTTTTCTATTAAGCTTACCATGTTGAATATAAGGAGATGGAAAAGCACCCTTAAAAAGTGGCTCTCAATCTAAAAACAAAGTTCAGACTTTTTTCTTTTAAATAAATGGCCATTAGCCCATCCTCCTTTTTTCCATCTCCTCAAAAGATAACGGTTACTAAACTTATTGAGTTTACAAAGGAATGCAAAGTTTACAAATCAGACAGCACAAATGAGCTTAAATTTTAATCTCATGACGGCAATTATGCATCGTTAAACAGGATTTTTTTTGCCACCTTTCTTTGAAAACCAATGGTCATAATTTCTGATCCATTTCCAAAATTAACACAGAAATACAACAAATATCTGCAATCAAAAATACTGGGGAACTGTCACTATTCTTTCAGAAGGGTAGCCCTGACTTAGAACAAAGAAGATGCCTACACCTTACATGATTTAAGCCGAGTGGGATTCGTCTCACCTATCTCGTCACGTACTTCAAATAAAGAATGCTGTAAAACAACTTCCTTTAAAAAAAAAAAAAAAAAAAAAAAACAGGAAACTAACCTGGTGATAAATCCTTCCTCCTCTGTGGAGAGCTGGATTCATTTTCAGAGTCTGAGCTGTTGTAGTCCTCACTTAGTGAAGAGTAACTTTCATCCTCCTTCTCCTCCTCTTTTTCACAAGTGCCTTTGGTGTTGCCAGCTCCAGGCTCCAACTGACAGATTTCTGTTTTAGGGGGAAAAAAAGTAAGAGCCATGATTTCAGTTTCAGCTGCTGGAAGCTGATGCGCCATAACTGGTTACCCGTAACTATTTACACCTTGCTGCAGCAAAGACTGGTTGCTTATCTATCTCCACCTGTCCCCATCAAAACATGTCAAATCTTCCAACATTCCAAGATAGTCATTTACAAGCCAGTTCTTGTCTAGAATCAAAGCGACTGTGATAGTCCTAAACTAATACGTCCTTCTGAGACACAAAGCACATTTACATGCACAAGAGCGATGATATCAGCTCCCAGATGACAACTGATTAATATCCTGATAGCTCACAGCATGGTTGGATTCATCACCCTTGACTTTATAAACTGTATTTAGAAAGCACCTTTTTTTTTTTTTTTAGCGTTAACAATGAGGAAGTCCTTAAACTACAAAGGTTTATTATGTCTGTCTTGTTGCCGATTATCTTCGAGCTCTTTAAAAACATTGATTTCTCTTCATCTGCCACTACATCTTCAGTAAATCATCAGATTACTGAACAACAGAACATGCCACCTTTTATAAGAGTATGAGGTATACTTTTATAAGAAGTTACTACGAAAATTTACCATCTCATTTGAATCACAATCTCAAAGGGAATTATTTCTCAATCTAATTTATTTTTACCTAACAGTAGTAATTAGGCTGTATCTGTGAATTGTCAAAAGGAGAATAGAGGGGAAGAGAACTTTTAGGCACACTTGTTTGTAAAACACACAAATATCCCAATAGGAAACTTACTATAGTTCAATGAGACTAGGAATACTACTAGAACAATCACAGCTATGGACTGTACTCAATTAAAATATTCAAATACTGTAATAGCACACAGTTTAATAACAAAGTTTAAGGTCTACATTAAGTTTTATCAAACAAAATCCTATTAAGCTCACATTTTCTCTCAATGCAAATACTCAGATCAAACTGCAATTTGACAGCAATAAGCAGTGGATAGTTGCCACACAGTTTGAAAGATATGATGCTGAAGCATAAATTTATCAGAAGTTTATTAACTCTGATGTACTACCGGGGTTCTGTATAACTATGTCTTCTCAAGAACAACCTCCAAGTTCTGATACTGTTTTATTATGGAAAATCATTTCAGCACAAATAGATTAAACTTATAAACCTGTAAAATAACATTGTAAGTATAATCCTGGCTTCAATTAACAAGCGAAAAACATCTAACAGCAGTATTTGTACATCACTCTTCACTTACTGATTTTGTAATGTATTTTCATATAAGTATTCCGTAAAGTATTTAACTGAGAAAAGTACTTACTTTTGCTTTCTTCAATTTCTGTCTGTGCAGACAGTAGGCTTTCCTTCTTTTGAATTCTAAAGGTTACTTCATTGAAGGACGGTTTTTTAATTTTAAAAAATTGTTCATCACCTATCCAGATAAAACAAAATTATTCTGAGTAACATTAACAAAGAAAGCGGTATATCTGCATATACATATATATGAAGTACATGTAATCTCTATGTGTCCACAGCATATTTTTTTAAGTTCTGGCTGCATTAAGTCTAACTAGTTCTATGGCCTTATCACTCAAGATCCATCACCTCTTAATTTAAAACTGTGCAGCTCAGCCTCCTCAATACAGCAACACCGTACTGCCGAAATGTATTTTCTTCGCAGTCTGTGTCCACCACAGGGTGACTCCTGCAAGCTGCCCTGACCTGTCCTTGTCATCAGCCACAAAAGCAACAGCCCAGAAGGGTCAATTAAACATTTAAGTTTCAGTTATTTAAAGCTTGTTCATCATTAACTATGCTAGTCATGGAATCACATACTATCTTCTTGTTTCCTCTGGGTTTCTCCAGCTCTAAGAAGCTTTCAAAAGCCTCCCAGCCAAAAGCACGCGGCCATCTGTCATCTTCGAAGTGCTTTTATATGCATTTCTCTTAAAAAACCCTCACAACAGCCCTATCCATAACACAGTATTCCCGGTTTTGGTCATAAAGAGACATAACGGTGACTTGTGGGTCACCAGCGCGGGGCTCAGTAAGGCAGGGCACCCCCCCCCTCCCGTACGCGGGGTGCGGAGGCGCAGTCAGATCACCCAAGCTCCCAGCCCGGCTGCTCCCCCCGACCCTCCGGGGCCTGCTCTCCCCACCGGCAGGGTGTGAGGGTGCCGGCTGCCCCCCCGGGCCGGGTGAGGTTCCGCCGGCCCTCCGGAGGGGGGGACGCCGTCGAACCCTTACCTTCCCGCTCCTCCTCACTACCGAAGCTCAGCACCGCCTTTCCCCCCCGCGCCGGCCCGGTTCCGGCGAGGCGCGGCCCTCGGCCCGTAGCCGCCCTTCCACTCTGCTCCCGGTCCCCGGGGCTGCCCGCCGGCTCCTCCGGGGACAGCGGCCCCTCCGCTGCGGCGGCCCTGGCCCCCTCGGGGGACGCGGCGGCGCTGCCGGGGTCCCCCTCGCCTCCCTCAGGCTCCGCTTCCCGCTCGGAGTCGGAGCTGGGGCCAGGGGCTGGTGGCGGGGGGGCGGCGGCCGGCGCCGGCTCCTCCTCGCTGCTGCCGCTGGAGGCCGCGCGCCGCCGGCCGCGGAAGTTACGCGGGGGACGCCGGAACATTCCGCGCGGCGAACGGCGGGGGAAGCCCTGCGCGCACCGCCTTCCCAGCGCGCATGCGCGACGACCCCAAAGCTCCACCTCCGCCCTGTGCAAACCCCGCCCCACGGCGCAGACCCGCCTCTCCTGGCCTCCTCCCGCTGGAAGGTGGGCGGGGCACGGGGAACAGCTGTCCAATGAGGGTGAGGGGGCGTGTCCCGTGTGTAACCGTCGAGGAGCCGGCAGGCGTGCGGGAGCAGGCGCCGTGAGGGAGGGAGGTGCCGCGCGGCGTCGGCGGCGGCAGGGGCCTGTGGTGTGGGCTGAGGGGAACGCGGAAAGTACCGCGTCGGTAGAGAGCGGAAGGCATTTTGCTGGTAATTAATTGATCATTGATGTAAAAATGAGATTTGTTTGAAGGGCCGTGGGCCTGTTTGTGGCAGGGGCTGCCACGGTGGGTGCTTCCCCTGCTTGCTCCTAGGTCATGAAAAACTTACCCGGTTTTGTTATTGTATATATAATGTACAAGTAGTTTAAAATAAAGTATAAATAATGACATTTAATAATAACAATAATTAAAAATAACTATTCATAAATAAACTATAATTATACATTATGTAAATAATATAGGCATATATAATTACTAATGAATAATTATTCATAAATCGCTGTTTCAGAATTATTAATAATACAAACTAATAATAAATAAATATGCTTTATAATAATACACTATTATAAATATGAAGCTTATTCCGTAACTTGTTGTTAAAACCTAATCATGCGTTTTTATTCCTTTCATTAGGTTTAGCTCACTGAAGGAGTCAGGCAGGTGCCAGCACTGGTGCGAGGGGAGGGGAACATATGGCTGGGAACAGAAGGAAGGTGGGATTGTGGCAAGCGATGACTTAAATTGCTTTGCATGGTGAAGCGTTGTGCTGTAGCCTGTACCAGCTTTTCATTTCTGCGGTGCTGACTTGAGCTATGTGGAAAGAAAGCACATTCAGTTTCAAATGAAACTGTGACAGCTAGACAGAGCAAGTCCTTCAAGTAAGGCCTTTGTGTCTCAAGAGAAATACCTAAAAATAGCAGATGTTTGAAATGTTCTTGCTTAAATTGCTCCTCCTTTCTGTCCTTCATCTGTAAGATGAAGATACTAATATTAACTTGCCTCAGGAATCTTGTGAAGAAAAAGCTGCACTTGTGAAGCACCCATTACAGTAAGAACAACATAAAAACCCAAGAGAAAAATAACTAAAATATATTTCTGCTCAGCACTGGTTCTTAATGGTATCTATTAAATAAAGCCCAAGGCTATACAATGAATAATGAGGATTATAAAAACTTTAAAGTAACAATTCAATAAGCACCATTCATCTTGCAAGCATTATTCATCTTCTGCCCTGAAAAAGGTTGGGGGGTCTGGTGAAAAAATAAAGTAGTTCTGCAAGCACCAGAACTAAACTTTTCTATGGATTTGTGCCTAAAATTGCCTTATTTCAAGCTGTGATTCAAAGCTGTCTTATAGCTGCAGAATTGATATGTGCTTTCCCTGTATGGTTTCTCTGACTGAGGGATGAAGTCAAGGATAGCCTGGGGATGCATATAGAGTTTCTGCATTGTAACCTGGACAATGCAGAGTTTGCTGATGTAGATTGACCTGGAATAATGCCAATGAAGTTACTTGTTTCTTGTTTATCACTCCAGGACCGATGAAGACTTCATGATGCTAAACAAAGATCTTGTGAGTTTTACCAGGAACTCACAAGATGTTATTCTGATGTCCTTATAACAGTGACAAAGCTTCTTTCCTTTGCTGTGACTCTGTATCAAAGAGTTTCTTCTTTTTCATATGATTTTAAATCCTCTCAGTCTAGTGAGTGCTACTTAGACAGGACTGAGCTGGCTCTGTATAAGACAAAATGGTCCAGGACTTCAGCATGGCAGAAACATGGGACACAACTATTGTACACTTGGTATTTCTAGCAAGTTCAAACTACCATGTTTGCAGTTGTCATTCCAGTTAATGCTCGCTGAGTGCCAAGATACTATTCTAGGTAGTGGCATCCAATCAAGATGATCCCAGTGCAGAGGAGGAAAGCAAATTCAACTGCAGCAATGCAACATAGTATCTCTTTGGAAGGACTGCCAGTGCCAATGAATTTATTTTATTAGGGAGTAAAAGCCCTTTTCCTGACACTGCTGACATAGGACAAAAAGATAATTTTGCCTTAAACTATTTAGAGTTGAAGGTTAAAGATGACAGATAGACAGGTGAGGATTATTGGTCAGAAATATTAGAATCATTAGTTATTAGACAACTGATGCTGTTTTAGTCACTCTGCAGTCTAACCATTATGACATTCTTCAGGCAAATGAATTTTAAGAAAGGCTCTGAGGAGATCAGTGAAGTAGATCAGCAAATCGTTATAGGTTTCCCTTACCAAAGCAAGAAGCAGCATGAAAGCAAGACAAATCTTGCATGAAAATTCAAGTGAAGCATTAGTGGCTGATGGTATGGTCTCTTTTCACACTCCATTGATTTCAGGTCTGGCTTGAACTTTGTTAAACTTTAATGTCAATGTAGGTTACAAAGTGACTTGCTCTGAAAGACTTACCACTTGTCCTGGTTTCGGCTGGGATAGAGCTGATTTTCTTCCTAGCAGCTGGTATAGTGCTGTGTTTTGGATTTAGTATGAGAGTAACGTTGATAACACACTGATGTTTCAGTTGTTGCTAAGTAGTGTTTACATAGTCAAGGACTTTTCAGCTTCCCATGCTCTGCCAGGTGCACAAGAAGCTGGGAGGGAGCATAGCCAGGACAGCTGACCCAAAGTGGCCAATGGGGTATTCCATACCATATGACGTCATGCTCAGTGTATGAGCTGGGTGGAGTTGGCCAGGGGGCAGCGATTGCTGCTCGGGGATGGGATGGGCATTGGTCGGCAGGTGGTGAGCAATTGCATTGTGCATCACTTTGTATATTCTATTATTATTATTACTACTACTACTGTTTTACTTTATTTCAATTATTAAACTGTTCTTATCTTAACCCATGAGTTTTCTTACTTTTACTCTCCCGATTCTCTCACCCATCCCACCAGAGGTGGGGGGAGTGAGCGAGCAGCTGTGTGGTGTTTAGTTGCTGGCTAGGATCAAACCACGACACCACTCTTCAAAAACAACTTTCTAGTGCAGAAAACCCCTGAATCTAAAAGGCCAACTCAGTTTTGGCAAAAGACTGCAAAACTAGATCCAACCCTCTGAATACAACAACTTTAAGCCACTGACTGGAGGCACTGCACGATGTTATTTGCAGCAGCTGGGGGAAGAGTTTGTCTTTGCTTCTGTTGCCTCTCATGGAAAAGTCCAGCAGAATGTCAGGCAAACAGAGGGGGGCAGCAGCGCCTCAAACTGTCAGCGTTACGTCTGGCAAGCAAGAGTCACAGTCAGGGGAAAATTCCCTGTCTCATCAACACAGAGCTTTTGCGTAGACTTCCATAACTCCGTCTTAAAACCGGAGTGATCTGTTTGCCCTGTCAATGAATCCCTGATTTTATTATGTTATTAATCACACGTTTACCTTACTGTCTTACACTGTTTTGCCTATCTTTATCATAGTACTTATTTCCTCTATAGCACGCCTGCATCTTTCCAGAAATCTGGAAAACTTTCCTTTTCACAGCAACCCACAGAACGTTCTGAAAGATCTGAGAAGATTTATTTCAAAGTTGATTCTTACATCTTTCAACCCTTAAAAGCAACATGTAATTCCAGAGAACCTCACAAAATTTGGTAAGAGGTACACCATGAGGTACGCTATTTAAGAGTAGTACTGGTTCCTGGATTCCAGTCTCCCCAGTTACTGGCACCTGAACGATCCTCCAAGGCCCCTCTATTTCCCACACTTGTTCCTCCCCAAATCACCTAAAGCCCTCTCTTGCCCCACCTTTGGTTCCTCCCCTAAACATTCCATAGTAAGTCCTGTGCAATCCTAAAATGCTCATCCCCTGCATCCCATAATGTGCAGCACACCCCCAAGGCAGTAACTCCCATAGTCCTGAAGAGCTGCTCCCAAGACTCACCTTGATGAGTTTCACGCCTGGACCCTGGGGCTGATGGCTCTGCTGGGACAGCCCTGGGAAAGGTGGACAAGGTGTCTGCTCCTCGGGCATCTATAACTTGGGTTGTCACCTGCCATTGTGCCCCTCTGGGCTTGTGGAGATGGGTCTTTGATGGTCCCTGTGATGAGTAGCTGGGCTGGGTATTATTTGGTCTTCCCCACCATTGTCCCCCTGTGGGCACGCACATGAGCTTTTATCACATAACCTAACAATATGTACCCAATGACATGTTTCTAGCACCTAAAACTGAAAGCTTTGGGAAAAAATGCATTTATAGCAAATGCAGTAGGAATACCAGTCTATTGGGATTGGACTGGCTTCTTGGCTTGCATTAAAATATGAGTGATGTATCTGAAATGAACTTGCAGCTCTGGCTCACCAAGGTATTATTTACTAATTACAGCATAAGGATTGCAAATTGCAACAAATAACCTTGCTTAATGCCACTAATATATTATTGCCAGCCCTTGAAACTTGTGAAATTCATGTGTACTTGAATGTTTCTGAATGCCTGCGCTGCAGCTAGGTTTTGCAAGTAAAACTCTGTGTTTGCTCAGCAGTTGGCAAAACTTTATTTGCCATAATTCAGTCTGCATGAGTCAGCGCTGCCTTCCTTCACAACACATTCTGGCCTGTCTGGAAATCTACTTTCTCTATGGTTACATAGATGATCTATAAATCTCAGAATAATTTCACCGTGGCTGGCCAAAGGAGTCTTTGCCACTCTTTGAACAAATACAGTCCAGCTCTCCAGCCGCTCCAAAATAGTATCAGTGCTTGGCAGGGAACAAAGTTGGGACATGAATATTTTATTTTATACAGCTATTAAGTAGCAGAAAATCCTGCAAATGAATACAGTAGTGTGTTCCATTTGTTGTTTTAAGACCTGCTGGGTTTCTGGTTCAGAATCCAAACCAGCATCTCTAGAAGTACTCTTTTTGATGTAGTGTGTGCTTTGTGCCTTCTATACCTTTTTGATAAATTATTATTCAGAATCAACACCAGGATTGCACCACCCCTGTTGTGTTAGGTGTGGAAAGTAAATATTAACTGGTCCTTTTGTTTATCGCACTGTTATGTGCCGCCAGGTTTAAATAAAGACCTAGACTAAAGATAGCATCTAGCATTTGCTCAAAAGGAAGAAAACAGTTGTATACTGATGTAAAAATGAAACCTGGCAGCAGCATTAAGTGAGGGCTCATTGCTTCCGTATTAGCTGAGGGGAAAAAGAGGAGGTGTGAAAGCAAATTTAGCATGAATAATAGAGTTGAATCTAGTAAAGGGGTCAGAGCTGTCACTCATCAGGTAGGTGTGGCTGTCTTTAAGTAGTTCTTTATAGCTGGGACAAGCTGGACTCTCCAGATGAGGAAATGCCTCTCATTAGCAAGCAAAATTAAACAGGGCACTGCACAAGGAACCTGTGCAGATCGCTGTGTGGCAATTTCTGCTTTTTGATCACTCAGAAATAATTGTGCTTTACATTCCTTGGTCCCTGATCAGTAACTGTCCACATAACACAGCTTATTCTTGGCAGTAACTGATTTTTGGTGTTCATTTATATTCTTGCTTAACTTTATATGTTTTAAACAGACACTTGCAGAAACATGTCTGTCAACAAGCTTAGACACTGCCTGGTCAGAGAGCTTGGACAGGGAGAATAAAGCATCACTTCTGGTGTGTTTCCTGCAGCACAGCAGAGAAAATAAGCAATATTATGGAGTAAACTGAGAGCGGAAAGAATTCATATTACCTTGTGCTGCTCAGTTCAGGCTAAGGAACTTTATTGACGATCTCATTTGCTATTAGTGGAGATCTTTCCTTATTACTCTAAAGATAGCAAAATTGCCTGTAACAGGAAATTGAAGACAGAGTACAGATAATGATTAAAAAGTAAAGCCTTAACGTGAAAATTGAGTTGCTTTTAATATTTCTAGTTTCTCCATCTTCATTATATCTCGTTAGCTTTTGCTGTTGTATGTTGGGTTTGGCTCAGATATAACAAGGACTTGCAGGATAGTAAATGATAACATAGTAATACTAGAGGATGAGACATTGCTTACAGTAAATTCTACTTCTGTTCTGCTTCTCTCACACATTTCATCTTAATTGGTTTCTTCTGGGTAGCTGCTGTGCTGCAACCCTGCCCCTGTGTCTGGAACAAGTCTCTATGCTATCATACCATCCATTTCTTCTCCTTTCAGCTTTCTTTTCTATTACTCATTATTTATTATTAAGTAATTTCCCTTACCTTAATGGCTTTCTGAGACAAACAAATTCATACTTGCAGTTTTAAGTTGCTTTGCCACTGTCTACTCCTTGCTAGAAGGGTACTAACTACCACCAGAAGTGACTTTTATTTCACCTAGTACTTGACATCAGCCCCCAAAACTGCATGTTGCCGCATGTTGGAGCTTGCAAAAAGCACTCTCCGCAAACCCTGAGATGCCCAAAGGCAGCATCTGCATCAGTGCCTTTAAAAACTCCACCTTCATAAAAGTAGAGTGTTTTTCCTTTGAACATACTTTAAGCAGTAGTCAAAATCTGAATGGAAACAATTTTCATTCTAGCAATCCAGAGGACAAAATTCTTCATTGTAAAGAAATGGTAATGCAGTTACTAATTAAAACAAACCAAAAAAATTAGACAAAGTAGATGTAATACTAGTTTGTGCCTCAGACATCACTAAAAAAACATCTAAGAGTCTTCTCAGGTTGGGTAAGAGTTAGTTCAGCTTCACTTTAAGGATACATTTTTTATAGCTCCCACTAAACTTTGGATGTCTACATGCTCCAATTACAAGAAGAATGACTGAGGGGCTGCTGCATTCAAATGTGTCTTCAGAGCAGCCTGTGAGTCCTGCTCCTCTTCCTGCTAATTAATTAATCTTACAGATATTTATTGTTCTAATACCTCTGATTAGCTCTGGTTGTTTGTGGTATGCAGATGAAACAGCATTCAGCTTGTCTAGAATAAGAATACATAAAGCTTTGATATGCTAATTACTTACACCAGGTTTTCTCTCTAGGCAGTCAGCTGAATGCTGCATTTTCTCTGACTTCTCCCTTCCCAGGCAACAAAGCTCACAGTTGCAGGTTTTCCTGGCTTCAGTTTTGTATCAGAGGAGGTATTAGGCAACATCTGTAGTTATCTCAAAATGAGCTACATTGCTGCTTTTCTATAGGGCTCTCACATAACATTAATAACACAGATGGGTCCTTCCCCACCTGTCATATTTACAAGAATCAAGTATCCCACTGTCCTTTATACACTTCCTGCTCTGTGCACTTTGTCACCTCAAAGGCAATGGCAAAGCACCATGTTTGATTGTCATTCTTTGTTTAATAAGTTTAATAACTTATCTTCAGATAGCAGTATGTTTTCAGACAGGAGTAGAGAAGCAATTTGGAATTTTTTTCAATATCATATAAGGACTCTCATTCCCAGTAGTGAAGAAGGCATATGGATCTTCTTTCACATGCACAGATCGGCAAATCTGCATATTAAAAAAAAGCCACTATTGCCTTTACTTAGCATATGTATTATCTAGCGTGGGGAGGGAGGAATGTTTAACAGTAAGAACACAAAATATCAAAATATGTAATTAATAGTGGTAAACTTTGTTAGGGTACAAAATTTGCACGTAGTGTTCTAAGGTGGTATTCAAAGCTAAGATGTTACAGCTTCCAGGTATCTGCCTTGTTTCTGTCGGAGTTTGCAACAGAGGCAACGGAGGCAGCAAAGCAGGTAATGAGAGTCACTAAAGGTCATATTCTAGCCTAGCCATAGGCTTAAGTAGTTGCAGAACTGTAGATAAAATTAAAATCAACTAAATATACCTTAAAACTCACCCCCCCGTATGATTCGTCTTCCTTTTGATGATGTGCACAAAATGCATGCCCTGCCACATACCCGGCCCCCAGCTCAGCTTCCCAACTCTCCCCCCTTATTTCTGCACAGCCTTTTGTCCAGCAGGACAAATGTCACACACTACATGGCCCAAGTCCGTTTGCTTGGCGGGACCTGGCGGTAACATTTATTATAGAAGAAAAGAGCTGTGGAGTTCCTTGAGAAGACACTTAGTTCAATGTTCAAGGCAGGATCAGCTGTTTTTACCGCACTCCTCAAAGATATCTGTCTAACCTGTTCTTAGAGACTTTTGTTGACAGATTTTTTCTACTGCCCTTCCCAGTATTTTACTGTAATCACTAACCTGATCTTTTTCTTCTTATAAGAAGAAACACGTTTATCTGGTTTACTGTTATCTTAATCCTCCCTACAATAGCCTTTATGAACCTGTAGACTGTTATGTCCGACACAAGCCACTTCTCTTCAATCCAAAGCAGGTTGTAGGTGTTGCGTACACAACAAAGTCACATTTAGAACTATGCTATAACACTATAATGTGTACTAAACGGATTAAAGGCTGCGTTTTAAGAGACATTAAAAAGTAATTCAAATGAAAAATGTCAGATGAGAAACTTTTTAACTGGGCTCCAGAGGAGGTTGTTCTTGACCCAGGGCTACTCTATTAGCTCAGTCAATTATTTGGAACTAAATGAAGCACTGCTCATGAAATCTGCAGGTCACTTCAAAATGGTCGAAGGCCGAAGGCCACAAGGGTTGGTGGCCACCAAGTGATTTAAATCACAAAGTCAGCAAGTGCCCTTTGAACAACATATGTTTTAATCCTCCTACATGGCAAATATCTATGCATCAGAGATGAGGTTGCTGGCTGTGCATAGGAACAAAAATACAAAGCGTGCTTTTGGGCTGGAAGTAAGGAAGGAGAATACTGTGTTGTCTTCAAAAGCATTGAATCAGGTGAGGGCTGAGGAGATCACAAGGGATAAATACATGAATGCAAGCTGCCAATGCAATGTGGCAGCTGTAACAGCAAATGCAAACATTAGATGTCTGAGCAGAAATACTGAAGAGGAGCATGTGCTAGTATGTGGCTATGACCATTACATGGCACGATAACATGACTACTCTGGAATCATGATGAATGATAAAAGGTGTAACAAACCGGAAAGGCTCATTAAGAACCCAGAAGAATGAGTCACTGGGAAAATCTGCTCTGTACGAAGGTGATACATAATTATCTACGCAGCAAAAACATAGCAGAAAGGCGCTGTAATCTTCTGTACATAGCAAGATCCATTTGCTGAAGAAGGAAAACGTTTAAGGTTTAAAAATGATGGCATTTTTCATGCGTTTTCTTTCTATAGGTTTCTTTAATTTTTGAAAAGATAAATCCCCGAAACCCTACATATTTCAGTATGCTGAGCAGTGCCAGGCGCTAGCTGAATTTAGTTCCTCGTGCCAGCCTCCTCCTCCACAGCGCCAGTGCCCCAGCGGGACACGATTCCCATTGAGGAGCATCACCAGGCACTCCCAAGGGTGCTGTCGCCCCTCGCCCAGGGGTGCACAGCCTAGAAAACTAGCTTAATCTGGGAGTCCTGCCTGCGCAGAATGATCAAACCGGAGGCGTTCGCTTTCCAGCTCCCGTAAGAAACTAACAGTCGAGATAGGACTGAGATTATTTTAACGTTTATTACCCTTTTTGTCTAAATATAGATATACAGCTAGAAAACTAAAGAAAAAGTAATTTATGGGGCAGATGACGAGGCAGCGGCTGGAATCGATAGTGAGAAAAATTTCAGTAAGGGTGTGGTAAATTTTCTGTCAGTGAAGGTCTTTACAGGGTAGCTTATTTGCAGAAATCATCCCGCAGAGCAAACGACGCCGACCGGCGCCTGCAGCACCGCTCGCTGCGTGGGATGCCCGCCCCTGTGCCGCAGAGGTCAGGCCGGGCGAGGGTAGCACGTCTGTCTTTCCCGTCTCGGGATCCCAGCAGGGCTATTTGGGCCAGACCCGGGCGGCGGCACCACAGGGCAAGGCGACCCTTCATTTAGGCTCCAGCCTTGCACCCCAAGTACTGATACCCCCCCGGCCGGGGCTGCCTGCCCGCCTCTCGGGAGGCGGTCGAGCTCCTCCAAGGGAACGCCGCCAACCCCACGCCCTCACCCGCGACAGCCGGGCGCGGAGCCGGCACTCAGCGGCGCCCTCGTCCCGTGCCCGCCGGCCCCGGCCCCCCCCCGCCTCTTCCTTCCCGGGCGGCCCCCGCCCCCGCCGCCATGTTGTGGGGCTGACGCCGCCGCGGCGGGAGGCGGAGGAGGAGGCAGCCCGTGCGGAGCAGGCGCTCACGGGCAGCGCAACAGGTACAAGCGGCGGGGCGGCCTGCGGCTCCTCCGCGCCCAGAGGAGCGGGGCCACGTCCCGACCGGCCTGGACCCGCGGGGTGGCCTCGTCCCCTGGGCGCGGGGGGCGGCCGGAGGAAGGGAGGTGCGGGGAGGGGGGGAGCGAGCTCCGGCGGCGCGGAGCTGTCAGCCCGGCCGCCCCGTGGGGCCTCGCTGCGGGCCCGGGGCGGCGGGGCACGGCTGACCTCGGCGCTGCCGTGCGGGGAAGCGGGTTTTATTTATATTTTATTTATATTTTTTCCCTCTTTGAGGGTGGTGGGGTTTTGTTTTGGGTTTCGTTTTTTTTTCCTCGTAAAAAATAGCGTTTTGCGTGCTTTTCGCCTTGCCGGACAGCAGCTGACTTGTCCGACTCCCCGGCGGGGCCGTGGGTCCCCCGCCGGCGGCGGGGCCGGGCGCTGTCAGGGAGCCGGGCCGGGCAGCGGCTCCCCCGCGCTCCCCGCCGCCGTCCCGTCCCCGGCGGGAGCCGCTCCAGCGTTTCTATGGGAACTGCTCTTCCCGGGAGCCGGCTCCATCGCCGGGCCGTGAAGTTTGGCCGGTGAGCTCCGCTGCCTGTCCGCGGGGCGGGGGGAGGCGGCAATCCGGGCAGAGCTGCCGGTAGCGACGGAAGCTCCTGCTGCTAGCGCTGCTGCTGCTGCTTTGCTTTATTACGGCTCTGCAAGGGGAAGAAGTACCGGTGTCGGTGCCCAGGCAGCTCAGTGTCTACCCAAGGGAGCGCCCTGGCGAGGCGAGGTGATTCGGACGCGTTAAGAGACCCCGGTTTGTTGTCGTGATGGTGATTCTTGCAGTTACTATGAAAACCTAGTTTGGAGAAATTGAACTGGTTGCTGAACTTAAAGTTTGTAAACTGTTTTGTCTGTAAATAGATTGGCTTTCCTTGGACTTGACTTCACACTATGGCATGTAGTAATTCAGAAAACAAAATGAAGCCGAGACACATGATTCGGTTCCCTAAACATTAAGATACTGTTTTGAATATATTAAATGGTTTTCATAGCAGTTGACACTTTGACATCTGTCACATAGCAGAACTTGAAAGTAGATGGTGCTTTAGATAGTACCTGTGATCTTTAACCTACGCTCATAGTGGTTCTCCTAAACATCAGTTGGAAATTCCCCATCTAAAACACCGGAATAAGAAATTAAAAGCTGCTTGCCCTTGCATTCCGGCTGCCCTATTATATGCACCGCTCTTTTGGGAACCTAATGTTTTTTAAACTTGTTTTTGTTCCTGCTTGCCGGTGGTGGCAGCAGCTCCCACGCTTGTATGTATACAGAAAACATACAAAGCATGTGAAGCCATACGGCTTTGCCACGATGTGGATAACATCAGTGGTACATAAAATGCAGCTTGCTTTCAAGAATTTTAAATTGTTCATCTGAAATTTGGTTGAAATTCAAAGACTATAGCTGTAACAAACATCTATATCCACTGATGCAATAGTGATGTTTAGAAATAATGAGCGTGAGGAACTAATTGGATAAATAGCTAGCTGGGCTTCATTCTTCTACTAAACTTTGTTAATTTTTGTTTCCTTGTTTCCACTCTACCTTCCCTGTTTGGTTTGTCTGTATTTTTTTATTCTGTACCTCTGGATATTTAGAGAAACCGTAGTTCAGGCTCTAGGCTCTGTACGATGTTAAAAGAATTGCACGCATCCCTGCGACTTGGATTTAGGCTGCTCTGTGCTTTCTGTTACACAGGAATTTTGGTCAGATTAGCCTCCTAACTCAGATGCCTAAATTAGATCAAGTGAATATGCTTCTCCTCTTAATTACTATCCTGAGGGAATTGCATTTATTTTTTTCTCCTCCATCTATACAAGACTTAGGGTATGGGATGTGTTCCTGACTGAGTTGTTAGCTGCGACTGTAATATAAACAATGAGTATGTTCCTGTAGCACTAACAATAACAAAAATGTGGTACCTATGGGTTGTTTGTGCTAATCGCCGCATGGGGTTATCTACCATAGGTGGTCTTCTGCTATCAGAGCTTTAGAATCATAGAATCATTAAGGTTGGAAAAGACCTCTAAGATCATCGAGTCCAACCGTCAACCCAACACCACCATGCCTACTAAACCACGTCCCTAAGTGCCTCACCTACGTGTCTTAAATACTTCCAGGGATGGTGACTCAACCACTTCCCTGGGCAGCCTGTTCGAAGGCCTGACCTCTCTTTCAGTAAAGAAATTTCTCCTAATGTCCAATCTAAACCTCCCTTGGCGCAACTTGGGGCCATTTCCTCTCGTCCTATGGCTGCTTATTTTTTTCACCATTCTTCTTGTGGACAGAGTGAGATAGGTCAAGGCAGAAGTGACGCATGGATGGTTTTGGACTGTGCTGTTGAGAAGGCTTTATTTATTGAGATTCAGGTATTACAGTAGTTGGGACCACGGCAGTTCTTATAGTAGTTTTTTTTACAAATATTTCTGTTGTAGTCTTTAATATTGAAAAGTGAATTAATTTCATGCCATAGCAAAGTAGCAGCTAATTTCTGTAGGTGATAGTAATTCTTCATTGAGCTACTCATCTGGAGCTGGTGGGGAAAATGCGACAGCATTTGAAAAGTGAAAGGTGACGTGCGTGCTTCGTTTTGGGGCATTGTCAAAAAGCTTCACGCCCCTTGAAAACAGGTGTCTGTCAGGAAAAGACCTTGTGATTAGTTTCTGAAGAGCAATGTAGTCCAGATCACTAGTTCCTGTTGCAAATTGAGACAGAGGTCTCCGGTCAGAGAGATAACCCATTAACTAACAGTTTACAAGTAAAATCTCTGCTCTTACCTCAAAAGATTGAGTTTGATCAGCATGTAAAATTTGTGAAAACAGCATTTCATGAGATTTTCTTTTAAAGTTTGGAGCTGTTCTCTTTGCCTTTTTAAAACTGGTTCAAAAGTTGGACATCTTTATTCTCAATGTTAATTTCTGGCCTATTTTCACTTGAAAGGAAATATCTCCAATATCTCAGTTTTTAAAATAGCTTTTAACTGCTTCCATTTGCTTTTATCTACCTAAAATGTAGTCATAGAGTAATATTGTTTTGAAGGGACTTCTGGAGATCATCTGGTCCAACCCTCTCTAAAAGCATGGCCAACTTAGATTAGGTTGCTCGGAGCCATGTCTGGTTGTTTTTGGACTGCCTCCGAGGGTGGAGATCCCACAAACTCACTGGGCAGCCCTCTCCAGTTTGGTATCCACGCTTGCTCAGAGTGCATCCCATCCTGTTGCCCATATTGTCAGTGAAGACATTAAACTACTGGCCATGGTATCGACCCCGGGGGAACATCATTAGTTCCAGCCAGATGGATTTAGGACTACTGATCACAGCCCTTTGAGTCTAGTGGTCAAGACAGTTTTCACCCGGTTTACTGTCAACCTATTCAAACTGTATTTCACCAGTTTGACTCTAAGGATACTGTGGGAGACCTCGTTGAAAGCCTTTGCAAAGTCAAAACATGCTGCTCTGCCCTCATCCACAGAGCCAATCATCTCAACACAGAAAGCTATGGGATGTGTCAGGCGTGGTTCATCCTGGACAGATGCATGCTGGCAATTTCCCATCACCTTTTTGTTCTTCAAGCATCTGTAGATGGCTCCCAGGAGGATTTGCTCCATAATCTTTCCAGGGACTGAAGTCAGACTTAGCAGCCTTTTGTATTGTTGAATTGTCCCTCTTGTCCTTCCAGAAGACGGGTGTGATGTTTGCCTTTTTCCAGTCATCAGGATCCTTGACCAGTCACCATAATCTTCCAAAAATCAGAGAGCTTGGTCTTGCAATGACATCAGCCAGTGTTCCTGGCAGCACTGGTGCTGTGATTTGTTCCATATATGTGTATGCAACTGCTATACTTCCTTGCTTTCAAGTTACTTTATTTTGACTTCCGAAAGCTGCTTTCAGTTCAGTGTAATGCCACATCTCTTGGCAAGGTATATTAGATGACAGATCCTGCTGTGTTTTTAAGTTTTGAGGGGAAGCTTGACGTAAACATAGTCCTTTTGTGAAAATTGTGAGAGCAGTAGGTTGTTGACTTTGTGAATTTGTGGTGTTGCTTTTAGATTGGAGGGTTCATTTCATATGGCTGAATGATGTGGGAAAGTCAGTGACCTTTTTTTACCTTTCTCGTCTTAAGTGATGATTGGTCATTATAAAGATAACAAAGATAATGTAGAGCTAATTAGAGAATTCTCTTTTTTTATGACTGACTGACCTATTTCAAGCACTATCACTTGTCAGTAAAACTTAACACAAAGTGTACTTTGAGGTTCAGAGGTTGACCCTAGGTATGAGGTGAAATAGGGTAGTTACTGTATTTTTTTTAGCTTTAAAATCATGTTATTGCCCTTTAACTTCACCTTTTAAAATTGCATTTCCTTTTGAACCGTGGTTGCTGATAGGTGATGCAACAGACTATTTTGGGGGGAAGCACTCTTGTTAGAGTGCCTGGTTGGATTTTTGGAAGCGCTAAGCAGCTGTTTTAAGTGATCCCGAAATTTTAACATATTTAGTTGCATGAATTGCCCGAATTGCCTCTGGACATCTGTTTTTGAATCCAGATCAGTATAGAACTGGGAGGCTTATCTCTTCATGTAAGTTCAACTTCCTTCCAGTGATGGACCGACGTAAACTTAAATTTTAAGCCAACTGTGAGCAGTGCCACTGGTGAAGCCTTGTTTTCTGCGGCGTTGGCTGTCTGAATCTAATCAGATGTAAGCTTTTGTTGAAGTTTTTCTCGTGGTCAGTATGTTTAGAACATCTTTCAGCCATGTGGATTCTCTGGTGTCTAATATTAGTACCCAAACGTACAGCAGTCTTTCTCATTAATGGGAGCACTAAATTTGGTAGTGTCTTCTCTGTCAGGTTGCCTATTTTCATGAATCTTGTAGGCAGTTAAGATCTTTGCAAAGTACACCCTTCTGTTAAGTTTGGTTCATATTGGATGATGGGATTCATCAAAGTACATATTAACTACTTGTGTCTCATACCCTTAGAAAGCCAAGCTAAGAATTTAAGCATGCTGGTTACTTGGTTACTAGCATGTTACTCCTTTCATTGAGTAACTTGTCTATCAGGATTTTTCTTATTATTATTCTCAGATTTATTTAAGGATAAGTCTTTCTCTAGAAAACAAGATAGGTTATTTTATTTCATGAGGTGTCTTCAATTCTTCTTACATCCACGCATACTTTGTTTTATTGCCTATTGCAAGATTATACAGAGACTGTAGGAACTTGTTTTTCTGGTACCGTTGTGCCATTAGCACCAAATGTTCAAAAGATGAGGATCAGGTCACACAAAAATCATAAAGTAAAAGTGGAGCTGATGAAATTTCATTTTTCTTCAAATTCAGAATGTTTAAAACTTCGTCAGTATAAGAATGTAGCCTGGCCAGGTTGGTTTCTTGGATCCTAGAGTTAAAGTAATGGATTGAACATTAATGTATAGGTGAGCAGAGTGTTGTGTAACTCTTATTTTCAGAACACCACATGACATGCAAATGATGTAACATGATGACAGTAGCAGCACAACACACTGGAATTACCTAATAGAAGACAATTACCTGAGAACTATTTTTAAACATTTTTGCAGTTACAGATAGTTGAAGATGGTTGATCCAGATGAGTCACAGCTTCTTTGGAACTGCGATTCTGAGAGCAGCCAGTTTGACTTGAGACATTTTGATACGGGATGTTGTTGCTTCAGCTTCAGAAGTAGCAGATAATAATTCTGAGCTGGCTCTTTTAGTGAAAATTTTCAAGGATGGTGCAAGTAGAGCTTGTGAAATGCTGTGGCATCAGTCATGAGTGATATCTGCAGTTAGTGATTCAACAGCATACACATGAAGTAAGGGAAGAACAGGAAATGGGAGTTACTCTTCTTTGTTTCTAAAAATATTACAATTGGAATGCAAAAAAAATGACCTATTATGGCTATACTAATAAATGTATCAAAAATCAGAGCTGATTTAAATAGTACTTCTAGTCTTACCTTTCAGAGGTCAAGAATTTTACTAATCAAAATCTAAAACTCTCTTGCTTTTTCTACTACACTCCTAGTGTAGTCATAATATTATGAGTTTCTTAAGGTAGGACAAGTGTCTTTCTAATTGAGATATACTTTTGCTCATAGGGACTTGACATGACATTGAGATGTGTGTCTAACCCAGGTGGTAATTGATTCCCTAAGTTCATGAAATTCATTTGTAGTGGTCAAAACATTATTACTGTATGCTGTAGAGCTCGGTGTTAAAGGTTAAGAGACCAAATTTCAACTCCATGCTCTGAAGGACTGTTCTTGGTAATATAGCATGGATGGGACTTATGGCTTAGAGCAGGGTCAGAAGCAGGAGGCTTCAGCTGGGGCAGGTGAGAGGTGCTGTGGCCACGCTTTACCCTGGATCCTGCCTGGGTCCCAGGTCCACCTTGGGACCAGTGTTCCTACCAGGGCTCCCGTACTGGGTGGGACCTCTTGGACCTCTATTACACCCATGCTTTTCTGTCTTGCTTTGGGGAATGCATTTTTACCCATCCGTTGCCCATCAGAAATAATGCTACCTAATTAATTTTTCTTGTTTTGACTGCCTTGTGCTGATCTTTGCTTTTTCTCCCATGAGGTTTCCCTGGTTTTTGTTTCATCAAAGATAAACTAAATTTTTTTGCTTTAAAGGCCTCCTGTGGCCTGTCTCCTCTCTGCTTGTCATCTCATTCAATTTTGAGAAGTTAAGCCTGCAATAGTTTTGTGCATGTGCCCAGTTTGAAAGCAGATACCTGAAATGTAAATCCAAGTCTCACTGAATGTTTTACCTTCATTGGTTTTACAAATAGTGAAAGATTGTTCTCTGCTGAGCCTAGAAGACTGCCCACATATTCTGTATCTTTTGTTTTATGCTTTGCTATAGCAGTCCATTAGATGTTCTGTATGTTTTGCTGTTATCCGGGACTGAAAGCCGAGCAACAAGTTAAGTAGCAGCTCTTGTATCATAAGGAGAAGACAACATAAGAATTCTTCTGTTAGTTTTTTTTGCTCTTGTTAGGAGGCAGATTTTGCTTGTGCTTCTGATGCAAGGACAGGAGGAGGCTCAAAAATTTCCTCTTAAGATGGCAGGATTTCAAATGAATAAGCTCTTAAGTAATATGCTCTGAATGTTTCCAGTCATGGTTGAAGTAAGAAAATGATGAAAAGAAGAGAAAACTCATCAAAGATTTATGTTTTGCCTAAGTCCACATTGACATAAATTAGGAGTCATGATGTGGAAGTAGAGAACTGCAGGTTTCAAGGTGTTTGGACCTCACCGAACAGCATCTCAGGGCTCTTGTACAATGCTTGCAAATATTTAGATGTGAGAATTGGTGTGTCTTAAAACAGGATCTAGAAAAAACAGCATATGGAGTGGGGAGTCATGTAAATTAGAAAGTGGGAAGCAAAAAAGACGAGTGTATTTTAAGTTACCACCCATTCAGGAGCAAGTGTATCTCACTCAGCTCTCTGGAAAGGTTATGATATGCAGCCTGGAGTTCCTTCTCGAAGGTAGAAGCTTAGAGCCTTTAAAAAAAAAAAATCTTGTAAATAATCTACCCTCTGCTTTTTTCTTTTTTTCTTTTTGTCTTTTCCTTTGTAAGCAAAGCAAGCAGAGGTGGTGATATCTGTCCGTGTCTGGGATCAGGCTAGTGAATGTATTCTTGCAGGGTGTGACAGAGCTGGGTTCAATTCCCATCTTTTCCTGAGGAAGTTCATGTATGTGTCTCCTGGGAGAAGGGCCAAGGATTTAAATAGTGAGCTTCCTGAAGTGGGATTCTCATTCCCTCCTTCAGAATTTCTTCTTTGCAAAGAAGAATCAAAGCTGGCGGGGCATGGACAGAGAGGGACCTGGGGCTCTCTGCTTTAATGGGAGAGAATTTCACGTAGGAGGTTGAAGTCCTGAGTTGGCGTTACTATTCCAAACACTGTGCATGGGTTTCCTTAAACGACTGTGCAATAAAATGCAGGAAAGCCTTCTCCTAGAAGGAAGGAAAAATCGGTTTCAATCTCCAGAGACAGAGGAGGGAGTTGAACTGGGTCTTGATATTTTGAATGGGTGCTTTCACAGCTGAGCAGCTATATAAGAAAGGGAGTAAACCCATCAATACTGATCACACAATTATGTTTTTTAAACAGAAACAGAGATTCTTGTATTTTGCGTGGCATCCATTTTGCATGGTCAGTATATTCAGAAAGCCTGTTAGTCGGGCAAGGTGGGCGGAAGGATATTTGTCAGAAAAAAACATTTTCTGCCTTCTGTTTTAATCCCTGTTTGGAACGAAGTTGCTCTATAACAGTGAGCAAGGAAGGGACTTCGGACCATGGGGTTAAGAAGTAAAATGTTTAACACTTTTTTTTTTTTTTCCTTTTCTTGAAATGTCAAAATATTAACTAAGGCTTGCAGTACTCTTATCCACAGTAACAGAGGGGAGGAGGAAGAGCTAGCGATCTGCTAGCTACCCGGCTTCGGCTTCTTCGTTTTGTTACTGATGTCATTCATTTGTTATCAGAGTGGGTGGACTTTGTGAAGCTGGCCACAGTGCATTTTGAAAAGGCCATGTCACTGTGTATAACTCCACTGTATAAAGGAGATAAATTCTTGGCCTGCCAAGATGTTGTGTTGTTTTTATTTTTTTTTTTTTTTTTTAATCGGTCAACTTTTCTACCGATATGTCTTGAACAAAGAGAAATTCTAGACTGTGCTGTTTATAATGCCTCACCAATGCTTATTATTCTCTGGTTTTCAAGAGGGTAATCCAAAAAAAGCGCAGAACAACTACATGGGCTATTATACTGTCACTGTTTGCTTTGCAAATCCTAAGGAGTAGTCTTTGTGTTGTCCAGATCTACAGGTATTGCAAAGAGTAAGTCGGTCAACTAGCACTGCAATCTCTGTCCTTGCTAATTGGTTCTTACAGCAAAAATGTGCAATATATCTTCTTACTGTCCTTGAGAAAAGCAAAAGAGTAGTAGTGTGTCCACACATGCTGCTTCTATGGTACTTGCTTTCTTCCAGTTAAAACTGGTGGGACAGAGCCTAATGCACCAGACCTTCATTCCTACTAAAACTATGTGGCTGTGGTTTTTCTGAGAAATATTTTGAAAAAAACTGATTCAAGTATAAATATTAACAAAGATTGTGGTAAGACTGTTCTTCATACACCTGTGATGGAAAAGAAGCTTTTTCTTTTCCCTTCCTCCTGCAGTCTGCCCAGCTCTAATGTTTTCTAATGCTTTCAGCATGGTCCTAAGGCCCCCCTGCTTCTTGCAATCTCCTAATTTCTTTTCTCAACTTGTATCAACTATAATGAACACGGAGAGAGGGAGCAGAAGCTGCAGTTTGGCAGGTCAGTTTGTGAAAACAATTAGTGCTTTAAACATTGGGCTTGTTTACAAGAACTTGCCGTTCTGCTATTTAAACGTAACATCCAAGTTTTCCTGTTTTCACCCTAAATGGCAGCAGGGCTTAATGTTGTCTACAGTGTTTACGGGGATATTTGATCCTGTTCTGTTACAACATGGATTTTGTGCTGTGGCTGCCACAGTTTCTTATGACTGATAACTGAGTTCACCAAGCGCCTCTCCTAGAACATTTTGCAGAAACAAAGCATCTTCTGTGAGATATTCTGGTTGTGATGGCCATTTTTTCATCTATAGCATCTGTTTGGGATACTGGTTATAGTCTTTTCTTGATTTTTTTTTTTCCCTCCCCCCCCCCAGTAAATGTTTTTGTATGGCATTGGGTTTCTCTGTAGTATTATGTAATAAGGTTCTTTGGAAATTTACAGCTTTCACCTCGATTAATGATTAAAAGTTATTAGAGTTGTTCTAAAGAAAGTAAGTTTGGCCTAAAGTGAGAATATTTTGCTGGGATTTCCCTTGGTAAATAAATGGTGCACGCCTGTGTCCTAAAGGTGCAGGGTGCTTTTACAGATGGCAACTAGAGCAACTTTATTTGAAATTTGTGAAAATAAGCTGCTTTTAACTTTGATATATGCATGATATCCAAGCGTTTGGGGCGTGCTGTGGAAACGTAGAAGACAGAATACTTATTGAGGGCAAGCTCCATTCTTTGGGAAGGATTGTTTCCACAGACCCTTGAAAAATGTGTGTAGGCTTTGAGTTTCCTGGGCTGTTTCCCTAAAAAATTGAATGAGGGGAAATTATGTTGCAGCAATACTTCTATCTTTTCTTTTTTTACCTCTTGGTACAACTTCGGAATCTGTCACCAAAGAAGCATGTGTGCTCGGTGTGACCCTGGTGTCCAAATGAGACGAATCTGTGCAAAGGGATGGAATGGGGTCTCAGTGCTGGTGCGATCTGAAATACTGTAAAAATCCTGTTTATGATTCCTGGTTGCTTCTGTAAGGTCGTAGTTTTCAGTATTATTTATGGGATTTAACGTAGGAGGTTTTTGGTGCTCTTCAGGTCTAGTATTTTAAAATATGACAAGATCTGCCTATAGACATAATAGTGAGACGACAGAGCTAAATTATGATTTAATCGCATCACATTGGTGTAATGTACTCTTAGCACAGATCTGTTGGGCAGTTCCCTCTTGATTTTGGACCTAAGGTTGGTGCAGCTACATGGCAATGCCTGGTGCAGATTTATCAGGCTGGATCAGCCCAGGCTTGGGAAACTTGGGGAATTTTCAGGTATGCTGAAAAAACTGGGCTGGTCATTATTTTTGGGAGTGCTGCACTGGAGCAGAGTATCGGACAGTGTCGTATGAGAAACATCTGATCTTGGATTCTTTCTTTTGAGAGGACCGTTAGTGGTATGGATGATAACTTGGCTGTGCTGTATTTGGTGTCTGACTAAGGTTTCTAACTCTGCTTGACGTGAGCTATGAAACTTCTGTTATCACGGAATCAGAGAATGGTTTGGTTTGGAAGGGACCTTTAAAGATCATCTAGTCCAACCCTCCTGCCATGGACAGGGACATCTTCCACTAGATCAGGTTGCTCAAAGCCCCATCCAACCTGACCTTGAACACTTCCAGTGATGGGGCATCCACAGCTTCTCTGGGCAACCTATTCCAGTGTCTTGCCACCCTATTCATAAAGAATTTTCTCCTTGTGTCCAATCTAAATCTACCCTCTTTTAGTTTAAAACTGTTGCCTCTTGTTCACTACAGGCCCTGGGAAAAAGTCTCTCTCCGTCTTTCTTATAAGCCCTCTTCAAGTATTGCAATAATGTCTCCCCGGAGCCTTCTCTTCTCTGGGCTGAACAACCCCAACTCTCCCAGCCTTTCTTCATTGCAGAGGTGCTCCAGCCCTCTGACCATTTTCATGGCCCTCCTCTAGTCCCGCTCCAACAGGTCCATATCTGTCTTGTGCTGAGGACCCCAGAGCTGGACGCAGCACTGCAGGTGGGGTCTCACCAGAGCAGAGCAGAGGGGCCGAATCACCTCCCTCGAGTTACCCTGGCTGATGAAGATGAACCAGGAACACGTGTGCTCGGTAGATGCAGAGCTTTCATAATTAGGAAAGACCCTCACGTGAGGGTCTTTGACCTCAAAATTTTTCAGTTGAAATTGATTTTAAAATATGGTATAGTTGAGACTCTAGGGACATCAAAACGAGGGAGAGGGAGTTTACACACTTTGTGTGCGTGAAGCGTGGATACTTCTCACACTCCCGTGGTTAGTGGTTGGGAGTTTAGAAAGCTCAATCTGCATGAGCCATTTCAGCAAAACCAAAGAAGGTAAAGTCTGACTTTTTCTATAGCTGTGAGTTGTATAAAGTATTTTAAAAATATATCTTAAGATTTTGGGCTTTAAGAGTTTATCAGTTTATTATCAGACTTGTATTGTCTGATAATTATCTGACTTGTATTGTGAGGCCTCCCCTCGAGTACTGTGTGCAGTTTACGATGTAAGGATATAAAAATGTCAGAATGTGTCCAAAGAAGGGCAACAAAGATGGTGAAAGGACTAGAGGGCAAGACTTACGAGGAGCAGCTGAGGATACTAGGTTTGTTCAGCTTAGAGAAGAAGAGACCGAGGGGTCACCTCATTGCTGTCTACAGCTTCCTGATGAGGAGGAGCGGTGGGGGAGGTGCTGGTCTCTTCTCTCTGGTGGTAGGACGTGAGGGAATGGCTTAAAGCTGTGTCAGGGGAAGATAAGATTGGATATTAGGAAAAAGTTCTCCACTGAGAGGGTGGTCGTGCACTGGAACAAGCTCCCCAGGGAAGCCTCTTCATGGCCCCAGGGCAGTTGGTGTTCATGAAGTGTTTGGACAATGCTCGTAGATCTATGGTTTAATTTCTAAGTTGTCCTGTGTGGAGGCTGAAGTTGGAGTCGGATGATCCTCATGGGTCCCTTCCAACTTGGGATATTCTGTGGGTCTGTGATTCTATTGTAATTACTCATTTAAAAAACCCTAAAAGCAATCTGAAAATAAGAGAATAAAATACGTTGGAGGAAAGATCAAATGCGTAGCCTTTATCCAACAAGACTGTAAATCTAGAACAAGTCACATGCAGGTGGAAATCTCTGTCAATGCAGAGCTCTACTGAGCTTTGCTCTTTGAATCCGGGGATGTTTTCCAGCAGCCAGCTTCTGTGTCATGGTTTCAGGTTCTCTTTTAGCCCTCCTTGACAGAACAGCTTTTGCAGAGAAACCTGTTGTAGAAGTGTTTAACAACATTGGAAGAATTTTTCGTGAAGGCTATATATAGGTTTCAAGTGTCTCTTGGTACGTTGCTGGTAAGGCCTAGGAAGGGATGCTGGAAGGAACCTAAAAATACTCCAATTTGGTTTAGAATTTGTGTCTTGGAATAGATCCATGCTTCCTTTCTTCATCTTTCTGCAGCTGATGCCTGATGTCACCCTGAGAGATGATTTGGACTCACCAATCATTCCACTTACTTTTTATATATATATATATGTATCTCTGTGTGTGTATACACAAATGTATGTGTGTATAATGTATATAAAAATACTGTTCTTCATTCATTTGGGGGAGACCAGGTGTGCGTGCGGCTTTGAGGTTTACGAGTGACCCAATGAGAATGAATGATTTGTGGCCTGTTTTAATAGCATGACTTTAGATGTTATTTATAGGCTATATAAATAATAATACAAATAATATATAAACATATAAATAAACAAATCTAACAATAATAATGATGTAAAATATGTAGAGAGAGGATTGTTAACAACTGATCCCAGACATTTTTATTGCAGAAATGTGCAATAGATACAAAAAATGCTTTCCTGTCCACATGTGAAACCAGAGTGCTTTCCAGTTGTGTGGGTTTTGTGCTGACATGTGCAGGAGTTTCCTTGCAGGGGGAGGGAGTGTGGGGGATGTGATATTTCTGTACTTTATATTAAAACCTGTGATTGTATTGAGAGGTGGAGGGGTTTTTTGGTGGCGGCAGAAGGTTTGGTATCTGAAAGAGGGAGTGACAGAGGGATCTGAGATGTGATTTTTTTTTTTTATTTTTATTAAAAATAAAAATTTCATTTCTGAAACTTCATTCTGAACAATAGTTTCTCCATGTAGAGCGCAGGATAATGATATATAAATTTCAATATTTAACTAAAATTATCTCATCCAAAGCAAAAACTCGCTGCATTGTCTTAGTTTGTAAAGCGGTGCTTATGCTTATCCCTCAGATAAGTATTAGTGAATATTTTGCAATTCTGAAGAATTAACAACATTAATATAGGTACTCTTGAAAGGATACATACTAGAAAAACAAAGTAAGTCTTAGTACTCTGATATTTATTAGGGAAGTAAATTATATTGAGACCCATTTAAATGCTGCTTTTGAGTCTTTATGCAATAGCTCAAGAGAAGGAATAACTTCATTGGGTTGGTTATGGAAAACTGGCTGACTACAAATTTTTATTAGGACAAGTCATTCTTTCGGAATACATCATGTAAGAGCGTTTTCTTTGTAAATAGTGTGGAGTAGTGGAATGGATGAATTTGAATAATAATTGTTCTTCCACTTTTCTCAGCAGAAGCATTCAGTTACGGAGCTGTGCACTGAACTTTTGTTATGATATGCACAAATATTTACCAAGGAGAGCTGGAAAATATCTGTTAGGACCCCGAATCTGTCCTCCTGCCAGGAGAGGGCTGTTCTCCATGCCATATGTTCTGACATGTTGTCAGCTGTTTATGTACATTATGCAGCAGTTGCTAAACAGTTGGTACTGTTTTCCTTTAAGAATGTGCCACTAGGTTCAGGACTGCACTGCATACCCTATTAAAAAATAGAAAAAAAAAATTCCCCCACCCCCTCCCAAATGTAAATTCAGCTTGTTCAGCAGCAGCCCGAAGCCCGGCATTGTTTGCTATCAGAAGTGTGAGCTAAAGGGACAGACATTCCCCCTGCTCAGCGGGAGCGCAGAGCTACGTTTTGCCCTTGTTGCATTATTAATGGCACGATGTTTTTATGTTGCAGATGGCTAAGAGCTAGCAAGGCGTATTCAAGACCATGATGGCTCAGTTTCCCACAGCCATGAATGGTGAGTAGCTCGAGTCGGTTTGTTTAGGTAGGGGTGGGATTATTTGCCTTTTTTTTTTTTTTAAAAAAAAAAAAATGCTGATTTTAGTACCTGCAGCACCATTGTGGTCAGTTTGCTGCAGATTGCTTCCTGTAGCCTAACTTGTACTGTAAGACTGAGAGAAATTCAGTAGAAGCGTTACTGCAGTGTAATTTGGAGTACAGATACGCCTGGAGCATCTAGTAATCTCAGATCATTTAAAAGCATCTAGTAATCTCAAATCATTTAAAGGATTGAGGAATGTGTGACTTGTATTGACTTCAAGTGGGGAATATGCTAAGTAATAGTTGATTAAACTTGCATACTTTTTCTGTTACGTAATTCAGCACAAAATGTGTTTCATTATAATATATTATGCTATTTACTTTAAACCAAAATATTTGAATGTGTTAAGCAGTTTGTTACATTGATGAAAATAATCGGTCGTTCTCAAAAATATGTTAAGAGTTTTCCTCTTGATTCTGTGCTCCATCTACTATAGAAACTTTTGGATTTGTTTCTTGGTTATTTCCTTTTAAAGACATATGAGGGTTGAAACCTTAAAATTGTTTGTGTGTGTATGTATGTTTTGGAGCTCCTTATTTCTTGAGCAAGCTTGTTTGTGAAGACACAGTTTGCAAATATCTGCTGAGAAATTTGATGTTTACATATTGTTGTTTACAGAGCTGGCCAAAATGAAAAGACAAATATAGGAACAATGGTTTGCACTTCAGATATTCCAGATAGGGAGTATTTCTCCCGATAAAAATAGGGAAATAGATATAAGAAAAAGTATTTCTTATTTCATTTGTCTGTGAAGGTTACTGAAGGACTGGGAGGTCTTTATTTAACTAATTTAGAAAATCGTCACTGCTGAGATAAATTGGGTGAGTAAGGGGTGTAAGGTGAGTAAGTTTTTTTGTGGAAGAACAACGTTCAGATTTCAAATTAAACCTCTGTTTTACACATCTGTTTCACGTGTGCATAAAACATTTTGTGAAAAAATAATCGGTGTGATCAACACCTTTTTTTTTTATACAGTCAGCTGTAGTTTGTTCCAGACTTTGTTTCACAGACTTAACAATAAAAGAGAAGTAAAAGGAATCAACATATTGTATATAATAGGGAAAAATCTAAATACCAGATTTTTTTTTTCCACTTTCTTGGATATAATGAAAAAGCATTTTTTTTAATTGCCAAGTGCTTTTTGCTCCTCAATTTAAAAGAAACAAACAGAAGCTCCTTTCAGGGAGGATACAGATTTATGTTCTTGGCTGTCTCCGTGGTTGATTTATGCATAAATTATTTGGTGTCTTTTTGGTTTGGCTTTTTACTCCTTGGTTCTGTTGGAGGATTGCAAGTGTATTAACAGAACCGAGCACGTACATGACTTGATCTCAGAAGTCTTAGTTCGGGAAAGCGATCCTTTCCTTGTTCTGAAATCCCTTGGGCAGTACTGTCTGCCACTCTCAAAAGGAACAGTGCCACAAGATGCAGCCTTTCCCCTCGCAGAATTTTACTGTGTTGAAAAACATAGTAAGAGAAAGCATGTAAGAGAGGTACCAGGCGATAGTTAAACTTTTGCTCTTCATAGAATATTTGAATGACTGTGTTTAGTTTCGCAGTCATAGTTCTTATCAGAATTGATTAAATTTCAAACAAGTCAGGTAGGGAAAAAAGAATAGTTTTAATGTGATTTCTGGATAAATACTGAGCAACCTTTGCTGTTGAAATTGTTGTTCTCTAATTTGTGGTCCTCTTCCCTGCTACTTACTACCACTGTTGTTTGCATTCGAAGTAGATCACCTGCATTTACCACTCATTGCTCAGTGGAAACCTCTAATTATGTTGTTAGGCCTTGGTAGTGACTTCAAGCATGAGATGAAGAATGAGGTTATGCGTGAGGCAACTAAACCATTAGGCATTGCTGCTGCCTGAAAGCACTGGCTGTCTGCCCCACCTTCGTATTAGCAGAGAGTTGAACCTTTCCTTTTGTATCCTACTAGGGGAAAATGGTGGTTTTCTTCTAGGGGGAAAAACTTATTCATATCAAGGTACAATATACTTAGCTTTTAGTTCATTACTAGTCTAAGGCATGAAGTAGTTTCTGTTTCAGGATTATTTTTGGCATTCAGTGTTACGGAAAAGTGAGTGGACAGCATGGAGCGCATGTGTGTTCAAGTGCGTGATTCTGTGACACAGGGTGACAGTGAGTTTGAGAACTGCAGGGTTCAAATGGCAAAGCACGATACTCAGACAGTCTCAAACAAATACGATGAGAAGATGCTACAGCACTTTATTTAGCAACCTAAGCAGAGAAAGGGAAGTCTACGCAGGACCTCAGGAAGGAGAGGTGACTGAGTTGTGTGCTTGAGGTCCAGTTGAAAGACTCAGCTTCGCTGAGGGCACCTTGAGCTGTTACTCAGAACTTATCTCCACCAGAGCAGGCTCTCAAGACCGTCCAGCCTCAGCATGTGACTGGTGGCCAAACTGCGTGTTATACTGAGAACCGGTATATTCTGTTTTAATTATGTGGCTACATGTAAACTTCAGCTTGTTGAAGCCTTGTGTGCTCTAGGGGCACATGCTCTTGCTAGACCGCTTACCTTTCTTCTCTAAAGTCATGAAAGGACGCCGTGAACAGAAAACTCCCTCTGACTCTCCATTTCTGTCCAAGGTGACCTTTGTGGATGTCTTACTAACAGGCCTGAAATTCAAAGAGGAAAGGCAGGACTTAAAGAGTGCATGTTGATTTTTCTGGAACTCAGGGGAGACCTGCCAGTTTTTACAAATTTATCTCCTGTGTAAAATGTAAAGGTTGTGATGACATTTCATATGAACAGGTAAGGCTGAATAGCATGTTTCTTCTTACATAGAAAGGCTGCCAATTACAAAATATACATACAGCACCAGATGGGTAACAGACAGACATCTCTGTGGAGTCTGGCTCTATCAAAGAGCCACTCCAGGCACATCCATCTCCCCAGTCTGCAAACGAGATCAAGGTTTCCCTACTGAGGATTTAGTTTTGTCTTGTAACTGTCTGAATATTGATCGTTTTCTCTGTGAAAATGGTAAAACAAACCCAGTTTCTGGTAGTTCATTCTCCTTATATACAGTTCTCCATCTGGACAAAGCTTTCTTAGGAATTCATCCCAAGTCTTGCAAAAACTTTTGGAAATGGCATTTAATTACACTAAATAACAAATACCGTCAACAATTGTATTTCTAAAGAAGGAGTTAACATACTAGCCACAAACAACAGTTAAAAGGGTAAAGGCTTTAATAGGTTAAAATGCACTTCCACTTAATTTGTCTCTGTGATTGCTGTCTTTATCACAGAGCAGGAAGAAGTAGCCTTCACTGCCACGGGATGCCTTCTTTACAGCTGGAGAGCAGCTGCAAGATGTTGCTGTTCTCCTAACTCCCTTTCTTCTGTAGGTTAGATTTTTTCAGGGTTAATATCCATGCGGATGCTGGATCTTGGTTTGGGGAGATTTAATCTTGACAGTCCAACCGGAACAAGGAAAGCAGTATTTGCCGATCAGTATCTTTCACATTGTTTCCTTACGTACTATTGGAATTTTTGGGCTGTGCTTTTTTTGTTAATGTTTTTATTTGTCCTTCCTTTTCCCTCGTACCACCTGTTTCCTTTTGATATAATTTTTTGTGGTCCAGCAGGAAAATACCTCTGATTAAACTGAGGTGCAAAAAGTAATACTCGCAACTCATTTCACATGCTTCTTAACCTTCATAAGTCAAACTGGATTTTATGCTGCTGTGAATAGAATTGAGTTTTGTGTCCCCGCACTTAGGTGTGTGGGAGACTAGGGCAGACATGAATGGGTTGAGTGAGGTCCTGGTTCCAATGATGTCAAGGGTAAAACACTCACTGATGCTAAGTTCTGCTGCATCTTCTGTATTAAAAAAAGTCTGTCTCAAGATCTGCGGTCTGAATTTTTTTGCATTAAGAGGAATCCCAGTCATCACAGTTCAATTAAAAACTACTTGAATGCAACCTGACTCTTAACCTTGTGTGCACTGTAGATACGGAAACTGTAGACTTGGGTGTCAACAAGTGTAGATAAAGATACTAAGCTGAATTAGATGTTGCAAAGAAAATGTCAGAACTTGTTCCCCCATCTAAAAGAAGGAAAAGGAAAGAAATTCTAAGCAAGGACAAATATTTTCTGTGTCCTTTCTTACAAATTAATCCTTCCTCTCGCTTTTCAGTGAGGACAGTGGTGTCAGTTGATATGGAGCAAAATTCATATGCTCAAGTCAGAGGGGCGTGTATCTTCCATTATCACACCCAGCAAAAAATTAGGTTTCCAGTTGTGTGTGCTGTATTATATGTTTTCTTTATTCCTAACAAGTTAGGAATAGCGCTATAGGATTGCGGAATACAAAGTGTCTTATTCACATTTAATTATGAGGATACTATGATTCACACTGAAGATGTAAGAGGAAATCTTGGAAGGAAGAAATAATTAGACATGGAGGTAAATGTTAAATGGAATAAATAGAACTAGGTTTTAACAAAGGAAGGTTGCACCTTATGCCTTCTTTAGTAACTGAATTTTGTAGGCAAAGTGTAACAGATCCCATGTTTGGACTTCATTAGAGAAATAACTGACTAAAAGGGAGAGAAAATGCAAATTTTAGTCTAGGATGTTGTAATAGTGATATTCTTCATGGATTTTTATCTTGAGACCAGTCTTACTTGTTATTATTTATGGCAACATCATCAGTAAAAAGCAAATGTATGCTGGTTAAATTGGTTGATGACACAAACTTGGGAGTCATTTTCCAGCCAGAATTATACAGTACGAACGGCATATCATTGGTTAAATTTCATAACATTTCTGTTGTGCTGTCTTCAAATACCTTTTTAGTCATACCATTATGGGCTAGAAGAATTTTTGCTGTATGCTAGGAACTCAGCAGTTGGCTGTGACTAAGGAGGAAGACAACCGGATGTATTAGGTGATCAGGTAATAATTACGTGATTTGAGGGAAAGGAAATGCATCCTAAAATATGATGGGTGAAATAAGGAGTATGGTGTGCTATTGCATAAGGCACTGGTGAGACATGTTGTGGGATATAGGGTAGAATTTGGGTTATCTGCTTAGGAGGGGAAAAAACCCAAAAACTGTAATGGATGCAGAGTTAGGCTTCAGTGTTATCCAGGGGAAATGAATTAAGTTTTGAGAAAGACTAAAGAGATTGTTAACCTACCAAAATAAAAGCTTACTGTTTTTCTTTTTTATTTCATTGTATTTACTTTACAGTAAATACATTTGCTCTATGTTTTTTCTTATTAGGAAGATAAACATTAAGGAGGGAAAATAACTTTAAGTAGAATGTTAGCACAAGGTTAAATAGAGATGAATCAGCTGTTGGTGCAGTTGGTCTGGAAGTGGGAACGGTTCTGTTAGCAGTGACGTTCTGGACCATGGTCAAGGAAAAAGTCTGATTGCCTCAAAGCAGAGCTTGCATTTTAGGAAGGAATTAATGTATTAGAGTTTCTTGGAGTAGCAGCAGTCTGGACATGGTGACCTTGGTAGTCCCTTCCAATCCTATGCTCCTAAAATGTAAAAAAAAAAAAAAAAAAAAAAAAAAAAAAAGAAAACAACTAGATAATAACCTAGTGAAGATTAGTGTTAGATCTTCATCCATTAGCTTGCTTTAAGCCTATAGCTGCTTTGTCTTGCTAAGATTTTATTTTATTAGTATCATGTGTTAGCTTTTATAAGGTAAGATTACACTGAGTGGGGAACCCAGGATGGTTTTTATCTGGAATAATAATACTATAATGCAAGCTGCTTCATTCGTTTTGGATGTCAGTGAGATTTCCTGATGGTTTTTCTTCAAAGCATGTAAAAAACAAATAAAAAAACCCAAAAGAAGATCTGCAAATACTTCCCCAAAATGGAGCCAGGGCCCGAAGGTTTATGAAGGGATGCAGAAACATGAATCTGTCACGTGGCCAAACTTCAAAGGGCTTTGACTGTTAAAATTTTCATTTCATTGAAGGGGTAGCTCCAAAAGTTTGGGAAATGTACTACTCCGATAAACCACTTTATGTGGTTGTTGCAGTTTAGGGTTGATGAGCACTGTGTGAAGTGGTACCATCTTAACATCTACTAAATTCCATGTCATCTGCGATCACTGCGGCCACTTTGAACTGGCCATAGATTATATTAATTAGTATTGGCAGAATGAGTTCAGGTTTAGCCCACTAATTATAGTGACAAGAATAAACACATTTTTAGACATCGTGGTCTGTCAAATCTATTTATATAATGCTGTGTTACTTTAATTAGGAGTCTTGTATATTCAGGTTTTTCAATATACTGCATCAGTTCTGTAGGGTATCTGTTGTTTTTCTTACAATGGAACAGTAACCTTAAATCATAATTGAGATAGCTAGAAGGGATGAAACCCCGGAAGGAATATCAACGTTCATAGGACTAGCACTCTTATCAGGTACCTTCAGAGAAGATATTTTAATAACTTTAAAACATTTGTGGTTTAGTTGGGAGTGAAGTTCTCTGTGTGCGAGTGTCAAGAACAGGTAAGGTTAACTGAATATCAAGCAGTGTCCGTGCTGTTTATTGAAGTAATTTGTTTAAAAGTTTTGTCGTTTTTCTTTTTTAATAATACTTGGTATATTTTAAAGCATGTACCAACATTTTCCCCTGCGTTTCTTCTCATAACCATAATTTTGTCTTTAACTGTGATCTCTGCAGTACAGTTTTTGTTTCTCTAGGAAACTTTCTGCCTCAGAGTCATGGTTTCACTATTACTGACGAACTCGGCACTTGTTACAGTGTGTGTGGATACATGTATAACAGTGTGGAAAAGAGTATGCTTGTGGTTTTTTAAGAGCTACAGGTAAAATTTGCTGTGCAGCAAATGATAGTGCTTTCATAACACTATATTTCACAGGAAATCTTCGAGCTTGTAGGGAAAAAAAATACAGGTGCAAGTTAACGTATAAACTGCTTCTGATATAGATGATGTGGGTTGGAAGGCCAGCAGAATTATTCTTCTTATTTCTCAGTGGACTTCAGACTGGATTAAGAAATGCATGGACGGTACTTTTTAACCTAACCTGAAAAAGATAACTCAGCATCCACAAGGGTCACCTTTCTGGAAATTAAGATTGCCAGGATCTGATATGCTCGAGGCTCTGGAAAAACCTAGAATTGGGCACAGAGTAGGATACCTGTGAACGAGGTGGCCAAAGAGAGAACGTGGCTCCTGTGCTAAGGGAGACTAAATGGAGTAGAGCTGTTTAATTTAGTTTAGAGAAGAGACACTTGAGTTGAGGATGTGATAAAAATCTGTAAAGCCATCATAGCATAGAAAAGGACAACAGGGAAAGAATATTCAGTTTTTCAGAGCTGAAAAGGAAAACAATACCCAGTGAAATTACTGAGCTTAAAGCAGGCAGAAGAAAATAGGTTGGTAGGTTGGTTGTTTGGCTTGTTTGTTTTTTTCACATAATGAACAACTCAATTTTGGGACTCATTGTCTCAAGGTGCTTTGGAACAAAAAGTTCCAAGTACACAGAACCAAAACTTGGGGAGGAAAGAGCTATTAAGTGTAGGGTTTTTTGGTGCCTTTTTGGTTCCAGAAGTCTCCCAAATCACTGATTTCTGACAGCTAAGAGAGTGTAATACCTAGGGAAGAACTCCATTCCTAATTCTATTCCATAAGTGGCCCTATGAGCCACTTAAAACTCCCTAGTGTGCTGGGAAAATAGTATTGTATATGTACTGGATATAGTTGGCAGGTGCTGCTAATTAATAATTTAACATTATAAGGAGTACTGTTTAAGCAAACTCTCTTATTCTTGCTTTTGTTACCTTTGTGTTTTCTTCCAGTTTTCCCTACGTGTTTTCTTTCAGTTAGGACCAGAAATTACAAAGAGGAGGGTAACAAGAATGATCAAAGATGCAGAGCAGCTTCCATATGAGGAGTAATTACATTGACTTGGATCTTTCAGCTTGGAAAAGAAACGGTGGGGATGGTGGATAGAATAGATGTCACCTTCTCAAGGTCATTTGTCATTTTGTAGGCAAGGGAATGGTAATTGATCTCTGATAACACAAGAATTAACCAGTATCAAATGAAAGTATCATTGGCAGATATCAAACAAACAGAGCACTTTGCACAGTGTCAAATAAACAGTGAAAGCTGTAGGAGGCTGTGGGTGCCAAAAGGTTACTTGGATTCCTTAAGCAATTAGAGATAGGTGGATTTTCCTTCCATTAATGAGGTACCTCCTCTGGTTCAGGAGCTACTCTGGGGGCTGAGAAGACATCCTTGGGAAGTACCACCATGTGCTTGGCTCAGCCTGTCACTCTGTGCCGGGAGCTGAACTGGCAGGGTCGTTATTGTGTTTTGTTTCCTAAATTATCTCTTGATTTAATTTTATTCCCCAGATCATTCAGGAAATGCCTCTTCATTTTCCTTCTCTCCCACCCTTCCTGTGTATATTTTTTTTTTTTTTAATTTGATGGTTCTTCTCTTTTCCTTTCTCCTTTCAAGTCTGTCTGTATCCTGATTTTCTCTGTTGTAAATATATCCCATCAGCCTTCCTCCTGGTCCCAGACTTCCTCCTCACGTCTGCGAACCTGGAAATGTCGTTTTTACTCTAACGGCCAGATAATGACAGAAACTACAAAAACTACTATAAAGGATCTAATATCCCTTGAACAGAGTTCTGCTCTGATTTCATGTCAGCTTATGTTTTTGTAGGAGAATCATTTCCTTTACTCCACCTAATTTCAAGGTTCATTTTGCATCCTCTTGCCTGGTATTTTTACTACCTGCATTTCTCTGGGTGCAGAACGATTTACTAGCTGCCACAGATGGAAACTCACCTGAATCTTACTAGTTTTGCTGCATTCCACAGAGATTTGCTAGACAATAATTAAACAAATTATCCTTTTGTAAATTTTTAATTAAGTTGTAGGGATTTTGTGAATGCTGGTGAGCAGCAGCAGCGTAAAAAATCCATTTTCAGAATTCGAAAAGTTTAGCCTGAGCTCTGGTGGGCTTTTTCCTCAACCATGGTGATTAAACACTTTCATTTTCCTCGTTGAAGACTTTGATGCTATACAGGTTGACAGGAGTTTACTCAAAAAAGCTTCTGACTTGTCCTAAACTGAAGGGTAAGCATATCTTCCATCTTCTGTGTCATGCTGGGAAGGAAGGCTGTGGGGCCCGTACGCTGACCTTGACAACAAATGGAGGCAGGTTTTGCACCTGGTAGGGGAGAATTTGGCAAAGTATGCCTATTTTATGCCTTGATAATATTGCTTACTTTGAACTTTTCATACCTTCCATTGGAAGGATTCTTGTTGGCGTGGCTTTTTTCTTCTCTCTCTTTTCCATCTCTAAAATCCATCCAAAATTGTTAATTCTGGGCAAAGACATGGCTATATCATTGGATAGAAGAATGGGCTTGTTGCATGTGCTGTTAGTAACTCAGCAATTTTCAATGGCATTGTTTTTCCAGAATTAGGCAGAAAATACTTTTATATTTATTGCTAGTATTGAATCTAGGTATGGGGAAGGCTTAGGTTAAGCCAAGTCTGTGTGCCAACTTTTTCCTGTGAGAAAAGGAAAAGTTAAATTAGCTTTCAAGAATAAAGTATGGGTTTACCAACATTGTAGGTTACAGTAATTGCACTTTCTGATGGGAAATAGAACTCTTGTTTCATTAAAACTTCAGAAAATACCGTTGAATGAGTAGTCACAAATTCTACAGAAAACTAGTGTAAAAGGTAGTATGGTAATGTGCAGTTGAGAGTAGTCATATTTATACACATTTCCTAATGTGTTTTTTACATTAGTGAAGCTCTAACAAAACTTTAAAAGAAGATTTTTTTTTTTGTTGTTTACACATTTCCAAGTAAAATTGCTGTAATTTGCTGTGTTGCTGTGCTGTAATGGCTGCGTTTTGCTTTTTTTTTTTTAATATTTTGCTTGCTTGGTGCGTTGCTTATGTTTCAGTGGAGCTTGGCAATAATTTAATTAAAAAAGAGGTTTTGAAAATGGATAGCCATAATAAGCTAAATGATTCTGTGATTTTTATAAAGTATAGAAATACTGTTCTGTTATTAAAAACTGATAGTTTAAGTGCTTTGGAATCATCAAGTTGCGCTATAAAATTCAGAAAACAAGTGGATCTTTACTGTTAGCATGAACTAGACTATTACGTATCTCTACATTGTTTTAGGGATTATACTCATTCTAAAAGCAGGGATTATGTTTCTACATTGAGATCATTGCATGGCACAGAAATGTTAATGTTCTTCCTTTACAGATAGATTTTGTGTATGGAAGTGGGGGGATGCCAATGACCTTATGATCAGACAAAATAACTGCATCATATGGAGTTCTGCTCCTGTTTTCGTAGGAGCAGATGGTTAGTTTAAACAAGCCCAATGTTTGATTTTAGGTTGCTGAACCTAAGGATTCCCAGTACACTTAAATATCTAGAAATCCTGTACATAATGGAGGGAATATGAATTGTACCCTAAAATACAATGTGTCTGCTGCTGCTTTGTTCACATTTCTGTGAGCTTTTGAATTAAGCAAGTATTTCTTGGTCAAATCTGTATGGCTCTGCACTTGCTTGACGCTATTTAACAGCCTGTCTGCAGGTAACGGTTATTTTTGGATAGCACATCAGAGACACTTGAAAATCTTTAAAAATTCTCTTAGCTTCAACGGACACAATTCTTGTCATTTTAGTGAAAAAAAAACCAAAATTGAAGGAGAAACATGTTTCCCTCTGTTTAACGTGCTTTAGCTACAGGTGTTTCCTTTTAACTGTGTATACATTAAAGAAGCTGCTGAAGCTGTTGTTAAGCACAGACATACCTTTTTTCCTCTGGCACTTGCCACGGTGTTGCTTAATATGTTGAGAGCCTCTGTGAAGCATTTCTGGTAGGACAAGTAGTAGCGGGGTTAATGTGTGCATTGTGAAAGGAGGTTGCATGTGGCTCCTGCCGTGGCCCGAGAACATGGGAACTGGGAATAGGAGGTGCGTTCCTCAAGGAAGAGCCGGTGGTACTTTGGGATGGACCCAAAGCCACAGCAACGGTAGTTCGTAACACGTTGCACACCTAAATAAGAATAAATGCTTATTATCGGTCAGCGTTTTCTCCTACGTTTGATATAAAGAATCAACAACAAAGGAGGGAAGCAAATATTGAAAATAGCAATAACACTGATAAGGAATCTGGAAATTCAGACTAATGGTAGAATGTTCTGTGTATTTTCAGATTCCTGGAGTGTTTACTCGCCACTGAGGAAAAATTAGAAGCGTGATTCAACATCTCAGTTGGGAGCATTAAATCCGATCTGTAATAAATAATTCAGTGGTAAACTTATCTACAAACACAGACAGAAGAAAACTGGAATTATTAGATTTATCCCAAAATGTCTTACACCAAACAACTCTCTCGAGGCTCCTAATGGGAGACGATAATGCGATTGCTGGTTGCATTATGGAAAACCCCTTGTTGTGCAGCTTGAGGCATGCTGCTGCATGTCTGTGTTGAAATTTCCCCGTCTTTAAACATGGGGATAAATATTTATTTAGGGTCATTATGAACCTTAATGCTAGTTTTTTTGATGGTTAAAAAGGTGGTGGTATAATCACTCATCCTCGTGACTTATGTGTACAAGGAATGCTCTTTCAATTTAGGTTTATTATCTCTGTGGAGTTAATTAACTTTGTAGGTCGTAGGAGCATAGTTTTTATTAGAGAAAAACAAGCAACGCCCATCAGTGAAAAACAAACACAGTTCTTTGGAGAATGTTAGAAATGTCTTAGGATTTTCCACAAGTGAAAAGTTGCCTGTGTCCTTTTCGCTAACAGTACCGCGCTCGGTACAACTACCTTTTGCCTACAGGCAGTACCAACCAGTGGCAGAGGTCTTACAGAGCATTTTCGAGTCTATTTACTTTTTTTCCTAGGATTGCGCTTTCTTTTCTCCCTTCTTTTTCAATTGCAGTTTACCGTTTTAAGGAAAGAACAGTGTTTGTTTCTGATGTTGGCAGCCCACCAAAGCAAGTCCGTTATTTTCTTCCGAAGATTATCTGTCTGATGCAGTGTTGTAAAGGCGTTTCTGGAGCTGTCCTACCAAGTGCTGTGATCCTGCCATAAACAGACCCTCATGCTCTCTTGTAGAAAGATGTCTTTTATTTAAAATTAGCTTCAAGGAACAGAAAGTGTCATTTAATCCCCAGCGTAGCCGCTTGTTTCCAACACTAAAAAATTGAGAGTGCTACCACATTGATTTACATATTAATACCTGTTACATGAAGGCGAGGTCGGTATGTATGTTGTCATCTTTAGAGAAGTCTTGAGGTACGTTAAATTAATGATGCGTGGCACCAGGTTGGTTGTGTGGGTCTTTGTTGTTCTATATGGACTTTCTACGTGGGTAGAATCCACACATGACTTTGAACTCCTGAACGTGTTGTAGAGCTGTGGAGTGGGCAAGTAAAGGAGCTTTCTCTCTTGGTTTCTCCCCAGCTTTCTGATCTGGTATAAGGAATCATCTGAGACACTTCTGGACCCTGAGTCCAGATTTCCCATGTTGGATCTCGAGAACACTTGGCAGTCCTGACACTTATCCGCAGTCTTCTCTGAAAGTACCAGCCTTCTCTAGAAAAGAAACATAGTTTGACATCTGTCTTCCAAAAGTGTTACTAATATAAAAATGTGGTTTTTCATAAACAGAAAAAGCAAGTGAAGGCAATAGTTACTCTATTCTAGGGATAATCTTTGTGGGGAAAATCTCCAAGTTCAGCATTTCTTCAGTTTTGATTCCTAAAAATGCAGTGTAGTCAAATATAGCGTTAGCTTCATCTAAGTGGGTCTTGCTTCACGTATGAAGTTGTGAGATTGCCAAGTAACTTCTTTGAAGAATAATGATTTCATGAGGTATCTTCTTGTCAGAGAGATTGTATTTTTTTTTTTCCTCCAACTTTATACCATCTACAGTTGGGAAAAAATTACTTGTCTCATGAAAATTTCCAGGAAACTTAAGCTAAGTCAGAAAAGTAGTAATGTACTATTCATTGGCTGCAGCAAAGCCTGTCATGAGAGTGTGTAGTGGCAGCTGTATTTTGATTTCTGATGCTAAACTGATTTTAAAAAATATTGTAGTTCACTGCTGTTTGGTGCCAGCTCAGAATCTCTGGAGTGCCAAAGGTTCACCCCTGCTCCATCAAGGAGATGCGTGCCTCTTGCCCCATCCTGTCGTCAGAGAGGTGTCTGCGAAGAAAAGATGCCTGCAGTTTGGTTTTGTGATTCGTATATGCCTTGCCATCAGTAAGGACTGGGGCTGTGAGGAAGGAGGAACAGCAGCGATGTCTCTGTGCAAAATTAATTGTCCTCTTTGGTTGGATCTGGCTTATGGGCAAGACGTTTCTGAGCCCTGGGATTGAAGGCATGTTAGTGCAAAAAAATGTTGAGCTAAGCCGGATAAGTTTAGATGCCATGTCTTGCATGGCAGATGTTTCTGTTCGACTCTTCCTGAACTTTGTCCTTCCAAGAAAAGGAGTATTCTTCCCTTCGTCACAGTTTGATGTGCCCAAAACTTTGTTGTTTGTAAACCAGGCAGTGTAATTTTTCTGAGCAGTGATGCTGAGTGGCCAGTTTTATGACTGGTGGTAGCTTTGGGAGACAACCACAATATTTGTGAGAACTGTAGCATGTTTCGATGGTGATTGCACAGGAGAACTGAGTTTCAAACTAATTTTGTCTGTGGTAAGTCTTTATTGTGATGGTCTCGGTTGTGCTGTAAGTAAACACGGCAATTACTTTGAAGAATGGTTTTGTGACGCGCTTTGTGGAATTGCCAAGACCTTGTGATCCCCGTTGTTCAAAGTGTTAATTTCAGATAGACTGATGTGGTATTTTTGCTCGGTATTTTGAGGAATCTTCATTTTAATGACACTTTCTGTACATTGATTTTTCTTTGCTTATTTGTATTTCCAATGGTAACATCAAAAGAGTCACGAGCACCTGGTTAAGCTAAAAATAAGCGCTCGCAACGCTTTCACCTCCCTCTTGTGCTATGCTCCTAATTTTGTTTCTGTTGCATATTGGGATAGGAGTTGGAAAAAACAGTGAATCCTTTAGATAAGAAGTGTTGGGTAAGGCTTGAATGCCCACACTCTGGATCCCTACCATAAGTATTGGGTGGTTTTAAATTTTTTTTTTTTCTTTAAAGAAACGTTTTCATTGTCCAATGATTCTTAACCTCTATTCATAAAACAATGACTTGTTCTAGTCTAGGCTGAAAATGGCAGGCACTCTCTCTTAAATGACTTTAGGTTAAAACTTAGTTTTCTGGGACTTTGTTCAGTTATAGAGGAGCACCAAAAAAATCTATCAGACTGGGAGATCTGTGCTCACTTGGAGATACGCTGTTTTCTAGATCCTAATTCCTGCTAAAAAAATCCCCATTACTTTCTAGGCTTAGCTTGTAAGGACTCACAGCTTTGGAAGGACTTTGTTTGGATAATTCCTTGCTTTTGTCCACCACCGCTTATCTCATTTCTGGTTGGAATTTAGTACATGTTTTCATTCAACTTTCTAAATTAAAAGGTGCTCTGACATCTTTTAAACATCTTAAATTTCAAGGTATTATTGACTGTTGATAGGTCTTAGGAGAGATATGGCTAAAATTGTCTGAACTGAACGTGTTTTCTTTTAATTTATATTTACACAGTATGTACATTTTTATATGTTTACTTTTAAGCAAAACAGTCAAATTATGTGGGAGGAGGTCTGCTTTTGGTTTTAAGGTCTATTACATTATTTTCTTCCATACATATAAAAAACCCCAGTAAACGAGAGTGTATCTTTATGGAATTAGTCACCAGAAAAGACTTTTCAGTCTGTGTCCTCAGGGACAGGGAGAATCTGAAATTCTTCATACCTTTGAAAATAAATTACTAGCAGGTTGGCCTTTTCAGGAGATATATTCAGTTTCCTGAAATATTCACATGATGTAATTTTGGTAACACGTGTGTTCGTAGTTATCACTTTGCTGTGACAGTAGCTGCTTGCACTGGCTCGCTAGGACTGTGCTAGAAGCACTTGTTGCTATAATAACGTTGGTTACAGTCGAAGATTTCTTTGAATGAAATTTATACTTGCAAGAAACCTGTCATGGAGACGGTTGCTGAAGAAATGCTTTTGCGTGTTTAATTGGGGAACGAATAAACTATGCTAACAGCATAATTTTAACAGTAGAGTGTGCATCTGAAGGCTTTTTGTTATGGCTGCACTGATGATACTTTTTTTTTTTGGCCTAGGCTAGGATCAGTAGTGTGATGTGCACAGTCATAAGAGTCAGCAAAGCTGGAGCTGCTCATCGCGCCCCACACGCTCTGCCTTTCAGAGAGCTCTGCGATGGTCCCGAGGTCATCGGGGCAATGGCAGCACCCCTGCGCCCGGCACCTCTGCGTGTCAGAGAAAAGCCATCGCAGTCCTCTGAGCAAAAGTGCACAAAGTATTTAGTGTGCAAAAACCAGCGAGGGGCGTGTTAATGAAGTAAAAAATGAGAATGAAGGGTGAATGCTGATCTTGAAACGCTTCTTGAGTGAGATGTTAATGTTAATTGAATGAGAAGTTGATGTTAATCCCGTACAGCTACAGGTGTGAATCTAGTGATTCATTCAACTGCAAAATTTTCACACATTTGAGACAATGCCATGCAGAACTTTGAATTTCATAGTTTGAGAGGAAACATCATTTACCGGATTTTATGCAAAGGGATATTTTGCTGAGAAGATTGCCACCTTCTTGCTTACTTTGTGACATATAATATAGGAAATTGTGCATTTCAGTACATATTTAAACAGAAGTTTCCTTACAATGTAAATTGGATTTTTTTAGAAAAGCTACGGTGCTGCCGGTAACTCCAGTCAAGGAATTCTTACTGTGTTTTTAGCGCTTTGTAGCCACTGGCCGCATGAATATATTGTGGTGGTCTTAATCCTTGTGTCATTGATTATAAAAAACTGAGGAGTGTTGTAACTACCTGCTTCAAAAGATGATCAAAACATGGTATTTCATATAACAAAAATGTGATGTTGCTAATATTTTATTTTCCTTATATGAAAAAACTGGTCAAGTTTTCTGAAGTTGCTGCTCATGACTTTAGGAACACTTCTTCATCTTGTCAAGATAATTTCTATAAGCTTTAACCACATTATGCGCTTTCCATTTGTATATTAAAACTAACATTTTAAAAAGATTTGAGTGCCACTCTGATTTTTGCCATTGGGCATAAGTTGTCCTCATTTGTGTATTATGGTAATTCCTGTACATCAACTTTTAGGCATCTGATTTAGATTTACTTAAATTTATTATCCGTATCTAACCTAGATTTATTTAGACGCCTTTAATTAGAAGAGAGAAATAAGGGGAGTTCTTGAAGTGCAGTTTTGCAGGCAGCCTGCAAGAAGACCCTTTAATTGAGGCCCCACTAAAAAAAAAACAGTAGATCCTGAAGAGAGGGAAGCAAAACTCCAAATTCGGGTGCTTAGAGGTTGTATCCTAATGCCTTCCCAACTTTTTTGTCATTCATATCCCCAGTGAGTTTCTGTTTTGTTTTGGTTTACTTTTTTAACTATTTATATATCCCTATTGAGCAGCAGGGGTGAAAAATTCAATTTGTAAATATGAAAGGAGAATGATGGTCTTAACAGGACCTCCTTAAGAGGAGACATTAGGTCTTTTTGAAAATGTGTTTGCGTATATGGATAAAGGCAGTCAAGAGGCGATTAACATCAGTAGTATGTGTGTATTGGCATGTATGTCAGCTTGCGGTCTGCTAGCCTTGTTACTGGTTTTCGAAAAACAGTGAAAAGAGCTGTTGACGTTTTGTAGGTTCAAAGCTTTGAAATTAGGTTTATGCAGGAAAAGAGGAAGCATTTTATGGTAACTTTCTTTCAAAGTCCTGTGGTTTTTAAAGCAACTTGTTAATATCTTATTAGAACGATTATTTATTCCCTTGAGTGTCTTTTAGCGAGCAATACAAATACTTGAAGAACAGATTAACAGGTCTTTGGAAGTGGTGATACTGAGTAGAATGTATTTTTAAAGGTGTTTTTTTAAGTAATAACCTTTTAATGCTGTTTTGGGTGTTTCCATTCAGAATTTCTGCTAATTCTTGCATTCATTGATTCGGAAAATTATATTTTTGTCAAGAACTTCCCAACTAAAACTTCCTCCTACTTAAAAACCAAAAGCAAACCCAATTATTTCTGGCAAACTGCTTTTCCTGCAGAGGACACACACCCTGACCTTTATACAGCAGGTTGGAGCGTTTCTGAAAGTCACTCTGGTTCTGCCTGGTATATCAGCACAGCTCTGTAAACATGATTATTCCCTGCAATTTCTCTTTGTTACTTTGAGGCTGTAATATTTTATACTTTTTTCTTTTTATGCATTGAAAAATGGTAGGTTGAAATTGTATGCTGGTTTTAAAAAAAAAAAAACAAAAAACCAAAAAAAAAACCAACCCAGAATGTTACTCTTTTGTCAGACAAAACCAACATATTTTTGTTAGCGGTCCCAATTTTGTTTTTAGAGTATTGGCAAGACGAACCATGAGTCTTTTTGGCAGCTGTAGGGTGTTAACCCTCTGCATGAGAAGCCTTAAGTGACATTGAATCCCATTTGTTTACCGCTGAACCAGAGGAGTATTTGGTTCACACGGGGTATGGTGAGCAACGTGCATCCTGCCTGGGCTGCAAACAATCATCAGCGACAGGAAACTGCTTTGCACCAGCTTTGAAGGACGACAGAGCTTGGTTGAAAGCCGAGTGTAAAGGAATCTAGCTGAGGAATTGTCTCAGCTAGCCCTTGCACATCTGGGAAGCAGGTTTGTGTTTCATAACGTCCTTGCCAAACTGGTAGGAGCTGGGTGTGTCTAGATCTAACTTTGTCTCTTGAGAAGCCAAGCTTTTATTTTGCAAGTGACATGCTTTATTTTTAAAAGTCTTCAAACTCTTTGGTTGTTCAGTGTTGGGTTTGTTTGTTTTTTTTTTTTCCCAGGAGGTCCAAACATATGGGCCATCACCTCTGAAGAGCGGGCCAAGCATGACAAGCAGTTTGATAGCCTTAAACCCACAGGAGGCTACATTACAGGTTGGTCTGAGATTCTGCATTACACGTTAACTTCTGTGTACACATAAGTATCTTTGTAAAACAGTTTGAAAGCTACATCCTATTTCTAGCCCTTTGTTGTGTGACTAATAATGATGATGCTCTTCGGGCAAACAGACGCGGGTTATTACTAAACTTCTACAACCTTTGGGCTAAATTCTGGCACAGGAACACTCTTTTATTAACCCTGTCACTTCTGCAGCTGGTGGCTATGTGCTGTCATTCTGTCTAGTTTCAAAAAACAAAGAGTATCGGGCGAAATCTGTGCTTAGATGGGAGGCTGCCAAGGAGCTCTTACAGTAGCTATTGTGGCAAGTGACGCCAGAGACACCAGAAGTGACTCTCCTCTGTCTGAACACTGTTAGAGAGTTCTGTGCTGTTAGATATCTTTGTTTTGGGGGAGGAGACAGGGAGAGAGATGCTGACCACTTGTCCTTGTTAATGACTGCTTGAAATTTATTAACCCTTGGGCCTTCAGCGAGTTCTGGGTAGGCTGATGGCATTTTGCAACGGCCTGCTGTCAGTTCCAGCTGCATTCAGCTGCTTCTCCTCTTAAGCAATTGAGTCATGTTGCTGCGCACCTCAGAATTTGCAAGTTTTAAATTTAAGAATCTACTTGTGACATCGAGAAAAGGCTCGATTTCACTGGCAAAGATGACTTAATTTAAGAACCCCCGTTCTTTGTGTGCGGGTGGGCACTATAGACCAGCCCTGATGACTCCTACCCTCCTAATTATCTGCTAATGCCCTATCTGGTGACTCCACTGCCCCTGCTTTTCCTCATTTTGGTCCAAAAAAGACTGAGGAAAGAGTGGGAAGTTGTCTGTTTGGAACATGCACATCTTCTAGCTAAGCAATACGTAACTCCTGCTTTGGCCAAACAGCTCTGGGAGGTTGGTGTGTACTTTACCACCAGCTGAAAATTATGCAGTGCCAGGGATTACCTTTAGGCCACATCTGGGCTCTTACCTGCGCGTACGTCTGCAGGCTTCATTATTTATTTGGCAAGTGCTTGAAATGAAAGGCTGTGTATGAATATAAGCGAAGAGAGAGCTGAAAGAATAACCTGAAGTCTTAGCTTGAAGCATCTGTAATTCGCTCATAGGTAAGCATAAACACCACTGTCCGTGTTTTATTACGAGTTTGTTTAACAGCACAATCAGTACCAATTGATGTGGAACTTGGTATGGAATTGCACAACAGTTCCCATTCCCTTCCTGAAATACTGAAACAGTGGATGTTCTCTGACGGAACAGAATATGATTTAGGACACGACGTTTTTCCAGTTTTTCTAGAGAGGCAATACTGGCTGAAGTTAGATTGGATGAAGGAGAAGGAAAGAAAGAGCATGCACATCCTTTCCTGTAAAAGTAATTGGGTCAGGACTAAATTTTCAGTCGTTTTTACTTCTTTAAATCTTGCATCTATTAAACTGTTGGCAGCTGTTGATTTGTGACCTGTTAAAGCTTTCTATAGCTATTTGAAATCACTTCTCAGAGCAAAGATTCAGGATTACAGAATACATGGGTATCTGACGATCGCTGTCACCAGGGAAGGAGTTAGGTGGTACGAAACTGGAAAGCTTGGCATCCAGCTTGCTGATTCCTTTTGAAAATCTGTCCCACAACAGAATGCTGAGGTTTTCTGAAAATTTGTGTCTAGAGTGTAAAAGTTTGTCTGTCTGTCTTGTTTATCGTAGGTGATCAAGCACGTACCTTTTTTTTGCAATCAGGTCTACCAGCTTCAATCCTTGCTGAAATATGGTAAGGTATTCTTTTACCTTTTTTTTTTTTTTTAAAAAAAAAAAAAGTTAGTATTTGAATGCTACGCATCTCCTATCTTTGGTATGTTGTGTTGTCTCAAAGAGGGTTTCAGCAGTCAAAGTAGGAGTGTTGTCTGAATTATTGTTTTAATTTTATTAAATTTAGAGGAAGGATTGAGCCTATATGTGTACCAACACTTAATTAAAAAGCAATATCTTTTATATCTTTCTTATGATGTTAATTCAAATTGAATCGTATTGAACACAGCCTTTTTAAACTATAGTAAGTGCTTGAAACAAAAAGCGATGATAAATTGGAAGGCTTTCATAGAGGAAAGTGCCTGTTGGACTGCCACAAAGGTCATTGTTAAGCCTTGTCTTTATATTTTAAATAATAATGTGGAAAAAGAGGTAAAAAATAACACATTAAAACTGGGAGTGGAGAATACACTGAAAGTAGAAGACAGGAAAAAATCTAAAGCCACAGAAAATGTTAGTTAGAAGATCAGTTATAATACACTGTAAGATACCAAACAGTGCTGTAGTACAGGAACTGGAAAAAGTGCTGTTCTTTGCAGCGTATATGTGGTGGTTGCAACACTTGAAACAGACATTTTCTTCTTTGTAACTCCTCAGTCTTCACTAGAATACTATGTTCATTTTGGGGTACTTGGTTGTTATCAAGATGTACACGTGCGAAAAGACACAGGGTAGAGGCTCTTAATAATTAAGAACAACTCACTTGTGAAAGAATATTAAAGAAACGAACTAAATGCAAAGTTAGTTTCTTCTTCAGATGCTTAAAGTGCCTAGAAAAGAGTGGTAAGGAAATTTTTGCGTAGGGCCTTGGGGTTTTATACTGAATAGTAACAGATGAAAGGGAAAATGTAGCTTAATATTAAGTCTGATTTTTTTTTTTCTCCTAATTTTATTTACATTCCTGTGCCTGGTCTAACCAGAAATTTTGTCTGTTTATGTTTATGCATATATTTCCCGTTGTATTTAAGTTTATTTGGAAAAGTGTCAAAGGAAGACAGTGTGGGTATCAGGCCTAAAAAAACCACTGTGAATTAATGCAGTTTTCATAATGGCATATAGTGCCTTTAGCAGGTTTCTGCATCCTGCTGTGTCAGATTCTTGCATTAATTCCTTACATTACCAGACATGAATTTAAAATAATTAGTCTGGCTAGTAACATAGAAAGAAGCATAGCAGAGGCGTATCTGTAGCAACAAGTGTATCCGCCGAGCAGGAGACTACTGCTTTTGCGAGTGTCTTCCTACTTGCTCAGGTGTTAAGTGTTTAATATACAGCAACTTTAAAACTGAACTCTGCAGAAGACTACCCAGTGAATTATACTTAATACAGCTAGATGAACATTATGTTTGGAAGTCCAGGTTGACCTTCAATACCTGTAGGTTGGCAAACTAGAAAAATAAAGATCTGTAAACTGCTGAGAGTGTTGTAAAAAAATCTACAAATGGTTGCAATAAGTTTGTTGTTTTCTTGTACAAAAGCAGTAAATAAATTTGATAGAAAAGCTTCTCATTAAGTGAAAAAGTTAACTTTACATTTCTTCCTTGTGGGCTTTTTACATTTAATTTAATTTTTTTTTATTTTTAAGGACACTATCAGACCTGAACAAGGATGGAAAAATGGATCAACAGGAGTTCTCTATAGCTATGAAACTTATCAAGCTGAAATTGCAAGGACAGCACTTGCCTGCGGTTCTCCCTCCTGTCATGAAACAAACTCCAGTATTTTCGCCGCTAATGTCAGCTCGCTTTGGTACTTATGAATATGTAATTACTTAGTGTTCAGAGGTGAAAAACCACAGTTAATTGCAGCCAAATACAAGCATTAATCTGACCATGACAGTTGAGGGAATCAGTAAAAAAACATCAAAGATATTCTGATTTAGGAAATTCACAAAGTCACTTTCTTGACATTTTGATAATTTCATTCTTTGAAGACATTTAATAATAAAGAAAAACCTTCGATTTAATTTTGACCTGAGGTTCAAGAAGGCCATTCACATTTGCCATCTGACTTGCAGGCTGTCATCTTGCACTGTGAAGGTCTCTTTTTGTCTCCCTCCTACTCATTCACCTATTTATACTCGGGGGTTTTAAAGTTAAACTTAGTAAAGGTCGAAGTTCTGGTAGAACACTTACTTTACGTATTTTTTTCAAAATCAATCAGATCGTCTATTTTGGTTATATGATCAATTGAATATAATTATGTTAACTTTTGTTTCCTTTTCTGATGGTGTTTTGGGATTCAGTGGATGCCTGTTATTTTGTTGTTTTGTAGAACAAAATACACGTAATGACTTCAGCTGGATTACAAAATTAGCATACTTCTATGCTGAAATTAAATGTATGCATATATTAATTACATACGTGATTTAAAATATCTGCCCATCGGTAAATCTTGTGTGTTTGTATACAAGTGCATGCATTTATAGATAGCTGTGGTTGGCATACGATTACTACTAACCTTCCATCATAGCATCTGCATACTGTTGTCTTCCACAAGATTCAGCCAGTAATTCAGGTGCCCTTATTCACTTCAGGCAACTGCCTTAAAGAAACCATTTGCTAGGCATGGGTCCCTAAGTATGGACTTTTCACCCATACGGATTCTTCCAAGGCTGACACTCGGAACAGACTTAGTTCAGAAACAGTTCCAGTTTTTCCCTACAGAGGATTGTCACAACTGTTGAGTTGCATTATAATTCTCTCTCAGGGGTCAGACGTGGAAAGACTGGTTGAAGAACTAGTTACAGCTGCATTTATAAAAACTAGACCTTATTCTTTTCTGAAATACTAGCTAAATCTACCTTGAGAATGAATTGCTTGTAAGGATCTTTTTTTTTTTTTTTAATTCATGTTCTTCAGTATATTTTCCTCTGAGCTGTCTCTAAAGTCTAAACTTTAGAGAAAAAGTAAATATTATACACAAGCATCTATTTTAGCTCATTGTATCTCTGGACGCAGGTTACTTTGTGTAGTTTCTGCCTAGCATAATGGAGCCGATTTCTTGCTGGAGCCTCTGCAGTATTAAATCATGAATTGTTGGATTTTGCTCTAGGAATGGGTAGTATGCCAAATCTGTCCATGCCAACATCTATGTCTACGATCACACCGTTAGCTCCCATGTCTCTGACCTCCATGAGTTCCATTCCTCCTTTGGTTATCTCTGCTCCCTTGGTGCCTTCTGTCAGTACCTCCTCATTGCCAAATGGAACATCCAGCCTTCTGCAGCCTTTGTCCGTACCTTTCTCTTCAAGTAAGTACAGTCCAGTACTCACTTTCAGAATTGTGAATCTTATTTTCTCTATGGCTAATTTCAGACAGGAATGCTAATACTTGCATGCAAGTTTTAAAAAAAAAAAAAAAAAACCCAAACTGTATTTTTTCCAAAGTTCACATTTGTCAAATCGGTTCTAACTAGTTAAACTTAACAACAAGGCACTGATTAGTTTTTTAGTTCTATGAAAGCCTTGAGTGTTTATTACAAATCATTGCCTTATACCCGGTTGCTTTACAGTTTTTGGTTTTGTTTTTGTTTGTTTGTTTCAGCGCTGCCTCATACTGGTTCTTTAGGTCCCATGGCAGGAGGGTTTGGTGGTACTAGTATACAGAAGGCTCAGTCACTAATCGATTTAGGATCTAGCAGGTATGAAAGTTAAGTTTAAAATGGTTATATCTTAAACTTGAGTGGTATGCCTTCCAAAACTTACGGAATATTTCTATTTTCAAAGTACATCATCAAAAATTAGTCTATCTAATATGACCTACCAAGTCTGAAAATAGATTGTTTTGATATGCACAATAAATAATATTTTCAGTAAATCTGACAAAACTATCCGAAGTAGGTGAAGAGTTCAAATGAGAGAAAGCGGTGCCAAAAAGAAGGGAATGTACCTCAGTAGGGAATAGAAGTAAAACTTACCAAGTGGTTATAAAAGCAATGTTTATGGATTGATGTGCTCATTCATTATGGAGGGCACCATGTAATTAGCAGGCATGTAAGAATAGTGTTTGTTATAAATATTTATGTGTGAATTTGTTTTATGAATAATAGAAGACTATCAATCTCTGTATTCAGCTGCTCTATTTCACTGATTTTAGAGCTTTGCCATAGACAAAGTGAGGGACTAGGCTTATCTATCCAATTGGGCATCCAGGGAACAGTCTCCCAAAAGACAATCCGGAGGGCATCTCAGCCCCTGCTCAGTTCCAGAAGGTGACTCAGAGGTGCTTGCACCTCTTTGCTGCTGATACAAGGCATCTAGGATGAACGCATGTCTGACTTTGGGCTCCTCACACAGACAGACAGATGATGCTAGCAGATGTTCGATAAGGTGATTGTAGGCATGGTGTGTGCCCGTAATCATGATGTGTGCCCGTAATCACCTTTTTTTGGGTTTTGTTTTGTTTTTTTTTTTTAATCAGAAAGCTTTCTTTTGCTGGTGTTGTAGTGTTGCAGAGTAGCTCTTCTTCAGTATTACTGTTGACAGCATTTTCACCATAATGTTATCTAATTCCGTGCAAAGGATGTCTATCCAGCATCGTGCCCAAAAGGCTTTGTTTATATCAGCATTCTTTACTTTATTGCCTGGGATAACACTGCAAATAGTTTTTTACTTGACAGAGTAGGGGATTACCTTAAACAAGGCAGGCTGGATGTTTTTGTCTGATCTTCAAAGATGGGATACTGAAAATGCTGGGAATTGCAGGTAGAAGTTCTGTAGGTATAACTAAACTAAACCCTCCATCAGCGCTATTCTGCAGAAGCTGAATGAGTTGAAAAACTCCATTCAGCCTGTCATTGTCACTGATAGAAAGAGGTAGAGGTGGAATATAGTGGTTTCAGCAGCTTTAGAAGCTGCTTTTGGATGTGAGTTTATCAGATAAATTTTTATGCTCATGGTTATTCATTTGCATACCTCTTAAAGTTACTTAGGCATCCGCCCAATGCTTCACAGCCCTTGTAAACATTCTTATGAAAGTTGAGATGTTTTCTGATAGTATTATTTTACAGTGATGGACCGATGAATTATATGACATAAGTGCCTGTGATACTAAGGGAACAGGATCTTGAATTCAGGAGTTTCCTTTTAGATGTGTGTCCCTACTTTCACAGTAAAATTCCATATTAGTGATGAAAATATTTATAGCAAGTTAGCAGAGGTAAAACTTCATGGAAGTTGTTTCATGTTACCAGAAGATGCCATATATCTTCTGTTCCAATGCTGTTTATTAAGCCAAGTAACTTAGAGTTCTTTCTTTCTCTCCTTTTTTTTTTTTTTTTTTTTTTTTTTTTTTTTAAATTATATTGTAGTTCAAATTCTTCCTCTAGTGCTTCACTAGCTGGGAATTCACCAAAGATTGCATCCTCAGATTGGGCGGTTCCTCAGGCTTCCAGATTAAAATACAGACAGAAATTTAACAGTCTTGATAAAAGTATGAGTGGATATTTATCAGGTGAGTATGGCATTTGATATGGAGAGGGAAAACCGGCAGTGTCTTCTGCCTCTGGAATGTTGCAGGTTGAGGAATGGAATCCCAGCTTAGGGTTTAACTTCCATATGAAATAAAAGCTGAAATTGTTGACATTCAGACCTATGCAGGAGGTAGTGGGTTTCAGCTACTGGTTCCAGTCAGCCATGGAAGTGGTTATCAGTTTATTGGCCTGGGCTCTCCAGACCTGGATTGGGCCTGAGGAGGCAGCAGTCGAGGGGCAGAAGAGAAGAGTGGCAGTGGTGGGATCTACCTAGAAGAGCCTTGAGAACCATAAGGCTGTTATGGTTAGCTCCATGAAGTCGGCAGTCATTTTTCAAGCATCACTTTTTGGACTGAGACTCTTTCTTATGACTTTGTAAAATGGGGGACATCTCACAGTCATTTTGTGCCATGTGCTCCTATGTATATGTATTAATAATTGCTTAGATATTTGGGCTTTATCTTTTCAGAGAAAGCAGTTCAGGAAAGACACTACAGTACTGCGGCCATTGATTGGAGTTTTTCAAAAATAATTAAAGGGAGTCATTCCTTGTTGATTTTCAGTGACATTTGTGCTGTGCTATGGCCTTATGGTGGTTTCGAAAGACTTCACACAAAGTTTAATAGAAGAGTAGAGCTTTATGAAAGTTCTTACAGAACTGGATTACTCACTGTACTGCAGCGAGTAGAGCGCTGGCCAAGCAGTTAGTAGATGTAAAGTCAGTATGTATGTCTGTAGCTTACTAGATTTCCCATTTTGAATAAGCACTTACCAAGCCTCTGTCTCAGTTTACTAGCCTACAAAAAAGGAGGACAATTCTCTCTTTCAAGAAAGGGACTCAATGCTTTTTGTCTTTTTCAGTTGATTTAGGGCTGAAGGTTTTATGGACCTGCATAGAAAGGTATATGGTTCTTTGCTATCAAAGGAAAGTCGACAGCTTTCCAACATGCTAGCTCAAGCTTTAGGAAGACAAGTCAGCTGTGCTTTTGTAACAGCTGTGGGGATTACCATAAATATCCATTTTTCATGTCAGGTTTTTGGTTAGGTGCTCTGAGTGAAAAGTACACAAGAACACTTACATCTTTATTGTGTTCAGGTTGTAATGCCTGTTGTTAAGCCTCGAAGTAATGCCAACTGTCAGCCACTGATGAAAACAGATTAGATTAATATTAAAAATAAACATGCCCCAGTTCATGACCCATTTTTTGCTACATGTGAATCTTTGTTCAAAGTATTTATTTTTATTAAAATCTTTTACACTTTCACTAAGGATTTCAAGCAAGGAATGCCCTTCTGCAATCAAACCTTTCACAGACTCAGTTGGCTACTATTTGGTAAGTTTAGATTATTAATTCAACGTGTTTATGGTGTTAAGGGAAGAAATGTACTTTATTTAATAAGAAATTATGAAGGGACACCATAGATCTAAAATCATAAACTGAAACTAAGTTACTTCTTAAACTAGTTTGTTCATTAGTACATTTTCAAAAGACACCTTGACATAATATAATGAATTTTTTGGCTCTTTGTGTTTGTTTGTTAAACTCCATATAATAGTAGAGATACTCATTTCAATTTCTGATTCAGTGATGCGCCAGTTTAGCTGAGATGAGGGTTTGTTCATTTTAAAAGTAGGATTCTGAAATCAAGCTTGTTAGTTTTAAAATACGGAGAAAGATTAAAAATGGAGTAATCCTTCAGATTTTTAGTGTTTTCCTGCAGTTCCCATAAAGATATCTGCATATTACACATTTGTTAAGACTTGCCTTTACGGTGGTGATGGAAATGGTTGCAGTCGTCTGAAGGCTTGAATAATCTGCCATTACTCTGCTAGATATGGTAGTTTGGATTATGCCTTCAGGTGTAACTCGGATGTTATACATAAAATTTACTGGCCCAGCAGAATTCACAATAGCTTGGTGCTTTACATCTCTTTCTGAGTTCCCTTTCTTCCTCTTTATCCCAGGGCAGTCATTTGTTTGTTTCTAGCAGCAGCGGGCTGAAATATTCCTTATATTCGTTCAGCTTATTTGGTTGCATGCTGCGAAGGTAAAAACGGAGTGTCAGGTTGTATTCCTCCACTGTGGAGTATGGGGAAATAAAGCAAGTATATAGTGACTGTTTTCTTCCTGGGTGCCGAGCCTGAAGATATTGGTAGCCAATGCGAGGAGGTCTGTGTACCCAGGTAGAAGATTAACAGCCCAAAGTTTCAGTTTTGCCCAAAGGAAGAAATTACCAATATTTCTACCGGGGTACCGTATTCATGGTAATTACTGTAATAATGGTACTGTTATGTGTGAATAGTGTTGGTCTGTGAACATAATAAAAATCTTATTTCATCATCTCCTGCTTTTGTTTTTCACTGTGGTGTGTGGGTGGGTGATGGTTTTTTGTTTGTGGTGGTGTTTCCTTTTTGTTTTTAGTGGGTTTTTTAACTGCCCTCTTTTTTTTTTTTTTTAACAAGCAGTTATTTTATGAAGCTTATTTTCACTTAAGTGCAGTCTAAGGACACATTCCTGCAACTGAATCTACGTAGATAGTTCTTTTAGAAAGGTTCCTGCTTTCTTGCCTGCATCTCTGGAAACATTTCACAGGTTTCCCACCCCCTCCCCCCTGGTTGTGTGGGAAGCATTTTGTAGGCTAATGATCATAGAATCATAGAATGGTTTGGGTTGGAAGAGACCTTTAAAGGTCATCTAGTCCAACCCCCCTGCCATAGGCAGGAACATCTTCAACTAGATCAGGTTGCTCAGAGCCCTGTCCAACCTGACCTTGAATGTTTCCAGGGATGGGGCATCTACCACCTCTCTGTGCAACTTGTGCCAGTGTTTCACCCTGATTGTAAAAACATTTCTTCCTTATATCTAATCTAGATCTGCCCTCTTTTAGTTTAAAACCAGTCCCCCTTGTCCTGTCGCTACAGGCCGTGCTAAAAAGTCTGTCCCCATCTTTCTTATAAGCCCCCTTTAAGTACTGAAAGGCCTCAGTAAGGTCTCCCTGGTGCCTTCGCTTCTCCAGGCTGAATAACCCCAAATCTCTCAGCCTTTCTTCATGGGAGAGGTCGTCCATCCCCCTGATGATTTTTGTGGCCCTCCTCTGGACCCGCTCCAACAAGTCCATGTCTTTCTCGTGCTGAGGGCTCCGGAGCTGGACGCAGGACTGCAGATGGGGTCTCACCAGAGCAAAGTAGAGGGGCAGAACCACCTCCCGCGACCTGCTGGCCACGCTTCTTCTGATGCAGCCCAGGAGACGGTTGGCCTTCTGGGCTGCGAGCGCACATTGTTGGCTCATGTCCAGCTTTTCGTCCACCAGTACCCCCAAGTCCTTCTCAGCAGGGCTGCTCTCCATCCCTTCATCCCCCAGTCCGTATTGATACCGGGGGTTGCCCTGGCCCAGGTGCAGGGCCTTGCACTTGGCCTTGTGGAACCTCATGAGATTCACACGGGCCACTTCTCAAGCTTGCCCAGGTCCCTCTGGATGGCATCCGTCCCTCAGGCATGTCGATCACACCACTCAGCTTGATGTCATCTGCAGACTTTCTGAGGGTGCATTCAATCCCACTGTCTGTCATTGATGAAGATATTAAACAGTACCAGTCCCAATACAGACCCCTGAGGGATATCACTTGTCACTGGTCTCCATCTGGACGTTGAGCCGTTGACCACTACCCTTTGGATGCGACCATCCAACCAATTCCTCATCTACAGAACAGTCCACCCATCAAATCCATATCTTTCCAGTTTAGAGAGAAGGATGTTGTGGGGGACCGTGTCAAAGACCTTACAGAGGTCCAGATAGACGACATCTGTAGCCCTTCCCATGTCCATCACTCCATCATAGAAGGCCATTAGGTTGGTCAGGCAGGACTTGCCCTTGGTGAAGCCATGCTGGCTGTCTCTAATTGCCTCCCTGTCTTAGCAAAGCCTTAGCAGGGCTTCCAGGAGGATCTGTTCCATGATCTTCCCAGGCACAGAGGTGAGGCTGACAGGTCAGTAGTTTCCAGGGTCCTCCTTTCTACCCTTTTTAAAAATGAGTGCAATGTTTCCCTTTTTCCAGTCACCAGGGACTTCACCTGACTGCCATGGCTTTTCAAACATCATGGAGAGTGGCTTGGCATCTACATCAGCCAATTCCCTCAGGACTCTGGGATGCATCTCGTTAGGTCCCATAGACTTGCATATATTTGGGTTCCTCAGGTGGTCACAAACCTGATCTTCTCTTGCAGTGGCAGGGACTTTGCTCCCCCAGTCCCCATCTTGTGGTTCATCCACTCGAGAGGTATGGGAAGAGAGGTTGCCAGTGAAGACTGAGACAAAAAAGTTGTTGAGTACCTTGGCCTTCTGCTTGTCCATTGTTACCAGTTTGCCAGTCTTGCTCATCAGGGGGTACACTTTCTTTGACCTTCCTTTTCTGTCTGACATACCTGTAGAAGCCCTTTTCATTATTTTTTGCATCCCCTGCCAAGTTCAGCTCCACCTGCGCCTTGGCCTTCCTGACCCCATCCCTACACAACTGGGCAGTGTCCCTATACTCTTCCCAGGATACCTGTCCCTGCTTCCACTGCCTATGCATTTCCTTCTTGCCTTTTAGTTTGACCAGCAGGTCTTGACTCGGCCATGCTGGTCTCTTGCCTTCCTTGCCTGATTTCTTACACCTGGGGATCGAGAGCTCTTGCGCTTTATGGAAAGCATCCTTAAAGGTCTGCCAGCTCTGTTCTGCTCCCTTGTCCCTGAGGGCAGTTTCCCAGGGGCTCCTAATGACTAACTCTTTGAAAAGCTGGAAATTTGCTTTCCTAAAATGCAGGGTCCTGGCTTTACTCTTCATCTGACCCATATCCCTCAGGACTGTGAACTCCACCAGTGCGTGATCACTGCAGCCCAGGCTGCCTCCAATCTTGACATCACTGATTAGCTCACTTGCGCTGGTGACCATCAGGTCCAGTATCGCATCCCCTCTGGTAGGGCTGTCTATTACCTGGCTTAAGAAGTTATCCTGAATGCATTCCAGGAGTCTCCTGGATTGCCTACAGCTCGCCGTGCTACTTTTCCAGCAGATATCAGGGTGGTTGAAGTCCTCCAGCAGGACGAGAGCCTGCGAACGTGATGCCTCCTGTAGCTGGAGTAAGAAGGCTTCGTCAATAGGCTCTCCTTGATCAGGCGGCCTGTGGTAGACACCAACCACAAGGTTCCCTTGATGATAGATTGTGTGGTTTGCCTTCTCCTTAGAGGGGATAGGTGATCCTTTTCCTACCCATTGCAAAGTACTCTGGGGCAGCTCACGTCTTCCCTGTGCTGTCGAGGAGGCACAAGGGGAAAAAAGAATTCTATGCAAAGGGTCCTGTTGTAGAATTTGATGTAACTTTATATAATGTTTGCTTTTGCTTAAAAAAAAAAAAATACTGAAAAAGTGGTTTCTAACATTTTGAGCATTTTGTTAAGAACAGTCCTGGATTCTCTTCCCAGCTCTTCTCTTGGTGATGCAATAAATCAAGAGATATCTCTTAACCTTTCCTATCCTTTTTGCTGTATTTTACGAAAACATCTGAATAGCAGTACATTATTAACATAATATCTCCTTTCATCAACTATTCATGTTATTAATTGTAATTAGTTTTACCAGAACATTTCACAGGAATTCTCTATTTTAAAAATTATTTTTACAGTAAGTTATTTTAGCTATCATTTGTGAGGGATTGTGATACTTGGTTCTAACTATTGTTGCTGTTAAAACTGTGCAGGTCACTAGCTGATATTGATGGAGACGGACAGCTAAAAGCTGATGAGTTTGTGTTAGCCATGCACCTAACTGATATGGCCAAAGCCGGACAACCTCTGCCACTAACTCTGCCTCTTGAACTGGTACCACCTTCTTTCAGGTATATCATTGAAGGCAGTGAAACATAATATATTTTCAGTGGAAGTGTTTTATACTGAGAAAATAACTGTGTTATTTCTCTAACAATGGTGGGTTTTTTTTCCCTCCAGGAGTGGAAAATATACTGAAAATATAAATGGAACTCTGCCATCTTACCAGCCTGTGCAAGAGGAGGAGCCACAGAAAAAACAGCCAGGTAAAATAGGGTTCACATTCTTGATGTATAGGGCTGTCTTTGAAGGGCACTGAAACCTTTAGAAAGTGGAAGACATAATCAATTCTCTAGGGAGCTTCATTTCAGGAGCTAGATCCCCTTTAACTTGGATGGTAGGAAGCTTGTTAAGTGGATGTAGTCAGCCTATTACATCTAATAGAATTGAGAAGGCAGAGATGGGGGCTATTTTTAGCTGTAGGAAAGGAAAAGTGTGCTGATTAATAATGTATTTTGGAAAATAAATCCTTCATGGCCAAATACTGCCATGCTACTGCAAACTTTTTGTCGGTTGAAAGTTCCTGGCATTATTTTGTTCTGGACATTTTGAAAACACGGGGCTCCAATGTAGTTTAATTATCTGAAAACTAGATGCAATTTGCACATAACATAGATTCTACTCTTGACTCCCTGATGGTACCATCAAAGGTCTCTTACAAGCACACTGCGAGACATGACTTGCCTCTCTTTTTGGAAGGGTGGTTGCTGGGACCTGAAACCATTCCTTTGTATCTCTTACTATCCTATACTGCAGTAATTGAGCTTGATCCTGTTTTGTTTTTTGCTGTTTTTAACTCCAGGAGCTTTTACAGGGCACACCTTTAAAAACTAAGTTCTTTCTCTCTGTGTTAATGTTTCTTGCCCAGTGGAAAACCTCTTTAACAGAAGATAGTCTTCTCCTAGCTTATAAAAGCTTCTCTTTTATGTTTTCTCTACAATTCAAGTTTTAAATTACAACATTTTTTTGCAATTGGAATAGACTTAGGAAAATTTAAAGGTATTTTGGGAAACAAAAATAATACTTCAGCAAATGCAAGATGCTTATATCATCCATGACCCAACAACCTGAGCTTGCCAAAAAGAAAGTATCTATCTTTAGTGGCATAACCGAGGTAATTGTTTGAGAGCAGTGTTTTGCATAGGACAGAAATAACTACCTTTCCTTATTTTAGTGACGTTTGAGGACAAAAGGAAAGCAAACTATGAGAGGGGAAATATGGAGCTGGAAAAACGCCGTCAGGTCCTGTTGGAGCAGCAGCAGAGAGAGGCTGAACGTAAGGCTCAGAAAGAAAGAGAAGAACAAGAGCGAAGAGAGAGGGAGCGTCAGGAACAGGAACGGAAAAAACAACTTGAAATGGAAAGGCAGCTGGAGAGGCAACGAGAGTTGGAAAGACAAAGGGAAGAAGAAAGGAGGAAAGAAATAGAAAGACGGGAGGTTGTTTTCTTGAAATTATTTTTTAACGTTTTAAGAAATATATACATGCATAAAGTATCCACTTGACAGAGCATTCAGGATTTGAATGCTGGCTTTGGTTCTGTCTCCTCGCATGGCCATTGGCAGGTTGTCTTGGAGAGAAAGCATAATTTCTGCCTGAAAACATTGTGTCTGTTATAAATGAATCAAATGTTGGTATAAGCTGAAGATTTTCAGATACTTCATAGGACAGATAAGATTGGACAGATTTCTTGGATTTATGCAAAAATCTGTATACCATACAAGATTGTACTGAATTCATAATTGATAATATTTTGGCAGTTGAACTTGAGACAAATGTGCTTCTATTAGTGTCTCAGTGCATACATAAGACTTGCATGTTTTATGTAGTTCTGTGAAATACTCAAAGGAGGTTATGAGTAATATCTGTCAATGTGCTCATTTATGGGCAGTATTCTAAGCTAAACAGACTTTCTCTCTGAATTATGTAGCTTTTCTTCATCCAGAGTTAGGAGCACGGTCACAGGATCACTTTCTCCGTTCTTTGGTGCTGAAGTATATAAGAGCACTTTACAAAAGACAGTATGTTGTGTTGCTGTTACGCTATTTTGAAACAGAGCACATTATATTCAATCATGGTCTCCGAGTTCTGCATCTCCATTGTAATTCAAGGTAATGTAACTTTTCTCCAGGCAGCAAAGCAAGAACTTGAGCGCCAGCGACGATTGGAATGGGAGAGAATTCGTCGCCAAGAACTTCTTAATCAACGTAACAGGGAACAAGAAGAAATTGTCAAGCTGACCTCTAAAAAGAAGAGCCTTAATCTTGAATTAGAAGCCCTGGTAAGACAGAAATTTCACTACACAACTTGAAATACAGAATTCTAAAGTATGCAAATCTTAGAATCTACGTTTAATGGCCCACTAGGACTTTCATTCTGTTTTGAATGAGCAATCTAAAGCAGATATTTTGGGTTGTTTTAAAGAATTGATCATGAACTGAACTGTCCACAGGTTTAGTGCAGAAGTGGTTTTTGCCATATATGGTATAATTTGTCTTTGATTTCTTCCTAGACGGACAAACATCAGCAAATCTCAGGCAGATTGCAAGATATTCGAAGCAAAAAGCAAATTCGAAAAACTGAGCTGGAGGCTTTAGATAAGAAATATGACCAAGGAATCATGGAAGTTAAGCAACTACAACAACAGCTTCAGGCATGTAACTTTCTGTTAAGCTTGTAGTTTTCCTTTACTTCCTATTTTGTGTTTCCGTAATGCTGTTGATGATATATCCCCAGAGGGGGGAATAGTGAATCAGTTTGATTATAGTGGAGAGAGGAAATGGGCAAGGCCATCAACATTGCAGAGGTTTTTAGTTTTATTTGTGGTGTTAAAGAAATGATTACATGTATTACAACAAGCTGATAGTTGAATGAGGACAGTTGTCAAAGCCTCAGCTGTTGTTTTGTGAACCATAATAGTGACTTCTCTTTAATTATGAATTCTTCTAAGGCTCAAATTTTTATGAGGAATGTTTTCCTGTATGCAGAGCAAGTTGGTCTTTGGGCTGAATTATCTTGCTGCTCTTTTTTTTTTCTTTTTTTTTCTCTCTTTGAGTAGCAAGACATGAATTATTTCAAATCAATTGACTACCATAAATCATCCTCTACTATATTTTTATGTAATGCTCCTGCATTACATTTCTGTGTCACAAAAAGTTACTGTTTTATGTTAGGCTTGGGGCAGTCAACTGAAATGTTCTCATGATAATATTTACACTTTTAGCATGTCTGTTCGTTTTTTTTTCCATCTGTGTTAATGTTTTTGTGTCAAAAAGCATTCAATTTTAATAGTATTTATATTGAGAGTATAAAGTTATTTTTTCCTCTACCCCATAATGATAACTTGCATCCACGTTTCATTAACATGAGTTGAAATTATGTTTGAAAATTCACCCATTTTTACTTACTGATTTATAAACAATACTAAAAATTTGTTATGTTCTCTTCAATATCTACAGGAGTATCAGAATAAACTAATCTATTTAGTTCCCGAAAAGCAATTGTTAAGTGAAAGAATTAAAAATGCTCAACTTGAAAACACTCAGAGTAAGTGCCTGCAAATGAATTCTCTTCTGTTTGCTTTGCTGGCTTTTCATCACTTGTAAAAGAGGCTGAAGGATACGGAGGTGTTAATCACACCTTCACTTTTATATCTTTTCAGTTAGTGCCATCTTAGCATTGTTTCATCTGCATTTCATTATTTCCTTCATGTTCTAAATAAGGGGCAAACAAACACATCTTTGTGAGAAAGCACAGATTTTGCCTGAAACTTTATTTATACAGACTATGCACCTTGTCTTTTTTTGGTAGTGTAAACTCAAGGGAGTTCATTTATGTAAGATTTACACTGGTCTTTACATCAAATAAATCACGCTAGAAGTCCCTATCTAGAGAAGTTTGCTATGAATTGGTCTGATAGTAAAAAAACAACTTGCAAATTATTCTGTATGTATGACATGTAATGCCTGTGTGTCTCAGTTAGGCGTCGGGCCGACTTTGTGCTGTGTACGAATAGAAAGGCAAATCAAGTAATTTTTGTGAGGAAAGAGGTTGGGACTGTGTGTATACTAGGAAAATAATAAAATAATTAGTGAAAAAATAAATCCTTGTAAAATTGCTTGTCTTTCCTTATGCAGGTACAGGAATCAGTTCAGTGCACAAAAAGTCCCTAGAAAAGGAAGAATTATGCCAAAGACTTAAGGAACAACTAGATGCCCTTGAAAAAGAAACTGCTTCTAAACTTGCCGAAATGGATGCATTTAACAGTCAGCTTAAGGTACATCTATTCTCTAAATACTTAGTCTTACACTGGTAAGCAGTGTCTTTATTTCTTCATCTAGTCATAAAGGTTGGTGGCACTTCTACCAGGGTCCCAAAAAGCTTTTCCCAACTTTCAATGTCAGATAAGAACTAGCAAAAGTCTTGGAGTAAATAGTACAGCAAAAACACATTTAAAACTATTGCTAATATACTAAAATATGAACTTCTTGCTAATCGTTGCTTTGCATGAATCAACTATTGCTCACTCTCAACTCTTGCCTTCTAGAACTCATTTTGATTTAGAATTGAAGTTTTTCAGGCCCTTGCAAATTCTGTTCTTACAGTACTGAGGCTACATTGGCTACTATTTTTGAATTGTGGACTGAACATTTAACTTCTATTGAAAGAAATACAGGGTTTCATAGTGCGTTGTACAAGATCTGGTAGCAGACTTAGGTGTTGTCCTAAAAGTAAGCATAGTCCATTTATTTGTGTAGAAGTTAAGAAATATTGGCCACTGGCCCTGAAGGCGTTTTTGTTTCAGAGGCAACTCTTGACTTGCCTAAAAACGCATGCAGCTCTCAGGCAGGGTAGCATGCATCCACTTAACTTTATTTACCAGCTTACTCCTAGTGGCACTGATGTGAACTTTATTCTTAAGTAATGGATTTATGCTGGGCCAGCGTGAGGGCTCTGCACTCTCCAATAAAAAGAACACAAAGAAAAATTTGTAAACATTTGAGGAGTTTCTTTTCTTTTTTAAAAACGGCTACATCTAACATACATTTTTAGTTACTTGTTTATTGCATGGCTTGCTGTGTTCAGTGGCTGACCCACCATTTAGTCTTCCCTAAAATACGTTTTTCAAAATACAGTGCAAAGATTAATTGGCTTTTTATCTGCCTTATCTTACAGCGTGAGAATATGGATGATTCTGTTCTTCAGTGCCTTTTGTCTCTGCTAAGCTGTCTCAACAACCTCTTCCTCTTACTTAAGGTTATTTTCTAATCTTTGGCTCTTTTGGTTTTTAATTATTTCGCAATTTTTCTCTGCTTACCCTTTCTGCTTGGATGTACAACTTCTATTAAATAAATTTTCCTAAAGTAAAATCGGTAGGCTCTTTTTCTTTCTGCTAGCTTTTACATCCTCTTAAAGACTTAAAGTTTTCTTACCTGCTTAGAAAGCCAAACTGCAAAATACTGATAGCCATTTTATTTCTTAACAAACTATGTTCACGAAGTTGTTTTATCCAGATATTTTTATTTTTAGTTAAAGTAACATCAACCAAAAAAATACTGTCTTGGATGGAAACGGTGTCTTCTCCCACCTTTCCATCTGCTGCTCTCTACCTCTCTACATCTTAAGCTGTGAGTCAGGTTGATGAATTCTCATTCGAGGTTAAGGGTCTAGAAATAGCATCAATGCCCAGAATATGACATATGACATGGCAAACGCAATGCTATTAAGCTTCCAGATTAACGCAGTACTAAAACCTACTTGCTGTTTCTCCTCAACACTGCTTTTGTCTGCTGGGGTCAGAAATCTAACTTTGATTTTCCCCTCCCCACCCCCAAATTATTCTCAGAATTACTTAACTGACCTTTCCATTTTGCATAAGGGTTATTCTGTCCTTAAATCAAAGATACAAGAGTTTTTATAATGCAGTTTTGTTTCCATAGTGATCTCAATTTCTATGCAAAAGGAGAAGAAAAAGTATTCTTAGGTGAATATGTTTGGGCAAAAATAGTAGTCAATTGTTTGGTTTAGTTTGTTGCTACAGAGACTTTGACAGACACGGAAATCTTGTTATCTTGCCCTTTTCATATAAATTGCACAGTGTCTCTTAGGCAACATGATTATTGGTAGAGGTGCATATCGTAGTGGGACTAGATCATTCTTAATTGCTTTATTTGCATTTATGAGATCAGATATGAAAAGTCAGGGTATACCTGTTGCATTGCTCAGTCTGTATCAATAGGATTCCTAAGAAAAAATAACGTAGTATCTTACAGATGTTTTGTAACATGGTGAAGTACAATTTAAAGTAATTCTGTTGGTGATTTTTTTCTTCTGTAAATTTAATTACCCCAAAGATTCATGCTGATTTTCTGCTGTGAAAAAGTTTGTTATCAGAGGGAGGTGGAATAGGAATTGAAGGATGTGTTTGAAAGAAAAAGAGTAAAATTTTGAAGTTTACAAATATAGGAAAACCCCAATCTGAGTTAGTGTCTTTAGGCTATGGCTTCCCACAGTGGTAAGCTTGCTGGATATTTTTATAAAGCTTTTCTGATTTAAATATGGGACTGATCATTCAGATGGCATCGCAAAGGCGAACACCCTACTGAAGGGATGCATTGTCAGGTTTATGGTATTGTGTTGGCTTTCAGTTGAAGTCTGCCTCCTTGGCAAATGTGTCTTGTAGTTATTTAAAATATGCTTCATTGCCTTCTGTGTCCTTAGATAATGTTGTGTTTGAACACTCAGTTTTATATCTTCCCTTCTCCTCTGTCTTATTTGCCATTTCCAGCAGGTGTATGACTGGAAGGGCTCTTTGAAAGCCTAGCTTACGTCAAAGACTTTGCAAACCTGCCAGCTGCTTTTATACTTCTGTTTATTTGACTTTCTTTACAGTGACCTCCAAAGACTATTAATAAACTTCATATTACTTTGTCCATTTGTATTAAAACTTGGTTCACAAAGCATTAAAATGCCTGGATGCTTTTCTCGAAAGATTAGCTTTATTCCTTTTGATGTACTTCGTTGTCTTTCCTCATTAGGACCTGAGAGAAAGTTACAGTACACAGCAGTTAGCCTTGGAGCAGCTCAACAGGATCAAACAGGACAAAATAAGAGAGGTAGAAAAAAGAAGAGCTGAACTTGCACAGAAAAAGCGACTGGAAGATGAGGCTGCAAGGTACCACATCTGAATGTATCAGTGTTGCAGTTTTTAAGGCAAAAGAATGCTGTGGTGACTTTAAGACACTGTAATAAGCAGGAGGTCTAATCAGTAAAAATACATCCTAGTGAGTTGCCTTAGAGAAAACATTTTATATGGAGCACCACTGATATAAGATGGTTTAAATTTCTTCTTTCCAATCTCTTATCTTATTTTAAAAAAAAAATCTTATAATTCAGATAAACCAAGTAGTCACTTCTGCTAATAAGATTTTTAGCTCCTTTAATAGATAATCCTCACACATTTAAAATTCCTTATATTTTCTGCCTGGTTTTGCTGGCCTTCAAAAGATCTGACCTGTTTCCTTAGAAGCACTTCTGACTGAGTAGGTACTAGTTTTTTGTCATGTATATCCAAACTGTTGTGAGATTGATACTTAAGACAATAGGAAGGGCATTGATTGCTTAATTCCTATGTTAATCTTGGAATCTGGATGACTGAGCAAGCTTTGAGTGTTAAATTCGGTTCCTTTTTTAGGAGGACAATGGGAAAATTCAAATATATGTCTGAGAGAATCATCCCTTCACATATATGGTCCTGGTTTTGCTCAGCCCAGCCTTGGATCAAGCACTCAAACTTTTACTGTTCTCAGCTCTTGGTTTCTCATGGTCTTGTTCCCAACTAGTTTTGTTTTCTTTTGTTTCACTGATTAAGAAAGCATAGTTTCTAGGGTTTGATTCTGGCTGTCCGAAGATGCCACTCTGTTTTTCCTCTCTCCAGACCTTCTGCTATCAGCTGCCTGTTTTGTGCTTAGCAGCCCTGGCATTGAAACAGCGCCAGAGAGAGGGTGGATGGGGGCTCTCGGTGGTCAGTCCTCATCCCTGGAGTTGATTTAGTGTACTAGTTTTGACTTATTCAGAGAATTGCTGTGTTTTGTCTTTTTAATTTGAGAGAGATTTTCTTTTTCAATGATTCATATTTGCTTTGACTGTTTTTAATGAAGCAGAGCTAGTGACCTTGTAGTATCTGTGATTCACGGTCTTAACTCATGACAGCATTTTTCTACAACAGTGTGATGGAGTTTCATAACATTTGTGACAGTCCCTTTAAGAGAACCATGTGCCACATGTATAATGATGTCCCGTTAATTTTTCTGTTGAACATAGCTATCTGATAGAGTAACAACATTACTAGCATCCTACTAGATGCTGTCGTGCTTGAAAACACAATGAAATGACCATCAGATGAGTGGACCTCTGTCGTGGTTTAACCTGGCAGGCAGCCAAATACCACGCAGCCGCTCACTCACTCCCCCCGCCCCCCCAGTGGGACGGGGAGAGAATCGGAAGGGTAAGAGTGAGAAAAACTCGTGGGTTGAGATAAAGACAGTTTAATAGAACAGAAAAGGGAAAATAATGATAATAAATAATGATAGAATATACAAAATGAGTGATGCACAATGCAATTGCTCACCACCCGCGCTGACCGATAACCAAGTAGCGATCGGTACTTCCTGGATCACACCTACCGTTCATATACTGAGCATGACGTCACATGGTATGGAATACCCCATTGGCCAGCTGGGCTGGCTGTCCTGATTATGTTCCCTCCCATCTTGTGTACCCAGCTCAGTCAGTAGGCACGGGAGCTGTCCTTGGACTAGGAGGGCACTTAGCAACAACTGAAAACATCAGTGTGTTATCAACATTCTCCTCATACTAAATCCAAAACACAGCACTAGGAAGAAATTTAACCCTATCCCAGCCGAAACTAGGACAACCTCCCACAGTGATTTGATGAAGCAGTCTCCTTTAGGCATGGTCCTTCCTCGACAACCTCTTCAGAAGGTGGCCCAAAGTGTTAGGTCCGCTCTTTTCAGAAGAGAGGTCTTAACAGATAAAATACAATGATTTTTAAGGGTGTTGAATTGGATAATAACCTCTCTGGAGAGATGAGGCACAGGATAAAATCCGAATAATTTCAGGAAATACAGTCAGATTCCCAGATTCTGTCTGCTGAAGAGTGTAGCAGTGACGGGACTAAGCATATTGAATAGATTACAACTGCTGAAGGCAAAAAATCAAAGCAGCAAAGATCAGTATGCAAAGGCTATTTTTATGTATGTACCAGAGTGAAATTTTGTTATTCATCTGTTTGGAAATCTTAGTTTCCAGTCGTGAGATTTGGATGCTACCTTGGTGGACAACTTAAAACCACCTCTGTTCCATTAACAGATCACTTCTTGCTCAATCAGGATGTAGGTGAGCAGAAGTGCTCGTGGAGGCACTGCACAAGTAACCATGTGATAGTGTTTCTATACCAAGAATTGTAGTTCATTTGTTATTTATACGTGAAATATACTGGCACTCGTGTTAAGACAAAGCATGGTCTCCTGTGGAAGAGCTTATTTCCCAGAGAGAAAAGTAGTCAATACCATAGACTCAATTTTACTTAAAAAGTGCAGTCGATTAGTCTCTGAACATGATCTCATTCATTTTTATGTGAATGTTCTCCCACTCCTCTGCCATTCTTTTCTTTCAGAAAAGCAAAACGGGAGAAGGAGAACCGATGGCAGGAAAATATCCGAAGGGAAGAGGAAGAGAAAAAGAAGCGATTGGAAGAAGAACGAATGCAGGAAAAAGTTCAAGAAAAGCTGAAAGCTGAAGAAGCAGTTGCTCTGATGAGAGAAAGGGAAAATAAGCGACAGCTTCATGCAGAGGAGGAGAAAAATAGGCAAGCCACAATCTTGAGGGAAACAGAACAACAAAGACAGAAGCAACTGGAAGAAGATAAAAGAAAGCAAGAACAAATTGCAAAAGAAGCTGAGGAGAGGCGTAAGCAGAACGAAGAGATAAAGAAGATAAAAGAAGTGACCAACTCTCAAGAGGTGGAGAAACGCACTTCTAAATTAAACATAAATGAGAAGTTTGCAGATCTGTTGAAACCAACAGAGGGTAAAAGTCTTAAGCCACCCTGGAAAAATGAAGGTAATCTTAGTCGGTTAGATTTTTGCTGTAATGATTCTTATTTTCCCGAGTGTTATTTCATTCTTTAAATGTATAATTGTTAATGTGACACAATGGCAGGCTTATTGTCTAAAATATTATTAAAAAAACCTCAACAAAACAAAGCAGCAATGTTTCATGTCTTTCGTTAGTTATAAATCATCCTATTAACTTAGGTTACTTACATCAGTTTTCAGCACCTATGACTGATGACAAATTTTCCAGTGATCATGGCCAACAAATCGCAGATGCTGGAAACAGTAATATTTCTGCTTTTTCCTAAGGCCTGCACTTTCTGTCATTAAAGTAGAATGCTAATATGGAGAAGTTCTGTTCAATGATGAGTGGATTGGCAGATAACGGTCAGTGATGTGACTGATTAACATTAAAATCTATTTTATTTCTGCATTACTCAATGCATCTTATTAAAAAACAAAGAACTGAAGTCAACCTAACTCCAGTTGTGTTAGGTTGAGTGTTAAATTTGGTTCCTTTTTGAGGAGGACAATGAGCAAATTCAAATATATGTCTGAGAGAATCATCCCTTCACATATATGGTCCTGGTTTTGCTCAGCCCAGCCTTGGAGGAAGCACTCAAACTTTTACTGTTCTCAGCTCTTGGTTTCTCATGGTCTTGTTCCCAACTAGTTTTGTCTTCTTTTGTTTTACTGATTAAGAAAGCATAGTTAACCAAATACTGGTTTAACAATATTTTTGCTAAAGGCAGTTTTGATTAGTTCCATTAGTTCATTAGTTTTTGTCAGTTTTTATTAGCCACTTTTATCCCTGAGTTCAGCAAGAGCTAAATTAGAGCAGTGCTGAAAGATATTTGCACACCTCAGCTATACCTTGTAAAACATTCACTGTTAGCAACGTCAGTCACAGACTTGGAGAACATGGATGCAAAGAAAATAGAAATTGTGGTATTTTAGGTTTCTAAGTAAAATCTTCACAACTGCTGCTGAACACTTATTGTTGTAGCCGTGGTATCTTTTCAACTTGGAAAATTATAGTTGTGTTAAACGAGACTACATTAAAGCACTGGCTTAGCCAGAGCGGTTTGACAAGGAAAGATGAGAATATAAAGATGTCATTTTTTCACTTCAGAAGACAACGCATTTTACTGCCTGTGTTATCTTTACTATATTAGCATGTTAAACTCTTGCATTGTATGCATCCTATCAGGCTGTTGTAGCTAGTGATCTCCTTTGATGCTTGCATAGTGTCTTTGGGGCAGGAACAGTTCTGTTTTACATTCATACGTGTTGCTTAGAATGGTAGGGCTCCAACTAAGTGCATGTCTTTCAGCTGTATCAAAATAGTAACTAGTTTTCTTATCCTTTCAGGCAATGCAGTTAGTGTCTCAGAGTCTAGGAATTCAGTTGCCTTGGTAAATTACAGAGCTTTATATCCATTTGAAGCAAGGAATCACGATGAGATGAGCTTTAATACTGGCGATATCATTCAGGTAAGATTTGCCACTGGCATTTAACTTGCAAAAACCCAACCCCGCTTCCCCAGCCTTGAGATACACCGAGGTCTTAAGTGTCAAAAGCATTATTTTGATATGTATTAAGACTTACTCAAAATTTAAATTTGATTGGGGTTTGTTTGTTAACAGGTAAAATTAGGATTAGTTCTGCTAAAATCTTTCTTTGGATCTTACACATCCTAGAGGCATTGAGAATCTGTTTAGAATAACAATAGTAAACTTCTAAACATAAATCAGTTAATCAGGAATGATGTAGTTGCTGCAGTTCGTCGTACGTATACAGGTTGGCCTTTAAGTGTCTGCGTGAAATACGAGTGTAGAAAATAGAGACATGAATGGCTACATAAAATGTCAAAATTCTTAATGCCATTTCAATTCAAATTAAACAAACTAGTTATTTAACAAGTAGTAGATGTGAAAGGTTCTTCTGAATCTTAATACTGTTTTCTAATGTATTGTTAGCATAGAATTCTGCCTCTTGTTGGATGGTCCTTTGTAAATGCTCCCTCAGGCAGATATCTATAGTAGTTTACTCTGTGTCCATTCTTTGTAGCACTTTTCTGGATTCAGCTGAATATGCTATCTATAATATTACAGCAGGACCATAAGATTGGAAATGTCTTCTGGCTTCGCAGTTGAAATCTGTGTTATTTCGTGTAATTATATCACTTGTCAGCATCCATGTTTTTGAAAGCATGTGCATTCAGGTGGACTTGTGAAAACTGATTGACAACTGTGGTAATACAATTAATATATATGTATCTAATATGTAAGTCCATATGGTTCCTCCTCATTCAGATTATAAGTGTTATAGGTAGGTGATCAGGGAGAATTTACAAAGCAGTGTGGTACAAAATATTAGAACACTTAAGTATTAGCCTTCAGTTTGACAGTGTTAAATCATGTATTTGCATTTTCATACCAATGAAGCATGGAAGAGGGAACAAGAGAAGTAGGTTTTGTTTTGGCTTTCTTCTCAGGTATATCTGTGTCATTTAACTACTGGTAACTTATTTCAGAAATAGGCTTACAGCTGCCGCCTCCGCCTCCTCTTTCTCCTCTTATACCCCAAACCTCAACTAAGCTAACTAGCTGATAGTATTTGATGAGCTGCTAATTTTTAGCTAATTTTGACTAATTTGCAGCATAATGGAGACTTCAATATTGCTATGAATGTTTAAGGATGCTCTTGGCTGGGTGTCGGTCTCTTCTCCCAAGTAGCAAGTGATAGGAGGAGAGGAAATGGCCTCAATTTGTGCCAGGGGAGGTTTAGATTGGACATTAGGAAAAACATCGTCACTGAAAGGGTTATTGAGCATTGGAACAGGCTGCGCAGGGAAGTGGTGGAGTCACCATCCCTGGAGGTATTTAAAAGATGTGAAGATGTGGCGCTTAGGGACATGGTTTAGTGGTGGACTTGGCAGTGTCAGGTTTACAGTTGGACTTGATGATCTTAAGGGTCTTTTCTAACCTAAATGATTCTATGATTCTATTCTAAACTTAATTGTATAGTGAATAACAGAATTTTTGGACGTGTTTTGGATGCAGTCGAATGACATAGTTAGTTATATCTGTAAGCAGAACTGCAGCAGTTGTTTTCATGCGCTGCTAGGCTCACCAGCCGCTGCCTCTGGGCTGCGCATTTGGCAAAATACAACACAATGCACCATAATTTTTGGCAAACCAGAATGGCTGCAGGTTTAGTACACGGTTCCCAGTGTGCACGTTTGGGGCCCGTTTGAAGGAACATAATGTCTTTGAGGCCTGTCTCTACCTGTGTCTAAAACCAGTGCAATTGCATCATCACCCTGTTTCTTGAACAGGGCAAAATCAGCTCAATTCTGAAAGGGAAGAGAATGAAAATGCTGATCCTTGTGTTGAGTGCTGCTCAAGCTGTTCAGTTCAGAGTGCCAGCAGGTGCTGACGCACTAGATACCTGTTTGTTTCACTCTGCTAATTGTGTTTTCTTTGTATTTGTCCTCCTGTCCATAGGTTGATGAAAAAACCGTGGGAGAGCCTGGTTGGCTTTATGGGAGTTTTCAGGGACATTTTGGTTGGTTTCCATGCAATTATGTAGAAAAAATACCAGAAGGAGAAAAATCTTTATCTCCTAAGAAAGCCTTACTTCCTCCTACAGTATCTTTATCTACTACCTCAGCTGCTTCAGAGTGAGTTTTTGTTATGTTTGTGTTAAAATTGCTTTTTCTAAATTTAACTAACACATAATGTGCTGTATAGTTTCATTCGGTGTTTGCTTTTAAAATATAAATGCAGAAAACTTATTAAAGAACCTACCTGAAAGTCTTAGCCTGGAAATTTTAAGTATTTGATAGTCTGCTTTGCGTTGTGTAGAATATCTGTTTTATATATGTTTAAAAAAAAAAGTGATTCTGCTTGAGGTACTTTTGAAATAAAAATTGTGATGTGTTAAATATGCCTGTATTCGATTTGCAGACCACTTTCGCCAAGTAAATCCACAGAAGACTCTGATTACCAAAACATACCTTTTTCTAGCCTGAATGTTAATACAGCATGGCAACAGAAATCAGCTTTTACTCGCACTGTGTCCCCTGGATCTGTTTCACCCATTCATGGACAGGTATGGAGAACTTGCTGTATTTTAGATAGATGTTAATGAAACTGATTTAAAAAAACAAACAAACAAAACCAACCAAACAAAAAAAACACACAAAAAATCCCCAAACCAAACGAAACCACAGCTTTTCTAGTACTGGGTGCACTGAACAGTCTAGAGGATAAAGAAACTAGTGTGAATTCTCCAGTAGTGTACATTGACATAATTCCATGTGTTTCCATGACCAGTGAGCAAGAAGACTCATGCAGTATGTTTCATAATTCTGTAATAATTTTCACCTGTAATTAGACACACGATATTTCTAGCAAATAAGAAACAGAGTTGAGAGATTGTTCCTGAGTCAACAGGTTGTATACAGCAATGTAAAATGTTGTTGACCAGAGAACAAATTATTCAGCCAACACTTAGGAGTGAAATTGCTTAGACTTCAATTAAAAGATACCTCACTATTTATTTGGTTGGGGTTTTTTTTAACACTTGCACCAATTTGGGGTAGTGTGGTCAATCAACATCTCCACTTCTGTCTTAACAGGGGCAACCTGTCGAGAACTTAAAAGCACAAGCACTTTGCTCTTGGACTGCAAAAAAAGATAACCACTTGAATTTTTCAAAAAATGATATCATAACTGTCCTGGAGCAGCAGGAAAACTGGTGGTTTGGAGAGGTACATGGAGGAAGGGGTTGGTTTCCAAAATCTTACGTCAAGCTGTTACCTGGGAGTGAAATCAAGAAAGAGGAGTAAGTATGACTTTTGCTTTTGTTTTATTCAACAGTTCACAAAAAAAGGTGGTTTTAGAGTGCAAAATTCTTGCAGTGCTTTGAAGTGCAGAATATAAATACTGTTTACAGTTTACACCGTGCCATTTTAGGCTTTTATTATTTCATTCTGGCAAGCCAAGTAATGTTGGGCTCACTACTGTGTAAACAGTCAGTCTTCCAAGGCTGAGTGCTGTGAAAAATCAGTGGTGTTACACTATTCATCAAGTGCCAGACTTTGTTTTGGTTCATTACCGAGTCAGCTCTCTTGCAGTGTAGTTGCTTTCTGCCTCTGAAGGTGCCAATTTCTAATTGACCTACAAAGAATTGTAAGCTTGTAAGGTGCATCTTGCAGAAATAGTGTATTTTTCTTTACTTGAAAAGATCATCAGGTCTATCCTAATGCTGCAAGGTAACTGTTCAGGTAATAATTCAAAGTCTGGTTTCTGCTGGGATGGGCTGTACCGTTGTGTGTGGATTGTTCTTTTCATGCGTTATGATAAAAGTTCTTAGAAGTTCTCTAGAATGAGAGAATTTAGACAAAATCTTTAATTTGTACTTCTTTTGGATAGTATAATTTGCGAATGTATCTTCTCGCCTTTCATCACACGCAGCTGTTTTTTTTTTTTTTGAAGTGGTGTGCTCTTGGATACCATTCATATCTCAAGTATCAGTAATACCTATCACTGACAGTCAGGGAAGTCTTTGCAATTAATTCAGAGGCAATACGAACTTTGAGATAAGCAAAGTGAGCTTAGTCTCATTCTAATAAAGAGATTTGTTCTTGATCAGCCTTTTTAGTTGTTCAAACTTTTTTTTCTTTCTGCAGACCAGAAGCTATTTATGCAGCTGTAAAGAAAAAGCCTAATACACAGTCTTACGCAGCAGGAGAGGGTAAGACAGCATGAAATATGCTACCTAATGATACAGTCTGTTTCTGCTTAATGGCATGTGAATAAGCTTAAATATGTGAAGAGTTTCTGAGCAGGCCTTTTAATGCTTGTCCAAAAGATACAGAGCAAATGTAGAGCTACTGTTATGAGAATTCTAAAACAGGAACTTAAGTAAAGCTTATAACTAATTCAGGTTGAGCGTAGGCCTGGGTGTTTTGGTTTTGTTTTTAAGATTTTTGCTCGAGCGTTAATTTGTATCTGAAAACTTAAATATAGAATCATAGAATCATCAAGGTTGGAAAAGACCTCTAAGATCATCAAGTCCAACCGTCAACCCAACACCACCATGCCCACTAAACCATGTCCCTAAGCGCCTCATCTACACGTCTTTTAAATACCTCCAGGGATGGTGACTCCACCACTTCCCTGGGCAGCCTGTTCCAAGGCCTGACCACTCTTTCAGTAAAGAAATTTCTCCTAATGTCCAGCCTAAACCTCCCTTGGCGCAACTTGAGGCCATTTCCTCTCGTCCTATCGCTTGTTACTTGGGAGAAGAGACCGACCCCCACCTCGCTACAACCTCCTTTCAGGTAGTTGCAGAGCGCGATGAGGTCTCCCCTCAGCCTCCTCTTCTCCAGACTAAACAACCCCAGTTCCCTCAGCCGCTCCTCATCAGACTTGTGCTCCAGGCCCTTCACCAGCTTCGTTGCCCTTCTCTGGACACGCTGCAGCACCTCCATGTCCTTCTTGTAGTGAGGGGCCCAAAACTGAACACAGGATTCGAGGTGCGGCCTCACCAGTGCCGAGTACAGGGGCACGATCACCTCCCTGCTCCTGCTGGCCACACTATTCCTGATACAGGCCAGGATGCCGTTGGCCTTCTTGGCCACCTGGGCACACTGCCAGCTCATGTTCAGCCGGCTGTCAGCCAGCACCCCCAGGTCCTTTTCCTCCGGGCAGCTTTCCAGCCACTCTTCCCCAAGCCTGTAGCGTTGCCTGGGGTTGTTGTGGCCGAAGTGCAGGACCCGGCACTTGGCCTTGTTGAACCTCATACAGTTGGCCTCGGCCCATCGATCCAGCCTGTCCAGGTCCCTCTGCAGAGCCTTCCTACCCTCGAGCAGATCAACACTCCTGCCCAGCGTGGTGTCATCTGCAAACTTACTGAGGGAGCACTCGATCCCCTCATCCAGATCATTGATAAAGATATTGAACAGGACTGGCCCCAGCACTGAGCCCTGGGGAACACCGCTCGTGACCGGCCGCCAACTGGATTTAACTCCGTTCACCACAACTCTCTGGGCTCGGCCGTCCAGCCAGTTTTTTACCCAGCGAAGAGTGCACCTGTCTGGGCCGTGAGCTGCCAATATGTCTCATACCCGTACGCCGAGTTCCCTTCCTGCTGTTCTCTACTATCTTACGCTGTACTGTAGAGACATGAGAAGGGATTTTTAGTCTCCTGGGTGTAGATCATTCTCTTTTAATCAGTAGGGAGTAGAGAAAACAAACATTACTGGAGAAAAATTTGTGGGAAGCACTTTCTAAGCCTTTTAATCTAGTGTATCTCCATGCTTCCCCAATTATATTTTAATTCCACTTGGTTTTTTTCATTTTTGCTGTGTTAGTCAGATAAGAATGGTTTTAATCAGGTTTAGGTGTGGAATATACATGCTTGCTGTGAAACACAGAGGTAGGGTGGAATACTTAACGCAAGAGATGAGTTTTCAAGCTGTGGTCTACAGACCTCTACTGATCCGCAGGATGATCATAGGGCAGTAACTCTCACTGTGCCGAATTCCTCTATCTGTACAAAGTTGTGTACCTGCAATTCAAAGTTGTACGCATGAGGCGAGATGTGATTGCAATCAAGCAAGTAGGTAGGTTGATTCACAAACTTGTGATCCATGTTATGAACACACTGATGAACGCTGCTATCAGAAACAGCTTTGCTTGCATCTGACGTACTTTTATCCTCCTATCTGAAACTATTGTCTCCTTCTTTATATGTGCTGTTTGCACAGAGTATGTTGCGCTCTATTCATATTCAAGCTCTGAGCCTGGTGACTTGACTTTCACGGAAGGTGAGGAGATCTTAGTGATCCAGAAGGAAGGGGAATGGTGGACCGGGAGCATTGATGGCAGAACTGGAATCTTTCCCTCCAATTACGTCAGACCAAAGGATCAAGAAGTGAGTTCATATTCTGAGAATTAAAGCAAGATGCTTTCTCTCAATTTTATTGTATTACTGGTATTGATATCTAGCTCTTAGACAGGGATTTTAAGCAGAGGTTAATGTGCTTGACAGAAAAGAAAAACCTAAGTAGCTTGAGTGCTAAATCAGTGCTCTAGCCCCAGTGTCACACTGTCTCTCTCCATACTGGATGGTGTTTTGTTAAATACAGGCTCAAAATTACAATCTCCACGTGCTTAAAGTTGGTGTAAACTCTACTGTTTTTATTGCACATTAAAAGATGACTGTTGTGTCTTTGTAGGCTTCTAGTAATGCTGGCAAAACTGGAACAATAAATAAGAAACCTGGTAAGTGTGTGTTAACTTTTTAGAACTGTTTCTTAAGTGACTATGAGCATTTAGGTTCATAGCAGTGTTTTAATGGTGGCTAATGTGCTTAGCTGCAAGATATGTACCAGGATATTTCTGTGGATCTAGCTCTTACTGTAATGAAAAAAATTACAAATGCAATTAATATATTATCTTTTCAGAAATTGCTCAGGTTACTACTGCCTATGCTGCATCAGGAACTGAACAGCTTAGTCTTGCTCCAGGACAGCTAATACTTATTCTGAAGAAAAATGCTAGTGGATGGTGGCAAGGGGAGTTGCAGGTAATTATTGAAGGAGAAATAATTGTGACTTCACGAATGGCAAGGAGGTGATCTTAGGTTTAATTCAAGAAAACAACTAAGTATAGCATTCTACAAGCTGGCTAGAAAGTTATTTTCATCGTGTATAAACCATATTTGGGGAAAAACAAGTTTTTAATTAAACCTTGGGTTGCTGGGATTTTTTGTTTGGTGGTGTTTTTTTTTGTTTTGGAGGGTTTTTTTTATCACAGAAAATAGTAAAACTGTCAATGAACATGTGTATGGGAGGGGGGAGATGGATGTTGACAATTAATAAGTTGGTTAGGATTTAATTGATAAAACATTAAATTGTAAAATTATTCTAATGAAAGAACAGGAATTCTTGAGAGTTGGAGTTGGAAGCTAGTTTATTGTGAAGATTGCTGTTCCCACTTTTCTCGTTTCCCCACTTCCAATGAATTTCAAATACCAAGGGTTGAGGGTACTGTTACATGATGTTCTTCTTAAATCATAGTTGATATTTTGACTTTTGGAGCCCCATGGATCTTGTCCATAATAGCCTTCATCTTTGCAACCAATGCAAAGTTAAGTCCTGATCTTGTACTGTCTGTTACCTTTTTCTTTAGCTGAATTTTAGCTGGATCTGCATTGTTAGCCTGAATTTAAACATGTTACTTCCAATACTGAATGCTATTTCCAATATTGGGATTGGACATCACAATAGAAAGTTCTGTCCTCTTAAAATCACTTAATTGACCTTTCCCAAGGTATTCTACAGCCACACACACTCTGTTTTGAGTGAATACTCTTGTTAACACCTATCTTCTCTCTCCAACAGTTAGAACAGGGCTGATCCAACTATTCAGCATCTGTTGTTAAAACCAGCCTGCTTTACAGATACAGGAGGAGAGATCACAGCGAGCAAGTTGAGAAATTGCTGCACTGAGTTTCTGCGAATTAACAGCAGTAGAAAAATTATTCATAGTATAGGCAAAAAAATAAATACAGAAAACAATGAATAGTTTGTATTTTAAGAGGCCCAGTGCTGGTTCAGGAAGAAGCTTCAAAGAGTAAAAAACAGGAAAAAAAAGTGGGGAAAGGGAAACTAAGACCTGTAACTGTCAATTCTTGCTAGTTTGAATTTCTTTTTTTGTTGTAATAGAGCTTACTATGCAGTTACTGCTTTCTAAAATTTGTGCTCACTTTTACATCCTGACTTTGTGTGCGCTCTGAAATATATTTGTTTCTTCAGTGTGTGCAGAGTTCATCTTTACCTGTGGGACTAAAAAAGCAAAGACTAAAAAACGAGGAAATTCTTTTCAAACTCTCACATGCTCTACTAGGTAGGAAGTGATATCAAATACTTAGGTCAGGATTTTCTAAAGTAGCTTATAGTAATTGTTACCTCTGTTCTGGGTATCTCATTAGAGAGTCCTTGTATGATGCATAAGTGGAATGTTCACAGAGCGAATTTTCAGCCCTACAGTTAAATTGTGCACTGAAATAATTAGCTGCACTTGAAAATTTTGCATTAATACATTTGCCAGAACATATTAGGGTGCAGCTTTATTTGAATTGGGTTGTTTTATCCTTTAGCCAGATTTTTTCTTTTTGAGATCTGTTCAGTATTTAGTTGGTATTTGGAAGCCTGACTTTTTGTCTTTTGTTGGCAAAACTGTGTGACATATTTGTTGTATTTTTTCCAGTCGATAGACTATTTGGTTTCTTAATTGTGTAATAACCATTTTAAACATTTACAGGCAAGAGGGAAAAAGAGACAGAAAGGATGGTTCCCTGCCAGCCATGTGAAATTACTGGGTCCGAGCAGTGAAAGAACCATATCTGCTGTTCCCTCAGGTGAAAAAAAATGACTTTATATTTCATTTAGAGTATTTTATGTAACTGCTTCAGTTGTTCAGATACTAGTCTGAATTACATAACTAGTGTAATACTGTGTTTAATGGCCGTATCTGATTGTGGTGTCACTGTGGAAGGTAAAGTCCTAGTTGGAATCTGGGCCTTTTGACAGACTTGTCCATTCAGCTGTTACCTCTGTCCAAGAAAGGTAAAATCTCACACCTTCTTAACCAAAACAGTTGTTCGTAGGGTCCTTAGCATATACTGTCCTCTACATACCTTACAACAGAAGGTCTCAGTCGTACAAAGGTGTTTATATCCAGAAATCTGTGAGGATCAGCAATCCATCTTCTATGGCAAGAGCTTTTTAATTTTGCTGAATGCACTGAAGAGCCGCACACTTCTCATTTGGAAACTCCATGTTTCCAAATGCTAGCAAAAACCTCACAGAAAACTAGCAATCACGGACAAACACATTGCAATTACATGCACTGCTCCTTATAAGGAGGGAGACTAAGCAGCAAATTTCCACTAGATTTTTCCATTTGAGTGGCCTGGTACAAATGAGATTATTTCACAGAAAAGGAGCTTTTTCGCTTCTGCATGCTTAAATTTTGTTGTTCTCCACAGCTATGATTTGCTTATACAACAGCTTCCTGGATATTACTGGACAAAACTTCCTTTTGACTAAACCTGCAGCTCACGATTGGCTAATGCACATTTCCTCTGCCTCTGCCACGTGTTTCTCACAAGTATCAGCTATAAGATAATCAAACTCACTTTCTTTTCCCATCCAGTAAAAGAGAGAGAAGCCTACTTGTTGATATTTTAAAATGTTCAGAAGGCCAATAGATGCTGTGCTAACTGAATCAATTCGCTATGTAAGTGCATAGATATATAAAGTGGAAATAAAGATGACTGACTTTTCTTCAGTTGGGCCAGGCAAAGAAAAGGGAGGACAGGTCCACATCAGGATAAGATCGTGTGGCATTTTTGTTACGTAACAGTGTACGTGAAATTGTTGTTTCTTTCCTGTGGTTAAGTAAAACACTCAAAAACAGTATTAATACTTGTGTAACAGTGTTCTGCTATATTTCTTTTTTCTTTGTAGTGTGTCAAGTGATAGCGATGTATGATTACACGGCAAACAATGAAGATGAGCTCAGTTTCTCCAAAGGGCAGCTTATTAATGTACTGAGTAAAGATGACGCTGACTGGTGGCAAGGAGAAATCAGTGGTGTGACAGGTCTCTTCCCCTCAAACTACGTGAAGATGACCACGGATTCTGATCCAAGTCAGCAGTGTAAGCAACTTCTATTATTTATTAATTTTGTTACTTTATTTCAAAGGTGCATTGCTATTCTTCTGCTTGGTGTTTAGAATTTGGAGCTCCAGGCATCAGCTGAATTTATTGGTACTTTAAATACTTTTCTATTTAACAACCAAATACTTTTCTACAAACAACCAGCACGTTACCAACCAGCCAGTCTGTAATAGTAAGAGTGCTAGGGTGAGCTAAAATATTAGATTTGGTAGGTGTTCCCCTTCCACTAAAGGTGCTGATGTTTGGTAACTGCCACTGACTGGGAGTCAGTGCAGGCATACTGTGCTCGATTATAGAACTTGCTCGAGTTTTATAAAATGCGAAAAAGTGTCTGCTGTAGTCATCTTTAACTTATATTTAAACTATTTATCGGTTAAGTAAAAATAACCATAGAAAGGATAGGGAAAAGATTCTAGCATTAGCAAGTGATCTATCCTAGGGTAAATACGCGTGTCCTGGCTCACAGCGATCCAGCTCTCATCCAATTCTGAGAAACAAGATATATATCAAAACACACGTTAAGCTGAAAATTATAAGCAGCAGGCTGAGAACTGACTGCTAGAATATCCATCTATCTGACGGTGAAAATTTTCTCTCTCTTTTTTGCACATAAACACAGTAAAGGTTTCTGGTGTCTCTTCCCACACCCCTCCCCCCCCCCCCGTTTTTTTTGGCCCTTTTCCCCAGACAAAATTATCACCATTTTTACTCCCTCAGCTTTTCATCCTGGGGCCCTGTGATTAAACCAACTTTTATATCAACCCATGACATCAGTGGGTTTGGGAACATATCTTAATGTAAAAGTTGCTCCTTTGACATAACAAGCCTTGTCCCTTCACTTACGATTTTTTCCCTAGGCATCCTTTGTAGTTTTCTCAGTATAAAAACATGCATCCAGAAGTCTGGTTGAAATAGACTCTTACTAGCTTTGTAACTAGTGTGTAGGACCAGTTTGCACTTAAGATTTGATCAACATAGCTGTGTTCTTACAGAAGAATTCACAAACTCGGTAATGAAGGTACAGCTTGGATTGGAAAGTTAAGATATTTTCCCTGGGGAGCTTGTAACGGTACCGGGGCAAAATACAGTATACACCATTCTTGAGGTTTTCTTTTTAGCTGAATTACATCTGTGCTTACATTTTTGGGAACGCATTGATTTTTTTTTTTTTTTTTTAAAAACACCTCTGGCTGGTGTGGCCGTGATGTCGAAAACTTCTGCATTTAGATTGAATTTAACGTTTTTTCAATTAGGCATATCTAAATCATTAAAATGATCCTTTGAAAGTTTTTGTTTGTTTAAATAGAGACAAAAATCTCAATTTTGAAGAAGTAGTATAGACTAAATCCAGATGGGCTATAAAATTAAGATTCTGGCTGCGTATTAAAACTTTCTGGATCGTCAAAAATGGTAGAGATATTAGCTTACCACACCAGGTGTGTTTCCATTTAAAGTTACGTAGCTGAGTGTGGTAAGTGCAAGATGATTACATATACCACTAATTTTCAACAAAAGCAGTGCTAAGATCAAGTTGTAATTGGAAGCATTTGATGTGATGATTAAGTTTTTCTCATTGTTTACTGATATGTCATTAGGCTGTCGTCTTCTCAGATTTCAATGCTGTGGAGTAAAAATATTTCCATCCACATCAAATTGTGGCTGTGTGAACAGAATTTTCCTTTGAAAGTACATCGACAAAGGTCAGCCAGTGGCAGTCAGATGAGCAGGTGTGCACATGAGCAGATGTGCACCAGGTCATTTGTACGTCATCGTTAAACTTTTGACTAAGAAATAGTCTGTTTGCTATGAAGCAGATCTGCTGGTGCTTAATTAACAAAATCCGCCTACTGGTGAATGAAGAACATGTTGAGGTTTAAAAAAAAAAAATTCTCTGAGTATTTCAAATAAGCTAGTTTGTATATTAGTTTTGTGCTGGGATTTGCCACTTTTTTGTGATATTAAAACATATGCATTTGAAAACTTCAGGAAAAATCCTGCTTAAAGTCCGGAGCCTGCTCAAAACCAGCATGGCTTGTTAGCTCAAGCGCAGCATTGTGCAAATACCATGACACAGATTTCAGCTGGGCTGCTTTCACATGGTGTGAAGTCTGACCTAGTAAGTTGCGTTAGCAATAAGCTAGTGCTGTAGCATTCTTCTGTAACCAGAGAAATATTTAAGTATCTACCAATTGAACTTTCAAACTTTCTTGGATATCCTTAAAATATTTTTTTCTCTTATTTAAATGTAGAAATTTAAATTCTGCACTTCTGTAAGTGCAGAAACTATGACTAGTATTCTTGAGAAATCACTAAGGAATTGTCCCACAGAAATGTTGATGTGGCCCTCTAGGGACCAGCTTGGAGATATGACAAAATATAATTTAAAAAATGCATTGTTATATTTTAAAGAATTGTTAATCTGAGTATTGTAATGTTTCTGTTGAAGAATAGCAGTTTCTCCCACTGTCTCTTCTAGACAGTCAAATGTAATGGTATTTGAAAGGGAGCAGGCAGATTTGGTTTACTCAAACAGGTTTACGGCTTAGGAAAATTGCACTTTTCCCTCAAATTTGAACTCTGTTATATGGACCACCTTTGTACCCAGAGTCTTTCCTGGGACTTACTAGTTACAGCTGTAATGGCAGACTTCCCTAGCAAAGAAGGAACTTAGGTCAGCAGGATGTTTCTTCTCTTAGGTTGCTGAAATAGCTCTCTGAACAGAATAAGCTGTGCTGACAAGATCACTTTTCCTGTGGGGTAGCTGCATATCCTGGCATAGGGTCTCTGCAAGGGAAAAAAAATAAAATCAATTAAAGGTGCCATAGGTCTGTCAACAGGTCTCTTAACTACAACTGAGTCCTGAACACAGGATACTTGAGAGTTGTGCTCTCAGTGGCCTTGGTGATGGTTAGACTTACTCATGTTTTAATGACATTTTAATAGCTCTTCCTCTAATGTTTGCACAAAAGTCATCATAAAGAATAAATAAGAACATAGAAGGTTTCAAAATATAAATAGCTATAGATTTAAAGTAAAGGAATATGCATAATCTCATAATCTTCTGTTCTTTGTTGAGTGCTTGCTCAACCATTCAGGGTCAGATCTTTTGTGTATTGCCAGTACCTGTCTAGGACATGTCTACCAGGTTTGCTTCCCGTTCTTCCCAAGGGGTCAGGCGGGGTAGGCATGGCGCACTTACCACTTTACAGTTCTCCCCGATGGCCTGGTCTGGAGATAATTTTGTCATTTCAGCCAGTCTTTGTCTGCCTTAAACAGTTGCTCTTACAAACTTGTTCCCTCCTTATTTGTTGGCTTTTTCAGTGAGATAGCTTTTTTCAGTTTGTCTTCTTATCCATGGGACCAGTCTGAGCCTTGTCGTTATATTTTCTTTAGTTGAGATTTTGTCCCCTCATGCACCTCAGATGGAGGCAAGACAGATGCTCCAGCTACATCTGCATACTTGGTTGCTGGATGTCTCTTAGTGTTAGAGATCTGTTCCTCTCTCGGAGACGTTCTTGCTGAGAGCTGGACAACTCAGCCTGGTGGACACACCTATGCTCAGTGTGCAGAGGCTTCTAGTTCATCTTACCTGAGGTATCTCATCTCCCTTTGTGAGATTGATCTTTCATAGAGCTGAAGGTTGTACCCGTTCTTTCTACTCTAATGTACGTATAGTTACTGTTTCTGTTCACTCTTCTTTCTTTTCATAGCCCAGCATTGCTGCAGTTCCTCAGGCATCTAAGTTACTCCTGCAGGTGCTTAGACTTGAGCTCCAGGTAGTCCCCATAGCCTGATAAGCACCTCCTTCCCCCATTTAAACCTGCCTTCTCTGCCTTATGCCAGTGCAATGGCAAAAGTTGGTTAGACTGGGAACAGATCCTCTCTCCATAGATCCTCTCCACACGCAAATGATGACAGTGTGAATTTCCTTAGGTACAAACTTGATGTTTGTAGTAATACCACTAGATCTACCAAATTTTTTCCTCCCCAGACCTTACTTGTAGATGTGACACGTTAGAGACATGAGGCAAGTCCTGTCCTTTCAACAAGGATCTGTATTTCCAGAAGTTATCTCCGTGCACAAACGATCATTAGTAATTCCTGTCTACCACTGTCTAATGAATGAAGCTGACCGATTTTCAAGGATGTTCATAGTGAAAAAACAACTCCTGAACACGCTCGTGGCGGGTGCATTTCTGTGTCTGTATATGGACAACACATTTTCCAGTTCTCTAGTTATTGCCAAGTAACTTCTCTCTATGATCATGGAGTAAGAGTTCATGGTATCAGTGGCTTTGAGGTGTTGCATGTTGCAGGTCCACATTCATTTTTTAACATATGAAGATTAATAATTTATTCTAAGATTTTACTCAACAGCTCCAGAATTTTTCCCCTTTTACCAAGGATCAAATACGAAATCAATCCCTTAGTTCACAGTGACATAGTAATTTTATATTTCTAAACTATTTGGTGAATGTCAGTCAGGCTTGATAAAGCTTCCAGGTTGAAACCTTGGGGTCTGGAATAGTCTCCGGATTGCCCGCAAGGTGTGTGCAGCTGCAGCCCACGTCACATCTGCCTTTCACCTGACTTTGCAGTGCCTCTTCTAGACCGTGTAGACCTTGGTTTCTGAAGGGAATATTGAGTGCTGTGGTGCGTCCTACTTTATGGACACATACTTACTAGAGACGAGGTTTCATTTCGTTTCAGGCTTTGAACAGAGTCAAACAGGTTAATTTTTATGTGCCAATATGAATAAATTCCATTGAGACTTTTCTTTACAAGTTTGGTTTTTCTGATTTTCTAATGTTTCATTACAAGTTTCTCAGGAGAAATCCTGGCTTTCTTGAAATCTCAGGGAATTTTGCCGTTGCCTTTAAAAAAAACCTAGGGCTTGACCTTGTATTGTTGAGTCTACATAACAGAAGTCTTCCTTGGGAAGAAACTTCTTCAAGTGAATCAGCTACAAGTGTTTTTCAGAGTCAGTGATGGCTGGTCGCAAGTACTTAAAACTGTGTGTGTTTATAAATATGAAATTGCAAGAGTAGAAGCTCATGATGTCTGTTTTCAGAAAGTTGAATGTTAGTCATTCCTTTCTGACCTTTTTGGTGTTGTTCTGTCTTTGTCCGTAGAACTCATATGTTTCACTCTTCAAATTTATGTTCATTTTATCCTTCATTTTTTTTTGTTTTTTTTAGGACCCAATGTTGTCTTCCAGTGTGAAAGCACCTCAGAGACCCACTATCCAAGTTTGACTGTAGCGTGGAGGCAGGGTGGCCAGCCCTGCTCACATATCTCTGACACAATCCTTTTGCTTCGTTTGAACGTTAGATCCAGTCAAGAAATTAGGTTTTTGTGGGTTTTCTTATAATCTACAATTACAGTTGATTTGTAAAAGCAGAGAGGATAGTGGGTCTTTGTGTGGCTTTCACTGCTGTTCATTCTTGTTTCCTTTAGTATTTTTCTTTGGTATTGATAATCGTAGATCATTAGCATGCATATCAAGTTATCATTTGCATGGTGGGATTGCAGACACACAAAGACCCACTATTTGCACAGTTTATCTGAGCTGTTTTGAATGGGCAGTTGTGTTCTTTTAATGTTGTAATGTACATACTTTGCAGAATTAAAATGTTCGCTGATTACTGTTCTAATGGACTTGATTTAGTCTCTTACATATTGAGCTTTTAAAATTGGCAGCCTACAAGGCTCATCCAGAAAACAAACCCTACCTGTCTCTGCTGCTGATAGTCACTGTGATTACAAACATGCTACAAGATCTAAGATTTAGATCTGGTGCAGTTCATCCAGCCTTTAAATACCCGTTTTAACTGGGAAAGAACTATTAAGCATAGAGTGGAGGATATTTTAATTTTCTTCTTCCTTCACAGTAGTACTATAGCAGGAATTCAGGTTGTTTTGGCTCGGTATGTCCTATCCCTAAACAACCTCCTTCCTTTAAATACTTTATTCCGATAATTCATATTTGCTTTCAGTTTTAGCAAACAGCAAACATGTACTAGTTACTGCAGTAAGTACTTATAGAGCCTCTGTGCTACTAGACCCTTTCCCTGCCCATTTTCTTCATTAAATAGTTAACGGTACTGAGTAGTGTTTTTATCTGGCTACGGTCTGCAGTGACTTAAAGTAAGTACTATCTGAAAGCTGCTGCTCTTCTTTCTGTTAAATAAATTAGCAACCTAATACATAGGTAACCTCGAGAAAGAGATGTTTGGCAGAAAAGAAACGCTAATGGACACCTGGAGCTGAAGGCAGAGCATTTGGGTTTAAAAATGGAACTGTACTCCTCAGCTCAAAAGTGGTCCTTAAAGGTACAGATATGGCCTGTCAGCAGTATGGTGCAGTGAAGGTGCCCACGTTTTATTAGTTTGGGGGGAGGGAGGGACCAGGACTTCAGGACTATAACCCTGATACCCCTTTAAATAAAAGGATTAACTTAATAGCAGACTACTTGTCTGATTAAATAGTTCTGTGCTCCTGTAACAGCAGGAGAGATCTAGTAGGCATGGTATTTAATTTCATTGGTTTCCTGAACTTGGTTATGAAACAGCAAAGGTCACTTATGCAATCAGAAATGTTTACAAAAATTGTTTGTTTACTATATACATATATATATATAAAAAAATGTTGTGAAGGTACTATCAGGAAAAGGTTAGTCCAACTGCAGAGATTTAAAACCCTTTCTCCAAAATTTCTATAGACAGAGTGAGATGTTATGTATTTAATATACTTGATCAAATAATGTATATGTACCCTTTAGTTCAGAGAGATATCTTTTGTGCAATACGGACTACAGCAATGTGCCTACATAAAACTACAAATGGATTTTTATTCTATATGCATTTTGTCTAAACCAATATTTTGTTATAGAATGAAATATGTTATTGTAGGCAAATAATGTGCTAGATAATTCCTCAAGTATTCTAGCTGACTTGATTTCCTTATGAAACTACATTTTAAGTATTTCTACTAAAATATGCTAACCACCCTGAATTGCCTTCTCTGTATTTCTGACTTTAAAAGCCTGTTTAATACAGGCTGAAGTGTGTTGTGCTACACCAGTGGCATCAAGCAGTCATTTACTGTAGTCTAACAATTAGGTGATCTTATAAATTACCCCATTTCTAAAAGGCACTGTTAACCTGTGGGATTTGAGCCAAACTGACTTCCCAATGTCCAGTGGCAGTTTTCCTTGAATGCCAAATTGCTACTAATTGTCTTTGAAAAAATGAAAAACAACTTCACATCCTCTCTGGGATGTTCTAGGAAATAGTTACATGGCATTTTCCAAAAACAACTGGCATTCTACCCATTTTTTAACTGATACAATTGGAGATTAGGGTAGTGTTAGGTAAAGTTTCACACAAGGAGTGTATACATTGTTGGATATGTAGATATGAGCATTGATAATTATTGAAACAGCTGCCCCTCAGTTTGAACTGATGAGTATTGAAATGAAGCATTTGGGGCTTTCATGGTTACCTTTTCACGTTTCAGTATTACCTGGGTACGCTCTATATTCTGTAACTGTAATAATGATAATAATACACCTTAATAATGTTGATTGAAAGAGAGCAGTCCCTGCCTTCAGTATTTATCTCTACTGCAAAAGTCTGCCTAACATAGCTCAAGCACAATCACCTGAGAGCTCTGCTCTCCTCCGCACACTGGCGCAGAAAGAATTGTATACATACATCAGATCATTGATAGGAAAGACTACGCCGAGGATGTATTTAAGGCAAGATTATTTTAAAATGATGTTCTGTATCACTGAAGAGGTGTAGCTAATAGAAGCTGGGTTTAAACCAGACTTTTTCTTTCAAAAATGTTACTTTTTCTCTGGTTGTGTGCAGTCCGCTCCCTTGTTGATAAAAGTCCATAGAGTTGGGTTCAGCTGTCATCGCAGCCAGCTGAGTAAAACTAGCGTTGAAGTGTTCATCCCTTATTTGGGTGAAAAAGGTTGGCTTTGGAACTAAGGACAAGGTGGAAAATAGAGTTATTTGTTGAACTGATGGTCCCCAGTGCAGAGCTGAGAGTCTAAATGTTGCTCAGAGCCACACAAGGTTAACAGTTAAAACTGAAGCCAACCAGGAAAGCAAAATACGATGTTGCCTGCAGCGTAGTACTTGCTTAATATTGTTTCCTGTGGGCCAGCAGAGAATAGGGGCCATGGAGTAATTGGGGGTAAGAATGTCAACGATGCTGTAAATGCACAAGAACAGGTACTGAAAGGCTTCCTAATTTTGTAACTGTCTAGTTTGCATAATGGACTAACAACCTACAAAAGCATAGTTTTACAAAAGCTTAGTTTACAGAGCTGAGTTCCTGATCCAGCAATCAGATCCATGCAGGAAAGTCTTGTGCCACCACCGAGACCCGGTTGCAGGGCCGGGGTGTGCAAGTAGTCAGTGATGGTGAAGGGCTGTGAAAGCGTACAAAGCGCTATCGTAATGTCATAATGTTACAGTTAGGAGTGCAGAAGGTGTAAAGCTCAATCAAAAACATTACACGCTAATAATTGAAACGTCTCCTCCCAGTCATTGGATGTTTATGCCATCTCGATGCTTGGTCAGGTCGTATCCCTGTGTGATTTTCTTGAGTCGGGTTGAAAACACCTGTAAATAAGTCTGCTCGTAGGAATGCCAACAAACCTTGGCCTGTGGTAGTGTTGGGAGCTGCTACAGGGTCATGCTACTTTAATATAATGAACTAATAAAACTGCTACGTAACAGTGTGTGCTGCCTTAAAATCTCTTTTGTTGTTCTTTTCAAGCTAGAGTATTAATGTTTGGGAATGATTGTTAAGACATGCAAATGCAGGCTATGCTTAGCATGAGGCAATTGTTCATCTTTGGTTTTAAACAAAGTTGTAAGATAACTATGCAAATGTATTTTATTAAAGGGACACATAAAAGGATCTAGTTTGTCTGTTGTGGTTTTTTTGTCCATCTGGGGAGCATTTTTTCCCATCAGAATAGCTTGGTACGAGCATCATGTTACCTGGCTCTGTGACGGAGCGACTTGATTTTGCTTTTTACCTCTTGAAAATGGAATCATAAATTTCTTCTGTTGTAGCAGAGAGAGTATACTGCTGTTACTGATTAGGGGAGATTGGAGAAAAGTTTTTATTATGTTTCCAGGGCCTGATGGAAACCAACCTTTCCACGGCGGCAAATTTCTTGGATTAGTTCCTTTCAAGGTTTCAGTAGGCACAGAGACTACTGACAACTACGGGCAGTGACAGGAGTACATTGCAAGTGAATTAGCCTTATGTGTGCCAGCAGAGATTGTAAAATGGCTATGGGTGATGTCCCCTGATGCCATCAGTCCGTTCTCTGGCTGTACTGAAGGGACTGTTTTAAAGCCAGCCCGTGGTACTTAAGGTGAGATGTAGTCTTTCGATGGTAGCCTGGGAAAATAGAGGCAGGCTAATACGGGCAAAAAAAACCCTTACCTGCTTTTTCCAGCCATATCAACTGGCTTGAGCTAAAAAAAAAAACACCACAAAACAAAACAACCAAAAAAAAAAAACCCCACCCCCACACACCCCAAAAAACCCCACAACCCGAAACAAACCAAGCTATTTCCTTTCAAATGCAATTTATATAGGCCACCTCTACCCCTAAATAGTCTTCACTGACCCAAAGCAGTGATGCCTCTGGTATAGGTAGATCCTTCAGGACAAATGCCTGAGCTCGTCCTTGGGGCTTAAGTCGCCTGTCCAGAGCTGTCATTTTTAATGTGGTTTTTTCATTGTTCGTTGAGTGGGGGAGGGGACAAAGCAGTTGGTGCCCAAGCAGATCTGGGTATCTTTGAAAGCCTTTTATCCGTCTGGTTTTTACCTCAATTCTCTGGAATTGGCTTTTAAGTAAAGAATTTTAATTCACTTCCCCTGTTTTAACAAAGAAAAAAAAGGAAATTTTTTGAAATTCTGATAGGTCTCATTCATCTTTCTTTCATTGGAGGATTTCTGTTCTTCAGAAAGTGTCATTCTTCCCCTTGAACGTACTCAATCCAAAATACGTCAGTAGTTAGAAAGGTTTTCTCCCCCAGCCCGCCATGTTTTTCAGGCACTTGGATCTCCTGCAGAGTAGAACATCTTTTGACTGTGAAACTCGGTAGTTTTTCATGCAGGGTGAGTTATGTTAGAAGAAAGTCTTTCTTGTTCAGGTATATTTGGAGAGGGAAGTATAATTTTAACCATAACTTTAGAGACTGGGATTTCCTGTTTATAAACTCCAGCTTGTTTTACCCTGCCCCTGCGAGACAGCTGCTTCCTCGTCTTGGAGAGCAGGATTTATCACAAAAGGTACCACGGCTGTAGTAGGCATCCCTCTCTTGCCATGCCCTAAGTTTCAAAGGTACCAGACACCCACTGCTCCCTCCCTTAGATGTTGTTCTCCGGAGGGGGCTGGGCAGATCATGCCCAGATTGTCTGAGCAGCCTGGCAGTACCCTGCTCTCGGTGGAAGAGGCAGGCGGGCTGCCCTCCGAAGGTAATGTAAACCTCCTGTCTAGGCACCAGAGGCCGGTGAGCCCCCAGCTGAGATTCCCCTCTGCAGGTGCTCCCAAAAATCTCACCGCTTTTCATTAGCTGTACGGGGAGCTTGGGGTGAAGCTTCACAAGACAGAAGCCAAACCAACAGCTTTCTGCTGCCAAAAAAGGCAGTTTTACTGCTTCCACGCACATTCCTGGCCGCTAAACTAGCAGAAAACTACCGTTTTCTTTTTCCCCCTCGGGATTCATTTGCTGCCAGGGTGTGAGCTCGGAGTCAGATAAGTGCCAGAACTGATGCAAGGAAAGGAGGGAACAGGAATGTGGGAGGAGAATGGGTAGAGATGCAGGTCCACCCTTTCCGTACCAGTGAGCCCATGGGTTGCTATGGCCACTTTGGAAAAACATTGGCAAATGCGCTAGGTAGGATGTTTTATTCTCTGTCTCGTTCGCCTTTCTTCCCTTCAGATCCAAATGCCTGAATTCACCCTCTAAAATCAGATGTGTGCATTGCGTACTATGTTTTTATGCCAGTATTATCGGACCCATCAAAATTTGGGGTGTTTTCGCTAGTGCTTATTTAAATATAAAATAGCCCTCATCTGTTCATCCCAAAAGCCGATAGTCCAAACACAAGCTTAGTGCCTGTTAATTTAACTGCATTTTTGTATCTGATAATGAGCTTATAAACCAGGTCTATTTTAGGTGCATAAAAAAAGGCCTGTTTTCCTTCCAGTGTTTGCTTCAACTTCAAGTAGACAGCACGAGACAGACACAAATCCGAGCGTGTGGGTTGTTCTAACAGCTGTGATATAAGCAAACAGCAACAGGAGCTTCAGTCCAGCCCTGCTTTTGTTGCAGGAGCGTACCTTGCAGTAGAAAAGAGAACCACGTAGTCAAAGCTGAGACTTCAGATCTGGACAAGTAAAGTCCGGTTACTGTGCAAGCCCTTGATTACCCTAAAATTTCATGTCTTAGGAACCAGGTGGGCTTAAACTCAGTCCTGTACAGACTAAAGAATGACGCTAGAATGCAGAAGTAGCACACATTGGCCATAGTCCATCTTGATGGATTGAGATACCAAACTTCATAGGAATCACTTTGATCTGTAACTTTACTCCTTTTTCTCATCTAATTTTGGCCTGATTGTAGCTTTGGGAATAACTAAGGCCAGAAGCAGCATTCTGCATGATCAAAAGAGCTGCAATCCCAGATCTCTTCATAAAAAGCGGCATTTTTTCAAATCTTGTCAGAAAGCTTAAGATCTGTGATTCCCCTTAGGGGTACAAAACAGAACTGAAAAGTCCTGATTTTAAATCTAGCTATTGTCTTTACGTGTTTTACGTCTTTGTGTTGTTCAAAGGGTTTCCCTGTTAAAATACTTCGAATGGTATCGTAAAACTTCATTTGACAAGCGTTTCTCTTTTGCTGAGGGTTGCTGCTCCTTCAGAGCAGCTTGATGCCTGTGCAGCAGGAAGCGCACAAGCCTGGGAGGTTCCCATTAGGCGACTGCCACATCAAGTTTAGCCAAATGTTTGGTATTTCTTGGGGTTTTTTCCCCCCCCGATTTATTACTAACTCATTTTCATTTCATTATTTAGAGCAGCCTTCCCATAAACAGATCTATACATTGGCAGTGAATAGAATAAAGTCACATTCTAGCATCCTAGATGTGTTAGGGTGACGAGGGAGACACGGCCCTTCGTGCTGTAAGTCACGCTGCCTTTCACAATGCCTGTAAACTTTCAAAAAGTATCATTCCTCTAGAAATGCCAGATCTAAATGAGTCTTCGTGATGTCCTTTCTGCTATCCTGCAAAATCCATCGTTCACGTTATATTAAAATCTAATGCCGTCACATCAAGTGATAGATGTATGTTCTCAAACGCTCTGCAATTGTTTCTTTTTTTATTTCTCCCCACCCTGCTACTTTGCAGTACTCTGCTAGCGCGTGACGGCTAACAGAGGGGTCAGAGTTTGACTTTCTGTGCTCTCTTTACCCATCTAAACATATTCACCATTTTGTTTTTACCAGTTTTTGATTCGGTTACTAAATTTCAAACGTTGCCATGCTTACTAACATGTATACAGTAGAGAAAAATCAGTGTGAAGCTGTAGGGTCTGCATGTTATTACAGAAGACTTGGGTTTTGTGTCATTGAATGTCTGTGTGTTCCTGTGCATGATTTTGATTATTCATACTTGATGCATAAAAACAATTCAACATATTTCAGGCTCATTTTGTTTCTAAATGAGAAAAAAAGTTGTGCAACTGTGAAGTTACGCAACTATAACATTATGCATTATAACTTTACAAATTTGTACTGGTGGTTTGTATCATAAATTAATAACCAAGGCTTTAGGAATGGGGTGTAGATTAAAGGTGCAATGTCATAAGTCAGACCCAGACACATTCTAGATGACTTCATCTCACAAAAGACGTTGCACAAGGTAAGAGAAAATCACAGTTTCAAAACGGTATGGCAGAAAAGGAGAAGAGATGAGAAAAATCATGAGACAAATGGAGCGGCAGGAAGTCAGGAATTCTTTTTCTGCATCACAGTACAAGAACAAGGGATGTTCGAAGAAATAAAAAAGCGACAGACTAAAAAATGACATAAAGTGGGGAGGGGGTCGATCACCACATCACTCGATTTTGAAACCTGCTGCTGCTGTGGACAGGTTTTTACCCAGTGGTATAGTCTGAACTGTATGGCCGGTGTAAGTTGATGCAATTTTGTTAATTCATCAGATTGGATGGCCTGAGTGGGATCTAAACTACTGGCTTACTTCTTGTAGGGTGTGCTGACCTCCAAAGCCTTGACACTATGCAACCAATGGAAAGGAAAAGGCAGGGCTACATTCACGAACTCATTCAGACGGAAGAAAGGTATATGGATGATCTTCAGCTCGTCTTAGAGGTGAGATGCCTTAGATGTGAAAATGCATTTGGAAAAAGAACACCTCTGTCCTACTGAAGAATAGCAATAAAGGGATTCTTACAAATTGCGAAATGCTAGAGGAAGAGTGAGGTTGTGTGAGCACCTCCCTTTCTAGTGAATGTTATGTGGTTGTTCACCAGGCAAAAACATCACGTTGTGAAAGCCATCGTCTTACGAGGACCTTCCTATTTTCCAAATCCTGTTCTTAGCTGTTTGGGCTCAGCGTAAAGATGATGGGCTGGGCTGGGTTGTCTGGCAAAGCTGCACAGGCTCAGACAGAAGCTGTATAAGCACCATAAAAGTTTGTCTGCCTTCGTCTCTGATTTTATTTCTGGAAGCAAGACCACCTCACTAGGCAGGGCAGGAACTGGCCAGCATTAGGTAGTCTTGGGCATCTGACTTGACCTCTCTATATAAAAAAACCATGTGGTGAAGGTGTTAAACAGACTGAGCTACACAGGTATTCTGCTATCCAGAGGTACTGTGCCGAGGGTCCCTGAAAGAAGCTGTAGTTCTGCACGCAGATTGACTATGAGTGCTCTGGCCGTGGGGATAGATGTGATGCGTAAGTGTAATTTGTGTAGCGATTGACTGAAATCAGCGCTTCCACTGAACAGTCAGCCTGCAGGTCCCAGTGCTTGTCCCTGCTTCACAAATGGTGATGCCGGTGTCAGAATGAGGTCACACACTTAGGAAAAATAGCGACAGCTGTCACAAGTGCTAGTAAGGAATTGCTTTTAATTTCTCCTGAGAAACTGGACACTGAGCATTCAAAAAAAGCAAAATCACTGCTAGGCTACACAAGAGGCTGAGCTGCTTTTGTTTTTTTGACTGCAGGTTTTCCAAAAGCCAATGGCTGATTCGGGCTGCCTCACAGAAGGAGAAATGGGGCTGATCTTTGTTAACTGGAAGGAACTCATCATGTCAAATACAAAATTACTGAAGTGAGTACTTAGCCACATTTTTAGGTATCTTTATTCTCTTGCTCCTTTCCCCAGGAAATTTTCTGGTTTTACAGTAAATACTTCTGTCCTTCCTGATTATTTCCTGTGCATGCATGCATTCAGAACAGCTAAATGTATTCACACTACCTCACAAAAAAGGAGTTGTTAAGAGAGAGAGGGGAATAACAGCAATAACAGATGCACATTTGCTATAATACCTTAGAAAAAGCATGTGCACGGGAGGCGTTCTTCCCAGTTTTCTGCAAAGCAACCTTCCGTTCTCTAAAAATAAACTTTGGAGAGACAAAGTGGCTACTAACTCATTTAAGTGGGATGCTGGTTGAATGTGGGGATTGATGCCGATTGTCCCAGAAACCTCTAAGGAGAGTCTCAGTCCCGCAGACCCCATCAGGCAGATCGTTCAGCTCAGCGTGTTGTGCTGGTGACTTCCTGGGGGGTTCAGGCTGGACCCCGCACCGCCTGGAAGCGCCCGTGCTGTGTAAGGGAATTCACCTCGCAGCCTTGCGTCCTTTCAGAGATGGGTGTTGTAAGGACCTTGATTTAGGCCTCGCAGACTTGGCAGCAAAGTTGGATGGTGATTTCTTTCCTCTTCAGAGCCTTGCGAGTGCGTAAGAAAACAGGAGGAGAAAAAATGCCGGTACAGATGATTGGGGACATCTTAGCAGCAGAGCTCTCTCACATGCAGGCCTACATTCGGTTCTGCAGCTGCCAGCTTAACGGAGCTTCGTTGCTGCAGCAGAAAACTGATGAAGATGCTGATTTCAAAGACTACTTAAAGGTATCTTATACAGTAGCTTTTGTGCCTCCTCCTTTCCTCAATGACAGGAGCCCAATCAGATCAAAATAACCCAGAAGAGTAAAATCTTGCAGAATAGCTAAGACCCTTCTAAGGTGTATTTATGTGATGACCATGGTTAACTCTGTGTGTGCTTTTTATTTATATACCTGTCTTTCTCTCTAGCTCATTTATTACTCCATTTCCCATTCCATTGCTCGTTACTTCAGTGTAACGCTAACCCCACGAAGCTATGGTGCCGGTGTCTGCACCTTCCCAAAAATTCATGCTGTCAGAAGGGGTAAGAGTCTGTGGAGTTGAAATAAAAAAGCTGTTGTTCTGAACACGCTTCTAATTCAGTGGTGCATGCAGTGTGTCTGACCGGTGGGGTTGCAGCCGGGGCCAGAGGTGTGCCGTGAGCGTCACAGGCAGGCACACTGCAGAAATGAATAAGGAATTGCTGCCATACCGCAGCTGATGCGGTGGCTTTGAGGCCATGAAAGGAGAAATGTCAGAACTGTTGACCTCAGGCATTTGTTTCTTTCATTGCTTTGGTTTTTTCAACCTGAGTGGAGCCTGTAATGTCAAAATAAAAGCTGGAACGGTTTTGAATGTAAGGATTTTGCATGAACTATGATCCTGGCAAATGCTGGCAAAGCGTCCGAGTACAATGACAGTGCCGGCTTTCCTGTTTGTTCTAGTTACAAGTATTGTTTGTTTACCGAAAAATCTCAGATTTCTTGGAATGCTTGGAAAAACGAATCTGATCAGACAGTTTTCAGTTTTCAGTGCCGTGAGGCAACTGTTTCTTGATGAGTAATGCAATGTCTCTGTTAAATCTCTGGGTTGCACCATAGAAACTTGCCTTGGACCCTCGCTGCAAAGGAATGCCCCTCTCCAGTTTCCTCCTGAAACCTATGCAAAGAATAACCCGCTACCCTCTGCTCATAAAGAGTGTGAGTACCCTAAGCGAGGTTTTGTAGGTGAATGCTTTTGAGTTTGATCTCAATAGCAAAAAAAGCCTTGTCCCTTTATGGGGATTTCTCTGAGAGCGCAGAGAAGTAGTACCTGTGCTTACCTCTGTTTTGATCTTGTTTTCTCCCCTTTCTGATCCATACCAGATTCTAGAGAACACTCCAGAAAATCACCCCGATCACAGTAACCTCAAGCTTGCCTTGGAGCGTGCGGAGGAGCTGTGCTCTCAAGTTAATGAAGGGGTGCGTGAGAAAGAGAACTCGGACAGGCTGGAATGGATACAGTCCCACGTCCAGTGCGAAGGTCTTGCTGAGGTAGCCCCGTTGATGCGCTGTACAGTGAAGACTTTTCTGAGCTGTTTCAGAAAGGCCAGGGGGGAGCGGGGATCCTTGCTCACATTCGTTATTGGAACATGATCCACTGCTGAGCTCTTGGCAGAGAAGCTTTTATTAAATTCTGCTTGCAGCCATAATGTGATGGGCCCTCGTTCTTTTTGCATTATTTTGGCAGTGGAGAAATCTCGGTTTATCAGCTTAAAACTGATACCATTTAAACGGTTAAACGAACAGAAGTAAGTCTTATCTCTGAAGTTCTGCTCATGCTGCCTTTGGGCTAAGTCAGGTGTTACTATGTGGAATTTCACTAGTGTGTGTTTCCCAGAGTTTTCCTTCATACAGAAAGGGCACAGAAGCCCTCAATGCCAGATGCTCGAAGGTATGTGGGGTTCAGGCTCCTGTACCTTTCAGGACAGCCTTCAAAATGAGGTGTTGTGACAGTTCTCCACTAGCTGCCTAAGGAACCAGGGCTTGACAGGCCCAGGTGGTCTGTCCTAGTTCCATCACCTAATCGTGCACCCATAAGAGGTGACCTGACTGCAGACTCTGCAGGCTCTTCTTAAACACAGCTTCTGGACAACAGAAAAGTGGCCATGAGATAAATGCCTTCATCCAGTCAGACCTGCGTGTATGTTGTTAAGGCTTAAATCTACTTTAAGTTGGGAGTAGTGCTGATACCATGGCAGATCATAGAACAGTTTCCCTTCTCTTCATTTGTAACTAAATTCATTAAACAAAACAGAAGAGGATTTTGAGCAGCCTGAGCAATCTCCACTGTAAAGAGGAGCAGGAACTGATGCCTGCATTAACTTGCTGCTGCTAATGGGTTTTGTCTCTCCTAGCAACCGGTGTTCAACTCCCTCACAAACTGCTTGGGGCCACGGAAACTCCTGCACAGTGGCAAGCTCTACAAGGCCAAGAGCAGTAAGGAGCTGTACGGCTTCCTTTTCAATGACTTCCTCCTGCTCACCTACATGGTTAAACAGTTTGTCTCTTCCGGCTCCGATAAACTGTTCAGCCCCAAATCCAACTCCCAGTTCAAAATGTACAAAATGGTGAGTGAATCGAGGTGCCCCGTGGTCATGTTGATACAGTAGGGCCTGGCTTCTGATGAGGAATGCTGTTCTCCCTGCTGGGATTAGCCGTCTGGCCCCGTCCGATCGTTTGCTGTCATATGGGCACATACGGCCCGTATTAATCCCTGGAAAAGGACAGGCTTCTGTGTCTTGATTTAATAAACACTTTTGTCCACTTTGGGGTGAAAGGGCAGAAATAGCAGCATGCCTGAGCAGCTGAGTGGGACGTTCAGAAGCAGGAGCCTTGACTTATTTTTGCACAAGTTCCTGCATCCACAAGAAAATACTTGTCCTTCTTTAGAAAATAGTAAAAGGTGCAAAACTTTAGTCTCTGTGTCCACACAGTGTGTGTTCTCAGGATTTTGGAACTGGGGAGATAAGTTTAAGTATTGGGGCTGCTTTCCAATGGGGCACCTGAGAGATTTCCAGGATTTCCAAGCTCCACACTGCAGCTCTGCTTACGCAGTCCTGCCCCTTTCACAAAGCTCTTCATTTCGGAAGACAGAATGGGGTTTATCACCGGAGCAGTTTTTCTTTCAGTCCTTTCTCACATCCTTTAAATGATGATCTGATTGTTCATCCTGTGTCCTATGACTTTCATTTTCCCTACAGTAAAGCAATGTATTTAAACATCCTCGTAGAGTTTCCGCTTATTGTGAGGGTGACGCTGCCACAGTGATGTTTGCTTTTCTTTCAGCCTGTTTTCCTTAATGAAGTCCTAGTGAAATTGCCGACAGACCCATCAAGTGATGAGCCAGTTTTCCACATATCACACATCGACAGAGTTTACACACTTAAAACTGACAACATTAATGAGCGGTGAGTAGTGAAAATGCAGATCTGAGCTAAAACTTGTTGATCATGGCCGTAGGCTGCGTTTCCAGTGAGCAGACTTGGGGGTCTCTGAGTTCAAGAACAGGGTTTAGTTTCCCGGTCAGAGAATAAACTCGTCTGACTCTCATTTACATTACCAGTTTTCTCTCATTTTGTTCTGCTCATCTACTGCTCCTCAATGTTACAGTCGTATGTTTACAGTCGTAGTTTAGGACTGCAAAGTCTAGCATCCCATAGGATTCTTCCCATAGGATTCTGGCAGTATTTAATGTGACCCAGCAGTCTTTAATAAAACAGCAGCTCCACTTTCATTTATTTAGGCTGATGTGGAAATGTGGCGTAAGATCGCTTTAGTCCTTGAACTAACTTGATTCGTGATGCCTCTGAAACCCAGTGGGGGAGAAAAATGGCAAAAGAGATTTTTGCAGAGTCGCTGATACTGAGGAATTTCCTGCCTGTGGTATGACCCTGACCATAGGGATTGCTCTTTGCAGCACTGCCTGGGTCCAGAAAATCAAAGCAGCATCAGAGCAGTACATCGAAACTGAGAAGAAGAAACGTGAAAAGGCTTATCAAGGTACACGGGGTTCTGTATTTCCTTCTCATCCACCTGGACACGTCGGCAGGGCCTTTTCTGGAGGATGCCACAGTGTCTTCAGATCTATTGCCAGTTTTTACGGTTGCAACCAATCCATTTATTTCTGACTTCTTTGTTCCCAGCTCGTTCACAGAAGACCTCAGGAATAGGACGCTTGATGGTGCATGTGATTGAAGCAACAGAGCTAAAGGCCTGTAAGCCCAATGGTAAGTGAAGAAAATAGTGTCAAATCACTTTTAGTCCTGCAACATTTGGAAAGGCTTGCTGAGGGGAGTTTGGTGGTTTGGATTCAGCTACAGCTTCTGAATGAATTAGCCATTATTTAGTTTCAGAGGACCGAGTGAAGAACCAGCTCTGTGCCACTCGAGGATATAGGGATTGCCCGACCCACACATCCAGTGTGTCCAAGCAGCCTCCAGTCGGGGAGGGAGGTTCCTGCGCTGCATAGGTGTTTCACTGCTTGTTCTGTGTTTAGGGAAGAGCAACCCGTATTGTGAAATCAGCATGGGCTCTCAGAGCTACACTACGAGGACCCTGCAGGACACCTTGAACCCCAAGTGGAACTTCAACTGCCAGTTCTTCATTAAGGATCTGTATCAGGATGTCCTGTGTATCACCATGTTTGACAGAGATCAGTTCTCACCTGATGGTAAGTGTGAACATTTGTTTAGGAAAAGAACGCTTTTTTGTGACTTGGGGTACATAGCTCCTCACCAGCAGTTCCAAGAGCCTGTAGGTCTGATTGCTTCCTGAGAAATGTGTAAAAACAATGCCTCCTTACTCAAGAGGTTCAATAGCCTTCCAGAGCCAACAGCTCTGGGCGGTCAGATTTGATCCTACTCTGACTTTTGTATAAGACACAGAATTATTATTTTGTCAGACTGGGGAGACAGAGAAGTTGAAAGCAGAAGTTTTTCTCTCTCGCTATAGGTGATGCCCAAAAATAAGGTGCTAGGTTATATTCGCGCAGCAACAGCTTGATAAGTTTTCTTTTTTTGCTTGGAAACTGAAGACCTTTTTGGCAGTTGATAGCTTCTAGTACTCTTTAAAAGGTTAAGCGCTTTTTCAGGGCTCTGACACACAGTTGATTATTTCAGATTTGTAAGGTACTGCTTTGACCTGAGTTGCCCTATGTGTAACTACAGCTCAATCTTTTCTCCTGTGAGGTAACGTGACTTTGCTAGGCTGCTTCTCCCCGTTGGACAGCTGAGTCTGTTGGTTTTTTCAGTTCATGGAAAACTTTTTAATGCACAGACAAAGATGTTTATATATGAAATGGCCACAAAGAGGGTATGTAATTTCTGAATAGGACTGTAAACTTATGAGTGGCAGTAGTTGTTCAAGGTCATTGTCCTTGTGAAAAGAATGACACATGAGCCTAACTAAAAGTTGGCTGAGCCAAAACAGTTGAAATTTTTTTTTATTGTCTTCATAGCACCGCAGCGGACTTGTAAACAGGTTCCATCACTTAACTCTGACCTTCCAGCTCTAAGACAGGAGAACACTTGAAATTGTGTTTCTGAAAGATAACTGTATTTTTAAAGCCCTTAGATCAAACTGTGACATAATGGCATGTTTTCCATCCATAGCATTTTTGTCTTCTAAAAAGACCCTTTTTTGTCACTGCTGGCTGATTTACACAGGGCTGAGGGCTAGTCAAACAGGAAGCAGTGCGCTGGAACTGAATACATACTATGTAGCATTGCTGCTTAACCTGACGCTTTCAGATTTTCTAAGCTTAACATCTTTGCTTAATGAAATTTCTTACTCATTTACCCAACAGATTTTTTGGGTCGCACTGAAGTTCCAGTAGCAAAAATCAGAACAGAACAAGAAAGCAAAGGCCCCACGACTAAACACTTACTGCTGCATGAAGTTCCAACAGGCGAAGTCTGGGTCCGTTTTGACCTGCAGCTCTTTGATCAGAAAACACTCCTCTAAGAACACTTCTTTTAATTTATGAAGGACAACTGAAGCTGACAGCCTGAACATTTTTTTGTAAAAGATTCCTTGCCCCACGCTGGTTATTAAGCAAGAGTTCCTGCTGCTTCCATATTTCCTCTTAGTTACTGGTTGCATTTAGTTCCTTGCAGTGTTCAAAGTTACTGTTGATCTATGCAAACACAAATGTTACTGTATATACAGTACTATAGCTCAGTGCCTTTTTATTATGTTGGGATATGTTGGCTTTGGATGCCAATGTTTCCATTTTCAGGGCCATAAAAAGTATTAAGTAGAAATGTGGCATCAAGATGTATGTATATTTTACCACTTAGTCTAACAGATAGACTGAGGAATGGTTTAAGCTCAGCACTAGAATCATTCCATTTGAAATCTGAAAAGTGATATCCACTGGAATCTTCCCATCTCAGGATGATAGTTTTAAAGATTAAATGCTGAAGAAGCCTTAGCACTGGAGACGTCTCCGATATATTGTATATTCTTTAAGAATCAAGTGTAGTTCTTTACTTGACTTAGTTCTGCACTGAAATCTAACTGCTACTTGATTTTTCTTTCTGCTTCAGTTTGATTCATCATTCTCTGCTGAGACAATGTGGTTGTGAAGAATAACTAGAAAAAAATATTTTAAATACTGTGACCCACAATAATGTGGAAAAATATTCTTCAGCTTTTGTTTTTTTCCTAAATGTAAGTTATTTGTGTACATTTCCTTGGTCTTGCAGACCTCCATGTGAATCTTGAAGCTTTGACATTGCCAACATGTATATAGAGAGTAAAATATAAGTTTATTAATGTAATTTGTCTACAGATGTTTATTGATGCATAATGATTTTTAAAAAGTATATTTTATTGTACAGGGGAATGTGAAATAATGAGAAAAACTTATAGGATTAAATTCAAGAAAAGTTTATTACAAGTTTAAAAGATTTGCTTGGGGGGGAACTGTCACCCCAACACAAATCTGTAAAATGAGATTGGTTGAAAGCAAAAACTTTCTCTTGGCACCAAAAGCAGGGATGGTTAAAAAAAAACGAAGTGTTTGTTTATAAAGGGTTTGATACACTGTAACCATTTTACTGCCTCCTTAAACTGCTTTGTTGAAAAAGCACAGCATGCAATTCTGAACTGCGCCTGCCCTTGTTTTCCATGGGTGCAGCAATACCTCCTGATGTCTGACAGGTTCACACCCGATTGCCATCTGTGTACCTTCCTGTTACAGGGCTGAGTCAACCCCTGTTACTTCTAACAGTTTTCTGTGGTTCAGTATTTCTAATCCTAAATAAAACTAAATCTTGGCAACTCTTGAGAGATTGTGTCTGTACAGTAGGAGTTTGGAGCTTCTTGAACAAGCACAGAGAAAATTCTGGTTTCAGGCTTTGACACCAGAGCTGCTGTGCAGTCACACTAGCAGGGAGACAGGGACCACACTGGAACAAGAGAGAAACCGATTTGTAGGGCACTGACAGCATTTGTTGCTCAGCAGTGACTCTCCGAAAAGTGCTAGACATCTGGTACAAGAACACTTTCCCCTCTCCTCTCCCCTAATTATTGCTTGCCTTCTCAGAACACTCGATATGTACGTTAAAGTTTGATTTACTGCTTGTACGCTGCCTCCAGGAGAAAGTCCTTTGAAACCTTGGTAGTAGCCTAACATTATTTTGCAAAGAATATTTTGCAAGACGTTCACTATGGGAGTTCTGATAAAGATTTGAATAAACAAAACCAAATCATTCTTTCCTTATCAGTGCTTTCTAAGGTGCTCTTCTGTACACAGCTGCTAACCACACGCATAGCCAGGAGCATCTCCTTCTCCTCCTCCTCATTCAAAGAGAGGGTTTGTTCTTAAATCTCAAGGTGACTTCTTTCAGCTTCATGCACAATTGCAACAGCTGTAGCTAAAATTTTGCAAGCTTTGCCATTCCCTCTGCCCACTGCTAACAGTCACACTTCTTGTAATACGAAATACAGCAGCCTGAGTTGTAGCTGCTGCCAAAGCTGGGGATTACACACAGATCCTGCACTGCATAGAAGAGGGGCCTAGCAGATTTCTTTAACTTTTCTCACCAGTTCACTTCCTTTAATACAAAGACGCCGTCATGACATCAGCACTGTCTTTGTAGAGCCGAGCCTAAGATAAACCACCTAAAATAGTAGTTTTTGGTCTGTAGAGCTGGAGCTGGAAATAACAGGAGCAGCATCTCAAACATTTCTTTGGCTGCTGGGTAACAGTACTTCAGAACCACGTTTAAGACAATGAGTTTATTGCAGTTTGCCAGAAGACCTGGCCTGTTTTCACTTGCTTTGGCAGAAGATATTTTGCAAATGGTACCTTCTGATGGCTGTGCTTGCCGCTGCCGTCAGCTGGACAGGTGACATCATTGGCTCTCGCCATCTTTGTGGTGGCTGACGACTTTCCGCCTTTAAACAGAAGTAAAAACTATTGCGTGCAACGTGAAGGCTGCTGTAGCCCAGCACAGCTTCCTGCACTAGCTCTTTCCCACACTGAGTCAACTCCAGGAAATGTTTGTCTTTGTGACCAGTTTTCCTTCTAGAATGTGCCATTACCCCGTAACTGCTGTAAACATGCTGGAGTAAAGCCTTGGGCCAGTAAGAGGCACAAAATTCCAGGGCAGGAGCTGGAGGCGGAGAGAGTGGGCCTGATTCGGGAGAACATGAGGATCCCAGTTCAGTTTTGATGCTTTTGTCACTGGGGAGCAGGAGTTCCCTGAAGTGTTGTGTACTGCAATGGCAGAACCAGAGCACTTTCAAAAGGGGTGAATCAGAGCACTGGGACTTACTTTAAAAAAACAACAGCATAATTTAACAAAAAAAATCATCACTCTTTGCAGATCCCAAGTGCTTCTCTATCAGGGCAGGCCAGCTGGGGCTCTCTAGTGTTCTCAGCTTAGGAGCTGCATCACTGCTCCAGTTCAGTTCACCATTCGTGATCTCTAGTGAGGTTTGAGTCCAACCAGCCTGTACACCAAAAAGAACCCTGTTATGAAGCGTGGCTACAGGATGCAACTTCCTGGAGTGGTGTATAGCTCCCTCAGTGCAGGCCACTCCTTTACACGACCAGCCTCATGGCTTGAGCCAGGACGCACACCGAATCTCAACGGTCAAAGGACACTGGTTGAGCAAACATGAGACAAGGCCAAGAGAGCTGATGCAGTTTAGCCTGGAGAAGAGAACGCTCGGGGGGAATCTCATCAGTGTGTACAAATACCTGAAGGGAGGGTACAAAGAGGTCGGAGCCAGGCTCTTTTCAGTGGTGCCCAGTGACAGGACCAGAGGCAATGGGCACAAACTGAAACACAGGAGGTGCCATCTGAACATCAGGAAATACTTTTCTGCTGTGAAGGTGACAGAGCACTGGCACAGGCTTCCCAGAGAGGTTGTGGAGTCTTCATCCTTGGAGATACTAAAAAGCCATCTGGAGATGGTCCTGGGCAGCTGGCCCTAGGTGGCCCTGCTTGAGCAGGGGGAGTTGGACAAGATAACTTCCGGAGGTCCCTTCCAACCTCAACCATTTTGTGATATAAGTATGACCTCACTCTTGCTCCCAAAATCTAGAAACTAATAGCAAAAAAACCCCACCAAAACCCAAAGCAAGTATGAACATTAAATCCTTCCAGATCTTCCAATAAAGAACCCAGGAGGTATTCCACGGCTTGACCTGTAGGGCTGGCTGCCAGGCTGCCTGTAGAAAATGCAGGAAACTCCCAACAAAAGCCACTATTTCAGGGCTCAGCTTGACCATCAATGCTCTACTTTAATACATCCTGCTGTCCACTCCATACCTGAAGGCTTTCCCTTCACCAACACTCCCTTCTCAGGAGAAATACGCAATAAAACAGAATTCACCATGAAATTTAAGTTTTAGCAAATACTCTGCTATGCAACCGAGAAGGAGAGGCCTCATCCACTGTAGCTGTTGTGCTGCCTCTCAATAAACACATTAACTCTTACCTCTTCCTTTGGTGGACCTCACTAGCAATGTAGGCATGTGGTATCTTCAGCCACTCAACTGCATCCATACATTGCCGGCTCAAAGGAAGTAGTGGCAGTTCTGCTTTACTGAGTTCCTTCAGCTCTCTGGTAGAGCACGGTCTTCCTGACAGGAAAGTAACACGTGCTTCATGTGAGAATCTACTGTCACAAGCAAGGATGGCCCCCCAATATGAAACACTTCCAAGGGATACCAATTGTTTAAAATACCTGTCTCACACTGCTTGATAATGCCTGTCTCAATAAACTTTCTTTGAATGTCTTTTAACAGGGGATCCTGTAAAGTTGGTATTGAAACCTGTGACAGAGACAGTTATTTCATGCTTATGCACCAACACAAGCACTTTGTCAGAGAGTCTCAAAAGTCAGAGGTGAATGTCAAGGCACCATTGGTTAGCAGGGAAGGAGGATCAACCTCATTTTTTATGAATAAAATCATGAGGCACAGACTTAAGTGGCCTGAGAAACACTGAGCATCTCAGATCCTAAGCAGGCCATAACGCATTCAACAACTCTGCCACAAAGTTAGGCCATAGACATGAGATCTGATTTCCTGGAGGCAGTTGATCTTGATGAGCCCTGCGTGGCACATTGCACTGAAGTATCAGCTCAGTCCCCACAGCTTCTGAGGACTCACAGCATCCAGAAGGGATATAAAGAATTGCACTTCATGGATTTGTCCTACCTAACTCTTCTATTAGGTACCCAAGTCTTTGGTGCATTTGAGTGAGCTTCTGTAAAGATCATCTCAACTGTGAGATTATTTCCTTCTACAGAGCACACACCCAGCTTGCCTGGGAACTCGCCAACCCTTGATAGACAGGACGCTTCCCAGGCTGCCACAATGAATTTGAGATGAGGAAAACAACCCTCCTCCCCTGCCATTGCCTACTGTGCCTCCAAATCTGGGCTTAGTATGGATCAAACCACATTCCTGGTGAAAACCATTTTCAGACACTCTTGGGCTTAAATGCAGTAGGAGCTGGGACCCATATTTGTTCAGTTAATAAAACTAGAATGTGTTGCTCTACACCAGCCCCATAGCAGCACGTCAGTAACACGCTCTGCCTCCCCTCTAGCCATTAACTTCTTGCTGGTCAAAGGGTGCCTCTAAACCTCACGGCACAAATAACCATCACACCTTCCAGCAGTCTGTACATGTCTTCAGGAAGAACGGATCGTACTCTGACGGGTCATAAGCTTCCAAAGCCACATAGCCCTGCGGGAGAAGCAGGTAGCAGGTCAGGTCTCAGAAGCCACTGGTGATAAAACAGTGAGAGAGCAGCCAGCCTAGGTATTACACAGCCAGGCATGGTATGAACACAGCACCAGAGGTGGTGGAGATAAGGACTCCTGAATTTTCACACACTGCAGGAAGTGTGACTGAAGTGTAATGGTAAAGTTCCTCCATCCATTTTAATTTATCATAGGCATAAATACATAATAAATGATTTCAGGCAGCATCCAGAAATAATTACAGGCTAAAATGCTAGTCACAACTAGGGCAGTCAAGAAAATGGAAATTTCATTCAAGGGAAAATGTTTTGACAGAGAAGGAAACAGATACTAGAAAGAAAATAAGAAAAGAAAGAAGTGACTGACCACCCACCAGCCATAGCCCTAAGCAAGTTACTAGTCTGCGAGATGCAAGCTCCAAGTGTAGGTCATGAGCATGCTTTTCTATCTATGTATAGCAGTAAAGACCTGAACTATACCTAACGGTCCAGACCACAGCTCCATCTCATTGAGAACTCTGCCTGCAACAAACTTCATATTCTGCAGTTCAAGTTCCCTGTGACCAGAGTTAGCTGGGGGACAGCAAGTGCCACCACTTGGCGTTCACTATTGATGCCAAGACCAAAGAACACAAGATCGAACAGGCTATCAAGAAGCTGAACAGATACTGAGGTTGACACACACTGATCAAGCCTGATGCTGAGAAAGGTGAATTACAACCATTTGTCTCCAAATTATAATGCACTGTTTATGGCCAATAAACCAGGACTTGCCTATATTGCATCAAATAAGAGCTGTACAGATGACAAAGCAAAACATGTAAGTAAAAAAAAAAAATAAAAAGAACAGAGGCCACAAGCGATGCCCTAAGAATAGTAAGAACAGGGCAAGCATATAAAATACTTCTCCCTACTACTCTCAGTCATTCTTCCAAAACCTTGCAAGTGAAGTTTTTCAGCTTTCTTGTGCAGATGATTCTCCAGGGGTCCCCTGGAGCCTGTGGCCCTCTACGTCTCATCCCTACACAGTTCTTTTTGGCAATCTGTGGATGTAATTTCAAGTTGAGAGTTGGAAAAAACATACTTCAACCTGAACAGTTCAGGAGTGCTGCAAGACAAGTCCAAACCCAAAAAAGCGGGATCTGCAGTAGGTTTAAGAGGTCACTATGTTGAAGGTGCTCACATGGGCGAGTGAGCCAGGCCCCAACGGCCTACGCAGTTCCCAGACACTCAGCAAGCACCTGGGCAGCTCCATGGGGCTTCAGCTACTGCTGAGCATGAATATTGCTGCCTCTGCAGGGGCCTCTGCTCCCCAGGATCTGGCAATTCCCCAGAAAGCCAGCAGCAGCCACACTCATCGTCTGCTGTTTCTGTCCCTGAAAATCTTTAAGCCCTAACATGCTTCAATTTGCTGAGTTTTAGTGCCACCCCTTGGTTTATTATTACATATCACCCCATTACAGTATGTGCTGAGACCTCAATCGATTGTGCTAGGTGCTGCGCAGCACACCCATGTTTGATCCCTTCATGCAGTCGATGTATTATCACTCGCACACCCCTTGGCAGAAAGCAGAGCAACAGCCTGCTCTTAAAAACGAGTCGGAAGAGTCTCTTACTCTGCAGCATTTCAGCACACAATGCCTACAATATCCTGGACTACCAGAACCTGAGTTGTGGCTAACACAGCAGCAATCCAGGCTGGGGAAACTTCCCCCTCCTTGCAGGCTGCAGCATGCTAGAAGAAAAGTAGCACTGTGACCAACCATCTCATCATGCATCTGCAGTCCATGTCCCTGGGACTGGGGGTAAAGAGGAGGTGAAAACGGGGGTCACAAGGAGGCAGATTTAAGGCACAAAAACCACACACAAGCAGGTCAGTGGAACAACGGAGAGTCAAGGAAGGGAGGTAAAGGAGGAAAGCTCAGATCACGTGAAAAAGGAGGCAGAAAAGTGAGCAGACAGAAAGACTGAGATGGAGGAACCTGGAAGGACAGTGAGGAGAGAGAATGTTAGAGGGGAGGAGAATGGAGGAAAGAGGGAGAAGGCAGCTTTGGAAAGTAAAGGACAGTGGAGAACTTGGAGGAATCATCAGAAGCAACACGGAGAGGGAAACACAGCACTGGGGAGTCTGACAGAAGAAAGAGGGGCAAAACAGTGAGAGACTTGGGGATGGAGTAAAAGGGTTGACGGGAGAGAGAAAGAGAGCGAGAGGAGAGACCGGAGGAAGAAGAATAGGTATGGAAAGGGGGAATGGACTGGTGACAAAGACACAGGAAGGTGAGGGGATCTGGGGAACAGGACAAGGAGAAGCCTAATAGCAGGGAAGAGAGCAAGAGAAAATGGACAAAAAGAAGGGGGGGGGGCAGGGAAATGCACAGCCAGAAACCAATCCACAGAAGGGTTTTAAGTTCTGCAAAATTTATCATATACTACCACAATTAATGCAAACTTATGCAAATTAATTGTCCTGTTACTCTGAAGGGCTTCAGTCTGCTTTTCAGACATTCTGATAATAGAGCCAATACCACAGAGCAAGGAGAAAAGGTGGAGGCTGATCACTGGTGCTGTGCTTGTTCAGGGAGAAGGACACATCGCAATACACCAGCCATTGCTTTTGGAGGACACCCAGAAAAGTCCTGACCTGACACAGAAGCTTGCAAGATGGACTGATGCAGACCCAGATATGTACAGTACACCCAACATATCCTAAATCCCAGAACTTCAGTTCTTTGTCATTACGTGCAGTTTAAATGCATGGGTCTTTCACATCAGACCTTTGAAAAAGAGATCATTTGCTCTCATTAAAACAACACAGCTCCCATGACATTTTCATTTCTGGATGGGAAGCTTGTTTACAGTCTCATAACTCCACTGTGCAGTGGTTTCAACTGACAACAAAAGCCCGCTCTATATAAAACACTATTCTATTTGTGGCAGATGATGTAACTGCTCTTACTGCTCTATATATCCATTCCTGAGATGCAGAAAGTTGAGTCATGGGATCTGATACTCAACAGTTGTGTGAAATTCAGAGCAAGAACAACAAAACCAACAAGTATTTCCTACAGTGACTGCAATTTTCATGAGTACTGAAAGACACGGAACTACAGAATTCATGAGTAGGGTCTATTCATGCAGACTTAAGAAAATTGTTGGGGGCTCCCTGTTCCCACCTTTTTTTCTTTTATAAAGCTTGATCAGTAGCATCCAAAGCCACAAAATCGTTTCGTGCATGTTCTGCCAACATACCGCAGTACCGCTGTACTGAACTCCTGAGACATGAGTGCGGTCCACTCCCTGGTCACAGACTCAGCCTTTGGTTTCAACTGACAGAGCTCAAGGTTTTCCCTCTAAATGGTCCGTCTCAGAGGGAAACCCACCACCATACCGTGTCTCACCATCTTCAGACCCCAGCACGTAGGGGGTGTTGTTCATATCCGATAGTGAACTTAAACAAACAACTGTAACGACGTATGTCACCATTACAGAAGTCCTTGGGAAGAATAAGTTACAGGTAAGGCATACCTGAACTCCAGGCTACTCAACTGAACAGCGAATAACGGCTAAAACACTGATCTTGTCCACCACCCTCTGTATGCAACCCTCTCCATGACAGAAATTTACTTCTCACTGATACCTTCTTTTTACAGTAGTTTAAATAGAGAGAGAGTTGTTCTTCTTTCCTTTTTCTTATTTCTTCACTTGACTGGCTGTCCATTTTGTCCTCAATTTTCTGCAGCAGTGGCTCTGAAACATCCTCAAGCCATTTCTTGTATAGGATCTCTTTCTTTCTCAGATTTAAGAAATCATTGTGCTTCAAATACCTGTCCACCTCCTGAGTAAGAAATGGAAAATAAAAACCATACAACCTGTTGGCCAACCAGGTTAAAGAGTCCACGGGTGAAGCTACGCAGCTTGGCTGACCTGATCTGATGGCCACTGCTGCAAGGGCCCTGTTTTCCAGCCCTTCTTTCTGCTCCTCCCTCTCTCCACTTCCCACCACTTGGCTCCAAGCTCTCCCTTTCACACCCTAATTTTTTAAGCTGTAGTGCAAGACTGGCAGAAAATCATTCACTTTCTCCCACCAGGTTAGTGAGCTGAAATCACTTCAGAGTGGGGGTCTGAGAAACACCAGACTGTGCAAGACAGGCAGCAGGAGAAGGACTTTCCCCCTGCAGCAGTGGCAACCTGCTAGATCAGATCAGCCCTCCTGCCCTTTATTCACAGGCCTGCCATCGCCATCTAATCACACCCACAGAGCAAAAGTTAGGTGCAAACAGGCAGGTAAGTCACCAAAGACAGGTAATTCCTAAGCTCATATTCAGGGTTACCACTTCAGTCCTATCCCAAGGAGACTGAGGAGGCCAGAAACTTGCACTTCTAAATTTAGTTTTTCAAGAATACAGACAATTGACGTTTTCTCATGAATCACTGATGGAGAGAAAAGACATTGACATGCAGGAAAGCACACAGCAAATGACCACTTCTTACCCTCACAAAATAATTTTCTCTGTCCAAGACGCACTGAGCAGAAGCAATGATGTCTTGACTTTCATCAGGTGCTGCCTAACAAAACATCAAAGAAACACATGAAGTAAAAGCAGAATTTAGAGTAGGAGTTAGAAATACCTTTGAATTCAAAATAATTACTTGTGTTGTGATTAAAGGCACATTATACCATAACCCAGCTGAATAGCACGAGCAGGCAAATCCTTGCGAGACTTGCTCTGAATAGTTAGGTTAAATGTAGCAACAGAAGAGTGTTGGAAGAACTGGAATGTACACGTTCAGTGGGACCAGACCATACACCTCCTTGGCCACTCCTCACCACGACTGCACCACCACTTGCTCCTTGCCACTGCTGCTCACATGTGCCCGATGAAGGTAGCAAGAGGCATCTCTCTGCGCCTTCATTTTCAGTACAGCTACAACCACACTATACAAATAGCAATCAAATAAATTAAAACCACGATGAGGTATTATGTCCAGGAATTCATAAAAGTATAAAAGGAAAAATAGAGGAAAACAGTGAAGTGTAAGAGGAAAGATAATGAGCAAAACCCCTCCAAAGCCGGAAACTGCCTCGCTGCTGCCTCTGCTCATTAATTTGTCTGCATTTTAAATCTCAGTTACTGTTGTGACATCAGCCAAGCTCTCCTCTAGCACCATCCTCATTTTACTCTTTCTGAAGATCAGAACAGGGAGAAACTGATCAGAACAGTGTCCTGAATATCAGGACACTAAAACATGATTTAAGAACAACAGCCCTTGCAATGCACTGCTATTGTCAGTTTGATTTTTAAACAGGTAATTCCTTTTAACGTGTGGCTTATTAACTGCAACTCCTGCACTCTGGCCAAGGAGCACAAGCAATACAGACCAAATTTGTCTATCACTTGGGGATGGAGACCCTCCAGGCAAGATTAGAGCACATGTGCAATGAGGGTATCTCCCCTATGATCAGGCAGCACCAACTCTGTGTGTTAATCAGAGGGATCTTGTCTTCATGAGTCAATCAGCAGCTTTTATAAGCAAGAAGTTCCCAAACAATTTTAATTCCTCGGCAAAATTTATCTTGAAGAATCTGCCATAAAAAAAATTACCAGCTTTTCAGCATTATGCCAAAAATTCAGGAGATAAATTGCAATGCAGGAAACTAAGACACAACCTGTTTTAGACAGACCATGTCACTTCAGCTAAAACAAATTTACAATCTGTTCTGCTTTCTGGGACTAACCCTCAGTTTAGACACTGATAGGAACTTGCTTCACTTGCATCAGCTTAGCCTAAGAGAACAGGCATGCAACTCAGTTCCGACAGCTTAACAAATGACCATGTTAGCGGCTTTGCTGTAAATGGCATGCTCACAGCCAGTCCCAACTGAGAAATAAGGTGCTGGGTTAAACCATCAAGAAGGCTCTGTTAGTACGTCGTATGACGTACTTTCAAGTTTGCATTTCACGAGAGTTGCACAGATGCTAATACCAGCTTAGGTATCACTAAAAGTTTAAATCAGTTTCAGTACATCCATACTAAATATTTCTACCAACACAAGCTAATCCTCAAGTGACCTGGTTTTACTTAAGCCTAAACCAGAGGCAGGGCTGAAACATTCACACTTCATCTGCTTGACCTGCTGCCTACCTCCCGTGGCTTCCATGGATTAATTCAAAGTCATCCCTGCTGCGACCTTCTTGTGCCATTTAAAAACTGAGCTACAGCCATCGCATTTTTGCACAAGCCTACCATGCCGGTGGCAGCACAAGACTCAAAGAATGCATCTGATGCACAGAATGGAAAATTAGCCTGCTACTCCCCGTGCTTAATATTAATTTTTAATCCAAATAAACAGTGCAGTTTCCAGTAATGCCTGCCTTGACCCTGTTGACCAGCCCCACACTCCAACAGGCTTCTTATCCTGAGATGAGCAGGACATCACACATCAAAGCAAGCAGGGAGGAGACAAGCAGTATAAAAAAAAACAAAAACCAAAAACAAATGAGAAAAGGGAAATCTAGACTTCTGTTTTTAGGTCTCTTTCATCCTACTATTTGAAACAACCAGCATGTTGCATTATACCTGACAGATCTACTTCACATAATCACAGAACCTTTCTAAAACTAGTACCTTAACAGCACCAGGGAGACATGGCCATCTCTCCAGCTCAGAAGAACCACTAGCAGAACGTACTCAGAATGCACATTGGTGAACAGGTGAAAAGTTTTCCTTCAGGATGATACACGTCTGAAGAATCATTACAGAACTGAAGGAGTTAGGTCTCCTTCGACTGAAGGAGTTGGATCTTTCCTCCCTGGAGAAGAGAAGGCTCAGAGGGAACCTCATCACAATATGCCAGTACTGAAAGGATGGCTACAAAGAGGATGGAGGCTCTCTCTTCACAAGGAGCCACATGGAGAAGACAAGGGGCAACGGGTACAAGTTGCACTGGGAGATGTTTCATCTCAATATAAGAAAGAATTTTTTTACAGTGAGATCAATCATTCACTGGAACAACCTCCCCAGGGATGTGGTGGAGTCCCCATCACCAGAGGTTTTCAAGATGGGATTGGACAGGGTGCTAGATAAATCTCATCTAGTGTCCCTTTCCCACGAAAGGATGGACCCGATGATCATAGACTCATAGAATTATTTAGGTTGGAAAAGACCTTTAAGATCATCGAGTCCAACCGTTAACCTAACACTAGCAAGTCCACCACTAAACCATGTCCCTAAGCACCACATCTTCACATCTTTTAAATACCTCCAGGGATGGTGACTCAACCACTCCCCTGGGCAGCCTGTTCCAATGCTTGACAACCCTTTCTGTGAAGGCATTTTTCCTAATATCCAATCTAAACCTCCCCTGGCACAACTTGAGGCTGTTTCCTCTCCTCCTATAACTTGTTACTTGGGAGAAAAGACCGACACCCACCTCGCTACAACCTCCTTTCAGGTAGTTGTAGAGCGCGATGAGGTCTCCCCTCAGCCTCCTCTTCTCCAGGCTAAACAACCCCAGTTCCCTCAGCCTCTCCTCATAAGACTTGTGCTCTAGACCCTTCACCAGCTTCGTTGCTCTTCTTTGGACATGATCTTTCAAGGTCCCTTCCAGCCTGGGCTGTTCTATGAGTCTATGACTCTAACTAGTCACAAGCTTGTTCAAGGTTTTATGGGAAACTTTTCCACACACCAAATTGCATGGGACTCAATAAAGCTACCTCGAAAGGATGCAAGGGCTCAATAAAACCCATCGGACTGCTATTTCCAGAGTTCTTTGTTCCTCTTCCCAATGACAAACATATCTCAGATTTTACAGGACTTTGCAAATAACCATTTTTCATTCCTCCACTCATACTTTTGCATGACAGAAGTCTTTCTGTGTTAGCCAATCTTTGGTATTATTTTTCTTCCCAAAACGCCTACTGCAGTCAAAAGTATTTGCTGCGCCACTCTTTGCTGGTGCTGAGGAGAACCTCTGGATAAATGTAAAAAAAGGAGAAGGTCTGCATAAAAAGCCAACCTGCTTTACAAAGATCAGGTTCTCATCTAGGTTCCACAATCAAGCTACAAACTGGGATAGAACAGTAAGAAGTTCATCTAACATCTTCACACCATGCTGCCTTGCAAACCTCGTTATTTCTGTGCAGGAAGTACAACAAAACATCCTTGAAGCGGTTCTCAGGAATACTTCAGGATAGGAGATGGAGAATATTTCACACAAATGAAGCAGAAACAATGGAGATTGGGATATCCTAGTTTAGAGCCATGATTTTAATGGTCTGGGCACACTTCGAAGAAAGATGGATAGATAGATAGATATGCTGAGAGAGAGAGAGAGAGACGTCCATTCCACCCACTCGTAGTTTAAGCACCTCTTGTAATATCAGACTGCCGCTTACTGAGTCAGCAGCCTACTCATGCATACGTAAGACAGCTGCAGTATCATTTCTGAATGTACTAACGCTGCTGACCAGCATTAACTTTTGGCTTCTTCTGGAAGATTCACGCAGTACTTGGACGCCAGACGGCCCCAAGCTACAACAAGCTGACATGAAGGACAGAGCACACACATCTTCCTGTAATACACATTTCTGAGCATGTCTAGGAGGGAGGGACAAAAGCACAGAGACGTTCCTGAGAAGTAGGACTCACTAATGAATTCAGGCACATGCTGGGGAAGGCAGTCCTGGACAGCAGACAGACAGACTGACCAGATTGCTGTCTAGAACTTCAGTGGTATTAGGTGGCCAGTTCCAAGATAGGAGCTCAATTACACCCAAATATCCTGGGATCCCCCTGAACCTTCGCTCTTCACAGTAGAATCTACAGCAGAAGGAATCTTGAGAGTCACTCACCTGCCAAGTCCTTTGCTGATTGTGTTCTCTCACAGGTGTTGGACACGTAAATCTTAGTAGCCAGGGAGTCTCTGAGCCGTTCACAGTACGCATTGTTGGACTAGTCTGGGAGAAACATTAAGACATTCAAAACTGTATAAAACTATTGTACAAACAGCAAAAAACTAGTTTTCTTACAATTCCCACCAAACAATGAAACAAATCTCTAAAGGAATTCTAACTGCTGATACCAGCAGCATTTTCCTATCACAGAAAGTTTGTAGTCAGATACTCCGATAGTAACTGTCTGTCCTCATCTCCATGAGCAATGGATAGTACATTTTGTTTCAAAGAACAAAGTGATTCACAAATTATTCCAGAATGCTTGTCAGCTTTGAAAACTTTTCAGTTATCAAATTCCACCTCCTGACTTACTACTTTCCTTTGAGCCTTTTTCAATTACGTAAAAGTCAGTTTCAAATAACCGCTACATTCCACCATAGGGATGGTTGCATTTTAGTGGGTTTTAAAGTTAGTTCTACCAGATGCAGCTTATGCTGAAGCACTAACTCTGAGCTCCAGCCAGGAAATTCCATCTCTATTGTACGTGCACCAGTATATTTGGATCAATTTATAACAGAGAGACAGCAGAACCACAGAGGCAGAATGCCCTTTACAGGAACCTCCATTTAAGCCTCTATTATTTCAGATTCACTGGAGACACACTGCTTCCAGGAAACAACGTAGTCACAAAATTACTTAGGTAAAGAGTGGACAAAAATAAAAGCTTACTTCTGCAGAGATACTGACCTCCACACTCTTCAGCCAGATCTTTTGGCTATGAAAAAAAATATTTGTTTTTCAATTATTTTTGGCAACATCTAGTTAAAAGAATCTACAAAACCTCTCTGAATCAGGTATCTGTACAAAATAACATTTTTTGTACAAGACAACTTTTAAGAGGTTACTCTGTCCAACCCAGCACTTCAGTGATACTATCTGACTCCCAACTGACCTCTCTAGACTGCAGATTCAAATATCTTACCACTAGTTCAAGGTGAAGTGTTTAATCTACATCTTATTTGTTTCATTTCATATTCCCTGCTCATATCCACTGATAGACACATCTGCCTGGATATTCCTGCCTCCTCAGGGAAATGTTTTCTTGTCTTTTCTGACTGAAACAGTCAGAAACTACAGGAAAGCATATGTTGGAAGGGACCTCTGGAAGTCATCTGGTCCCACTGCCTGCTTGAAGAACAGCTAACCTCATAGACAAGATTGCTCAGAGCCTCACCCAGTCAAGTTTTGAAAATTTCCTTTCTCAAATTTGCAAGCTCATGTCCTTCACTCCAACTGCTTCTGTAAAAGGAAAAACCTCACTTCTGCCAGGACAAAGCAAAGCAAGGAAAAAAGCCAATGTAACACACATGGTATCAAGGACTTTCCTTCCCTCCTGCATAGCTTTGCAAGCTTTCTCTCCTTTCATCAGACACAAGGAAAACCAAAAGATTCGCAGTGGAATAGGTCACAACATCCCAGTCCTCTACTATACTTCTGTATTTTTTTCAGCCACTGTAGACAGCTGCCAAAACCAGAAATACATACTAGCCTTAGCACTGTGGCAGGCTAGCGGGCACTTCCTCCAACATGATTTCCTGCCTTCTCTGTACAGAGGAGACAAAAGACACAGAAAGTATAATAGAGGCATATAATTAGGACATTACTACATGATTTGGAAAGCAGGTACCCTGCCTCTCTCCATCTGGAAATGGAGATTTTTTTTGTCTACGTGTGCCCCATGGCTTCCGCAGAGTGTTGTGCATGCCATGGAGGCTGGTATTCCCTGTGAAAAGCCCCCTGCTCTGAAAATTATCTCCCCTTTCTCCAGACAGCCCAAGTCTACTAAGCTCCAGGGAATGCTGTAAAGCATATCTGACCTCACGGTCTCTGAGGAGCAGGGGAAGGATTCTCACAGTTTATTCTTCATCCTGCAATGACCGATTAAAGGAGGCCGTGCACTATATTATCTGCATGGACAAATAACAGCAAGCGCACCCTCATGAGCACTGAACTCATTTCCGATATAACATAAACAGGCAAACAGTGAGGACTGAAGAATATTCGGATACTTAAAGTGCTAGAAGCTTGGTATTGGACAAGTCAACACACTTTCCTATGAGGAATATATCCCATCTACCCGCAAAGGTGCCAGGGGCTCCTGCTTCAGGACATCTGTTGCAGATTTCTTTCCACTCAAAGCAATTTTGTTCTTCTGAGATAGGGAATCTTTAAATCCCTGGACAAGCTTAAGATGAAGGAAATACATATTTTTATAGTTTCTAAGCTTACAAAACAAAAAGCCCCACACTAGCCTCCTTTCCATCTGTTTTCGGTAACTAGTATTAAGACTCCATCCATCTTACAAAGAAAGACTGAGCCTTTCTGTGAGCACAAAGCTCACAGAGACGTTTGCTCTCATCACAGAGGATTGGGACCCCAGGAGAGACCAAACAGAGCAAACACAGAAAATCTGCCTGCTGTAGCAATCTGCCTTAAAGAAATCACATGTGGTAAATCTCTAGCTGCAGATTTTTTTCCCCAATCTTAATAATTAAAGCTGCCACTGAATCTTAATCCTTTTTTTTCCCATTTTGTTTGGACTCTTGCTATGAGATGCCAACTCTCCATGGTTGGCAAAGGCAGAGCCCACTTTTATGAAACACCAGCTGTTTTGCAGCTCTTAAAACTAAAAGTTTAATCTGTGTTGGGACAGAAACACAGTAAAGGATTTCCAAAGTCTGAACAGATAAAACAAGAGTTGAAGTTAATCTAACAGTTGTGTCCACAAATGCTAAACCCCATGAGCAGGCTGGCTGTTCTGTATTAGGACATTTGTCCTATTATGATCAAACCTGAGAACAACCCTGCCTAAAATTTCTTGCTAGATACACCTGCATCCTACTTTGCTGTCAGCAGTACAGCTTTGTATCAGTAATTTTTTTAAAGACAGGTTTCTCTTGCTTCATGAGTCCTGTTCAGTAAAGCAGAACATCCGCCCCCAAACACCCATCTGCTACAATTCACTCACAGTCTCTACCCAAACACGTGTCTTTGCAGCAGCTTTGAGAAGACAGATTTTAATCATTTCTGTGACAAAAAGTAAGTATCCTCACACATGCCTCAGTCCTGTCAAAAGCCCCTTCCTGACAAAAGCCTTTATGCAGGCCGTGCCAGTAGGCTCACGTGTCACCGTCTCCTCAGCATACATGGATGTGACCTTTTGCAAGCACAGCTGGTTGCCTTTACTGGTGGCTTGGTCCCCTCGATTCCCTCAGGTGCCCGGACAGAGCATGAGGAGAGAACCAGCCTCCAGGGCAAACAGGGCAGCTCTATGAACAGAACCTAGTAGTTTGTGAATGCTAAGCTAACAGATAACGTGCACACGTCTAGAGGGCCCACAGGCACGGGCCTGGCCCCTCCACCTCGGAGGCAGCGATGGAGGCAACACCGGTGAAAAGGAAAGGCTGGGCCCCCTCAGGGCCGCAGGGGCCCCGCCTGCCCCGCACCCTCCCCAGCCCTGAGGCGAGTCCCACAGACCCGAGGGGAGGTGAGGGCAGGCAGCAGAGCCCCGCGCTCCTCCCGCTCGGCACACCCCCGTGCCGGGGTCCCCTCACCGGCTCCAGCGAGGCTCCGGGAGGCCCCAGGGGAGGCGGGAAGTGGCTGCGGTGGGAGCCACCGCCGCGCTGCATGGCAAAGCCCTGCCGCGGAGAAGATGGCGGCGCCCCCTCCCCGGGGTCCTCACATCCTTTCACACAGCCCCTCCGAGTCCTTCCGCCGGAGAAAATAGTCCCTCCCCCCTCACCCCAGCCTCTCGGGAAAAGGAGGGGCCGCCTGTGGGGACAGCGATCCGGCTCCCCGGCTGCAGGGCCAGCACCCACTGGCGGCCGTCCCGGGCAGAGGCAGGGTGAGGCGGGGCGGAGGCACGGCCGGATCCCTCCGCGCCCGGCCGCCCAGCGTCCCTCGCTGCCATGGCAACCCGAACCTGGGCGCCCTACCCCGGGCTCCGTAGTCGTGGGTAAGTCTTCCCACCAATCAGAAAGGGAGCGCCTGGGTGAGTGAGCCAATCAGGAGCGGGGACAGCCGGCCTCCAGGGCAGGTGAGAGGCAGCGCCGTGGCCAGCGCCGAGCCCAAAAGGAAGGGCCGCGCCGAGTCGCCGAGCCGAGCCGAGCCGAGCCGAGCCGAGCCGAGCGCCTTCCTCCGTCCGTGAAGTAGAGGCCGGGAGACTACAACTCCCAGCACGCCCGGCAACGCGCAGAGGATGCTGGGAAGCGCGGGGAGGGGGGGCGTGGGGCGGCGCGCAGGCGCAGTTGCCTTGGAGACGCCTCAGCGGAGCGCCGGGGCCGGTGAGCGGAGGCGTCTCTGGGCGCCCGGGGTGGAGCGGGCCGAGCTTTGCCTCGGCCCGAGGCTGCGGCCGCGATGTGCGGCCCGGGAACCACCTGGCTGGGGGCAGAAAGCGGAGGGCAGCCCGGGTGCACTGCCCAGGCCCAGGCCCAGGCCCGGGCCCAGGCCCAGGCCCAGGCCCGGCCACCTCCTGTCAGCCCGAAGGGGAAGGCTGTCAGCAACGTCCGCGGGGCTCAGCCCCGCCGTGCCAAGCCCCGCGGCCTTCTGCCAGGCTTCTTGCGGTGCTTGGCGAACCCCTAACCGGAATGCCTCTCATTCCTTCTTGGTTTATAATTCAAATACATCCTTATTGCTCAGGACTTAATAATAAATGCCTTAGCCTGATGGCTTTGTGACAGGCCTGATAAGCCCGATAGCTTTATTTAATTGCAATATTAATGTCATTTCCAATACCCTCATGTAAAATAAACCCCTCTAGATTACGTAGCAATAAAGCTGCAAGGTTTATCCAGAGTTAGTTTGCTAAATTCTACTATCAGATTTCATACGTTACCGTGTAATGCTGACCTCATGAAACTAAAATTGACACTTAAATCTGATGTATGATATGGCTGTACTCTAGTGATAAGAAAATACTACTTTTCTACTAATTAATTACGATTTGAGCACAATGGCACAAACAGAACTGTCAGTCTGCAATTTTTGCCAGCACCTAGTAACTGGCCAGGATTGAAGTAAACAAAATGCCTACTGGCAATTCTCTGAAGATCTAATCATCATCTAACTTTTCTTGTTGCTACTTATGCAGACAACCAGAGACATCATCACATGAGGGAAATGTAAGGTTTATTCCCAAGCATCACCAAGGTCAGTGTCGCACTGACCCAGAGGTCTAACAATAACCATGTTAGTGCTGACCATTTAAAAAGAAAATAATTTTTGTTTTGGGTCAAGCCTGGCCCAGAAACCACCCCCAACCCCCCTATTTCTGCTCTGATCTGCTGGTTGTAGCAAGTTTCTCATTTCTTAGCATTTCAATCTCATTTCTTAGCATTTTCACTGTGGACTGTTTCCTCAGTGACAGGGAAATTAAATGCCAGGAAAAAAGAACCCAGAAATACTTGCACTATAAAAATGTAACTGGACTTTTATGGCCTTTCTGAGAAAGGTGACCATTTTCGTGCTGGTCTATTCTTGTTGCTCTCTTTCCTGCTGCTCTCTTGTTTTTAGGATTTTTATTTTGTTATTTTGCTTATCTGAGGCCTATCTGAGTTTCAGTTTCTGCTGAAATTCCTGAATTCCACATGGAGGAAGACCTGGTTTCCAATATAAAAGGGAAGGGGAATGAACATTTATCCATCTATTTCTTTTTACAGAACAGAAGGAAAATGAACCAACTGCAGGCTTTGTTGAATGACAGTCTTATCAGAACAAAGCATGTGGAAAATGCAGCTATCATCAACATAAAGGAAAGACAAGTCTGTGCATCAACCTTTGGCTTTAATGTAAGAGATCAAAGAGCGTCCTAGGAAGTGACAGCAGAGGTAGAAACTCCAGGAATCTAGAGCACAAAGTAGCGATAATGGCAGGGAGCGCAGCGCTCTACTACGTACACTTGCTTCTTTCAACCTCGGAGCCGAAGTTCGGGTACAGCCTAGCTGCAGTGTTGAGAGGCTAACTCGTGAAGTTGATTGCTAATTTCACAACTTTGATTTTTGGAAGAAAGATGCCATTTAACAAAGAGTCCTTTTTAACCGCTTTGTGCCCAGTGATTCCACCAGTAAAGCAGATGTACGTAGGTCCATTTCCTGGCACCGAGACCTGCTGGTATGGAGTGTGCTGTGCCCATACTATAACCCCAATACAGAGTGGCCGTACCAGGTTGCCTATGGGGAGCAGTCCTGGGCCATTCTAATTTTGCAGACTGTGCCTCGGAATTGTTTGGGAAAGTGCTTGCTGGCCCAGGCCAAAACTGCACCTGGACTGCTCTGACAGTACCCAGAACTGCTCGCTGGCACTTTTAATTTTCTGGTATAGATGTAGCTTATCTGTTTGCATTGTCTATCAGCTGATAAACAGAGAATAACAGCACTTCTGGTCATATCATATTACAGAGCAAAGCTAATGTGCACTCCCTGACATGACACAGTCCATGAACTTTCTAGTTCAGAAATGCTTACTGTCATCCACAGTCATCCTTATATCGTTGGGAGGTACCACTTCCTTCCCTAATCCCCATGACACCAGCTCGTAAACATTTCCAGGCAGTTTTTCTGGGGGTACCTATTGGTACCCTTGGCATGCTCAGAAGAATGTGTTCAGAAGATGAAGCTCTTGTTAAGTTAGCCCCATCCCTGGGGGCAGATTCTCAGCAGAGAGTGTCATCAGTCCACTAGGTAATAGTGACATTGTCTTTAATATGTAAATGATCTTTAATATAAACCACAGCTTTTAGAGATGCCAGCCTGCTGGCTCTTCAGCAAGGCAGATTACATGCTGAGATCTAAACTCCTCAGCTGGTGTAAATTGTCACCAGCTCCACTGACTTGAAAGAATTTCAGGCCAGAAGGGATCATTGGATCATCTCATCCAACCAGCTGAATATAAATCTGCCAAACCAGTGACCCAGTTACACACACACTGAGCCCAAGAGCTCATTGACACAAACAGATTTGCGACCTTGTGTGCACAGCTCCATTGAGATATGATGATTTTGTCTCCTGGAATTGCTAAAGGTTACACTAAGAGTATTTGAAATTGGCATCCTTGGGTGAGCTCTGCGGAAGCCCGGGGAAGGCTGCGTCCTACCCTGCGTTGCCTTTCAACAGAAGGGTCCCGTCGCCACGGGGTGCATTGCCTACCTAGAGAAGTGTCACTGAGTAATGGGACTACACAGAGAGTAATCATGGACTAAGCAGATTGTTTCAAATGAGACTTTGAAAATATAGTGGACTCTACAGAAACTAGGTCTAGATTTTTTGTAATTTTTCTTTTTACATCATAGTTTTAAGTGAACTATCAAAGACAGTGGGAAAGCAGTGCATCATTGCAAATAGGTGCATTTTTGGTCCATTACACTGTGTTGTACTTACACAGGTGCCACCAGAGAATGCTTTAAACCTTATCTACGCTTTCTGCAAGAACTTATTGCAAGTTAGAAGGGGAGGACTCTACTTCAAGGAGAAGTACTATAAATGTGTCCGTGCGGATGAGCATTCCATCTATCTTCAAAATGTACGTTGACAAGAGCTGTGGCTGTCCCGAGAAATCTGGAGACTTCCTACTTCCTTCCCTTGCTGCCTGGTTACATGAATACCGTAACACAAGCAGAAAGACTTCACATGCTTCTTTCTTTCTTTCTCTCCATATCACCTTCCCAGCAGGTGTGGAATTAAATCGGTGCAGAATACAAAAAAGTGTCAGCTATATAATACAAATTTAATGGGTAACACCATTCATTTCCCTAACACCAGCTGCAGGGCCTGTCACGTTCTTTGAATCAGTTAATCTCCCTAATGCGGCAAAAAACTATCACTTCATTTTTTTGCTGGGTTGGTTTCTTCCCACATTAATGAATTAATCAGGTAATAGGAGGGCTTGGCAAGCCCACAGGCCAGAGTAAGGTAGCAGAAGCAGGTAACTGGGTTGGGGGGGGAGAAGAGACATGGGTGAGCAGGACCTTGTTTGAGACCTTTCTCGCCTTGTGGGACTCCAGCCTCAGTAATTCACTTATGAAATTACACTTACAGAAACTGAGGACACGGCTGCATGCAGCCATTCTCAGGATGGCAGAATTTTGTTACTACTGCCAAGTCACACAATCTGAAGTAAATACATCCAACTGGTTGGGGTCTTCTTAATTCTTCCCTTCCCCAGTAAATCCATCCCAAAATGAGCTACGCAACTTGCAGAACAGGCTGAGCAGTTCTTAAATTTGGATCCTATTTCAGAAAAATGCGGTACTTTGCAATGTCTTTTTCCATTTCTTATTATAAATGAGTGAGGCAGAGTTTGGGAGGTAGGGTTCATAAAACACTGGGCATGCTTTCATGTAAATACTAGTTATTTCATTTGCATTTATCAATGCTTTTGCATATGACATTGAGCACTAGGATAACACTTCTTCAAAATGCTGTGCAATAATACATTAATCAATGGAAATGAGAATAGGCAATATAATAAAGCATTTGACTGACTTGCTTTAAGAATCAGCAGTCTTCAGAACATGCACTGTCACTGTCTGCATCCTGGCTTAGACTTTGAGACAGTATTTGCCTTTTTTTTCCCCTAAGAAAGCAGGTAGATTGGCAAAGAAAATGCCTGTAATTGGCCCAAATTGTAAGGCAATACGTGTACCTCTGTATTTTTTTAGAACCTTGTAACCTTATACCCATTTTCCATCTTACCTAGCCAGACGGAGGCCTGATAGTTGTAAAGACAAAGACTTTCATCCTGGTTGCTACTTACGGAGTGGGCATGTATCCCAGTGTGTGCGTGGAAGCTGTGGAGAAACTAGGTAAGAGAAATGCCTGTATCTGTGTGCCTGCATGCTGGCGTCTCATTGATGAGCTCCACCCTTGTAAACAGCTTCAAAAATTAATCTGATGAACTACCAAATCCTGAAAATCTGGGAAACTGAATACAGACATGGGTTATTGCTCCACAGCTACACCCTCTCCTGACATCTCATCCCACTGTGCTACATACACATGCTCCAAAGCCTCTATGGGTATGAACAGATTGCCGAACTCTCTTTCCTTGGCTGTTCTGGCACCATTTTCTGTTAGATAAATAACAGGGTTACACATCTTATTGCTGTAATATATGGTGGACTCCATATCAAGGATATGGTGGACTTCATATCAAGGGAAGATTATGGAGCGGTTCGTCTTGAGGGCGCTCACAAGCCGTGTCCAGGACGACCAGGGGATCAGGCCTAGCCAGCACGGGTTCATGGAAGGCAGGTCCTGCTTGACCAACCTGATCTCCTTCTATGACCAGGTGACCCGCCTAATGGATGAGGGAAAGGCTGTGGATGTGGTCTACCTGGACTTCAGTAAAGCCTTTGACACTGTCTCCCACAGCATTCTCCTAGAGAAGCTGGCGGCTCACGGCTTAGACAGTAAGGTAAAAAACTTTGCTGGGTAAAAAACTGGCTGGACGGCCGAGCCCAGAGAGTTGTGGTCAATGGAGTTAAATCCAGTTGGCGGCCGGTCACGAGCGGTGTTCCCCAGGGCTCAGTTTTGGGGCCGGTCCTGTTCAATATCTTTATCAACGATCTGGACGAGGGGATCGAGTGCTCCCTCAGTAAGTTTGCAGATGACACCAAGTTGGGCGGGAGTGTTGATCTGCTCGAGGGTAGGAAGGCTCTGCAGAGGGACCTGGACAGGCTGGATCGATGGGCCGAGGCCAACTGTATGAGGTTCAACAAGGCCAAGTGCCGGGTCCTGCACTTCGGCCACAACAACCCCAGGCAACGCCACAGGCTTGGGGAAGAGTGGCTGGAAAGCTGCCCAGAGGAAAAGGACCTGGGGGTGTTGGTTGACAGCCAGCTGAATGTGAGCCAGCAGTGTGCCCAGGTGGCCAAGAAGGCCAACGGCATCCTGGCCTTTATCAGAAATAGTGTGGCCAGCAGGAGCAGGGAGGTGATCGTGCCCCTGTACTCGGCACTGGTGAGGCCACACCTCGAATCCTGTGTTCAGTTTTGGGCCCCTCACTACAAGAAGGACATTGAGGTGCTGCAGCGTGTCCAGAGAAGGGCAACGAAGCTGGTGAAGGGCCTGGAGCACAAGCCTTATGAGGAGCGGCTGAGGGAACTGGGGTTGTTTAGCCTGGAGAAGAGGAGGCTGAGGGCCTCATCGCGCTCTACAACTACCTGAAAGGAGGTTGTAGCGAGGTGGGGGTTGGTCTCTTCTGCCAAGTAACAAGCGATAGGACGTGAGGAAATGGCCTCAAGTTGTGCCAAGGGAGGTTTAGATTGGACATTAGGAGAAATTTCTTTACTGAAAGAGTCGTCAGGCCTTGGAACAGGCTGCCCAGGGAAGTGGTTGAGTCACCATCCCTGGAAGTATTTAAAAGATGTGTAGAAGAGGCGCTTAGGGACATGGTTTAGTGGGCATGGTGGTGTTGGGTTGATGGTTGGAGTCGATGATCTTAGAGGTCTTTTCCAGCCTTTATGATTCTATGACAAAGTCATTTTATTGCATCATCCAAATGGATAAAATGCACAAGAGCAGATTCCCAGAATAGCCTCGATTTTCACCATACGGGTAATTCTAAGGAACTTCTACGGAATTTCAAGGGTATTTCTAAGGAATATTTTGTAGAGCAATAAGATTCAACTTAATCTACATATATGCCCATGGTCTTTCACTGAATAGGAATGAAATTCTAGGCCCACTGTGCTCCTAGCTTTTGTTCCTCATTTAGGTGCCTAAAAGTGGAATTAATTTGTGTTTTGGGGCATAAGCTGTTCAGTCTGGAGTGAGCTATAAGACTCTCAGTAATAAATTTTTCATCAGGCCTTTTCCAAAAGGCTTTTATAATTCAAAAAGCTAAGATCAAGAACAGGATTTTAGAGGCTATAATGCAGGTTTTAAAACAAACTTGCCTGCTGGACCCTCAGAAGCCTGATTCTTGGCTGGTGGGTCTGTGCTTGGTGCCAGGCTGGCAGAGACTGGCCTCCATTGCAGCCTCTCCACTTCTTCACACTTCACAGCCCCTGCACTTCGTTTAACCAAAACGCATCTGTCTGCAGACAGTCTGGAAGAAGAGGGAATTGGATTGCCTGTGCTTTTGGATCTTTCCTATGTTCATTTCAGCCTCAACTATCAGAGCTGCCTCAGGCTGCTTTATGTTACGTTCTGCTTTCTTTAGTTCTTGGCCATTGCTTTTGTTAGTGTCTCGTAGCAGGTTGAGCACAAAACCATTGTACCAGCACTGCACTGCCTAGAGAGCCTCACTTTGCTTGCACTCCAGACATGATTCTACCTCATGCCTGTCCTGTCTAGCAGCTGTGATGGACCTGTGAGAGATTAGGTATTACAAGTCTTTGTCACTGACATGGACGGCCAGCACATTAACTTCAAATGATTTTGGTGGACACTTATGTGCTGGGCTATGAACAGAGGAGCAGACAAATTTCCCATTTTGGTATTGTTCGGCATAGGTAAGGACAAACAGCTTCCAGCAGTAATCTCAGGACGTCCACTGGGTTAAGTCTACTGAGAGCATGACTAGGAGTTTTTAAACACTGGGTCAAAACAGGCATGAAATACTACCAAACCAGAATGGTCCTTCCAGGTAAGGAGTTTTCAAGGGAGTGTTTTTATCTAGAGCAGCATTAATGAGACTTACTAAATCTAAGAATTTGGCCTCATATTTTAAGCTAACTTGAGACTGGCTCTATCCTAGTATTTTTCTGCAGTACTATAAATGGAGCTGGAGCAGATCCAAAAGGTGCCATTGTGTTATTTAGCCCCAGGTCTGTCCAGCTGGCTCAGTAACAAATTCAGGAGCCATATCATAGTTGATACTAGCTTCTTTGCTGCCATGGGAGGAAGGCAGAAAGTATAAAGTTGGAAGATTGCAAAAAATGCCAACACTTGCAAAATCCTGTAACCATTTCCACACAAGTTATTTGGTCTTGCAAATAGTCCCATTGTCCATAATTGGCCACTCTTCCTGAGTAAAGTCTAAAGGGTAAGCGTTTCCAGGGCCAGATTTGCAGCGGTTTTGACAATGTGTATTCTCTGGAGTTTATTCTTGCTGTTCTGGATGATTTCTTTGCAAAAAGAAAACAAAGTAGCTTTTCTTTGCACGTTACAAGAGATTTCTGAAAATTATTTACATTTAAAGTGCTCAGTGTTTACTCTTTAGAACAGATAATACCTCATGAATATAGGTATTAGTATTTTTAATTTACAGCTAGAAATACTGCTTTCTTCTTTTGAGTACAGTATAGTCTGAGGTGGATTTGAACTTGGAAAAAAGCATCTCCATTACAGCAATTCCATATATGATTTTTATCGCTGATTTTTAAAGTTTTTTTAATTTATTTCCTTGTTGTTATTAAAGCGGACTACTTGAGAGAGAAAGGTAGCTGAATCAGCAGAAAACGTGGCTTCATCAACATCAGAAGGACTGCTCATGAGGAAATAAAGTACAGAAGTTTGAAGCATTATCCAATTTAAGCAAGAAACTGCTGCTTTACAACATTCCAACTGCTGAGTTTCCTCCTGTTTTTTCGAGAACACTTGAGGGCTCGCTGCTCATAAGAGGACTAGTCTACATGTCTATCATCTAAGTTTCTTAACTGAATTGAAAGTGATGTCTTCAAGATTTGGTTTAAGATCCTCTGCTTAATCTTTCTAATGTTGTCTTTTAGCCTGTTTCCAGATAAGAAAATTATTAATCTCACTAAGCAGAGTAAGTTCTCTAATAACGTTACAGCTATGCATAGCATCACAGACCCAAGGGACGAAGGAAATTGTTACGTTAACAGATTTTCAGATTGTCCTTACATCTTTGAATATTACAAATAAAACACATTTTTAACATGTCAATTTGCATTGTCATTGACCGCTATAGAAAGTTATTTTAAACTGTAGTGGATTGCAAAGTTCTGTGAGGACTGGGGAGGAGGGACGACATCGCTACCAGGCTTGAATCAGACTGTGTGTGCTACAGGACATCAAAGAAGAGCAGTCTCAAGACCAGGCTCCATGATCTTTTCATCTGCAGAAATAAATAAACTATTAGCTCTTTGAGTCACATGAGAACAAAAGAATTTTTAGGTATATTTGATTCTAAATTACTTCAGTTTCAAAGAAGAGTTTAAAAGCCTGAATCGAAAAATTGCAAAATCCGTAGGAAAAAAATCCACAGAAGACATGGACATCCACATGGACAGACATATGATTTATCATTTTTAAATACTCTGAAGTGTCAATTTTATTCCCTGACAACTCAAATACTCAAGAGCTGGTGACTAGGACACGGAGAAAGGCATGATCTGGTCCTTCTCCCTCTGGGGGAAATGAAAAAGCTCAACAAAGAGGTGCGATCAGGCAGCTAAGACATCAGGTAGAAACGCACCGGGGTGACGGGTGTGAACCAGTAAACTTTGAACACCGCTGTCTTACAGGAACAGAGCACGATACAGCCTCCTCAGGTGTATATATAGCATAAGGACTGTCACAGCTCACATGCCCTTAATACAATTTAAGTAAATCTTAGGTCTGCACTACTCCGAGTTCAGAAATCAAACCATCAGTTCAGAGAACTGCCCGAGAACATACAAATACGCACGCATCCAGCGGATCGGCACAGCAAAGGCATTAGACCAAACCTCCCTGTGTGCTGGGGGGGAGCGGCGGATCTCCACCTCAATGCCAAAGGGGAAAGTGGATTTCTGCCTCAATCCGTGGAACAAACCAGGTCCGTGGGTAGAAATAATGGTGAGATGTACTAACATTTCTGACTCTGCTCATGTCTTTTCCTCCAATGTAAAACACAACCTCGTCCTGTTCCACCCCTTGCCTCGCTGGGGAATGGCTGATAGCAAGGGCAGAGCTGGGAGAGGAGGAACTGGGATCAGACTCTGTTCCCGAGGACAGGCTGGGGTTGTTTCTGGTGCGGAGAACGTCCTCCCTTCTTTACAAGAAAAAGGTGAGTCACAAATTGTGCTTGGGAATCACATAATTTCTTTAAATTGTTGTTTTGGGCTACTGCTGGCAGATCTGACAGTTTGAAGTTGTTGCACTTGGTTGGAAACTTGGCTTTCAATTCCTGCGTTTTTTTGTGCATTTGAAAGCAATGTAGGTATTCGGATCCTCACTGTATTTTTTTTTTATATTTTTGTGGGTCTGCTTCTAACAACAAAGACAAGCATTTATAAAAATGCAGGTTAGTGAACTGGGTTGGAAGAGGGACAAAAGCTTCTTTTGCATCTTATTTTTAATTGACTAAATTTGGACACAATTAAGAAAGCAGAAGCATCTGTTACGGGGTTGTATCTGGTGGGCTTCCCATTAAATTTTTGTGCTAATACAGACAAATTTTGTGGGACTGGATTAAATGGTTCAGCTGAAAACAACAAATAGACAGCCAGCCTCAGAAAGAAAAGCCTTTAAATTACATTTTATATGAATAACTGGAAGTGTTTATTCACTGTAAAATAGCCATAGAGCACCACCCCGTGGAGATTTACATTCCTGGGGTTTCAAGGCATTTATCATTCCACATTTGCACTCTTACAACAAATAATTAAGTATGCACTTAGTTTTTTCTGTGCAGGTATCATAATGCAAGTGATTTTTACAGAGGGCATGGTGGTCTGATACACAATGCTGTTTACTTGAAGAGGCTCTGGCTTGCAGCCCACCCTGCACACGTGTTTGGGTGGCAGCCCTATACTGTATTCAGTATAGTACCAGCTCTTGGGAAGTAACAGAGTCGTCGTGATTCTCTCTCCTCATTTCCTTTCACGTAGCACCCATGGGGCGGAGGGGAGACTGCTCCAGATTTGATTTTGCCAGGTGGGAGGAGGCTTGACATCTCAGCCCATCTCAACAACTGCTGGTGCCAAAGCTGAGGAACCCAGGAACAGTGACTGAGGAGTTACTTGAAAGACTCCTGCAGCAGTGGGACCCTCTACCAGCGCACATCAGGCACACAGGAATCACCTGCTGCGGCAAGGGAAATAAACAAGAATTTTTAAAACCATTTCTTATCTTTCATTCGCGCCAACTCATCGTCGTGCCTTTGTTATCTTCAAGTTGCCATCTACGGGCTGAATCGTAAGGCAGCACTTACATGACTTAACATGTGTCAAATAAAGGCTCTTTCTGCTGAGAGTTTTAAAACCCATTTACATCTACTATTTTAAGGGCCTGTGTCCTGTAGTCATTTGAGCACTGGGGTCCTAATCATGCAGGAAGTTGAGAGCAAAGGATTTTATTTTCATTTGCGTGCTACTTTTTACAGTTAAGGTGGGTGGGAGGACAGCGCTGCTGATCCACGCACAGCTCTGTGCAGGGTTAAGGCCTATGACTTGATGCAAGGTAATCTTCACGGTCAAAAGGCTTTTGCAACGGTATGTTAATGCGTCCCAATGTTAATGTGTTTCATTGCATTATAACTCCTCAGCTTTCTCTGGCAGCCCTCCCCTCTTCTACCTTTGAACTGTGTCACAGTTTGCATTGTCCGTCTGCAGAGTGGAGTCTGTGGAGCTGTGGTTACTGAGATTTTCCAGCTGCACATAAGTGCCTGCATTCATGCTGAGTTTTTTGAGTTTGTTTTTTTTTTTTCCCAGAGAAAATGCTGGCAGCCTATTTTGATTGCCCAGGAGGCCCAGAAAATCTCTATGTGAAAGAAGTGATGAAACCGCATCCAGGAGAAGGAGAAGTTCTTGTGAAGGTCTCTGCCAGTGCTCTGAATAGGGCTGATTTACTCCAGGTATGTGTATGTTAAGCAGATTTATGCTCCTGAAAATGACACCAATTTTTCAAGCCCCTATCATGTGAAGTCTTGACAAATCTGAACAGTTAAAAGAGATTGGACCTGGTGAGCATTTGGATGGGAGAGTTCATAGGGCCGAAAGAAGAGATGTCTGTTGATTCAGCAGATGTTTTTATCTGGGTCACTGCAATGGTGGGGTGGCATGGAAAGGCAGCTGCCTTTCAAGAAAAGATGTAACACCAAAGCTCTGGTCTTTCTAGATGCTTAGACCATTCTCTGGGCATTTGAGATGAACGTGAAATGTCCACTGGCTCAATTCCAGCATGGGAAAATCACAAATTGTTCAGTCTGAGCTGCTTTAATTTGAGCTGAAAGCCACGCTCTGCAACTGGAGACCGTAATACCTCCCCAGCATGGATTTGGCCTGGACAAAGGGGACTTGCAATAAATTGAAATTGCACACAGAGTTTTGAGAATAAAACATACTTAGGAAACAAGAAGTGTTGCCAGAGGATAGAAGATCCTCAAATTACTGGAACATTTGCACAGTGCAAAATCAGGATTAAATAAATTGGAATTTAGGTTGGAGGCATGTGAACAAAATATTGCATGTCATTACACTCATTGATGTGTGGCTTTTCCTTCCCTTGCCCTCTCTTTTCTTTTATTTTAGAGGAGAGGGAAGTACCCTCCCCCCAAAGGAGCAAGTGATATTTTAGGCTTAGAAGCAGCTGGGAGTGTGGCTGGGCTCGGACCTGGCTGCAAGGGCCAGTGGAAGATTGGCGATGCAGTGATGGCTCTGCTCTCCGGAGGTGGCCAGGCAGAATACGTTACAGTACCCGAGGGCTACCTGATGCCAATTCCCAATGATATGACATTTATTCAGGCTGCAGCCATCCCCGAAGCCTGGTTAACAGCATTTCAGCTGCTGCATTTTGTAGGTGAGAGGCGTATTTGCAAATATATCCCACCAAAACAGCTCATCTTCCTTTCTGTTATGAAATCTTCTTTTTGTTGCCTCCATTTGAATGCTGTTTGCCTTCGAAGAGCCTTTCTCTGTTGCTCCATTCACGTGGATCAGAATCCTGAAATCTTGACCACATCTCCCCAGTCACAACTTACACTGCTGATTGCATATTTACAAGGAAGGATATGGAAGGATGGTCAGTTTTTCTTTTAATCTGTATTTCTCAGCTTGAATGGCAATTTCCGTTAAGCCTAAACCCTGAAATAACTTACATGTTCTCCGAACAACTGAAAACGCATCCTAATTCTAAAGATTTGACTTCGCTGCAGGTATGACCATATCGTGAACTTTCCTCACTAATTGCCTGTGGATCTACAGTAGACAACATCGTCTGTACCTTGATCCACAGAGACATTAATTGTAGGTAAAATCCCCTCTGAGCTAGACATAAATTCACTGTTCATTTTGAAAATGTGCTACAGAGACACTAACAATAGCACTTGCCAGGGTTTTCCTCAGTTGACAAATACCCTTCTTCCACCCTCTTCAGCGGTAGCACCTAAAAGCTCCACTAAAGAACAGGAGTTACAAACAAGTAACTTTCCTCACTACCTGAAACGCAGACTCGCTGCGAGCACTGTTGCTTCCTGGGGGTCTGTGGTCAACTAGGACCATGTCTCCAGGACTAGTCGGTGCCTCACTTCCACTAGCAACCAGTGGAACACAAACAAATGCATTAGGGCAACCGGTAGATGGTAAAATGATAGGTAGAACTGGTCCTTAAACGTTACCCAGCGCTTCTGGTATTTCTCCGTTGTTGAGTGCCTGATTTCACACCATTAACATCCTCCGAGTGTGTTTTCTGTTGGTGGCAGTGGATGGTCCCAGTATAAAAAGGCTGACTGCCCTCACCTAAGCAGCTTGGTCACGGATGCCCGGAACTGGACAGGGCCAAGCTAAAGTCATTCCACTGAAGTCAGTAAAATGGAGTCCTGTTGGAACACTGCAAGTTGTGCTAGTTCTGGATTTGTTTCTTCTCTGAAGGATATGAAGATGTAAACATAGCCCACTCAAGCGCATCTTTCAGCTTCCTCTTCAGTATTTTCCACCCTGATGATGTTTTAATCCAAAGGTGATGCCAAAAGGGTAACCATTTCCCTTACGTCCTCCTTCAGGTAAAATACAGAAGGGCGAGAGAGTGTTGATCCATGCTGGAGCTAGCGGAGTTGGTCTGGCAGCCATTCAGCTGGTAAGACTGGCAAAAGCTATTCCCATCGCGACAGCAGGAACTCAAGAGAAACTGAAAGCAACAGCAAACGTCGGAGCAGCTGCAGGGTTCAACTATAAGAATGAAGATTTTAGTGAAAAGGCCTTGGCATTCACCCAAGGTAAGAACGTCTATGTGAAAGACACTGTTACAGTTGAGGAGGAGTGCGTACCTCCTAACGTATATGCACATACACTCAATTTCAACTGTCACCTTAATCGGTGAAGCAGCACACAGTAATGACCCTGTTAGCACAACCTAACATCCTGTTCAGCCCAAGAATCTATCTTTCCTTAGTTTAATTATGCTGTTTTCTGCATGGACTCTCTTTGGCTTTGTATTCATTTGGGGCATAAATATTGTGCCTGTGTCACTGTTGCCTCCATAAGGAACTGTGGGACCAAATCCTCACGCTTGTCTTCGTAAGTGTTTGAATACGGGAACAAAACTTAGTTCTCTTACTGTTAAAAAGATTTAGCTTTTCTAAGCATTTGGGGTGGTTTTTGACAGAGTCTGCATCTGCATATCTATGATTCTTTTTTTGTGCCCGATTCTAGAATTCCTTACAAATCATTCTGCCAATTCCTAATTTCAGTAGAAAGATTTAAATAAGAATTGCAGGATTGATTCTGTATCTATACAGAACAAGGGTTTAGTTTTGCCTGAAATTATCTTACCTTTAAGGCAGCTCAACTACATTGCTGAAATCTCTTCTGTTTCTACTTGAGGTTCTGGAGTAGATATTATTTTAGATTGTGTTGGTGGCTCATACTGGGAGAAGAATCTCAACTGTCTGAGTACTGATGGCCGGTGGATTATTTATGGACTACTGAGTGGAGGTGAAGTGCATGGAGATCTGCTTGCAAGGCTGCTTTCCAAAAGAGCGAGCATCCATACAAGTCTATTACGATCACGAGACAAGGAGGCAAGTAATGGCTATCAACAGTGTATACACTTTGATCTTAAAATCGATGATAGTTTTGAGAGCTTTCTTTTGATACCAGTGTTAAAGCAGAATCTAACGCATTATTACCAAAAAAGCACCACCTTCAACAGTTACTACATACTTTGGAAAACATTGCAAAATTAAGTTATAATTTCCTGTTTTCCTGTTTCTATTTTTAGCAAATGCCTCCTTTTTACAACTACTGAATCAGAGGAATGATGCCCAGGTCTTCTTAATGTACTTTACAAGTACCATAATTTAAAGATTTGGCCTAAGAAAAAACAAAACTGAAGTGATCAGGCAACTTGATCAAGTCGGGGGATGGGGGGGGATGGGGGGGGAGAAAAACCTCTATTAGATCATTTTTCAAAGTAGAGACTGAGGCCATTTGCATGCCCAGAAATTACCAAGGGAAAATCACTTTATGTGGAAAAATCTTGGATACTACAGTAAAAGACAGCACTGTAGAGCCCTAGGATAGATTCTGTCCACAGCCTAATACATAATATTCTCAAGAGTTTTATCAGTTTGCGTTTACATGGTTCTGCACTGAGCTTATACCACTTGTTCGGAAAATTTCATTCAATTAAAATATGATTAATCTAAGAGTTTTCTTCTTATTTGTAATTTACACCTGTCGGATGTTGACATGTCCATCTCACTATAGGAATGTCAGGAAGAGTCTCCCTGAGAACTGTGCACATTTTGTACGCTGTCCTTAGACATACCTCTGTGAATGAAATGATTGGAAATAATCTTCAAAATGCTTTCATTTTTTCTTCAGTATAAGGAACAGCTGGTGAAAGCCTTCACAGAAAACGTGCTGCCGTATTTTTCTGGAGGAACCTCCCCTCATCTCCAACCACTTGTTGACAGCGTTTACCCTCTGCACAAGATTGCAGAGGCACACAGGATCATGGAAGGAAACAAGAACATTGGCAAAATTGTCATCGAAATGCCTGCTTCATCTTAAAGAAAGGCCTACTGCTGTAATTGTTTCAGGGACAGAATCGTTACGGTGTTTGACAAGCAGAGAATCTGCCATTCCTGCTTCCAAACCTGGAATGATTTATTGTGGGAGGAAGCCCTGAAGGAGGGGTAAAGCAAAGCCTTACAAGACGCCATCTAATAAAAAGGTTCACGTTGCGGCTCTAGCATCGTGCCTTGAACGTGCGAACAAAATGTCGGCGAGCGCTCCTCCATGCAGGAGAAAACCGCCAGGCACCGACCGCCAAGCTCAGCTCCGAGTCACTTTACCGTCTGCTTTCCAGAGCTTTCTCCCCCTGCCTTCACCACCGGCCGCAGGCCAGGCTCTTCACCTGACAGGAACGGCCACACGGCGCCCAGCGGCGGTCGCGTTCCCCGCGCACCGCCTGTTCCTGAGGCGCCGAGGCGGCGGCTGCGGGGCTGCCGGGCCCGGCGGACGCCGCGGGGCACCCTCCCCGCCGGGGGCACGGGGAGGGACAGCCTCGGGGCCGGGGCGGACGCGGCCGGTCACCCAAAGGGCTGAGGCGGCCGGGCGGGGCCGGGGGGCGGGGCCGGGGGCGGGGCAGTCACGCGGGTCACGTGCCCCCCCGCCCGTTCGCGGCGGGGCATAGCGACTGGCGGGCCGTCGCTTCCGGCGCGGTGCAGGCTGGGATAGCATCCGGGTCCCCCGCTGAGGCGAGCGGCGCGCTGCGGCAGAGGCCCGTTCCCGGCCGGTGTTTCTCTCCCAGGCGGCAGCCCCCTCCCTCCGACCGGCGCCATGGCGATGCAAGCGGCCAAGCGAGCCAACGTGAGTGCTCTCCCTTGCCCCCTCCCCGGGGCAGCCTGGCGGGCTGTGAGGCGAGGAGGGGCCCACCGGCCCGGGGCTGAGAACAGGCCTTCCCGCCCGGTCTGCGCTCCTTCCGCGTCCCCGGCCAGGGGAGTCCTTCCCCCTCCAGGCAGGCCTCTTGGCTGACAAAAACGCGTCAGGTTTGTAGCTGTGGGGGGTTAAAAAAAGGACCAGCGAAGCCCGCGGACTCTGTCAGTGATGTTAGCCCCCAAGACTTAGCACGGAGGCTGCTGCTTTTAAGGTTCGAAGTGGGCGCTCTGGGTCTAACGCACCGTATGTTCTTTCTGCATCAGATTCGGCTGCCTCCAGAAGTCAATCGGATCCTGTATATTAGGAACCTGCCATATAAAATCACAGCGGAGGAAATGTATGATATTTTTGGGAAATACGGGCCTATTCGACAAATCAGAGTGTAAGTATTTTAGTTTTCTTTGAAAAGTTAAGGATTTTATGTGCTTCAGTATATGTGATGTTATATGTCAGTATTCCTATTGCAGTAGGTGGCAACTGGATTTCACAGCTGTAAAAGTTAAATGTACTTTAGCAGTATTCCTGTGTGCCAAAGATGGATGTGATGATATTTCTCCTATGTGTGAATTCGTTAGAAAATAATATTGCTGGTAGGTAGGGTGAAAAAGTTTAAATTTGGTGTGAACTTAGGTAAGTTGGTAAAAACATGACTTAATCTCTTAAGTAAATCTTAAATACAGCTAACCCTTTACCTTAACTAAAGGTAAAAATAAGAAAGGCAAAAGCTGAATACAACCAGTTTTCATACTTAATGAGTATTAGATACTTAACTAATGGAAATTAGAGATGTTACTGTTGCTGCTGGACCTGTCAACCAGAAACAAATACCAGAAATGACTCCCTGTGTGTCACATACAGCTTGTCCCTGAGCCACGTAGTCCGTGGATAATAGCGATCTGTCTGTAATTTTGTTTTAATGTGCACTGAGATTATACATGTCTACAGCAAATCTGAGGCTCTTCTCTTTAGTTATTTCAAATATTGAAGACTTGAGCTCCAGTGTTCCTTGTTAGCCTGAGTACTGTCTGAATGCTGTGGATTAAACCATAATTTCATCTGGTTAGTATTAAGTTCTGCTAAGTTTCTAGCAGAAAGAGTTGGCTGAAGCTGGAATTCAGGAGGAGCTTTTGAGAACCGTAGTAAGGCTGGTTGGAGTATTGACACTTGTACAAAAGGTACAAAATATTTTTCCTTCTGAAAAATATTTAGGAAAGGGAGGGGGAGGAAACAAAACTTAGTGTTTAATACTTAAAGCTAAAATGTTGTAAGTTACATTTCCTTTCTATTTGTACATCTATTGAAATGTAGTTTATATTGGATATGGGTTTTTTGTACTGCTTTTATCCGGATGTTGTCAAAATAACCTGCAGCGTCTCTGAATTCTCGACTAGGTTGCTGATTGGATTAGAGCAGAATGTATCCCTGTCATTTATATCGCTCTCCATTTCCCTATTCTATGAGCCTGGGATGGGTAATTAATGCACAGTACGTTTAATTGTTTTGACTATGCAGGACTTAAATACGTGAACAGTTAAACAGACCGAATTTTACTACCCCAATTAGAAGTGCTCATTCCAGAGCCATAGATTAAAAATGATTGTTCAATGTACGGAATAAAGTGAGTTCTACGTATAGAATTGCCTTCAGTAAACAAACAAGGACAGGCGGGACATACTGCTGATGCTGTGTTGGAATGTGTAGCTAGTGAGATCCTCCTCATTCAGGGAAGGGCAACAGAAGTGCTGGGGAAGTGGTTCCAGGACCAAGGGATAGCATAAGCTTACTGCTTGGCTAAATAGGTGGAATTCGTCACTAATAAGCATAAAGGAGAACTAATATTTAAAGTTTCTGAAAATGTGTAGGTTGGAACAGTGGGACATAAAGAATTAAGACATATCAGGGGGACTTTCCATCATAGCGATGTGCTGGCGTATGCATCCAAGAGGGGACTGCAGGCAGCCTCCCTGCTGGTCATTCAGAACCACCGCTTCGCATTGTTTTCCACAGAAATCCTAACATCATCACGAGACAAGGCATAACGTGGAACTCCCTTTGTAATGACTTTTGCGCTTTGTGCAGTTTTTATCCCATTCTCCTCTTCATTTTTGTATGCATCCTGTGTGGGTATGTGTGATGTCGTTTGTCCTCAGGAGTTCTCTTCTAAGAAGCAAGCACCTTAGAGAGAGTTCTTCTGATTATTAAGTTCACTGTAACTGTCTTTTAGCTGAGATCTTTCGGATCTGTCAACTGTTGTCTCTCCGGGCTAGTTAGCGTTATGTGCCCAGACGTGTCTCCGGTCCCTCAGGCAAAGGAAATTGAATTGATGGTCCGATAGGTGATGGTTGTGCATCTGAAGTGGTCTTGGACCAGCGGGGCTGGTTTGACTCTTCTAAATGGACTTTGTGATGTGCCAAGAGCTGTATTCCATTCTAGGGAGACATCTGATCCAGACAGCCATTAACTGACAGCCTGGTCTTGTAATATTAAATAAACCAAGCTAATCGCTGTAATGAAAACTTAAAGTATTTCCAGAAATATGACAGCCCCTAACAGCAACAGGTTCTGCTAGTTGCTGTGGAAGGTGAATTCCCGTTGGACCATAATGCAGCACACGCTCTGTCACATTTTGCTGTCATCTCTGACTCTGAACTGTAAGTGGAGATTGGTGTGGAAACCAGGGATGCATTTTAATATCTAGAAAAAAATAACAATAAATTGTTTTTTAGTGAAGTTGCATTAGTTAATCTAATCTCAGTCACTACTAAAGACTAATAGAGCTATTTCCTGTTTATTTTGTTTAACATTAAAACTGATCTTGCTTGCAGTGGCAACACTCCTGAAACTAGAGGAACAGCGTATGTAGTCTATGAAGACATCTTTGATGCCAAAAACGCTTGTGATCACCTGTCAGGATTCAACGTGTGCAACAGATACCTTGTTGTTTTGTACTATAATGCAAACAGGGTAGGTACACCTGGGGTTTTTTAACTTACTGTGAATATAGCTAGCACAAAAAAAATTCAGTTTGAAAAGACAGTTGCTTGGATAATTTTAAGAAACAAATCCAAACTGGTAGAGGGAATGGATTGGATAAATTGTCAGGATTTCATCTTTACTTGGTGATTTGTGTGCAAAAATGTACCTTTGGACCAAGGGTGTGGAAAAAATCATGCTTCTGGTGAGTGTACTTTGGAGAAGAGGTAGCAGGGGCCTTACACCTGAACAGTTGCACCAGGATGTGAGGTCTTGTTTGCAGGTAAAAAGTCTCTAGGTCTTGATGTTCTGCCAGTTACTGATGGTGTCCAGGGTAGTGTGGCATTCTCCGAGGCTGAGGATTAAGCAGCGCTGTTTGTGTGTGGTGGTGGTGTAGTTCGCAGTGATGTTAGTTGTGGTTATGGGGAAAGAACATGTCATAAGATGAGATTTTTTTTTTTTCCCTCACACCTTCTATTTTCCTAATTACAGGCATTCCAAAAGATGGACACAAAGAAGAAAGAGGAACAGCTTAAGCTTCTCAAGGAAAAATACGGAATTAATACAGACCCACCAAAATAAACTGATATTTTTGGAAAACTGTTTACAAGCCCTGCCGTTGAGTTCTTGGACTAAACATAGGAATTCTCAATCAAGTATAACTTTTTTTTTTAAAGAGTCAAATTACAAACTTATCAAATTAAATCTTCACATTAGAATTAAATATAAAACATCGGAAGATCTGCTTTAAGATTAAATCCCCCTAAGTGGACATGGCTTCCCCGAGTTGTAAGGGTGACCTGGTAAATGCTGCATAACCACAGTCCCGTCTCTAGCAGGACCTTACCAGATGGGACTGAGCACGCCGAGTGTTTTGCAGCTCCTGACGTTCTGCCCGGTCTCCAGGGCAGATTTGATAATAGAGCTCAAGGGGCTTTGTGCGAGCTGCCTACATGGAGGTAAATTTCCCTTGCTACTTTCTGAAAATGGAGTATTGCAACTAGTCTCCCTGCCACAGGGATTTTTGTGTTTTTTTTAAAAAAGAAATAAGTATGGTTTGATAGTTCATCACACCTGTACATATCGTACACAATTTATTGCGCCTTTCTCCCTCTGGGAACATTTGAAGGAGCCTAACTCCATTACATGATCGTTAGGCTACTTCTTACTAAAACAAAGCAAGCCCAAATCCATCTTTAAAACAAAGTTTCTTTTACAGACTGTAGAAAACAAGCGGCTTTTTAAAATGCACCAGCTGCTTAGGTGACTTCAGTCAAAATACCTTGTTCCCAGTGATCGAGATGAAACCGATAAGCTGCAGTAAAACAATCTTGCTCTAATAGTGCGTTGCTGCAGGGCTGACTTAATGGCATACGAGGTCTTTGTTACGCGTGCCAGGGTTGTACTGAGGTTAGTAGGAGTGACAGGAATACACTTCATGCCTTTCAATGTTAAGTAGAGATCACCCGACCAAAATGAGACAGTAGATGATGGTGTTAATTTCAGATACTTGTAGTGTGATTGTTTTCTACTCAGTGTATTTGAACTGTAATACATTTCATGTACATAAATTTTAGATGTAGTATCTGGTGGAGGAAAAAGAAAACATGTAAATTTTCTGGCTCTTTTTTTCAGCACTCATGTTCTGTGAATAAAAATTAGTGTGATAGAGTATGCACAACCAGAATATTTTGGAAGTGGAAAAGAGTAATTTCTGCCTCTGTTCTCAACAAGCTGGAAGTTCTGCGAACGTTGGTAGTTATCCTCTCGGGAGGATTTATTTGCTTGGATGTGATGTTCAACTCCCTGACCATACAACTTCCAGCCAGTGCAGAACATGGGCAGATGCAAACGTACTCTATGTGAGGATTTGTAATTTAAGTTCAATTTTTTTTCAGTGCATTATAATGTCATAAAGGAATGTTTCCATTTTCTTATCCTTAGATTTTCATTGAAATCTGTCACTTAAAAAAACGTGCTGTTCTTGTGTCCATTTAGTAAAAAAATACCTATGTTTCTACATAGTTTTGCTTTTTTTCCATCAAGGCTTGCTTTATGCTGTGCTTTTTCTGCATGTAACCTTTCCTTTTAGATAGGAAGTCATTTGTTCAGGTGATACAGGTAAGAATGCGTAGAGCGTCCGTCCGCACACGTACGTGAATGTTCGCGCGTGTTCAGCACCGGAGTGGCGGGGAAGGCCCAGCCGCGGGTACCAGTCTCCGGCTCTCAAGCGGAGGAGGTCCCTTGCAGTTGCTGTGCGCGTTGTTCCACGGCTGGGAGGCCTGTGAAGGGTGGCAGTGACGCTCCGAGCTGGCTCTTTCACCCCTGCGCACCAGGGAGGAGGCAGCTGAACTGGCTTTCCTGTGATGGCAGCTTTGTGGGGGTGCTCGAAATCCCACCCTGTGCCTGACCAGGGAGCGTCCCCCTGGGACGGATCTCCCTGCTGTTGCAGACAGGCCCTGGGGGCGCGAGCGAGAGCTACCTTTAGCGTGTGTAGGAAAAAGCCTTGTCCTTACTCTGTGGCTCTTCCACACCTGTGTCCCTCCCTTAAAATTGACGCTGCTTTTTGCAGCAAGAAGCCTTGCAGGCCCCAGTGAGCCGTCCCTGAGGTCGGGAACAGGCAAGGGGAGACTTCGAGCCCGCTGGCGGCTGGGGCCACATCTGTGAACTATGGAAACATAAAGCTCTGCTGCCGTGTTGTTGCCAGCTTTCCCGCTTGCCCAGCCCCATACCACTTCTGTCAGGTGCAGCTGTGATGCACATACATTAAATGCAAAGCAGCTGTGATCTGCTGCCGTTGTTCTTGGGTGAGCAGTCACTCCTCCTACCCCAGATCAGTTTTCAGGTCTCGTCCATCAGATGAATACAAATCTAAGTTTCTCAGGCAAAAAACAGCTTGTCTTAAAAATGTTTAAATGAATGAAATCCTATTGGAGGTCTTGCCTCTGTGTGAACATCCATCGCTTTTTAATGGTTACAAACAACCCTCCCCATGTATGTATGTCTTATATGCCATGTATATACATACACACACACGTGCCGAACGCTCGGGTAACTGGGGCCATTTAGAAGGCTCCTTGCTGTAACAGGAACTGGAGGTGCTTGTTACCATGCTGGATTTATGCTTCTAATAAATAATAATAAATACTGATAGTAGAATATCAAAGTGCTAATAACAGTGCCGTGTTCTGCCAGCCTTGTTTAAAATCATACGCAAATACTGCATTGCTTCTGTCAATAGCAGCATGGTGCTGGCACTACAGTGTCTGTTTTGATGAGGATTTGATGCTGTTTGAAAAACATATATAAAAAGCAATTCTTTAGGGTAATAAGATTAATAAAAATTCCTTCAATGAATCCTCAAGATCAGCAGCTTTTGATTTCTCGGAGAGCTCAGCTGCTGCCTTTCATTAAATATTCCATTTCATACTTTTTCTTCTAGTGCCTGTTCAGGGCTTTCAATGTCCCTGCACATGTAAAATGAAATAATAATTTGTACCTGCAAGACAGAGGGAATGGAAACTGAATGCCTGGAGGATTGTTTTGATGAGGTCTGCTCAAGATTTTGTTTGAAATGCGATATCAAAGGACAGGGAAATGAGTTCAGTTATATGAATGGCAGAGGGGGCAGCAAATAAGGCAGATGTTACCAGCCTCGTACTCTGCATCTGTGCTGGTTTTTGTGTGTGCTCACTTCCCATTTAATTTTTCAGGAAGTAGGGCATGAAATTAAGCCTGGAAGGTCATTTTTTTCCATCAATGCTGTTTAGAAATTAGTAACAAGAGCATATCTGATTACACAGGCAATGACAGTAAATTTTTCCCAATCCATTATATAGTGGTAATAATTATATGTACTGTGTTGATCGATGATACAATTAAATAAATTAACGCATTTGCAGTCAAATAAAGAGCTGGAGATTACATTTCCTTGAAGACTTAATTTCCCTAAGTATCACAAAGCACAATTAGTTTTCCTTTCAGATTTTTTTTTTAATGAAATTGGCATGAAAAAATGTAATAATCTCTGCTTCCAACAAAAGTCTCTGCAGAGAAAGGATGATGAGGGAGAGTGCTTCATCAACCAGCTGTAATAAGGATTTTACAGACTCGGTAATGGCCGGGTTGTACTGCTGAGGGCAAAAGGAAAGTGCACAGCAGCTCTGCAGATAGAGGCGATAAGACTGAACACGATCAGCTCTTAAAGCCCAGCAGGAACACGTTTTTCGCTGGTAAGAAACCTAGCAGGAGCTGAAGGGCAGAGCAATGCCCTGCCTACTGCTTTAGACGCAGCAGACGCTTGCCAACAGCAGGACCAAGAGATGATGGAGGGAACGTGCAGCCATTCCAGGTACGCTGAGCCAATCCTGCTTTCGAGGCATTCAAGAAAGGTCCCAAACCACGTCCTTTATGTTGCTTTTTTCTGTTTTTTAATGAGCAACTAACTTAAACTTGGCTGTTGGTAGGAGCAGCTTTAGACCAATGTGCTAAATTGACCTGTTTGACAGGCGCGACAGGGCTACGTTATGTTTAACCAAGACATCTATAGGAGCTCACGCCTGCAACTGCTGCAGTACAGCCTGCGGTCTGCAACCCAGTGCTGAAATCGAGACCGGCGACAGAGGCCAGGGCAAGGAGAATGGGACCTTTAAAAAGAATTTGGGAGAGCTAGTGGGCATCAAACCCTGGCAGGTCTAATTTCCTATTTATTAACAGGAAATTAGCCTGTCCTAAATAAAAGAACTATTAGTGAAATGTGGATGTGTAACCTCACTGCTGCAGTGATCCTAGATTTCCACCAAAAAAAGGGTCCTGAAAGGCCTTTCGTTTCTTTACAGAGAGGGGAGCAAGAAAAGCATTTACTCCACCAACCCTTGGTGAGTAACAGTCTGTAAGAGATGGGTTTTATGGGCTTACTAATTAACAAACTCAAATGCAGCTTTGTGGGTAAAATGAACATCTAGAGACAGAAGAGCGCGAGCTGCAGTCACCGGCCATATTGGCAGTCTTGCTTTTCGGTGCTCCTTTTCTCTCTCATCTGCAGGAGGTATCACCTGGAGATACCGACGTAGCTTTCTGGTCTGTCTGCTCGTGGTAGGTGTGTTCTCCTTGCACAGACTCGCACAAGGAAATAGCTCACCACCTGCTTGAAATCCTTCCATCAAAAAATCCATTAGTTGAAAACTATGCAAATAGTTTATAGTCAAGTTAAATAAAAATAACATCGTGACCCAATGATGCTCTTTTTTTTTCTACAGCAGAGGGGAGAAATCAAGTTTAGGCAAAGCAAAATAACAGCAAAGAAAGAGACAGCTTCGCTGATCAGGTCCTGCTCCTAAAACCAGGTAAATGACAGTCTATGCATCTTCCCGTCTCCAGAGGAGGAACCAGCATTTCGTGAATTCATATAACCATCAAACGAAATAAATATTGCTCAGTCGTGAGTGCCAGGAGCCCAGCGCACAAAGTAAGTTTGCAGGCTATGTAAACAGCATCAGAAGATGCAGCATGCAGCTTAGAAAAACCCGGTGTGTTCAGTGGCCACATCATCCCACAGTTCAGATTTGTTTTGTAAGGTGGATGCACGCAATTCTGCTCTTCTCTGAGCAGAATTCTCTCTGAGCCTTTCTCAGCTCCAGGGGACAATTTAAACCTCTCTGTCCCAGCAGCCCTTACTTGCACGTTCCTGGTCCCTCTGGTCCCACAGAGATCTTCCACTGTACCATCTATAACAGAAGCAGTGCATGGAATTATGTGTATTTCATATAAGAAGAGAAATAATGAATGGGTTGATGATTGTTTGAAGAACTTCTTATACACCAAAAAGAATTCCAGTGGCCAGAGGAGAAAAACAGGAAATAGAAACTGTAAAGTATCTGTAAAGATTTTATTGTTTTGTATATATACTTTTAATTCTTAAATGAGACAGTATTTTTTAAAACAGCAGCAAGCAGAACGTACAAGTTGAGAAAAGTGGCAGCGCAGGTAACTCTGTTTGGCTAATGCCCGTTCATGTACAAGGCGTACACTGGATTTTTTTTTTGAGCACCTTTTGTGGTTTTTTTTTCTTGGTTTAAGTGTACAGTAAGGCAGTGGTTTTTCAATAAGGAATATATATATATTTATATTTATATATATTTTCAATCATCACTGTGAATTCTTCTTACATGCAAATTAAATAAAATGTACAACTAGAAAATGTTACAACGGTAGACATTTTTCCCAAAGCAAAGCTTCTAATAAAAGGCAAATACGGACACCACGAAGTTAAAAAAGAGAAGGAAGGCGTAAGAAACCGAACGGCAGGCGCTATTGACAGGACAGCTTGAGCAGGGAAGATTGGGATTCCAGTGAAGATTCCTCCTGCTGCTGGCAAGGCGAGAAAGAATGGATGGTTATTAACAGATGCCTCCAGCCAACTCCCTCGAGAAGATTCACTCTAACCTGAGTAGCTCCACATCAAAGAGGAGAGTAGCATTGGGAGGGATGACCCCAGGGTGGCCTGTGGCTCCATAGGCCATCTCAGGTGTGCAGGTCAACTTTGCTCTTTGTCCTAAGCTCATCTGGGTTTTGGATGTTGGAGAAAGAAAAAGAGAAGACAAAAAGACAGTATTAGGAGGAAAACAAAGAACAAATCACTACATGGCAGATTTACAGAATCGAGGGGAGTTGGGACCATCGCATTCATCTTTCAGCTTCAAGCTGAAGCTGCCACAAACAGCTCAGATGAAGGTCTCCTGACTCCCCTGGCTTCTCATGGCAGTTATTTAAATTGCCAGAGCCAGTCTGGGAGTGACACAGAGGCTTTTTAATGCATACTTTGGTCTATACTGCCTACGCTGGAGCCAGCTGTAGGAGGTGCGAGTTCCTTCTGCGGAGCGCAGGGTACATGTAACACCATCAGCAGGCGTTAGGAAAAGGCTCTCAGTAACAGATAGGACCGGAGCTTTGTATTCATGAGAGATCAGTGCCAAAACGCAGTTAATTTCAGCTTCTGAAAAGCATTCAGCAACATTTTTCCTTCTTCAGCCACCACCAGGGATGACTTCAAAACCATTGCTGAAACGCTAATGCTGTAGGCACCCAACCTTCCACTGTTGGGCGGATGCAAAGCACACGCTGATGCAATCCTGCTTAAAAGAGGTACTTACTTCCCTCAACTCAGCCCAAGCCTGAGGGCAGATGTCTCACCTCAGGTGCTGCTTATTCCGGCAGAGAGCCCTGGCCCCTGGGATGGACAGAAATGCTCATTTCCCTCACTCCAGATGAGCTCTGGAGGTAACAGTGCTCATCAAGATTTGGGGTATCAAGAATCAAATCCCTGCTCTTCCAACAGAGTATTTTGGGGTGGAGCATTCTCAAACTGCTATTCATGCACCATAAACTGGTGACTGAATATTCACTGGCCAAGAAACAATCCCTGATTTGAAGCAGTGATTTTAACTCAGACCTCTCTCCCAAGATCGGGCACATCCCTGGACTACAGATTACGCGATATTTCCTGTTGAATTTTTTCCAAGTCCTATAAAATATGCCAAAGCTAGGGCTTTCATCACTTAGGTAGAAGAAAAATGTGAGTATGAACTTTCTCACATTCCGGGAGTATTCATATCATGGGGCTGAGGGTATAAGAGCAGATGACCTCCCCTGGTCCCTGCAGGGATTTGTGTGGGGCCGGCGGTTGGCTGCTCTGATGGGTCCCTGCAAGCCAGACGGCTGGTAAGTCATGCACGGGTTTTAGGTATGGGGCAACCTCGAACTGTCAGAAGTTGAGCGGAAAAATGCAGACGCTGCTGCCGTCTGACAGTCATTAAACCAAGGTTTGAAAAATCTGCATGCTAGACGTAGTGAACTGCCTTTTTCCAAGTGCTTTGTGTCAATCACACTTCCCAAGCCCCTCAAAACCCTGGGGTGGAAGGAGACAGCCACAAGCTCGACTTCAGTCAGCGATCCACTAGGAGGAGCAGGAGGGCAGCCTGTTGCCACACTGATTACTGGAATGGCTGTAATTCGGCCACTTATTAATTAAGGGACAGGAGAGCGGTCAAGCAAGGGATAAAGTGATTCACCCAGCGCTTGTTGCCACTGCTTTATCTGCACTGGGTTCTGGTTTCTCCAGCACATTGGGGTCCTGAGCTCCTATTAGGCCTTATTGCAAAGCAAATAATAAAGAGTCCAACTCAAATCCTTGAGAGGCAGGTGGGTATTTTTCAGAGAGTTTAAGGTTCCTCAAATGGACTTCTCCTGCTCTGGCTGGAGCGAAGGGAATGCTTGCATTGCTTCCTCCATAGGGCTGGAAACCATTTTCTCTTCCATCCCGCTCTGGAAAAGCATGGCTGCATCATTCCTTAGTGGATTATTTCTCATTTTGCATTCTTCCCTTCTCTCTATTCAAGCATAAGAAGTTGTCCTGTTATAGTTGTTCCTGTAATAATATTTGAGCTGTTTCCTCCTACACTGAGCTCTAGGACCCCGAAACGGGGAGTCACGAGGAATTTGCACCCTGATCTCATTCACTCTTGCACTTGAGCAGCCTGATCGTGCTCCTCACGTAGTGGGCCCTCACAACACTGCAGACAAAAAGCAAGGGCTGGCAATGAATTGCATTGTGTGGCTCTTCTAGGGTTTTACTGTGTTGGCACTCAACCTGTAATTAATGGAGGGCAGTTTCCTTTTTCTCTGCATAAGGTTGGTCAGTGAATGTTAAGTTTTGTACCTGGGAGCCTGAATAAAAATTTAACAGTGCAGTTTGGTACCTTATTCAGTAAGGGTCAGAATCTGTAGCTCACTCATGGATGCCATCAAAAACAGCAGCTTGGACTTTTATGGAGTAGCTGAATAGAGGCCACTCCATAAAACGCTGCCACCTGCAACATTTTAGAGTTGTCTATTTGTGGAGCTGCCCATGGGAAAGGGACGGGGCTTATGTGGCACATTGGCACCCAGGGAGGGGACGTCACCTCTCCCCTCCCAAACGCATACCACGTGGAAAGCCTCGTGAGTAGGGGATGTCCCTGGATGGACGGAAGAGAACTACAGGAAACACTGTGCTCGAATGGACCACGCTTTCAGAAAACCACGCCGTATCCTACACTGTGATTTCCACTTGGTCTTGTCCCCATTGCACCAGGCATTGCTGTGCTCACAGACCCTTCAGCGGGCTTGAAGTTCAGCCAGAATCATTTCTTTGTACCTGTGTAACACCTTCTTCAAATCCTTTAATGACTTCTTGCCTGCCAATCTTGAACCTGAAAGGCTTGTTTCTGTCTCTGGAGGAATCAAACTTCTTCCCATTCTGTAGCATTCCTGCCAAAACAAGACACACAGTTTCAATCTGAGCTACATCTAAATTTAAGTGCTGGGAGGGAGGGAAGGAGTGAAAAATTAATGTCTTGGTCACATCAGCTGCTCATTTCCATTTTCACTTTGAAGCCTCATCCAAAACAGATAAGGCAGGAGAGTCAAACGCAGTGGTACCATATTGTTACCTTTGCCTTCTAGTAATTCAGGCTCTAAAATGGAAATATATTCTCCTTATTATTCTTAATGCAAGGTTACAACTCATATCGTACCAAATGTTGCACAGACATACAGAAGAGTTGTTGCTCACACAGTGGAGCTTCCCGGCTAAGTAGATAAAAGCAGGCAAGGAACAAGTGGGAAGCAGCAGAAGAGAGAATCCCAACGCACGTACCTGATCCAGGCCTGCTCCTAAACACAAAAAAGCTCCCTAGAACAAGCCTACAGACAAAGAAACCAAATTTAACATAAACTTTATTAGGTTTACTTCTCGTTAAACACTTGCCATTTATTTTAAGGTATTCTTTTAACAGCGTAACTAACTAAAGGGAATAGTCCTTGCGGAGTGCATGTCAGGAAACCAGGGGCTGTTGCTATGTGTGGCCCAAAGCCCACCACAGTCAACAGGAGCTTTCCACCCACGTCTAAGGGTGGGCATGTAGATTCAGGTTTGGGAACTCTTGAGCCAAATTTGCTGCCAATTGAACATCTGCAAGTACAGAGCAGCTCCTTTGACTTGTTCCTGCAAATTTATATCAGAATACTTAGAAGGAATATTTGGTACCTTGGACTCTTTACCTCCCCTACTTGATTTACTCAGGAGTATTAGAATAACGTGTATTACACAAACATGGCCATTCCACACCATGCATGTGAAACTTGTACACAACATTACAACTTTCCTCATACAGAAAGAACGGAAAAGACTCTGCATTCAAAAATAAGAAAACAGCAAGGACGTTTGTATGAATGCTTTACTACCCTCATTCTTTGTATTTTCATTTGGCCACAAGAGACAGTCACAGAAACACCCTACTCGTTCCTGTTGATGGGCACAACACCATATATTATGAACACATGCCCAGATTCTGCAGCAAATGGATAAACATTTAGAGAGCGCTACATGATTAGGTAGGCTCATTCTATTTTCAAACAGTGGATAATTATGGTAGCTTTCAACTTAAAAGTACCTGGTAATTGCTCTTTCAAAATGCTATACTCTGGATATTGCAGGGTTGGGCTGATATTTACATATTAGAATAAATCCTTTCTTTGTAATGCTGTAGTGCCAGTGTTCTGGGCATATACCATGACTCTCCTGTGCAAGGTGCTGTACAAAGAAAAGTTCATTAATAAGCAAATATCTGAGAAAGTTTCTGGTTGAAAACAATATTATCAAGCACAGCTTTGACAGAAAACGCTGAGAAATACTACCTTTATGATCCAGTATGAAAAATACAGTCTTCCTAGTTTCTTTTCATTAAAGCAGTTATATTAATAGAACAGCTTGATGCACAAGTTTTATTTTTCAGCGAAAACCATCAGTTATTGTCCAAACAACAAAAAAGGCATGTTTTGCTTGCTTAAAAAGTCTGTGTTATGAATCAAACGTAAATATAGAGATGTGCCAGAATGAAAAACAAAGAATAAAAGGATAGGATTCATCTTACCAACCTTTATGCTTCTAAGATGTAGCCAGCTACTTTTGAGCTAATTACTCTGCTTCCCTCTCTAATCAAGTCAGAGAAAAATTCACTTTCAGGGGGAAATTCATCTAACCAAATCTAGGGAGCTACATTAGGACATAATGAATTGCATCCTAGCAGTGCCTATTTCTTTGCAATGAATATAAGGGAAGTCCAAACAACTAGCTCAGACATGGATGTCTCCAAATTCATTAGTAGTTAAATCAGTGGTGATGGATGGACTTGCAGTGACGAGTACACAGTATGTGATCATTCCAGTGGGGTTCTGTGTCTAGATATTTTACAACAATACTAAAACCAAATGCTATATTAAGGCAAATTAGCTGTTGACCAAGTCCAACATTTGTCAAAGTTGGTACTTCAGAGATGTGTGTGCATGTGTATAAGGCCTGAGGAGGAAAATTATGGAATAATCTGCCCATAAGGTATGTTTCATAACCTTCATCACTAGTGCTTGTCATATTCCTCAAGTTTTTCACAGTATAATCGTGAAGTATTTTATGTATGCTCCGATGCAAGTACATACACATATTATGCAATATATTGGCTCAGTGATATCCCTAAAGCCCCTCCACGCAGGCTGGGAAGTCGCACCAGCTGCCTGCACAAGGCTTTCTAGTTACAGACAAACGTGGGTTCATTGGTAATGTAGAAACCAGCCTGCATACGGAGGAGGGCAGGCAGGGAGAAGCAGCTCAAGCGGAACTCTCAGGCATATCATATAATCCTTTTTGAAGTATTTGATCTTAAATTTAAATGGCAGTCCTTCCTCACAGCAATTTTAGTTTTAAACACATCATAAAACCTTATGATTCTATAAAATGGAAAGAGACTATTACAGAATCCCAATATTTAATAGTTTTAATATTAAAACTTAGTAATGTCATTACAGTCTGCATGTTCAGAGCAGTATGCAAACATTAATTATTCTTCACAGCAGCCCAAGGAGGTAGAAGAAGATATTTATTATAAAATAGCCTCAGTCTGGAAGTTCAGATTCAGATGCAAAGTTCCACAACACTTCAGTATGCTTTCACTTCATTTTGTAACTATAACCTACGAAAATACTTAGCTTAAAGGTCTGATGGTTTACTAAATACATCAAACCGGCGGCAGAACCCGAATTACCTCTTCAGAGATCCTGACAACAGCTACTGGACAATGTTTCCCATTTAAAATAATGTTTCTATCTGCCCATGAGCTTGCTAATCTAATATATGTCATATAAAAACTGACTCCAATTTCACCATCAAAAGCCTATAGAAGATGTGTTAGGCCTTGTAGAAGAAAACAGGCTGCTTCTCCTATGTTTACAGCAACATCCTATTTCCAGCAACCGCTGAAAATTCATCAGGTGATGAACTCAGAAATGTAACCTCCTCTGTCATCACCCCACCTTATTGCTTTTGGAGGACAAACTGGGATTCAAAGAGTCAGATGTGTCCATATTCGCCGAAGCTCTGGCAGGAGGGTCAATTTTTATATGACTGCCCTTTAAATGCACATCTAGTTTAGAAATGAGTCAGAGTCCCCATGTGCCCTGGAGAAGTTCCGATCCAGATTTAGATCTGAACTTTAGATCTTTTTTATCTCTCTATTTCTGAAAGTTAGAGTTGAGTATTCAGGCCCCTGGGAGCTAAAACAGCATAATGTTTTATTTTCTCTCTTGCTAACGCATCAATTGATTTTCTTTTTGTGAAAAAAATTGATTTGGTTAATATTATTCAACAAGGACGGATGCCCATCTTTGGCCTGCTAGCACTTTTATTTATCTAGCTAACAACAAGGAGAAAAAAAACCACAATCTGGAACTGAACAATGACATTGTTTTGCAAAGTCAGAACAATCAATAAGAGTTTTGACTGAGCAAGGAGACAACTAGATGTCCATATCCTTACTGGTTATAATAACCTTACATTTGATTCTGAAATGTAACAATCATTGTATTAAAATAATTAATTGTACAAACTCAGTTATCAGAATATTGTGCGGATCTGAAAACATTCTGATCTACAAGGTGTTCTAATTAATAACTAGGTTTTAAAAATTAGGTGGCTGTAGAAAAGGAGATGTTTCAGATCATGGGTCCTGCTGAATCATTGAAGGTCAGCTCATTGAAGCTGAAGATCAAAGAGTAGATAAATCATTTTGTTAAGGAATATGACTAGGCATCCATCTAAACTGCCAAAAATACAATGCCATTTGGGCTAAAACAGCAGTGAAAACAAAACTTCAGTCTAGGTTTAACACACGCTATTATTTCTCATTAAAACATAGGTGTGTCTGCACTACTCTTTTAACATGGATTAACCAACTGAGGTCAGTCAACCTCAGCTAGGATCACATCACTTAAGTCTGTTTCCTAAGGGGAGAAGGCTAATGACCCTGTCTGTACTTGCCTAATAACTTTTGAATCTTTTAGCCAATTTCAACCAAGTTTGACAGAGGAGTAGAGTTCATACTGACATAAAGATCCTATGCATGTAATGAAAAGAAATCTGTGTAGGAAGAAGATCCTGTAAGTGATTCTACCAAGAGAAAGGCTCAATCTTTATTTGTTATCAGAGACCCTATATTATTGAGGAAAGGTCAGGAACGGAAAGACATGAATGCTGCAGCTGGACCACAGTCTAAGTTTCTTTTTACCAGAGGGTTCCTCCGTCTGAGAATGCTTCAGCTGGGAATTCAGCCAACCACATAACACAAATCCACAGAGCCAGCCCACCTATTTAGACATCTAACCTACACCTATGGTCCCAACAAAACCATGCTCCAAACCACGCCCAAACCATTATCTATACAAAAGATGGATGGGGAGAAGAACGTCAAAGGCCCTCCATAGACAGCCTGTCAAACTTAACGTGCCTGAATCTGGAAAATTTATGTGTACAATTCCACTGCTAACGTTAGCCATCTCAAAGGTAGAAACTGCGTCTCAAGCTGTCATCTAAGGTACTTGTACAGTTAATGGAGAAAGAGAGGTCTCTCCAAGAATAATTCATCCCACCTAGATTTAGATGTTAGGACTGCAATAACCTCCTGGAATTGTTTATCATTCTCAGTCAACTAACTTACAAAAGTTAAAAAAGTTAACAACGTTAATTTTAAACGCCAGACTGCCAGCTTTTTATAGGGCCCTAGTGAGGAGGTATTAACTCATCCATCCATGGATGAGTTACCTAAATGAAGTAGACCAAATTGCATCCCAGGCTTCACTGGCTCCAGTGTTTAATGAATTATTTGTCTTTGCAGTGCTGACACATTCTGGGAATCAGAAGACAGAGATCCTAATCCAGGATAAATCCCGTGATTTCACTAGTTGCTCTCCTTTTATCCTGTACAATGAGATTCACTTACCTCACAAGTATTAAGGTGGTAAGTTGAACAGGTGACTTTCAAAAAACGGCAACATTCACCTGCAAAGTATTCCATTACCTTATTTTTTTCAAACTGTGTTACCTACAGAACGTAAAGGCAATACATACACTTGAAGACAGCTACTTTCTGAACATATGTTGGCAGCAGAAAGAGGGGCAGATACTCAGAAGGCATTTCTAGGACACTATCCTGTTTCATTTTATGTAGACCAGAGATTCTTCAGGACAGGGACTATATTTTGATGCTCTTTAATGCAATCACCTTTCCAATCATGCCTTGTAACAAATCTGTGCTGTTATAAACTTGTCATTTGGTTTGGTTCCTAGGACTCTCGGAGGCAGCATTTGCTGCAGTTAGTGTTGCTGTGATTAAGAATTTTTGATCTCAAGTGTTTCTTTTTTTCCTTAAAATATATTGTTTATCACTTGTGGAGAGTTTATCACTTGTGGAAGAAGGGGCAGGCAACTCAAGAAGAATCTCAAGAAGGGATCGCGTTAGGTCGTGCAGAGAGGAAATTCGAAAGGCAAAAGCCCAGCTAGAACTCAACCTGGCCACTGTCGTGAGAGACAACAAAGTATATTAATGACAAAGTATATTACAAGTATATTAATGACAAAAGGAGAGCCAAGGAGAATCTCCATCCTTTATTGGATGCGGGAGGGAACATTGCCACTGAGGACAAGAATAAGGCTGAGGTACTTAATGCCTTCTTTGCCTCAGTCTTTAATAGTCAGAGCAGTTATCCTCAGGGTACTCAGCCCCCTGAGCTGGAAGACAAGGACGACGAGCAGGATAAACCCCCCATAATCCAAGAGGAAGCAGTTAATGACCTGCTACGCCACCTGGACGCTCACAAGTCTATGGGGCCAGATGGGATCCACCCGAGGGTACTGAGGGAGCTGGCGGAGGAGCTTGCCGAGCCACTCTCCACCATTTACCAGCAGTCCTGGTTAACTGGGGAGGTCCCGGACAACTGGAGGCTCGCCAATGTGACGCCCATCTACAAGAAGGGCCGGAAGGAGGATCCGGGGAACTACAGGCCAGTCAGCCTGACCTCGGTGCCAGGGAAGATTATGGAACGGTTCGTTTTGAGGGTGCTCACAAGCCATGTTCGGGACAACCAGGGGATCAGGCCCAGCCAGCACGGGTTCATGGAAGGCAGGTCCTGCTTGACCAACCTGATCTCCTTCTATGACCAGGTGACCCGCCTAATGGATGAGGGAAAGGCAGTGGATGTGGTCTACCTGTACTTCAGTAAAGCCTTTGACACTGTCTCCCACAGCATTCTCCTAGAGAAGCTGGCGGCTCACGGCCTAGACAGGTGCACTCTTCGCTGGGTAAAAAACTGGCTGGACGGCCGAGCCCAGAGAGTTGTGGTGAACGGAGTTAAATCCAGTTGGCGGCCGGTCACGAGCGGTGTTCCCCAGGGCTCAGTTTTGGGGCCGGTCCTGTTCAATATCTTTATCAACGATCTGGACGAGGGGATCGAGTGCTCCCTCAGTAAGTTTGCAGGCGACACCAAGCTGGGCGGGAGTGTTGATCTGCTGGAGGGTAGGAAGGCTCTGCAGAGGGACCTGGACAGGCTGGATCGATGGGCCGAGGCCAACTGTATGAGGTTCAACAAGGCCAAGTGCCGGGTCCTGCACTTCGGCCACAACAACCCCAGGCAACGCTACAGGCTTGGGGAAGAGTGGCTGGAAAGCTGCCCGGAGGAAAAGGACCTGGGGGTGCTGGTTGACAGCCGGCTGAACATGAGCCGGCAGTGTGCCCAGGTGGCCAAGAAGGCCAACGGCATCCTGGCCTGTATCAGAAATAGTGTGGCCAGCAGGAGCAGGGAGGTGATCGTGCCCCTGTACTCGGCACTGGTGAGGCCACACCTCGAATCCTGTGTTCAGTTTTGGGCCCCTCACGACAAGAAGGACATGGAGGTGCTGGAGCGTGTCCAGAGGAGGGCAACGAAGCTGGTGAAGGGCCTGGAGCACAAGTCTGATGAGGAGCACCAGAGGGAACAGGGGTTGTTTAGCCTGGAGAAGAGGAGGCTGAGGGGAGACCTCATCGCGCTCTACAACTACCTGAAAGGAGGTTGTAGTGAGGTGGGGTTTGGTCTCTTCTTCCAAGTAACAAGCGATAGGATGAGAGGAAATGGCGTCAAGTTGCGCCAAGGGAGGTTTAGGCTGGACATTAGGAAAAATTTCTTTACTGAAAGAGTGGTCAGGCCTTGGAACAGGCTGCCCAGGGAAGTGGTTGAGTCACCATCCCTGGAAGTATTTAAAAGATGATGTAGATGTAGGCGTGGTGGTGTTGAGTTGACGGTTGGACTCAATGATCTTAGAGGTCTTTCCCAACCTTAATGATTCTATGATTCTATGATTTTATGATTCTATGATTCTATTCTATGATTGTTTCTATGTCAACGTATGTCAATATTCCATCGGGAGAATGTCACAAAGGCTGGAAATTCTGATTTTTCCCCCATTTACAACCTGTAACTATTACTAATATACACTTTTAGTCTGGAAAATATATTATTAAGAAGCTTCTATAAACTGTACAAAAGCTTGTGTCAACATTGGCACCTTCACAGTGCATAGAGGAAGACACAGTTCAGCAAAGCAGAGGTGTTCAGCATAATCGCATAGGAGTGGTAGGAGAAACACATCCATAAAGTCACAAATCACATCCCAGGTTGGTTTACACCAGCAAAACTCCACTGATTTCAGTGGCGTTATTCGCATTTTACATTAAAATAGATCAGTTCTCTTCAGGACTCAGTTCTGACATACTGCGGTAAAGCAGGACAACTCCTCTGCATTTAGTGGTGGTCCCTCTAGCTCATGGCTGAGTCTCATGCTAACACACCTGAAAAACTTGTCGTTTCCCACCAGGAACAAGAATAGTTCCCGTATGTCTTAGTGTTAAATGGAGGGATCTGGGCAACACTTTTCCAGGCAAATACAGTGCGTGCCTTGTGTTTCTGCTTCCCAGGGAAATGCCTAGAGGACCTAACATGCCTCAGCTCTCCAGCTCATTCCATCAGAGTCCAGATCTGCATAAGCCGGATATCTCACATCTCTTACATCTTCATTTGCCATTTCATTATTACCTCAAAACGCAACTCACTGTTTTACACCTTTTCATCGTAACAACAGCTCCCGGTAATCTGTAGTCACACCGGGTCACGAGCCTCCTTCCAAACAACCTCTGATTTCCTTGATGTGACTTCCAAAGCAAACTCTTTTCTGGACAAATTTGGCGTCTCATCAATTTTACTGATGGAAACAATTTTCATCAGAAATGATGACTGTTGCAATGGAAATAAAGAGCGAGTGTTGAATGTGAGCTGGAGGATGCTTTCATTTCCTACGCTATGTTTGAATAGTGGGCCATCTTACCGCGTCCTGTACGGGGACTTTGGCAACTGAAATGAGAAGGGAAGCATGGCTTTTCAAGGGAAAGGTTCAACAACAGAGCTTTAGTACCACTGTAAACACAAACTCGGTTTTTCCCTGCTAACGTTTCCTCTGCTTAATATAAACAAAGCCTTATGAAGAAAAAAGGATTTGCTGGCTTAGACTACATTTTTCTGACAGTTTACAGCCACTTAAGAAAAAATGATTAATCTTTTTAAGGGAATTTTCAGTCTAGAGGGATAATAGTTGAAGACACTGGGGAGTGCATCTCTGCAGCATATCAGCTTTTTACCACAATTTTTTTGTTGGTGTTTAAAAAGGCAACAGCAACGATTTGAATGTGCCATTTGTTGCCATGACAAACAATCACTGACTCAAAGTATAGAAATGGGAAACGGATAGCAGTGGTGGTCACTTCTTAGTTCCTGTTACCTCAGCGCACTTTAGTAATGGTTGATCTTTTCAACACAGGCAGCCTTGCTGCTTCATTTTCTTCATGTATTATATACTCATATATCTTTAATGTGGAGTAAGAGCAACACAATCAATTATTTATTATGCAGCTGAGAGCATGCAATGAAGACACAACAGACAACTATTCAATAATGCATTACCATGCACTATATATCAGTGTTGCGTACAACTACAAGACAATATGAAAGAGCCTTGCACTTAGCTTGACTTCACAGCCAAGAAAATTACATGCAATTGTCAGTTCACCCTACTGAAAGGCATTATTCTGTCCTAACGGCTTTATAGATTTGCATATTTTTAAAAGAGAAGAAAAAGTAGATTTACCCTCAAGGCAGCTATGAGGCTCAATAAGCATAGTCTACATGAATTGTAAGGAGACCAAAACAATTCCTCTGGTATCCTGTTGCCTTAAAACAGTCATTTTATTTTAGGGTTTGATTCTGTAACCATTACAAAGTTCAGCTGTAAAATATACATGCTCTGCAGCATAAGGCAAATTTAATTTGAATAAGCATGGCAGAATCAGGTTAATCAGGGTATGCTAATGAGTAGGACAATAGATGTCTAAAACAACATTTTAGAGATAATATATTACTACAGAAAAACTTTGCATCTCTTGCATCTCTACCCCTAAATACCATGTCCTGTAACACAGGTTCTGGAGGGAAAGGGAACGTTCCTGACTGGGCTAGGTCTTTCTGTCCCTCCCATCTGGTACCAGCCAAGAAGCACAAAGAGCAGTTCAAAAGCGTGGCTGTAATACAAATAAGATATTTTCCAAGATTTCCCACCCAAACACATGCAGCAAAGCTTGGCCAAAGAACTCGGGCCATCTAGTGCACCAAGATAATAGGACAATACAATTAATCACTTTCTTTTCTTCTTGGTTTCATTCTCAATCTCATCCTATGCCACAAGGCACACATGTATTTCCTTCCCCCCCTCCTTTTTGTTTTATGATTGCCTATGCAATGGCGATATGGATTTCATATTTTAGCCTGAGGCACATATATGAATGTGCAGATGACCTTCCACTGGGAAGTTACGTACTTCAGTAAGGGGTTAAACCTCACTGAAATAGGTGAACACGATAGCCATCTGTATTTCAGTGTATGGCACAAGACGGGCCCAAGCATGTCACCAAAGCTTCTGAATACAGATCTGGGTGCAGGGAGCACGGAAAAACACCACAGAAAGCAGAGAAGGCTCTTGAGACATTTCCTGGGAAAGCTCTGAGATCACGTGACAGAGGGGTTTGGGGAGAAAAGAACCAGATTCCCTACTAATTAATTCCTCCTCTGCTCAGGGAAAGGGGATGTTGAATGATCTGCCAGAAGAAACACCTTCCCAACCTAAAATAACAATACTGCATCAGCAGTTAGGTGTGCTTTAATGACGAGCTGTTCCCAGATTGGGCATCCTTTGTTTTTCAACTATCTAGACTTCCAGTATGTGCCTCCATTTCCTTCTGAATAAAATCTGTGCTGAAATCTTAATTTATCAATGCAACACTTCCCTTGGCTAGAGCTAGCAACAGCCTAGTGAAAAATCTACCCATCTCTAGTAGGGCACTGGATCAAGAGGCTGTGCATACCCAAAGACAATAAATTTGAACATGGAAAATGTATATTCTTAACGCGTTACCACTTAACACCAAGATGCTAAATGGCATGTTGGCTTTTGGGGCATTTGGAACTGAAAAATAAAATTTCTCCCCACATCCCTTGTGAATGAATGCTTTTTCTCTCCTGCAGGCCCCTGTTTACCCGGTTCTTTGTCACATCCAGCTTTTTTAATGCACAGCATGGCCATACCTCATTCACAGAGGAGTGTTTTACTGAAGCTCATCTTGACAAACACTGCAATCATCTAACATCGTGCAAAGGACTTAGCAACTACTCTGTTCTCAAATAAGAAGGAGAAAAAGAAAAACATTCTTGGAAAAAGAGACACACACAAGATGCAACCAGAGAAGAAAACAGAGTTTATAAAAATGGGTGTTGATTGAGCCGTGTAAGAAGGCACAGTCAATATGCCAAGATTACATATACTCTAAATAAGTCAGAGGCAGACACTGCCGTTCCATCATGATCTCATATGTACATAAAACATACATATTACAGAATTCAAATGCTTTTTATCCAGGGTATCCAACTTTTGGATCCAGACTGGTTAGACATTCCTGTAATGTGTCTTATTTTAGAGATGTGGTATAACCTTCCTGGCTGGCATTATGTAATATCCCCTCCCTTCACAAGCGTTCGGAGAATTCCTGGGGAATCGTCTCCTCCTGCCTGCAATTCCACAGGGGAAAATGAGACATGACTTCACCGGCACCAACTTGGGGCCACCATGGGGCCTCACTTCAGTGTAATACAGTTTCCAGGGTAATCAGGTGAAATACACTGCTGTTTCACTCAAGGAACAAATCCCTTGCGCAAGAGTGGAGAAGGACAGGTATCTAGCCCCCTCCATTGACATGGACAGACCATAGACTTCTAGGTAGCTAAAGACAGTTGAGATTAATTCCACCCAAAACGACTTGATCACAGTCAAGATTAGTGAAAAAATGCAGTTTAAAACTAAGTTGGTTTTGATTTGCATACCAAACGCCTTCCTGTGGATTATAGAATCATGGAATCATAGAATCATTAAGGTTGGAAAAGACCTCTAAGATCATCGAGTCCAACCGTTGCCTAAGGTCCTTTAGACTCGGTGATCGCAGATCTACCTAGTCACTTACTGTATAGTAATACATACAGTAAACATGTTGTAGAAATAACAAGACAAAAGCCACTTCTAGTCTTTGAATGAACTCTGAGAAGGGTTTATTAACAAGTTATGTATTGGGTAACCCTCATTATGTTGTCAGAAGTTCAGCCTACCATTAAGATCAGATAAAACCAGCATTTTGCCAAGCAGTCTTTATCATTTGCTGCAACGCTCCAGTGGAAGAATGTCTTATTCAGACACCATTATTTTTCTATGCTGTCTTTTTAAAAGGTATATGAGATAGATACACTCATCAAGGAACAAATCTTTCTATAGATGTACGGTTTGTTCTTCCAACCTACTAGGAATGCACTTGCTTTCACAAAAAGGAGTATTTTTATAGTATTGTTTTCAATGTAAAAACAGTGTTTTATGTGCTCCAAGGCAGATCCGAGTAGTGTCATAAATATCTCTCTGCCTGTAAACTCTGAAAGTATGTTCTGAAATAATATTAGCTACGAAATTCCTCTTTTGCCACATTTGTTTCCTAATTTTGTTCATCCTTTCTGGTGTTGCAGATCCTCATTGATGTAAACTGGCACAGTTCCCCTGATATTAATGAAAGTACAAAAATATATGTAGCAGTTTAAGACCTGGATCACGGTAATTTAAAACTAAGTTGAATGATGCACTTGGGACTATTCTCCAGAGCAGAAACCTGCAAGAATACGGAATAGTGTAGATTTGTGATCAGAGCAAAAAGCTGGATGTCAAAAAGAATAGGTTCTGTCAGCAGACAGCTGTGTAAGTGTAACTCACCTTCATTTTATTCCCTGTGAAATGACGACTGTGGTTTCACCAAGGTCAGAAAGACAGTCACTAGCATATCCAGCAATAATATTGTTAATTAATATACTTTGCCTTAGGTATCTTGAAAGGCTTAATTCAGTAAGCCTTTAAAGTATCTTCAGAGCCACAGTGGAAAGGAGCTATTAACAGCACAGTTTGTTATTATAAATAGGTCTTTTCCATCTCTAAGTTTTGATCTTGGTGATCTTATAAACAAACTATGGAAAAAGTGGCAGCTGTTATCTTGACAGATGGGTCTCAGGCATTGCTCTGCTGGACATTAGACAGTCGTCTCTCTGTAGAACAATAGGAATTTCCAAGTGCCTGTATCTATTTCCATCTACTTAACAAGCCACTCATGTCTTGGGCTAGCGAAGGGAAGAAGCAAGGAGAACGCAAAATAAATGTTTTAGGGGAAACATCTCAGAGAAAGAGATGAGAATCAGATGAGTATCACCTATTAGTGACTTCCCTCTTGAGTTTTACTGAAGTGACAGACAGAAAAAGAATCAGAAGTTTCTTATAGAGGCAATGGAGACAAACAGGCACTTCCAGAAGGTGAGATACAGAAAGCCTGTGCACTGAGTGAAGTGCAGCCTATAGTCAGCCAGCAGGACAAGAGAAGAACAAGGATGCACCTCAACTTTCAGCTTTTCCTAGAATTTAGCATCATCATCCATTTTGGATGTAGAGCTTTGAATCTGATTTTAAGGACAGACGCAAGCCTGAGAATGGTTCATCCTTTTTAAAGGGTGCTTGGTAGGCTTGCCCATCTTTTCTATCATAAACAATTGCCAAAAGCACCACAAGTTCAACTGGACCTCAAGCCTGAATTTAAACCCATGTCCTTCACCTTTTCTGATGGTATTCTCATCACCGGACAACCAAACACTCAATAGCATCACCCTCTGTGCTTCCACTTGAATCTGTATGGTAGCTGCAAATGGAGAATGATGAAGTTAGGTGAAAACTAAGCAAGTAGTAATTAGGGAGGTCAGTGGGAAGGACAGAGACCTGGATCCCAATCCTTGCTCCCAGGACTTGTTGGATCAGCTGTGCCTGATGTTGTGTAGGGTTTGTCCCTGCATTGTTTCAACGAAGTTCTCATTGACTTCAGCAGGAGTCTGAGGATGGACTGCACAGACCATAACATTTTTCCAAAAGCAAAAGTATTTTCACACTCAGCACTGCTGCAAACAAAAGACACTGTAAATTACACTGTAAATTAAGCCAGTTTAGATACTACAAATAGAAATAGTAGTCAGTCCATAGACACAAACAACAAAGATAAGCCAAAAATACCTCAATAGCACAACAGAGTGGAAAACAACACAAGTTGAAAGTGGACCACCAGTGAAGCATTACATAAACAAATGTATTATTACACCAGCAACAAAAAGCCAGATTTCAGATTCTACAGCAAAACGTGTAATATTATTATCTGTAAAAGCAAAGATAGAGATGGTGAATACATTGCATAACTCACAGGAATTCTGTGAGACCAGACAGCTCTCTATCACAGGTCACACTATCTTTTATCATCCCAATAAGTGTAACTGAAAAAGTAGCATCCTGTATGAGTAACTTACTATATGAAGTCAGTAAAAATCTGCTTCTACCAATCAAATGGTCAAAACATACACATCATGACCACATTAACAAAGGATGATTTTCTGCAGAAAAATAATGGTTTGTTATGATTTTATCCAAAATTCTAAAGAAAATACAATTCAGGGTTGAATGGAATGAGAGAGTGAAACATTTTGCTTTAGAAAATGAAAAAAAATTGCCTTATGTCCATCTGAAATGTTTCATTCTACTGAGAATACACGGCTTTGTTTTCAGATATTAATATGAACTATTTAAATTCAGCTTCGATGAGGTCTAGGGAGTTCTTGAACACCACCGCCTTTCCAATTATTTAACGCCAAGTATTGTTTAGTTACATTCAAGCTAAAAGACACCAGAGCTATTAAGGAGAAAACATAAAAGGAAAAGAGAAAAGTTAAAATTCATAAGGAGTATACTGAGGGGGAGGCATATCAGAGAAAATTCAAGTATCCAGACAGCCAAACCAGACAAAAGAAAGGCAGAACTGACCTAAACTTTGGATCAAAGAAGCTGAGATTTATGTGAAAGGGATACAGTTATCTGGTCTAAAATAATCATTCACCCAGACACTCAGAGGTATTCTACATCACTTTTAAAAATAACTGAACAGATCTTCCCTGACTAGGTAACATGGCTTACTCTGTCATCCATAATATGTAATGTTATGGAACATGTAAAAGCTCCATTCATTTAGGCTGCTGCTTCCATTTTTCCATTTTGCACAGCAAAGGAAAAGGTTTGTGGGAGTTAATTTATCTCAGTTTTGTGTACCATTTTAATGCTTAAACACGTATCTGCAGATTTAGTTGCTGCCTGCATAGGGAGTTCCAGTGATCCTGCTCACCAGGGCAGCAATCACCCAGGCTACTGAGTCTTTGGAAATAATTCATCAGAATTGTAAGTATTCTGGATGTTCATGTTATCAAACAGTTGCCAGGAAAAAAAGGAAATAAAATAGAAAATTACATAAACCCAATGAACTTAAGTAATCTAAGTTTCAAATAATTAAAAAAGCCCTGCTGATTTGACTCAAAACTGTCATGGGTACAAATCTCTCTCCTGGGAAAACAAGTTTATTTGTGCCCTTTTCAAGAAAAAGGATGCAGAGAATTTAAATTTCTCGGTATATCTAATCTGTGTTCTCTACCACAACTGAATATCTGCGAGCTTCTGCTTGCTCACGTGATGAAAGATCACTAAAAACACAGCCAGGCACGTTTAAGCCATAACTCTATTTTAACAGGAACAAACCACATGAAAGCATGTTCTGCATCTCATTTCACATCTCACGTGCTCTGCACAGTCTGTGGGCTCAGGCAGTATCCTAGAGACACAGAGCACCATATATTGCATTCCTATTTTGTCTATTATAAGCACAATAAGTATCACTGTGTAGTAAAACACCATTTCCACCAAATCTACCTACCATTTTTGGCATAATTTTATTGCTTTCCACTTAATGATCTGCCCTAAAGACAGGACACTTTGATTCATGAGAACCCCCTCATCATCAGTACTCGGTCTTTACCCGCACATAATTTGGATGAAGACTTCTCCTGTATGTCCACAACCGTGGCTAATGCTCCAAATAAACCTGTGCTTTATAGCTTATGTTGTGCTCCCAAATGATGGCTTTCAAATTTTTTGAGTCTTTCTTTGATACCGGAGTCTCTGCCGAGATCATTCATTGGCTGTATTTTCTTGTTGCTACGCTGAAAGGCTTTGCTGAGCTTTGGTTTTGTCTTGTTTTGCATCAGTGGTTCCTCTCTCTTGTACACATCATGGCATGATGAAGGTGTTCAGGCAGGACCCTCATCTGTGGCTTTTCCTGACCACCAGCTTTGCAATGGTGTCACACAAGCAATCACTCTGCTGCCTTGCACAACTACTTCACTCTTCCATCACATCCTGTATGTTGGGGAAAGCTCCGTTTCTGCTACGAGCAAGTTTTTCAATTCTGAAAATGCTCAGTGGAGAACTTCATGTCAAGCAGGTTGTGGCATGTAATCATGACTTCTGTTTCTGAGCTCCTTCTGCCCTACCATATAGGTTTCATGGATGGAGCGCAAGACCACTGTTCTCTGCAGGCTTGCAATACTAGCGTCTTCTTTGCCTTCAGTGAAGTGTGGTAAGTCACTAATGGATGGGCATCTGATCTTACACATAGGGCACTGCTGCTTGAACCACATCCTGAATGTCAGTCAGAATACTTGGTGAAGGAGAGATATCTAAAGCTATCATATTATTTGCTGGATCAAAAGTCCAAGGCAGCCATAACAATTCTGGTAGTTCAATTCCTGATCTATGCATATTTCTGTAATTTTTGGGTGCTTTGCCTTTTTAAGACAAAACATCATCTGCACTTGCTTGTGCACCGTGTGCCCTAGTGTTTACCTTCTAGCAAGAGGATTATATACTGCCTTCTGTCCTTATGGAACTTCACTTTTTTTACTTGCTCTTCACGGCCTTCTTAGAGAGGCGGTCACATGTTTCAAAGCCCAATATGGTTGGTATTTTGGAGCCAATTCTCCAGGCAAAAAAAAACACATATAAATTTTTGCACAGCTTGCAAATGAACCAGCGAACTCTTCTGTGATCTGCCCTTAGTACTAAGGTGGTTTCCTTAACGTAAACAGCCTTTTCTGCAAAGATCTGAATGCCTGACTCTGGAGATTATGACACTGGACTCCCAGATAGCAAATCACAAATTAACAACTTGCTAAACAGTTTCAGAAATATGTCTTTCATCAGTGCTCTCCCAAGGGTTTAAAAGAAAGTAGTGTGATTTGAAAAAAAAGTGATTTATAAACCAGCTGCATTTGGATTGCAACACTGCATTAAGCAGAGAAGTCATTTTTGGAGCAAATATAACAGCCTGCTTCTGTTTAGGTGTAATATTTTTTCTACTTCTGTTACACCAAATTATGTGGATAATACCGGCACAGCGCACCTCGCAAGGAGCCAGAACTCAAACAGTGTTTAGTTGCACCTCTTTGAATGGAACTGCTTTATAGCATCATGAAATCTAAATATTGGTGCATTGCAGATTGTAATTTTTAGCTGCTGCAATACCACGTCTTGTTTTGGTGCCTACTGCCAGATGACATCATCTTGTAGCAACTTCTTCAGTGGAGCAGCCAAAGCTGCTTCTCCCAGGATATTGTTGACTAGAAATCCAACAATCCCATATATTTTTTTTTTCAGTCTTCCTGCTGCAAGTAAGACTGGAAGGATGGGAAGGAAGAGGAAATTACAGAATCATATCAGCAAGGAAGATCACAGATGGCCCTGGGAAAGACAGGGATGCAGATACTGTTGTAGTACAGCCTAAAGGTGTATCATACCTACACCCGATAAACACAAAAGCAGTATCAATTCTTCAGAGCTGCTGCATGTATGGATACATATAATTCTATTTTCTCACATTAGCTTGAGCTCTGTGCCAGGTTCTTTATCTAGTTTTCTAATAATGGCTAGAGATGAAGCCCTAGCAGTAAAAAAAAAAAACAAACAGAAAGGCCTTGTTTGCCATGCTGCAAGGATGATTTCTGCTACAAATGCTTCACAGGCTAAGAGCATGAGATCAGGCTGTCATGTAACATGGACTGCAGGTCCAGGCTGCATGGCTGAATATCTTTGTCTTGGCCTCCACATCAAGTTTGAATTTTAGAGATGCACTATGCATGTTCAAATCAAATGCCAAACTTCCTCTGGGTGAGCTCCAAGACCTGTGTTGACTCTTGGTATTGCTTAATAAAGAGGGGAGGCCAATTTAAACTACAGATTTTTGTCATTTTTTTCAGATTATCTAATGGTTTGCACAGCCATAAAAATGATACGGATTTTCACACATGACAAGAAGTTGAGAGTGAGCATTTCTAGCTATGGCACAATGTATGTTTTTACTCTGAGGCAGACAGGCTTTGTCCCAGTGACCGGGAGAACACGTTATCTGATCACTAATTTGCTTAACAGTCCATAGAACCTTTTTAGGCTGGTGCCCAGATATGATCTTTATTTCTGTCTTTGTGGTGACAGTGCTACCAGACTAAGTGCATTGGGCCATGTCTCAGTTTGGTTGCTTATATCTCAATCATTTAAGCTCTCAGAAGAGAACACGAATCAGCGTCACCTGTATTTTTAAGGTTACAAGAACTTCTAAACCTTGTTCCGATCTCATTCAGAGCAACTTCAACATCCTGCTTGCTCTGTGAAAGTGTTAAGCATGCAAAGCAGGAGCGCTACCTTTTTATCTGCTTCAGAAGCCTTCATGGAGATTAGGAAGTGTTGCTCTGATCTCTCCCAGTTCTACGCCACCTTGCTATCTGGACACAAAAGGTCAGGTGTTAAGCTGGGGTAAATCAGTTGAACCTCGAAAAGGTCAATAGAGCAATGCTAGCTTGTCCCAGCCGAGGAGAAATTCTCACTGAGCCATTCTGGAGATACGAGAATTGGGATACAGGGTTTTTCCCATCACACACTTTCCTATAATGATTGCACAGCTTTCCTAGCTCCCTAGATATTCTGTTCAATTTCTTGCTCAATTTCTCACTCGCTGTATTTAAAGACAATTTCCCTTCCTGAAAGCCAGAAAATTAATATGTTCTAATCCTTGCACCAGTCACTTTTTCTAAAATGGATTTATTCTGTTGGACCGAGGACTAATAAACCTTGGTGGAATCACAAAAGATACAGTGAGAATATTTACTCACAACTTCTTATTCTTAACAGTAATAAACAGCACACCTGGATCCAAACTCTTTCTTCATTTGTCCTTGCATCAAGAGCCTTCTGAGAGGGTAGGAAGGAGAAATGATACAGCCTCTCTCAGTCTCCTTGCATATAGACTTTGAAAGGACCAGAATTCAAGAGAGGTCTTAGTGGTTTAATTTGTGTGAAGAAAAAAAAAGACCTGTGTATGAGGCACGAAAATAGTTAGGTTTCAACACTTTTCACTGCAAAAGCAGAACATCTGATGCTAGATGGTCATATCAGCAGGGGACTGCAAGAGTAAAGAAGGACTTTGTACAAAATTTCCCACCACACACATAAAGACTAGTGTGTTGGCTGAGCACAAAATAAAATGAGTAAGTTTCATTACCTTAAGATAATGATTCCCCCCACACACACACACAAATTCAAAGCAAACTGAGCCAGGTTTAGTTTGGCTGGTTTTGCTACATTGGTGTGACTTTGCTAAAACTAAGCAAATAAAACCAGAGCTCCCTACTCAAGTTTGACCCTATATTAATAGAAATATGCAGGACCCTAACACACTCCTACATTAAACAGTCTGAGTCAGGGGCAGACTCCCTGACTCATCCAAATTGCTCTTCTCATTTTGGGTAACTTGGAAATAACAGTGGCATAGATGTTGGGGCAGTAAGAGGGGACAGTAAGCGATACTTGTATTAACACCTTCATTTTTGGAAATTCGGTGTGCCTGCTACAGACAGCTAGAGGATGGAAGGCAAAAAATAAATAAATCAAACTCTGGCTTGTATACAGAGACAGCCATCCTTCCCTACGAGTGGGGAAAGTGCCAAGGAACAAATTGGATAGAGTGTACAAAAGGAAGAAAAAACCCTCCATCCTGCTGTTTACTTACACCGGCACATGCTATTAAATGTGTACGCCTTGCAGGAGTGCCAACCTACCCCAGGAAATTCTGGTCCATCTTGAAGAGAATCATCATTTACTACTGAAAAAAAAAAAAGAATTAGCAGGGGCAGTAAGAGGCTAAGATGATCGGGTTTAACTTTCGCTGGCCCAAAGCCAACTATGCAAGCAAAGGCTTAAGAGAACTTTCTTCTGATGCCTCTGTGCCAACAATAGATGCGGACAGGACAAATATTTACAGACCTAAAGTGGAGAGAGACTAAATGGGGGGAGCCAGACTCTGCCTGAAGTGCTTATTATAACGATTAGCCCATGGCGGCTTTACGGCCCTAAAGTGACTGCTCCCCACAGCCGCAGACAGGATGGAATGACTCAACGACGATGCCGCCAGCACAAGATGTCTTTTCACACGTACTGTACTATGCTGTCCTCCCTTTCCCTGAGGGTATATTAATAGCAGTGTAGTCATAATGTACATACTACAGTATAACCACCTCTCTCTGAAGTGAGCACAGGCAAAGCTGCCAGTGGGCGAAAACACATTCAAAACAAACAAAATGATCTTGGAGACCTGGAGGAGGTTTTGACTCTTGTGCTCCATGCCCTGAATGCTCTCTTTCTCTCTGAGCATCTCTCCTCAACACCCAAATGTGTCCTAACATTACAGAAAAATGAGTTATTAAATGGACAATTCGGCTGAGAGATGTCTCTTATTTTATTTACCTTTGAAAATAGAAAGTAAATGTAATAGTAATATATATGTGCGTATCTGAGTGTGTCCCGTCCTCTGTTCTTTGTTGTTCACCTTCCTTAGTTGTCTGGGAATGAGAGTGTCTCTTAATCTGTTTTTTGCACAGTTAAGCACAATGGAGCTCTTCAATGATGCTATGATACAAACATAATCAAATTCTCTTTTCTCTGTTCCCGGAAACAATGATGGTGCTATAAAAAAAACAATGGTGGGAACATTCATAGTAGGGGGGGGAGCGTTTGAGAGCAGAACTTTGTCCAAAAGCACCTGCACTGAAAGCAACCAAAGGATCATTAAAATGGTTGTTTAGTTGTGATAACTAGCTAGCTCATTCCTTACTTTTCCAGAGCTGATCTTGTCACTCCACCCTTAAAACTGCTGTGGATAAATTCGATCTGAATATCTTTGCCTTCCTGAATATTTATGTCTGAAGCCCAAGAACTGCCACTGGTTGATCACTGCAGGATACATCTTTAGCAAAAAGGACCTTGAAATGAATAGCCACATCCTGTAGCATCTGATTAAAGGGGTTTAATTGCATTATTTTCAACCATTTAAAAAGCAATTATTCCCCTTCTTCCTACACACCCATGTTTACTAGAATAACTGGAAACAGAGTCAGAGATGCATGGAAAAATACAGAATTTTTCTGAAAAAGCAGTTACGTAATAAAAAAATAAACACGCCTCTTCACTGGGAGGTTAAATAATGAAGTATCTTCTTTTTCCCTGTCACCTTGAGCTTTAATATAGGAGTCCTGAGGTCCAAGTCATGCCAGGGTGTGCAAATGAATAATTTTCTATTTACCTTTTCTCCTAAGAAAATAAAATCAATAACGTAACTCTACAAACCTCGCAAACTGCAGCAACATGCGGCCTTCAAGAGAAACATTCTTCCTACGTAGCCCTAAGGAGACCCATAAAGGAAACACAACTCAGTGTCCTCACAGATAAAACACTGTTTACTTTGTGTGACTCTCGCATTACATTGCAGAGTACCAGGAGGGTGTTTGTTCCTTGCGACTACTCTACGGTGTCCATTAAATTCCTTGCTTTCTCTCCCTCTGGCCCATACATTTAAGAAATTAGGCGGGCATGTCCTGACTATCTGCAGAAGCTAAATCATGCATTGGACATTCCTGTTGTCAGGCTCTCGGTCTGCCCAAAGTAAGAGTAAATAAAAGAAGTGATAATCTGCCCAGAGAGGCCAGTAGCAAGCTCTGCGGTTAGCTCCAGAGCCACGCTTAGATTTGCAAGTCGAGCGAATGCTCTCATACGCAGCCTGGATGCTGCTCCATGAGCGTTTTATGAGGTGCCGTCAGGAAGCAGCTCCCAAATGCTGCATGTGTGTGTGGCACTGTTACTGCCAAGCCAAACTTAAGTGCTCTCAGTCTAATCCTAAAATTTTTCATTATTTTCCTTCTGTTTAGAGCTCTGTTTCTGTTCCCCAGTCAGAAATTTCTAAGCAGGAGCTGACCTGTCTGATCCCAGCTGGGGTCTGAGCCAACATGGATTATCACCTGTGGAGAGCTACAAAATCATGGCTGGGGCATGTCGAGGTCATGGATGTTTCCTCAGCTGAAATTGCGCTCTCTCTCTCTCCCCTTCTTAGTCGTGTATCTTCGACCTAACTTTCCAGCTTAGAGAGCTGGCTATGCTCTGAGACTACGGGTATTTCCACATTGCATGCCGGGGTCATCCAAAGGCTGCCCTCTTGGTCAGACTTACTCTATATTCAGACAGTGAAACTACAAGTGCAACCCCAGGCACAGCCCAAGGGACTCTATGTCTAAGCCTGTCTGGCAGTTTAATATTCTGCCAGGCACCTTAGCATACCCGAACGGGCAGTCTGCAGACTGCCTGCAGGGCAAGCCTGTGATCAGAAGTGGTGGCTCGCACAGCCGTCCCGCTCCCAGCCCTTGTCAGCTGTAACGTAGACACGGCCTGGGGTGATGTTCAAGAACGAGAACGTGCTTGTCTCCAACATAGCAGATCCTCTCAAGCTAGAGGCTGAACATGCCACGTCTCCTAAGCCTGTGAATCACACACATATACATAATAAAAGACAGTCAAAATCTTTATTAAATAAACTAATAAGTACTTAAAATTGCAAGCCAAATGGGACCAATCTCCATTTAACATGGCCAGAAATGTTTAATACTCCTCTGTCTCCATGACTCATAACATCGAAAGCCCAGTAAAAGCCAAGAAACACTCGGTGCCTGCTACAAAGCAGCACACAATCTTCTTTTAACTGCAAATGTACACAAAACGCAGTATGTATTAACCGGATTAAAAATGTCATGCCTACCAGGATAGAAGAATGTAATATCTGGTCTCACACAAACTCTCTATCATATAAAAATGTTGGTTGAAGATACAAGTTTCTCTCAATACCTCTGCAATGCTCACATCATACATATCAACACATTCATGCCAGAAAACATAACGCTAGCTACAAATGGCACAGTTTTTGCATGTAAACACAGCATAAAGGGCAGATGTTTGAAGATAATTAGGTGTCTAAGGTTGCAGTAGTCATACTGTGGACATTTCAAATGCATTGGGCATCTAACTCCTTTGATTTCAACTAAATTATTTTAAAACCTTTTCAAGTCTAAATATTTTCTTAAGTTTTCCCCAGACATAAAGTGTTACTATCACAAAGTTACAGTAATTACCATCACTCCAAAGCCTAAACATCTCTAAAAAGTTCAACTTCCTAAGCTGCCATGCTGTGTGAAAACACGTATGACATTTATCACTTAAAAAAACCCAACTCTTAAAAGTGAGCAAATGGACAGGCAAGAACATTGCAAAGTTTATCATGTCCACATAGTACAAAACATGTATTTTTATTATCTGGTATGAAGAACACACACTGCATCACAGCAGGCAGCCATAATTCTGATCTGAGGATACTGAAAGTATTGTTGTTCTCAACTTTGGTGCATAGATATTTTAAGAAATACTGGTTATTGGAAAATACTAGTTAATATGTGTATTAATAAGACACAGATCATTATTCATGCTTACATTTTGATAGAGGATTCATAAATACTAATTCTGAGTCAGCTTTGAGCTGGCAATTCCCATAGAACAGACTGAGGTCCTACTCGGCTGAACTTGCTCACAACTCACGTCCGTCGTTTTAAACCTAAATTTATTTCTGCCCTTGTCAACCTGCTATCTCATTATCTCACTATTCACTGACAAAAGAAATGATGAATCATGAACACTGGGGTACAGGGAACCAAATACACTCAATAAAATTAACCTCATTATGTCAGTTGTGCATAGCATGATGAAATCCTCCGGTGGGATCTCCAGGAGTTACTGTAACACAAGTAAAGAATAGATGCGTTGTATTGAAAATAATGATTAATATATACACCTATCATGACTGGTGCACAACAAAATCAGGGCTACAGGTGGATTTGCATTTGAGAGTTATCACTGTGTGACATGAACAGAGGAGAGAATTTTCATGTCTTTCACAAAGGTTTTGTTGTGTATTTGGTTTGATCACTAGGTCTAGAAAATACACAAAGTAGGTATCATTTTCTACTTAAACAGAACAAAACTATTACAAAATCAATAAAAAGTCTTACACCCAAACCATCTATGGGATGAGGCTGTATTTCACCAAAATATAGGCTGTGAGGCTACCCATGCCTCTATTATTTCTTGTAATGTCTATGACACAGGCCTGTTGGGAAAGACATCAAGGTGCTCAGTATCGTCATGCACAGATCGCACCACTTGCGCTGCCCGAGGATGTGCAGGCAATCCCTGGTGTGTCCACGCAGCCCCTGGCCACGTTGTGGCTCCATCTACCTCTGCCTGCACTTTTCCGTGCAGTCATACTACAGCCCTCCAGCAGCTCCAGGATTTTTCCCCAAACCACCTCCAGTGTTAGCAGGACTTTAAAATCAAGGTGAACTTCTGTGCTAGGTACACATCATATTTTTAGATGGGATCATTTTATTTTACAGTCACTCTTAGAGAATTTTTCCGTGTGCTATTTTCCAGTGTGGCTATTTTTATTTTTACCATACACAGATGTCCTTGAGGTATGCTTAAAGCACAAACTGTGAATGCTGTTTGCCAACGTAGGGTTTTCCTGTAACATGCTACAGTTCTGATGCGCATGCAACATACAGAACCCCGCCACCGCCCGCCCCGCGAGTGGGAGCAGGCAGCAGAACGAGAATCAAGCAGTGCTGCTGCAAAACAGGGCAGAGCTGAAGGTAGGACAGGGCTTCAAACGGCCAACATTAGCTCCTGAAAATAGCTGCTGCAGAAACTTGCTTTGCCCGTACTAAATTGATAACGCAGGGTTTTCCAGAATACTCAGTCAAATAAAGTTTTTAGAGAAAAGCAAACTAGTGGGATGTCAATTAAATGAGACGCGATGACTGCAAGGGGATTTATTCAAACATCTTTTGCAACCCTGAACAGCACGCTGGCTTGTCAATCTTTCTGAGCTGCAAATATTTCTGGGCATTGCAGATCACGACGGAAAGCCTTCCTTCTCGCAGATACTGCTGTCTTCTGCTAGGGATTTCTATGCTCACCTATATTTATAGAAAGAGCCGTTACAGCTATCTGGTCAGATGCACAGCACCCATCAAAGGTTTCTGCCCAGTAATCCCCACGTCAAAGACATATCTTGAAGTCAAATACCTATCTGTTTTAACGCAACTATTTTGTTTTTCATATACAATAAGCACTATCTAATAAAAATGATATCAACCAAAGCAGTGTAAAAACATAATTAAGGCCCCTGGCTAAGTATGGAAAATGACTTTGAGTGAAACATGGTATTACATTCCATAATTGATTAGTCATTTTGTTAATCACCTTTCAATATGCTCCAATTAGAGAAGTGACCAATTCTAAGGATGCCCAATGCAAGCTGGTCATCAGAATGCAAGTGGATATAAATGGTTCCAGAGCTCTGTACCAGCTCATTTTTCATGATATGGAGCATCTCCTACAAAATGCTGACTGTCCTCTGATGTCAGTGAATTCCACCAGTGGCAGAGCATTTATTTGACCATCATAAAACCAAAAAGTTTGGTTTGATAACATTTTGTTCGACTCCATTTTGTAGTTTTCATCCATATCTACACAGGAAAACACATCAAAGATATGGACACACAAAAAATGAAACACAAAAGAAGAAAAATAATTGACATGATTAAACCTAGGGAAGTTCAAGTTCAAACGTTGGTATTCGGGGAGTCAGACTAATTGCCAGCCCAGCCCTAAAAGCCATGAATCTAGGAAAGATCTGAAGCCTCTAGGACTACTCTGCATGAGGAAAAGACCATTGAACAGGAATGCAACCAAAGCTTCCAAAATACATGACAAAACTATTAATTAATGCACTTATATGCCAGAAGTGTTCCTTGCAATCTCTTCATCTGAATTCCTACTTTAATGCAGGCTGTAGGATTTTCACTAAATAATTCCTGTTTGAATTAGAGCTGATTTAAAGATTTCTCAGGGTGATGAACTGACTGCAATTATTCATTGGTGTTCACTTATAAATCAGTATTTCCAGTTCAAATGTATTCCTTTTTTTAAGGTGAACTTGTGAAATTTCACTTTCCAGCTATGATATCTTAATGTATCTTGGTGAACTAGTAGAACAATTCAGTTGTCCTATCAATTTTTTGTTCCCCATGTGAGTACCAAACCATCCCTTAACCTCTGCTGAATAAATTAAGCATTTCATGGTCAGGAAGGTTTCCCAGCACTTCTACCACCCTCATGTCTCTTTCCTGCATTGCAGCCTACAGAACTGACCACACTATTTTTGAAACAGCCATAGTAGTGTGAGGCCTCTGGACCTCCTCCCTTTCCCTCCGTGCTCCTGTTTATATATTCATGGATTGCAGCCAGCTTTTTGGCAAAAGAACAGCTCCGAAGCTCGTGTTCATTTGATAATCAACCATCACTCCCCACATCTTTTTCAGAGTCACTGCTTTGCATGACAAAGTCCTCTTATCTGTAAGCACAGGCCTCATTCTTTGTTCTTCCACCTAGGACTCTGTAAAGGGTTTTATAGAAACTGAAATGTATTATTGACTTGTGACCATTTTACATAGTGATCCCTGTTTCTCTGTATCAAGGACCTATGGGATTAGACCCTTTATTTAGGATTTATTTGTTAATTTTTATCACCTTGATATCTTTCTCCACTGATAAAAATGTCACTTACAGTAGGGCTAACATCAGTCCATTTTAAGGCCCACTGGAAAGTCCTCTACTCAAAAGCCAATCTTACATCCACTGGCATGTTTATTTTGTACCTTTTTTAGTTTCTTACTCAAACTAGCATGAATTCCTTGCAGATCATGATGGAAAACCTTATGATCCTCTGTAAACATTGTCCAGTCATCCGTATACCTACTCCTGGAGAGCCAGCTTGACAACATTTGCTATCCATAACCCCAAAATTGTCTGCCAGTGTTTAAGAGGCATTTGGCCAATGCCCTTAATAACATGCTTTAACTTTTGGTCAGTCCTGAAGTGGTCAGACAGTTGGACTAGATGATCATTGTAGGTCCCTTCCAACTGAAATATTCTATTCAATTTCTCTTCTCTGCTCTTCTCTCCTGTCCTGTCCTATCCTAAATTGGAATTTTGCCACTATTACTGACCAAAAAGACAGATGAGAGAGACCGGCTGAACAAGGTACGATATAACATAATAAATTTCAAAACTCCAATACTGAGTAAAAACAAGGAATCAGAATTTATTTTAAAATGTTTTGAATACTAAGAAAACCCCACCCACTTTGACCTGAAGTTTTGAACATTATCATCAAAGATCTTTATATTTCAAGAGTACAGGCACACACATACACCTGTATTAGAGATGTCGTACTCAAGTAAATCCAAGAACATGAAAACAACTTGTAAAAATCCACACTAATCCACCTTAAATATATAAATACTGATCCCATTTTTAAGCTAATACAATATTCTGTTGTATAGGATACACACCACAGTTTGAAAATATTTGGTATCCTGATTTCATTTTTTTCTAAGTTGACTCCCCAGCTCTTTGGCAAACAGCGGGTAGAAGACCATGCATGAATTGTGGCATCTCACTATAAAAAGTTCCTAAGTATCTTCCTGCTATGCAGGGGCAGTCATATCGAGTCTGTCCTCACTTGGCTCAGCCACAAGAAGCATTTCCTAATTAGCAAACACTGCTTCATGAGAAGCAGTAAAAGAAAGGTTCAGCAAAACAGTTTCTTGACTTCTAAATCCAAGAGCCATGAATCTTGGGGGGGAAAGTAGGCGAATCATCTTGTGCAGCATTGCCACTATTTCAGGGTAAGCTGGGGGTCTTTAAATACTTCACCCTGATAGGATTTGTCATGTCCAAGTTGTTACTGTCCCTTGATCAGGAACAAATGCAGTTCTGATGAATCCTGCTCAGTGACAGGTTTATGCAAGACATGTTCAGAAGTTACCTTGGCTAGTGACATTGATTTATTTTCTGATAAGAAGCTAATTATAAAGGCTTGAAACTTGCAATTGCTCAGTAGAAGGGCAACAATACTTCCTTTAAACAAAGTCATGTACACTGCATTAATAAACATATTAATAACAATAATTCTTTGCCTATGCATAGACACCTTGTCTACCTACTCAAGGTAAAATTCTCTCATTGTGAACCATAATCTCAGCCCAGAAATCATTGTCCACCCACCCACTAAACAACTGTTGTGCACCAAAAATATGCTTTAGTCCAGAGATTCAAATAGGAAACTTTTTGTCTTCTTTTTTTTTTGGGAAAAAAACCTCAAACAAATTTATTCTGAGATCACTTATATAAACAAGTAATGGCACCACTAGACAGTCCCCACCACAGCAGCATTAAATATATGAAGCATGCTAAAAAGAGAAATTTGTCCCAGTACATTATTGCAATAGAGAGATTGAGAGTGTGCTATGGGAGGGTCCCCAAACTGTACACTGCTGGGAAGTTTGACGGTCAGAAATGTGATAAGGAAACAGAAATAAATATTCCCCCTCGTTCCCACAGGCAAGTCTTCTCTCTTCTCTACAACCACGTAGTGCCTTGGTTCCCCACACCACTGCAAAACACTGGGCCTGCAGCAGTGCTGGATTACAAGCGTTGCTGTTGCTCTTTCCATCACCCTGCATTTCCATCCTGATGTTCTGCTGTCCTTCACAACCACTTCTTCCCTCCTTCCCCAACTTGTTTTTCATTTATGTTGGATTTTCAGCCCAGTTTACAGTGCAGCCACTGCAACATTTCTATGTGCAGGATGAAGCGGCACAAAGGCAGGAGGAAATAGCTGGGGCCGTTCCTGCACCCGCTGTTTCAGCCCTACCTATTCACATCATAGCACCTTTGGTGCTTATGAAGAGGAAGTTGTGCTGCAGAACAAGAAACATTTTCAAATGCGGGCTGCACTCGTGTTCTTTTGGATGTGTTAAAACTCTTCACTGCTTCATCCTCTGCGGATGCAATCAGAAAACAAGGCCCATCATTTCATGTACCGCTCGAACGTGGTTAGAAGCTGGATGACAAATAACACTGAAAACTGTAATAGAATTTGCATATGACTAAACAAACAGACTAGAAAAATTTTCTAAGAGTCTATTACAACATGTTGAAGTATTGAAGAAAAACTAAAGGAAGCAGCATGCTCCTACATGCAGTAAGAGAGTAACAAGAGAGTGCGGTGGAAGGGCACGTTGCGGGTATTCATTCATTCATTCATTCATGCTGCTGCCAGACAATGTCCGGTTTCTCTCGGATGGCAGGCTCCTTGACACCAAATTCAGAGAACACTTCACATTTGCCTGGCTTTTATCAGCTGACACCCTCTTGGCCTGTATTGTACATCAGTTTCTCAAGGGAAAAAGAAGAGCTAAGATAACTATTGCCCTAGTACCCCCCCACTTTTTCAACACAGCTACTTGTCCACAAGACGTACAGAGGTGTCCGAAATCTAAAGTAAATGTGGCAAGCACTGAAGACTGGGAGCTATTCTTATCTCCCTGCCCTCTATAAACACAATGGCTAACCATGTCCCTTACTGCCTAATACAGCTGTCATCATTTAAATGCTTTGTAGTCTACAAATGGGCCAGTCCTACGGTGACAGACGGAATAATAGAAAGATTACAGGTTGTATAACTCCACTACAGTATGGAGGAATTTTCCAGTCAGTCAATGTTTCTTCCCACGCTTGTGCAGGGAAAAATCCCAGCCCAAGATTTCATTGCTTTTTTTCTGCAAGGCAAACCATTTCTCAGCTCTCCCCCACCTCCGGTGCCTGTGTTTATAGTTACAAGCGCTCTCAGGTCCAGCCTACTTTGTTTGATATTGTGTTCCCAAAGGCTTTAGAAACTTTTGCATCTGAAGAGGAGCTTTGAATATACTATGATAGCAAGACTTAGGAAAGCACTTCAGAAATGGCTCTGCAGTTTTAGTGAATCAATGTACTGCAAGCTTTAGTTACTTTATTGAAATAAAGTGAATCATTACAATCAAATCCCCTATTATGCTTTACAGCAGGGAAGGATTGAGCCCTTAATCTGTTTACAATGCTTATATAACCAATCAAATCAGGATGGGTTAGAGAAAGACAGAAAACCTAATAAAAACTGAAGTACTTTGTGATTTTCCACCATGCATCTTAATGTAAATAGTTTGTTCTCTCAAGTTAAACACTTCTAAGGTCTAGAAAAAAAGAAACAGTTCTTCTACAGAGTTGATACAGCCTAGTGGTAAATATAATAGATAAGGACCTTAAAAGCACATGAATTTCTACCCCCAGCTTTATCAGAGGCTTGCTGTGTTCCCTGGACAAATAATTTCCCTTCTGAATATCCCTGCCTTTTAGAAGGGAGTAGACAATGCTTTTCCTTTCCAAAGGGATTTATGAATGAAGGGTGTAGCACTTAGATCAGATTCAACTTTTTAAGTTGTCCACTGGGGATTAATGATGGCAGTTCTTCATGATTGTATCAACCCTGAATTTGCATTTGACTCATAAGCATTTAAAACTCCTACACTCCCAGCCAGGAATCTGAATAAATGTTGAAAAGGAGATGAGCTATATAAATGGTTTCACACAGAAGAAGTCTTCATGGCACAGGTAAGGATCATTTTTTAGTGAGGCATTTCCATCCTGATCCAATGCGCTTTCAACACCTCTTCTTATAGTTACAGGCTCTGGAAGTCCCCAGCGTTCAGAAATAAAAGGTCAGGACTTTTGAGTTCCAGCCAGGAAAAGGTAGGACATGGCAAAACGGGTTCAACCCACGTTAGATGATAGCCCTCAGCTGTGCTGTGCAGAAGCACTGCTGACTGTCCTAAGGAAGAGCTGTGAACCTGTCCCTGCTATTTCTTTGACTGAAGACAAGCAGAAGAAAATTCAAAGCAGAGCATAAAACAAAAGCTATTGATGGGGCTGTCTGCACACTCCAGGAACGCCCCTGGCAGGGTGGGACAGACGCAGCTGTAGCTTTTCCAGAGTTGTCGCCAGCTGACCACTGTGGGGCACAGAGGGTGTGGGGAGCTAGTCGCACAGGCAGCGTGACAGAGGAGCATCTCCTGCTCCTGTCAGTGGAGAGAGACACTTCCAGAGAATGATCTAAACCCCAAGCCAAGGTCAGGTGTTTCAGCATGACACTGCAGAAAAGATCGTTCCTCTCCATGAATGACAGATATCATTGAAAAAGACTTCTCCCCCATGGTTAAAGTTAGTCTTTGTGATTACTGTTCCAACTTCTTCCAGAAGAAAGGAGAACAGTTTCAGAATGAGAGAAGACTACATGTAATTCTGCTTTTACACTGTAATTTAAGTGTGTGTGGGTAATGGTCGGGTACAGAAGTACTGCAAACCATGGTTGGATGCTTCTGATCTGGCTGCATCAAAGGCAGCGTGGCCAGCAGCTCGAGGGAGGTGATTCTGCCCCTCTACTCTGCTCTCCTGAGACCCCACCTGCAGTCCTGCGTCCAGCTCTGGGGTCCCCAGTACTGGAAAGACATGGACCTGTTGGAGCGGGTCCAGAGGAGGCCACGAAAATGATCAGAGGCCTGGAACACCTCTCCTGTGAGGAAGGGCTGACAGAGTTGGGGTTGTTCAGCCTGAAGAAGGCTCCAGGGAGACCTTATTGCTGAGTTTCAGTACTTAAAGGGGGCTTATAAGAAAGACTCCTAATGTGGCTGCACATGTGTAGGATGACCATCATGTAGTATAACTTTCAAGTAAGAAAAAATAATTTTGCCTTACAATGAAAATGGGCAGAAACCATGTAAGACTAATTCAGATTCAGACAACTAAAGAAAAGCCTGAGCTGTAAAATTCAGATTCACAACTTCAATATTGCCACAAATTTTGGTTAATATACAATACTTTAGCTCAAACCAATCTGACTAACCTGATGGCCTTCTACGATGGAATGACTGCATTGGTGATCCACTGGCTCTGCCTGATGACACCATGGCTACAACATTTAAGATCCCTCGCACTGAGTGACGTGCAAGGGAGTACAAACTTCTGCAGCCAGCAGTCTTGTGAAAAAAAATTAAGTAAGATTTACAATGCCCTTGAGCAACTAAAGCTAAATAATGTATCTCAATTGAGAGATGTCGTGTTCAATATAAAGCCCCCTAGCAGCCCCCTGGCACTGGTTCAGCAAGACTAAGCAGAACTCACGCCAACGCCGAATCGCTGCTTCCCGCAGCCGTACGCGTTTCCTCCGAGGCTGCCCGTTCAATTGCTTACCGGTGCCAAAGGACGGGCACTGTATGAGCTCCTTGGCAATGGTCCTCCCCGTGCATCTCCCATGCACATCACTGCAGCGCTAGGACCGACCCACCGAGCTCTGAAGATCACAAGCCTGGAGAGGTTTCTGGCCACACAGCAACTGCTCGGGTAATACACCTGAAATGTGGCTGCCATGTATCCACTGCAGAGAGATGACACCGCGGGTTGTCTAATTAAGAAAATATTACCCCATCCACAAACCCTGCCTAGCTGAGTTGCCTGACTTAGGAACCGTATTAAGCTCTTTATCTAATCAATAGAGAGAGAGGCGTATCCAAAGGCTAACTGTTTAGGTAGCCTAAGGTAACTAAGCTCTCAATTTAGACTTCTTAATTAGGTAAATACGGTGATGTCAGTTCTATTTTGTCAATAAAGGGAGACAAGCCTATCACTGGTGCCAGCTGATAGAGCTTCTCATTTAGCTGATGTAGTAACCATTTGTACATTTTACACTAATAAACACTATTCACTGCACAGTTGTTTCAGCAATTCTTTCATTTTGGGGGGCATTAATTATTAGAAAACGATGTCATTCTTGTGAGGACCTGGAATTCTAATGATCAAGAATTGATGCAAACCTTTCAGGTCCTAGTCCTTAACTATATGTATGACCTGTAAGTAGGCAGAGTGGCACACTGGGATCACTGAAAATAAGTGCAAAGAGGACCAAGCAAAAATATTTTGTTTGAAAACAGCAATCGAATTTTCTGAAAGATGGCACTGTTTTGGATCAGTTCCGAGCTTCTAAAAACTTGATGAACAGAGGCTTTTAGTTCTCGGGTACTATACGTAATCTGCTTTATGAACTTTTTTTTCCACTTCTTCAAGGCTTTTGTGAGGTAGGACTAGGAGCTTTAATTATTTGCTAGCAGTTTCATTTCTATGCACAATAGGAAGCATAATGCTACAATCCCTCCGGGAAAGGAAAACCTGTAGAGGTTAGTAGGTGCTCCAAAATCGAAGCTAGCAGTCATCAAATCATTCAGCATTTTTCATGCTGACAGAGAAGTCTCTGTCAGGGGAGAAAGTGCCCATGTATTATCTTGAAGAAATCTCTTTATAATCTTCTTTACTCTGCAAGAAAGAAACTCATCCTGTCTTTTTCCTAAATGAACGTAAGACAGTGTTTACAGGCAATCCTGATGTCTTCCCTTTCTTTGCACAAAGCCTATTAGCAGCTGTCCAAATAACACCTCAATGCCATGGGGACCACCTTTAAGGGGAGAGACTTCCAATTCTTAGTCAAACCATCGCTTCTCAGCTGAGGTTGCCAATAAGAATGCTGTTGGATAATTTTAAGCTCCTTTTCTGTTTCACTTACCCACATTAAATAGCATCTAATACCTCAAGTAATTTCAGTGAAACCAATGGGCACAACACACAGCAATGCAGCGTTCAGTGCAAAGGAGGAGCAACGGGGAAACTTGAGGCTACAGCTTATTACGCTGATCCTTTTCCATCAGGCAACAATCTGGTATGCTCAGTTTAAACTTACTAATTCAGCCGCTGAAGCCGCTACATTTTTTCTTACAAATCTCTGAACCTTTTCTATTCATCCAATCATTTTTTCACGTCAATAGCCTCTCTTACAGTGAGTCTCATGGTACTTGCTAATATTAATTTCATGACAATTTTGAGAGGCATAGCCCCCTTTTCTGTCAAATTTAAAAAATGAAAGAGCAAGTAATACACTTGAAATCAGTCACTAAGCTGGAGAAATCTCTTCTCGAACTTTTGCTTCTGGACTCTGATCACTATCAGGCTGAAGTCGCCACTAAAATATTTCCAGAGGTAACCAATCTACATTAAATAAGCATCAAGAGAGTTTTAAGACTTGCAGATTCTTTCTGAGGGGCAGCAAAAGACCACGTTCTTCACTGAGAACTAAAACTACTTTTTGCAGTTATTATTCACTGAAGAAAAAGGATGCTTGTAAGTGCTTAGCTGCCACGAAGATGTCTGCAGAAGTAGAAGGCTTTCATCCTTTCAAACCAGGGCAATTTGAAGAGATTACTTTAAGTAAAAAAATATAGAAAATTGGCAGGCCCCAAATAATGGACAGACATCACACTCTCCTAGTATAATATATCTTGGGAACATGCTCAGTTAAACAATTAAGTTCTTTCTAGGTAAGCAAGATTTAGCTGGCTATAATTCAAGGCTCAATTATAATGTCTGTTACAATACAATTCTTACTAATGATAACTGTAATTGCAGTGTTCACTATCCTCTTCCAAACCAGCTAGACAGCTTCCTGGAGACAAAGAATTTTGATTAAATTCCTTACTTAGTTCAATTTTCCTCTCAGATACATATGCACAGCTCCCACTGAAGTGGTATAGATGTTTCTGAAAGCGGGACCAGAGAAATAACATACTCCTGTACTCACCTGGCACAAAGTGCTTTCACACGAAGCTAATGTACATCCAGTCATGCAGATACTGAGGTTCATAAACAAATATATGACACTCTGTAAAGTTATTCTGAATTTACATTAGTCTTTTTGAGAGTGTGTCAGTATAGACAAATCTCTGGCTATTACTACATACGCATAAGACTGGGTTGATTTTGATCCAAGAAAAATAGGCAGATCTGTTGTCTTTTTGGCAAGAGTTATTTCAAGGGAATTGCATTATATTTGTATTGTGTTAAATGGAAAATGCTTTTTTTAATCATGATAAATCAAGCATATTCTATAAATTACTGTTATTCTGCATCTATGCAGTATGCTTTTGTTATTAAAAAAAAAGTAAAAAAAAAGGCTTTCAACTTCACAGACACAACCATAACTCTCAACTCTACACCACTGCCAAAGCTAAAGAAAACAATATAAAGTAATTTTGGTAATATACAGGAAAAGAAGATGATACGAGTTTGTCCTCAGATCACTAGGAAAAGAACAATTAATCATTTGTTCTGCTTTAAATAAAGGCCTGCTTCCTAAAACGGAATGAATTTGTACAGCTCAGCTGAAATAAATGGAGTAGTATTCATTTATTTCAATGGGGAATTTCACTTTAAGCATTTAAAAAAGAATTTAAAAATCAACTTCTCAGTATTGAAATATTGAAGTGGAGAGGGAGGTACTGATCTCTTCTCCCTGGGATCCAGTGATAGGACGCGTGGGAATGGTTCAAAGCTGCATCAGGGGACATTAGGAAGCATTTCTTTACCTAGAGGGTGGTCAAACACTGGAACAGGCTTCCTAGAGAGGTGGTCGATGCCCCATGCCTGCCAGTGTTTAAGAGGCATTTGGCCAATGCCCTTAATAACATGCTTTAACTTTTGGTCAGCCTTGAAGCGGTCAGGCAGTTGGACTAGATGATCGTTGTAGGTCCCTTCCTACTGAAATATTCTATTCTATTCTATTCAAAATATATTTGGTACAATTTTGTGGCTATTGCCCTAGCCTAAAAAGTCTCTGATTGATAGAAGTCCAGTTTAATAAGTAATTACTGATTTAATGTGCCTTTATAGTCTCACTCAAACAAGTCTGTTCTAGCACACTACAAACACTGAAGACATCAGTTCTTTAAAAAGGGTAATTGGCATTATTATCACAGATTTATACGTGGCCAAGGAGAAAGATGAAGAGATTAAGAATTCAGCTCTGCCACAAGCTACATGGGACAACACAAGAGACTGTCAGCTCCGAATAACTTGGAAAAAAAGCTGCCCTCTCACTATTAAGAGCAGATTTGGGACCAGTATACACAAAGTTTGAGGGCACACCACCATCCAGCCAGGAATGGGACTCAGCTTCCCGGAGTGCAGGTTTTACCCCACAGCCTGTAGACAGAGCATTCACAACCTCAGCAAAGGTTTCGTCTAGGGGCATTTCTACCTGAAAGTCACGTTTTGTATCACCTTCATAAATCTTTGAAAATTCTGCACTGCTAATTCCCGTTGCCAAAGTCAACAAATTTAAACCACGGGAAACAAAACTCCAGAAAATGCCTCAATTCTGTTGAAACACTCCAGGACTAATGACACTGTAATTTGTTTACTTGTATTACTATCAGTACTACAATGTAACCTGAAGACCCAATCAAGATTAGGACACCATTACATTAGGCATGAAGGAGGCAGTTCATATCCCAAACCACCTGCAATCTATCTACACAAGTCAGACAAAGTACAACTATCATTTTGCAGATGGAAAACAGAAGGAGTACGCAGATTGCCAAAGGCTTTCAGAAGCTTGCTCAATGAAATCTCTGACAAAAACATGACATAAACCATTGCTGCTGGAAATGCATTTTGGTGCCAACGCGCTACCTTATCTATTAATCCCATTACTTTAATATTGTGTCAGGTAACTTTTGAGACACGACATAGACGCTGGATGACAAGAAGAAATTATTATATTTGTTATATTTCTTAACAAAGATAAAACATATGGGAATCGGACCACATTCTTCATCACATACTAAGATCAGGACTCAGTTTCATGTTCTATCACAGTCCTCCTATCTAATCTTCTGCAATGATCTGGAACATCTATTTGTGTACTTAAGTCAGGCTGTGCAAAGCTGAAAAATTAGCAGGTGATTTACAGTACCAAAGTTAGGCACTGAGGCGTCTTATGTAGTCAGAAAGGGCAATTAGGTACTTCTGAAGGGTAATCCAAAAATCCTGCTCTAACTGTAAAGCAGCCAAGAACTACTCCTTAGGGGGAAAAAAAAAAAAAAGAAAAAAATTTGCTTAAACTAAGAGGTTCCTTCTAAACTGTTCCCTAGTCAGGTTGCATCTTAACTCCTCCTGCCACTGGAACTTAGGTCTGTCCGTTAAGGCATCACGATGCATTTGGGAATCAGACCAAAAACTGCTCCTGAGATTATGCATCTAGTTGAACAAGGAGAGAAAGAGGCAAAGCTGCCACATATAACAGCCTAATAGCTGGAGCGCTGACAGCAGAAGTGTAAAACTTGATCACAGTTCTCCTTCATCTTGAGGAGATTCCAGTTCTCACTTCCCACTTCTCTGGAACATGTAGGGTCGTCAGATTAGAAACTACCCTGCTGAATCGCTACCTTGGCGATGGATGATCCTGGAGGATGAGCAGACAGGACTCTCAAATTCTGCCAAATATCTAGGGTACCAGCCTTTGGTCCTCTCTGGACTTCTTCTGCATGGACTGCCAGGACAATTCATGCAGACAGCTTGCTCCTAGAAACCTTTTTCCCAAAGATGCTTCAGAAGCAAGCTACAGGCCTTTTACCCCTGTAGTGCCAGCAGTCCCCTCCTGCCCATGCTTCTGCCATCGCTCCCCATCACATGGTAAATGCACATCTATGAGACTCCTGGAGAGGGAAGGCAAGATGGGGAAGTAAGAAAATAGAGCCCACAGCCCACTCCTCGTTGGAGTCTCCTTAAAAATTCGTGACTTGTTCTGGCAAAAGCAAGCCCCTTCTAGTCTCCTCCTCCTCCTGGAAACTCTCAAGACATGAATAATTAGTGGACAGGCAATGTTTTTTCTACGCATGCGCAAAAAACCTAGCCCTTCAGGGAATCATGGAACCAACCATGTTTGTGCTAAGGAGCTGTATCGCCACATCATGTGTGCGTTGGTATGAGAGCGGAAGGGCCACTGCAAGAAGTTACATGGCCTACCAAGCTGTCAAGACTAGGCACCACCGTACGGGAAAATCATTGGGATAAAAAAAAAAAAAAAAACACCAAAATGAATCATGAATCCCTGAAGATAGGGACTGGAATACAACTCCTTCAATACTCCTGCATGAGTGCTTGAACCACTTACTCACCCTCTTGCCTGCTCCTTTTCTTGCCCATGGCTCTTGCATTCTTCACTGCTGAATGTCCCAAGCTAAACTGGAGGGAGCAGGAAATTTCAGCTTTCTCCTCCCCAAGAATGTAATGGTTGCAGTTAAGGACGTGACAAATAGAGCTATGACCCTCTTCTGTTGGAAAAGGCACCTGATTATAGGTTTGCCATGTCTGAAACAACTGTTCAGTTATTATACATAAAGTGGGCTCCCACAGGCTGTGTTTTTGACTGAAAGTGGCTCTCTCTGCTGTGCTTGATACTGGATTCAGGGCTGTGCTCAGAGCACTCCAGTGAGGTCAGGCTCCTCTCAGGATCCAAATGATCTCTAGATCTTGGCGGACTCCAGTCAGTGCATGGTTTCCTCACGTCCCAGACTGCAACGCCTCCCTACAGGTGTTTGTGCCTAGCTCCAGAGTGACACGTAGGCGGAACATGGAGACAACTTGTGAGTTTTCATGCTCCCAATATTAAGCAGCTCTGGAAAGCAGGATTTCTGGATCATCTCCTTGCACCTAAGTGTCTTAATTTTTCCTAATTCCCATTTTAGGTGACAAGACAGATGTTCTGGATATCTCTGCAGACATCTCTGTAACTTAGCTACCCACTTCCCAAAGCAGGACTCGCAGAAGTGTGGTGAGGATAAGCATTAAGTACAGTGAGGTCTAATGGGATCATATAAATAAGACAGAAATCATTTCAAAATGAATCCCAGGCATATCCGGAATCGCATCAGTATAAAAAGAAGTTATATTGTATTCAGACAAAATAGTTTTAAACTAAAACTTGACATTCATATTTCATCTTTCCCACATGACTACAGACCACTGGAAGAAAACACTTAATTCACTAATCATGGGCTCCCTTTGAAAATATTACCACCAAAGACTGCTTAAACATTGCAACAGCACTGGAACTAAGGCAATGAGCTTTTTCTGATATCTGTTCTAATCTGGGAGTTACAGAGGTTGCATAGCACCAATAGCAAGATATATGGAGGAAGCACAGTTTACACTGGAGACTGATTTAATGAGTTTTCATAAAGTCTTTTATGTCAAAAGCCAGCTTATGATAGCTTCATCTAAGATGTTATCTAATATCAGTAAGAGTATGCAGCATCTTGTTATCTTTCCACATTCACCATCCACACTCTCTCTGAAGTTATGCAGCAGAACTGTACTTTGTGGGAGCCACAGGCCTCAAAGTTTTCAGTTCTGACATTTAAATTTATCTAGAACTAACTGGGAGTGGGAGGCGACAATTTTATTTCATAAAAACTTTTGAAGTTTGGACCGGAACAGAAACATATCTTTCAGCACCTTCACAAAAATAGTTTCAAAACATCTATTTTCAGATCTAAGTTACAGAGGAATGTCTGTAAGAGCTGAGACTGGCATGGGAGACCCATGCATTTAACTTTCAATTCAAACTAGAAATCCTCATCAGATCAAAATACTCCGAATATACAAATGTATAGGAACTTAAACCCAGACATCCTATATTCCAAGCCAGTGTGCTAACTCCCATATAACCTTCTAAAGAGTTCTATTATTGAAAATACAAATAGGTTAACTTCATTAGTTGTATTTACTGGAAAATGTTCCCACCTTGCTCCAGCTGCAAGCTATAGAACCAAGTATAAAACTGCAAGAAAGCAACAGTTACCAGTGAGAACTTTCCTATAATACTGAACGCTAGAGGAAAACATTACCTCACAGATCTAGGCCCAGATCAGTAGCTGTCAATCCCCACATCACCTATGTTTTGCTTTCTTAAGGAAAAGACCATATGCTTTTAAGATATATACAATCATTAATTGTCTGTATCAAGATCAGAGGCTGGAAAAGTACGAACCCAGCATTTTCACTATTTCATGCTCGATTTCATCAGCTAGTATAATGGCTTAAAGAATTGGGTCCACAGCTTCATCTGTTAATCTCTCACCATTGAACGCTACACTTGGCAAATTTACTAGCATAGACATCTAGATACTGTAGCCTGAACTGCTCAGCTAGAAGTGAAATATTCAGGAAAACCATCAGAACATAATTGAAGGGATTATGAGTGACAGAACAAAGCAAAAAAATACACGTGGAATGGCAAATCACTCTTGAACGCGAGGCAGTTGGTATCAAGAGAATATTCAGAACATGCCTTACCTGTGTAGTGCACCACACACGTCTGACCCTTCTTTGGAAATGTCCGTCCTGTTAAAATTATAAAAGGTTATTCTTTTATTTTCTCTGATTGACCTGTGTGGCTAGGTAGGTTTATCTTTTAAGAGGAAAATGCTAGACTGAGATTTGTATTGACTATGCGTTATCAAATCACTAATATGCACGACAGGAATGGGTATGGTTTAGGGTAGAAGGTCCCAGCTTGGCTCCTATTTAGCTCTTAGACCAAATAATATTTTCCTTATGTAATTTTCCCTATATATGCATGCATTATACACGCATTTACATTCCGTAAGTGCAAAAGGATTGTCAAAACTTCACAGATTATATCCTTAAAATTACCAGAATGGTTTTGCTACAATTTTTCAAATAAAGTCTTCATTTGACATCGTAAAAAATTCCATTTGTATTCACATTTCTAATGCCTTTCACTCAAGACAGCTCTAACAAGGGCATCTTTAATTAGCAGGGAAGGGTTTTAAAAAATTTTTCACATACAAAGGCAGTTTAATTTTGTAGCATTGGGCAACAGTAAAGCAGTGATACAGTGAGTTCTTGTAAGAGCTTGGTAAGTCCTCCTAAAATTTTCATATTAAGATGAAAAGAAGGCTTAAATTATTTTCTTGCCACTGGTAAACAGAATTAACATTTCCCTTTTACCTGTTCTAGGTACTGCCAAAGGCACTAAAAGCTAGGGGAAGATTTTCCAGGCTCAATTAGGTGCCAATGGCATATCAAAGCAGCTAACCTTGATTTCTCAAGTAATGTTGGCCAGGGGAGGGCCCAGGTTCAGAAGAACGTAAGTGTATAAATGAGACCAATTATTAAGGAACACCTTTGCCAGAAAGCTAGAAAAACCTTTGCCAGAGGATTCACACAGAAGCTAAGACTCATATCTTAGTTGGCTTTCTGGCCTCTTTAGTCTGAATTAACATGATAACAAGTTATGCATTACAGGCTGCATCGCAGGGTATAAAACATCAAGTAACACATACGCTATGTGCTCAGGGCTTATAGGCCAAAACCACCATGAGCAGTAAATGGCAGGAGGGCAGGCTAATATGATGAACTGAGATTTACAACATGAAATTGAGAAGATGGTGCTTCCAAACATTGTTCATCAGCTTGGCTGGCTGGAGTATCTCTAGCTGTGAGTTGCACAAAGCGTGGTACAACAGGTATCCAGTCAGGGCACCACTGTAACCTTAAAGGGATTCATCTCATTTAACTTTAACCATCTAAAACACAGGCAATTATTGTATGCCAGTCTCCTGGGCTTCCCCTATTGACAGTGGAGAATTAGCAGTGCTTTGAAAGAAACCCAGACTATCCAGAGAGAGGCAAGACAAATTATTCTCAGAAAAAACCTAGAAGACTGCTTTAGACTAGCCACCTAACCTGAGAAAAGTTACGCGAGATGAATTCTACCCTCGGTAAAACAGGTATTATTCAAATGATGCACTATTATGTAGAGATCTGAGAAAAGTAATATCAAACCTTACTGACACATATTCCGCTGTGTGAGTATAACAACAGCAAAGTCAATGAAGCTACATCAAAGCTGAATTAAAAGCAGAGATTCTCAAGACCACTGACTAGCTGTGGTTTTAAGACAGTGTTTAAAGTCAGCTGATTTTGATTAAGACTTGCAACCAAGAGAAATAATCCATATAACCTTATTTGGAATAGCATATTGCTTACAAAGACAGCCTTGATATATTTAATAGCTAGAAAGTATTGTTATGAGGTTAAGTTCCACCCTTCTTTCTACTCTTAACCCAGCAACGTTACTTATACCCACATAAGTATTCTGCTTTTACATCTGTGCAACCACGAGAAGAATTTGATCCCCAGAGCTAAACAGCACTCAGGGAGAAGCCGATTTAAAAGCATACACAAAGAAAGAAAAAAAAGATACTGGGCCAAGAAAGTTAAGCGGCAATCGACTTGAACAAATTATTTACGGTTGTGTATCAGCCAAGGATGAATCTGGCCTATTATATCGATACATATGGCTGTATGTTAGAAATGACGTCCTCTTGAAAAAACGACCCCCCGAAACCTTATGAAATGGTATTATAACGCCACAGAAGAGCACAACAACGGGAACTGGCTGTGGAAAGAAGAGCCTGCGCCGAGCAGCGGTTATTGCCACCCGGACTGCACCTCAGCCCTCACCAGCACCACACGTTTCACCGGGAGGAGGCAGGCGGCCCGGCCGGAGCGTCGCTGCCGCGCCGGGAGGGATGCTGACACAAATGGCCGGTGGCCCCCGGCGAGGCTGGGCGAGGAACCGGGGAAAGTTTGCGGCAGGGCGCGCTCCCCGCAGGGCGCCGCGGCCCCGGAACGCGCCCGGCCCCGCCGCTGCCCCCCGCGCCCGGCCGGCCCCACCGCGCTCGGGTTTGTGCAGCTGTCAGCGGATGCCAGAGAAAAATCCCCAGCCCCCTCGCTCGCCCTGCTGCTGCTTGCCGCCGGGACCCGCGGCGCTGCCGCCCGGGAAGCCGCCGGCTTCCCCCGCCGCCGCCGGGACCCCTCTCCCGCATCAGGGGTACGTGCCCGCGGGGTGGGGGTGCGGGGGTGGCCGTGCCTTTCCTCCTGTACCCAGCCGCCTCCCCGCACCGGGACCCCGCGCTCCCTCCTCTGCCCGGCGGCGGGGACGGCGGCCCCCCCCGGTCTCGGAGCCCCGTGCGACACCCGCCGGGTCGCCGATCGGACCCGGGCGCCCCCGCCCCCATGCCGCAGGGCTGCTCCCCCCACGGTCCCGTACCGTCTCCCGGAGAGATGGTCTCCATCTCCACCCCCATGGCAGCACTGGCGCGGCTCGGCTCGGCTGGGTTGGGTTGGGTACGGCACGGCACGGCACGGCACGGCACGGCACGGCACGGCACGGCACGGCACGGCACGGCCCCGCTCCCCGGCGCGGCCGGACCCCAGTGTAGGCATGCCCCTCCGCGGCCGGCTGACAGGGGCCTCCCCAGCTGCCCGTCAGCCGCCCGCAGCCAATGCGGGGCAGGGGCGGGGAGGCCGGGGAGGGGAGGGGAGGGGGCCGCCCGCGCCCGGGGGCCGCCGCGGCTGAGGGGCGTCCGGCGGCGGCAGGTCCGCCCGCCGGCGTCCCGCCCCCGGCCATGCTGGGCGTGCTGCTGCCCTCCCCCGGGCAGGGCTCGCTTCAGCGGGGGGCCCCCGCCCGCTTCTCTCGCGGTGGTGTCGCTTCCCCGGGGGTCTTGCCACCGCTTCCACCCCGTCCGACCGTGCCCGCCGCGGAGTCTGAGCGGCGGGAGGGCTTAGGGAGCATGCGGGATTGGGGGTACCGGTGCGGCGCTCCCGAGCCCGCTGCTGAGCGCAGGCACGCCGGTCGGGCGGGGGAACCGGGCAGCGCGCTCCTAAAACCATCGGGCGACCAGGAGGGTTCTGAATGCGGGTGCGAGGGTCAGCATTTTCCCAGTTACAAAGAGCCACGGACGAAAGCATCCATACTTGCACAGTATGTTTGCATGCTGGAGGGAATGTACACCCCTTTCCGTGGGTGGGTAGCAGCAGCAGGGGCAGTGGTACCCATCGGTGGTGCCCCCCCCCAGCAGCAGCAGCGGCAGGTCTCCAGCAGGCCACTTTGAGGTACCTTGAGTTTCACTGCCCAACACAACGTGTAACTTCCTGGCTTAATCTGTGTTTTAAATAAAAAAATCTATGTAGGTATTGCTCAGGTGCTCCTGTGATGTGAGATTACAAATTCAAAAGCCTGTGCAAGAGCTAAAACTACTTCTGATGAGTGTACCCGAAATAGATGAAAAATACTATTTCCTCCTAAACTACTGTGTACATGAATCTCCCAGTTTCCACTGACTCTAAAGGAATAGTTCTGTTTACAGTTCTGTGTGTTCTGGATTAAAAAATGAAAATCGAACCTCAACATCATCAGTTTTCCAACAGAAAGAACTGTCTATCCATCGCATTCCAACCTGCACTTCTCTAACATTGCCTTTTCACGATTTTTATCTGTTATAAACTGGATTCCATTCAGGGAAAAAGATCTTCATCTACACGGGGCAGTTGTCAGGATGATTGAACTGGGGAATTACTGCGTTGTTTTGTAGCTGTGGTAATGTGGCCCTTGCATCTATGCTCTGAACTATACCAATCATCTCCACGCTGCTTTTCACACTATTCTGATCAGACTGTCTGTTCACCCAGATGCTTTACTGTATGTATGTTTTGTTATTAGTCGGACACTCTGAAATTACTGGGGCTGGATGAAGCTTCCCAAAAAGTGAGCGAGTGAGGAAAAAGCATGAGTTTACACGAGTTCAGAAGCAGTAATGAGGACTGACAGGGATTCCTTTAGCCTGCCTTCCATCCCAGTTAATTCTGCATCTGCATGTAGCATACACAGAATAAGCAGGCACTTACTTCTGTTCATGAGAACAGGTCTGTAACAGTGCAAATTCTGAAAAGGGATTTTTTTTCAGTGCAAATCTCAGAACGTCATTTGATTTCTGGTAAGTAGAAAGATACTAAAAATGCATTTGAGAAATAGGAAAATGCCAAACAGGAGATAAGTGGCACAGAAGTATTAAAAAGACACGAACATTGCGAATTCCAGATGTGCCTCGGAGTCATTACAGAGCAACAAGGACAGCACAGCAAATGCTGAGCATATAAGGGGAATTACAAAGTGAAATTCTAGGTACACGGTGTCCTAGGAGGCCCTTGACTTACAAGAAAGGGCTGCTTTCATCCAGGCTCCAGGCAGATGTCTGTGTCCTCTCAGACAATCAGAACATCAGAAGGCAAAACTCTGATGAATAAAAGCAATTTATACTTTGCTGGGTTCCCTTTAGCCTTTATAAGTACATGCTTCTTTTGATCAGGACTACCTCTCGCCATGATGGTGGAAGAATACTGTTCCCGAGTCGCATCTTGTGACAGGAGGAGATTGGACTCAATCGCATAATATATAGTTCAGAAGGGACCACAGAACATCTGCTCCAAATGTCATCACAAATAACAGGCCTTAAACACAGATCCCAGCATCCTCAGGCAGACTTACAACCATAACAAAAAAGCAAAACCCACCAACAGCAAAATGCACAAGCCACAGGAAGGGATTAGGAGGGACCACACGGTGATCTCAGTCTAAATCTACTGCATTTATAAGCATCCTATCCCATGGGCTCTTGCCCTGTGCTGGGTCCCTAAATGCAGACATACAACATCTTTTGGACATAAGCTAATTAGATCCCTTACACTCGTATTCCCAAGCACATGGAAAGAAAGGTGAGACCAAATTCCACAACAGAAAAAAGGATCTGTAGAGGGTATCTCAAAATTGTTGGGTGAATATTTTGTAAAATCTTTGTCACCACAGATACCGAACAACAAATAATGTTTTTTTTCACCTTACAGTACCCACCGGAGGCATCGAGGTCCTCAAAGACGTTGTTGTTAACAACTACACAGCATATGAAGATCTTTGAAGAGAAGATTGAAACAAGGAATGTCCCATATCTTCAGGAAAGCCTCTGAAATACAAGGGAACGTGGTTCAGGTTTGGCAGAGAATTGGAGGAGAGGCAAAGAGGACAAAGGGGCTAAGAGGGAAAGTCCATGACCAAGGAAATTGCTAAAACCAAATTATTGAAGCAGACCAGAAGGTTAGTGTTTTAAAGAATGCTCTTTGAAAGCTATTGCACAACATCCACCTCCTCCCCCTTTGGGATTCAGTGTATCTGTATCAAGGATAAAGTCCATTAGTCTCAGCTTTCAAGGCTCTGTAAGGCTCACCTTCCTGGACAGCGGTTTACCACAAGACCTTCCCACAGCACGTCTTTCTATCCTGGCCACAAAAACAGCAGCCTGGAAAAGCAGGGGGTTCTCTGAACCCTCCTTCGCGAATGTTATGATGGAACCACATGACTCCAATGTCAGAGATTCCTCAGTGGTCACAGAGAAGACAAGCTGATCACACTTATGAGGCTTTGCAGAAACCCAAACCCTCAAAGTTTAGCAGCTGAATATCTCATTTTCTTTAGTTAAAACCCTACAGCCTGCACTGTTTACAAACTATTTATGCATTTCCACTTTTAGGAAGACAAACAGTTTTCAAATTTTTAGGGTGTTTTAGTTCAGTTCATAGTTTAGTTCATAGTTCCTATATTGTGAAATCCCATTCTTCACTGTTTTTTAAATCTACAAAGGATCTACAAATCATGTGTAATAGATTCCATATGCACACGAAGAACACCCCTGGAAGGCCAAAGCACTAAATTGCCCATAAACCGAAAGCACAAATTCTGCAAACGTATAAATTCATGGAAGGCACAGAAAAACTCAGATAATACACATTTTCCTCACCAGCATCCATGGAGAAGGACTCAGTATCACTTCAAAACCCAACCACTGTTCTATGAACAAATAATGAAAGCAAACTAAAAATATTTTACAAATACTGACCTTTCCACTCACTGAACCAACATGCACCGTGAAGTAATTTTAATCCAAAAGTGTACAGGACACGGAAAACCAGCACCACACTGGGAAAAAAACGACCAAAATACACACAGCCTGCACAGCTCAGCAGCTCATGTCACTGTGAATGTTCCTGTGCATCACCAGCCTTGAAAAAAAAAACAGAGAGTCAGGCCAGAATCAGTGAATTCCTTCAAAGCAGGTGCCCAGGGCAATTCTGATAGCGTACTCGCGGTGACAGCCATTTGATGAACGGATCAAAACATACTGAAAATCTCAATGTGCCTGTCATAGGAGGGCTGTCTCTGCTGATTACCACAGGTCTGCAGCAGAGTCTTCTCCTGCCAACTGATAATTGTTCCAAATGCCCCAAAACAGAATAAAGCTTCCTCCTCAAGCAATTATTCTGAATCCTCATCTTTCTCTTGGAACTCCTCATCCACGTCTGCATCTGTAGTTTCCTCTATGAGTGCAAAACTGCAGCCAGAATTTTTCAGTAGCACTAAAACTGACTTGAAAGCTGCCCCTTCCCACTGGCATTCTCTTCTGCCTCACTGGGCTCTTCCCAACTCAGATATTCACTTATTCTCTATCACAACACTCACGTGGGAGTCATTATGCAGTCATTGTCCTGATCTTCAAGGCCTTTTACAGGACTAGGTGAGGTCACCTCAGGTATGCACAGGGAAAAGCTCCAGCTCATCAGGATATACAACACCAGCTGCTAGAGCCGTGAAATTGGTAGCTTACGCTCAAGGATGGAGGCAAAATTCCACAAGACTAGGACCTAACTAATGGAGCTCACTTCCAGAAGAGATTAATGCAGTTTACCACTTGCAAAAAAATGTGGGTTTAGATTAATGTCTTCAGATGGACTCATCCTCTCACAAGCTTCTGTCTCCCCAGTACAAGAAAAGACACTGACATACAAGTCCAATGAAGGACCACCAAGGTGGTTAGTGGCTGGAGAATGTGGAGAGGATGAGAGAGCTGGGTTAATTCAGCCTGCAGAAGACAAAGCTAAGGAAGGATCTCAGTTGCTGTCTATAACTACCTAATGGGTGGTGGAAAGAATGGTGCCACACTCTTCTCAGAGATGCCCAGCAAAAGGACAAGAAGCAATGGACACAAGTCACAGCAAGGGAAATTCTGACTAAATATAGGGAAAAAGTCTTCAGAAGATGAGTTATCAGACAAAGCCTTGAAGAACCTGATTGAACTTTGAAATAAACCCTGTTTCAAGCGAGCAGTTGGACCATATGCCTCCAAAGATTTCTTCCCCTAAATTGCTTTATAAGTCTGTAATGTTTTTCCTACAGAATGAAGAAGAGAAGGAAATAAAGAAGCGTTAGTGAGATTAACCACAGTTCTGAAATAGACTGCATGACCCTAAATCACTTTGGTTCTGTTTGCAATGCATAATGCTCCAAAGTGCCTAATACATCTACAGGGCACTGCACAACAGTATGTGTAAAAACTAGCTAGCATCTCAGATGCAATATAAATATGAAGTTGCAGCATCCATCCAGGCTAATTAGCACGCATGCAGATTGCTGCACTGATATTGCTTCACTGCCTACCGTTTTGAAGCCAGCTTGCTGAACTGAAGATATGCTCTGAATTGTTCTGTGCCTCAGTATTTCATGTATATAATGAGAATGATCATTCTGCCTTATCTATTTAGATTGCAAACAATTCAGTGGCAGAGGTCCTCTTTTATTATAAATAAATGTAACACCTTGGGGCCCAGAGCCTAAACTCAGGGTCACGCAGTGTGGTCTCACAAATAAAATTTCCAATAATAACAATATCATAAGCAGACAGCCCAGGAGGATTAGATTTTCTCTTCCATTCTATCTTTCATAGAAAAAAATGGATTAAAAAATGTAAGTAAGTCTGTCTTTCAAACTGAACAAACCAGTACTGGAATCACACCTATAAACAGTAAACTAATTATTCCAGCTTTGTCATTTCCTTGCCATGGAAGTTATAGAAGTGACTTTGAGAAACTTTGTATTTACAGTGCAACACATTTGCTGCCTTCTCCAGTAAAACACTTTTCTCTATAGTTTTGGTATTTATTCTGCTTGGTGCAGAAATGTCACTGGCAAGACATATTGGAAGCAGTTCAAACAACAGGAGAAAACCAAACAAACTGCAAATATTAGCTACAAGCTTCTGATTAGCCTTTCAATGATTTTGGAAAATGTAACTGTGGAAAAGAAATTAACTGGCATTCTCAACCCTCCAGATAAATGAATCAAGGGAGCTGGGTAATGGATTCAGAAAATTAAGGCCATATTTGTTTTCCTTCATTCTGCATGTGCAATTATAACACTATTTAATGAGTTTCTAGAACCTCCCAACCAAAATGATCTGAAGTTATAACTAAAAGATCAGCAGGCAGAGAGGCAGGTTGTACCCATACCAGGACGGCTATGAGTAGGACAGCACAGAAAGATTGTAAAAAGTTGGGGGTTTTTTTGCATGATACTCCAGGGACAGTTTTAACTCTAGGTAAGTGTCAACAGATCGACAACAGCCACTAAAAATCTCAGGATTTTATATTCATCTCTAGGACAAACACAAACACTAATCTTTCTGGTATTCAGCTCCTCATCGGGGTTGACATAGCATTTGGCCTTTAGCTCTCCTGCAGAAAGGAAAGGCTGAGTCAGCTGTTCCAGGTTTTGCACCTATGAAGTCAAGGTGGCTGAATCCTGGAGAGCAGGTATTTAGGCTTAAAGTCAAGAGGAAAAATTTCTAATCCTTCCTACTAGTGAAGTAGGACAGTATTTTTATTTTTTTTCTTCTAAGTTAAGGCCTTATCTGAGACAAAACAGAAGGCCAAACCAGAACCATTTCAGACTTTCAGTAAAAATGTAGACACCACAGGACCTTCAGTACAGTTCTACCTAAGTACACTAAGCTCGCTTAAGTGTTAGGGATTAAAATCATCATCGACTATAGCTCAGCCTATACAGAAAGTTTAAAGGTGATCTATTCAAAAAAGCAGGTGGATAGCAGCACAATGTTACCACTGTTTCATTTTAATTATCGGGTTTGTGTTAGAACACCTTCACCAATATATTTGTCTATATCGGGGGGGAGAGGTAGGGAGGTCCTGCTAAGTCTAACTAGCAAGCAAATTTCTAGGGAAGACCAAGTCAAAGGTGATTTGTTACATGGGTTTCCAAATACAGCTGGGAGGCAGCTCTCTTCAGATATTTCTGAAATTGCCCCATAATCATCCCTAAAGTAGAACAGCTCTACCAGTGACAGCAACAGCAAAACTATTCATGTAACCTGGCCATCAGAAGTGTTTTCATCATACACACCCCATACATGAAGCAAAATTAGATTCAGAGAGAAAGCCCACAATCCTTCTCAATCAATATTGTCAACTATGGTTTAATGCTTGAATAGATCCTAGAATCCACATGATTCAGAAGCAACCAATTCTGATATACTTTATGAAATTTGCCTTCTAGCGCACTTCCCAAAATAGAGGTTGCTAAGAGTTTGAAACCAACCAGTTTCAATACAGGGTTATGTAAGGCTTATACTGTCCTCACTTACATTACAATAATAAATTATTTTCCCAGTGCAGACAGAGTTTAAGTGACCTTTACAAATTATCAAGTTGGGATAAATATGTATCTGCTAAAAATATTACTATCCTTTGTTTTTCTTCAAGTCACTTTCAAATGAGAATGATCTATTTATCATTTAGCCATGCAAGAAGTTCCTAAGTTACTTGATGTGTTTGGTGCAAATGATAAAAATATCACTTCAAAACTATAAATTTACCTCATCATGTAAAAAAGCAGGTACTAATAAGAGACGTCTTCAAAAACAAATACATTTAATGCCTATGAAAGAAAAAGATTGGCATAATTTGGAAGCTGAATGTTGACTTACAGATGGAAAGACCTATTAGATCATTCATTCCCTCTCTTTGCCAAGACAGGAATGTTCCCTAAAGAACATTTCATACTCTTCTGCCTCGTCTAATTTTAATAACGTAAGTACTGGTGTTTCTATCACTTTTCTTAAGATTCTATTCCACGCAAACGAAGCTCAAGCTCAGGAAATATTCCCTTTTAAGAACACCATCGAAAACTTCTTGATTGCTTTATAAGGTAAGCACAAGAGACCGGCATGTACAGATGGGAATATTAAGTCACAAAATAGTGGTTTGAGACAGAGAGGGCATTCAGCGGTGGGAGGAATGTGGGATGTAGGAATCACATAGCTCTAGAAAGGGCTATCAGTGGGCTGATCATTGATAAATGTGCTAGCTATAACAGACATGCGTGTAACGACGACACAACAATTCCTTGGCATTTATCTGTCCATAACCATGTCCTATCTGAGTACTTCAGCTAGACTTATAAAGCAAGATTCATTTACCTATTTTAGGTACTTTAGGATGGAATGAATCATGCCCTAAAAGTGTCTGTTTCTCACCACTGACTTTTAAGCGAATCAATAAGCAGGGTCACACTTAGACAACTATAGTGTGTATGTCTAGAGATATGTTACAGAGCTGAGACTCAACTCAGTTGCCCAGTGGGAGCTTGGGTAGTACTTTCATGTAGGCAGCCATATGTATATACCTCAACACAGGCATGTTAATTTGTGAGATGAATCCCACTCCTACAATTAAATGTGAAATGAATCTCATTCTCTGTGACCATGTTTGCATAACCACCCTTTATGTGCTTTCCTTCCTAATTCCTCACCTATTTTGCTTTAGCATTGTGAAAGCCAGAAAAACATTGAGCCCAACAGTCTTGCTGGGAGGAAGAATGAAGTGGCCTTCTGAAAAGGTTTGGTTCTCTTCTCCTCACCCCAATGAACCACAAGAGTCTCATTCTAAACCACAAAAGGGAAGGCTTGGGAGATCAACAAATGCTCCACCAACTCTACTCCCTCAAACTTGCTGGAATGCTATGCTAGAATTGCATGATATTTGCCTTTCTATTACAGGAGAGGGAGTTCCAAGAACCACAAACATCAAGAGGACTGTTGACAACGTTCCTGCAAGACTGATGGATAGCTCAGGTTGGAAAAATATGATGGGGCATCTCTGGTGGCTTCCCTGAGATCCAGGGGGATTCAGAGAATGGGAGGTCACATGTCAGAGGACTGGTTGCTGTCAGTCATATACTTACTACATTTGGAAAGTTGCAATCTAGCAGCACATCACTGCATGTGGAAGTGAGTTCACAGAATTTGTGAACTTCTACAAGAAGCTGCAAAACTTTTGTCCGTGCTCTAGCAGTGTCTCCTCCATCATGTGTCCCCATACTAGATGCCTCTATTTAGCAGATGACAGATCAAGCTAGCCCGTTACATTTGGCCCAGGCAGTCACTCCAGAAGGGTAAGACCATGGCACTGCAAGTATAAAAGAAATAGTCTTAGAAAGAAGCTGTGACTTTCCTGCCTGAAGTCTCCTTAGTTTGAATATAGCCTGCATAGAAAAGATCAGGGCCTTACCTTTACGTAATAATTTGCATAAGTGTTTTTTTTAATTAACCAAACTTCTTAACAGTTTTCTTAAATACCTTTAGGTAAAAAATACAATCTTCTGTTAGATCTTTCCCACTTTATGTGACATACATAAAAAACGTGCTAGCTAGTGGGTTAAATCCCATTCTGAGAGCAGTAACAGCACACAGACATATCACTGTCAAAAGAATGCTGATTTACATAGTGTGATCAGTAGATCTGCTCTGACAGATTACGTATTTTGTATCTTTATTAACTGTGCATCATTTTTACATTCTGTTCCAGTTAGCTTGTGACAGATAACTATTTTTTAAAATCAGATCTCAAGGCAAAGAAATGTCAATGTGGAAAAATAAATACATTACTCATTACTTCTTCAAAGTATTGAACTAAATGACACATTGACTTAAATTAGTGAAATCATGGTGAGTAGCTTTAAATAGAAATATTTTTGAAGTAAAAACACCACAAAGCATTAGACATTTTATAAAGTTGAGTTAAATTAGTATTAGAAAAATTATTACTCTTACATTTTTATTATATATTGAGCTGGATTTGTCTTCCTCTGAAGTCACCAGGAATATTAACACCAATTTAATTAACTTGAAGCAAGATGTAGCCCGGAAAGAGTTATTTTACCATGAATAAAGGAGAAAATTAAGTCTGAATCTCAGCTTTTCCAGCAAGGCACTGAATTCAGATCCACAGAGATATTTAGATACCGATCTTCCACTGGACAAGAAATATCCAGGTAAATATATTTAAAGAGCCAGGAACTCATTAGCTCTGATCCATATCGAACTCAAAATTTATTCACCATTTCCCAAGACAGGTGAATAGTAAGTACAGCAATGTGAGAAAACAGCAATATAAAATCAGTATTATAAAAAAGGGTAGCTCAACCTCTGCAATGATGAGGGCTGGATTAATTTTCCAACATTCATTATGAACAACGGGAACTCACGGCTACTAACTAACAGCTATGTGGGTGGTGTTCAGTTTTGGACTCTGTACACTACTTCTAACAACCGTCTCCTCCAAAGCAACAGAGACTGGCTGGCTGGAATCACTCTGCAGGACAGAGCCAGCCAAGGTGCCACCAGCTGAAACACCTTGTTTACACCACAGGTGACATTCTGATCTGAGTTATACCAAAGTCAATCAGAGGCACAGAGATGTTAATAGGATCAGAATCTAGCTCAGTATCAGTGTAAAGACTGTGCTTGCTCACTGGAGTGTCTCAGATTACTAACAGATTACTCTTTGCATTGCTTTCCTGGGTTTCAAAGGAAAACTGTAGTATTGCCAGGACAATTTTCAGTTACTGGCCTTTATTTTGAGTGTGTGCTATATAGATCTGTGCATACCAAGGTGAAACAGAAATACTATTTAAATGTCTTACCAGTTTCCGGAAAAAATACGCTAGCTGAATGAGGGGAACTTGTTTTTCCCCCTCTCTATTTTTATCCTGTTTTTAAAAATGAGGCTGTGCTAAACAAAAGTTCATTGTCTCTTTCGTTCACCTTGTGCCTGCATCTGAAATTTGCTTTGATCCTGAGTATAACTTGTTTAAATTCTGTAATCATGGCATAACTTTTTTTTTTCCCCTTTGTATATTTTACAGGTCTTCCATTATTTACATAGTTTTTTAAATACACACTCTGAAAGGTAATCTTATCTCAAATTAGTTTCCTTATATGTGGTGTTTACGGATATAATAGATGATTCTGTTCACACAGAAGTTTCTTGCTCACATTATTCTCTCCCACTGAAAAACCACAGAATGAACCATGGGAGGAAACTTTCCTTGAGATTCTCAAGTGTTATCCCAATGGAGCCTGAGGTTCAAACTCGATTGCTACAGAATAGGCCTTGTGGTGTGTCCAGACCCTGCAGATTTCAAGGAACACTGTGCCTTAGAGAATTAAAAAAAAGGCCACAGCAAACTCGTCAAACGTTTTGTGTCTCTCCATGAGTCTGGTTTCTAGAGGGCCTCATCTCACTTTCACTGAAGTTGTATTACAAACATTCCCTGTAGTCAGAGATCTCTGAATCTCCTTTGCCTTAAATGAAGTGTGCAACTCCTTATCTACTAAGCACCTTTATTGATTTGCTTCAGACTTTCTAGAAAAATTCACCATAAAGATATTATGTGATAGGATACAGGAGGTGAATAATCTTGGTGGACAGAAGGTGCTAGGGTTTGGGGAAAAAAAGATCTTAACACTGGACAAAGCAGTAATCACCTGTGAATACATCATGCCTCACTACCTCATCACCTCACTACTGCCAGTGAAACTTCGTGGATGTTGTTATTTTCATATCGAATATCTTGGAGAATTAACGAGAAATAAACATAAGTACATCAGATGAAGTCCTATTTCCTAACACTTTCAGAGCTACATGAAAACCTCACCGTGGCTCTGCTACAAATATTTTTCAAGACCTCAGTGTTTGTGGGACATCCTTAATTCCAAAATTGAGGATGATACTGTTACTGGCAAATCTCATAGATTCAGCCTTGCATCGCCCTCTGATAATGTCACAGACACTGCTGAAGAGCGGATGCATGCTATGAGAGATGATGAAATGAAAAAAACCAGCAAAGTCCAATCTTCCACATGAGTGGTCCATGATCTCAGGATGTCTGCATAGCTGGCAGAACACACATCATCCTTAGTGAATCATCTTCTAAGCATTTCAGTCATACTGAGGCAGAAGTTTCTGCATCCAAAACACATTTTAGGTTGCTAGAATCCAGCTGCAACATAGTTTCATTATTTAACATACTTTTGATATTTAAAGCACCATTCAGAATGTAGACGAGATGGCTGTGCTAAAGAATAGCTTTATCAGTTTCAGTAAAATACATCCAGAAGACAGCAAAGCAGCGAAGCAGCATTATTGTAAAGCAAAATGAAAATATCTTACACAGACTCTGCAAATTCGTGGAGCTGCTGGGATTGTATTTTAATGGAATCTATTCATTATAACTACTATGGGTAAAAAGCTAACACTAATATATGACACAATAATCCTGCTACCACTTTGAGGAAGGGCAGAATAGTCAGAGTTCCTAATGAAACAGGTGTGGCAGTGTGGCATCTTAAGCATGGCCTGGGCGTCTGTGTCACCAATGGGTAAGGTAAAATCACTAAAAAACATGGTTGCACTGCAAGCACAGACGGGGACCAAAAATTTAGCAGTCTTGCATAAAAAGGGATCTTCTAACCTTCGTATTTAACTTTTTAATTTTTACCTATTCCAGTCATCACTGCTGGCTTGTCCTTGATGAATATAAAAAAGTCTTGATTTTGAATGTAATCTTCATGAAATAACCTTCAAAAACCAAGTAGCTGTGAATGAGAATACAGTATGATTACTTTACATAAATTTGGAGTTCTTTATTGGTACTCACCACCCTCAGTAAATTCACCTGGAGAAGGGATACTAAAAAAATTCTTACAACAGAGGTCCAACTACCTTCAACAAGAGGTCTGTTTTTCCCAGGTAGTACTATAAAAACATATAAAGTATAAATCAGCCAAAGATGCCGAATGTGTATAGTTAAGTCTTATATCTTTAACCATAGTGATTACATTGATAATTTGTAAACCTCTGCCCAAGTCTAATTTATTCACTTTTTTTCTTTAGTGTAAACAGCAAGAGACACAAGTTGCATCAAAGCAGAAAGGAGATGCTGGCAATACAAGAACTACAAAAAGATGTTGAGGATGGGATTCGGTTGCCTGTATATAAGCTTCTAATGCCATCTTAGACAGTCTAGGGACTATCTAGGGATCATCTCTGTTGCCAGCTGCCACTCCAGAATGGCACTACTCTTCTGTAAGTCCTATGCCATATTTGCCAGCCCAGTGTGGCTGTCTCAGATATCCTAGGGCACTGAAAATAGTAATGGTTGCTTATATTTAAGTAATGAATCCCACCCTGACAATTTATGTTCAGCGATATGCAAGCTCCATCCAAGCTAACCCCAGAAAAGGATGCGCTGAGGAGGGAAGACGGGAGACACCCAAGGTAGTCCATCTGAACCAGCTCTGGTCCTGAAACAATACAGCCGAAACAAACTGGCGTATCCTCATATGGCCCCACATGAATTTATTGGCTGGATCTTTGTCAACTCAAGGATCTTTGCATGATGTTATGTTACATGTTGTAGAAACTTCAGAGTTTAGAGAAACAGGAAAATTTTGGCTTCCTCTTTGCGTTTTGGCTATATGATGAGGGAACAGTCCTCAGATACAGGTGGCTGGGAAGACCAAGAAAGAAATAAATATAATTTGTAGCTAGGAAATCTGTCCCAGTAAAATGAACACTAATCAGCTGTCTTTGCTTCTAGACTATTTTTTTAAATCTCACCTTCCTTCATTCTCTTGTAACTACTAACAGAACAGAGCATGATTTCCCTTTTCTACTTTCCTTTCATAGCCACTTAGGATCTTGTATCTTTGAAAGATGCTGTCCATCAGAGATTGCAATCTGCCTTGTACAGTTCTCAGGTATGTTTAAATCTTCTTTTCTCCTTCACAGGCTGGCTGAAAGAAGTGTCAGGTCATTATTTCAGGCTGTAACTTAATACTTAGGCTTAACAGTGTATGATCTGTCTCCAGCCTTCACCAAAGACCTTCATTCACTGAAGGTCAAGGTATTAGAGTGTTATTTTTAAATATACTCCCAGCAGTGAAGAGTTAAAAATAGGCTTCTACGAAAACGTACAGTAATTGGTTAAACCTTGTTAGCCATCACATGAAGATGATAACTCCTCCCAGGAAAAGACATAGCAAAAGCAGCTTTGACATGGGTTTATACTTAGAAGAGCAGCTGCAGGCTTGCTGGGAAGGAGTTCACAATATAGGCTCTTGGATTATTAGCAGAAAAACCAGCTTGATTCTGAAAAGAAAAGAAGGAGATACGAGAAAAATTTTTCCTCATTGTGATCTGCAAGTAAATTCCATGGATTCTTTACTTTGCAACAACCACCAGTAGACAGAAAGCTTTAAAAGATGGAGCTGGGAAAAGCAAAACTGCTGAGAACTGGCCTCAATGCTTTATATCAGGCCATCCACCCCGTGCATGGAATTGCCTGGACAGATGGGAAGCAAGTGATACTGACTGCTTTATACTATCATAACGGAGAACTAAAGTTTGGAGACTCAAGTGTTGTTGGTCAATTTGAACATGTTCATGGGCTTTACTGGGGCCCATGCTGCTCTACAGACACCCCGGCTCTGCTCGCTGTTCAGCATAAAAAGCATGTTAGCGTTTGGCAGCTGTGCTACAGCACTGCAAAGAACAAACCCTTGATTTCTCAGACTTGTGAAGTTGGTGAGCCGTTTCCACTGCTTTCCCAGGGCTGTGTCTGGCATCCAAAGAAGGAGGTCTTGGCTGTGCTTACAAAAAGAGATGCTTCAGTCTTGCATGCTGTTCGTACCGACAATACTAGAGTTAAGGCAGATATCAAAAGCAGTAGGCTTATCCACTGTGCTTGTTGGACTAAGGATGGTAATCGCTTAGTAGTTGCTATAGGCAGTGCCCTGCATTCCTACATATGGGATGATGCTCAGAAAACTCTAAATACCTGCTCATTTTGCCCGGTCTTTGATGTGGGAGCTTATATCTGTGCTATAGAAGCCACGCTGGATTTCCAAATTGCTGTAGCCACTGAGCTTCCCTTAGATAATATCTGTGGTTTAAATGTGGGTATTGCATTTGATATGCCATCTGGTACAGAAACTGGTTCTTTAATCTCACAGCCTGCTCTGGTGCTTGGTGATGAGGAATACTCCATGGACCTGCGAAGAAAGTCCACAGATTCAGACAGATCAGGTGTTGATTCAGTTGCTTCTTCTTCATCAGGTCCTGTGGATTTAAGCCATATCCTTGCAAACCACTGTCGGTCTGATCCCGGTCCTCTTACTACTCTGAAATGCAAAGACTCGGCAGCAACAAATGGTCAAGATTCTTCTCACTTGATCTTGGTGACTTTTGAGAGGAAGGTAACCACCACCAGAAAAGTCACCATCCCAGGTATTCTGGTTCCTGATATAATGGCTTTTGACCTTAGAGCTCAGATTGTGGCAGTAGCGTCTAATACTTCTAACATTGTTTTGGTGTATTCAGTAACCTCTTCCTGCATGCCTCATATTCAACAAATCCAGCTGGAAAAAAATGAAAGACCAAAGGGCCTATGCTTTTTAACAGATAAACTCCTATTGATTCTGGTTGGCAAGCAAAAGTTCCCTGAGCCTAGTCTCATTCCATCTTCAAGTTCAGACAGGTATGTAATGCGTCTGATGATCAAAGAATTGATGCTGGAAGAAGATTCTTCAGCATCGCCTGAGACTAAGCAGAATATGTTTTATAACTTAGAATCCTCTGTTAATATACTCGGAAAAAGAAAGTTCTTTGAAAATTTTGCTACAGAAGACCAATCTCAAAGCAGGGAGCTGTTAATACCAAGAAGCACAGTTATTCAATCTCCTGGTGGCAGGAGAAGACTCATCGAAGAAGCAAAGAGCCCTAGTTATGAGCAGAGTTCTTCATCAAGTGTGAGTGACCTGGATGAAAAAAGGCTCCCAGGTGACCCCTCGGTGGCCTTGGAAACACTGGATGCTGAACCTACCAATCGTTCAGTGTCTCTTCTTGGTTTTGGAACACATACCAGGCTTTCCAGCAGACCAACTTCTCCTAAAGTGCAGTTCAATGTGATCCAGGAAACATCAAGTTCTCCTAAAAACAACAATTTGCCAAGTGAAAGAGGAATGAGTCACATATCTAGAAATTTAGAGAAACTTTGTGGCAGCTTCAATGAGTTACAACTGAGTCTTTCTGAAATAACGGACTTCGCTAAAAATGGGAGGAGGATATCTTCAGCCTATCCATGTTCACAGGAACCACCTGTCGTTCATATCACTTACCAGGTAATTTTTTTGTCAGCTTAAAAATATTGTGATAGGACACTGAATTTTTAAACAATCTTGTATTTATTTAGCTTTAAATCAAGAGCATGCAGTTTAATTCTTATCAACCCATGAGAAATGTAACCTGAGTTTGGCATCAAGCTTAATCTAAAATGGTATTATAATTTGTCATTGAAACAATAACTCAGGATGATGTGGGTAACTTAGAGGATACTTCATATGGGATATTTGTGTCTGTTCATTCTTCTTTGATTATTCACATCTGTCTTGGATACTAGTTGATTTTGTGTGCATCTATCAAAGAGAGAGAACACAGCCAAACAGTTGTTAATGTAAGCTTTATATGTTAGTTTAGTGTAGAGATGAGCCTATGAGTAGGGTGGTACAATAGCCCACCAGAAACATAATAAATTCAAACCCGAGCTCAAATCCAAAGATTGAGAATAGCTAGACTCTCATGAAGGCTGAAACAAAGTATTGAATCTCAATTTATGGAAAATTAAGATGGGTATGACATGAAGTTGGCTTATTTCTACTTCAATTTCTCACCACTAATCTTCACAGAACAGGACATACTCAATTTGTAAAACATATTACCACTTCAAATTTTCTGGAAAAAAAAAAATCTGTCAATATGTAATTATAATTTCATTAAATAAATAGACAAATGTCAAATCATCATGTTCTTACCCCACCCTTGTTTTGGCAAAATTCCTACTGGCTTCAATAAGAATTTCAACTAAGGAATGTAGGTTGGGTAATTATTTCTGGCTATTATTTTTAGTATTATTCACAGCAATACTAACATTATACTGATAGTATTTTTGGTCATGCTGATGCTAGTGGTATTGCTGCTAAAACTGAGGTCCCTTTCAGGATGTAGATGCCAACTATAAATGCATTCTTATCTACTGGAACATAAGCAGCATTATGTCAAAGTAATACATTACATTGTGATGATGCTGAAGTATGTACTTCTCAAACAAATTTGACTTCCCTTTACTTTAAAGGAATCCATACAGACATCTAAGTAGCCCTCCTTAAACACTCATTAGGGGAATGGTGACTCAATTCAATCATATTCATTACTTTTTAGCAATTGTTTACTTGGCATTTAAGCAGATTCTATTATGTTAGGTACTCTGGATAAAAGCAAAGCTTTTGATCTGAATTAGTCAATAATTTAACTCGAATACATTATACAAATTCTGGTGAAAAAAGCAACATGTCTATTTTAAATAATTTAGGATTTTATTTGCCAAGAAGCAAGCCCTTCTGTTCTCCAGCATGTTCAAATTAATTCTGATTTCTTAACATAAATCAACTTATTTATTAAGCAAGCAGCCCTATCTCTTGGATTTGATTGGATTAACCTTTCCAAAGAGAAGTTTTGTTTGTGGCACGTAACATTAATCTAAGATCTGAAGTCACTATGCACGTTTGCTTGCACAAGCAGTAAGAATTAATTATCCTGTTTTTTTCTTTGGAAGCAAAAAAAAAATATTACTGTTTCTAAAATACTAAACTACATTTAGAAAGACTCTTATTTATCTGAACAGGTTAGTTTCACATTGAGCCAGCAGAAAGCACCGCTAGTACCGCATTATAATGACTCAGAAATAGTGTCACTTAATGTCTTTCTGACACACATAGCTTTTCTGTGTAAGTCTCAACTAATGCCTTGCATAGTTCAGCCCCTCTTCTGAAATCTAACAGGATCACAGCATGATGCAAAAAATAATGAAAAACAGACTGATGGCAAAAAGGCCTCCAGACAGACAGGGAAATATTTGCTTCATAGGCAGCTAATAATTTTCTCAGAAAATAGTTGTTTTGATTAGTTTGGATTCAGACATCTGAACCTTGTTCCTCCTTCAGGAGTTCATTAGCGCTCTGTGAGCTCAGAGACCAGCTGGGCTGTGGGCTCCAGCCAGGGTCTGTGTTCACAGTGCAAAAAGTCAGGAAATAGCTTTATTGCCTTATGATATAAATATCAGCCTGTGGAAAACATTCTAAGCTTTAGGAATGCTGCAGTCCAGTCAATAATATGGCCATTATCTTTCAGCTTCTTGTGCCAAGCGCATGTCTTCTTAAGTGTGTGTATAATCCCCAGCATAACAGAGGCTGAATCTTGATTGAGAAACCTATTGTACTATAAAATATAATGACCAGTACTGCGTAACCATATTTATGCATTAAAAACATAAAAGGAAAGTTTAAAACATAGTAGATAAAAATGAGGCAATAATTAATGGCCAATTACGAACACTGTTGTGCAGAAGCATTATTGACATATTTATGTTTCCAGTTCTGCTTAGAAAACCATAATACAAAACAGAATGTGTATTACTTAATAATTCATAATGTCTGCTCACTAAATAGTCTTCAAAACCTTTGTTTATTCTGTTAGTGCTAGCCTACCTATAACTCCTCTGAAGTCACGTCCATGCAGTACTACCAAAATTTATATTCTTTGTAGTGCATAGCCATAAAAGAAAAACATGATCACTCACACTTTGGAAATGTCACTGCACTATCACTTGTGTAATAGCATTCAGCCACCAGAGGTGACTTGATCATTCAACCCTGAAAAGCAAATATTATTGCTCTTTCATCACATACAGACTTGTGATTCAGGATAGTGTGGGAGGGCAGACGGACAAACGCAATAAGAAGATATTATTTAAAAAGAAAAAAGAAGAAGAAGAGATGAGGATCTGTCACAGATTTGTTTCTGTTTCATTTTGCAAAAAGATACTTTTATCATCCTTTTCCCCCAGAAAAGAAACAGCTGCAGAATATTTAAACTAGCCTCATTCAAAAGCTAATTGCAGTGGAAATAAAGCCAATCTGGATTTGAAATTAATGGCATTTAGGCAAACCTCTCCAGGAGGAATAAGATTCATCTTAATCTGAAGAATATCTTAAAACTCCTACATTTTGCTCACAAGCAGTATTATGTCAAAAGTGTATACCACTGAGAGCATATATTGCATAATTAAGCAGGAAATAAATATCTTTTCAGCAATTAGTCATGATGATTTCCTTTTCTTAGCACTCACCAATAATCGTATACAAGTCAATTTGTACTTTTATAGCATCTTCATACAATTTACTATGGGAAACTTTATTGCCAAGGTCAGCTATAAAATAAACAATTTTTTTACACAGAGCTGAGAGATGAATAGAAAGGATCCAAACATATGGCAATAAAGTTCTTCTGATAGAAATACATGAAGTAGAGATAAAGAAGGGGGGTATAAGGATGGCACAGTAAAATGAGCAAAGACGAGGCAGCAATGATCAGCTGTAGTAAAACCATGAACCTTTCTGAAATCCAAAGATAATTTTGACTCAGGTTGAGCAATAGAAAGAAAGTCATGAAAATGATGGAAGAGGAAGGTGATATGTCTGCTCCCCGGAGTAAGAAACTAGTCAGCCATCCTGAAGTTTAGAAGGAAGAGATTTAGGATGACCGTAAAAGAAAGACCTGCAGTAGTCAAAAGAAGGTGTGATTAATGCATGGATAACATTTTGAGCAAAGGTTGAGGAATTTGTTACGAACAAATTCTGACAACAATGTTCTGAAACTGATCAATAGCAGATAGGCAGGGTTTGTAAAGGAGACACAATACCTTCTATTAGAGCAGATGATTTGTTTGTTGGATACATAGATGCAAAAGAAAAGGAATATGTAATGTCAAAAATGAATCCAAGTTTTCGTACTGTGCAAAGAAAGTAAAGATCTGAGTTAACAAAAACCCACACTCAAAACATAAAGATCATGGAAGCATAAGCATGAGGACAAAGGGTATATCTTAGATGACAATATACCTGAAACAGTAGTTGCAGAACTATTAACAGGGAGCCAAGAGTAGAGAAATCCTAGCATCATATCATCTGAAATGCTGATGCGCACTATAAATGCAAACTGCACTGGGATTTAAGCACCCCTGAGCACCTCAGATCTCTTCCAATGTAAACATTTTACAGGCTTATGCTTCTCTGACAGGTTAATTAGGGTTGCAATTGGAATGTCCCACATAAGGGCAAGCAAAGATATTAAGATCTCCACCAAAATAAAATCAGGATCCACCAAAAATCAAAAAGGAATCACAGCACCAGTAGAAATCATGACAGGAAAGGGGAGCAGTGCAGGTTTGGCTTGTGGCAGTGCTGCACAAGGCTTAATGAGACACAGTACTTTGAATATCAAAAATCGTAATTCTCATTCCTCTTCAGTGCTCTTCCTTAGCCATCTAACTCTCTTTTCATTGTCTTCTGGGACAGAACCCCCACGTCTATTTAATTTACTAGTTTTTTCTCATCCCACACAATGAATGTGGGGGCAAGGCAAAATCAAGCTGACTAATCGGTACTAAGGTATCAAAACTGAAATTAGCACTGAAGCACAACACAAAAAGCTGAAATCAAGGGTTTAAGAAAACGAAAGCAGAGTTCTAGGCAACTACAGCACTATCAATGCAGAGATGTGACTGACTAACCCGATATCTTTCCTTTATAAAAGAACAGATTATTAACACAAAGGATATGAAGAATATTTAAAATACCTGTAATTCAGTATAGTACTTGAAATCATGCCACAGGGGAAATAATTTGTTCAACAGTAGAGAATAGGGATTAATAGAAGAAATATAAGACGGTTAAGGAATTAGCTGGAAGGAAGATAGTAAACGGTTACAGTAATATAAAAGAAAATGGAAGAAATTTACTAGTGGATTTTCTCATGATTGATCTTCAGGCTAATCTAAAAGTTTTGTTAATAATCTGATGAGATATGCTAATAAAATCTGCACATGGCATAAAGTCAGTAGTATTTTCAATAGAGGATCAGGATATTGCACCTGTAATTTGATGACCTTAGAATTAAAAAAAATGGATTGAAATGAACTAATATGAAGTGCATAGTGATATATTCCAGGATTAATAGAAGGCATTTCTGCTATAAACTGGATATTCATTAGCTGGAAACAACCAAGGATGACAAAAGCTTGCATGTGTTAAGTGACTACAAGATAACTATGAATCAAAAATGTGATATGTTTATGAAAAGAACAAAGGCAGTCTGTGGGTACATCAGTGAGGTACATCCAGTAAGTAATGCAATACTGGGCAACACAGCCGTGAGGCCTCATCTGGAAAACATCCATGTGTAAGAAAGACACATTCAAATTGCAATCGATCACTAACCCAGTGTTAGCAAAAACAATTCTGATTGGTAGCATATTCTTATTTACCTCACTATTTCATCAGTTGTTGAATTTAAGTTCATGCAGGCAAGTGTAGGCAGTGCCTTAGGAAATACAAGATAAATAGTGAAAAAGGTCAAGAGGCAGAACTAGCTGACTGCTCAGTGGGGTTCAAAAAAGTGATAAAAGACATGTTTATTTATCGTGCAGACATACGGTGTATAACATCTAATCCAGGAACCCTTTTTGCCTTAGTAAATGATTTTCTTCTCGTATATATTTGCATTCCAAAACATGAGTTTTGAAAGACAGTTTGGCAACCCTGTGGTGGGCTGGCTGCTGCCCAGAAGACCCTTTATAGGCTATAAAATCTGATCAAGGGGCAGGCTGACACAGATGAAGGAAAACAATTCTTGAATTGATGGTTTCTTTCTGTTGGATTTTTGTTGAGGGAGAGTTGGATTTGGCATACTACAGGAAGTTGGCTAAAGAAACTTAACCTGAAAATATCCACTTACGTATGTGGAAATACATTCGTTTCTTCTGTAATTAATATGTTCTTAGTCTACCAATAAATGTTGGTTTAGGACAAAACAACTAACATTAAGGGATTTTAAATGGAGAATGGCAAATCCTCTGGCTTCTATTGGAGTTAAATAGCAACATATCAAAACCAGATACATATTTTGGGAAGAGGTGGATTAAATTTAGATTTGACTAGAAAATTGTTTCTGGGTTAAGGCATGAAAATGGGAAGTACTAAGGTGAGATTTTAGTTGTATTTCTAGCTCTGTCACAAATTACTTCCATGACCTTGAGTAAATCTCTTAATCTTCCTGTGTAATGGTTTGATCATCTATAAAAAAGGAATACTGACAATTACCTACCTCTCAAGAAAGCATGGGTTTAAATCATTTAATCTATGATATGACGTGTGTGAACATATTCCTCAAAGAGAAGGCATGTTATCATCACTTAAACTAAACATTAAACAAAAAAGGCTAAATAATTAGAAGATTAAAACAGAGAAAGATTCTTGTCCTGACAGAATTTGCCAGCAGACAAAAATAAATGTAAAGATGATTAACAACTTTATCATTATAAACAGAAGTATATGACAGAGAGAATAGCTAATATGAATGCTCACAAGTGATGAAAGACAAACAATTCTGAAACTTAAGCTTTGAGGTCTGTACTTGAAAATCTGGTTAGGATAAAAAATAGATGCCATGTAGTTTTGTATATACAGAAATGTCTTTCACTTCTAATGGTTGTTCCAATAATTTGCAAGACTAAGTAGGAAACATACTAGAATGAAATCATCCTTAGTATACATTTCCATTCAACTGATTTCAGGTCAACAGAGGCAGAGCTAGATTGTTTTCTGATTATTCTTGAGTTGAAGTGTATCTATGAAAAAATGAACCACCTGGGTCAAGGCAATGTGCCTGCCTCATTTACAGTCCACCTTTTTCTATAATTCATTAACTGAAGTACAAGTTTGAATAAACTCTGCTATTTCAACCTGAATTCAGGAAAATGAAGTAGTTATGAGATGTGCTAATCCACAATATGCAGCAATGAAAAGCTTTGCACAAATACCTGTACAGACAAATAGCATCTTTGCAATGTAAATGCAAAGCACATGCTCATTGCTGAACATTCAGCCCATCGAGTTTTAACTGTATTTAGTATACAATATAGTACTATATAATTTGAAGAGATCTAAAAATGACAAAGAAGTTCTGTTATATAGTTATAGCTGTAATAAAAAGTTACTATAGGTTTATGACTAAGAAAATGATACTTCTTTGATACATTCCTTAGGTACTTCCCTATTAATTACACAGCAACACATTTCTGGCTCTTTTGAATGGGGAAAAAGATGAGAAGACCTTTGAAAGTTGGAAAGTTTGTGTTTTTAACAGAAAGATATTTTTACGATTCTTAACATCTTCAGTCAATCATAATACATAAATAAGTAACAATCAGCCATAGACTATCTCATGGTCAATTTATGACAGAGTGGGTGAAAAATACTTTTGCAACAGTTGGTAGACATTCTAATTTACAGAATCCAATGTGGTTGCATGACAGCATACATACTATGTACAGAAAAATGGAAGTGATAGGTTTAGAAAGGTTGCTGCACAGCAAAAAAAGCGCATGTTCACTGAGAGAGCGACTGAGTTGAAAGCACAACTAGAAATGAAGAAAAGCATCAAAAGAGAGATTTATTTAGTCAAAGGTTAGATTGCTATGCACAGAAATAGAAGATGCAGTTGTGAATTCATTCAACTGTAAGTTTCATATTAGCAAGAAAGATTCAGGAGTATGAAGTAGACACAGACAGGGTAGGACTACAACAGGAGTTAGGATAGATGACATCTTTTCAACCCATTCTAAAACGTTAACTTGGATCCTTTCTGAATATACAAACCAGAAAGATCTAGGAAATGGGATAAACAGACTGTTCATTCAAATAACAAATATGTTAAATCTGGGGGTATTGCAAACATAAGGAATGCCAAAGGAAAAAAAAAAACTGTAACACATGGGAACTCCACAGGTGGAAAGTATGGAGAGGGAAGAACAAAATGAAATTCACAGGACAAAATACAGCAAGATTATTTAGAAGAAAATGTCCAATTCACATATATTTTATAATAGCATTGAGTCACTGGAAAATTTTTAACGCTAAAATGACTTTCAAATGATAGCAGATAGGAAAATGTAAATGCAAATATATATCCACTCCATAACCATATTAGCTCAACTATTTTGTGGTCCTTGCACTTTGCATTAATCAGAATGACGGAACACAAAGGTGTCCATTCTCAAGGCCAGCTAAACTTCAGGAAGCACGAATATGCCACCTTTATATTCAAGTGTGTTCTTTTAGTGAATGTCAAAGCAAATTCCAGGACTGTAAATCTATACATTCCCTCTCTCTCAAAGAAAGTCGCAGGATTCCCAAGCTACCTTGTTATGACAGCTTTTCAGACAGACTGTCACTATGTTCAGTCTCTCTGCAGTTCTCTCTGTGCCAGAACTGAGGCTATTTTACTGGGGTGGAATAGCTGACCAATGACTATCAAAACCACCCAAACCACCCACGCGTACAACTGAAACTGAGCAGAGTACTCATTTGCTCTGGTAGCATCTTGGACAACTTTATTCCAGGCATGATATACTCCCTTCCACTGATTTGACTCTTCAGGCAGAAGGGCCCAACGGACACATATATGCATGACCTAATACATTATATATACAGGGCTGATGCAGTTTTGAGCTGCATAAGCAGGCAAAGCAAAAAGCAAAGAGGCATATTCTCTTCACCTGGGACTATGAGATTGCACTTAGAATTGCACTGCATGATGGTGTCATCTATAAATTGTAGCAAAGACAGACAAAGAAAAAGCAAAATGACTAAATAACTGAAAGGAGTAAGAGCAGAGGAATGGTTAAAAGAACTCAGGCACAATGTCTAAGCCTTTAACAAGATCTTTTCTTTTACATATATGCATTTGAAGAAAAGTTTTTCAAATGGAGCAGTTACTGAAGAAACAAAAGATGTTCTCCTCTGTGATGGCAAGATCCATTTGAATTTAGTCCAGCAGCTGTTTGATCTGCCCATTATTGAAATGAAACATGGTATGTTCTTTTTATTTCTGGTATCTGGTTTCATCTGAGATTTTTAGTGTAAAAGAGGCATTTGTGGTAGAATAATTACCCCATACTGTAGTAAACTGAGATAGATAGCTAACTTTTTTTGATAAGTATGTGTTTTCCTTTGTCTGAAATATGGCAGAGTGTTTCTTGAAATCACTTAAATGCTAAGTAACTGCAGAACTACCTACTACCAGTGAAATACGTTAGATGCCTCTACAGGGGAAGGCTGAGAAAATAATTGGTACGCTGTTACCTGCAAATAGAAATGCTTCCTTGAGACCTTTTGGCATTTTGCCTTGCCCATCTTTACAGGCATGTCCCAGACCTGGCAATAGAAGGTAGGTTGGACAAAAAGTAATTCTCGAAATATGATATATTATGTAGCATATATGTCAATGTCATGTAGCATTTCGGATTATTTTAATGTAAGATAAACAATGAAGCTCAATGTTCTAATTTGCCAATCTCACATTTCTACCACCCACCACTGATTAACTTGTAAGGACAGAAGCAGCTAGGGAAATCCTAGCCCCAGACTGGTCTCTGAATTACCTTGGCCCTATCTGTTCGTGTATGCTAGCTTCTCAGCAACATACATACCGTTATTTTTTAGCCATTTCTCTATAACGCTTCTGATGGCTTTTCTCATCACAGTCGAAGTATATTAGGAACTTATGCTACAAAATAGTTGTCTGTAATTATGATCTCCTTGCATGGTTTTCACACTGAGAGATCCATAAATTACTCTCTTGCCCCTTGTCTTAGCCCCTGACAGGCTGAGACACATTGGCTTAATCGGTGTACTCTGTCTTATGAGAAATTAATTCAACTGTTGCTAAAATCAAAAAGGAAAAGAAAGTAATAATATAAGCTATAGTTTTCTAAATAATGATAGTTACATACCAGACTGCTATATAATAGGCTTATTGATGAAAAAGGAACCAGGCCTGGGATGTTACTGGTGCTGGTACCAAGGACAAAAGAGTGGGAAAAAGAGATGTAAAATATGCACCATTCTGCCATTCATATTCTGCTTATCTCCTTGTTGTTGACAGACGACAAGAATGAAGAAAAGGGGCTACAAATACAACACAGATCAGGGGAGTTGCCTTTATCCAAGACACATTGGGACATTTCAGTTTTCCCCTGGCTTACAGCAGTTTCTGAGAGTTGTACCAGAATATAAGAATATGCAGGTTTCATATTTTTCTCAACAATCTCTCTTGACTGTACAGTGTAGTGGAGGCATGTATGAAAAAACTCCACTTGCTGTAGAGGCTTGAGCTATTTCCCAGCAGGCTTCTGCCCTTGCATGGCTCGGAGGATGCCATTTTTAACCTGTACTTCCACTTCTTGATTTTGGAAACAAATGCCCATAATGAAAAAAAAATGTTTAGAATTCAGTACAAAAATAATAAATAATGGGCCTGAGAAAACCTATTTTCAGCTCTATAGAACAGCTGAATTTTTAATTAGCAGAACACTGCTCCTCAATTTCATGCATTAGACTTCAGAGATATCAAAAAGACAATGTCTCAGAATCATCCTAATATGTCCCTCTTTCTGTTCAATGTGGTGCTCGGCTTTTCTGAAATTGAGTCTGTTTGTTGACAGCAAAAACAACAACTGAAACAAGAATCTTTCTAAAACTCATCAAAATCCTGCAAAATTATCAGGTTTGGGGCAGAAGTAGCTATGTAGCTCTTTATTCATTTCTGACCAATACAGGTTTATATTCCTAAATCTTTCCTTTGCCACAAAGCATGAATATTAAATGTGATGTTTAAAAATAACACTCCCATCCTTTAATACTGTATAATTAAAGGGGATGTAATGAAGAGCGTGCTTGTATTGCAATGACAGCCTGGCATTTTTTACTATGAATAAACACTTAAACTGGAATATATCGGGAAAAAGAAATTCACAACTGTAGGCCAAATTCATACCCACAGCAAGGCTACTAAGATCGTCAGAGTTATACGAGCAATGAACTTGGCCTCATCACGTGCACTTTAAGCCCAGGACTGTAATACCACTATCTGTACTAAATATAGCCTGTCATATAGTGCCCTGGTATTAGCACACAGAAGTCTCTCTTTTTGGCGGGTCATCATTGTAATAATTGTGCATAGCAAAAGGGTATTATATTCTGCACAAGGTTTTTCTACCATTGAAATATTTTGTGCGATATGCTTCAAAGCAAGTGTTACCAATGACACAGAATTTCAAACGTTTCAATGGATGAAAATAAAAAGTCCCAACAGTGGGACAAAAGACTATGCTTTATCAATTTGACCAACAATGTAACTATCGATTCGGACAGCAGAATTTCCACTTTCAGGCCCATTGCTTATGGAATCTGAAGTCTGTCCACAATTAGAAAGAAGGTATTAAGAGTGGAAGATTAAAGATTCATGGTTTGGAATGACAATCTTCTTATGATGTAACAGGTGACATGACAACATGCAATAGTGCTTTGTTAATAGTATAAGGAGGGGAGATTTGCCTTGTCCAGGAACATGCTTCGTTATGACTGACAAAAATTAAGCATGGTTCTTCTCGTTTTTCTACGTTTCCTTTTTTCAAATTCCTTTTCAAAACACAGTTTTATCTCCCAAAATCAAAAATTTCAACAGCAGAACATAACAGGGCTTTCTTTACCTCAGATCCCAGCTAATGCCCCTGCTCAGTAATGACAGGATCATATGCTCTAAGAAAAATGTGTAATACAAGGGCTCCCACAATGCTTTTCAGTTGCCACAGATTTTTTTTCTTTTTCATAAAATGTCAAACTGAAAAAAAGACAAATAGAGAATTCACTATGTTCTATAAGAACTTCAATATCCAGTCCAAAAGGAGACAGATTAATCACTAGAAAAAATATATATGGTACACATAGCTTCATTGTCAAGCTGATTTGTAAAGGAAAGTAAAAAACAAAGGGGGGTAGGTTTATTTTCTGCTTCTATGCAATACAGAAAGTGAACCTGAATGATTTTGATGTCTTTGGTTTTTAATCTTGCCTCTTTTTTTTTTTTCTTCAGAAAAAAAAAGGATTTAAAATATCATTCAGATTTTGTTCATTCTCTTTATGAGAAGATTCGATAAATAATTAAAGGACAAGAAATTTTATTGTATCAGCTTTTATAAATCATCTTTTGTAAATCATGATATCTTTTGCAAATCATCTTCAAGGTGTAACTTCCTTCCATTTGCTACATGAATTTGAAAACATACTGAACAATCTTGGCTTGACAGTAAAAAAGATGGAAACCCAGGAGAAGGAAAGTCATTCCTTCTAGAACAAATACAGCACAACCATTTTCTTTGCCAACTTTTTTAGTTTTTATGATCATCATCATTTGGGTAGAGCAGATGAGCAAAAAGGATAAGCAGAAGTAGATGTCACTAGAACAAAAGTCAGCATGGAAAGGCTGGCTGAGTTTTCAGAAAATGGAGATACTTATAGTTTATCAGAACTAGCAAAGATGCACCTTGTTTTTCAACTTGATTCAAATAAGGGACAAAATGCCTCAAACCTTGCAAGCCCTTTTGTTTAGCCCTCCTTAGCATTTACACAAAGGTGTGTTTAGCATGGATTGTCAGACCTTAATGTCATTAGCGTAATAAGGCTTTAGTGCACAAAAAGAAAGCCTGCTCTGCTCGAGTGCTGGCTGACTTTTAAAACGTGCTTGTACATTTTATGTAACCAGAGCAATACACTCATTTTCTTTTTTTGCTTAATTTTTGTAGGCTCTTCTTGGATTGTGCTCACTGCAGACAAGGATGGCTTTGTGCCATTAATATTCAAAGCAACACAAGAGATAATCATAAGGGATGGAACCGACAGTTCAGAAGTCTATGGAGGTCACTCCTACAAAAAAAGCATTTCAATGCAACCATCAAGCAGAGTGACATAATTTCTGAACAAACAACACTAATGACCTTCTTTTCTAACACAATACAGAGACATTCTTCAGTGTCACAAACTGAGCGACTAGAAAGCTGTCTTCACTACTTTCAATGTATTTTAACTGTAAAATCTGTGACATGGTTACACTATAGCTAAATCCTAGGGTTGGCTGGACTCTCATGATTTCTTCTGAAGGATCAGACCTAGAGTGAAGTTTACCACAGCCGTTGTTATTAATGGCTGCCAGTGGACTGAAGCAGAGAGACTAGCCTCTACTTTAATTGTGGTCAAGATGTTCTTGGAGAAACAATACTATGCTAAAAATCATGGAGTAACAACAAATCTAGCTAATACAGTGCAAACAAAAGCTGAAGAAAATACAACTAAAGAGCATTTATATTCATTAAGGAAAACTGGGAAGGGAAAAAAAAAAGAAAACTGCTTCAGGCTCTCTTTGCTGTTCCAGTTGGATCCCATGGAAACCTGCAACGTTTTCAGAAATGCTTAATTTTTATATGAAAATGTTCAATTACTAAAAAGGCGGCATCACTGCCTCCTGTCAGTGTCTTACACAGTATGTAGATTTATACATGCACACAGAAGAGAAAGAAAAAACCTTGCAAGGTAAATTAAGGATCAAAGACATTGAACGTAAATTTCATTTGGCTAAATGCTGGTGTCTACACTGAACTTGTCATCTAGACTCCTGTATAATCAGTCAAAAAAAGAAAAGCACTTCTACAGCAGATTACTCATGCCCTAACATAGGTTTCTAAAACTGATCGTGGTGAACTTATTAAGTAAATAAATAAGTGCCTATTCTTTTCCACTGACTGCAAATGCAAGCTAGAATGACTAGTTTAAATACAAACATTTACATTTAGTCAGATGAACCTCACCCTCAGAGAAAAGAGGCAATACAGATACATCTGAGAAGCAGGCAGACAGATTCACAAAAATTAAACTATCATGATTATGGTGACAGAAACAGGCAGAAGGGAAGAACCGAATGAACTCCCTAACTTTTCTTCCTCTAAATACAAAGAGATGGGTAAAGTGTAATCAGTAGCCAGGAGTATGAGGCCTAGCATTTTGTATTGCTGAACAGGCCCCAGCAGAAAGCACAGAAAGGCATGCCTGCTTCACCCTGTACATTCAGGGAAACATAAAAGGGATGAGACTTATTTAAGCTATTGTTAAGACTTATTTTTCATACTGTGCATTTTGGGTCTTGTTAATACTCCTGGAGAGTCTTTTTTCCCTTGCCTGGCAAGCCTGTTTATAGGGCACAGATACGCTAAAATCCAGTTAAAATACTTCACTCCATACCAAGGCTGGATTGAGAAGGTAGACCTATGGTCTGAAGGCACTTAATGGGTTTGCAGGTTTGGCATTAGCACCATTCCAGTGATGCAGCCAGAAATCTCATGAGGAACAATTTAAATTTCTGAAATAAGGAAACAATTTCAATTCATTGAATTAAATAATGTCCTTCCCATGCAAGTATCCTCCCAGAGACAAAGGAATCATCATTCTAAATTGCCTACAACCACAGGTATGCAACGTAGCTGGGTATATTTGTACTACTTTGTTCGCAAACATCTTTTTAAGCAGCATCAAGGAGCATTCCTGTTTGTAAAAAAAGAACAAAACAAAATAAATCTGACCTTTTAACTATTAAACACATCTATTACTTTACAGTTATTTGGTTAATTGGATTGCCTGCTACTTTGCATTAAAATTCTGTTCAAAAAGGTATTTGTATTATTACTGCTTTAAAAATTTGGTTTAAGTCATGCTTTCCTTCACTGAAATCAGCACAAATCATTGAAATCAAATAAGTAACACAGACTTAGTATGGTGAGGGAAGATGATATCAGATTTCTAAATGACATAGCACATTTCAAAGCAGCAGATGTTTCTAATCCTAAAAATACACTTGAACAACATCCTTGTGTCTCACAACAGTATCTGGTATTTACAATACTTATGCTATGGCCAAGTAAAATAAAACTTAATTATAACTAACTAGAATGATGGGAGGATATATTTTAGAGGACTACTTATGCTCAACTAAAGGAAGAACTGAAAGGAAATTTTTCTCACAAACATTATCTTCTACAGATGGTAGTCCCATAGTTTGGTCCACTTAAAATGAGGCTAATGAAATACAAAAAATATGTTACATGGAACAGTCCTGCACTCTAAACATATGAACTTGAGGAAAAATGGGTTGATAACACACCAAGACACTTTTGTTTGTACTGTATAGTTTCTTTGAGTTCATTATATACATTATTCATAAGGACTTCCCTGTTGCTAGAGTAATACCACCTTTCGTCATCTTCATGCCTTAGTGCTGTTGCAACAGCCAAAAGGGGAATTCTGAGAAGGTGAAAATCTAGTTAATAGCAAAGATCAGTGATTAGATCTAGGCATCAAAGATGCCTCAGAACTTATAATTATCACTAGACATTTCATTGTCAGTCTACCACACTACCATTTTAATTTTTCATTTATTACTCTTCTGTAAAACAATCTGAATGTTGAGAAGACCAGGAGTGAAGGGAGCTTCTCTGAATGGCTATCAAAGTTTGGTTTGGTTTGGTTCGGTTCCGTATGGTTTGGTTTGGTGGAGATAAAAAGAGGCAAATAAACTTTTAGATGACTAAACAATTAGTTTCAGGCAATAACTGGCTGTAAAATTAAAAAACTCAGTTCTGTGATGCTTAATGAGGACCACTATTATGTGTTTAAATCATATACATGCACTTAAAAATGGACAACAATTGAATGAAGAAATACATGTTTTCAGGTAATGATTCAGGAGTGCAGTGCAGTGCAGAACTATCTTATATAGTGTCTATCACAGGGCTTTAAAGTTAAAATTGAAAGTAATAAAAGCACTGGAAGAAGTGCTGAAGAGATTTATGCAAAGCAGAGGATAAATTTTCAGCTTTGGTTTGGATGGAGAACAGATGGAGAATCAGTGAAGTAGAGAGATATAAGACGACTGTTCTATTAAGCACAAGCTGTACAGAAGATTTTTGCATAAACAGTGATAAAGGCATGTAGAAAGATAGAAAGAGTTTGTACTAAATGAGTTGAGCAGACAGTAGGCTGTGAAAAGGAGAAAAGCATAGATTGAGAAGCATTCACCGTCCTCCAGAAGTGCTATTTTATAGGGCCAAAATCGATCAGCTTAGAAAAAGAGGAGTTGTTCAGATCACCTAAATTTCATGAATCATAGAATCGTAGAATCATAAAGGTTGGAAAAGACCTCTAAGATCATCGAGTCCAACCGTCAACCCAACACCACCATGCCTACTAAACCACGTCCCTAAGTGCCTCACCTACATGTCTTAAATACTTCCAGGGATGGTGACTCAACCACGTCCCTGGGCAGCCTGTTCCAAGGCCTGACCACTCTTTCAGTAAAGAAATTTTTCCTAATGTCCAATCTAAACTATGAAGGCGCTAACCCCCTCTTTTAGGCTCCTTATTTCACCAGCAGAAAGGACAGGCTCCTCTGGAAGAATAATGAGACTACTGGTGCTAGGTTCCTGTTCAGAGTCACCCAGTAGGGGAGTCTGTCTTCTGTAATTAAAACAGAGGAAAGCTAGGAAGAGTAGGAGCTTAAATTAGAAGTCAAAGCAGAATGACTACCCTCAGTATGCCATACCAGTGGCGCTCAGAAGACTAAATGGTGTACCAGCTCCTCCAAAACATTTCCCCTGTGGGGAATATACAACATACCAGAAAGTCTAAATTTCCATTTTAATTACTCTGCATCTTTACCTAGCACATTTATATGCATCCCAGTCTATTTTTGGGAGTTGGTACATCTTTACTTAAAAGTACAATCTGCTTCAAAGAAAAGTTAAAACTTACCTTACATTTTCCATAACTTTGCTGCTAAGCATGCAGCAGTCTGCTTTACTCTTCATGGTTTCTTGTATTGACCCACTTCTTGAGAAAATGCTAACAACAGAAGTTCTATATGCCAGATAGGCTTTTTCTTTTTTGATTTTGAAAATAATTTTGTGAGAACAATAAGAAAACAATATAAAAATTAAATGCAACAAAATCAAAGTTAGCTGAAATTCTGCTGGCCAATCTATGATGCTGACTCTGCACAATGAAATATTACTTTGATATTCTTCATAATAGCTAAGAAGTGAGAGATCACTGTAGGAAGTGTATAAAGTAGGCCCTGCATGACCCTCAATTAGTTCTTCCCTTTTTCCTCTACTACTTTAGAATAGTATTATCTATACTTACGTGAAAAATCTAAAGTATCAATTTCCTTTAATATATTTTCAACCACTGAAATAGTATAAATAGTATCATCAAGCCTAACTTCCTTTCCCCTGATGCTCTTTTTTATCTGTTTTCTTAGCTTGGACAATGAACATATTTTTACTTTCAGGTTTTCCTATCTTAACAGAAAACCACAAACAATGGACTATTTTGCCTGTCCAATATGTAGCTGAAGAGTCCTTCTCTCTAACCCAAGACAGGGCTAATTATTCTTAAGTAACTCCTGACAGATGTTTATCTAACTTGTTCTTAAAAAAAACAACATATAGTACCAGATTGCAATTACGAACCCATTCGGTCCTTTAGACCTGGACTCATCTAACCTAACTTTTAAGCATGTGAAGTCAGGCGAGGTAAATCCCAGGGGTTCTGCAATTTCACAGCTGAAAGTATGTTTCTCATTGTTCCACACAACAGAAATTAACTTATTTATTGATGTCTTATATGTTAATAGTAATTTTATATATTTATATATGTGTTAAATCAGTCAATATTATGGCTTCATTTTTCTAACTGACTGAGGCAATTTCACAATCTTTATGTTAAATGCAAACTCACTTTGCTGAGATTCACTACTTCCCTGCTGGTGCTATTATCTAATGGACAAGTAGAGGACTGCCATTATCTCCCAGCTAATGACATCTGGGTACCTCTCATATGAGTTTCCAAAGTGCTCAGTGCAATTCAGCCGCTGATGCAGAGAGCCAATACTGAACTTTATGCTTCCCTCTCCTCCACTATTATTTGACACATATGTGTGAACAGCCAGGTGTGATCAAATGTTTGGAGGCATGTGGTGCCAAAGTTCAGTGCTGGTGCAGAAAGACACTGGCACAGGAGGTGACATTTGCAGACTTGCCAGTTAAAACCATTAGTACTTGACAACCTCTGTCCTTTGGCAAGGATCCATCCCACTTGTCAGCAGGCACCATGATATCTTAACAGACCAGGCAGTACGCAGCCAGGAGAGCAGTACATCTAAACATCACAGTGTAATACAGACAAAAATGAACCAAAACTCCAGACAAATGCAAACCATTAGCTCACTTTAGAGGCAAGAGTCATTTCCTTCAAATCAAACATACTTAATACATTTCAAAAATATAAAAGGCAGTAAAGTAAAACAAAGAAACAGTCCACGAACACTATTTTAAAAATTAGTACAAAATTCACAATAATGTACTAATTTCAGCAACCAAAAAATAAACTTTTGCCATGTAAGAAAAGCTCTAGTGTCCTAACTGAAATTTAGCTGTGGGATGCTGAGGTGAAGTTTTCCAAAGCGGTACTGGTGAAAGGCCTCATTCTCCAATGGACCCCTGTTCATTCATCCTGCAGTCGCTGGATGGAAATGTATGGACCCAAAAATTTATATGGCTAAAAAGACCTACCAAAACACTTTTAAAGTGGATCAGTTTCTCAATTCAACCTACAGCTCAGCTGCAGAGTGGTGCCAGCATAGTGGAGAAGGCATCATGATTCTTGAGTCACACCAATGAATTACTAACATGCCCGTTGCTCTCATATCTCATACCTTTTATCTATCAGTGAATTCTGTGTCTTTGTAATTATCAATAAATTTCTTTTTAAGTTTAACACTTCAATGCATTTTACAATAAGGCTAATTGCAAATTGCATTTTTTTTACATTTTACCTACCACAGATAGCATAACCAACAATTAACGGACTAGTCACAATTTGATTTGTAAGTATGATGCTAATTGTTTCCCTTGTTATTCTTCCCTCAGAAACTTAGTTCACCTAAAAATAAGTAAATAAGTCAAAAAAGTATGTAAAAATACTGGCTCCACTGCAAATTACTGACAAAATTTCCCTTGAACTTCAAACAAGTCACAATTTCACTCAGTTTGTAAATATTCTTATGCTCATGTATACAGATGTCATCTCCATTTCCATGTCCACCTTCCCTTATTAGCATTTTATTTAGATATCAATCATATTGTTATCGACACAAAATGTAGCTACGCTGATCTTCATTGATAGACTGTTACCTCAAAACACTTGTACCTGTTAATAGCACAAAAGAAAACTGCCTGGTAACAGTGTGCCTGAAATGCAGGATTAACCTAAGAAGTAGCAAAGATGAAAGTAGGGCTTTTGCAGATTAGTTACATAAAAGGGAAATAGAAAATGCAACAGCAGGAGGTAGAAGTATGTAGGACTGAATTGTTTACTGCCACAAGAAAGGGTTCTCACAGCAAGATTTATAGAGAAGAAGGAGAAAAGGTGTCTATATATGGTGGCACAAGTAAAAGGGAACGCCAGGTGCCTACTAGAAAGATCAAGATGTGAACAATCTCGCACGAATTATATTGTTAAATATCTGTAAGGATGTGATTTGTATATTACCTTGGTTCTGGACTAACCACAGTTACAAGGATGTGTAATTTAGAAGAAGATACTGTTTGTTCTGAAGAGGTATGCCTGAAAATGTCCTTGGAAAGATCGTTCCAAAGGCACACTGTCATATCAAAAATCCTTATTTACAACATAATTGTTTCACCCAAATCAATTTTAAAATGGAAAGACTCTCAAAAGGCTATCTCATTTTTAATATACATGAAGTTATTTTGGTTTTGCATGTTATTTATGGTATACAACAAACTGTGTGACTAGTCAGGAGCCTAATTTTTTACTTCCTAGCACTTTCACAGCAGTGCAAGTACATTAGTTTGACATAGAGCTTTATGCTAGTGAACTGGAAGGTCCATTTTCCTGCCCCAAACCAAAGATTTTGACTATTCACAGTTTATGTCCTTTGTCTTTTGCAATTGTCTGTTAACTAGTTGAAAACTGTTATGTCCATTACATCTCCCTTTAGTTGTCTTTTCTCTAAGCAATACCACTCCTTCAGTTTCTCTCATAGACATCCACCCTGGACCTCTTGTTATTCTGTCCTATGCTGACATTCAGTATCTCTCTTAAACTGCAGCAGTTAGTAGAATTTAGTTGAAGGCCTGTTTCAGACATAGAAAAAGCACTGGTGTAGGTTTTTACATACAGAAAAAGTAGGCTGTCACAGCGTGAACAACTGCAGGGAGTGACAAAACATTCCTGTATGAGTTTCCTACATTGCCCATGCCTTCTTCCCAGTGTAGATAATGATCAGCTGTTTGAAAACTAATTTAGACAACTGCCTGCATCTCCTTTGTCTCTACAACAACCAGCAAAGTGTTGGACCTGCTGAAGTCCAACCTGCTAAGGCAGGCTTCAAGAGACATGCAGCAGTAGCTGCTTTAGGAGATGAGGCATGGTAGCTACTGCTGCAGAGAAAAACAGTAATTCCCGCTCACTTTGTCACTGTCCTAATTGCCAAAATTTTCACTGATCCCCTCCATTCGTCAAAACCTGGAGCCACAGGGAACCCCCTGCAAGACCTTGCGTATAGAGCACAAAACCCAGTTTTGCCTACACTGTGGAAACACTGTGACCCCTCCTGGCTTTATTCAGCCAAGTAGAACAGACAAGATACTCATGTGTCTCGCACACAATGATCCTGTTCACACATCCCACAGCGATGTCTGCCTTCTTGTAACAGCATGATATTGACAGGGGTCTAGGTAATTTTCTGCAAAATTGCTCATCTTGTATTATCTTTATTACTAATTACCTCCCAAAATTAAGAAGAAACATTTTTAATCTAATAACAAAAAGCAGATAAAACATCTGTACCTTTTCGCTACTGATCTTAGGCTTTACCGCATCATATTTTACGGGTCTAAATTACATGACAGTGCCTCATTAAGTTTTCCCATTAAGAAATATGATGATGAGATCAACTTGCTCATTCAGTAGTATCCATAACCTGGATTAAATATATTTTTTAAAAAATGACGCTTAAGAAGTTAACAGGAAGTATCTCCAAATTATTCTTTTCCCTTATAACATTATGTTCTTTGAATGTGTACATATTCAATAAGAGCAAAGAAAAAAATCTACCGAGTGCATAAATAATAACTCTGCCCATCACATACATTTCACCTTCTTTCCCTGCCGTTCTTTCCCTCTCACAGGTATTCATAACTCTTCTTTCTCAGACTGCCCTATATTCTTATTAATGTTGTGTTTCAAACTAATTTGAAAAGCAGACGCCCAAATGATACAACAAATTAAGTTATGAGAACGCAAATCTGTTCTCAGTGCAGGGACTGAGAACAGATTTGTGGGACTGTTCATTGTTTAAGGATAAGCCTGACTCAGTGTAAGCACATATTTTTAAAAGAGAAAATGTGTGCTTTAAATGAGCATGACCACAGGAAACGATTTCTATAATTTCAGCTTTTTAAACACTTTTCCTTGCATAATTTCTTTGCCCCACTTTCTACCTTGTATGCATCTCCGAAGGGGTTCTGCATCATTTAAATCCCTGAAGTAACAGACGCATCGTATATATCAGCAGTAAACAGCTTGAAAAGTCTGGAAAAAAAAGAAAGAAAACGAGAGATGTTTATTTGCATTACAGCTACCGCGAAATAACCGCTGCCACTATGCACATCGTGGCTGCGTGACCAGCCATGGCTAGTGGCTGCTGGCCAAGTAGCCTACAGCAAATTTTCATGCTGTTCTACATCGCAAAATAACCAGCCTGTGGTTACGTAAATAAGATAAACACTGTTGGGCATGGAAATAAACACCTAGGTGTAATAACAACTACCTACACACCATCCTGGCACTCTGGTAGGCTGAGACAATTCCATTTCAATCAAAATATTATACAACTGACCGTATTTTACAGATTTGCAAATAACTACAATTTTTGGTAATATTTTCGGTTCATTTGTAGAACTCAGTCAGCATTTATACACATAAGAGAATTTACATGATGAAAATAAGTGTCTTTAAAAATACTTACTTGTGTAATTATAAGCATAGAAAACAAAATTAAACATTTAATGTGAAAATATCTTCTAAAGCATTCTTAAATTGTGGTCTCTCCACCTGATAAAACAATTTTTAAATGTTTATTTCTGTATACTAATATGGATGATCAATTTAAGTTTATGCAAAAAGAGATAAATGTGAAATCATTACCGTTAAACAGATTCTTTGTGAGATTACAGGACTAAAATTACACTCAGCAAACTGTTACTGTCTAGTAAAGTCCCCTGGTGGCTCAGGTTCACAGGCACCGAGTAAAAACGCTACACAGCCAGCCTCACTGCTGAAACACGTCCCCAAATGTTTTCTTATTTATAGATGGCTTGACAGCACTTTCAAACCACATCACCATCAATCTAAAAAAATCACAGGGCATATCATTAGTGCCTTAGGACGTGTATTTTTCGGTCACTCTTATTTGTTATCCATAGGGAGAACAAGATTGAAAGCACAGGCTCTGTCTTACCCTCTGCGATGCACAGGATCAAGCACCCCAGGCACCTTCTATGCCAATAACTGATGTAATACAGCGTTGAGTGTTCAAGCATATGCAATCCTGTAGAGAGAAGGCAGTTGAACTGGAAAACCGGAAAACAACCCTTACCAACCCACCAGGTGCGACACAGGCGCAGGCAAGAGAGAGCAGAAATTCCTAGTGCTGTTCCGTTCTTGTAACTGTGCTAAGTGTGTACTTCCCAGAGCTAAAAGAACAAGAGCAAATGAAATGATCGTCATTGCCATCTCTCAAGCAGGGCTCACCTCTGCTCACCTCTCTGAGAGATGTAATATGCTACGGCCCTACCCCTGAGAGTGTATTAACATACATTGTGAACATAAGAGCAGATTTCTACAGGAAATTTTTCAGATTTTCTTTTCAGTTTTGCATTGTTCTCTCTACAATTGCACCCTGTCTGTTGTTCATGACAGAGAAAAAGGAAAATAGAGAGAAGAAATCAAAACCGTGTTTGTTCATTTTCTGATAAATTCTCATACACCTGAGAGAGTGCATTTGTGCAGCAACACAGAAAAGCTGTGTTGTGATTTAACACAGGCGCTCGCTCACTCCCCCACAGTGGGATGGGGGAGAGAATCGGAAGGATAAAAGTGAGAAAACTCGTGGGTTGAGATAAAGACAGTTTAATAGCGAAAGCAAAAGCCGGGCACACAAGCAAAGCAAAACAAGGAATTCATTCACTCCTTCCCATCGGCAGGCAGGTGTTCAGCCATCTCCAGGAAAGCAGGGCTCCATCATGTGTAACCGTTACTTGGGAAGACAAACGCCATCACTCCGAACGTCCGCCCCTCCTTCTTCTTCCCCCAGCTTTATATGCTAAGCATGGACGTCATATGGTATGGAATATCCCTTTGGTCAGTTCGGCTTAGCTGTCCCAGCTGTGTCTCCTCCCAACTTCTTGTGCACCCCCAGCCTACTCACTGGTGGGGTGGGGTGAGGAGCAGAAAAGGCCTTGACTCTGTGTAAGCACTGCTCAGCGGTAACGAAACATCCCTGTGTTATCAACACTGTTTTCAGCACAAATGCAAAACATAGCCTCGTACTAGCTATTGTGAAGAAAATTAACTCTATCTCAGCCAAAACCAGAACAAGCTGGCATTTGGGTCCACTGCTTATCTTTCTAAACTAAAAATGTAACATTGGAAATCTATTAATTATCTCAAATCTGTTATTTATTTATTTACTGCAACTCACAGCATCAAGTGCCTGAAGCTGGCAGACAGACTCTCTCTCATATCAAAAATACAACAGTTCAAACAAATCCCATTCTCCACCTCTAGGCATCCCTGCCTCTGTCCCATGGCCACTTCTCCTTTGCTGAACAAGCTTCCAAAGGAACCTGGAAACTAACTTCTTTCAATTTGAATGGCAGGAATTTCTCTTCCACAAACCTTTTCCAGTACAATCACGTAAGAGTTCTTACTCCTTGCAGTCTTCTCAAACACACCAACCTATCTTTCAGCATCTTGCAGGTGCCCTGTCAGGTATAAAACAGTCAAATTATGTTGAGCTTTTTTAGATAGAGACAGTATGTGGAATTTTACCTTGCATCCCTCAGATACATAGATATCCTCACCTATAGCGCACCACAGGCCATTGAATTTAATCTAAAATCCATTTATTGAGCTCAGAAATTTGTCTGTGGCTGAGGCAAAATCTGCATTGAAATAATATGTCCCTGAAAGTCACCAAGTTTTAAGTTGAAGATGCATGTAGAGGATCTGCTCTGTTGGTAGTTTGTTCCAGTGGTCAATCAAACTCACAGGTGTATCTTACATATTTGAATTCATCCATGGCTCTTGTTAAATCTTCGTTCACTAACTTAAAAGAACTCTTTAGTTCTGATTTTTTTTTCCCTGTAAAGGCACTCATGCAATATAGCCAAGTCACCACCTAGTGTTCTCCTTTTGGTAAGTTTGAGCTACTTACATTTTTGGCCTTGCAACCATTTCAAGCATTTTTTTCACACCTTTGGCAGCTCTTTAAAGCACCTTTTCCAGTGTTTCAACATCCTATCAAAAGTATGGGTTTCAAAAACTGTACGATGATCAGACTGCTCCGCAGTACTAAGCAGTGACAAAGTGGCACAGTCTTGCAATATAATTAACTTTAAAAAGGCCTCAGAGACTTAGAAGTTATGCCCGATGCAATAAATCAGGACCAAAGAAGTTGTATGGGAGTAGTTCTGTACCATATCCATATGCTTTCTTCACTTAAATGTGACCTCCCAAGGGGAAAAAAAAACCAAACAAACACAAAACAAAGCAGGCACATATCTCATTTTGCATCTTTATCTTGTGCAGAAGGATCCAAATAGCTCTTTAAACTTGCAGGCTTTGCTTTCAGACCAGTGTCATACCTGCCGGGTCATAGGAGCTATCTGTGTTACCACCCCCTGACCCCAGGGGGGTGAACTGACCCCTGGCAGCAAGGCCAGGCCAGTCACACTGTTGATGTCTGAATCACCAGCCCCCCTCACGCGATGGGGTACTCCACACAGGGGACTCAACGTCCTCCCGCCTGACGCGCCTCATCTCTCCCTCGGTCCCTTCGCAGGCCTCACCGAGAGCCACACGGATGCGGCCACGCCAGGGGGCGTGGGTCGGACATGTCACAGGGTACGGTGAGCCCCCCGGGAGCGATGGAGGGGACAAGTCCCTGTCACCCGCGGCCCCCTCAGCAGCGACCACCGTTGAGGCACCCTGAGGAGACCGCTCGCGCCACCCGACGGAGCGGCGGGGGGAAAGGGGCAGGCAGCGCGCGCACACGCGGGAGCGCACGTCACCGCCCCGCCCCATTGCCTCCTGGGAGCTGTAGTTCTAGCGCCCGCCCCTTGTAGGCGCCGCCTGCTGGGTCATAGAGCTCAAGCGTGCCCGGCTAGAGCGCCGCTGCTGAGCGTCGAAGCGGAGCGCCGCTGCCCGCCCCCCGCGGCTCGGCGGTGCGGGGCTGGGCAGGGCCGGGCGGGGAGGCGGGGCCGGGCCGGGGCCGGGAGGTGCTCGCCACCGCCGAGGGCCGCGCTCCGCTGCACGGCCGCGGGGACCGCCTCTCCGGAGCCGGGCTGAGCCGCCGGGCGGGTGAGGCTGCTGGCCGTGGCGGGGAGGAGAGGAGAAGGAGCGGGCGGGCCGCTGGGGGAGGTGGGGAATATCGGTGCGGGCGGGCCCGCGCAGGGAGCGGCGGGTCGCCGGTGCGGGCGGGTGGCGGCGCGGAGGAAGCGGCGCGGGCGGGCGGGTTTGGGCGCTCTCTCTTGCCTCCTGCCATGGCTGCCCAGGGCGGCGGGGCCCGGGCGCCGTGTTTCACCGAGCATCCCGGCCTGCCCGCGCGGCGGTGGCAGTAGCGCGACACCTGTCCCAGGGGACCTCGGCCTTTGCCGGGCCGGGGAGGGTGCCAGGGCGTGAGGCGAGGCACGGGCCGGGAGGCGGTTGGCGGGAGCCTCGCCGGGGGCGGCACGCCTCGACGCCCCGAGCGCTGCGGAAGCGGCGGTGGGCCGAGTGAGGGGGGTTTGGGCAGGAGGCGGCTGGAGCGCCATGGCCAGTGGGTGTTTCGCTGCTTTTGCTTTTCCAGGTCCGCTGGGCATAGCGTCAAACGTCCCGTGTGTCACAGGCAGCCATCCGGATGGGCCAGGAGGCGTAGCGTGCCCTGTGAGGCACGTTGTCATCTCCCTTCCGTTGGTAAGTATTGCCCGGCAGCGTACCGGTGGTCCAGAGTGCTAAAGAACGAACAACTAGCGTTTTGGTTTTCCTGCAAGCGGCGGTCGCTTAACGAGGTTGAGGTGGGTTATACTGGAGGTTAGAGGAGAGCCGGGTAATGGTGGAGAAGTTGATTGGGAAGTATCTCGAGTGCTCTCTTACCGTGAGGCAGGATCCAGTCTGCTTAAACTTATCCCTGACAGACATTTAATTAATTGGCTCTTACAGATTATTAAATTCACGGAGTGCCTTCTCCCCCTCTCTAAGGTAACCTGCTTCAGTGCTTACCTATCACTTATAGTTAGAATTTTTCCTTAATAGCTTGCCCAAATCTCCTTTGTTGAAGCCAAGCTGAGAATTATCTTGCGCTTTCCAGAGTAGACCTGGAGAACAATGGATCAGTGTTCTCTTGTCAGCAGACTGGTGGGTGTTTGCAGGTTTCCACTCACAATCTTCTCCAAACTGAGTGAACCCACTCACGTTTCTCTGGTCCCTGAGCTCTGTTAAGCATTTCCGTCATCCTTGGACTGTTAAATTCGTAACTAGATGCAGTACTTCAGTGGAGATAGTGTTAGCTCTGAGGAAGTGGGGTGATTATCTCCCTTGTGTATGGCATCCCTCTTAAAAACATTCCAGAATGATACTGTCTTATTTGGCAACATTCTCACATTACTGAAATATTCAGTTTGTGATCCACTGTAAGCCAGATCCTTTTTTGCTATACTGCTACCCAGGGTATCCATGTTTGGTATCCATGTTTGGTTTTTTTTCTTTACTAAGTATATTATTTTGCACTTGTTATTAGTTTGAGAAGAAGTTATCTTGATCATCATAACATAACTTTTTCTAACTAATTTTAGTTTCTGAAATCTGCTCTTCGAATCCCCTTCCTCCAAGTTTGGGGTCATCCACAAATAGTTAATTAAAATACCGAGTAGTGCCAGGCCCTGCACATTGTGATGAACCCTTCCAGTTTGACAGTTTGACTTTCTCAAACGCTTTCTTCTTGTTTTTCATGTTTTCTACTAAAGCTGCAACTCATTCTGTGCCATGGCTTTGCAGCTGAGCCAAATCCTACAGAGAATCTTAAATGAGGAAACCATCAATTTCTTTAAATTGGCTTCTGTGCACAGAGTAGGGATTGCTCACAGCTCAAAAAATAAAAATGTGTGTAAAATCCTGAACCCTTCTGAAGTTTTGGTGCCTTGCATATGGCTTCTGGATGTGCCCGACACCTGGTTACAGGTTATGGAGAATAATAATTGCTGGCAGATTCCATTCTCCCTCTTGAAGCTGTTATGCTATGTAGAGAGAACTGAAAAGGCTTCTCTTGAGACATCAGGCAAACCATGTAACCCATTTTTCAAAAATAATGGAATGAAGGTTTTCTGTGGTTTTATTTCCTACCTATAAAACAGTAATTTCTACTTTGCAGGACATTATGAAAATAAGTATTCCTAAAGCAATATCCAAATGATAAAAATGTCCTCAGAATTACTGCAGATATTAAAAAAAAAAAAAGGCGTAAAAATGAATGTATATTTTTGTATGGATATTCAGGTGCGTGGAAATACCAGTCTGCAGGCGTAGTAAGCTGCCTGCTGCTTTCATCCCTTCTACTCAGCAAACAGTAGTCAGCTGTAAGGTGGTTTGCAAACTTTGACAAAAAGGTGCTGAATCACTTAGGAAAAGAAAAAAAAATTACTGCATTAGAGGATGTTGAAGATTGTGAGTTATTCATATGCTATCATAGTATGGCTCGTGCCTGAGGTAGATGGGTCTGCTCCCCTTCTGTGTTCTAAGTTCTTCTAAACTCTTTTCTCATTCATTTCCTCAGAAAAATCTGCTTTGATCCTAACTTTTTTCAAAATTGCATTTTCTTTTTTAGAGAGCTTTCTGGAATAACCATACAAATGCCTCGTTCTCACCCACTTAATGCAGGATCAGCTTTGTAGATAATACATTAATGCTTGGTTATGCTTGTAAGGGATTACTTTATCTGACCACAAATGGTCCATGAAACTGAGAGTTAGAGGTGATGTTTTGCAAATTTTTAATGCTGAAGTAATTTGAAAATATTCTGAGAAGCGGCAACCTGTCGATTAGAATGAAAGGACTGTTCTTGTGATGAAAATGCAGCAGACTAAGCGTATGTAAACAGCAAAGTTTCTTTCTCTTAAAATTGCGTTTCATTGTGGAAACATCATAAACAAAAAATTCTAGAGTTGGAGATTAAGCATAGATAAACATTATGAGTATATTGACTTCACTGGAAGGAAAAGTCCAGCATTGGCAGGGTCATAAGCTAAATAATCATCCAGGTATTGTCCTCCATCCTCTACAATAAATCTTTTTTTTCTTTTCATTCTAATTTGTTTAGATGTCTCACATTAAAAATCATGGAGCTAGGAAAGGCGAAGCTTCTGAGAACTGGCCTTAATGCCTTATACCAAGCAATTCACCCTGTGCATGGTATTGCCTGGACAGACGGGAAACAGGTGATACTAACTTCTTTACACCTTCATAATGGAGAGCCAAAATTTGGTGACTCGAGTGTTGTCGGTCAGTTTGAACATGTCCATGGACTCTACTGGGGCCCATGTCCCCCTGATGCCCCAGCTCTGCTCGCTGTTCAACATAAAAAGCATATCACCATTTGGCAGCTCTGCTTTAATGTTACAGAAAGAAATAAGCTCTTAGTTTCTCAGATATGCGACATCAGCGAGCCGTTTCCAGTGCTCCCCCAAGGCTGCGTGTGGCATCCGAAGAAGGAGATCTTGGCTGTGCTAACGACACGGGATGCCTCCGTCCTGCACTCTGTTCATCTCAACAACTCAAGAATCAAAGCAGATATTAAAGGCAGCGGTCTCATCCACTGCGCTTGTTGGACGAAGGAAGGCAATCGCTTAGTAGTGGGAGTAGGCAGTGCCCTTCATTCTTATATTTGGGATGATGCTCAGAAAACACTGAATGCTTGTTCTTTTTGCCCAATCTTTGATGTGGGAGGCTACATCTGTGCTGTGGAAGCTACTCTGAATTTCCAAGTTGCTGTTGCCACCGAGCTTCCTCTAGACAAGATCTGTGGCTTAAATGCTGGTGTTGCATTTGAAGTTCCGGCGAGCATGGAAGCAGAGTCCTTCCCCTCGCAGTCCAGCTTATGCGGTGAGGAAGAGTATTCCATGGATAGGGGGAAGAAATCACTGGACTCTGAGAAGCCCTTGTCTGTAGTTACATCTCCTGTGGATCTAACTCACATACTTTCTAGCAAGCAGGGTGCTGAGTCCAGCCCTCTTCTTCATCTGAGGCCCAAGGACTACCTAACGGGAAGTGGCCAAGATTCTTCACATCTCATCTTGGTGACTTTTGAAAGAAAGGTTACCTCTACCAAAAAAGTTAGCATCCCAGGCATTCTGGTTCCTGATATGATGGCTTTTGACCCCAAAACTCAAACTGTATCAGTTGCCTCCAATACTTGTAACATTATTTTAGTCTATTCACTGACTTCATCCAATTTACCCAATATTCAACAAATTCAGCTAGAGAAAAATGAGAAACCAAAGGGTTTGTGCTTCTTGACCAATAAATTGTTACTGATACTGGTTGGAAGACAAAAATTCACTGACCCTGCATTTCTTCCCTCTTCAAGATCAGACAAATATATGATCCGATTGATGATTAAGGAACTAATATTTGAAATGAGTCCTTCCACATCTGCGTCAGTTAATGGGAGCTCCAATTTGAACCTTTCAAACGTACCTCATGATCTCTCTACAGATGTTCACCCTCTTAGCCGTGGACTCCTGATACCAGATCGTGCTGCCATTCAGTCCCCTGCCAGCAGAAGGAAACTCATTGAAGAAATTAAGAGTCCTGTTTATGAACAAAGCTTGTTGTTGAACATGAGTGACCTCAAAGATAAAAAGATTTCCATGAATTTTCCTCCAGCTGTTGAGTCTCTCGATGCCGAACCAGTTAATCGGACTCTGGCACTGTCTGCCACGTCGCTGGCGTTTTCTAACAAGCCATCATCTCCAAAAAGGCAGGCAGATGCAGCTTCCAAAATACCGAATTCTTACAAGAATAACCTATTAAGTGAAAAGGAGGCAAGTTACTTTTCGAAAAATGTAGAAAAACTGTCTGGTAACTTCACAGAATTACAGCATCATCTCTCTGAATTAACTGAGCTGCTAAAAACTGGGAAGAGAAATCTTCCAGTCTACCCATCTTCTCAGGAACCCTCTTTTATTAACATCACCTGCCAGGTAATTTTAATATTGGAAGCCTTAATGATAAAATCTGTTAATGGATGTATGTTCTTTGTACGGATTTAAAACACGAACTCTTGTTAGATTATGTGCAGGAAGGTTGACATCCTGTGAATGTTCAGTACGTGCAAATTCGGTACATATGAATGATCTCGCTGCATGCAGGTGAATCTGATAGGAGTCTCACTTAGACTTATTTAGGCTTTACGTAAGCCTGGCTTGTTTTTGTTGTCCTTCTTCCCTACTCTTCCTGTAATTGCGTCTTCGTCCCTATTTACAGTTATTTTAAAACTATGTATTTGTGTTTTTCTCTGATGGGAGATAGAATGAGGGAAATATTTCAGATAATTTTTTAAACTGAACTTAAAGTAATGTGTCTGAAATTGTTGCCATTTCAGTAGATGCTGTAGTAGTGCTTTCATTCTCGCACAGTTATCTGTACCAGTGGTAAAAACAGAGAATTTCTGGGAAAAAAAGACCATTATCACGTAATGGTCAATAGGATTGGATTTCCATCCTGTTCCTGTAGGTGGGACTAATGTTACAAGTCCCACTACTCTGCAGGCTTCAGTGTTTTTAAAGCGATGTAATATTCGGGAATGTGCAGCTCCCTGTCCCCACCTCGCGCTGGGCTGAGCTTGTTGGCTCTGACCGGGCAGACGTACCTTCTCCTTCTGCACAGAGGCTGGTGGGACTCCAGAGAACCCACACCTGACAGTTCAGTTGCAGAATTAAAGACTCTTATGAAGTTCTAGGAGGGTAATGTTTTTCATAGGCAGCTTCTGAAGCTTTCTGTTTAGAAATTGAGACAAGTGAAAATTTCCATGTATGGGAATTGGTATCAATCTCTTGTTCTCCTATGAGAACAACTAAAATAATGGAGACTGAAACAAAAAAAGAAAAATGCTTTGGCTCTGAAACTGAAATGTTGCTAATTAGTATTGAGAGCACCATCTGAGAAGGAAAAGAGATCCTTTGGGACACGATAGATAATTCCATTAACATAGCTTAAAAATGGATTTAAAATCAAATTTCATGTGAAAGACACTTTCCTTGGCTGAAAGAAGGCACTTCCAAATCTCATGCTAGAAAGTGTAAGTTACCTGATTACCAAAACATGACACAAATCTACTAGGTCTCTTCTAGAATTCAGATTAATAAACCTTACTCAATATTCAAAGTATTTTAAACTGCTGTTTTTCTTTCAATAAGCTCTGATTTTTCAGCTTTATTATTGCAAAACATTATTATTATCAACTTTTGTAGCATTGAACTCTTAGGTCCTAGATCATATTCCCTCACTCTCTTCGCTGTTTTCCATTGTAAACATTTAATAATTGTAATAACTCTAATTTTTCTAGCTCTCTTAAATCTTAACTATGTATGGGGCATTACTCTGAAAAGTGAAAGCTTCCCTTAGCAAGTCTGGTGTCTCGTTTATCCGAGGTGTTTGTTTAGATGCCTACTTTAATTTGAGGTAGCACAAATCTTCGTTACATTTTTATATTCAGCTCTCTTTTTACATATATTTCAAATTGGGTTACATATCAGCTTGTCTTGGTGTTCCAAGAGCTAGATTAGCTACGCTTGTGTGGGGATGCTTCGCAAATTAAAGTAATGCTATAATTTTACCTCCATATTTTGATCACTAATGATTTGTGGCAAGAAAAGCATTTGACTTTTGAATTACAAGTGACATTGGAAAGTCTGGCAGAAAATGCTGTGTTTTAACTTTACTCAGAGTATATTTGATTCAGAAATAGTTAACAGGCAAAGAGGGATCCTCACCTCGTGTGCTGAACCCAGATCGTTTCTCTACTGCCCAAGTTATTAGCTGTATTTTACAAAATATTGAGGAAAACCCAAAATGTCCCAAATAAGCAGTGTCTTTGAGAGGGCAGAGTTTATCAGTGCAGGGAGCAAAGAGCACGTGTACATCTCCAACCTCCCCTCTACCATACGCCCTCCTTGCGGATGGATGGGTCTCTCCACAGCATGGGAAAGGAGTCAGAATTTACTTTATCGTGTTTTTGTCGTGACCCAGAGATGTTAGCAAGGCTTCCCTGGGAAGTGACATGGTTGTGTGAACTCTGCAAAGACAGAGTTTGTAGTTTTGGTAACAACTGATCTTTTGCAGATTTTAAAAATGCTTTGCTCTGCCCCGTGGGGGATATTCTTTGAAGACGCTTTTTGGACTTTAAGGCTGGGGGCAGTGATGGTCAGAGGTGAGACAAACAAGCCCTTGTGATTTGTTAGTCTGTTCCTGGTCCCAAACATTCACGGGCAGGAGTTGTCACCTCTTCTTACGTTGTGGAGCAGGGAGGGGGGAGGATGGAAAACCTGCGGCTTTACAGACTCCCCAGGAAAATGTCCCTCACAGGTGGTAGGATGAGGTCTGGATTGCGCTGTGGATGAGGCTCATGGTTTCTTCAGCAGGAGTGTATGATTTCCTCTCCTGTTGTTCTGACACGTGCTGAATTAGCACAGTTACTTGCCGCTATCACTCACAGATCGTCTCTTTGAGAGCTGAGACTTTAAAGTATAAATCTTGCAAATGGGTCTGGGTGAATGTAGCGTTTGACTTTCTGTAGATGGTGTAGTTGAAGGCGTGTCTGTGATCCTGTTTTGATTAACGTCATTTTGACATCTCTTAATATACATCACGGTATCTAACGATTCTTTCTTGAATTTACAGAAGCAGCTTTCCAGAAGTGATTCAGATGAAAGACGAGCTGTTATTCTTTGTGGTGGTAAACTCCGTCTGAATATAGTCCAGCAGATATTTAATCTCTCTCTTGTAGAAATGCAACATGGTATGTTGTAATTATCTGATAATACAAACACTTTAAACACATGCGACATTCTCAGTGAGCATTAGCAGTATGCATAATCCCATCTGGAAAAAAAACAAGGAATAAATAATGAAAGATTATTAATAAAATTTTGCTTGAACAACTTCTCTTTCTGGCATGAAAAATGTCCCCATTACCTGCCTTAGTTTCGACTTCTCATTTTTAGCTTAAAAATGTAAACTTAACAGAATTGGTTGCCCAGGAATGAGTAATCATCATGCATATGACTAGCCTTGCTAGATAAATTTTAAAAGCAAACAGTGTTACAGTAGGTTTCTTTATTAATTTCACAATTATTACTAGATAGATGGGCAAAGCAGGAATGATATTTTCAAATTCCTGAATTGTATTGATTTTAAAGTTTGGTCCAAATGGGATATTAAGCCAAAAGATTAAAGGGTTGCATGCTTTTAAGCTACAATCTTCTTTTGACCTTACTTGTGACATGAAGTTACATAATGTAAATTTACAAACAGCTGGAAATGTTTCTCTGAATTCCCTCACCCCTCACGAGCTCTATTTTATTTCTTCATCAACTTAATGGATACAAGTATGAAGATTTTCTGGTTTATATGAATTAGTAGGAGTCAGTGTTTCAGATTCAGTAAACAATTTCAAATTGTAAAAATAATGCTAACGATGATGTGAAGTCAAATAGCAGGTGGACCAGAGACATGGGGTTTGTGCAGTATGGTACAGTATTTCTTCCTTGTATTTATTGGAATTAATTATATTGAAATTACATAATAGAAGCTGTTTCTAAATTGTTTTTATTATATTAATTTGTCATTTAATTTAATAAATTTCTGCTTTTTACAGTATCTGCACAGCTTAAGCACTGTGAAGTAGCTTATGAATACCTAATTAAAAACAAGTCTGGATGCTTATGAACTCTGTTCAGAATTTCATTCCTCCTCCTCGTTAGAGGCGTGCATTTATTATAGTCTCGTCTCCTAGTGGCAAAATTGGTCGAAAGCTGTTTCGCATAGTTGTTAACTGTCCTTTATTTTGGGGATTATACAACCTGTATTTCCCCATACTTTTTTTTTCTTGCTAGAAAAACTGTAAACATACAGAAGCATTTAACTTTAATTTTAGAAGAAATATATTTTATACCTTAAACATACCTAATTACAGGAAAACTTATAAACAGACATTTATGTGTCTTCACAGGTTCATCTTGGATTGTTCTCACAGCCGACAGCGAGGGCTTTGTTCCGTTAATGTTTACACCCACGCAGGAGATAGTCGTAAGAGATGCCAGTATGAAAGGCTACAGCGCCCGTTCTTCCAAAACTTTGGACATCATCAGTTCTACAGAAGGGTGTAGACCCGCTTCTTCTGAAAGTCTGGATATCACGAGTTCTTTGGAAGTCCTCAGAGACTGCTCCTCCAAGACTTTAGACAGCAGCAGTCCTTCAGAACAGCAGTAAAACGTAATTTTTGACAGTGATTTTGTAATGCCTGTCTTACGATGGGAGACTTCTAAATTTACTGTATAGGACTGCAGATTCTAAACAACAGTCTGTCTCAAGTCTCTGTTGGATTTCCATAATTTTTTTGTGGCATATCACTGTAAATTATTTATTTGATCCTTGGAACCATTAACTTTTTTTTATACTGAGCAGTGTTTTTTAAATATGCCTCTTGCAGTATAGACCAGGTCTTTGTATCAGTGGTTGAAAACGCGCGTTCTTACAAGCTTCCGAGCTAAAGTTTCCATCTTGGTCTTTGATGTTGGTGTTTTTAAATGGTAGCAAACTTGCATAATAAAGAAATCCTTGAAAACGCTGCACTGCCCCCCATTTCCTCACTTCTGTCAAAGCCTGCAATATTATACGGCTGTTATTTAGAAATAGTGCCTGCAGACGTGCAGGTGTGTTTGCACCGGTGTTACTAAGGGTGTAAGCACTAGTATATGGAGTTTGGGACAAAGTATGGTCGTGTGGAATATCCATAGTGTGTAGAAGCAAGACCCTTTTCCTCTCCTGTGCCACCAGTAATGCCTCTCTGTGCTTGCTTCTCCGTGTGGATCCGGGGAAGTGGCTGTCGCGTGTGTCATTTGCAGAGGGTTGAGCCCAGCTGGCAGCTGAGCCCCCCCCCAGCCGCTCACTCACTCCCCTGTGCAGGCTGGGGGAGAGGATTGGAAGGGCGAAAGCAAGAACAACTCGGGGGTTGAGATAAAGGCAGTTTAATAAGTAAAACAGAAGCTGTGTGTGCAAGTGAAGCAAAATAAGGAGTTTATTCAGTACCTCCCAGCGGCAGGTGTTCAGCAGCTTATGGGACAGCAAGGCTTCGCCATGTGTAACGGTTACTTGGGAAACGAGCGCCATGACTCTCAACGTCCTCCCCTTTCTCACAACTTCTATTGCTGAGCATGACGTCATATGGTATGGAATCCCCCTTCGGTCAGCTGGGGTCACTGTCCCAGCTGTGTCCCCTCCCAGCTTCTCATGCACCCCCAGCCCACTCGCTGGTGGGACAGAGCAGGAAAAAGACAGCCTTGATGCCTTGCAAGCTCTGCTCAGCAATCGCCAAAACATCGGCGTGTTAGCAAGACTCTTTTGGTCACAGGACCGACCCGATACAGGCTGCTGTGAAGAAAACAAACTCCATCCCAGCCAGACCCAGTACGTTGTCGCAGGCATAAAATGACCTCAGTTACATTTGAATAACTGAACATTTACTATTTCTAAACATCTCTTGTCTTCATATTGAAATTTTTCCTATTACCTTTGAGACAATACTGTCAATATTAACAACATTGCCTTCAATACATCTGTTTTAATTTTCATAGCTAATACGTGCTGAATGGGCAGAAGGGAAGTCCAATAACCATCACCTTGAGACCATCCAATTTAAAGGCTGACAGAAGAAAATGTTCTATGGGCTTTTGTAGTGAGAGAGAGAGAGAAAGAGAAAATGCAAAGGTGAAGTTTAGAGAACAGCACAAGTTTATGTAGCGTGGATTGCGGCACTGAAGAAAAGGCAGTAATCCAAGATTGCTACCCATAAATTTAAAGTGTGATAACATTAAGCAGTTTATCAGGCTTTCACCGTGGCACTTACTGTGGAGAAGGAATCAAGTAATGAGATTATAGAATCAGAGCTGCTGTCTTAGGACTAATATAATCTCTTTTTTTTAGTGCCTATTTGGAAATTTAGCCACTGTCAAAAAATCATCCACAAAACACAATATTAAAGACACAATAAAATTGAAAAAAAAAAAATAAAGACAGTGTTGTGCGATGCAACTAGACGTTAACAGCTTTTGACAAACAGGGGAGGAGGAAACCAGGTAATCTGGTGATTGTGGGCTTCACCCGGTGACAAGCACCTCTTCTCAGTAATTGCCACGGTCTAACCAGGAGGTGGTCCGCGATCGCTGCTACTCTTACCAGAAAGTCATGGAATTCAGAGCCTCAGCCCCGGCTGCACGTTCAGAGCAGGCTGGATGCTGGGGACGGTCCTTTTTCATGCCAGTGCCTGGTTTCAACATCCCACTGACCCGCGGGAGGAGAGGGTTAGGGCTGGCAGGAAACCTCTGCCACCTGCACTGCCCCGCTCACCCGAGAGGGTGCTTTGAATTGCACGCGCCTCAAATGCTGCTTCTATAATTTGGCTATGGAGCCAAAGAGTGTATAAAAATTAGCTGCTTGTTTTGGAATTATTATATATTTGTATTATATCTGGATTGATGAAAGACAGCGTCACCCACCAGAAGCGTGCTCAGTCTAGAGTTGCACCAGGCGGATTTGTAGGACTCTTCCAGCTCCCCAGGTGAGCTCGGGGAACTACCCGCGCGCAGGGCGTTGCCGTGTCGGGCAACTAGAGCAGACACAGCAAGTGCAAGTCACCTGCTAAAAGCTGTTAATAGTTTGGTCGAGGGATTACGCTTGCTATTCATGGTGTGTTGTGTGCTTGTAGACAAATATTGCATTTGAAATATAACCCTAGGAATCTCAGAAGAATTAAATCCTTACATTAAGAGAATTGCTTAATTATCCTTAATCAAGAAGTCATTTCTAAACCTCCGGGCTGATCTGCACCAAAGCTGAATGGGAAACAAAGGCCCAAATCGCTAAAGATGTTCCAAGCATAATACTAATGGTAATGAGACTTTTACTTCTCAATGCTGAAACCTTTGGAGAGGGATGTGCAAGCAGCTGGAAGTCACCACGGCCTAAAGCAGGGGGCTGGGGCAGGAACGAGCAGAATCTGCAACTAAGGCTGTTGCTCTCTTGCTGAGATAGTGTTGGTAAATTAAGTACTTTTTCTGTTTCAGCTGAACTGCAATATGGATTAATAATGACCTTTTGTATAGGTTATGTGAGGTGTAATGCTACAAGTGTACCAAGTATTATTTATGAATAAATTTAGTGGGATAAACAGCTTACTTCTTCCAGTTCATCAAAAGATTTAGAAAAGATTACATAAAAAAAAAAAAAAACCAAAACACACATACACAAAACCTTAGAGATTTTAAACTTCATTTTAATTAACACCTCTCATCTGAAAAAGAGTGAAGAAACTAGTGTAAAACTGTTTAGAGCCATTATCTTACTTGCGTGCTTTGTTATTTACCTTCAGGACAACTGCAGGCTCGCTCCTGCTGTGGGAAACCGCGAGTTCTGGGAGTTGCATTTGAAGCAAGTTCCTAACTTACCTGGTTTTAAATCTTTTTTCTGAGCTTGGTTTTCATTTTGGCCAATTCTCCTGTGTTCACAATTGCAGAAGCTACAAGTTGGTACCGTGACGATGAGGAACGGTGTGTCTGATGTACGTAAGCTTGGGGCTGGAGACATTCATACAGGGGAGATAAAAAGCACTTGCTGGAATTTCCCTTCTTCTTGAAGAGAGAAGCGTTGTTACGCTTGGGTTCATATTCAGAAATGCACAACTAATGGTTTTCAAATTCTCTTTGATGAAATGTTATTAAAAATCATGTATTTCATGTATTAAATTTCATGTATTGACTTTTCATTTCATTTTCTTTTACTGAAACTTCTGATAGTTCTTGATTGAATGTGGATTTTGTTCAAATCTGTACAAAGAAACCCTGTGCTCTATTGTCTTTGAAAAAGATAAAACCTTAAATCAATCTTTTTCATCTCAAATCAGAGACTTCTATTCTGTTTACAATGTCTCCAAACTTTAAAAGATGAATTAACATTCATAAACCAGGTATTAATGTGAATGTCCTTTTATCTGTAGCGCCCTTTAGGTCTAAAAGCAACCACTAAAAGAACTTGCAACGTATTTCTATCAATTAAACCCTATTAAAATAAGAAGGTACGATAAAACTACCGTTTCAACGTCACAAAAACAAATTAGCCTGGGATAACGTGCATTTCCTCATAAGCACATTTTCAGATGTACACATTGCTGTGCTGGTTGTACACTAATATGGTCATTATATATAATGTGTCTAATTGTCATGTGGAGTTAATAGCTTATTACTTCTATCTTCTAATATATCTTCTAATTACAGCTATTATCCATATGCTCCATGGAGCGTATCTGGAATTTCTTTCAGCATTATCATGTTCTTCATATGTACAACATCCATAAACATCCAGCAGTAGCACTGAGCACTGATGCCGACCGGACAACAGAGGATCGTCCCCTTTCAAAGCAGCTTCCCAACGAAGGTCCGCAGGTCAGCAGGAATCTCGGGGCTGGGGTCTCCCATGAGGTCAGCCAGATGCTTGGGTGAAGTTAAGGAGCTTACAACCATCTTCACCCAGAGCTCTCATGCCTCTACTTGAGGTCCGTGCTCATGGTAGTCCTCTGGCTGCTGGCAAGCATTAAGTTGGAGACTAAATTAATGGCATTGAAAAGCTGCCGTGGGAGTTTTTAAGCAATAATTTGAAGCCTTGAGGGATGATGTCTTCTTTACATTGGTCAGCTCTCCTCCGGGCAGCTTTGTTGGTGGCTCTGCTGGGAACCTCTGTTAGAAGTTTCTCCCAGTAGCATGGGACTCCACTCCTGCTGTTCCCATGGCCGCTGAGCAGCCCCAGAGCAGTTGCAGTTAAAATGGACTGCACTGCATGAAGATTTTCTTTCTGTTTTAAGAACCGCTTTTGTTGTTTTCAGGAAAAAACACCTTTTCTCAGGTGTTCTGAAATTCACCTCAGGTGGTTTTACTTACTTACTGTCAGCACCTCTTATTTTTCTTTTTTTTTCTTGTTTTTTGTTGCTCTCTTGCTAGCAAGGGGGAAGGAAAGGCAAGAAAGCTAAAGCCACAAAGCCCAGCGGCAACCACCACATAGACCAGCAGATGACAAATCATCTCATCCAAAGATCCTTGGCTCTTCCACTCTGCAGAATGCAAGAACACGACACCAAGTAAATGGATTCTCACAAACAGACATCAAAGACATAAAAAAATCAAAGCATCTTGAAGGCAGAAACCTTAAAACTCAAGTATAGCTTCTGCTGCCAAAATCCCACCAGGTTCCATTGCTTTATCCCCAGTGGGAGTGTTACGCTTCAGGAGCAAATCAAATCATTCATCCTCAGCTACCAGCTGTGAGTCTTCCAAATGAAACAAGCGGAGAGGAAAAGTGGAGAGGTACAGGAGCAAGTTGGAAAGTGAGGGTTTTTTTTCCTCCATCCTATTTCTTCTACCGTGGGCAGGTGCTGTGCTTCCTTTACCCCTAGCAGCTCCTTTTGGTTTTTTTTGTGTAGTGGGATTCCGACCCCAGCTGGTGGAGGGAATCATCTTCCAGTAGCGGTCTATGCCCAACACAAAATTGGTTTGATGGATTAAACCTGTTGCCTACTCTGCCCCCGGTTTGTCCCATGAGATCCAAGTCCCTCTTTCCTATTAGTCTTTATTTCTTCCCCAGGGACATCTGGCTCTCTGGGGACCCTGAGCAACCACCCATGCGGGGGCCACAGGCACACCAGTGTTCACCAAGTGCCACCACTGACTACTCCAAAACTATGTCCAGTTTCAATCAATTTCTGGATTAACTCAGCCTGCCCTGCAATGTCTCAGTCCTGGATTTATCGTACAGTTCCCTTTACTCAGGTCCACCCTGTAGGCAACAAGCACAACATTGTCTGCTGGCAACCAGAGAGAACGCGGTGGGGTTTGAAAAGAAAGGTGAAGGAAAAGAAAGATTGACCTCTGGTTCCCTTTGTGTACCTGGTGCGATTTCCTTGTGCAGTACACCCTACCCTCACCGACCGGTTGTCCTCGGTTAGAGCGGGTCGATCAGGCACTTCCGAATCGCCTTGTTACTGTCCCCAGACACCAAGCCTGCAATCAGTACTCACAGCGCCGGGACCAAAACACGTGCCCTTCTGTGCTAGGACACGGAGAAGGCGGATATCCCAGCATGTTTTCTAACTGCGCCCTCTGCCAAGTTCCTCGTTATTTCAGTTGCACAGCCAGAATAATTAAGATACGTCTGTCTTTGCTTTTATAGTATTGCTTCTACTGACTGTCCAGTTCCTGGGAATCCTCCAGCACTGAAATTCCACCCTGTTTGCTGCAGTCCCCGATCATCTCTTGGTGTTTTTTCCATTGATCCACTTTTGTATAACAAGGGGCTCGGGCAGGGAATCCGGGACAGACTGAGCGTGTGAATATCTGGTAACCAAAAAGTGTTGACTGATTCTCTGAGTCTCCTCTGCTCTGCGTGTGGCATTCGGATCTCCACATCCATCATCTTTCCACCCGGTCATTGACGTCAATCCACAAGCCCTTAGGAGAGGATTGCAGGGTGTTTTTAGGGAGCTTGTTTGTCTTACGGCTCTGCTTTCACCCCTACAAGTCACTTTGGGAATTCTGGAGTTGCCCATTCTCTCTGCCTGGCCAGCTCAGCAGAGCTGAGACTTTGCCAGGGGTCTGGAGGTGGCTACAGTTTTGCATTCGTTCCATACTGATGTCAGCAGGTACCTCTCTGCACCGAGACTCACAGTCTGACGTGGCTGGCACTGGCAGAATTTCTGAAGCTGCTGGATGTGGCAAATGTGCATTCTCTTCTCAATGACTTTGAAGGTGACCAAAGAGTGAGTTTGTTTTGGAAACACAAGGGAAATACTTCCTCAGGGGCTGCAGCTGATTTGGACAGAAACTTCTCAGCCAGCGTAAACCCGGTTCCATCATCATGATGACAAGCTGGTGGCCTGAGTTGGCCCAAGGTAGGTGAAAACATCCTCAAGGTAAAACAGAGATGAAAGTCCATGATGGAGAATACTGAAGTGCAAAGGAAATTCTTTTGAGCCTTTGCTGAATGTAGATGATTCCACGTACATCAGCAAAGACAAGCTGGCAGGGGATGGGTGCTGGGTCTCCGAAGTGTACCTCCACCGGGTGAAGCTGAGCAAGTGACGGTGAGTTCCACAGGGCCTGAGCAATCCTTCCTCAACCATCCACTGCAGAGTGCCGCAAAAATGAGGACAGAAAGCTGAAGGGCGTAGCTGAAATTCATAGTCTTGTCTAACATCATTCGGGACAAGAAATGAATCAGGAAATAAGATTTATTTCTGCTTCCACACTTCTGGAGCAAACATTCACCTTTCCCTACCATCCAACAGCACTACTGCTCTCCAGTGAGGGTTAGAGACCGCTGCTCTGTAAACACCTCTGAAATGATTCTGAGGACCCACCTTTTCTGCAGAGTGCCACGGCTCTAGGACCATTCTCCCTCCGTTGTTTGTTCAGCTCTGTGTCGTGCCAGTTTGTGTCTTCAGAGACTGTAAATTCTCAGCTGCAACATAGCAAAAAGTCTCCTCCTCTGCCTCAGGGACAGAGACACATGCTGCTGCTTCGTCTTTTGAATGAAGCTTCCCAGTGAGTTAGCATCTGTTTTATGCAGCAGATTTGGTGCTTAATGATGTGAAAGCGATCTGATTTCATACTTTAAGCCTATAACATATACACATTTTTGTAACCATAATACTCAGCACTCTTGCTAGGTATCTGAACCATGGTCTTGCAGGGAGTTAAGGTAAGAAAAAAAGCACAAGAAACTTGTGATCTCAAAAATTGCAGGAAAACAAAACTCCCTCCCTCACCCTCCAGTTGTAGGACTCCAGCTCACCTTTCCATCAATCAGTCTAGAAGTTTTCTGAAGGGAAAGACTCTATTGTAACACTTTGAGACTGTTTTTTACATAACTATGATATGAAATTCATACAAAGTATGTGATTGACCACTATACACTAGATTGCTACTGACTGTGCCCTACGGCATGAGACTTTGAACTACCTTGCCTTCTCTGCCTCATTTTCAGAGAGCTGGACAATGAATACCAGGTCTTAAAGGACCTAAGTTTCCCGTAAGAAAACTCCTCTCAAGAAGATTGATTTAATTTTGAGTTTTCTATTTATAGCCCAGAAAGGCAAGTAGAAAAGGAGATGAAGAAGTGATATTTGACAACAAATTATGAACCCAAAAAAGCAGGGTTTGGCTTTAAAACATTGTCCACTTCAAGTATTTTGCCTGGAATGCAGAAGGTGAAGAGAGACAAGAGCATGCAGCAGGGATTGAATCTAGCAGCGATTCTTACACGATGCAGGAGTGACTTAAGGAATTAGTTCTCAAATCTACAGAGCCCTTCCTGAAAACCCAGTGACCTGACACCAAAGGTCCCAGCCTTCAGGGACTCCCCAGGGACAGATGTCTGAGGTGGTATTCACCTATTAAAGTGGGGGACTCAGCACAAGCGATCTAATCCACCTGAGCCGCGGCAGGTCAGCAAGCTCAGGGGCAGACAGGGTGCAGGAGACACGGCTGGTGGCGGTGGCTGACAGCAACCCCCTCCTTCAGTGCCTGACGGGGAACGGCAGCTCGCCTACGTGGTTAGCTGTGACCTGCGGTGAGACGGACCACCAGCAGCACGCTTAGGAAGGCGATATAACCTTGGAAGGTTTCAACATTATTTTTAGGCAGAAACTACAAGGGGGATGAAACTGGAAGAGAAGACTAGTGACTAGCTCAGCTACTGACTATACCAGCAATCAGCCCAGTATAGAAGATCTGGGCTGCCATCACTATACTTTAGCAAGCGCAAGGAACGGGCATGGTTTGACTTACGGGGGACTACCTGGTGACACGTAACTCCGTTATCCTTTTCTTTTCTTCCTCTATTTGTGTAAATCCATTTGTTGGAATTGCTTGCGTGCAGGTGGGGAAGTGCTGTCCATTAGGCACCCAGCTGGCTTAATCCAATCTCCCATATTCTTACGACTGTATTTGGGTATTACTTGAATGAGAGCCCCTGGGGATTGAACCTGGCCCTTGTTACTGCCAATCAGTGCAAGGCAGGAGGTTTACATTAGATTAGCGTTTAATCTGAATGGTTGTCAATATAAGAATCTGCTTCTTTCAGTCACATGTTCTGAACATACATAAGGCATACACATAATTTAAAACTGACAAGGAGACATACAAAGTTCATTCATTTTACACCACCGACACTGAGCCCTGAAAAAAGAAAATTACAAAAAAAACCCTTACCCTGCACTTACTCTTCCATTCTTTTTACTTACAAAAATACATTCATTTTCTTAACAAAAGTACAACTCTGATAACCAAATAAAATAGTGAGATTTTCAAAATATAAAAATATTCTGCTACATTTCACCTATGGAAGCTTTCTATTTTAGTTTGGCAGTTCCCATTATTGCTACCACATGCAAAGTGAGAACTGAGTACATCTCTGTTGGATAAATATCACATTGTCTCTCTGGAGAAGGGAAAACAGTTTACAATCAACTAAGTTTACCTTGCAAGAGACTGAATTCAGATCGGGTGTTGTGCAATTTAGAGGCAACTGCACAACTGATCTAGAAATAATATCTTAAGCTACATTCAAATTACTCCAATCAACCACAGCCAGCAGTTTCTGCAACCCTTTTATCACTGGGCTAAGTATTCAGCTTACGTAAACTGACTTGGATCCACTGCATTGTAGCTACAGATTTATAGCAGCTGAAAATATAACCCATTAAACAACATTAACAGCTTTTACTGGGACTTCCGGTTGTGTTTAAAGAAGACTATTCAGAAATACAACTATATTACAGAAAAAAATCAAAACCCTAAAACCATTTTCTATGATGTTTTGGAGCTATGTGATATTACTACATAACTTACCTATTTCAAAGTGCAGTAAATCTGCTATTTCAAATTCCATCAGACTCAAAATTATAAACAGGCTTATGTTTTTTATTGTTGTAAACACAACAATATGTATGCCCCAGGCATACAAATCTTGATTTGTCCAAGAATTGAAACAAAAAAAAACCCCAGCCTTAGATGTCAATTCAACAGAAGTCTTAAACATAGTTAACTCTTACCCACGCACACTCAAAATATATCCTTAAAAGCTCATTCATGCTTACGCGTTTCCTGAATTAGGACAGTTCATTAGGCCTTAGACTTCAAACCTGTCTGAAAAGGTTTCAGTATTAAACTTAATGACACACTCAGTGGATGCACTGATTTTACTTCACAGTATCTTTCATTAAAAGCTTTCCCAGTTTCCAGTCCCAGCACTGTGAGTCACTTCGCAGATGGCCCTGAGCAAATTACTTGTGGTCACTGCCTCCAGTGACACCTACCGCAAGTGCTCCCACGCAGCGGCAAGCCAGTCCTCCAAAGGCACTTCTAGTACAAAATAAAGGCACCCTCCCACATATTCATACAGTGAAGCCAGTGGGCTGTAAATTCATGTCTTGTCTTGCATTGTGCTAGTTTCTTCAAGGCAAACAAGCCTTGGATTCATCACTCTCCTCTCCTGATTTAGGTATGTCTTCAGAGTGCAGTCATTTCAGCTTAAGCTTGGAGTCAGCCTCTGGAGGTCTCTGTATCTCCACAGACTCCAGAAGAAGCCCAGAATGACCAGGTCTGAACTTAAGTGCTCGAGAAAGTGGCTGAGGTTAGGTGTGTCTTTCATTTACAAAATGTGTTTAGCGGTGTGAATCTATAGTAGGAATGACACTTCAGTTAATTTATCTAAAGCATGATGACATCCCTGACTGAAAAAAATCACCATTTAAAAGTCAGGGGTAGCCTCATTATTATAAAACACTGTGTGCAAGCTGAGGTTAACAGCCACGCCATGGTATTTTGTGAGGCAGAGTGCCTACACCACATCAGAAATGCGTGAGTATCATGATTACTTAAAGGCCAAAATTTACAGAAATTTGAATGGCATAGTCTAATTTTTGGAAGGGACTACTGGTTTTGGGTACCCTGAGTGGAGATGATGTTTTTGAAAATGTTAAGTACTCATTCTCTGACTAAGAGAGAGTTTACAGGTGTCAGAAGCAAGGAACTCCAGTAACAGGAAATGTAAGATTCTGTTTCATACAAAATCTATAAAGTTAAATTACATCAAAATCTCTTTCTCAAAAACTCTTTGTGAGAAAATCCTCAAAGCATGTCTGCATCAGTGATTTGCTTCATTTCAAAACAAAGTAAATCCTGACTTTATGTAGTATACTTCAGGATTCCCAAGTGCTTTTCAAACACATTAGAGGGCAATTTATAGGTAGAGATTATGTTCAAAATCCACCCAGCCTCTAAGGGTGAAATACATCACATGAGTTAAAATTTGGGTGGTGCATCACATTTACACCTTTTTTCCCTTGACCTACAAGTCCATAGAATCTCCTGTTGCAATGAGATCACAGCTTTCCGTTAATCATTGAAAAACAAACAAAAAACCCCAAGCCTTCAATAGCTTACATTCCCGAACATTTCTAATTTCTTTTTTAGCACAGTGCATGGAGTCAGATATATATTTTGCATGCTGGTGTCCTCTCTTGATTTCATTACTGACTGTCTCAGAATCATCCTTTATTCTTTTTGACAAAATGTGAGCAGAGAAATGACCTGGAAGACACTCACAGTTTGTGCATGGGATGTGAGACCGTATTTGGAAAGTCATTGTATTCAGAGCTTTCAGACTGAGGTGTCCTCTTTGTGGTCATCCAGGTTCTCTGTGCTTTGATGGCTCCTTCTGTTAAAAGCAGAACAAATGATACGTGAACAGACTTCTGGCTTTTATTGCTAACTAATCAAGCTACGGTTTGGCAATCTCAAACAACTGAGAACCACCAGCAAGGTGGGATTGTTATGGACAGTGACTAAAATACCTAAACAGAGGGACCATTTTAGATTGTTTAGCCTGTCCCCTCTGGTCTGCAGCTGCCACTCAGGAAAGCAGCTGGTGCACGAGAGGCCTGTGTCATATCTGCCAACCCCATGCAGGTATCTTTAATACCTTAGGGCAATGAATTGGTCCCAGATACCCATGCTTAGGCCCTGGAACTGATCCCTTAGCATGGAAATCAGTTTCCAACTCCAGTAACTTGGAATAATATAAACAAGACAGAGTAACAACATATTTTGATATTTAATCCATCAATCTGCTAGGATAGACTGTTCTTATGTACTTCCTCAGTACACCAAGGTTTCATTTAACAGAGAGAGATGATTTTGAGCTAGGCAAGGTTTTCTTTGGAGACGGAGGATAGGGGAGGAAGGGAGAATGATAGGGTAAAAAGGGAAAGAACAGCTCAAAGCTGTCCTTTCTTTTTGTCCCACGGTCTTTCCTGCCTACGCCTCTAAATGGTTTGGATGTTTCTTATATGCCATAAACACCAAGAATGCAGCCAAGAATCCCATTTTCTTCTATATACAAGTAAATTGTAACTATTCACATTTTCTCCAGAAATTTAATCTATGTAGAATATTCTTCATTTCTGGCTTGAAACACTGTACCTCAATAGTGCTTTGTGCGCCACTCCAGAGAAAATGTAAAAATATAGCAGCTGATATATCTGATAAATGGTCCTCTAAGCAGTTAGTACTGCACTACAAAAATAAGATACTGGAGCGTGTAATGGTACCATTCAGTTAATAATTCAACTAATAGAGTGTTGTTTTGTTTTGTTGTAAGGAATGTAGAGGTGTATGATGGTAGCTAATAATTTTGTGCCCAGTATGACTAAGAACTGCTGCGGAGATGTTACTGCTGTTTGCTGCCGGTTCAAACCTACCTTAACACTTCAAGTGCAAGCTTTGTTTCTTTCCGACTTTCTTCAGTGATTGGGTAGAAAAGAAGTATAAATAAACCTACAAGGATGAGGATAGCAGGGACCGCTCCAATGAGGATTTTCAGTGTGAGGATCACATCGTTGGATTGTCTGCATATCCCTGGCTTGTAACCAGTAAACCTAAATAAATGGAAATAACAGTGGTGTGTGTATGTCCAAAGCTAAAAGGCAGTTGTTCATCTGAAGGCTCCCTTTTTTCCCCCAATGCTCTTCAAGACTTTTCTCCCATTTTTCTTGCACCTCTCTTTTTTCCTTCCCCCCAGGACGTTTTTCAAATCTTGTTTCTCAAATCTCATTTTCATGCTCAGTTTCAGATAACTGCATTACCTCTGTATTTTCTCATTATTATTATATAACATTTAACTACTAAGAGGAGCATGGAATCCCATGTAAGGAAATTGATCTGTTATGTGTTTCCTATTGATATTCAGCAAAGCATTTTGGTTTTGCTTTAAAAGTTTGCTTTGCAAGTAATCTGACCAATTTCAACAGCAATAATTAACTCTAATTTAAATACGCACTTAGGCACTCTTCTCAAGATCGACAAATTTACTCAAGTGCTTAGAGTTAGGTACACACTTACCTAACTCTAGTTCATTGATTCAGGGCTTCCATGCAGTCCGACAACTGCTGATATACTCAAATTCCCATTCCCAATTTGTGGAATGAGTTTATTTTCCTCTGAACATGCACCTATGCAAGCTACAGCTCATTTGGCATCACTCTGTCTTCTGTGTTCTCCCACAAACATCTGCCTTGGCAAATTGCTGGGAGCTAACTTGAATGCAATTGAAAAGGGGCTAATTGGTGAACAGAGATTTGTTTGAGGGTGTTAGCAGTAAGCATCTAAAATTCCTAAGCCCGAAATATTCAGCCAAGCACTGCTTGTTATTTAGCAGTTTCAGCTGAAGGCCCTGAAGCAAAACATTCTGGTTACCAAAACCTAACTTGGAGCCAAGGGCTAGACAGTATTTCAGACAAGTTCACTTCTAAGCATTCATTGCGTGCTTGTGTGCTGTAGCAGCTACAGGCAAAGGCCCTTTCTGCTAGGTCATGCACAAAAGCAGGCCAGGAGATGGCTGGCCACTTTCTCAACCCGACCATCTAGTCAGAACAGACAAGGCAAAAGTGGAAAGAGAACACAAAGCATCTTCCAGATTGACGTGGGTCTAGGTGATGGGCAGAGCTGTTCTTGACTTGATCAGTGTCCAGTTCCCTAAAACCATGCAGGAATCAGTAATCCTTTTATGCTGAACAGGCCACTAGGCACCCTGAAAGCACTCCAATCCATGTAAAGACTCATAGGCTCATATACATAGTCCAACCCAGGTGCAACAGGGAATGCACAAAGCAGCTGCATCACTTGTGGGGGACCTTCATCTGCTGAGCTTTCATGTTTAGTTCTTTACTCATACAAGCCACTAAAATTTACATGATTAATTTGGAAAGAGGAAAATCTAAAGAGAAGTCAGGTCTTCCTGAACTGAAACATGTTAGGGCAGGTGACCTAATGCTCAGTGGTCTGGCCTAGATGATAACAATCCCATCTTTAGTGGTCAGCCATCTGAAGCTGCTGGCACTTTCAGGCTCAGAGCAAAAAGGCAATTAACTCCACAGGATAAAGGCGAAGTAACCTCAGAATGCTTTCAGAGCAGATCCGCTAAGTGGAAACACAGTGTTACTTACTCCAGTCCTGCTGCAGAAATTCCTAAGCCAATTCCTGCTGACATCTTGGTAAAGAAAACGTAAGAAGAATAGAAAATGGTTTCATGTCCTTTTCCATGAGGATTCTGCAGGCGAAAGTTATCAACAACATCAGGCAGCATTGACCTAGAGATGAGCAAGATAAAAGAAAAAAATCAAGCCAAAATCTTTTCTCAAATTCCAAACTTACTGAAAGAGTGCAGCCCTCCTCCTTTTTTAAGATCTGATTGATGTAGTCATGCATATGAAAGAAACCAGTTCAAAAAGTCCTACTGCTGGACAGGAGGGCAAAAATCTGTGTAAGAAATGCATGGCCACATATTACAAAGTAGAAAACCACTGAAAAAGTATCAAACACTTGCTGGGAGGTGACAGAATTCTTTAGACTGACTGTCATTCCAATCAGAAGTTGTGATATTAACAAAAGAACAACGAAATAATACATTTCTTAAGATTTCAAGGGACTCTGAATCTCTGAATAGTTTCACTCTGAAATAACTCTTTTGACAAGCTAACAAAATTTTCAGAAACTAATGAGGCGTATTCTCTCTCTACTTCAAAGAGACTGAATTTGGTAATGGGGAGTCAGAATGGAAGCTGCCCAAATGTCAATTGTGAATTGACATTTTATTTCCAATATATGTCATGATTTACTGTTGGAAAAAAGGGCTTCTCACCCTCTATGCAGAAAAGCTTATGTAGTCTGACAGCTTATTTCAAACTATGTTTCCATCATCTCAGAGTTTTCAGGGCATTGTACAAATGAGTAATGCAAAACAGCGCTCTCAGCAACGGTCTTGCTTTCTGGTCAATTTGACCTGAGCAATAATTATTCCTTCTGGAAAGGAAATGTCCCATCCTGCTCATCCTTGAGTAGTTTTTTCCCCACATATTTTCAGTCCTCAAGAGCAAAGGACCTTGAATTCTCAGTTTCTTTTAATCATATCCTCCTGTTATTTGATCTGTAACAGAGGACTGCTCAAGCAGGGATACATAGCTTGGCTTACGTTTCCTCTGCTACGTTCTTAATTGCTCAGCATTAATTGATTTATCTAACTTCATCAGAACTTCCTGTAGTTCTGTTAGAAACCAAACCTAAGCAACTGATTTACTGTTATCACAAGTTCTATAGCTACTTAGATTATTGATTCATCTACGTACTCTTATTACAAAGAGCAGCTACAGTTACAGTAGACGTAATCTCTTAACAACAGGGCAACCAAAGTCACATCATTGCAAATAGCCTCTATTATAAAAGCAGAAAAAGATTCTTGGAAGAAGTTGCCAAATTCTTGCCAAATTCTGCCTCTTTTGGAGGCAAATTCCATGCAGTAGTACATACATGTAATGTAGACATACACCCTTTCCCCTCCTCAAATGTAAAATTCTCCTACCATGGCAACAGAAGAGATGCTGCAATGCTCAGACCAGAGATGAAGGCCACGAAGTAAGCCAGGATCAGGTTTGGAATGGTCACTAGCATGACTGCAAAAGGAATCATCCACTGAGGAAGAGAAAAACAGTACATCTAACTTACAGTATGCACTGCTCAATGGTATACAGATTGTTCCCTTCAAAATATAAGACTGTGTTACAAAACAGTTCACGCACATAACACCTAACACTTCAGTATTTTGGTGAAATGGCATTTCCAAAGAGCCCTGAGCCAACCTGTATTTATCTGTCCAGAAGAATCAGAGAAAAATACGCCAAGCCATGGTAGCGCCTTCTCTGTTAGCCATATCAGGGCTATAACTGCACTAAATTAAACAGTTCCAAGAGCCTATTTATCAGTCATGAGGCCAACCGGCAGACCCTGGCCACACTCATACTCCTAAACATTCATAGTCTCCAAAAGAAGTGTGGCCATATAAACGCTTTTTGTGAAGAGCCCTTGAGTGGGCTAGTTCCCAAACTATGCCCAGATACTTCTTGAGAGATTGCTAATCAGCTTGTGCTAAGATTTTTCTGCCAATTTAGTAATAGAGGTGGCCAAACACCAGTTTCTATTCTAGGCCAGTGGAACTATTTACTATTACAGACAAAGCCTTGAAACATCATCACACTGCATTTCAAGGGGAGAGTATGCTCAAGGGTTCAATGGTAATTTAAAACTGTAAATATCCCATATTTCACAGATCATCTTGAAATGATGAGAGTCTTGAATGAAGAAGAGTTTGCTTACACCTTCATTTCCAATGACCACTTTAAAGCAATCTAGGTACTCGGCAATAACTAAAACCAAGAAGGCAGTGTGGTTTACTCCCACTCCACACAGCCAGACACGCTCATGACATTGCACAAGTCACTAAGGCTACCCTCAAAACCAAACTAATTTGGGATGCTCAGGATTTGTTTTCTGGCAGTACTTAAAACCACCAGATTTCCTCAACTTCAACTTGAAGCAATAGGCTTACAGGATCGAAAATCCACTATTTTAAATGCTGATTGAATGCATACCGTCCAGCTGTCCCATACCCATCACATGCTCCATCTCCCACGCCTGTGAACCATGGGCACAGCACATGTAGAATCCAGAACCAGGGGCTTATCCACAGGGCTTTTTAATGTCGGAGGATTAGTTGAACATTAAATGTTTCAATCCTCTATACTTGCAGCTTGGGAGCTGAGGGTATGAGAAGAGCTTTCACAGAGAGTGATTCCCCTAAGCACTGCTATTTACAGTTCTGTATGATAAGTGATTCTGGGAGTCCTGGAGTCTAATCCATTATGTTTATGTTTTAAATGCATTTCCCATCTCAAGCATTTGCTCCTAACCTAAGGAGGCAGAAAATAACCTTTCCTGACTGCAGGTTCCCAGCACAGACAGATAATCCTCACATTAGCCCAATGTTGTGGCAAAATCGTTATTTCACCACAAGAGAGCACTCCAGCAATACAAGATTTTATGTTGCCTATAAGCAATTTTATGACTGCCTTATGCTCCACACGGGGCACCCACTCAGAAACCAAAGCACTTAAACAAAATTCTAGATCGATAATAATAATCATTGTAACTGTAATTTTCTACTGAAAGAGAAGCACAGCCCACAGGACTGAGGCTACAATTCCCTAAAGTCTCACTCATACAATGGTAGTGCAATCATGGGGGCAGTGTTCCTGCTGCAATAAACAGCTAATGCATCTCCTTCTTTCCTACTTGTAAAGCAAATAAATACTCCGTTATTGGCACCCTGCTCCCTAGTCACAGGACCGCTGCCCTCCGAGTCATAAACGATATCCTACAGTTATCACGTGTCTTCCACCCATTCCCTGACAGCACTATGGAAGGCGACCCTATGGGATGCTAAAGGTGGTACTGGCCTGTGCAGCAGCACATTACGAAGGGCAAATCAGGAAAAGGTGCAGCTAGGATGTGGATGGAAATGGGGATGGGAGAGTGGAAAAGTGGCTGCACAGCCAGGATTCATCCAAAGGCATGCCTCCATGCTGCACGGTGCTGATAGATGGCAAATAAACAATTGCTTATGTGTGGGGAGGTGAAAAGATTGGGGGCATTTTTTGATTTGTTTTTATTTTTTTACTAAATCCTCCAAAACCCACAACCAAAAAAGCTATTATTGGCTAGGATGGAAGCTAGAGTTGTGAGAGAGAGAGAGCGATCTTCCACTTTCAGACACCTGGCCAAAACCATGAACTAAGAACCTGCCACACTTAAAATTTCTCGACAACTTCGCCTCCAGTCACCAGCTGAGAGACTTACTGATTGCTAGTTCAACGTTTGCCCCGTGAGGGCAGAGCAGACAATCTAAATGAACACAGCACGTGAAAGCAGAAGCAAATAAACAGAAGAGAATAATTTCTAGCCTGTGCAGCAACCTGATCATGGGAAGAATGCTATAAGGATCCTGCTTGGGTATGACCCTGTACTTCCAGAAAGTCTAGGCTTTAAACTTCTAGAAAGTTTAGATACTTAGTCACTACTTAGTCAGCACAGTTGGTCATCTCTTGTGGAGGAATGAGTAAAAAGGGAGGAATATCAGTGGAAGGAAGCCAAAATTCTTGTTGCTTATCTACCTACCCTACTTTCTGTACTCTTTCAGGGGTCTCTTCAACATAGAACCACTTTAACAGGAGAAGTTAGTCTGGAGCAGTGTGAAATTTTTTTCAGGAAACTGAATTTCAATTTACATATTCACCCTGAAAGCTGAGTAAGGTTTTGGAGGAAAAAAAACTTGTTTTCTCCCCTGTCTCCTTCCCTTCCAGAAGAATATTCCCCAGTGGCAAACATAGGAGCCTTAAATGATGTGGTTTTATTTCACAGTAAGAGAGAACAGATTAATTGTACAGATCATACAAGGTGGTAGTATAAGAAGTCCCTGTGATGCATTGTCAGACACAAAATCCATCAGTGAGCACACACTAAGTCCCTTGAGAAATGTCTACAAGGTGAAATAGAAAGATGGCTTTTTTCAATCCAGCCCCCACTTAGACTATAATACAGTCAAGAACTCAACTGTAAAATTAAGTTAAACCATGTTTACAGAGGTGCTGACAGGCTTTCCAGTCATGTTAAACTAAATTTATAGAGCCAAGTTGGTTGAAGAAAGCATTTTTCATAGCCAAGTAGACAGAGGAGATTTCCTAAGGAGGAAATCTGCATTCCCTAGTCCAGTCAATAGTCCAATACTGCTTTTGGCAATTCTCTTTGCTCAAGTGGTAAAAAGAAATAAGGATGGGACTTGGATTCCAGATGCCTACTTCAAAACACATAACGATTCAGCATATTTGGAACTTGGGTTTTAAAGTTACTTCTGATTCTTTGGAAGTCATTCTAACACACAAATTTTATAACTGTTCAGTTATATTCAACAATTGTCACCAGACCTAAAATTTTCAGCTTTGTTCAGATTTTGACATATAGCTTCAGGCTGGATTTTCCAAGTCCTCATGCTTTGTTGGGCACAAGGCAGACAATTTTTCTTTCCTCTTTCGTAAGTAATTGAAGGTAAACAGGGGAAAAATGGGGAGGAACAGGCCTATACAATGACTCACTGAGGATGATGACAGAAAATTGCTGCTGTCTGCACTAAGTGAAGGACTTAAAATAATCCATCAGAGACGAGGGTGGGATCACTGAGCTGGCTTTGCAGAGCGGTGTCAAAGTTAAACTAGTCTTCTTTTCTCAGGTAGGTCACCTATTTCTTTACTTCCGTAATAATTGTCCATCTCCAATCAGAGAGATGTGGGTACCCCTGCCTTCTTGCGTTTCCAGAGAAGGATGTGTAACAAACTTCTGTTTCCTCCTCTGTGACTGAATTACAGATGTGGCCAACTCAGTACCATATACAAAGACAAAACAAGCCTTGTACAACAGATAACTTGTCAACCTGAGGCAACACAGATCTGAATTTATAAAACCTCATCGGGGCTCACTTCTGTGCTGTTTTTGGCTAGGATAGAGTTAATTTTCTTCAGAGTAGCTAGTGTGGGGCTATATTTTGGATTTGTGCTGAAAACAGTGTTGATAACACAGGGATGTTTCGTTACTGCTGAGCAGTGCTTACACAGAGTCAAGGCCTTTTCTGCTTCTCACCCCACCCCACCAGCGAGTAGGCTGAGGGGGGCACAAGAAGTTGGGAGAGGACACAGCGGGACAGCTGACCCCAACTGACCAAAGGGATATCCCATACCATATGACGTCATGCTCAACATATAAAGCTGGGGGAAGTAGAAGGAGGGGGGGACGTTCAGAGTTATGGCATTTGTCTTCCCAAGTAACTGGTACATGTGATGGAGCCCTGCTTTCCTGGAGATGGCTGAACACCTGCCTGCCGATGGGAAGCAGTGAATGAATTCCTTGTTTTGCTTTGCTCGCGCACACGGCTTTTGCTTTCCCTACTAAACTGTCTTTATCTCAACCCACGAGTTTTCTCACTTTCACCCTTCCGATTCTCTCACACCGGGGGGGAATGAGCGAGCGGCTGTGTGGTGCTTAGTTGCCATCTGGGGTTAAACCACGACAGTCTTTTTTGGCGCCCAACGAGGGGCTCGAAGGGTTCGAGATAATAACAGGTTTGATTGGAATGTGCTAGATCAAATTTATAGCTGTTATTGCTGTTTAGCTATTAATTGGTAGGCTCCTGTGCTTGCCATGGGGCTTGCTTGCCTTACTGTGTATGAGAGTCCAGTGCTCGTTAGTGGCTGCTTTTTGCTCTCGCTGCCTGGTGTACTGCTGTACCGCTTATCGTCTTACTGTGCTGTGCCTGGGAACGTTCTGATAACAGCAATGGGGATGCGCCTGGGCTGGCAGATGGCCAGGGCATCGCTGCTGTTCCTGCGCTGCTGTACTGGGCAGCCTGGAACTCCAGTGTGAAGGGACTGTGACCTGTGGATGAGTCCACACAGGAGCAGGACACCCCAAAGCGTCTGTAGCCATGGATAAGCCCATGACAGAGCAGGTACATCTCGAACCGTCTGTGCCATAGTTATGTCTGTGCCATAGCAGGTACACCTCTGAAGGGATTGTGCCCCAAGGATAAGTCCACACTGAAGAAGGTACACCTTGAAGCATCAGTGGCTGTGCATGAGGTCATGCTGGAGCACCTCAAAACGTGTGGCCATGGATAAGCCCTCGACAGAGCAGGTACACCCCTGAAGAGACTGCAGCCATGGGTGAGGCCATGTGGGAGCAGGTTTACATCTGAACGGACTGTGGTTGTGGGTAAGGCCACGCTGGAACAGGTATATCTCTGAAGGCGTTGTGGCCCATGGAGAAGGTGGCCACAGGTGCACCTCAAAGCGACTGTGGCAGTGGATGAGTCTATGCTGCAGCAGGTATACCTCTGTGGCTCATAGATAAGGCCCCACTTGGAGCAGGTACTCCCTTAAGAGACTGCAGTCTGTGGATAAGTCCAAGCCGGAGCAGAGGCAAGGGGAGGAGTTCATTGCAATGTTAAACCCTATAACCTGGCCCAAAGGGACCAGGGGTGGAGATTGTAATGGAAATACCTTTAAATTGTTGTAACCCATGATTTGAGTTGCATGTTATAGGAATTACTATAGCAGGAACCACCTGAACCAATGGAGGACAAGCCTTACAAGGAGCAGTGCAAGTGCAGCAGTGATCTGACCTGAGCTGGCTTTGGTGCCCAATAACACCACGCAACGCACCACCTCTCCTGTCCTGAGTGACCACCATAACAGATGGAGCCCAAAGTCATGGACTAAATGAACTCAATGGACATTTTGTGGACATTTGTGGATATTTTAAAGACATTTTATAGGGGTGGTCCATAGACTAAGGGAATGATATCTGTGTATTATATCAAAGGATGGGAAGAGGCATGGTGGTTAATGAGGATGTATTGGATAGTGTGGGACCTGAGCATGACATCAAATGCAGAGCTCATGCGGATTCTTAAACAAACAAAGGGACCTCCCTTCAGCATCAATCCATTTCTCAAAAGTTTCTCCTGGAAACTTGGAATCTGTCTGAAATTTGGTATAACAACTTAAAGCAAACTCTGAAACTGCGCAAATTTCATGTAGCTTGAGGTTATAAGCACTTGAAAGAGCTCCTGAAGTGGCTCCAGTTGTCAAATGAAGTGAGCACAAGGAGATTTTTTTCTCAAAGGATTTGCTTACCGAAATCCCCCATGCTGCACACTTCTTGCCAAATCGCTGCAGAAACTTCTGCCAGAAGGGAATGCTCACAGCTGCTGATACCTACAATTGACAAAAAACCATATTTGTACTGCGCTTACTGCCACTGTCTTCTTCAGCTGTAGAGCTCACAGACATCTTCTTGTCTAGTTCATTACGCTCTGAATGAAAGGTGAACTTGCAGATTCCTGTTTCTCCTCATCCTTTCAGTGATTTTCTTTTTTGTTCACTATTACATATTACAAATTAAAGCTATCCATGAGAGGACTTTCCACAGTCAAAAATCAGAAGGCAGTGTCTTAAAATTTCCTTTTCCTAACGTAAGCCACAGCAGTTAAAGCTATACATGACACAGTCATTAAAGTTCAAACATATTGCAAATAGTCATTCTTCGTGCTAATGCCTTTTGCCTCATTGTCTGAACCTGACAAATGAATAAAGTGAATTAAGCTCTACCCCATCATACAGGAAGAGAGCTGAAGCACAAGATACACTTATCTTAAAGCACATATCCCATACTACATGTTTATCCTTAGGAACAACCTGTAAGAGAAATAGTCACTTACAGCCAACATTACCATTTCATATACTGTAATAGTCACCTGCTAGCAGCAACAACCACAAGCAACATAGTACCAATGCACTGAAGTATTGCTACTAATGACAGTCTTACAATTGACCTCAATTCAAATGTCACCTTCATTGTTACAGTTATATTCCACTCTTTGCTGACTTTAACTCTACTGCCTCTTACCTCCCTTCTTGGTGTCCATTACTTGCAGAGCCTTAAGATACCCAAGAGTCATCCCTTGCTCTCCAACATTTTGGTTTTAAGCATTGGAAAAGATCTGTCTTATAATGTGGGAAAGTAAGAATCAAAAAGGGCTAGGAAGGGTGGGAGGCTGCGATCAAGAAGTGGAAATGAAGTTCCCCTAAGATGGTTCCACAAAGTGCCTGTGCCAAATGGGTCAGAAATCATGCAACAGCTTTCCTGAAAATGATTGCTGCAGTATTCTATATGGTAGACAAATTCTCTACAAAATATTTCAGAAGTGCAGTACATGCACATCCTAGTGATTATGCAACGTTAAATGTTCTACTTGCATTAAAAGGACTTCGGTCAGAAGGATGAAAATGGCAGTTTTCAACTAATACTACTTGTAATCATAAAGTAAATCATGCGATACAGGAGCAGTGTGTAACTGAGTTATAAGTATCACCCAAGCAAGCAGAATTCTACCTCTGCATGTCAAGAAAAAAGGTTCTGTAAAAGAATCTTTTTATCACACTGCCAGTTGCTCTAGAGAGGAATTTTCATAACTCTGGATATTTTAAATATTTATCCTTGCAAGCTACCTAGCCCAGAAGGCTCATGTGTATGAATACACAAATTGAAGTTGTTTAATTTTCAGCATATCAGACTGGGGAAAGGGGAAAAGGACCTAAAATTCCAGATTTCCTTTCTGGCAGCAGCTTTTGCCCTTTATAGGAGCAGAAAGTGGCTTATAGGTAAGCGCAACAAGGAATGAATTAAAAGTTCCAAAGCATTAATTTTGTAGAAGTATAGTAAAGAACACCAGCTTTATTTCAAACAGGCAATGCAAAAGATGGTGTAGCTTCTTAACAGCTCTGTCTAGACACAAAACTCTTCTTGCCTTATGTTATTTTGTGCCAAAAAACAGTGAGAACCAGCTAGCAAATAAAAATATGGGAGAGAAGTGCAACTCACCAAGATGGTCACCACCAAATACTGGAAGTGATTGCGAAGATCAGCAGCAGCATGAGTGCAGAATAGGACAAAATTGCTCTGCTCCAGCTATTGAATTGAAGACATTTGGACCACCAAAAAAGAAAGGAAAATTAAAAAAAGACAACAATGACATCACACTCCATACTAGCCAAACATAGTTAGTGACCGATTTGTTAAATGTCGGATTTGGGAGTTTCATTCTTCCCTCGTTTGCAATGATTTAAAGAAGCTGGAGTAACATGCCAATAATATTGGGGCAAGCAAGAGGTAAATCATTATTTAGGTAAATTATGCAGCTAATACAGCATAAAAATGACCAAAACAGCAACTGCCTTATGAGAGGATTCCATCTAAAGGCTTTATTCCCTGTGTTGCAATTGCCTTGTGGTGTTGTCACAGCCACAGCTGCAGACTACTGCAAGAAATTGCCCTTCCTTTTCCATAGCAATGCCATAAATCTTTCACCAGAAGCTCTGACTCTGGAACAAGTTACTCTTCAGTTACTACTCATGCCAACTTCCTGTAGTAAAGCAGCTAACTGCTGGTTTTGTATACAACCTTGACTATGGAGTGTAGCTTTGGGCCAGATATCTCCATAAGTCTGAGTACTCATTGGATGGGAGGATCTAGCTGCACTGTGTTATAATGACAGATAAAGCCACTGCCACCATACTGCAGAACTCAGGGGGGTTCTGAACACCAGAATATGGTTCAGGCCCAGCTCCAGCAATTCTGCAGAAGTGGAGTGACAGAGGAGGATTTAATACTCGTGCCACAGCAGCATGATCAACTCTTGCTCCTTTGGGCACTTGCAGATTTTAAGTGGCCATTCATCTGTATGCAAACTAGGATAAAAGTTATATCCCTTCTCCATTGCCACCAAAGCCTTCCCTATCTTATGTCCCAGTTTACACTGCCTTCATTTTAGATGTAGAATATCACACTCTGGGATTATGGCCAATGCATCTTTACCCGCCTATTCCTCTGCTCACCAGTAATCCACTCACTAAATTCCATGAAGTCAGTGTCACTCCCTTGAATAACAATAGCAAGGGTTGCTCATGCTGGCTGAACTGGACCAATACAGCTTCCAGCTCTGCCTCCCTTCACACCTTCCCTTCAGTCTGTACAAATAGAAAAATGAGATATGGACTGACAGAAGATCTTTTCCTCTCTGGGTATTGTCAGCAAGTAGTTGGCTGCCAGCAACCAGATGTGCGCTGTATCCTCACTGATGGATGATGGAAGCATCTGGACCATAAGGGACCTTTCATCTTTCATCTTCTCCCTGTCTCTGCTGTTGCTCACAGTGCCTGCAGCTCCCAGATTTAAGCAGAAATGCTTCAGCTATTGTTTCTCCCCCTTAGGTCTTCCAGCAAGGACTGACAGATGCTGTAAAGGACAGCCTACTAACTGTGCCCAAATCCAGCAGGAAACTTCAGTGCTTCTTTGGCAAACAGGCTTTTAAGCAGCCCTTTCAAGGAACTTACTAATTCACCAGGACTGCTGGTGAACGCAGCACTGCTCTCTGTCCTGATATTCACTTGATCAATGGCTCATGTGACTAAGAGTCTGTTGACAAAAATGTGAATATTATTTGCTTTTCAAAATAAAGCCAACTTCAACTGATACGTACAGGTTCACATTAAAATAACATATTTACTGAGTTGAACATAGCTCAAAAATCAAGCTTTAGAAAGACTGCTGGACTATGGGGAGTAACGGTTTCTTACTGAGTGGCTTTAAGTTTTTCTACAGCTTCTCTCTGTGGGAGGACGTATTGCATCTTTTTGCGAGAGCCACATTCAACCGCAGGTCCTCATTTGAAAATTAGCTCTACCTATCTCTGAGACAGGTAAGACCTCTTGCCTCTGAACATCTTTGCACTTTGACCTAATGCCTTCCATCACAAAAGACTCCGTAAGAACCAGTTCAGCCACTATCTGAGAACAGCCACCTATGCAAAGGGAAGGGGCAATGGTTTAAAGGGGCACACACTACAGAGAAGAACAGAGAGAACAGAAAAAGCATTCTCTAAGCAACAGAAACCACAGGAGACTGTAGATGGATAACACAGAATGACCCAATCTGGGTCACTAAGACTAGTTCCTCACCTTTTATGAAAAAAATAAAAAGGCCATCTTTAAATGGTCAGGACTTTGGTTTTGCTTCTTATTTGAAAGAACCATCTCCAGCTGCACTGGACCCCAGGCACCAAAAAAGGACTCTGGTTCCCTACTGATTTGTAGGGGAACGCACCACCCCCTAGATCACCACCTTCAGTCACCAGCCAAAGGTGATTTGCATTTTAGCTGCCGCAGACCCTCCCATGCTGGGATTGGAATGAGGCCAACACACTGACTTAGAGAGTCTGAAGTTACCTGAACTGCTGTCGAGATGAGAAGAAATGAAGCTGTAAGCTTCACATATGGACCATGCTTCATGGTGAGTCCAAGCCCCTTACAGAAAGGAATTGCTCTGTCTGAATTTAAGGCATAAGGATCTAAAAGGAGCAGAATACATAAAATAACAATCTTTTCCAGAGATGAATGTGAAATAATTATTATTAAATCTAAGCATATTTTAAAATATCTTACCATCTTTTTCCTTTACTCCAAGAAAAAGAATGACAATTCCAAGAAGATACACACCTCCTATGACCCCTGCTGCAATCATATAAACTTTTGCCTTTGAAAAAAAAAAACGACATATTTGAAACTGTGACAGGAGAGTGACAAGTCATTATGAAAATTTCAGTCTCCTTCTGGTGAGTCATCTGCAAATGAAGAAATGCCTGTCTACATACAGACAACTGTCTGTCTTTTACCTCTCTGAAAAATGTTCACTTCTGCAGTTCATTTATAAACAACACCTACTTTAGGATAAATCCAAAATATATTTCTTGCAAAAAAAAAAAAAAAAAAAGAAGCTGTGAACAAAAGAGTTACTGTGTTGGCAACCTGAATGTTTTAAAAATTTGCTTATGTTGAGACTAGCTATAGACATACACAGTCATCTATCAAAAACATGCAGCATCCGTAGAGTGATTAGTGATTACTAATTTTTAGTAAAACCAGTTGATCTAGCTACACAGACTGCAATCTGTATCTTCATGCTGGGTGATAGTACTGATGTAAACATAATTACTACAATTACTGCCTTTATACATAGTGATAATAAAAACTTCCTTTAGGCTCTAATGAATTTTAGAAATCACACTTTCATGCCAATGTTTTGAGAATATGGTAGCTTGCATGTTTGTTTTCCCAGTTACTTTCTTTGCTTCCTATTAGCCAGGGAACAAAGCCTCCAAGGATACCTCCCACACCATCAGATCACATTTATTGTTTCTAACTCTGATTACACTGACTCTGGAATAAAGCTTTAAAAAATTACTTTGCTTTAGTATTCTGTAATAGTTTATTTTATATTGTGTTATCAAAGATAAAATAAGTGCTGGTTATAGAGCTTTATGACACAATGATTATTTGATAGGAAAATTGAATTCCAAATTATGAGTTATATATTGCAAATGAAATTATTATAAATCTAAGAAGCAGTTTGTAAACAAGCATGCAATTACACAAGAATATAATCCCAAATATAAAGTCACTTAGTATAGATGAACCATGTAAGTATAGACAATCTTCAAGTCAACAGCTTTTGTTAAGATAGCTTAAGATTTGATAATATACATTTCAGAAGAGGACACGGTGAAATAAAGGAATGCAGGACTATTCTTTATTTGGGATAAAGATTTGGTTTTTTTTTTAATATTAGAGCTATAAATTAAGTCACAGAGTACTTTTATACTACTGGTTATGGCTTGCACAGACTACAGACTGCAGTATTATAGATACCTGAATGCACTTAAACGAGGTAATTTCAGCCTCAAAAGCAACCTAGCCAGGAGAGAAGGGGCTGCAAAAAAGGATAGTAGCAGGACTCTGTTATGAATTTTATATTTCGTGTCTATTTATTTGTTAATTTGCTTGAAGCAATTGAATAAAACGCTTTCTTTCACAAGCCATCGTTAACTGTAATTTGAGCTTAAACTATCAAGGATATTCATGGGAGGCCAAATAAGATTCTCGGACCCTAAACAAAACTTGTTAGCCCATCTACGAACTGTATCTATATCCATGCTTGGTTTCCAGTAGGAAAGATCCACTCCTAAGCTTACAGTTACAACTTCAGGAGAGCTTAGAAATAACCATTTCTTCCACTTCCTTTCTTTAATAATGAGCAAAATAATATCAGTCATTTACTAGGTCGTCTTTTAAACTATGTGTGCTCTTGAGCAGCTAAGAAGTAGTCCTCGTGACAAAAAGGGTCAGGGTCATACTCCTGAATGGCACTAAAAGAAACAATCAAGATTCGGCCTCTTCTAAATATTTTTTTGTAGACTGATGGAGGTACTTCAGGTTCATAGACCCTAGTCCTGCCTCAACTTATAACTTAATGTCCATCAGTCATACAACCAAAATTCAAGATCCAACATCTCCGGTTGATGGTGCAGTTAGGTGCATATTCTGTCGTCCATGGTGTGAACAAAAGACAGGTACCCTGTCATGCGATGCAAGCAGCTCCCCCACGTGGCTCGGTGGCCATACATGCTCCTATAATCCAACCAAATTGATGCCAGGTTATGTGAATGGCAAAAAATTCTGGCCCTCACAAACAGGGCAGCAGGGAGTGAGGTGGGTTGCCAGGGCAGTTCATTCAGCCTATGGCCTCTGCCCAGGCCTAAGGGCTCTTTGGGAAAAAGGGCAGGAAAGAACAAGGAGTGAACAGGACCTTACCCAAGGAAAACAGTTGGACACCATAATTCAGACCATTCTCAACCATAGGATACTACTCATCTACAAAACCTGAGAAGGTGATACACAAAAGAGTGGAAGAAGGGAAAAACCAAAGACCAAAACAAATAAACAGGAAATCTTCACAAAAAATGAACACATGGTTGCTTGTAAATAAGGAAGTGAAATGAGGAAGGTAATATCTTTAATTAAATCAACCCATATAGCTGAGGAAAAAAAAAAAAGACAAGTTTCCAGTCACACTGTGACTTCTTCAGATCTGAAAAATCTTTGTGTCTAAAAGCTTTTCCATTGTTTCCCAGTGTTAGTAGCTAGTTTAATGAAAGATATTACTTCTACCTATAAACTGGCTACTTTAGGCTATGTATCTTTGTTACTTTTTCAAAATAAAAAACTTCTCGACATTCAACTCATTGTGAAGCTTCTTTCTCCATCTCCCTCCTACCTCAGAAAAGACAGGTAAACACATGTGGTTAGACAGAAAGGAAATAAACCAAGAGCATGGTGTTTTTTTCTTTTCCTTGAAAGCCATTTAAGAGATTTGAAAGTGGAAGTTGGTGATTATGGCATAAAGCAGATTCAGACAGGGTATCTGCTGTGTGATGAAATTCAGTCTGCTCCACAACTTTTCAAGCTACTCCTCTTGACAATTCTCAGAGCTGTAATAGCACAGTAGTTTTCTACATCAAGCCATTGTCCTAGAAGCTAAAAAGGAAGAGAGGATGGTGTTCTGTGTCTTGATAAAATATACACTAGAAGTTACCTAACCAGCAGCTTCAAAAACGCTTTAATCGGCTATAAAATGGCATGTCCACTTACAGGAGCAGCAGCTCTTCCCAGGCAGTTTCCCAGATCAGCACTCTGAGAAGCCTTACAATGACCTGTGCCAAAAAACAAGGATCAGGTAGCACAGAGGCAGAGAATAGTGTCTGGGAGTGAGGGGAGGCATGGCTTGGTCCCCTTCCTGGTCTACCAGTGCTGGTGCCAGGGTATGCAAATTCAAAAGCATGCCTTTAGCGTGTGATTTTACTGCAGCTGAAGAGTGGTAATAGGAGCTATTCAACTACAATAAGCAGAGCACGAATACGCACATCCTAATTTGCACCAAGCACCTGAGATTAGACTCAGGTCAAGGAATTTTCTTCATGGGGGATTTTATGTATCAGTTAGTACATGCACTGACAGAGAAATAGATGAAAATATAAAAAGAAAGACCGAATCTAGCAATTGGTAAAATGGAATCAACAAACTGCTGATTTCACAAGTGACATAGAAAAAAAACACTACACAAGGTAATTGTTTGATTCAGGGCCTGTTTCCACTGGAAACAATGGAAAACTACCAAATTGTGTTCACTGAGGTTTGGATCAGGTTTTAGGATTTCCTCCCAGATATAAAACCTTCTCTTTTGTTTCTCAAAAAATAGCAAACTGAAGCATGAAGAGATTAAATTACTTGTGCAGGATTACAGGAAAAATCTGCTGTGGAAAATGAAATAAACAAGCATGGATCTCTAGGCTCATTCCACACGTTAACCACTGAGCCCTGCTCCCACTAATTACCTGTTCTCAACCATTTACTTTCAACAGTGCTTTGTACCTTCACAACAATACAGTTTCCAAGTAGGACTTACAGTTTCATTCACATAACAGTCATTAATCTTTACAGGAGATCCCTAGTGATAACTACTTTGAAAAGAAGTGTTGCTGAACTGAAAGATCCTGCTATAGCCACCATTTTTTCATACAATCATAGAATTATTTGGGTTGGATGGGACCTTTAAAGTTCATCTAGTTCCAACCCCCCTGCCATGGGCAGGGACATCTTTCACTAGATCAGGTTGCTTAAAGCCCTGTCCAACCTGACCTTGAACACTTCGAGGGATGGGGCACCCACAGCTTCGCTGGACAGCCTGTTGCAGTGTCTCACCACCCTCACAGTAAAGAATTTCTTCTAATATCTAATCTAAACCTACTCTCTTTCAGTTTAAAGCCATTGCCCCTTGTCCTGTCACTACAGGCCTTGGTAAAAAGTCTTTTTCCATCTTTCTTATAAGCCCCCTTTATATATTGAAAGGTCGCAATAAGGTCTCCCTGGAGCCTTCTCTTCTCCAGGCTGAACAAATCCAGCTCTCTCAGCCATTCTTCACAGGAGAGGTGTTCAGCCCTCTGACCATTTTTGTGGCCCTCCTCTGGACCCGCTCTAACAGGTTCATGTCCTTCTTGTGCTGGGGACCCCAGAACTGGATGCAGTGTTCCTAGTGGGGTAAAGTAAGCTTTTCTTACTAAGCTTCTATTTTAAACTGTAAATCAGCCCCTAGTGAAAATAAAGGATGGCCATATACCTCCTAGCTATTTTACAGTTTGGCATCTTCAGCAAAGCTCCTCAGTGTAATTCCGCTGTCACGCTGAGAAGTGGTTGCAAAGACAACGGACAGGAACCTTCTTTGCAACAAGGTCATTGTCTCAGCTCCAGCGTTACTGATTTCAAGGAAGTCATGTTCATGCTCATCCGGCTGGGTGATATGATATGGTATTACAGAAACACCCCCATTCCTCTCCCTAAGAGATTTTAGTGTGCTCCCACAGACACTTACTTGATGAGACAGGGGACCTGAGGGGTCTGGAAAGCTGAGAGTGTCATGCCAGGAGTTGGTTGTGTTTACTGGGGGATTCACAGTGCAGTGATGAGAGACATGAGCACTGGCAACAATCTGCCCCTGAAGTGCAGCTCCAATCAAGGTCCCAAGCACTTCCATGGTCATTCCTAAAGAAGGAAGCATAAACGTGCACTGAGGATGAGAACTCGATTCCTCCACTCTCTGCAAGCTTGCTTATTTGTCTCACTGAACAGAAACCTCATCAAACCATTTTCTTTTAAAGGGAACAAGCAGAAAAAGCAATACCAAAAACAGCAGAACTGGAAGGTCAGTAACAGAACAGTGTCAAGGAAAGAGAGTTTTGTCATCTATTTTCTGATCAGCTTTTAGAAGTCTCCATGGAAGAGCCCCTTTTACACAAGCTGTATGATGGATGCGGCTGCGATTAAGAGCCACAAGGGGATAACACTGAAATCTTTCATCTCGAGGACCAGAGTGGAACACAGTTTAAATGTTGAATGCCATTCTTCCAAAGCAGGACTAGGAGCCATAATATCAGACTTTTCATCTCAAGCTTAACAGCAACTTGTGAAACATTTTTCAAGCCACTTATCTGATCAGACCTCTAGGTTCTCCAACTGTAAAATAAAATGATACTTACCTCAGGGTTATGTTGGAAATAATACAGCTGTAAAGCTCTTGGAAACAGCTGATGCTGTTCTTAACTGCCTAAGGCCACAGTCGGGCAGAACTAGCTACCTCAGCATCAGAGAATGATTCAGATCACTAACACTCCAAGTACCATAAGAACAAGGGATCATCTAAAAAACCAACAAAAGTCTCCATTTGGGAAAGCGAAGATCTAACCATGGGCATCCAGCTCATGCTTCATGTCCTCAAAATCAGTCAACAAGGCAGCTAGTTGTTACAGCTCTGTTGCAGGCGAGTGATGAGTAACCTGGGTTCTAGATCCTTCTCACCCTGAGGGATTTCAAACCTACTACTCCTGTTTCCATGCAATATAGCCATACCCAGCATCCCCACGGCAGGGAGATAAAATGAATTCTTGTCCTAGCTCCAGAGACTATTTATGCATTTTGCATAAAGATACATAGGGTTGAATACATGAACAGATTAGGAACAGGGACACACAAAACACACACACAAAAATGCTGGCAGGTGGTGGAAATCCTAACCTCAACCTGATCTGAAGTGTTTGGACACAAATTAGTCTCAGATGGGCCTTGCAGAGCTTCCAAACTGTTGCTACCCAGTGCAAGGGCAATGCACCTGAGTCACACCTTTCATTCAAAACACCACCTACACATTTGTAACCTTTATCTAGGGCTCTACAGCTGCATTTTACCAAGCACTTGCATAGAATAAAACTCAGAAACATTATTACAGGCAACAGAAGTACAACCATTATGAAACCTTAAAGAAGTAGCAAGAGCTGAGAAACAGGCATATTTCAAAGTTCTTGTGTGCTCAGAATTTATAATTTATTACTTTCCGCCTTAGCTGAGAAAGCTGATCTTTCAGAAAGCAGATCGTACCTTGAAGTAGGTTATATTTTGCCCAGAATGTAAGTAGGATTTATGTTAAAGCAACTTTGGAATCCAGTATTTCTACCTTGCATTCATAGTAAGGAGCAAGACATCATTTCTAATAAGCAGTTCTGCCTGTCTCCAGTAGAGGGTAATGGATCCTCTGATCTCAGCCTTTTTTTAAAAGCACACTTCATATTACACAGCTGTTTTTCTTTAAGCAGTTGAAGAAATGCCTGAACAACTGACTGCATCCAAGAAAGTCTATCAACAAGAAGAATTATCTATGTAACCCCAAAGAGAGGCAAGAGAAAAGTGTTTAAGTAAGGCCTTGTTATTAAAAAAAAAAGAGAGAGATTCTCACATAATCATAACCATTACAACAAAACTTGGCTCCAAACAAATATAATTTCAAAATATACAAAAATACCAACATTTGAAAAGTCAGAACTATAGTTCATTCCACCACCCTAACTTGGCTTAGGAGAACAGCTGTACACTCGAAAGTTAAACCCTTTCCTGAACAATAAAATGACACTATAAATGTATAACACCTCTCAGCCATGGAGTTCAACAGCTTTTATGAGCACAAATTTCACATGCCTGTGAAGCCTTGCATGGGACTAGCAGATAGGAAAGCACATTTATTTGGATCACAGCCTCTGAAGACATAAAACCAGACAATAGAAAACACTAGGTACATGGATTTAGTTAGAATTTAGGCCAGATGACTCAGAATACAGTCAGTGCCAAAGAATATAACACAACTGGAATCTCCTGCTGTTTAGTCCTGTCCTATGACTGCTAGCCCAGACTTTCTCTTGAGATAGTTGATGATAATGCAAATTACAACTGTTCCGTGTGGCTGGAAAGGGATTGGGTTGCTCAGGGGGTATTGTATATAGAATTCCTGACATGATTTTTTTTAGCACTTGTGGCCATTTCATTGTGCCTCTATGGTCTAGTTTTCAACATACTCAAGCAAGTATGTTGAAGGTTAGAAGAACTAATGGAAAAGAAAAGGGCTCTTGCCAGGAAGAGAAAACAGATTCAACAAAAAAAAAAACCAACAAGTTATTCTAAAGCAACACTGAAGGACAAGTTAATACACAGAAAAGTCTTTCATGTGACATTTGAGCACTCTTTTCTCTTTACCTTGCTTAATGCTGGTGGCTGTGAGAGATAGCAGTGACATAATAAAGAAGGCGTGAGAACAGAGCTGAAGAGAGTAGGAAGGGAAGAAACTGTTCTTACATTCAATTTATGATCTATACAGGAAATCTTGAAAAGATTTTCATTGCACTTTTTTGGTCTGATTGATTTGCTTCAAAGCAAAAACTTTGTCTGGCTTTGATTCTTGAAGAGCCAAAGATATGATCTGGAAGCCCTCATTCTTTTGAATAATACACTCAAAGTGCTAGTTATATTACAGCAAGATCTGTCCTTAAACTACCAGGTATATGTTAGAATTAAACAAACACAGGTGAGATAAAAAGAGAGGTTTCAGTTGGTGTGAACATGCACACAAAATTACTCTCCTTTTTTGGTGGGGTTAACTGTCTTGGCTCTATGAGTTCTAGAAATTTTTTCAGAGAAAACAGCTTGGAGATTTGAATTTATAACACGAAACACATAAACCTAAGGAAATCCAAACTAAAAAAAAAAAAAAAAGAAAAAGAAAATACTCAAAATTACTTTCAGGCTTTCTTTAATTGAATGTTAACGAAGATCAGCACTTTGTTTTTTCCCCTACAAATCACCTTTAAATGAAATCATTATTCCCTATCCTGGCTTGGGTAAGAGTGATTTTTATTGTTTCATCAGGCTAGCAATAAACCAAAAAGAGTTTATAGCTAATCAGACAATTTGAGACAACAAAACATTCATGTATCCTATTTAGCTAGAAAAATGGAAGCATTTACAAGACAAAACATTTTTCATCAGATATTAAAAATCTCATATAAAAGTCCAGTTTAGGGACACAAACCATTAGGAACTTCCTATAGATAGAGAATGATTTTAAATAAAACTCAGCCCTAATCCACGTGAGAAAGCCCAGATCACACTCACGGTATGCTGTTGCAGAATCTCTCTCCTTCTGGTCTGTGCTGAGAAACATGGTGAGGGCAGAATATGGTACTTGGAATAACTATGCAAAGAAAGAACATCACTTAGGAAATGTCAGGGTAAATTCTGTATTCCTTTGATATCCAGGAAAATGGTTTAATGCGACCTTGGAATTCACTTATTTAGAACATTGTAATTTTTAGCACAAAGACCCGTCTTTTCTTTCTGATTTGTAAAGCATGTAAGAGGGAAAAAGTATCTTTCATAATACAAATAATAAATAATAATACCAAGAGACTTTACCTTAATGCTGTGCTCCTTCAGCTTCCTTGGGAAAACGTCCTTCATAGCTAGGATATAAAGCATCTAGTTTTCTTTGCACTAGGAGACTATCATGTTCCTAGCTTCAGCTAACTACCGGGAAGCAAAGCCATAATGAAGACAATACAATTTTCCACTTTATTCAAGCCAGAAGACTGTATAAATCCCCAAAATATTTCAAATATCTGTCTCACTATGTAATTCCAGGAGATAATTGTGAAAACTACTTTGTCTTCAGCATCATTTTGCCACACACCCCTTAATTTGAGTTAAGAATAGGTAGAAATACCCAATTGCTGTGCCATGCACTGACAAAAAGGTAGATGAAGAGTATTGCTTGTTTGTTTTTACAGCACTGTATCTAGTATGCAATTGATACCTTGCTGTAAAATCTCGGTGGAAACAATGCACTGGTAATATTTATTGCAATGCTGGGTAAATGAGCCCCACTTTTACTGCAGGAGAGGCCTTATCTCCAGTAGTACTTCATTGAAAATAACTATTGAACATTAAAGGCTTCACCTTTTGGATGGTAATGATGTGAGTGGGACCCTGTCCTTATAGTGTTGAACTGAAACAAAAATCACTTCTAAAATCTTGGAACAACATACAGGCCAAACTCTCAGACTGTTATGAAGTGGAAGTGGGACATGAAACTGCTTGAACGGTCAAGGTCTCTGCGGAGTTTCCACCACCACAGAGATCTGTAGCCAGGCAAACTAAGTCTTGCAATCTGCATCCTACTCTGTTCATACAAAATGCATTTCTGTTCACCTCCACCAAACATGGCAAGTGTATATGTTTTCAAAGCTCTGCCATGGAAAATCTGTGGTTTTCCTTTAAAAGAGAGAGGGAAGAAAATTATTTTAAGCCATTATGTCTTCTGGACCATCTTTCTCCAGAGGAAACAAAGGGCCTAGGTAAACATTCCAGCTTAACATAGGAATACAGAATTCCCAGGTCCAACAGATCTGTAAACAGGAGAAAAGCCAAAGTCAAACAAGAAATACAAACATTTTAAATGTTTGGGAACCACTTTTTCAAAACGTGATCCAGTGAAATTCAATCAGCCAGGATACACTCTGCCAAATTGCAATGCAGCTGTCTCACTTCCAGTGCTATCTCCTGCTTTGCACAGAAGATACCTTGTTTCATCTTGATATTGGCTACAAGGCAAAACATCCCCTACACGTACGGGGATGGAACGTGTGAGAGAAGTTCTTTGGGATCCACTGAAATGATGGCTTCTGCATAAATATTACAAGTTCTGGGCTGTATTAAAAGATTCATGTGCTCAAACTCTTCTATCCAGGCATAAATATCATGATGACTACTATCAGTACTATTTCAGCTCTGGTTGCCTGACTTTTCATTGCCTTCTATCTTGAATCAAAACACCCAGAACTGGAGCCACAAACCTACTTGGTCTCCTAATCTGCTCCTGAAAATAGAAGTTATGAGAAGTTAGATGTCTAACTGGAATTAAGAATCCGAATGTCTCTGGATCTATACAAGAAGGGCACTGCCAATGAAAGTGACTGGAGGTAATCTGTCTAAATTAGCAGGCCATTTGCCAGAGAAAGCATTGGCAGAAACCATCAACCAGCAGAGAGTTTGATAAAAGGACATCTGCCTATCCCTTAAACTCACTAGAGGTGGAAATCAAACGTAAAGTTTTGGTAAATCTCAGTTTACTAAATCTCAATGCATTAACATAGACAGAAAACAAGCAAGTTACTGCTGAGAACATCGTGACCTCTAATCTACTTACTGTGGTCAGTGCTTGGAAAAGGCAGTAGAAAGTCAGATACCATGCAACTCTTCCTGACACAAAAGGAGGCAGGTACCACATAAAAAAATAGGAAACTACTGTGAAGGGTGTACATGCCAGCATCCTGCAAAGAAGATTAACACACGTCAACAATCTCAACATCATGATAGCAAAGCACATTAAATTTTCCTGCTAATAATCAATATAATGCAATTTATTTTATGTGCAGTTTTTCTAGCTACAATAATGCCATGTTTTTAAGTATTAAATGTTAATGTACATTAAATACATAGATTAATATAAAATGTATACAAGTACTTCCATAAAATGGAAAAAGCCCAGCAAATCTGAAGGAAAAGAGCTATACTTAAGTTAATATCCCACTCAGAACAGACAAAATTTCCTTGCACATGCACTGTAACAGCATACCTATATTGCCATTCCTTAGTAAAAGTCTCAGACTACACATTTATTAGAAAGAACCACTGAAAACTAAGCTCTATTGTCACATCTTCGCATACTTCAGCAATTTTTACATAAGCCTACTTATTACCAAGGATTTCCTCTTCCAATTTTAATGCCTTCAGTTTTCCTCTCAACTTAGCCTCTTCATTGCTACTTCAAGCAAGGGCAAATACGTTGATACACTTCAAAATACTGAAAACAGCATAAAAGATAACGGACAGCCCACTGCAAAAGTTCCTACAGTCTGTATCTATCTGGGTATATGATAATTTGCTCCATTTAACTCAACAGCAAAACTCCTAATCACTTCAAACACAAAAGGATCATCTTCTGGTGAGGAAGGTGGCTTAAAAAAAAGAACCACAGAAACTTAAATTCCAGATATTGCCACTAACCAGCAATTAATTACATTAGTTTAAAAATTATTTCAGGCAAACAACACTTGTCAAACTCCATGATATAGAAGTGGTCAGATGTTATTATTTCCTAAAAGTCTGAGTTGCAGCAGCATCAGGGCTCTCCTGTATTCTTGTAAATCAGACATTAAACAATGTAATTAGATGACCAAGATCCCAACAAAAAATATCCAAACACATAAAAGGGAAAATAGATTAATCCCTTCACAACAGCACTACTGACGTTGGGGGTCAGCTGATTATTTTGCAATCGTGAACTGAAAACCTGCAATACAAAAGAGTAATGTGGGTAAATAGTTTAGTAAAACAATGGCTTTCCCACACTGCTCTTTGGGATGGACAGCATCACTGGGAGCTGAGCATTTACAAGGAAAGTGCCAGGTCCTGATATTCTCTGTCCCTCCAGTCCCCAGGCCACAGTTCATCCACAGCTGGTCAGCAATGGAAAACACAAATAAGCTTAAAATCCTAACACATCTCAGGGAATCTACCTTCCTCTCCAAAAGTGTGAGCTCTTCCAGATTGGTGCCCAGACAGAGTCACCACAGTAGAATATTTTCATAGTCAATTTTTCATGCAACTTTTCAGCAATATCCCTCTTAGTATTGTTCCGTCCTTCCATCCTCTTTCCACATTTTCCTTTCCTCGTTAATGTCAGTGAGTTTTCAGAGCCTTGCTGAAGTTGCTGAATATCTGATTGCCTACTATTATCTCATTTGATAAAATATTTGACTGGGTTTGTGTATTTCAAGTCAATGTCTGCTTATGTCTTTTAAACACATTACATAAGAGATCAATAGTGATTGATGACTTCCTATTATATTGAGAACAGTATTAAGCTATAGTTAAACGTTCAGCTTCTTCACTAATGTTCTTGCTTTGCTGGCAAGCTTTTCTGACTGAGCCAATTCCATTGCTTCACTCTAGATACTTAAGAAGTCAGAAGAATTTCCAAATACTGAAGTATTTTTAACCTAATGGAAGACCCATCTTTTGCTTTGCATAAATATGGTCTGACCTCCAAAGCGTAGGAACAAAATTTCCATGAAAAAAATTACTGTTACCAAAAAAACAGACAAAATCCTTCTGGAAAGAAAGCAAGCTGTTTGATGAATGCATATTAAAGGCTGGGTTAGATAAGCACTTTTCCTGTAAGAAGTGCAAGTTGTACAGTAGTTGGTTTACAGTGCAAAGGGCTGATAAGTTCATGCTTGTGCTAGGATAGGAGTTAGGGACATGGTTTAGTGGGCATGGTGGTGTTGAATTGATGGTTGGACTTGATGATCTTAGAGGTCTTTTCCAACCTTAATGGTTCTATGATTCTATTCTAACATCGATTTAACACTAACACTAAACACATGTATTTGCAATATTTTCAGAGAATTAAAAAAAAAAAAAGGCATCAGAATACATCTAATGGCATTTGTATAAAAATGTCATTATTTTCTTTTCGAATAACTTGGTTAATTCAGTGCTCATTAAAAAGCACTCCATTTACCTGGCCACAAACCAAATCCTGAAAAGAGAAACAGCAGCAAGCTCCTCTTTTCCCACGACGCTCTTGACAAAAAGCTCAACTTTGACCTGAAGGCCCTGTTCCTGCTGGGGCCAAGAGCAGCTGATCTCAGCCTTCTTCCAACATGTGCTTGCCTTCTATTCTTTGTCAGATACAAGCTGCCCACAGATAAGTTTCTGTAGCCCTAAAACCACATGACAGCAAGAGAACCACCAGCTAAAAAACTGGGCTTATTTTCCATGAAAATTCTACTACTTTGCTCAGGATACCACATTTACTCTTAGATTTGTGTTGTGAATCAAGTTTGGGGGTTATATTAATTCAAATTCATAATTAATTCAAAATATCTTACAATACATCCTTATAATGCATGAGATAGGGAATCTTCCATCACTGCTCTATTTCACAAACTACTCAGTCTCCCCTTGACTTCCAAAATATAAAAAAACCCCAAACAAATAAATGCCCTATGGCATAGACAAGCTTGGATTCCTCTAACATGGACCAATCCTTCCCAATTTTCTTGCTTCACACCTGTCAATCTGCTTCCTATACGAGTAACATTCATTCTTCTAATCTCTCCTTATAGCGCATGGACAGCACATGTACAAGTGTACCAGCTAGAGTGCATGCAAGGGATAAGTATGTCACAGTGGAAGATCACACTGTCCCTTTAGAAATGCTGATCAAAATCTTACAGCATTCATTATAAAAATCATGGTGATTTTTTAATTAAGTATTTTGATTACAGGGATGCAAGAGAAGCAGGACCAGAATGACTGCTGTGAGGAAGAACGTAACTGAGTGTCAGGGCACTGCTGGTTGCTGAGCCCTTCAATGCCATGGTGTCACATCTGTTCCATATGTATGCACACATCCTTTACTGAATTGAAAGGCCTAGAGAATTAAAGTTAACAGAGCTCCTGGAAGGCTGATGTGAGAAGTGAATGCACACTAGGACACAAGCAGAAACAAGTTCCAACTTTGTGGAGGAGTGAAGCCAAACTAAAGGCATCTAGACAAAGATGAAAATTCAACCACAGATTCAAGAAAGTTTTAGATCTGAGCTTCCAGTTTTGTTAACAATGCAGTGTCTTGGCTTTATTTGTTTGTGTCTCCAGTGGTAGCAAATCTCTTCTATGTTTTCATGAGTGAACAAGTTAAAGGGAAATAGATGACATGACAATTTTTCTTTTTGGTTTTATATATGTAGAACGAATACAACCACTGTTGTCTGGGAAACAGGCAAAGAAAAATGAGTCTAATTCAACGAGGTGACTGTATGATCACAATATACACAATATTCATATTATATATGTAATTATATGTACACATTTATGCTTACCAAGGCATGAGCCGGCCAATTTTTGTCCATCTACTTTTGCTAATAAAAAAGCCAGCAACAGGATCAGTAACTGCACCTGAGGCTTTGCCAATGAACAGCACCAGAGAGGCATGAAACGGAGTAATCTGAAAGTACAGATAGAATACTGTAAACAAGAGCCATTGTTTCACAATACAATGAAACAGCATAAAGCAACTTTCCAGAAAAAAACCTCAGTGTTTTAAAGAATAATGATAGTTCATTTACAAAACGTCTGCTGCTGTCATAGAAATTACTATTGGTTACCCGTAGCAAACAAATGAGACATTGAGACAGGCACCATGCAAGAAGGGATTAGAGGGGAAAAGTGCGAGGAAGGAGAGATTGTGAATGTGTTTAGAACTAGGAAAATGAGTCAGATAGTCAAATAGTAGACTAAAGTCCTTGCTTTAGTCATAAAACCTGACAGAGTCCCTCTGTAATCATCCCCTCACTTTGTTCCCCACACAGCCCCATTTCCCCATATCTTTATCTTGATCTGATCTAGAAAAAAGTAGAGGGAGCTGTTTATATGCATTCATGTTTTTTAATCTCCCAAGATTACCAACAAGGCTGCCAACTGGTGGCATATGGCTGTGGAAGAGGTTGTAGCACAGCAGACTTTATCCACTCAGAACTGAACTGTGACAACTGAACTGCGTAAGGCACATCTGTTCACATCAAAGTTGCCAGCACTTGTGCAACAAATCCCACTTGAAAAATGTTTACGGATTACATAAGAATAAAATGGCCAAGTAGAAAAACCTTTGAAGTTAACCCAAAAGGGCCATACTTAAGTGCCTATATAGAAATACAGTTTACCCCAGGCAACGTAATTTTTCACATATATCTGTACAGAGCTTAGGAATTCATATCACACAATGGTTAAAAAAGGTGGGGGGAGAAAGAGAGAGTGAGAGACTGCTGAAACAGCCTATGGGGCTTAAACAGCGACAGCAGACAAAACCCCTTCACCTATATACTTCTTGATGCTATCAGTGCTCCAACCCAGCGGGAAGCCTGGCAAATGCAGCTGATACAACACCAAGCTTGAGCTAGTATCCCCTGCTTTTCTGCAGAGCTTATTGCCTCCTAGGCAGCATCACACAGCTTCCAGCTCGTCCAGGTCCCCTGCCTGCAGAATTTGCTGCAGGTATTCCCTCAGAGGTGAAAGAAAGAAGCAATAATCTCTGAGATGTCCTGGATGACCTTTGTAAAAGGCAGATGCTATGCACCTTTGTTAAATTTTAACCCAAATTAGGTGAAATCATAGGGGCAGCCAATCTTCCTGACACCACCAGCTCCAAGACACATACTCCACCCTAGAAAGCTTATGAACAGGGGATTGGGAATGGTAGCCTCCAGCAGGTAATGACAGTGGCTTTCCAAGCATTCTTTTGCTGCACTGTAGGACAAGGCTGGCATGAGCACTGAGCTGTGTCCCACAGCAGTTAGGTGATGTTCACTTCATCCACCTTTGCTAAATTGTACCTCCCGCAGTTAGGGGGGCAAGAAACCCACCAACCCTGGGGAAGACTTGCCATTGGGGCTGTGCTGAAACTGCTCACAAGTCGCTACTGATTCTCAAGAGACAGATCAGCCAAAACAAGAACAAAACAGCAATCAGAAAGATACAGGGGTTCAAATACCGCAGTGATGAGGGACACGGAGACAGGAAGCTTCAAATTAGGTGGGTTTTGCATTGGTGTTTTGTTCAGATAATGTGAATAGACAGAAAAGAAGTGGATACTACATAAACAGAAGTGGAAGAAAGCCTTGAGGAAAATCAAAACCTCTCTTACGTTAGGAGTAGAGTCTGCATAGTCACCCTGTCTTCATCATCGCTAGGGGCTTATACATCCCTTGGCTGCATTTTCTTAGCCCCTAAATCTAGACAGTGTCTGTCAGCACCAATACCAGAAACTTCTCAGTGTTAATAAAATACAAGCTAAAATATGCTAAATTCACCCATCTCAAAAGGAAAAAAGACCAGGATCCTATTATCAGAAGTTTTGGTGCTTTATAGTAATTTGTGGTGGTTTGGAGTTACATTATATGTCTGCAGTTTATACAGGTAATTTAGGTGGAGCGTGGAATTCAAAAGGAAAAACTGTAAGCTACAGAAAATGAATACAAATGTAACTTTCTTAGAAAGGATCCAAATTATGTATGAAAGATTACACCTAGTGAGTTTCCCAATCTCTCAAAGAGCTAAAACAGTTCTGCCCTCTAAGTGGGCAAGAATTAAATCCAGGTAGTGACTATAAAATTACATGCTCTCCCCTGAAAATGTGTGGAAAAAACCATGGGATTTCACAGCTGTTTATCAGGCCTTGAAATAAATCCTGTCCCTGCAGGATTACTTCAGAGAACAAACTAGACCATCAAGGAACAAATAATTAAGCCCCTTAATGAAGTAGTAAGTGTATCATTACAAACATTAAGCAAAATTATTGGGTTTCAGTAGGAGCTTGTTTACAAAATAATTATTATTGCGTAATTTATTTAGGTAGTGCCCAAAGATGCAGGAATGGGACCCCAGCTTTCTGGACACTGTACAGAAACAGATAAAGAAATAAACAGTCCCTAGCTTCAAGAATTTTCAATTTCTGTGATAAGCAGAGGGTGGGGAAATTCCTGTATTTATAAGCACCCTGAGAAAATTGTATTAGTGTCTTTCTCATTCAGTTCATGCTTCATCATCTCCAATGGCTTGTATTGCCATCCTCGATGCAAGTGTGAAGCAACTGTAGTCCAAGCTGCATCCACCTCCCTGCTGCATCTCCAAGTCACCTATTCCACCTCCAACTCCTCAGACTCCACACCACCCACTTGCCATCCTGGACACTGTTTTCCAATGCTGGCCTGTTTTCTACATCTTGTGACTTTGACCTCGACAAGACACTCAAGATCTCAGTTTTACATGCCAGTCTTATCGTGTTGCCAATTTTCAAGTAAGTCACACCTCAGCTTCTGATATCAGACTTTTATAGGGAAACCATATACCCAATCTTTTGGACACCTCCACTCCCCCAGACATGATATCCTGTCTTTCTACATCTTAAACAGCAAGAGGATAACAATATCTGATCCAGAACCTCCTGTTCTTTCCAGCAAATAAAAACAGTCATCAGTGTTGAAAGCCATTCATGTAGTTTCAACTACAGCTGTTCTCACACTCTCTGCAATTTGGCCTCATCTCCTTAAAATCCTTTTTTCTATGCTATATTTTATCTGTCTGACCTAGTTACCATGCAAACATACAAGACAATCCAAAACAGTAAAAAATGCTTATGGGTTGATTTTTTTGTTTCTCTGCTGTCCTGAAATCTAGCTGGAGCAGCTGAAAGTCAGATGAATGGGATGACTCCTACTGCTTTGTTTTACAAGGTCTGCTTCTGCACCAGAAAGTCACAGACTGGAAACAAAGAACCTTCAGGAAGGATAACTCAGTTTTCTTTGCAAAGAAATTATCGTAGACAAACCAAATAAAATTTATGTGAAATTATGTTGACCACTGGATGCAACTGCAGTGATTTAACTAAACCAAATGAACAAAACTTCACAACTTCAACATGGTGCTATTAATGTTTCAGATGTCTCATACCTTACACTCTCTGACTCTTGATACAGAGAACTGCTTTTTCTTGTGTCTGCAAGTGTGTGAGGTCTACAGTGCCTAAAGCTCTTCTAACGATCCCAAACTAAAAGCAAACAATGGCCACTTGAAGACAGAAAGGAAACTAGTGAAAAAAAGAAAAAAAAAAATTCTGGACAAGTTTATGCAGTTTCCAGGAGGCTGAACAGCTAGAGGCAATGATAACAAGACAATCTAAAAGCTTTATTAACTAATTCACCTTTTATCATTCCAGGGACATTGTTGACAACATCAGAGTTGAGGAAAGTCTACAATCTCTAAAGATTGCTTGTGCTACTTACATGGGCTATATCTAGCAGGTAGATCTGTAGGAAGAAAGCAGCAGCACTCCCTGCCACTTGATTTGGGGCACCTCCTATTGCATAGCATAATTTGCCGCAAATCGAGAGCCTGTATTCCTGTTCAAGATGAAGCAGAACAAACGATGAGAAAAACAGGTACACAAAAAGGGTACAGAAGGTACACAAAAGCTACAGAAGTCACGAGGTTAAAGTCTAAGGTTAACATCAAATTCAAGTATTTGCTTCACAGGTATTCCACTAATAAATCCATATGCCCTCAACCGCGATCATCAACAGGCATTTGGATGCTCATTGCTTTGATTTTTAATGGTTTTGTTCCTTAATTCAGCCCCTAAAAACAAATTACAGTGTTCCTACAAGGGAATCTAGGCTTCTCGCAAGCCATTGAAAAGGAACAAGTCTACAAACAAGCAAGCAGCAGCAAAGAATTGCACATGCTGTTACACTATTTTCTGAGCTTAGTTTTGTCCTTGAATGTTGAATTCAGATTTTTTTAAAGATTGAAACTTTTTCTAAAAAATAATTTTTTATATTAATCTTTCAGACCATAATAATTGATATATACTCTCATACCATAATAATTAGACAACATTCATAGAAGGAAAGTTCCACAGTCAAATGCAGACCAAATAGATCCCAAACATTTGTGCTCCGTTCCTTCCTTAGTCACAAAATGCTCGTGTGACCCTGGCAAAGTCACTTGACTTCGTACATCTTCCTTTTGACTTGACTTGTCTACATCTTTTGTGAAAGTTGCCATAATAGGGAAAATGATTTCGGGGCTCAAATCCTCTTTAGGAAGGACTCTAAGTCACTCTAGGTGTGTTTAAAAAATTTGGCAAAACCATGCTCTCTCATTTGCTTTTTGATGTTTGAAAAGTACCGTAAGCATCCAAGAATATTCTCTAATAGTATTGTCAAATAAGAGTAAGATAAAAGCTGAAAATAAGAATTAATAACAGTAATTAAAAAATAACAGTAATTAAAAGAAAAAAAATGCACAGAGTCTAATAGAAATTCTAATGAAGAACACTGTGTTTTTCAATAGTAGAAGTTTCAGAACACTGGAAAGCCTTTAAAAAAATCTTAAGACTTAATTCACGCCATAAAATTCAAAATACAGGAAGAGAATGACTCTTCATTAATCTTGTATTCCTTTCAAAGGGACAACATATCCAACCTGAATTTAGACTTTTAGGCTTTCAATCCCTCTTTAAAGACTGCTGTCAGCAGGAACCAGGAAACATGAAGAGGAGCAGCAATATTAATCCTGGGTCTGCCCTCTCTCTGAACTGACTATGCAAGCCTTTAATTCTTACATTAGATCAGGATAAAACTAGAGTTATGATAATGAGATCCACCACAATTATAATATTCTGATACATTACCTAATTTCTGAACATTTTAAAATTTACTAAGTACCATCATCTTTACTACAGAGTTTTGAAAAGTTTTAGACTTCTAGGCAGAGCCTTTCATCATCTGATCATCTTCCTTTGAACAGTTTTATCTGAGTGGGTGTGAACAAGCAAGCACGAGTATCAGTACTCCTTGCTTTTTGTGTTTCCACGGAGAAAGATGGGGTGGCATCCTGTTACTATGCCCAAGTAAAGTGGAATGTCAGGGCATGAGCTGCAAAATGGTATTGCCACAGCAGGCCTCACTTATACTCCGTATTGGCAATTTTCTTCTTTCCAGGAAAAAAAAGAGTGGTAAACAGGCACAAGACAGACTTCATCAGAACAACATACTATTTAATTTGATAAGGGATTTTAATCTATAGACTGTATACATATTTGCTGTACAAAGTAACTCTCCATTTTTCATACATAAGTCCTATTAAATGTGAGCTTTACTAGACTTGTGGGGTCTATAGAATCTTGTTCGCTTGACTCAAAACACTGTTCAATACCTGTTTGCCTTTTACTTTGCCTAATTACTTTTGGAACTCTTTCATACGTTAAGCCATAATACACCACAGCAGTTCTACATGTGAATGACATGTACCGTGAAAGGAAATGCCACTGCGTTCATTGCAGATCTGCTGCCTGGTAATTTCATTCAGTGCCCCTGAGTTTCTATCTGCTGAGAAATATCATTCAGACTTTACCTTCTAGTGTCTCTTTCCGAAAGAAGCAGCCCATAATCTATTTTGACTCTCCCGTATTGAAGTTATATGGTAATCACTACGTTTTCTACCTCAGTATCCTGAGACAGTAGTAAAAATGAAGGTAGGTCTCTGAAGCAGTAAACCTGAAACATTTCCTTCTAACTTCCTGGGCTTATAGTTTAGAGTAGAAAAGATACACATGGGAGCTGTCCATTACAGGATCTAGAGGGGTGAGTCCCCCAGCCTTGGTTGGGTTTACATGATATTGCTAATAAATGACACCAGAAACTGTCTTGAGAAGGATAACATCGCATTTGTGCAGAGCAGTGTGACCAACAGCAGTGCATTGGCTATAAGCAGCTAACAGGGTTTTTCTCTTAAGGCTGCATTTCCCTGCTGCATTGCTTCCTCAAGCAACAGAAATTGCTTGATTTCTGTGAAATCCAGTGAAAGCTTTTTCACCTGTGTAAGTTTGTCAGGAAGCTTAAAGTACCCCAGAAATTCACTAGAGATCTGAATGTGTAGGCAGTGGTCAAATAAGGACCAAAATACAAAGTATTTACAATGAAAAATTTTTTTTGAGACCCCTGTGGTGCAGTTGAATGTCAACATCTAATTGCTTCTACAAGCTTTAAAAGGAACGTTAGAGGATGGGGTGGTAGGTAAGAGAAAGGAAGGTCAAATAAAGTTATAATCTTTTTTTGTTCTCAGATTAACTTGACAATTTTGTACTTATACATGCCCCCGTCATATAAAAGTTAATTGTGTTTCAAGGTAAACTAAGAAAGCATAATAGCTGAGAGATTTGATTTTGCTCCTTAAATAGAATAAGTTTAAGCATTGTTATAGAAAATTAATGCATCTCATACACTGTAGTTCCTTTATTTTCAATTCCTTGTAAGCTAAAACCATACTTTTCATTGCTTGTAAATTTTCCTTTCCCCAATAGAACAGAAATTGAATACAATGTTTATAACAGATCATCTTATTTCTAAAGAAAGTATTTAAGCACATTGAAAACAACTCTTTGCAACTGTGTGAAGATATTGCATGAACATTAAGGGCATAGGGAGCAGCCGCATTTTGTCCTAAGCTATTCTTTATCAGTCGAGTCCAGAACTGAACCAACAAGTAATGTAAAAGCAGTAAGCAGAGAGAGCAAAACCTGTGACTCAAAGATAAACGCTAGTCTAGGTTTATCTGAGAAACAATGAAAATGTAGCTAACGAGGAGCCGCTTTTGAGTCAGCTTTTCTCTCAACATAGAATACTGGTAGTGTTTCTGTTCTGTGAGTGACCATACAACTGCCTCTTAAAAGCATGAGTGTGATAGTCACAGGTGACATCCCAGGTCCCTCATACCAAGTGTCCTGAGGAGTGTTTTCAGGTTTCTTAGCGACATCAGCCCACCCCTGAGTGGAAGAAATAACAGGAGCAGGGCTTGGGTGCAGACACCTAGAAAGGGCATACGAACAAGGCAGGATACAGTGGTGCTTTCCCAGGATATTCTTCCAGCTGCCGGCAACGTAGCGCTGAGGGGCTCTGTGAGCCAAAGACTGCATATCTCTGTTTAAAATCTTCAGATTTCTCCCATGAGTTCACCCAGATGCTTTCTGAACACAAAAATCCAAGGTAGAACAGCATGTGCCCACAGCGCCCGATGAGCTCCACGGCTTGAACGCCCTCCACCACACTGTGAAAGGTTACCTCGGCCCCTCTGTTTTGAAGCTGCCCCTTCCTAGTTTTACCAGATGCCCCCTCAAGAGCCACAGAGCGAGGGGGATCCTCACCCACCTCTTATCTGCCTCTCCACTCCTACCTCGGTCTAAGGAGGAAGCACTTAGATACTCTCTCACTCGCAACACTCATCTGCACTTTAGGAGTTGATGAGGCTTCCTGAGGAGACCGAACCCCCCCCGCCCGCACCTCTCTCCTGCCGCCGATGCCCCATCTGCCTTGATCGGAGAGACAGCCCCGGAGGGAAGAAAGTGGAAAGCGAATGAGCTTTTTCCTGCCTCCAAAGCGGACAGTAAATACCGTATAGTGCACTCGAGGGAGAACATCAGATTTACACGGAGCTTCTTGGTGAGAGAGAAGGGGGTGGTGGTAAGGATTTAAGAACTGTTTCGGGTACCTCGTTGAGATAGGCTGCGCCGCGCAAGAAGCACCCCACAAAACAAGGCAGCAGCAAGCTCAGGCTGCCCCAACCCCCCCCCGAGAGCACCCACCCCCCTTCCCCGTAACCTACCGGCAATGAAAATAAAAATCCAGCGCGCCGGAGCAGCAGGGCGCGGGCGGGACCCCTCTGCACGCCCGGGACCCCAACCCCGCTCTCACCCCGGGACTGTGGCCGAGGGGCTCCTCAAGCCCCACGACGGCCGTCTTTCCCCCTCCCCAGCCCCTTACCTCCTCCTCCGCCGGGCGCTCCGGGGTGTCCTTCGCAGCCCCCGCCATGGTAAAGCGGACAGCCCACCCCGTCCAACACCTGCGTGCCCGGGGCGGGGCGGCGGAGGGAAGGAGAGGGAGAGCGGGTGGCGTCCTCCCCCACCCTCACGCAGCGCCCTGAGGGGCGAAGGCGCTATCGCTGCCCCACAGGCTCGGGAGAGGGCATTCCCCGCGAGAAGAGCCCTCTCCCCGCCTCGGGCGAGGGCTGCATAGCCGAGCCCGCCGAGTCCTCTGCGGGCGGCGGGAACACCCCCCTCACCCTCCGTCCCTCCATGCCACTTCCCCTGCGGACAGGAGCGGGGCAGCTCCCGGCGGCGAGAGCAGCAACGCCGCCCTCGCTCTTTCCAGTGGGGACTGCCGCGGGAGCCGTCCGTGAGGTAAAACCCAGGCTTTATTGTCCTGGAAGCCTGCTACCCAGCCCGCGCGTCCCGAGAGAGGCCGCCCTGCCTGTCCCCTCAGCGGCGCCGCGGGCCCCGACGGTTGCTGCTCCCGCCTCGCCCCGCAGTGAAGTGCTTAATGATCGGGTGTAAGACGGTGAGGGTTTCTGGGGCTGTTCTCATCCAAAGTCTAAAAATACCAGCTCTATCCTTTTTGAAGAGATGCACTGTTTTCTGATTTACATGAATTTATAACCACGCCAGCCACCAATGCTGAATTCTGTCAGCCGGACATGAGATCACACAAAAACCGCACTTGACCAAGGAAGCACGCTGCGGAAAGAGCTGCCGCTGCTGCCCTCAGAGGCCCTGGAGCTGACACCATTATTTAGGCAGTACAAGTTCACCATCACCACCACCCTGCCCACAGGAAAATGGTCTTGCAAGCATGCTCCACATCAGAGAAGAAAAAAAAAAAAGCATTCTGAAACATGAATTCTTTCAACAGTGAGACAGCCTGAGAGAAGAGGGTTTAAACAAGCCACAAGCACCCGAGGACTCAGTGATCTGCTCGTCTTGGATAGATGATGACTAATCTATATGCAAGAGGCTTCCTGGCTCAACTGATCAAACAGCTCTGCTATTGACAGGGTCACTTGGTGGGTATTGGACAGCCACTGCAAACTACGCCATGAAGTACTGATAGGCAAATCCTGCACAACCTCATTTGACAAGAACAATTACAGCAAATTTGCAAAACCCTGAAAGAACAAGGCATTAAAAATTTTTCTTAAAAACAGACCTTCAACGCAAAACAAATTGTGGCCTTAATAGGCCTTGTTGAAAACTCTCTGAAGCTTTTAGGCTCCAAGGGGTCCCTAAAGACTGAGGCCAGATGGGCTTCAAAACAGAGGTGGATTGCTCAGTCCTTTAGCCCCAACACGTCATTTGTTCTAAAATACCAAGCTAGATACAAGGTATGCATGTAACATTCAAATTACACATTTAGGTTCTTCATTTTCTCTTCACCCAACATTGTCGTAACACATTAAATCTTTGTCACCTGCACTTGAATGTTTCTTCGCAAAGGAAAAAACTACAGAAAACATTTCCTTTCTTTGTTCTTTTCTAAGATATTTCAATTTTGCTGTAAATTATGTTAATGCACAGGCTTTACTCAAAACAGTGAAGGCTTGTGAAGACACAATGTATAACTGATAGTGTTTGTGTGTTTCACAAACTCAAGCATTGATCAAGCTAGTTTTACTGTTGTTTGACCAAAGCACAATAGCCGTCTACAGCGCTGAGCAAGAGATTAGGCTACAGACACTACAGGTAGCTAATCAGTCTTTACAAACTGACCGAAACCAATTAGATTTAGGAAAGCCCGGTATTCATTCCAAAGATTTTCTCCAAATTAGGAAATTAAGTTATCCAATGACATTTGTTGCCTTTTTTTAAAGGCACTTTCTAGTCTAACATGGGATTACTGCAGTCAGCATCACTCTTGACTTCTTAAAGATTTGCCCTCATTTTGTAATTAAGATCATGATACACTCAAACTGCAAATACACACTCAAGTACACCAAAGCTGTAGCCAGAAACAGCTGATTTCAGTAAAGAACAATACATAGCCAGACAGAATCAAGGTATCCAGTCTCTTAAAATACTGTTAGCAGACATGAATCAATGTTGAAATACTAAATACTTAGTGCTCCTTTCCAAAAACATGATCTTTTGATAACAAGCAAAATGGATTTACCTACCTTAAAATTTGATCCCCCCCCTTCAATTTCAATCAATTTTACACTAATTATTTCTTTGAATTTCTATATTGCAAATGCAGGAGTAGTATACTGCTACTTTGACATGTCATGCACCTTTTAGATAAGAACACTTGAGCTTACAATCAAGAGTGTGTGGTTTTCTAATATTTAGTTTTACATTAAGACAAATTCAAAAGCACTGGTTAATAAAATTCACTGTTCAGGAAGCTCTGCAAACTGAAGGTTGAATCTGTGTCGTAGGTGACCTGTCTCTTCAATTTTACTAGTGGATTTGTCTGCACATTTCTTCTTACTACTAGAGATCTGGTAGGCTTTTCACGTAGCAGGGGAGTCAGTGCTAGAGCAAAGAAAATTTAGTTGTATTATTTGATGCATAAACCTGAATGACACAGTAGCACATCAAGTTTACAGCACTGAAAACAGTTAACTGCATAGTTTTCAGAGATTTGCTTTCCGAATACATTGAATAGATATTTGTGCAGTTGACTTTCATTTCACTGCCCTCAAACATACCAGGAAAGATGCTGAAACAAAACAGTTTTACAACCCTATGGATGTAAATGAAGTAAACCCATCCCTAGTTTGAAGTAACGCGACTTTTAGATAGAATTCAAGTCCCTCCAATTACATCATTTTCTATTTAGACCACCACCAGGAAATCCCAAACCCATCTTTCATTTAACCATGCAAAAGAAGTACAACCCCAACAATCATCCATTTGCGTAGGTAGCACAAACTAGCCAGCACTCATTGAAGGCCCCAGGATAAGTCTTACGTAGAGACTCTAGTTCCGTTCACAAACCCACATGCTACTTAGGAAACACAGTACAAAATATTTAGTCTTTATGTTGATTTCTCCTTTAGCAAAACATGGAATAGTTGGCTACAAATTTTATGCCTTGAGTACAAGAACACCAAAATAAAAGATTTGGATGGAAATGGGGCAGAGGGGGGGAAGAAACCTCAGTTTTCAAATAGGGATTTTCAACATCTTTGAAAACTTGGCAACAACTTGTCTCAATCAGCTGGCCAGTTCGGGACAGAGGCAGATACATCGTACAAAACCAACTGTGTCCCTCTAAGCCACTATTCCTGTATGGTAATCTCCAGAAAAGCTGAAGATTTTGTGTGACAAGGATAAAAGTGGATCTCTGTCCTAATGAGCTAGGTAGTTTAACATCACCCTATCTGTAAGACACCCATAGCAGCACAAGAGGGGCAGAAAACACTTCAACCATTGGTAATAACAATTCCTTCAGAGCTTACTTTGAGGCACTTCATATGCAGTATGCACCAGACTACCTCATTTCTATCTTCTCACACATGCACCTACCACCATGTGAAGACTTGATAGAACATTACACTGCAGATCTTGTGATAAAAGTTAAATCTTGAAGATACTGATATTGAAGATTTTCAAGTTAGTTAGGAGTTCAAATGTGAGCTTCCCGGCAGCATCTATTGCCTAAAAGTTACTGTAAGAAGAATGCAAACTGCAGCAGCTTACACCGTAATGTAAGTGAAACCAATCAGTACAGTTTCACTTTAGTCCAAAGTGCAAAAATAAATACTATTTTTCCTTAAAAGGTGCTATCAGTAGTAATTAAGTCTCGGAGAACTGTTCCACCTAAATATACTCATTAAAGAACTAAGAAGCTTTCTACCTAAGGAAATTCTAAGGATGACCTGTTGTACAGTTACCTCTGCTAGGTTATATAGCCAAGCTCTGACCACCAAAGTTAGCTGAAAATACTTCTGTTATACCAGATGATAGCACAGCACACATTTTGCTCTCTAAGAGCACAGTACGTGAGGATGAGAGTGCATCCAGATATTGCTGGTTACATTTTTGGTTTTGTCTAGTTCCACCTGTATGTAGTTTTTGGCCAATTAAAAGCTAATTTGATCTTGTACTTTTGATAGCGTTTTTTTGCTCATTCTTGAGCTGTCCATTAGGTGTAGCAGCAGTTTTATAGTCATTGTCAGGTGCTTTTATCACTAAGAGTCTGAAAGGTTCGGTTGTTTTCCGGAGTCTCTGAACAACAACAGCATTTTGCAACTTTGCTTCCTCTAGTGTGAGTGTCTCGTCTCGCAGCTCTCGAAACGGCAGCGAAGTAGTCAGTGTGAAGGGAACACTTCCCTCTGATCCTTGATACTTTGTTATGAAGTCTCTGACATGGCTTATTCTGAGAAGAAAAAAAGAAAACTTAGCATTAGAGCACTCCAATCCCAACACAGACCATATGCACAACACACACAGCCACCACAAAAGAAGAATGACACCCCCACTTCATGTAATAGCTGATGGCATAGAAGTGGCGGAATATAGATGGGGTAGTATCCTGAAGTGCCTGATCCACTTGGGAGGCAAGGACCAAGGTTTGGCATGCTCTGAGAGCAGTCCCAAGGGAAAAAGGATGAGTATCTTATTCTGAGCATTCAAATACTTCACTATGGCTCAGATGGTAGTTATACAAGCCTACCATTTCTTAACCAGCTGGTGGAGCTCTTACCTGAGGTTTCTGTAGCCAAGAGCTAGAATAAAGATGCCTCCAGCGTGTGGTACATGTAGCAGAGCCATAATAATAATAAAGGAAAAGGGTTTGCAAAAACTGTCTGGATAGCTTATGAATTAACTAGGTCTAAATATAGTCTCCTTCTACCAAAGCAAGTGCAGCAGTGAATTCATTACAGATTCAAGCTGCCTGTTAATGTGTGAAGAGCCTTGCAACAAGTGAGCAAGACAGAGGTTTTGCTGTGGAAGAATCAGGATTGACCAATTTAATTAGAAAATGAAGATGACAGGATACATCTATACCAGTAAAATAAACGTAGTGTCAATGCCCACTCTCTGATCCTGAGGCCAACTGGTAGACTGGCTACTGGCAAATTATTAATCTCATCCTTCCTCTCCCCCATGCACAGGGTAGCCCATGGGGTTTACTGCCTCCTAGGAATGGCCCATGACCCGAGCTAACATCTGAACCAAGCCTAGGTATTATTTGAGAAAGTGCTAGTTGGCTTGGGGGAAAGCCATCCTAACAGTTTAGCAGCACAGATGACCAAATTTTCATGCCTTAGCCATTCTTACTAGGACAGATATAGCCACCATCTAATCCTGTGCATGCAGGCCTCAATTAAGAGACAGTACTTGGTCTTGTAAGCCTAGAGCCTGAAAAACCTCAAGCAGGAATAAGTTTTTGGTTGGACATTTACAGGTGTCTAAATGCATTCTATCAAAGTTCATTGGGTCCCAAGAGCAACTCGGGCAATTAGCCACCAGTTATCTGCTTTAGGATGAACAAGTTCCTTTCTAGGCTCCCTACCCGATGCTCCAGGGTCACAGTAACTTAGCAACTGCTCAAGAAGGGACACAACTTGATTCAAGACATAGCGATGTGTGCTATTCCTACAGCACTGCTCTGCTAGTTGCTTCACTCTCATGTCTCCTCGATTCCCCATACTGCAGTATAACAATGCTACCTGCACTTTTGCTCCAATGCTGTAACTTCAATCTTTCATCAGTAATCAAGTCATATCTAAAGTAGTGGTTACTGTGGCACATACACATTGTATCTGCAAAAGGGTAAAAGTAATCAACTTACCCAGCACTGCAATATATACGCTACAGGTTATTTACCTATAGTTTAACTAACAAATAGTTGACTTTTCTGCTTCTCCACTGAAAGGAGTGCTATACATGCAATCATAATGTTTAAGGATATGTACTCTAAAAGGATTTCCCCCTATTCCTTATTAGGTCATACACAAATTCTGTATACAGCACAAACATGCTGGTCTTGTGACAAGAGGATATATTATGATGGAATATTCATTGCAAACTACTTCAAAAAAAGCATCACATCAGTAAGGCTGTTGTTCTGCTTATCTCAGACTTTTTTTTTCCCTCCAAAAGCATTTAGCAGCTGTTCAAACTGCTATTTACCATGAAGACAAAAAGCTTCTAAATATACTTAAATGTGTGAAACCTGGAATAATTAAGATATTAAGCCCTCCAATGAGTATTTATAATTAAAATAGCAACTGACCCTTCAGCAGTACATCGCAACAGTGTTTCAGTTCGTACCTCAGGCCACTAACAGGAATAAATTAGTACAAGTTAAAGAAAAGTTACAGTCATTAACTTTCAACTGCTGAGCTTTTTTCCCCGACCAGCCACAAAGACATACACAGTTTATCTTGACAGCATCCTAGGTTCTATTAAATTTATGATCACTTTAAATTGCTTCACAGAGAAGCACAGGCAACATATCCTTTCCCTATGATGTGACTGTATAGTACTGGAGTAATTTCTCAAATTACAAATTTGAGAAAGGTCTCTAAAGACAGTGGTTCCACAATTTAACGTTAAATAGTTAATCCTACTTTCTTAAAGTTCCTGCATATATATGCTGTGTTGACACCTTCTGATGTTATCCCCATTTATAAGCCTCTTTGGGAACTGGAAATTTTACTAATTAAGAATTAAACACATTGGATGCATTCTATTCTGCCCATGTTGACATGCTGGTGATGAACCTCCCCTGCCTCATGCACTGACTCTGGCCCTCCCTAGAGGTTTCTCTGGCTCATCCTCCAGCTCCTAGCTGTGGTGCTGTCTATGCTCAATGACTAGCAGGCTTTTTACCAAGCAGTTTGCTCCAGATGTAGTCACTTTGTGAGACCTGTCATCTTAAAAGCTGTTTCCTTTAGTAACAAGCAATACATACACCTTAACTTCCACTAACCTACAAAGAACTCCTACAGTTTCCTCAGATTTTCATTTATGCTCAGTTATGTGCTGACTATTAACATCAGTTCAGTCCTCTGATGCTCCTCTCTTGTCAGTTAAAAGACTTCTCAAAATCTGAAAGGAGGTTTTCTAGATACAGCTGAACAGCAGTCCAAGGCTAAGTGAACTGAGGAGGTAGATTATGCACAGAAATTAGAGACTTATCACGCGTACAGGCATAGGACAAATAGTTCACAGGCACATACATAATGACAGTGCTAAAACAAATCTTACCTGTGAGAAACATTGAATTTCTGAATTATCCTTTCCCCATCAGCTAACCAGATCTGAATGTTAGTGATAGGCTCCAAATCATTTAAGGGTACTAAAGGCAGGCGTCTTTTGTTGTTAGGTCCTTGATGATCATCTCTTACTTTAGAGATTATCCTTGGAGTAGCGCTGAAAAGAAAAGCCGTATGAGGTTATGCGTTCTGTGTACACATGTAAGCTTGAACCTCCTTCCAGACCTCTGCTTCTGGAGCTTTCTGTCCTGTATCAGGGTGCATTGATGACTTCTTTTTTTAACAAGTATAGGAATACTGATATAAATGTCAGCTTTTTTTTTAGCTGTATGCCAATACTTGATCTTGAAGACTTCAACATGCTAAAGAATTTCAGTTTGCTCATGTTGAACATTTTTACAAGATAGAAGGGAACTTAAATATCAAAGGATTAAATATGAATATGCAGGAGATTAAACATTCTGAAGATTCTTCGTGCATTTTTTTGTACTCTAATCACACAGGTGAAACTTTAAGGGTTTGAGTATTGAATTTGCATACTCAGTGTTAATTTTCACCATAATGCGATTAAAGTAATTCAATTTAACTGAATGTTGTTAGCCTTGATTTAGACCCCAGCATCATCTATTTCAGCATAGAAGCATTACTCATCTATCAGAGAAACTGATTTAATGTGAAAATCCAGGCTTATGCACACAGCACTTGGATTTTGTTTTTTTTTCTAAGGCACTTTCAACAGCTGACCCTACCATAAGGGCAAAGATCCATAAAATGACTTGACAGAATACAGGGACCTCAGTCCAAGTGCATGGTCTTAAAAAAGAAAAAAATTACTGGCAAAAATTTTTATTCTGAAGAAATGTCTAGAGCTTAGTGCTTCTTTCAGGACTAAGCTTGTTCAGCATGTACTGTTTAAGTCATCATAAGGCCTGATCCAATGGGCATATCGTCAGCCCATGTGAGTATAACCAGATGTTTGCTTGCAAAACAATAGCAGTGATTTAAGGAGTTACCATTTCTTCTCTGGGCTCAGCTGTGGTCACTGATTGCATGCACACTTCATGGTGGTTTGCAGAAAAGCTTTCTCTCACAGAAAACTGATGAGTTACTATTTCTTGAGAGAGAAGTCAGTAACCAATGGCCATAGAATAACAGTCTTAACAATACTACATCTGCTTCGTGGACAAACCCCATCATTGCATCCTTATGGTCTTGTATCTGACTTAGTTTAATCCTAAAGCAGAAAAGTCACAGCCAATTTATTATTAAAACAAAGATGGCTAATCACTTAATGTATTCAGGCTAATAAAGTTAGAGTTTTGGGCTCAAGTCCTTCTTAGTTTGAGGTATTTCAAAAACTCTTATTACTCACTGCCTAGTTAAGTGCCCTAACTTCTAGGCTATCAGCCAGTAGAGGCACTTTTTACTTTTTCCATTGAAACTCTGCAAAAAGAATGAGAATCAAGGAATCTCAATCCCAAGTGAGTGATAAGAGATGTTCACTGCAATTGGAGGCAGATGAGAGGCACAGAATTGACTGGTTCACATTACACAGAAATCAGCTGGGGCACAAGAACTTGGCACCAACAGATTCCAAGAGGCACATCTGTAAGAGGCACATCTGTAAAACATTCTGGTACTCCAAGTACAGGTGACTTACTATCACCCACCTGCCTCCACTGATTTACTTGTCCCACACTCAGCTTCTGTTCATGCTTGACCTCAATACAAAATAAACCTAATTGCCCTCCAGATCTGGTAAAGACAACTTGAGCACCAGCAAGATAATGTTAAACAGTCTTGGGAGCAGAGCAAAAAAAAAGTTCAAGTCATACTTCAGTTCAGCAATGATCAGCTTTCGCCGTCTACTCGATCAGTGGTATTCAGTTCCAGATTCAGACACTGAAGTATAAGCACTCATGCGTGAGCTAGCTGTCTCCAGTACAGCGGACGCTGGAGAGGTATCAACCATGCCAGGCCTCTGGTTTAGCCTGGGCTGAACTGCATTTTAGCCCATCAGTCACAGTTGTAGTTCAGACAACTGTCTCAAACAGATACAGATTTTGGTGTCATTCTCAAACTGACTTCCCTCATGGTCACATCTCAGAATTTGTGATAGGCACTGGAGATGATTCTTTCAATAGCAAGTATGTGTGAAACTGAAGCCGACACGTTAAGCTAAGCTGCAAGAGAAAGTTAGAGGATCTATATTCACCAAGATTTAAAGCATTTCTATACTTAATAACTTTGCTCTTGTAGAATTGACACATAAAGCCATCTAGTGGTGGGAGCTTTGACTAAAGCCACAAATCAAGAATCTAAGTCTCTTACTAGCCTGATATCAAAGTATTATCACCCCTTTTAAAGGCTTATTCCTTTTATAAGATTATCAAAAGAAGATGTAAACTAAAGATCGAAGAGACATAAGAGCCTCCTGTCAATTTTCTGAAAAGAAAAAGCCCAAGAGTTAAGTATCATGCCTTACTCTGACTAATGGTTAAGAAGCTTGACACACAATGTTTTACCCTAATGAGTTTATAGAGCAAGTCCACTTTGCTACAAGGGATTTCAGTCAATAGTTTAATTAACATGCTTCTGAGGCAGTCTTTAAAATGCACTGATAAGCTTAATAGAAAAGTGTGGTTGCAAATCTTGTTATAGTCCCAAACTATTAAATGCAGCTGAATGATGGTAGATAAAACAGAATCTATCCATTAGTTATACAGGTTCATAAGGTATATTGGAAAAGTCTGGTAAGTCTCATTTGTTTCTCCTGTATAATAAAAAGGGAGAGTATCAAGCTCATCTGAGTTATATCAACAAACACATAATTTCTAGTTCCTCTATTTTTCCTCCAAACAAGTGTTTTAATGAGCCAGTCAACAGACCGATTCATAATGATTCATCCACCACATAATCCATCCATCTGGGAACACTGGCAGAAAATCTACAGACCATTAAAAAAAATGTTTATTTGATAAGCAGAAGTTTAGCTAGGTCATAAGCTGAAGTAAACTCTTCTGTCATTTGCCTCTCTCATCTCTGATTAAGCACACAAATGCAACTGTGGAAAGGGAGTTCTATAGCTTAAAACTTGTTACAGGTCTCTGACAGCACTACTATTTTGCCACAAAGCTTTTCTGCTGAAAGAGTATCATACACATGCAATGGACATTTATTAACATCAGGAAGTGAGCATTAGTTTATGGAGTAAGAGCACTTAGGGCTCAGGTTTCCAACATCAGCAAAAATATTTACTCATCTTTAAAGAAAAAGGCTCCGATAGCATAGCACTGAATAGACCAGCAAGAGTAGGGGAAAAAAAAAAAAGGCATTTTATCCAGTCCATAAAGAAAAAAAATGCTGAGCAAGTTATAGGATGTCTCAGTATACAACACCAGTCAACCGAAATTCACAGAATAACATGTTTCCAGAACTTAACTCACCTATTGGGAAGATCATTACCTGCTGTAAGCATGACAGAGCACGACAAGCAACTGAACAACCTACCATTTAGCACTGGTTAGCAGCAGAAACTGAGCACACTGAAGATCTTTTTGCTTTTGCTATATACAGGTCTACTTGTAGATAAAATAAGGTTAAGTTCTTGACCCTCGTTTGCTCAGGACTTCAGTGCTACCAAAAGCAAATCTTGCAGCATCTCATCCATCTCTCAAGGGAAGATTTTCCCTATTGACCATATCTACTCAAGCATGTAGCAACTGAATGGACTGTGCTACAGAAACAGATGAAACTGATAAAACAGATACTTGCTTCTCTGAGGCAGCCTGGAACCACTCATCCTTTACTGTTATTAGTCTCTTACTCTGCACATTATTATCTTCTTCCCCTGCCTCATCTGTTCCTACCCAGGTCACACTTTCTCTCAGCACAAGCACTGGGCCTTAGCAGCAAGCCTTTTCCACTTCATCAAAACAAGCTGTTCACCTAAGGTTTCACCACAGTCTACTAACCCCAGTCGGCAGCTCGCTAAGCAGTCCCACCTGTGAAGGCTTCCTGTAGGCTCCTGGTCACTGAATGTGTTCTGTTCCCTAGGCTGAAGTCTGCTTTTATAGGCACGTAAGACTTGTACAACAGGGATATGTGAAGCAGATAATTTGGCTGGAGTAAGCAAAAGTCATAGGGATCAAATACATGAACTCCTGGCCTGCCTCTCTACAACAGCCTTCCAAAGTACAGTACTGTTTGGTTTTAAATCAAGTCCAGTTTTAGCATTGGCATTAGTGGCTGACACTCTGCAACCACAAGAGACTCATGGAGTAAAGGAAAGAGGATCACTGTAACACGCTAAAATGTCTTACTGCAATAAATGCATAGTTAAATACTGAAGAATTTTAAGAGAATGCAAAATAACCTCTTACTTCTTCATTTCCCTTTATGGGATTGTCATACTCCCCTCTTCTCACACGAAGTATTGCACGTACAGCTTTAAAAGAGATTCTTTCCCCTTAAATCACACAATAGAAGTGACAGCCTTCCAGCTAGAAACAGTTCTGCTAATATTGAGACCTTGAACAAAGCAAGCCAATAGCATCCTGGCTGTATTAACAGGAACACAGCCAGTAGATTGTGGGAGCCAATTAGCAGCACTCATTAGACACACCTAAATACTGCATTCAGATTTGGTACCAAAATAAAAGAAAGATGTTGATAAACTGCAGCAAGTTCCACGGAGGGCCACCAAGATGGCCACAGGCTGGAGCAGTTGCCCTGTAAGGAGAGGGGCTTGTTCAGCCTGTGGAAGAGATGGTGTTGGGGGGGACACCTAACAGCAGCCTGCCAGGATCTACAGGAGGTCATCAGTAGGAGGGAGCCAGGCTCTTCATGGTAGACATAAATTGAAACAAGCGACTTTCAGACTGGATATAAGGAAAAATTTCTTTCCCATGAGGATAGTCCAGCACTAAAGCAGGCTGTGCGGCTTCCACTCTTGCAGGATTTCAAGGCCCAACTGGATAAAAGCCTGAGCAACCTCATCTGTCCCCATAGCTGACCCTGCTTTGAGCAGGAGCTTGGATTAGAGGACTCCAGAGGTCACTTCCAACCTGATTTACAAGATCCTTTACCATAGGTATAGTAACCCTTCAGTTACTCAATCACAGATCACATCAGACTACTCACCTTCCTAATCTGTAACCGTGTCCAGAAAAGGGATGAAACATTGGCTTTTTTGATGACAAATATACCTTATCTTTTTTATCTTCCACTTTCACATCTACCTCCTCCTTATCAAAAACTTCTTGTAGCTCAAAAGGCAGTTCCCTTAAGAAAAAAAACCAAACATGTCAGAAAAATAACTACTATACTGTTTTCAATATACAAAATAGATTAATGATTAATACCTGTTATATGTTTATCCTTTCAAGGATGATGCTTTAAAAAAACCAAAATTTCACAAGTATTTACTAAGAGTTACGTTAAGTGCATGACATACAAACAAATCCAAGTTCCTAAACTGCAAATTAACTAGAAAGTGAACAATTAAAAAGAGACATTATTATGCAAGTTGTTGAATGATGTTCAGATTTACTCAGCAGTTACCACTCTAAAGCACATGATGTGAAGGAAGTTCAGTATTGCCATACATTGCTGCAGAAGGTTCAATTATTTTAGCCCCATAGTAAAACAAGAAGGAAAAAAAAGACAATTGGCTTTTAAAGAGAAAGAACTGAGTTAGACACAATGTGTTTAATTACAAATAAACACAAATCTCAGCTTTTAAAAATTACATCATCACTAATAGCTACACTCTTTAGTGCAGTAACATCACTTCGGTAATGCTTTACTTGCATTAAGCAGAACACAACAATGCCTTTGTCTATGAGCTCTGATGCAGATACTACATTTTCGGGTGGTGGGGCTCAGCTGGCACAGGAGCTGTACTAAGTGCTTCTCTACCATCAACGATTATGTAGGAACCATCTTGTAATTAGCATCTTCACAAACAAAAGGAAGAAAGGTGGCAAACTTTTGATGCATGCACACAAAGAAAGCAAAGTGCTTTAAACGATGCAGTTAATTGCTATTACAACTAACACAGGTGACAGCCATAGAGGAGAAATGTAGTGTAAAATTAGTATTTTTGATGGCCTAGCAAAGTATGGAAAAGAAAAAATACAATGTCTTAGTAATTTCACATACTTGAAAAGGAGTTATTAAATTATATTCTCCATAAAATTATATTCTCCTCTCCATTTGTATGGGGTGAGGAAACAGACTACAAATTAAAGGCTCAAAATTACATTGGTTTGTATGGTCAACCTGCTTTTTTAAGGCAACACTGCAAACACTAGCAGAAATCAGGATAGCATGCTAATTTTTAACAGGGGGATAAAAGTAAGATTGCTATATACACACAAATGACTGAAATCACAAGTTTGTATAAGGAAAAATGTCTGAAATTTAAGATTGATCAGAGTTTCTTGACATTACATGGAGCAACTGTGCCCATTTAAGGCTGTTCATCAATAAAACAAAAACAAAGACCATAAAAACAGAAATGCTCAACGACTTGTGCCTTAAGTTCATTAGTCAAAGTACCATTTGATCAGTAGCTCTCACTGGGCACTTTGATTTATTCTTTATTTCATTCTGCACCTGCTGTGCCCCCTACCAACACTCACTTTTATCTATTTCATCAGCAACTGTATGACTACTGCAACTGAAAGCTATATTAAATCTGTTGATGTTAAAACAGCCATTAGCACTGCAGGTACTGAGACAGGCAGTGGCCTACGCTCCCACAGGGATACTGCAGTGCAGCAAAGCCAAGCAGCTATGTAAAAAAATGTATAGAGCATAAGCTAAGTGCTATCCAAAGCACATCAACTCAGGCTCATTAAGAACACAGAACTCAACTTACCCTTTCTTAACGGAGTCCAAGAACTGCTGGTTTGCAACATCAGTGTAGCTCCTAAGTTCACCGTCATTTACTGTAAACCCATTTTTCCAAAGTTTAATGATTACATCAACCTATAAAGTAATTACAATTCTCATTATAACACCGATGTAAAACCAGTTTGGTATACCCACAGTACACTATGATTGTAAATCATCCACTGCATGGACTAAAAATGCCGAGAGAAGGCTCACTATAATCTGTTTCAGCCCTGTGCCAACAGGCAGAGCAACTGCAAGGCATAAGTGACATTTCTAAGTATCTTGTGTCAATCAGGGTTAGAAATAAACCTTCCCCCAATCATTTTGCTTTCCTAGGTCAAGAACACTCCTTCAATTCAGCAGGAAAAAAAGAGCTGGAAGATCCCAGCCAGCTGCAACTCTTCAAGAGCTAATCTGAGAGCACACATGCCTGGTGTTGGAACACCAACTACCAGAATAGTCCAGCTGGGGATTTATTAGGGTAAAGCCTTGTTCTGATCATTCAGGAGGATTTTCTGAAAGTAAGGCATTGAGATAATGCATGCAGAAGCCTTTCACTCAGGAAATGCAGCAAGCATCAGAAAATTTACTTTCAGACAGTCATACATTTATGTTACCCCTGAATTCCTGGGTATATTCAAAACCCTGGTGTTAGGGGAATGAAAAAATAAATTCTCAGTAATTCAATAACTTTGCCAGAGAACATTCACTACTTCAACTTGTAGCCTTCACACTGTTCACTGAGATCTCTCCAACTTTAACATGGATATATTTGGGATTGCATTTTCGTATTTATGCATCATGTCATTTAAGGAAGAATTTGATCATCCAGGTCTGATCCCTGAAATAATGTTGCCTTGACAGATACTTGGCCATATGTAAGGTATATGAAGCATGTACAAATGCAGAATCCACCTCAGCTGGAAATTAGTTTGAACTAGGCTTGATAGTACTTGACAATTTTCTCTCTTTTCTTTTTTCTTTTTTTTTTCTTTTTTTTTTCGTTTTTTTTCAGTTTGACTTGTTAGAAGATGATTGCTACATAAATACACAGCGTGTACAAACTGCTGAATGAAATTCCTTCTCTTTTGGTTGGGTATTCTGTCAAAAAGGTACATAGCACTCAGCAAGACTAGACTCCTTTAAAAAGTCTTGCGTCTCATGGCATCAATGCATAATGGAAGGAGTTCTCATCACGGGAAGGTTCCTCTACAGTGAATCAGTATGCAAGTTTAACATGGTCTAATTATACCACGCTAACTTCCCATTTAGACATTGATACAAGTACTGCCATGGAACACTATTTCAGAACTGCAATTTAAGGTATTGCTCCTGACACTCTCTTTCTCCCAAGCTCAGTTGGGGATCCATGAACATAATTTCCAGTAATGCCCACTTCAAATTTCTTCTTGACATCTTTGTTCTACATGGCCTTTCCTCCAGTCCCTTACCAGTCTTTGGGGAGTAACAGAAAAATATGAAAAGGACAGAATCACTGAGATGGAAACCCATACTAAGCATCCCACTACTACCACAACTATACAAATGAAAAAAATTTGAGCTATGCCTCTGCCTAAAAAAGCTACAACTCTTTAAACAACTTCTTATGTAATAGTAGTTGTCATTCCTTGCACCTCATGATCAGCGCACTCTCCTTACTAATAAAGCAGAAGTGCATTAGCCAATGCCAGCGTTAAAACCACTATAAAACAGTAAGAGCCAGAAGCATAGAAGCACAGGCCTGGTTGACTAAGAGATGGGAGACTGTTCCTACTGCTGTCTGAATTCTGTGTGCATTTATTTACAGATGCGCTGGATAAGACTGCTGGACTTCTTGCATTTGTTCTCCAGAGCACTCCTGGAGTGCTATTATGTTAAACATGAGTATTTTTTCTTCACTGCCTACCTGGTTTTTGACTGTAGTTGGGGGCATACATATAGCACCAACCTTCTGAGCTTCTTCAAAAAGGTTATCTACAAAGTAGTCACAGTTTTGTTCTGTACCATGCAAAATCTGATCATTGGTTCCTGATTTACACATCCTGCAGAACAAAGACATAAGTAAAAATGATGCCTCAGAGAACACATTAGAAGATAGTTACCCCAGAAGTTCAGTACTAAGAGGTGTAAAAGGCATGCTTCCCTGCACCCAGCTTACTTGGTTGTTACAAAACATTAGGTCAACTTTGCATTGTGCCTTTTCTAGAAACTTCTTACGAATCTCGAACGGCTACTATTTGCACTTCAGAAGCACAAGTTAAAGAATGACAACAGAAAAGGTGAATTCATCTATGCAGAAGCTTCTAAACTTGGTATCAGAGCAAGGAATGCAAGTTAGATGATTCCTACTTCTAATTCAGACCATCAAACATTTAACTGCACGCCAGTGATATAGGCTTGGGTGACTTCCTTTACCGTAAGTTTTAAAAACCACATACAAGAAAATTGCTCTAGGATTTACTCCCCCACGCCCACTTGAACCTCCCCATTCCCAGCACCATCACAGAACCGCCATTACTGTCTTTGAAAGTACGCTACAGAAACTCAAGAACGAGTGACTCAACACCACTTGAGCACACTGAAGAAATACAATAGAAGACTTCAATACTGTGGAGACTGCCAGAGTATTAAAAAAGACGCATCAACCACATCTTTGTATAGAACATTGTATATGCGACAGCTGGTTTTGTTAGATTTTCACCAATCAAAATGCAGAAATATGCAACCTGAATGAATTATCATCTTTCAGTTTAGGTTCTTTGCACAGTATGAGGACTATGCAGCTTTTGGTAAACATTGCAGGAGTTATTCCTATTGGAGATTTAGAAAAAATCTATTTTAAGCAATTCAGAAAAAAAAAAATCCCAGCTCTTGAAAAATATCCCGTTTTACATAAAACTCTGCATTGAATTCAAGAGGAGCAATGCTTACTTGAATGGTAATTAGATACATTTGCATAAAAAGGAATTGTTTGCAGTGCATCTATGCAACACTATGAATCCCTACAGATTAACATCTTTAAACAAAAGAAAAACTCAACAACATTAAAGAAGACATTTCAAAAGTATGCTGTCCCCATTTTAGTTTTCTAATAGAACAAAAGAAACTTGAAGCATTAATCTAGGTATTCACTATGCCTTACCTCAGAAACATAACTGGAAAACCAAACACGTCCATATCAAATATAGAGATGCACAGTGAGTTAGCAATTTGTAAGTCTGCCTTTCTATTTTAAATAAAAATATTTATGCAGCTTCTTGCATCTAGGAAACCTTCCAGCTATGCGAAAAATCTTTTAGCAAAACAATATTTTTTTTTTAAAACTTCAGTATATGTGTAGCAGGTGGATCAGAAAAAAAAATTTAAAATTTTAAAATTTAACATAAAGTTTGACAAGTCATGACAGGACACATAAACAGCAATAGGAAAGGAAGAGGAAAAAGGGGGAGGGGAGAACTGGCACCTACCATTCTTTCTTCACAGTTTTGATATTGTCCATGTCTCTCATTCTGGTGCTTCACCTAATTATGAAAAGATGATGGTTAAAAAAAAAACCAAACCAAACAAACAATCAGACAAAATGCCCAGCACACTTTGCCTCCTTTTGTAGCTGAAACACTCTTTATAGTTTCTCCTGTGTTGATAGTACATTTAACCAGAAACCTCAACCTCCCCCCCACCAAGTCTCCAGATGGTTCTTTGTTTTCCTGCAGTTTCTAATTTAATGACACACGAACCATGCATTGGTTTCAGACGTTCAAAAAGGAAGATTACTTTTTCATAAATGTACAAAATAAATTCCACAATAATCATGTGAATTGAAAATACATGCCCATACTTATGCTAAGTGAGGAAAAAAAAAATCACATTCCTTTTCTGAGCAGCATGATTTAAACTACCCTGATTTTTCACAACACTGAGGCAGTTGCAGAAAAACTGCACTGCCACTGCAGGCATTCTAATGACCTTCACCTTAATAGTGTGCATTATCAAAAGGTGCAAGATTTGTCAGGTTCCTCTTCCTACTACACCTCAACATATTGGTGCAGCATCCTAGAAACTGTGAATTATCATTCCTGGTCTACCATTTAGCTGGAAAGAAAATCCTGGATTTGCAAGTACTAAATATACTACAGGATTAGTCTGTCGAGTCAGAAGAAACAAAGAATGCCATACCGATCTCATTACACTCACTTCTGAACTCTCTGAAAAAAGTTATAGAGCCACAAAAAGCCAGAGACTGCCAAAAACACTCTTAAAAAAAAAGAAAATCACCCTAAAGTTAGACAAGCCCCCAGGAGAACAGAAATTTTAAGTTGCAACTGTGTTTAAAGAGTTATTCCTGAAGACCGCTGGGTACAGATTACACAGATGATGTTCTGCTCCTGGCAGGTTTGGGACTAAGTCATGATACTGTGCATGGTTTTTAGAAAGTGTCAAACTAAGCAGTGACAGCCATCATACTCCTGAAAAAGTAGTATGCACAGCAAGACTAAAATAAATTTTAAGTGGCCTTGACATTTAATTTAACAAGATGGAGAGGTTAGGGGGAAACAACATTCACTGCAGCACTAACAAAAAAAACTCCATTCAGTTATTCAGTACTAGTTCGTGTTCCTCAGGAGGTTGATATCAGTATTCTTTCATCTTGAAAGTTAAATCCTTGTGAGACATGTTCTGTCTAAATGTATATAAGCCTTCAGAAAACCCCCATAACGACCAAAAAGATTCAGTCAATATGTCCATAACAGGTTTTAAAGTTTAGGCAGCCTTCAATTTAACTGATGCTATTATGCATTAGGTCAAAACATTATACTTGGCACACCTTTGACATGTCACACAAGATGTGGTACAGTCTTTTTTTTTTTCCCCCACAAATGTTCTGCCAGAGCATGATATGTATCGGGCAAGCCTGTGCTGGTACATTACGACCTTATAAACATATCTGATCACTGTACTTGGAACTTTGTACCTCCACTGGGAAAAAATGAACTTTCAGTATCAAGTAAGTATAGTGAATTTAAGAGTGCTTAAAAAATACAATTTTTCAAACTTCTCCCAAATTAAGTTTTAACACACTTTAGCACAAAGCAATTTTTTGTTTTGCGTTAATGCACTTATCTTCTAACCTTTCATTACTCAATAGACTACTCCCCAAAGCAACAAGAGCCACCTCCAGCCATCTGCTTTTGTTGATTCTCTGTGACTTGTCATCAGAGCTGTTAAAAAGAGACAGACCCAATGAAGCAGCTCTTCAAATTAATTCTTTTGCTACATTAGGCTGGCCTCAAATGTGCATGAATAGTATTCAAAACTGGTCAGCTGTGAAAGTCGCTGTTCCTTCTAAAGTACAACAGCAATTACACTTAGAAGAAATGTTTGTGTTAATATATCAAAATAAAGAAATCAGCCTATACAGCATATTGATGCTTATTATGACCAAAAAGCCATTAGGAGATAGCGATCAGACTGCACTGCAAGCAGTTTAGCTCAGCAAGCCAACCCAGCTAGCACAATCAACCTCTCCCGTCAACTTCCGACAGACATCCCTAGATGTCACGTAAAACATTAAGAGCTGTGGTACACATTTTTTGTGTCTGTGATAAAAAATAGCACAGAACTGAACTTCCACCTCTGGAAACTTAAAAAAAGGAAGAAGCTGAACCTGCCAGCAGCCCACCACAGCTACATCTGTTAATTGTGATAGGATACTCCTGGCCTTTCCTGGCACAGATCAGCTTCTCCCGCCTCAAGGGCTCTCTACCCCCCCCAGGCTCCATCCCTGTGACCGGCTCCACGGGGGACAGGCCGCTTACCCAGCGCTGGCCTTTCACTGCCAGGCCTTTGAAACCAGCAGCTCTCACCTACACGGTTACTAGACACACTAGTTTCGGCAGATATTTTTGTGCTCAATATTGTTGAGCCCACACATCCAGTTATTTTAATGCAAGAAAAACAAAACAGAAACTACCTTTGATGCTTTCTTTGCTCTGAAGGACAGAAATATTCAAGCAAGCACATAGAGCCCCCTCTTCCCCACGAAAGCCTCTCTTACTAACTTTGGCAGAAAGTAAACTTCTCAACTTGAAAACTGTTTACAGTAGAGTGCAGTCTATCACCACATGGAAATTATGACCGAAAACCGCACTGTACCATGTGACAAAGAAACAAGCAGCTACAGAAAAATGGCAAGTGCAAATTAAAAGCAAGATGAGCATCAAACCTAATGGCCTGAACGTGACTGATATGCTCAGGTAAAAATCACAGCATAAACGATTCCTCTCCAGCTGGCTAGAAGGGCTGTGCATTTTGGAAAGAAACCTGCCCCCCCCGGGCTGCCAGCACCTGAGCCCATCTGCGCTCCCGATACACGAGCTGGGCTCTGCCCGCGTAGCGCAGCGGCACACGCAGCAGACGCTCCGCGCCTCCTGCCAAAACCGTTGCCCAAAATACGCGCTGCCTGAGCGGCAGCCCACGCCATGCCCCCGACGCGGAGGGTAGCCAGTGAGGTATTTTTAGAGACGATGAGACAATAACGTGGCAGCACGCGGAGAAGTAACACTCCGCGGTGCCCGCGAAAGGGGCCTGGCTGGGCCGGGCCGGGCCGGGCCACGACCCTCCCGCCCTGCCCGCGCCGAGGGATGCCTCACGCTGACGCCTCGCTCCACGCAGGACGGGACCGAGGGCCGCCGGCAGAGCGGGGCGGAGCGGGGCGAAGCGGCCAGGCGGAGGCAGCGGGAAGGCTCAGTCCGCCGCCCCCCCTGGAGACGGCCCCAGGCAAAGTTCACGCCCCAGTCGGAGCTGAGGGAGCGCCGGCTCGGCGGAAGGCGCTCCCCCGGCCCGGCCTCTCCCCGCAGCAACTCACCCGGCCGCCGCCGCAGCGCCGGCAGCGCGCAGCCCGGCACCGGCCTCCCCGCCGCGCCAACTCCTCAGTGTCCCGCGCCCCACCACGCACGCGCGGCCGCCAACGGCCGGGGCACCCGCTGCCCCCGCCAGGACCGGGCGAGGCGGGGGCGGGCGCAGGAGCTCCGCCCCCGCCACCCGAGGGGCGGGGCTTCGGCCGCCATGTCGGGGCGGGGGGAGAGCGGGGGCCAGCAGTGCCCCGTCGCCAGTGGAGATGCAGCTTCCCCGGAGACTGCCCTGCCCTGCCCTGCCCTGCCCTGCCGGGGAGAGGCAAGCGGTGGCGGGACTTGCGTTCCGGTGCTTCCCGCCCGAACGAGCCGGGCCCGCTCGCACCACTGCGGCTCGTCCTCTGAGGGCAGGGGGCGAAATGCCGGGGCAGGGACCGGGTGCAGTGCCGCAGCTGCTGTCGCCCTTTGAGGGGGCGATAAACCTCGATCTGCGGGGCCAGCGTGTTTTACTGCAAAGGCAGATTTCTCCTCCTGACTGAAGAACAAAAGAGACAGTTCATGTGGCTGCATGCGCACGGGCAAGGCACAAAAAGCGGCATTCAGCGAGCGCCCACAATAGCGGAGAATGGGCCCAGTGTCTCGGCCAGACGGCTGCGCCCACACCTCCGCTCCGGCCCAGCCGGGCTGCGCTCGCAGCACCGACGTGGAGCTGCCCCCGGCTCTTTGTCTTTCCAGCCCCGCGCAGACTGAACGCTTTGGAGATGAGGAATGCCTCATCGCGCTGGCAGGCTAATTAAGGGCCAGTGTTGACATATTTGCAAAGGAGCTCTGCCGAGAGGCCGCGCACCGAGTACAAGAGAGCGGGGTGGTGGTTGGAAAGCAGAGCCCCCGAGCTCCCGGGGGTCCGTTAGAAAACGGGAGGGGATCCTCAGGGAGGCAAAGAGCGTTCAGCCGAGTCTCGCTGCTCCGTGCCGAGCTGCGATGCGCGGTGCCGGGCCCTTGCAGAAGTCGCGCTCCTCGGGACGGTGGTTCCAGGAGCTATCCAAAGCAAACACCCCGGCGGAGCAGCCAGCAGAGCGGAGCGAAAGCTGATTCCCTGCAATTCACAGCTTGCACCTGCACGCTTTTTAATAAGTTGTTGGGTTTTTTTCCCCCAATAATTAGCGATGCAGTGTAAAACATTTAGAATTAACCTAAATTGAACAGCCACAACTAGCTAATTCACATTAATTAATGGGAAATCCACTGCGAATTTACAAGTGCGATCAAAGATAATTCTAAAAGCGAAGGTAATACTTCATTGAATGTCGTCTTCATGTGGGACCTGTTTCTGCAATCCCTTAATCATAACAATTAAAATCACATTCTCAAAAACATTGAAATAAGATGCTTAGTCTCAGAGTCCAGTGAAGGTGAGTAAAAGAGGTAAAATCTGACCCGTGACAGTGATAATTTCTTCCTCTTTGTAATGTACATCACAATGCACTAAACCTTTTGAAGGCAGTTTGGATGAATCGTTAAGTTTTAACTGGATGAGATCTAATTACTGCTCTTGCCTATGAATCTTCAGGGAAAACAGTAAATAAATTTGCCTTTTGTTTTGGTGTAACACACATGGAGTCTTATCTTTCAAAATACAGATTTCTGAGATTCTATTCTTCCTAGTTTTGTTTAATGTTTTAAATAACTTCAAAATTTTTGGATAGAAGGCACTTGTTTTTTACAAGTGTTACTTCTTGATTCTATTAAGTGAGTTTTTTAAAATATATACACACACACACAAATTTTCACAGGAATATCATACCACTGTTGAAAAACTTAAGTAATTTGCAAAGCTCTAGGTAAAACTTCAGAAGGTTGTTCTGCTGAACTGTGCTGAACTGTTTCATATTTCTTTCAATATTTCAATTTGCAAGTACGTTGGCTCCATTTCGTTAAATACAGAAGTTCAGTAATATGCTTAACCCTTGCTTGAGGGCCCTTTCTGCAAAAATTTTATAGACCCAAAGGTAAGCACGGAAAGAGGCAAGATTGGACTTACCTGGTGTAATGATGCAGGCTTCCCAACTGCAATCACAGATCGATTTAGAAGATTAGGCCTATTACTGGAAATCAGACTACAGCTGGAGACATGCTGACCTACTACAATAGGAATCGGTGTTCCAGTGAATTTAGTGGTTCCTTAAAAGCTCTTCTAAGTACAGCTGTTCTCCCTCAGGACTGAAACTATGACAAAGCATAGGAGTAAGAAAAATCTTAAGGAAGATATTATTGTGTCTTCAACTCCAGTATATTGTAAAAAAATCAGTTTTTCTTAAAAATTTTCTGGAAATTTTCAAGTTAGAGTGTTGTTACAATCAAGATGTCACTACAATCCTTTTAGACTCTGTGCATTTCATACAGCTTATTCTCTGTCAAGAAATAGTACATGAGATGAACAGAAGCAAATGGTCCTTTTCTTACTGTGTGGTGAATAGAAGCAAAACAGCCCAGACTGAGTTCGCTGAAAAAACTCTAACAGGGTATTCATGAGATGAATGCAACCATCTCATGCCCCCTTTGTCAAGAGAGATCAGATGCACTGGTGTGGAAGACGGTAACAACCCCTGCACTTGTTTTATAATGTAGGAGTGAATCTCAATGTTGGCAAAGTAAAGCAGTGTTTTAGCTGTCACCACCCATCCCGTCAAGGTCACAGACGAACCAGTGCACATAGTGTATCTAAAAACAAGCAGAAAATTCATTTTGAAGAGATATTTTTAAACCATATATTTAACAAGGTTAACCCATGCCAGAGGAAACCATCAGCTACCTATAATTAAACATCAACACATCAGCTATATTGATTGACCTTAACTTGAGATGGCAGTTGTTGCCTGAAGCCTTTGTAAGTGTATGCGTACAGAGCTGGGACAAAATGGGAGGGAAAAGGGGCTGTAAAATAGAACAGAATCTGGTTATTCTGTACTTGGCAATTCCATTGACAAAGACAGCACGTTCCTCCGCACAGTGTCCTTTTCCCACATGCTCCTTGCAGGAATGTTAAACCTTGTAGGATGCCACACAGGGAGAAATAGCTTAAGGAACCGATGTTTCTGGAAAGTTAGCTGTGCAATGGAAAAGTGAGTCATTGTTTTATGGGAGATGTTGGGTGAATCAGCATTCATGAAGAGGGTGTTACCCGCATGCAATGAAAGGAGTATCCACACATGCTGCTGGACGCTTGGACTGTAAATCCACAAGAAAAGTGAATATAGCTTCAATTTTGAAAGTAGCGTGGAATGCATAAAACCATGAAAAATTCAAGACAGCCTGAGCAACTGTTTGTACCAGATAACACACATTTGGAAATAACATACAATGTGAATTCTCAAAGACACTCTTAAGTGAAATTGCTATCATAATATGGTAGTGTAGTTTATGAGATCGTTCTTGGATGCGTAACAAGAAAATATACTTCTAAAGCTAAGATTGTGTTTGAGGACTAGGGAGATTTATGAGCAAATAATGTTTCTGATGGACTTCCCATGTGACCATGCAGCCACACTGCATTCGTATGCTCCTAAAGCTTATCTACAAACGTGTTAATAAATGCCTATTTTTATTGTAAGCATTTTAGGACAGAGTCTGTTTTTTACTACAAGCTATACATCACCCACCATAGTAATAGGCTGGCGGTACTACTTTCATATGATTAATGATCATAAACACCAAAGTGAGATGATTTGCTACTTTTGTCCAAGATGGAAGCAATTTACAGCCTGAATGATAGTGAAAAACAGATCCTGCAGATTCCTGGCTTAGAATATGATCAGCCTGTGAGTTTCATACAATTATTAGTATTAGAAAAACTATCTACTGTAACCTTAGCTCAACGGAGAAAATGTTATGGAAGCTAATGGCTAGATGTGATGGGAAGATAATTTTGAAATATTAGGAGGTAAGCCTTACCACTCCCATTTAATGTCATCTAAGAAATCTACTCTCTGATCCCATTTCAAGTTGCACTGATGTTATATATTGTAGTGTGGAAAACAATCTTCAGGTAGCTGTGTTGATAACAGGACTGAACATTAACTATTTAATTCTAAAACATAATTATTACACATTTTGAAATGATAATGGTAGTTGTCAAATAATGGGCCATCTTTAATAACATTGCAAAATGCTTGCAGTGTGAGTGACTGTATCACCTTATGTGTTCAAGTTCAAGGTAGTACCAATCCTGACTATTGGACACTGCTTGTTTGGTGTTTCCTAATTTATATCCCATGGGCATATCTCTGTAATGGACAATCTCAAAGGAGAAACCACACAATCTTAATTTCTTAAGATCCCCTCAGGAAAGGACTTTTAGGGTAGGTTTACCTAAGCAAGATCTCTTGTGAATCTTTTTTTATTTCGAGATTCAGCTGAAACCAGGATGAGTTGACAGCATGACAGAGAGGAGCACAGGAGAGCTTATAAATAGAGTCCTGAAAAGATGATTTGATTTCCATTCTTTGGAATGTTACAGCTATTCAGAGATATTGCAAAGTAATCTCTGGTAAATTGCCCATGATTGAAGCAAATGGTAACTCACTGAATAGAGCCCTCTGGTCCTTACTAGGCTGAAACTCTCTATAAAAGTTCTGAATAAGGGATGAAGGACTTTTTCTTTTGTTGTAACGCGTTCCTCATTTCCTTGTAAAATAGGGACAGGTGGCAACAAAATCTTCCATCTCCAAATATTTCTTGTGCCATTAAAGACTACTCACGGAGCAAACAAGGCTTTCCATCCCTCTTTATCCTGGGTCATTTTTTAATGTCTTTTTACATCACTAAGTCCCAATAAGATTTCATTCCCCAAGTCTTGTTTAATGGAAAGGGATTCTTTTGCTCAAGTACTTCTTCATGTTTTTCCAATTTCCCAGTGGTGTACCTGCCACAGCAGATGTTGTACCTTCTTCTTAATATATGTTTCAGATATCTTCATCTTCTTTTCTGAACAACTGGAGATAAAAGGGTGTCGAACACTGCTGTAAGCTTCAGCATTTGTTATAAATTGGTTCCATTTGAAATATAGTCCTTCCCAATGGCATTTATGTTCAGAAGTATTTAGACATCTGTCTGTAAGACCAAACTACAAATCTTGACATTGAATCTTACTGGGCATGAGCTCTACAAAATTTTTACGTTACACTTAGTGGAGTGTGGCTCCAATCCTTCTCCCCTTCCTTTCTTCATTGTGTTTTGTCTTTTGCTACTCAAAGCTTTTCCTGCATGTAGAGTGCTGAAGCGGGTCAAAATAGGTTTTTAATTCTGTTCTGTCTTCATATGACACTCAAAGCAAACAACAGATATAAAAAATGGGAACAAGTAAATTCTTGGATTAGTGAAATTCCTCTAAATCCATTTCTACAGTAATTCATCTTTCATTGTTAAACGACATTTAAATCTCTGAGTATGTGTGATATAAAATATTAATCCTATGTTAACATGTTCTCTGTATTACAAACAAAAATTCCAAAGAAAACTAACACACAAACCTTGTAATTTATGATTTATTTATTTATATTGTCAGTGCTAAAAATGGCGATGGTGCTCACACAGAAGCTATAAAGCCGTAAGCTGTTTGAGTCAAAATAACTGGCCACACCTTGTGAGAGGAACAAGACAACTAAGAAACCTGAAAATAAAACCATCTGTGAAAAACAATCTAGGGAGTAAACATCCAAAATGAAGCATGTCTTTACATGTTCCCTACTATGCTAACATAATGAGAATAAAGCACTAAAAATGTTCAAAGCAGTGAGCAGGGATTTTTAACTACATCAATCCCTCTACAAGAGTAGTCCCTCTGGCATCATAAAGAGACTCACTTGAGTATGGTTCACAGGAATGAGATCAAAACACTAAAAAAAAGAAGAAAAAAGGACACAACTATGGTAAAAATATTTAGTAAATATAAAATAAATAGCTTTTAACTTGTGGGTTTTCTGTTGCTTCAAGCAGAACTGGATAGGCACCCAGGAAAATCAATTTGCTTGCATAACGACCAAGTTTATTTTACTTTTAAAAAGTCATCAGCGTTCATGAGAGGAGGAGTGCTGGTTTGAATCAGGCATGTTGCAAACAGATGTTATGCAAGCTTCCCCAAACAGTCCTGCCAATGCATTGCAATCCTGAGTTATGACATTCACTATAACTGCTGCAGTCTGGGCCCTTTTTTGGGCCACAAATTGATCTGTTGGTTTTCCCAAAATGGGGATGATATTTTTGTGCTGCATACAAAAACTTGAAGATCAACATTATTTTTCATTTCCAGATCAACAGAATTTGGACACCATATCTGAGTTACATGGCCTATCAGTCGTACAGGACACAAGTTGAAAAGTACATTATTTGTCATCATATGATTGTGATACTACCTCTTAGCAAACATATCTCCTGGTTCATTCCCACAATGTGTTTGGTAAGGGACAGTCTTGTAGTTTCCTTCTATTCCTACTTTTGAAGGCTACAAGGAAGTGATTTCCAAATACCATTTTCAAAAACCGTCATAGGTTTTTAATTAAAATACTCATTTAGCCTACAAGTGTATGAAATGGCTACATCCTTTCATAACCTTTAAACAAATAAATGAAGAAACAAAGGATATGAAACATAACAAAACTAATCTCGCAGAGCAGAACAACTATACCTTTGAAAGACCCTGCAGATTCTTGAACAGGAGACGAAGTACTGTTGCTAATACAGATTAAAAGCTCTAAATAGAGAATGTCAGATGAGAAAAAGACCATAGTTCCTACTCCGAAACACACTGTATTTTGGAGTATCTCATAAAAATGAAAATTCGTCGCTGTTCACAGTAAGAAAATTTTTGCTTGGAAATCTAAATAGCTCATTTTCTTATCGTATATCCTAATGTCATTGTTGCATATTTTATATTTTTAAGTACATGCTCTACCATACTTTTTCAGACTTTAATCTTGAAAAGAAAGATGTGGGAGTACGCAGGTAAAGCAGAATAACAGTTTTTACATTTATTGTTCTTTACTAAAACATTATTGCACTTTCCGTCTTTAAACAATAAAAATACTTTGATAAAGCTTGCTTGAGCCTAATAGCCTAAGCCATGGGATCAGTAATTTTATTATACTAGTCTTTTTTGTTAAAGAAGCAGAAAGCACTGAAATAACTTGCCCAGCGGTGCCAAACAAGTCAGTGTGAAAATTAAAAGGTTGAGACTTTATCACCTATAGCTCTATTGCTTGTATTACTCGGCTACGTTTCTTTTACAAAGCTTTTGGTTTCGGGGCTTATGTGCAGGTACCATGGTAGGTTCAATAAAGGGCAACAAGTTGTGGTGAGAGAGGAGTGATTCTTACTGCACATCAGCAAGAAGGGATTGGATTGTAGTTCGTGAATAGTCTGAAAAGCATTTAGGCATCCAATGTACTGTAATACATATTATTCTTCTTCCCTCTAAAACGCGGTTATTGGATCTGTGATAGAGGAGGGAGGGGAAAAGAAAAATAAGCTTTCCAATGACTGAGCAATGAACATCAAACGCAAGTTGAGGCTACCGGGCAACATACAGAAGATGTTATCAGTGACTTGTACGGCAGGTGAAGCAAGGGCGCACTCCTGATAGCCTGGCTATCAAGAGGATTTCTTAATAGTGAGACTCACCAGGCTGTGAAATCGTTTTCCACGGAAAATGGTGGAGATCCTATCCTTGGAGGATCTGTTCGCCTACCCTGTCATGTCAATGACTGGAAAGACCCCACCTGGTCGAGCAGAGCCGGCAGGCTCGAGCCCCCCCGCTCCCGGGGCACAGCACCCTTTTCGGCTGTACACGGTGCCACCTTTCACCCCCCGCGACCCTGGGCAGCCGCTTCTTCCTTGCCCTGGAACTCCTCACCGAAGCGCACCCTCATCCCCCGCCTTCAGCCTTCAGGAGACGGCGGCGGCTCCACCGCCCCGCGGGGAGCATCGGGCCAGGCCCGTCCAGCGGCTCGCCAGCTCCTGACAGGCTTCGGGCAGGACACGGCCCGCGCCCTGGGCCTCAGTGGCCGCTCGGGCCCCGCCGCGGGGCCGGTGCCGCCGCCGCCCGGGCTCCGCCGCTCCGCTCAGCCTGACAGGACAGCGCACCCGCCGCCCCGACTCCCCTGGAAACCGTCCCGCCTGCTGTGAAGCCGGCAGTCGCCGTCTCTCCGCTTGCGCGGGCCGCCCCCGGCCGTCCTCTCCCCCGGGCACGGCGGGGGAGCAGAGCCAGGCGCCCCACCGCCGCCCCGCTCCCGGGGGACCCCGCCGGGGGCCGCCGGCCGCCACCTCCCCCGCGGCGGCCAGCGCCAGGCCCATAGAGCGCGCCGGCGCCGTGCTAGAACGTACGCAGCGGGGGCCGCCTCGGCCTGCGCGCGGCGGCGGCGGCGCCGCAGCGCCCCCTGGCGGCAACTGGCGGCCTCGCGCGGACCGAGGAGAGAAAGGGAGAAGGGACAGTAATGGCGGCCAGTTAGTGCGAGGCTGAGCCGAGGAGGCGGCGGCAGCGACGGGAGGAGCCGGCGCGGCTCCGTCTGTGGCTTTGCCCGGCGGACCGGCTTCCCCAGAGGACTTCTTTTCCTTCCTCCCCCTCCCCCCTTCCCCCTCTCCCTCCCCTTCCCCTCCCTACCCGAGCCCCCGCCTGTCCGCCCTCCCTCCTCCCTCCGCGCCGGCGGCGGCGGCAGCGGCGGCGGCGGCAGCGGCCCCCCGTGTCCCCCCTCCCCGGGGCCATGGTGAACACCAGGAAGAGCTCCTTGCGCCCCCTGGGCAAAGCGGCGGCCGCTGCGGCCGGAGCCGGCAGCCATTTCATCTCGTCCCGGACCCGCTCTTCCAAAAGGGGCACTAAGGCAGATGCGGCCGGGCTGGAAGAGACGGCGGCAGCGCGGGTAAGGACCGGGGGGGGGTTCACGGGGGACGGGGACGGAGAGAGGCGGGGGGGCAGCGGCGGCGGTGAGGGCCTTGGCCGGGGAGTCGCTGGGGACAGCGCCGCTGCTGCCGGGGGGGCCGCGGGTACGGGAGCTGGGGGGGGGGGGTGGCCGAGACGGCTGTCGGCTTGAGAGAGGGCGGAGGGACGGCGGAGCCGGCAGGGAGCCCGGGGTGAGGAGGGGCCGCGGAGCCGGCGGGGAGCCCGGGGTCGCGGGGGGCGTCTGCGGAGAGCCGCCCGCCGCGTCCCGGCTGGGCTCGCTGCTCGGCGGGGAGAGGGCGGTCTCCGCCGAGGCAGCGAGAGGCGCAGGCCGCTGACAGGGGCTGGGGGCGGCGGGGGCGTCTGAGGGGCGGCCGAGGACACGGGAGGCGAAGTTGCTGCCCTGCTGCTGCCGGTGTCTGCGCCGGGCTAGGGCAGGCAGGGCCGGCGCGGCGGCGGCAGGCGGGGGTCCGGCGGCGGCGCGGGGCTCCCCCCGCGGCCGCGCCCGGCACTGCGCCGGCTGCCAGACAAAAGTTGGGAGCTGCGCCTGCAGCAACTTCGCAATCCTCGTTGCTTTATTCCCCCCCCCCCTTTCCCTAAATGACCTCAGTTCGTCTGAAGCGGGTGTTCGCGGCGGCTTCGACGGGCGAAAGCTGATGTTGGAGAAAGGTCCCCCGTTTTTGTGACAACCCCCCCCAAGCGGGGAGGATGTAATTTTGCCGTCAGGTTTAAGTTTAATGCTTTCCCAACGTAACTTACTGTAATAGCTTTGGTTGAACAGTCTAATGGCAAGCGAATTCTACAGCCTGGTTTAGAAAATTAACATTTGGTAAATTCTAATTGGAAGAAAGAATTCGGGAGCCTCTTTTTTTTCTTGTTGTCTCTAGCCAGATTTGTTGACAACAACTGCACTTTTTAAATTATAGGCAGGGCTTTTCTACTTGATGAAACTTCATGTATTGCTTTGAAAGTTTAAACTAATGGTTATAATTGCCTGCTTTGCATACGTATTTTAAAAGCAATGTAAATATGGAAGTGAAAATTGAGGGTCAAAACGTTTGACAGTCATGCACCAACTGACCATGTCCCAGCCTCTGCTAAGGAGGAAGTTAATCAGACAAGTAGAAAAACAGCAGTAGCAGCCAGAGGCAGATCAGAAGGATGACACCTGGAATTGTAAGAAAACCTTTTGCCCCATCCTTTTAGTTTTGAAATACTGAAAAAAAAAAAAATCACTGACTAGATAGTCTATACTTTCTGTCCTTCTCTTTCAGTTCTTTCATGCTTCACAGTTCTTCCCTTCCCCCCATCTTACTTTTCTTCGTTGTCCCCTCTTTCTTCCTTGTTTAACTTCATTAGACTCATGGGGATGCAGCACCGTAGCTGTAAAAAGCTGTTCTGGTTGTTCTAGTATGCAGTTTCTATTTATTCATATCGTGGGTCTTGTGGTTTGTGAGGCAAAATTTGGTGGGAGCCCTTACTGGCTTACTTTGCAGGGAGTTTACTGCTGCTAAAAAAATAGATTGAGCTTCTCTCCAAATATTTTCCATCTATGAATAGTATTTTTATACTACAAATCATTAAAATGTTTAAATTATGTCATTATCATAGTGTAAGGAAAGGAGATTGTCTAAAATATTGTCATAAAACCTGCAAATACATCCCAGGATATTACCCATGCTTCTAAAATAGCATTTCTTTTAAAGTTAAGTGTATATTTTGGTGTATGGGAATGGACTTGTTTCACTTCACAACAAATGTCATGCGTTTGAGGTAGTTTTGTTTTTTTTTTAAACATGTGATTGCCAAAGACGAGCAGAAGTTATCCAGGGAGGGTTTTTTACTGTTTTTTTTTTTTCCTTTCCCCCAGTGAATTTTGTAAAAAATATATATATATATCCCACCGTATTTTAAAGTTGTCTTTGTACAACTATTTTATTCTTCAGATGTAAGTATTTGTCAGCAATACAGTGTCTTTCTGAGCTCCTGAATCTTCTTGAAGTAGTGCCAGAGGAGGATTTCAGTGATTAGAACATGAATAAGTACAGCAGTAAGAAGACAAAGCCTTTGCTTTTGGAAGTGACTGTCGGGAGACAGATAGCGAGGCTGTGTTTTGTGCAGAAAGCGTACTGGGATGGTTTTCATGCAGTTGCATGTATTTTTTTTTTTTCCGAAGTTGACTGGAACACTGTGTTCTTTTGAAATCTTTTGGGTGTCACGTCAGGAAACCAGCCTTACTACCACCAGTTAATCGGTTAATGGGCAGCTAGAGTTTGGAGCCCTGGCAGAGATGGTACACTTCTTATTTGCACTTCTGACTTCATTTTCTTCCACGGAGGTTCTGCCTTGGACTCCCAGAGAAATGCTCTTCAGTGGCCATGCTTGTAATTACCTTTCAGAATGTATTTTAAAAGATCATCTGTTTGTTCCTTATTAGCAACAAAAATGGAGTTGTAATCTAATGGCATCCTGTAAGATGCTGATTAGACCAGATGAGGGGTTAGGAGTTGCCTTCCACCTCTTTTATATCTATTTCCTTTTTCCCTCCTCCTCCGTTTTTCCTCTTGGCTTTTTCTGGTACACATAGGCGTTTTTTTGCATACATTACAAGGATAGGCTTGAGTCCCTCCTCTACCAAGAACTTGAGTTAAGTTTCTAGTCTTCCGGTTCAATATTATGTTGAGTTACATAATGGTGTCCATTTTTGTTTGATCTGAATCTGGAAGCAACACACATTCTGTGGAAGTGGGCTATAATAGTCTAAATGCCTTTATCGTATTCTCTGTATTCCCTCTATAGTACTTGCTCATCTTGGAGAAAGCAATGACGTCAGTCTTTGAAAAGTAAACTGTTTTAAATTATTGACTGGCGCCCACGCATTCAGCAATTGCAATGAATACATGTGTGTCCACTGACCAGAAGCCAGATTAAAATGAACAAAATCCCTCACTAAATGGATCAAGGAGCCAAGAAGTTTATTCTCTGAAATGATGTTGTAGCAGAGTGCATAGAGAGGGTATGGAGAGGAAAAACTGGGCTACGTTTTCTTTCTGTTTCCAGGATTGATTTACACACAATTTAATAGAAATTGAAGCTATTCTTACATAAATTTATATTCTATGTTTATATAAATTATATGTATTTTTTTTCTTTCTAGCATTAAAACTTGTGAAGTATTATGGCTTTATATTAAAGCATTCTGATAAGAAAAGTGCATCAAAATCTTCCAAAGTTTTCAGAAACAGAATTGTAAAACAAGACTTATAAATCCAGTAGACTTCATTCACACTATGAAAGAATTGAGGGTACTGTGACCATTACTGGTTAAATTTGTGCTCTAGATTTACTAATGTCTGATGTTCTCAGATATTGAGTTGTGATTGTTGGTAACACTTATTTGGCAATTGAAATGATTTTTGTCAATCATCTCAAAACACAAATCAAAAATGTTGATCAAGAAAACTAATGAATTTATTGTGAAATAAACACTTTTAAATCATGACAGCGTATTAGTTAGACATTTTAGAAGTGGATACAAGATCAGCTTAATTTAATTAGCCAAGAAAGCATTAGCAGTGCCTTAAGAGCTACTTGAGGGCACTGTGATATCTCTAACACGCGATCCTAGCTAAAAGTAGTACTGCCAACATTGTTGAACTTACTCAGTGGCAACCTAGAGCTCTCCATTGTACTTAATTGCTAATAGGAGCAAACACGGACGTGAGGATTGACATCGAGTGCTGTAGTGTGGGGAGGTATTAAGCTAAGCAGCATTTTCGTGCTCTGTAATACCAAGGTATTTCAGTGGCTCTTACTGTAATTTCTCAGTCTGTAACAATAAATATTTTTTTCTGATTTCTGGGTGATAACGCAGCTTTTGTAGCATAACCTCATTGCTACGTTTTACTCCTTAAGAAGTCTTTAATGATCAGCTATTGACAACACAGAAAATGAACTTTAAAAAAATCATTATTTCTCTTAAAATACTAGCTTTAAACATACCCCTTAGAGCTTTCTAAAAATTAAATTTTCTTTTATGAAAGAGCCTGATTCAGATTAGCATATTTTCTTTGTCGTCTTTGCAAAGTATCTTACAGTGTTCTGGATGTTCTGTGGTTTAGAATAAAACTACAGAACACGTTAGAGTTTCCTTCTTATGCTGGAAAAATTACACTTGCTGGCCACCCGCATGTAAAGCTCTTCAGAGAAAAAAAACTCCTCTCAAATATCTATGTTTTTAAAGAACTGAATTGTCTTACTGTTCAAGTTTACAGTAACATCAATAAAGGCGCTGAGGCTAACGCTTTTACAGTTCTTTGAACTACATCCTGAAATACAGAGCCTTGTGAAGTTATTCCAAGCAATTTCAATTAAAGGCGGTTTCCCAAGAAAGCTCAGTGCGTAATAAAATGTTGGGTTCTTTCGGTTTTAGCGGTCTGCTGCTCTTTTGGGATGTAGCAGGAGAAAATCAGTGATCTAAAATGAATCGTGCAGTCTGTTCCTTGGTAGCATGGTATTACTACATCTGTGAACAGTGGGAAATTGAGCAATTGTTGGAAGCAATAATGTCCAAGTTTCTGTCAAAATACCATACAGTCAGCATTTGTAATCCTTCCATGTTTCCAAAGGGGTGTCCTGCGTTTGAATTCTTCCTATGTATCTTGCCAAATCAGTCTGGGCCACTATCAGAAGTCAGGACACCTCCGAAGTGTAGACGGTTTGTTTTGGGAGGCAGTTGTGCGTCCTGTTCGAAGCTGGCTATCTTTGCTGTCACGCTGTTACCGGGCCTTAAAAGGAAGCAATCTAAGGACTAATCCAGTGAGTGAATAAGACCTCCAAAGAATACTCAGGAAATGGTGTTGATGTTTGGTGTGCTGCATTGCTTCCTCTGAATATTGGGCTTGTCCCAAAGTAATATTAATAAAAGCTGCTTCTCCAACTACTGTCTCTCAGTTTAAACTTAAAGCAGAAGGCTTAACCCATTGCCGTGAGAGATCCCATGTGACAATTTTGCAAGAGTGGCATACAGCTTGGGGTTATGCAAGATAATTAGCTCAGGTAATTACATTCTGATCACCTCCATCCCCCTGCAGTTTCAGTTGGATGTGGTATAGTTTTGCACATCCTGCCCTAAATTGTCGAGTATTTGCTATACTTTGGAAAAGTTTTCATTCCAATCTAATGATGCTTTAAACGATTTCTGCGTAAAACTTTATAAAACCCTTTTCAAACCAAAGCATCTAGCAAGTAGGCATCAGTGAGCTGAAGCTTTCACTGCTCTTATTTTGTAGCTGTGACCATTTTAAAGGTGCTGATTGTTTATTAGATGTTTTAGCTCTAATGTATTACTTCGTGTGTGTTAATATCACTCACGAACCCACTTATTGCAAAGGGACCTCACAATATTTTTTCAGCCTTTTTCATTCTGTCTTTTTTTTTTTTTTGCACTCTTCATGCTTTGCTGCTTTTTCTAAACAATTTTTCCGTCTCCGAGTTTACTCTTGAAATACTGTCTTTATTACCTTTGATGGGATTTTCATGGTTTATTTTAACCATTAATTTTGCTTTAAATTGTTCAAGTGTTGTTTTGCATTAATACTTGCTTGGACTCTTTTCCTGAATAAATTTAATTTCTATCAAAATAAATTTTCTCTTGCTACCAAGCAAGACGTAGCTATTAAAACAGGCCGCTTTTCAACCAATTGTAAGATTAATGTGTTATCTTCTGTAAGCTTTTTCATTTTGCACTGGTAAGTATGTGTATGCAATAATAGCTTTAACTCCAGTTGAACTAGGTATAAAGGAGGTACTTTAGTACTCCTACCAGAAATACAGAATTTACGAGCTTGTCCAAGTTCCATAGTTTTTGTAACCTATTCTGAATTTTGTGGTTTTATCTTTATGCTTCTAGTAGTGTATGTTAATGACCTAACTAATGTAAAGCATTGGTGGAACCTTTGTGTCCGGTTGCACTCGGAGCAGATGCTTCAATTTTGGGTGTTTTCATAATTTGGGAAATGGACTTTTTGCTTTTCTCCAACCTTCAGTGAATTGCTTCATTTTAAATGGATAAGTAGTTGAGCCGAGCTGTTTAAATAACCTGAAATGAAGAAGGTGTTTTTTTCTGTACACGTGGAAGAGATTACTTGCATTGAAATTTGTTGCCATGCTTCAGCAATCCCTCATTCGAAATGCTTAATAACTACCTTCTATTATTTCTCTGATTTATCTTTCAGACCTCGAAGGTTGTTTTTATTATGATTTAAATTTCAATACATTAATCTTAAGATTTCATGTTACAACTTCACACAATTTTCATTGTTGTTTTCTTTTGAAATACTGTCTTCAAGTGTAGCTGGAGATCCAGAAGTGTTTTTAATCCCACACTTTTTTCACACAGAAGGCCACCTTCCTGTAGCTTCACTTGCTACAGACGCTTCCTTGCTTAGTTTACTGAGTCAAATACCTGATCATGTCCAAAGCTTGGGGAACCCTCTGGTCCAAGGGTTCTCTCTGTTCTCCTACTGGCTATCCTCATTCACGTCATTCTGCTTCTTTATTTAGGTTTATAGTGGTACTAAAAGGAGGCCATGTCCTCCAGACTTTCTTTGGGATGGGATTGTTCAGCAGAAACAAGATGGATTTTTGAGGACTAAGGGTGGGAAAAAAAGTTGTTGTTTGAATGTTTTTATTTTTTCCACTTCTGAATTGTAATAATTGTTTACATAAATATAATTTTTGCTTTAAAAGTCTTCGTTAACAGAATTTAGAAACTCATGGAAATGGTTAATATGGTTCTGGCTAAAAATGTCTTGCTTTTAGTATTCCTTCAGTGTTAAATTAGAAAGATCAGTGGTTTTAAAAACTTCTGATATATGGATCTTCTAGAAAAACTTCTGAATGAGGTGTGGACCCCATAGAGAAGTAGAGACTCTTCTCAGTAGACCTGCTCTTCTGAAGGTGTGTGATTTCACAAGTGCTGCAAGCTGTTAACTCTGCAGTTGTGAAAACGAATGGACTTGCCAATAGTAATGCCTGCCTGGTCAGCTGGATCAGGATCAGGTTACTGGTCCAGCTGAAAGGAACCCTCTTCCCCACATCTTCCTGCTTCCCCTTGCCTTCCCTCCATCCCTCTGATTTGATTATCAGCTGAAAATTCACAGTGTCACCCTAATTTTAGTGAAGGCACAAAGGAGGGGAGAGGAACACTCATGGTGGAAACGCTTGGAGTGGGGCAATGATGATGGGTGGAGGACAAACCTCAGCTCGCTATTTATGGGCTCTGTCATAAGTTTGGCAGAGGCTGCTCTATAGCTCACTCTCCCTTTCTTTCATGAACCTGCAAGTAGCCCATAGATTGCAAGAGTTTTTTGGATGTCAGATCAAAAGCCGTTGAAAGACATTCAACCTGGATACAAACAGGCGTCTTTTTCTATTATAGACAGGGCAAATGGTTGCAAGTGTGAAAATACACAATAAACAATGTTGTAGGTAGTGGTTTCTATTTTTAACTTGTAAACTTTTAACTTTTCTCAAAAGCTTTCACATCTATTAAATAACCTGAATTGTGGAATTGAAGAGTTCCAGGAAATAAAATGGAAGTCTATTGAAAAAATGAAGCAGATCTTCTCATGCAAAAAATACATTTTTTTACCTGCATGAGTTGGGAAGAATTTATTCTTCTGAAAAAGTCTAGATGATGGTATTCTTTATATTCTTAACGGCTATTATTGACGTAAGCATTGTTTACTGAAAAAAAATTACAGAAGCTGAATGTTAGAAGAGTTTAGACCATCCTGTAATTGAGGCATTCTTTTCTATCATTATCACCAATGAAATACAGCATTAATAGTTGTTTATTCCAAGATCATCAAGCACTTAAGCATGAATCTTGTTATTTTTCCTTCACACCCGTGGAGAGCCAATGTCTGATAAATGACTGTGTGCAAACAAGTGGAAATTGGAGAACTGCGACCAGAAGATGGGTTCTTTTAAGCCAACTTTGTCCCTTTTCAAGCTACCAGTAAGATTAACAGATAACACACGAGGTCCTTAATGAAACTTGAAGTTCTTAGTAAGGTAGTTAATGTGCTTTAATCCAAATACATTTTTTCCCAGCTTCTTGTCATGTGAAGGCACAGGCAGTGTACTTACACTGGATTTTTAGGACACAAAGGTAGATTTTTAGCATGCAGCAGTACATAGTGTACCAACATGAATACAGTCTGCTGTATTATGCTGCGACCTGGAGTTGAGTCATGTTACCTTCTTCCCCAGACAAGTGTATCGAGCCTTACCTCTTCCCACCAAGCAGGTAGTCAGCCCTCCCACAGAAGAGGGGTTAAGGGCATTTGCCAGGAAAATGTGGGTTGGGGTGGGGAGGGGAGAGGAACTTAGGAGGATGTGTTGGTGCTGGAGAGAGTGGGTAGTGCAATGTGTCATCCTGAAATTAGGACATAGTGCAGATGCGTAAGGCAAGGTGCGGTCCCTAGTTTGAGCATGCTGATGAGAGTGTTTCTGCCACTGAGAATTTCTACTGAGCATAAGGATAGTTTTAGTCCTCCTTTTTTTTGGGTGAAGATGCTATAAAGTGAAGTGGTGAACTTAAAAAAAAAATTGAAATAGGATTTGAAGGGATTTACTAGATTCTGGTCAGATGACATTATTGCAGTCGTGGTAGTAAATTTGTTTGATCTAGTTACTAGAATTTGGAACCAAATAAGAGCAAAACTAAAAATATCTCAAAGACATTGTGAAGTCTTTTGATTTTTTTAATTGCTTAGTATGCCTAGCCCAAAAATGCATTAGGAAGGATATCTAGCTCTTACCTAACTTTCATCAATAGATCTTAAAGTAAATCTTAAATGCAATAGATTTGTAGAAGTTAATGTTTTAATCCGTATTTTTTACCTTGCAGAAACTGATACACAAGGGAGCAAGTGGCTTATCCAGAATCACTGGACAGACAGATAGAGAGTGTTTTTGGTGTATTTTATTGGTATGTTTGAAATGACGTTATAGTTCAAACGCAGAAAAAGCAAGTTATTTGTTAACTGAATAGTTATCTGAGAGCAAAGATGAGTGATCAGCTTAACTAATTGGTACACTGGGGACACAATCAGATTTTTTTCATGAATACAAGTTTTATTTTGGAAAGATAACTTTAATCTTTTTATACCAGTGGGATAAAAATGTTTATTAAATCCATTAAATATCCCTGAGTATGTATTTTATTTCTTTTAATGGAAAGCCCCTTTCCACAAGAACTTTGCATGAACTGGTAGGGGAAAAGGTAGATGAGATTTTTTTCACACGTACTTTTAAAATATTAATCCAGATGATTAATATTCTGGAACATCTCACAAGATGCGTTGTAATTCACAAGATACATTTTAAATTATGTTAGAAGTAACTGGAGGACCTGGATTCAGTTTCTCCAAAGTTAGTAAAAATAAGATTGAGAGATGTCTGAAGTCATTGTTGTATTTTCAGAGTGTCAAATGGAGAGGAAAAAGTTACTTTTAAATATAATATAAAAAATAAAGAAGCTAAGAATTAACTAAAGTTAGCAGTAGAGGTTTTTGAAAACCTGTAGCTGGAACAGATTTCTTGAAAATGTTTATTTTGTTATTATGTAAATTTCAGGGTGTTTTGTGCTTGTTCAGTGAGTCAAAAAGAAAAACTAATTGTGCTTTTAACAAAATGTGGAGGAATAGGATTGATCAGTTGAAGATTGAATGTCAGGGTGTCGTAATTTCATGTCTTAGACATGGGAAGAGGTCATAGAAAAGAGAAAAACATAGATGCTGAAAGGTTTAAAACACTAGGTTGAAAACTCTCGTGTCTGATTTGTGAAGCCATATAAGCAATCATGCTAACTTTCTGGGTGTGGCAGAGAGTTAGTCAGAAGAAGGGTGTGACCCACAAAATGTATGGCAAGGAGAGCAAGTTTGACCATGGTGGAAAACTCAAATATTCATGTCTGCATACCTGTGTTTTATAATACAGCTGAATCTGTGGCAAACCAGATGGACTCTTTTTCAGAAATTGCAAGGTGTGGTTGTGGTTTGGATGTTATGTCATCCCTTACTCAAAAACTCAATGAACTTGCGTTCATGTTCTTGGAGATGACAGTGATAGAGATGGTTCGTACTCAGCTGGTATTACCAAGACGGCTGGATTATGGTTGTTTTGGGATATTCAGACCAGCAGCGTAGTGAGGAGTTCTTTAGACGTTTGCTTGGCCAGGAGATTCAATTTACTTAAAAAACAGCAGAAACAAAAAAACCCTACCTTTTCCCCTTCAATATGCTAGAAGTAGTCTTTGTATTTTAACTTGAAAATTAATCAGCTTTAGCTAGCTGGTCCCTGTGATATACCTGAAGGCAAGCCCTTGTCGGTGAGGACTCCCTTGGTATGCGTGTCCTTCAGTCATGCTGAAAGGCTGTATCAGTGTAGTCACTTTTCTAATAGTATAGATTGAGAAGGAAGAAGTCAGTTTTATTCACTGATTTCTAGTTTGTGTTCTTTCAAAACTTAAGGACTTGTTTCTAAATGTTATAAATAAAGCTCTGTTAGTATCAAATTCTTATTTTGAAATTTAGGCATGGATGTGGAAGAAACTACAGGTAATACTGCATATCAGTGTTTTTGTAGCTTGTTCATGAATGTGAGTATTATAATAAAAATTTTTTCCATCTTTCTCCTTTTCATATAAAGTAGAGAAAACATAGAGATAAGTATGCAGCTGTATTTATTTTATTGCTTTATTTATGTATTCATTTTAGATTTGGTTTCTAGATTTATTGCTACCATCATTCAACTGCTTTCAGTGAAGGTGTGTTACCAGAGTTTGCCCCACTACCTCTGCAAGACTCTCCCTGTTGAATCTTAGCTCAACAGCTAATTTGCAGTATTCATTTATCTGTCACATTCCATTTCACTCTTGAATCCAAACATAATGAAGGCTGTGTTTTGCCAGTCTAGGCCACGGGTGGTATCGTGTTAACTCCAGTTATTTCCTTACTCATTATTAGTGAGAGTGCTTTCCATAAGAAGCTGCGCTGGGTTCTGGTTGTTCTGGATCATGGGTGGAGTTCGGTGGCTCTCTCATTTGTGTTAGATCAATACAGTTGCGCTGAATTTTGTTTACGTGTTTGTACTTCCTGACGCTACGTAAACTCATTTTTTGATTCTTCTGTGCTTGCTTTTTCTTTGTGGCTTTGGTATGCTTTCAGGCAATTTCTGACATGATTAAGATTTTATTAATTCGTATTCTCTGCATTCTCTCAGTATGTGAGTGTGTTTGCTTCAGTGCCAGTGTTTCATTAGGAGCTTTGAGTTCAGTGCATTAGTTCCTACTTCTGCAATTGCGTTATTAATTTCTTAATTTTTAAGTTCGATGCTTTTGTCGTACATTTCTCTTTCTAGTCCCAGAACATTTTCATGATGTGTACTGTTAAGTAATAAGTTCCTGGGTTAAAACTGAAGTACTATTTTTAATCATTGGAAGTATGAATGGTTTGAGACCCAGTTACTTGAGGGAGCAAGTTGAGTGCAGTGGAATCATTAGACTCTTTTGCTATAAATGGGAGGAGGCAGTGGATAAACTGCTCTCTGTAAAGGCTTCTCAGATTGAAATTAATTTCTTTTCTTGTTCTAGCATATCCCAGTTTGGCTAATCTCTTGAGTGTAATGAAAGCCTCATCTCCATATTTTACTGTAGGTAGGTGAAAGTTCTGGATGGCAGTCTAGGTGTGATTTGATTCCCTAAAGCTTGAATTCTTAAGATTGTCTGTTAACTGGAAAATGGAGCTTGGCTTCTTATTAATATATTTAAAATTTCAATGATTTCTCATTTTACTAGCATTGTCACTACTTCACGGTAAAACATTTTGTATGTCAGTGCATCTTCTATAGCAGGTGTATTAACTTTATTTAGTATTTGGACTTGACTATCTTAAAATTTACACTTCCTTTGTACTTCCTAAGTTACTGTGTAGAGTTAATATGCAGACAAATGAAGCTCAACTGAAAATAATATCCTAAACAAAGAATAACCAAAAATTATTGCCTCTGTTAAGTAAACCACTTCATTGCTGGCCTAGTTCCTTAGGCAACTGCACTGACGTGATCACATTGACTGCTAGCCTGCGCTTCCAGTTTTTGAAGCTCTTGGCCAGTATGTGTTCATTTGATGGTATTAGAGATCTCAAAGATACTCAGCTTTTATAAATTTTGTGAATATTAGTAACTCAGTAGGAGAGGGAGACCTGAAGTAGCAGATTTTGTCTCCAGGTTAATCGCTAATACTTTGTTTTACCTGCCAGCTGACCACTTGGCATGCACGTAGCTCAGAAGTAACTACATCGCGGTATTGCCTTTGACCAATAAATAGACAAATGAGGAATACTAGCTAAATTTGAGACTTGGGACCGGAGGCAGGGAACTGGAGGAAATGCAGAGAAAGGTGTTGTAGGAGACTGGGAGGAATTAGGATTTTTCATGGGAAGGGGTAGAGATGGAGTATAGGAACCTATGCATTACTAATTTCACTGCTCGCAAAATAGCTTTAATATTAGCCTTCATAAAGCTTCGTTACATGCTTGTTGTTCTTTCTTAGCTTCATTTTCTCTGTCTCGCCTAGCCGGTTTAAAACTGGTTCTGTGGCTTACCTTGAAACTCTGCTTCTATCCTGCACAGGGTAGCTCTTGTAGTTTCAGAAAGTAGTTACTAAAATTGACTTAGCAATGATGTATTTCTGTAAGTCCACAAATAAACTTGTGGCTGATTAAAGCAAAAAGTACATACACAAATGCTTACAGTATTCAGAAGTGAATATGTACGCTATTAAAATTTTGTGAAAAGTTGGTATTTTGTAGTTGCAGAGTGTTATGGAAAACAGCTGGGTGCCTGCACATGTATTTTACAGTGCTATGCAAGGTGCGGGTGTTTTGTATTTAGGAATGGTGGTCAAAGTCTGCTACCACTTTGACTAAGTCTTAGTTTTAGATCCAAAATTCTGCTTCATCTAATCTAAAGTTTTAATTATGATCTTCTAGTATAGATATTATTTTAAGTTACATTGATGTACTTCCTAAAGAAGTGAAATAAAGAGGAAGAAAAAAGTGTGGGGTTTGTTTTGTTTTGCTTTTTTACTAGGGTTAAATGAGTCCTAAGATTGAATCTTAATATAGACCTCTTTCTTTCCCTGGATTTACCTTGACAGACTAACAATTATCAAAGTTAAAACTACTTTTAAAATGAGATGTGAGCATGGGCTGGTTAGCATTTAATACTAGTTTTTAGTATTTTGTATTTTTAGTATTATCGAAAGGATTTACAAGTATTTATAGTATAAACAAAAATAATGTATAACATATTAAGTGAACAAATACTATATCATAATGAATACCATACTTATTAATTTATTTGTAGTATTGTAAGTACTTAATATTAGTTAATATTTGTTAACTATATATAAAATACATATTTATATATGTATATATAATATATAAAAATAAATGTTAAGGGATGATGTAGTCAACCCGTTTCTTGCAGCTTTCTGTTCCTGCAGACAGTGGTCCCATCCTTACCTCATGTTTTTTTCTTGCATTATCTTTTGTACTTGTCTGATCCCTCATTGAAATGATTCAGCTCACTAACCAGGTAGAAAGCTAATCTAACAGAAAGTAAGTGAACTTTTGAAGCTTTAGTGAGCTGATTTGGTTTATGGGTAGGTCAGAGAACCATGAGAAGAAGATCAAAGGAGATTGGAGTGGTGCTGTGTAGCCAGGCACGGGAGCGCATGGGCCAGCCCCTGGGTTCGGTGGTGCTGAGCTGTCTTGGTGAACTGCACCTATTTCGTTTCTTTAGGCTTTGCCACTTTCTAAATACAGTGCTATGATAGTCTCTTAAGAAAAAGACTTTTTTTTTTTTTTTTAACTTTTCTTGAGTACGTGAGACATCATGATGTTGAATTATCTGGAGTACAAATCAGATTGTTTTTGTTAATGAGCCTGATGAACAAAGGGGACTTCCATGATCATCTCATTGCATATGAGTAAAATTATCTTTTGTTCTTAGTTTAAGTGCTTACTCACAATTCCTGGACCTTAATGTTCAGAAATTGGTTACTCTGTTGTTGCAAGAGAGGATATTTAGTTTTTTAATTAAGGCTGTTTCCATGAGCTAAAATTTGTGGTTTATAGAATCTTGATTTTTTTTTTTTTTTGTAGTTCACCTTAGCAGAAGCAGTTCCTCCAAAGTTTGCTGTCTGTCTACTTCTTACGTACAGCTCTGAAGTAATCAGTTGCTACTATCTTTGAGTTTCTGTCTACATTACCTCTGATAAGCACAACAGAAAAAAACCCTTCTGGTAGTGTTTAGGTGCTTCTTAAAGGTGTTAAGACTAATGTTGTTAGTGTGTATAATGCTGTTAATGAACGCATTAGACAAAGAGTGCTGTAAAAGTGTAAAGTCCACTTTCAGTTACTCCTAGCTGTGTGTTTGACAGTCTAAAGAAGAGAACAAGGTATTGCAAAACTCTTACAAGAAGGAAGAGCATAATGTGACTGTTTAAGCATTTTAAAGACAAAGATAATGCCAGTAGAATAAACTTATGCTGTGTTTATTTTCCTCAGTCTTTTTTTCTCTTTATTTGCACTATTAGTTCTTTTGCAAGTAGGGTAAGAGTAGCAGCGTCATGTATAATATACAAAATACAGCGGGTTAGAGAAACAGAATGCTTGTTCAGAAATAAATGTAAAATATTATAGAAAAGTTTAATATTAAAAATTAAATATTTTTGTAGTTTCCAGTAATGTTTTCAGAATAAACATTTTTAATATTTCACATAAGCTGGTTACTAAGAGTTTGTTCACTAAGCTTAAGTTTCCTCTTTTTCTGTAAGGATATGTACAAATGAGCCAATTAAGTATGGTCTGATGCTTTTTTTCTTTTCAGAAAGATGAAGGTAGTGATGCTAGTTTGAGTGATAGCCACATATCTCCTCCTGCCAAACGTACCTCAAAACATGCTGATCCTGTGTGCAAAGACAAATCAAAATCACGCAGTTCTGGACAGCGAGAGGAATGGAGCATCTCAACTGGACAGTCCAGGTAAGTTGGTGCCAAGAGAAAAATGAAGTCTTACCAATTTTTACTGTATTGTTAACCCACTTATGCTATTTCTGCAGTGAGCTGCAGCTCATGCTCAAGAGTATATTTTTGAAACGTTTTACTTTCATACAATTTTCTTTTAGTTTAAGGCTCCAGGAACGTGGGTTACATCAATCCTCTCATCTCCGTGTTTCCTTTCTATGCAAATTTGTGCAAAAATGGAAAGTAATTTTATTTGAGATGCAGTCTGAATTCTAGATTCTTCATACATCCAAATTTAGTGACTTAATTGGTATTTTTATGTAGTGAAGCTATAAGAAGACAGGACATTTTAATTAGGAAATCAGTATTATCCTCCTCTTTAGGGAATGGATAATGGTCAAGTTTGTTTCTTTCCATTGTCGTTTTCAACCTCTCTTCCCTGTTTGGTTATAAGGACTCAAGTAAATTACTGTATTTTATTAAATATAGCCTCAATCCTGCCACATTTTTATAACTCAAAAGAGAAGTAAAAAGTTTCCTTTTATAACTCTTATTAATAATATTTTACAAAGCATTCTTGTGTTCATAAGGTTCTTCACATGAACACAAGTAATTATGAGACAGTGTAGACAGTGTGTTCCTGGACCATGAACTTTCAGTTAATACTGATTCTGTTGTAGATTCGTATTTATGTACAAATCAAAATTGTTCTTGCAACGCTTTGTGTGTAAGAATGACCATAATTCGCTACTGGACTGTCGTCTGCTAGGATGAAGTATATTTTAAAACTATGTAAATCTTAAAATAGATCTCTTTTTTTGTTTGTTTTTCCCTTTTAAAACAGAATAAATTAAATATAGCATATCATGTGCCATGGTCATCTGGGAATGTATTGAAACTCATGTACCTTCTATTTCTTTTGTTTATAAGTGTAGACTTGTAGTGTACCTATTAGAAATGCTAAGAAATAAAAAAAATATTTAATGTGGCTGGGAGAATTTAGATCACTGTGTCAAATGAAATTTGGCCAGGATACTGAAACTCATGTTGTTGCTCATGTAAAACCCACTGTGACGTCTTTGCATCTGAGGTTTTTTTTTGTTGTTTTCTGCCGAAATCCAAAGCGCTGGGCCTAATAGTGATCTTGAGTAGCTAAGACTTTTCCCAAAATTTTTGTTGCTAAACCTTTATTATAATCAAATTTCACTCCTTCAATTGTGGTTTCTAAAATACTTAAAATATCTGACCAGAAAAATGTTATCGGAAGGTTGGATGTGGACATGATTTTTGTAAACGTGTTTTTTTTGTGTTGCTACCCAACCCTTGCAAAAATCCTTAGGTTACCTTTTTTTTGTAAGGATTTGTTACACATTTCTTAGGAAAATAATAGCAAAGCCCACATCCTCTGTGCCTCTGAGTTGAACACTTTGTAGTCCGTTGAACTCTTGGTCATGTTTGAGCTCAGATTGCATTTGGTATTATTAAGATTTCCCCTCCTTTTTCTCTTTCCCATCAAATTCGTTTTAGTTTTCTAGTTTGAGAACAAGGAGTTCCTCCCTATCGAGTACTGGTCTGGAGTATATACAGTTCACTTGTCTGTAAAGTACTTAGTGTCTCTGAGGGTAGAAGAGAGAGAAAAATATTTTTTTTCCTTTTGCCTGATTTATTTAGCTTTTTTGCATAGCAGTGTTGACAAATTACTTTTAACAGTCTGCCAGTGGTTATAGAGTTTTTGTTCATTTGTATTCTACTCTAAATTATCTTTTAGTAAAATCATGTCTAATAAATAAGAATATTTTTAATTTTTCAAAGATAAGTGAATGAAGGAACAATTGCTTACACAATAAAATTGCAGAAAACTCTGAAATATGGTTTTGTCTTTGACTATGAAGGAGTAGGGCTTAATTTTCCTAAAAGTTAATTTAAAAAGAAATTCAAAATACTAGGTTGGTAGAGAACATGAAAATATTTTTTATTGATTTTAAGTACACCCAGCATAAATTAATCCCATTCACTTGAGTTGGTAGTTTTGTTAAATTTACTCTTTTTCTGTGAGTAGAAAACAGCTTTTTGTGCTTTTACTAGTTTATCCAAAGTGTTTGAATGATAATTACCTTTGAAGAGCTATATCAAGATCCTGTTCTGAAACTTAAGGGCAGAGTTAATAGTAGGACATGGCATGAGGGAACATTGGAGGGATTAATAAAAGAGATGTTCAGATAATTGGGGGGATTCATATAATTGGTATTTGGCAGTTTTGTCCTTATTCCAATGTTGGGCATGAAGCAGACTCTTAAGAGGTTACGTGTCACAAAGGTTTTGAAGTCATAGTGTATCGTGTAACATTCTATGTTTAAAGTTCTATTTTCACTTTTGCTTGGCTAAGGAGCGTTAACATTATTTGTGTGTCTAATGTAAATTGTTTCCTAGGTTAACTTCTCAGCCTGGTGCTACACTACCAAATGGACGTAGCTTATGTAAGTGTATTACAGTGGACCCTGTTGTATCTACTTTTACATTTAACAATTTTATCTCAATGATCTTCAGATGCACATATTTTTAATAACTTTACTGATTACTCTGATCATTTTGACCGGAAAAGTTACTGGTTTGGCTCAGTTTTCTTTTGTCAATATCTTGGATGCTCTCTGTGGACACGGTGAACATCCTTAGATGAAATTCCATTTCTCTTCTCAATTCAGACCTCTTGGCCATGATCCTGATGTTTTCCTTAATTCCCAAATTTACTGTTATGACGTAATTTTGGCCTTCCTCTCCCAGCTGGTCTCTTTAGTTTACTTACTCTTTGCTCATTTGAAATTTGGCCTTCTGTGGTTCTTAACATTACTTTACTATTGCTTTAGAGAGACCTGCCTTGTCTGCAGCTCCTGCTACCTTGAGCAATTTTCCTATATGCTTCTTACCTTACAAACTTGCCATCTCATTGCATATCTTTGCTAAAATCACTTTGTCTTTTGTGTCCCTTTTTCATCAATTCTGTTCCTTTTAGTTCTGTGTTGACTCTATGTAAGTGTTAATCCATTAAGCATATTTGGTATTTTTATTATTTATTGTGGTGCCTGAGGAACAATCAGGAGTAGGATCCCTTTTTGTTTGGCACTGTACAGAGTAGCTGATATAGATTTGCTTGTGAAATCAATGTGTTGTATCTGACCTTTTGATACTGTATTTGAAAGACTGAGAATCGAAACTGTGGGCCAAGTGTGCATTTTAGTATTGATGTTAACTTAAAAATATTGAATGGATATTTGAATGCCAAATTTTCATCATAAAATAAGATTATCATATAAGGAAACAAGCTCGAGTCTGGAGAAATAGCTTGTAAAACAAATTTGATAGGAATTTAAAAAACATATTTCTTTAGTGAATATAAGGGTGCTCATACTGTGCTCCATAACTTTTGGTTTATTGTCCTTGCTAAGTATTCTCTTATTAATTCTTGTTTGTGAAAATGTTGTTTCCTGCATTTTGAAGTAGTAATACAAATTTCTCTTAGCTCTCAAAAGCCATCCCCTTCGAGGGGAAAAAAAGGGAGATGGGGACCATGCTTGCATAAACGGAGATATAGAAGTCAGAAAAAGTTGTCGGTCCAGGAAAAACAGATTTGAAACTTTGAATCAGAGTTTATTGTTTGATCAGCTAGTAAACAGGTATGTGGGGATACTTCAGTTGTATTCACAAAGCATCTTAATGATTTTTTTAAAAGTTAGAAAACCCTGTCTTCCAGTGCCATCTATGTGTTTTACTGTGGGAACGTATTAGCGTCAAGGCAAGCTAGATTGTGGTTTGAGTTACAGGCTGGGTCCTGTGCTGTAACTGCCTATGTTACCCATGCTCTAAATGCAAAGCAGCTTACCAGACTTTCATTGAGGAGTAAGCTACTTTGTGTTTACACCTGGAGAAAACTGTGTATGTTGGCGGTTATTGCAGAGTGACTGACATGCTGTAAATCCACACCCTAGTTTGTTTCTTAGTAACCTCTTTATGTAGTGATACCCTAAATGTGATGTAAATTGGTGATTAGCAACAATGCTTGGAAGCTTTCTAGATTTTGCTTGTATGATTTTGATCATAAAATATCAAAAGTTTGTAGCTTTCTTTTTTTTGTTTTTGTTTTTTACCATTTGTTAGTAATTCACATAGGGTGGGTGTCACTTTTTGACATTTACTGTGCAGACAAAGTAGGTCAGAGAGGGAGGCACGGTCTGGTCTGAGCATAGGAATGGGAGCCAGAAATACTTTTCTTGAAATGCTATTTCTATGTGGCCCTGGGCAGGTCACTTAATATGTCTCAATTTTCCCACCTGTAAAACGGGTTTTAATAGTCACATCTGTGAGAGACTGCTTGCTCTAGTGCTTGGAAAATGATTTAAACATAAACATTTAATTGCCAAGTATGATCTTTATTGTTAAATGTGTTCTGTTGAATCGTTTATTAATTTAATTTTCTTTTTCAATTTACTCACTAACTACTTGGTATCAGTTTACAAATTTATATTGAGTTACATTTATTTTTCTAGTTGCAGTTGAATCTCCCTCTCCTCATCAACAATAGGAAAAAGTCTACCATGAAGATTGTAATTTGATAAGATCATGGTACTGAAGTCTATATATGAACTTATACTGATAACAGTGTGTCCCATAATCATTGGAGGTTTTTAAGAACAGGTTAGACAAATGTGTCAGGAATGATTTAGGTATTGTGTAGTTTGCCTGGCAGAGCAGGTGGACTTTTCCAGGTCCCCTCCAACCCTATTTTCTTTGATAGCGAACTATAGCATGATTTTACTTGAAGTGGTTATGTCGCACATCACATATATTTTAGAAGAATTGTTTAAAATTAAGAGGGGCACTCATAATGAAATCTTGACTTTACTGACTTCTGTGACCAGAACTTCCATTGACTTCTTTCTAGGCAGGACTTCACCTTTTAGATTTACTTCTAAGCAGCTTAAAAGAAAGGAAGTGAAAGTTTCTGCCTTCTTACAATTATTATACAGATATAGTAGAATTCCAGTGGAAATCTACCGTAATCGCCATAGTGAGCAGTAACTAGGTGTTCAGGACAGGTGGCCAAATAATTGACTTGGCCTGGTGAATACTCTGTTATTTTCTTCCTTAGCAATGAAGCATCTTGGCTAAGGTTATTATTTATACACCACTATTGTTTTGACAGCTGTTTCCAAATACTTCAGATAATGAAAACGTGGACTAATTAAATAGTAGATGAGGAATGGTAGAGTACTAAGCTCATATAATGAACGATTAAATTCTAGGTGTTACTGATTTAACATTTAAAAAAAAATTAAAATCCTTTATGTATTAGTGTCTTTCTGAGGCCAGGGTAAGAAGCTGTAAAGCTTATGGGGTGGAGGCATTAACTGCTTTCCCAATATTATAATTATGTAGGTAAAAAGCTTTACTTTCTTATTCTGCAAACTTTATCTTATCTGACACCTAATCTAACATCTAAGCAGTTAGGAATTTATATGTTACAATTTACACTGAGGAAAAAATGTTTTTTGAAATATTACAGCCTAATTTGAACTTTGAATTTTAGTAACATCAGCATTTCTTCTTTTGCATACTCTTTAGTTTATATTGTGTAGGTTCATTTTTCAGTTTTCTTTATTATGGTTGGTTTTGTAGTTAATTGATAGATTCAAGAAGCTATCCTAAAATTTTCAGGTTTTAATTCATTTGTATGTTTAGTTGACTTGTAGACCTTGGAATAGCCATAACAGACCATAGAATTAGATATGTGATGTTGTTGGATGCTGTGTAAGAAGTTCTGCATGTCTACTATTTTAAGACTGAATTTTTTTTTGTGTTAACTGTTGCATATATTTTAGTACTGCTGAAGCTGTCCTACAGGAAATGGATAATATTAACATCAGGAGAAATAGGCGGTCTGGCGAAGTAGAACGGCTACGAATGTGGACAGACACAGAATTTGTAAGTGTAGAGTGTCTCAGATCTTGAATAAAACTAGTATCAAGGGGGAGCATGTTTGTTTTTGGCATCTCCATACATTTGTCTGTAACCCTGTCAAAAGGTTTCAGATCCTCTTCAGTGGATAACATAAAAAAAAACTTGATAAACTCAAATTCAGAACAAAATTCATGGATATATATTAAATCAATTGATGAGTTGACGTCCACGCTCTCATGGTATACTGTGGTGGTTCTCCTTTGGTTTGAAGCACACTCTGGTAGTCTGAAAACAGGATCAGGGACTGTCATCTGCTTTGTTCCCTAAAACAGCTTGATACTGATGTTAACTATGTATTAGACGGACTAGGTACTGAGAGACTTATTTTACCACCTATTAAATGGGACTGCTTTTGTAGTCTTAACTGTGAAGGGCTGTGTTGGAAAAAGACTTGGGGGCTAGAGATTGTGTGGGGTATTACTTACTGAACTGTGGGCTAGCGCTGTGAGTGGCATGGGACAGTACTGATAGGCGTGTATGTGAATTTTATCCCAGGAAAACATGGATATGTATTCTCGAGTGAAAAGAAGAAGGAAATCACTGAGGAGAAACAGCTATGGGATTCAAAACCACCATGAAGTGTCCACAGAAGGGGAAGAAGAAGGTATGGGTTGTAAAGAATTGTAAGAGTTTGTCTGAAATACTTATAAACCAAAGCTCTCTTCAACCTAAGATAGCAATATATTGCACTACAGAAAGTAATTTGGTTTTGGATCTGGAATTGGGGTTATTAAATAGACCAATTAACAAGAATATTGCAAATAAGTACACACTGAACGATTCCTCCTCTTTAGAAGTAAGAGAAGTTTTAGAGATCTCTACAAATAGTTTTCTTTAAACAAAAGCAAGTTTATCTGAAATTAGCAGAACAAACCCTGGTCTCTAAATGTTTATATACTATGTTCCCTTACTCCTGTTTTCTGCCACACCAAGTAATTGGAGCTTTCCTTGTATTCCCTGTAACAATCATCTGGTGGAAGCCAAGATGCATGTAGTCTACAACTATACATGTTATAACTGATAGACTATTTCTCATATGCTGGGTGGCAGTTACCAGAAGGAATGTGTAATAGTCAGTTCTGCATCCTTCCGTTGGGGAAGATATTAATTAAAGTCTCTGTTTTCTATCCATCCACTGAATTTTAGAAGGCTTGCAGGCACACAGCTGTATTTGAAATTTTACCTTCCTTTAAAAATTTGTATGAAACTGGCCAGTGGGTTCAATAAGGATTGAGAAAGAAGGGGTTATGGCTAACTTGCTGGCACGATGAACAGCATGCTTGGCTTCCTTAAGAAATCAGACTCAAACTTCAGGGATCCGTACAGGGTTCAGCGTAGTATGTCTTGATTTTGAACTGAAACTGCTGTAGGAGGTATGGTCTGTCCCAAATAACAAGAATGCAGTCTTAATTCTGAGATCTATGGATGGAAATACTGATCCTGTTAATAGATGGACCTAGGTGGTACCTTTATACAGTGTGTTTATTTGCTTTGTGTAAAAATTATATTGTGAATTGTAAAATTGTACTTATTTTCATGCTCTGTCAAATATTTGATTTTCTGAGGCTCCTATGGGAAAAGAGTGAGAAGAAAGGCATTATTCTTAATTTGAAGGATAATTATTGAAGGAAAAAGATAGTGGATAGAAGTGATATTTGAAGTCCTTTACAACTAAAATTAATTTGACTACATCTATTTTTCTTTCTGTTGCTTTTCCAGAACTTTCAGTGGGAAACTAGAAGGGAGTTTGACAATGTGCTGTAGATTTATCTTGGTCTTCAAATTTCCAGTGATTTGCCAATTAGTGTTAATTAATCGGGGGGAATAATTCTCAGTGACCATTAAAATGTTAATTTTTAGGATGAAGATAGCTCTGGCACGAAGTAGAAGTGTTCTGAAAATATTTTTCCCCCCCCAACAGAGTCTCAGGAAGAAGATGGAGATATAGAAGTAGAAGAGGCCGAGGGAGAAGAAAATGATCGGCCATATAATCTCAGACAGAGAAAAACTGTTGAAAGATACCAGGCCCCTCCAATAGGTGAGGAACTAGACAGTGCTCATGCAGTTCTGCACTGCTGGCCTCCAAGAATACCATGGGTGTGGGAAGGGAAAAGTTGGATGACTGTTTCTCACCCCTGGCAGAGTTCCCATGCAGCATTAGTGACTTTCATCTTGCCTCTGTGTCATGGTTTAACCCCCGCCGGCGACTAAGCACCACACAGCCGCTCGCTCACTCCCCCCTGGTTATATGGGGGAGAGAATCAGAAGAGTGAAAGTGAGAAAACTCGTGGGTTGAGATAAAGACAGTTTAATAGGGAAAGCAAAAGCCGTGCATACAAGCAAAGCAAAACAAGGAATTCATTCACTCCTTCCCACCAGCAGGCAGGTGTTCAGCCATCTCCGGGAAAGCAGGGCTCCATCATGCGTAACGGTTACTTGGGAAGACAAACACCATCACTCCAAACATCCCCTCTTCCTTCTTCTTCCCCCAGCTTTATATGCTGAGCGTGACGTCATATGGTGTGGGATATCCCTTTGGTCAGTTGGGGTCAGCTGTCCCAGCTGTGTCCCCTCCCAGCTTCTTGTGCCCCCCCAGCCTTCTCGCTGGTGGGGTGGGGTGAGAAGCAGAAAAGGCCTTGACTCTGTGTAAGCACTGCTCAGCAGTAACGAAACAATAACAAAAACATCCCTGGATCGTCAAGACTGTTTTCAGCACAAATCCAAAACATAGCCCCATACTAGCTACTATGAAGAAAATTAACTCTATCCCAGCCAAAACCAGCACACTCTGTTTTTGTTCACCATGTGAATACGATTACTGAGACACAATCTATCAATTTGTCAGTGGTGGTGGTGTTGCTAGTGCATGCTGCCTCATTGAACTTTGCAAGTAGTGCCATGTGCTGGGCTCAGGGTTGGACGTGAACGGGGTTTAGGTCAAGAAATAGTTGGCAGAAGCTGAATTCAGAAAGCAATCTAATAAATTAGGTAATTACATAGAAAAAATAGTTACTGTTATGCCTGATTCTCTTGAGTGGTAAGCCTAATTCGTAACCGTAGATAAATTGCATAGCAGCAGTTACCACATTTTGCCTAGATGAGAAATTTAGAATATAATAGTTCACTTGGAAGGGACCTACAACGATCATCTAGTCCAACTGCCTGACCGCTTCAGGGCTGACCAAAAGTTAAAGCATGTTATTAAGGGCATTGGCCAAATGCCTCTTAAACACTGGCAGGCATGGGGCATCGACCACCTCTCTAGGAAGCCTGTTCCAGTGTTTGACCACCCTCTGGGTAAAGAAATGCTTCCTAATGTCCAATCTAAACCTCCCCTGACACAGCTTTGAACCATTCCCATGTGTCCTACCACTGGATCCCAGGGAGAAGAGCTCAGCACCTCCATCTCCACGTCCCCTCCTCAGGAAGCTGTAGAGAGCAATGCGGTCGCCCCTCAGCCTCCTTTCCTCTGAACTAAACAAACCCAGTGTCCTTAGCCGCTCCTCAAAGGACATGCCTTCAGTGATCCATACAGGTTTCAGCATAGCGTCTCTTGATTTTGAATCTTTTAATACTTCTGTTTGAAATAATGTATTCTGTGCATATTTGGTTCAGATTGCAATGGTGTATGCAGTGTGCTATATCTTAAGGCAACTTGGAAATTAAGACACTGATAGAGAAATGCTGTGGTTTATTTGTTAAGAGAAATTTCAAGACATCCCATATTATCAGCTGTGCAGAGCTTTCTCTGTGGAGTTTCATGTCCTGCAAATAAACTAAAAATGCTAGTGCCCTGGATGAATTACATTCTGTGCCATGATAGCTATAGCTGTGATGATTTGAGGAGGCTGAGGGTGGAGTTCTTATGACTGTATCAAGCCAAGTATGGTGATGGTGAAATAAAGCATAAGAGGTTTGATTTCCCTCCACCCCCCCAGTTCTTGTCTTAATTTCAGCTTTTGGAGAAACTGGTTATAACATTATTGGTAAAGCAATAATTTAGCACTTTTGCGCTGCATTTAGATTAGTTTATTGTTGTTTTGTAATTGATGTTACAAACCTGTAACTTCTCTTATTCAGTGCCAGCTCATCAAAAAAAGAGGGAAAATACACTGTTTGATATTCACAGATCTCCTGCAAGAAGAAGCCATATCAGGTAAATGTCAGTCTTTTGGTATGTACTTGTTTGCTTTCCCTCAGTACATTTCTATTAGATTTTGATTTTCAAAACGTTCTTGAGTGAGTTGTACAGTTCATTCATGCATGTGCGTGGGTCTTGAATTGTATCTTAGGTTCAGATCCTGATCAGCATACAAAAATGAATTTCATAATACCAGTAGAAGCTTTGTGATAAACAGAATGGAAACAGGTGTGCTGCGAGTACTGGAAAGAGAGTTGCGCATTGCACACTGTAGCTTTTTCTATAAGGGCGTATATTTAGTGTTTAAATCCAAAGCAGCAGTTTAACAAATATCCCCTTTCTAGTCTACAAAAATAAACAAATCAAGGTAATGTTTTTTGTTTTCTCCAGTCCAGATTTCATCCAAGTAATACTAACAATTTAATAAAATATTTACCAAGCGTCATTTTTGACTCTTACCTTTTGTGTAAAAGAAGTCTGGAATACACCAAGTTGTCTTGGAAACTGTCGATAGGCTTTAACAAAATAGATGAGATCAGAGCTTAATACATCTTTTTAAAAATAAACTTACTCAAAACTTCAGGAAGATAAATTTGTCCATGGACAGAATCCAAGTAAACGAATGCTAGTCTCAGCTGAAACTCTTGTCTTGTTATTGCTCAGTTTAATGGCATAGTGAAAATATAAAAAGTAAATAAAATAATAACAGAATCTTATGATTCTACAAGTTTCTTTGTAATACAAATAAAACCATTTAATTTTGAAGAGCATATTTTTTTTTTGCTTAAAGCGCATATGACATTTTTTTGCGTAATCTCAGGACTTGTATTTGCTAGTAAGATGTAAAGAGAGTGAAAGCTATTATCCCTTCAGTTTTAGCATGCTCATTGCTCCACTCTCATTTTATCCCTTCTTGTCAGGACACTGTCATAAAAATTCTTCCTAATTGCATCATATTGTCTTTGATACGTTTTTAAATGTATCTAATTTTTGGTCATCGAACAGTAAAACTGATTGACCATGTTATCCTTTGGCAAAAAACAGCTAGTCAGTGCATTATCATGTTCATACAAATGATGCAGCTCACTAAATTCACTAAAAATACATGAATTTTTACTATTAGCCAACTTTTTCATGCAAAAAAAGTGCCAACTTTTTTCAAACTGATATCAAACTGAACACCTTTTTCTACAGAAGATGTAGCGTACATTCTCTAATATTTCTGAAATATTTTTCAGAAATACTGTCATACTAAAATAGGAAATGGTTCATGCAGACTTTGAATAGTAATTTTACTTAGATTCAGATTCAGAAGTTAAACTACAATAAAGATATTTTGTGAAACTGTTCTGCTGTTCAGAATTAATGACCTCATAAAAAGAGACCATATGCTTTAGGAAGTATGGAATTTTTTCAAAGAATATTTAAAGGGAAGCACGGAACTGGGTAAGGAGATCTTGATTATTCTGTTATGTTGGAGGTGGCTAAAGTGGTTGGAAGCTTTCCTAAGTACAGTTGCTGTCTGATGAACTTCAGCAGCTTATTGACTGAATACTCAATCACACTTGCTGAGGTAACATGGACACAACTACATACCTTACTGGGATTTACTGTTTTAGTAATGTTCATGTTGAAATCAGATGACAGTAAAAGATGTTGTTCCCCTCCCAGATTATTTTGATACTTACTTAATAAAACTAAAATTTGCATGCATCTTAAACCTGAACAGTACTGGCCATTTCAATTTTGTTTTTATAAAAGAATCAAAACATGCCGCTCTACTGCAAAAAGGACTGAGTTTTATGTTTATTTTGCCACTTCAATAGGAGAAAGAAGCATGCCATTCACAGCAGTGATACAACCTCTTCAGATGAAGAACGTTTTGAAAGAAGAAAATCTAAAAGCATGGCCAGAGCAAGAAATAGGTATGAAAACATCCTTGGTCTTTAGAAGGATTTGATTTTTATTATTCAGCAGAAAACAAGCAGAACTATTCTGTAACGTTCTATCAGTTCTGCAGGCTTTTTTGATTCCGCCTGTGATTATCTGCAGACATAGTGTAAGAAGATTGCTGGTTATATATTAACATAGATTTTGAAGTCTTATGAGTAGATAATTAACAATAGTGATAAAAAGATGGAAAGATAAGAATATCTGTTTCATTCAGTTGGATTATAAGACAAACAACTTCTGTCGGTTAAAATGGATTTTTATTCTTGGTGTTACTTGGTCCCAGTTAGTTCAGTTGTACTCCCAATACTAGCTCTTACTCTTCTCTCTTCCTGTTGTGTAATAATATTCTATATACATGCATTCTACGCACCCAACACATATTTCTTTGACCTTACATTTATTCACCAGTTATCTAAAAGTGGAAGATCTATAAAGTGTATCAGTAAATTTACTTACTGCCACAGATACATTAGTTGGAAAACTGAACAGAAAAAAAAGTGTTTCCTCATCTTTCTTTCTCCGTCTCTTTCTGTCTGCCACACCATTCCTTTTTCCAACCTGAGGAATTCCAAAGATGCACAACGAGCAAAAGAGTAGTTCCAAGTGTAACCTGTATCTTACTGGTACCTTTCTTCCTCCCTTTAACTGTGTATTTGATCTGATGTAATATCTGTGTAGGGGCTTAAAGCTTCTTTGTATACACTAAGAAGCTGGAACAGGTGGATGTGAGTTATGACTCCTCTGCAAGAAATATTTTTATTTCCTTTCTCTGGATTCTAATGAGCTATATTTTTTAAAATTTGTTTTCCTTGTACTGTTAATCCTTTTCTTGCCATACTGAACTTACGCCAGTGGAGTGTGTCCTATTGTTTTGGTCAGCGTTGTTTCTTCTGTGTTTAATCAAAATAGTCTGTCCAGCCTAGTTCTCCAGATTGAAATATCTGTATAGATGCGTAAAACTATCTTTATATTTAAGGCACTTCCAGATATAAAAGAATAATTACCACAATAAAAAAGTTAGTTTTGATTACTTTATCAATCCAGGAAGGTCATCTCTTCAGGTAGTAGAAGGCATTTAATCTCTTGGTTCTTCCCACTCCAGTGAAATGATCAAAACAGAACAGTATTTATTTGGTGGGGTTTTTTTGTTGTTGAACAGGTGCCTGCCTTTAAACTTTAGAGCAGAAGACTTAGCTAGTGGAATCCTGCGAGAACGTGTGAAAGTTGGGGCAAGTTTGGCTGATGTTGACCCTATGATTGTTGATAAATCGGTAGGTTTTGTTAAAACTTCTTATTTTCCTTCCCCCAATTATGCATAAGCAGAATTCACCACAGCCTCTCCTTGGAGTTGAAGTAAAGTCATAGTAAGCTTACTGATCTTTTTTGATTTTTTCCAAAACTGTTGTCTGTTTATTCCTTTGGGCTACAAAGCACTTGCTTTTGGCCTGTAGTAATCAACAGGCTGCATACATATCATAAATAAACCAAAATATCAGTTGCCAAACTATATTTCTTTGTTTACAGTCAGTTTGTGATTACTTGTAATAGTAGAAACTGGGATATGCTCAGCAGTGCAGAAAACAGCAGTACTGACCACCCGGTTTGATTAGCTCAGTGCTAGCCATGTAGGTCCTGTGCCTATTCAGAAACAATGATGCACATTAGCTTATGGTGTGTGTTGCGCAGAAGCTGCTGAATTATTACTAGGGCTGAACCATTGTCTAGAAGCACATTGATTATATTCATGTTATGCTGTGCCTGAGCTTAAAAATGCTCTCAGACCCAGGCTGGATCTCTGTAGATCCAGGCATCCTTGGCACAGTTAACTTGTGAAACAGATAAACCTCATGGGGGTAACCAAGAGTTGACTTTCTCAACTTTTTTACACTTTCAAAATTCAGGGAACTCCTGTTGATCAATGCAATGTAGTTTGCAATTTGTTTTCAAATATGTTATTTTATAAGTAAAGGTACTTTTGTGGAAAGCTGTTGCAATATATGCTTTTTATGTTTTGTTTTTTTTTTTCCTAAGGTGCGTTTTGATAGTATAGGGGGATTGAGCCATCATATCCTTGCACTTAAGGAAATGGTAGTGTTTCCTCTTCTCTATCCAGAAATATTTGAAAAATTCAAAATTCAACCACCAAGGTAGGTGTATTTACTCTTATTGTTGTATTTTTATTTTATTAAGCTTTGAAGAATGCTTCACTTGAAAACACATAGGAGATTGATTCTTTCCCTGAAGTGTTTACAGTTCAAATAGACTTACATGTTTGCTACTCCACTTGTCTATAGAATGTAAAAAGCGGGATGAAGAGTTTCAAAAATCTAGTTTATTTTTCTTGTGGTAAAAACGTAAACTGATTTGGTCAAAGAAAGAATTCTCAAGTATTCTATTAAGTAGTACCTTGCCTTTTTTCCCATTATGTTATCAAATATTTTACTAAACCAAGCTAAATGCTGATGTTTCTTTTATAGAAGTAATCTCAATAATGTTATATTATGGTTTTAGTATTTTTTAATCAGGCATCTCGGTGTGTGATTTAAATGGGTATACACATAATCTAAGTAAATTGAAAATTTGGGGATATTTTTGTCACTTAAAGGAAGTATGTCTCTCCAAAGAACTAACAAAAGCTGACTCAAGTATTACCTAAGATTTAATATTTGAGGAGGTATTTAACTAGTGTAAAACAATCCTTTGGGAGCTTAATATGCCGTTGATTAATGTTCTCTACAAAGCAAAGATTTACTAATTTGAAAGCATAAAAAAACCTTAGATTTTATGAAGTCATGTTGAATACACTAAATAATAATACTAGAACTTAAGTCTTTCTTCTCCAGGCTCCCTGTCTTCATTATAAAATTTGACTTGGAGTTTTTCAGGAGACATAAAATAAGTTTGTGACTGTGTTGATCCATTTATCTTCAGGGGCTGTTTATTCTATGGTCCTCCTGGAACAGGTAAAACCTTGGTAGCTAGAGCTCTAGCTAATGAATGCAGTCAAGGAGACAAAAAGGTGGCTTTCTTTATGAGGAAAGGAGCAGACTGTCTCAGTAAGTGGGTTGGTGAATCTGAACGTCAGCTTCGACTTCTTTTTGATCAGGTTAGAAGACAATACATATTTTTCATATAATTTCTCTCTATGTTGGGTTTTTTTGTGTTCTAGGCAGCCAAAATTATTTGCAATTGAAACTAAATATCTGTTAAGTTTCCATAGATCGGGCAGGATTTGTTCAAATTACATATTTAGATGAAGAAATAGAGGAATGCTGAGAACAGTTTTTCTTGCTCTGAAAACTGAGAGGAAGAAGTCTCTCAACTTGTCCGTTAATGAAGCAGAAAAAGTAGTCTGAGTAAAAATTGATAAAAATATTTAAATCAGCAAGTTTGAATTTGGCTGGCATGTTCAAGATAAATGCTGTGTAGAGGAGGATGCAGGATTACATCTGCTGTGTGTCTGTTTTAGTATCCTTATTTGACTTGGAAAATGATGGACAGAAGAGAGCATCACATAAAGCAGTGAAATGTGGTTGCTCAAACAAAAGCTGTTTTCAGACACAGATGTCTAAACAAACAGGTTGTGAGCAGATGAGATACTGTTTTCTGTAACTGAGTATAAGGTGTCTCAGTTTGTCTTGAATCTCTCCAACACACAGTAAAACTGATACACTGGTGCCATCTTGCTTATTCAAAGGAGAATGCAGTCTTTTTTGCTTTGAAACAGTACTGTAGTTGAAAATTCAGTTTTATTTTCAGTCTGTACACTTCTTAACAAAAGTGTATGTGCTAGTTTAGCATGTTAATGCTTTGTAATAAAAACAAACTGTTTTCTATGTTGATGGATAAATTACGAATTAACAGTGAATTCAAATTATATTTTTTTTTTTTTTTTGCATACCAGGCATACTTGATGAGACCCTCTATAATCTTTTTTGATGAAATAGATGGCTTGGCTCCAGTTCGTTCAAGTAGACAAGATCAGATTCACAGGTAGTATTTCTCATATGCTACCATTATCTTGGTATATGCTACATTATCTTGGTAAACTCTTAAGTGTAATTTTACTCAGTTCCCAAGAAAGGTTTTTGCTTTTGTGTAAGCCCACTTACACTAGAAAGGACAGATTGTTGAGGTTTTTTGATGTTGAAAGTCATCTTCTCAGTTCTTCAGACAGGCTGTAATTTGCTGGGAATCGAGTTGTAGTGGAGATTACCCTTCAGCCACCTTTATTAAGTTCAAGATTTCCACAGCCTTCCCTGGTTTTGTACTGTAAACAGATTGTCTGTTACCAGCCCAATAGAATAAACAGTTGAAAAACATTTTATTCTAAAATGATGAATTTTATGCTCTATGAATGAACTGGACACCTCTGCCCTGTTTGATTCTGGATGGAGTGATGTGCAAACTTGTCTTGAGTTGCTATTGTGTCTTTTTTTTAAAACATATTTTTACAACAGTTTACTGCTGGCTGAAATTTTTCCTGGCTGCCTTCAATCTCAGTTTTGCTGCACTTTTTATGGCAACGCACTTGTATCTTTCATGTTATAGGTGGTGGCATTTGTGTGTACATCTCCCTCCACTCGACAGGAGGGAAATTTTGGGGCCAGCAGATTAGGAGGTTATGGGAACATGTGGCTTTGTCTTGATGTACCTTTCTTCTGCCTGGTGCTACAGTTGCTCTAAACAGGATGATGCACACATTGTTAATGGAAGAGAACTTTTCAGAGCTGCAATAAATGGCTTCCTGAGCTCACATTCTCCAAAACTTTTAAGGGAGGAGATTTGAATTTGATGTAATTCTTACTGGAGTCATGATACTAAGGTGTAATACAGATTATATCAAAAGGTTCCTTCTTGCTTTGAGACTTGAAACAGTTTTGGAACTGTTTTTTTAACTTGGCTTTTTTTCTTCGAAAATATGAATGTTGCAGTTGAAAAAGTAAAAATTCTTGCAGTGTTCCCTATACCTTTTTTTTTTTTGAAAACTCTCTTTTAGCTCAATAGTGTCTACTCTTCTTGCCCTCATGGATGGACTGGATAATAGAGGTGAAATAGTGGTAATTGGTGCTACAAACAGACTGGATTCTATAGATCCTGCACTCAGGAGACCTGGTCGCTTTGACAGGGAATTTCTTTTCAACTTGCCTGATCAAAAGGTAAAACTTACAAAGGAGATTTATGAATAAACATTTCTAGTGTATTAAACATTTGAATGCCTGACAACCAAGCTTATGAAATAAAAATATATATACTTACTTTGTAAGAATGTTTAATTTTAGGAAGACATTTTTAGTAAAAACATATTGTATACATAAAGTTGTATTGAACTTCAAATCTTCAGAATATAGTTAAAACTAAACAGGTGAATTGTTTGCATTAAACTGAATTGCTTATCTGAAAACTGTGGTTTTGTATGGATTTATATAACGAGTCCTAACTATTTGGGGTTTTGGAAGTTATGGTAAAAGAAAATAGCTTTGTTATCGTGTAGGCTGCTAAGCACATAAAAATTGTACATGCAAAGCCAGACATTATTATATTGGCAACAGGAACATTTCAGTTCCTTGTTCTAGACTTATATAAACTCAGCCATAATATTTCATGAATTTATACTTAAAATTAAATTTACTTTGCATATTGATTGGTGTATTTGGATTCTATAGAATTTTAAAATGAAATAGTTTTGGAATTCATGTGTATGTACTATGCTACTCAGCAATAAATTAATTGGTGAGGCATTTGACAGTAGAAGCTGCTAATCATAGATGCAGCAATTAAAAATTAAATTATAAAATTATGGTAATTCCTAATAGAACATGAGTTTTGATCATTTCATGTATAATAATGTTGTTGATTAAACAGCGATTAACATGTGTAATTGGTATACTGAAAAAATTACTGCTTATATATGAAATCAAAAAAGAAGGGAAAACCTTTGCTCTTGAGAGACTTTTGAGTGCTAAGTTCTCTTTTATGTGTCTCAGTGACATGTCAAAAACAGGTAAAACAATTTTATATTCACATGAATAAATACTATTTTTGTCTAAAATATTATGACATGGATTTGGCTTGCTAATTTTGATCTTTTTTTTTTTTTCCCCGTTTTTTTAAAATCAGGCACGAAAGCACATTTTACAAATTCATACCAGGGATTGGAACCCCAAATTGTCAGATCCTTTCTTAGGCGAACTAGCTGAAAAATGTGTTGGTGAGTGTTATGATGTTAGTACTTTTACTATAGATGCTTTCTCTTCTGTGTAAAACTTTGAAACTATGTTAAATGTTTTTTTATTATTTTATTATTTTTACCTTTCTAAACTTCCGTACTTTCAACAACATTATTTTTTTGTAATAATAAAATATGCTTCTGTCGTGCTGAAACACGAAATGAGTGGCTAGTAGTCGTTTGAAAATACAATCATGTTTCCTTTCTGTAATATCACTGTCCTTATATAGGATGCATACCCTCAAAGAGAAGCAAAATGGAGTGGGAATTGGAATCTTTAGGTAGACTTCCCATTAAAATAGTATATTACAGAATAGATAGGGAGACTTGGGGATTTTTGTCTGTCTACTTGTGGAGGGAAACAAAAATCATTACTTGGGGTTTTTTTGTGGTGGGTTTTTTTTTCCTTTTTTTTTTTTCTTCCCTTAATTTTTACTGACTGGCATGCTATCCTCTGACAGAAATCCAACAAACTAACCAGCCTTTCTAAAGATGAATTTTTTTCCAGATTGCTAGCAGAACAACCCCAAAGTGTAGATATAGGCAGGGGGGAAAAAAAGCACCACACCATGAGTACATTAAATATACCTTTGGAGTGCCCAAAGACCTGCTGTACTGAATGGAGGATGGTTGTTCAAGATAAACCTGCTGCTTAAAAGCTAATCAGAAACAAACCCAAATATTTTTATAGTGAATTTAACAGAGGAAATGACCCTAAAACACACATCACAATCTCTTCTCAACAATTTGTCATGCAAAGATACATCCTCTGTCAGTCATCTGCTTGGACGAGCACTGAAGTTCTCAGAAAAAGGAGAGTCTCAAATATCTCTGCATTGGAATCCATCATCAGAGAAATAAGAACTTTAAATTGAACATCAGTCCATTCAGTCAGCTACAGTACATCCGAATTATCCTCTTCATCCACAGGGACATCTATCATCGAAGCAGCATCCCTCCGCTTTTGATGCACAAAGACCTCAACATCTTCTGGTGAGGAGAAAACATAACTATCCAGCAAACTCCAGTTTAAGCTTTGCCGGGTATAAGACAGCATGTGCCAAACCCATTTCATGTAAATTCTGCTTGATTTGTGCAAAGACGTGGTGCTGCTTAGTGGGAGAGAGGGGAATAGATGGGATAAAACCCAGTTGTTTCTTTGAAAATTAACCATATTTTTACGTTGAGAACACAATTATGTATTTTAAAATTTGAGACCATAGGGAAAGCCGTTTGTAGGTTTGATTGGAAGATGTTCTTTGTGCCCAGTAAAGCCTGTCAGTTCTGTGGAAAAGTCAGCTAACAAAAAGAAATACCCTTTTCTGTTTTCTTTGGCTTTCCTACTGTCCAACTACTGTGCACTTGATTGTCTCCATTCTGTATCTTGGAATTTATATGTTAACCATACATCCAAGATTAAAACCTTTTGACTATTACAAGGACTTTTTAAAACAGCTGAAGTAAGACTGGTTTATCTTCTTCGTCTTGAGATTGCCTCATCATTTCTGTAAGTGAAATCTGCAGCAACTAATTATTTAAACAGACTTTCCAAATTCTTTGTGGCCATTGCAAATCGGACTCATTGGCACGCTTGTCACATATACTGGTCTGCTATTTCCTCTTGTGTGCAGGTTTTCTTTAAAAACAACCAACCAACCAACGCCCCCCTCCCCAAAACAACACCCCCTTTTGCCCAAGTAAAAGCTGCCTAGACTCAACAGGCTTTTTGCACAGCATGGTTTATACCTCTCTCCAGTTCAGCAAACTTGGCAACACTTAACTACAAGCGTGTGGATCCTAATGAAGAAAACTGCTGAAATACTACCAAAATAAATGACTTTGAGGAAGCAGGTGTATGTGCAACTCAGAACTTTTTAAGATCCACAGGTGTAATTATAAAGAAATTAGAAGGGAAGAGCCCCAGGACTTGCAAAAAATAGGTTATTTCCTGAGGGTTGATTTTTGTCCCAGGTGTTATGGATTACATACCTTTTAGGAGATTTCTATGTATGTGAGAATAAAAGAACCCACTCCACTGAATGGGTGCATGACTGCAATGTGTGTGAGACAAAGTGAAGCAGCTTGGGGGGAGCATGAAATTGCTCAGAAGACCACACACTGATGTCTTATTAGTACCTTCCATGAACACAAGTAATTATTATAGTTTTTCTCCTTACTGGAGACGGGCCCCAGATATCCTGAACTCTATAAATCCTTTCCTATCTCTTGTGCTTTACTACATTGTTCTGAATGATAACTTTCTGTGGGTAGAGAGACTGTTACCTATTAACTCAAGTCTTGTAGGAAACAAAACATATTAGCAACCGAAAAAGTGTGAATTCCTCCATCTGTCATCTTGCAGATGAATCTTTTTACAATGTAATAAGGGTCATTTAAATAATGTTAAATAGAATTGTAAAGAAGCAAACCATCACACTCAAGAAGCTTGTTAAAAATACTCTTATTCTGTGCTTATTACTGCAGGAGCATTTTGTGGCAAAATGGCATTTTGTTAGATTTTTCTTTCCCATGCTAATGTAATGATGGAGGGGGAAGTTTTGGCATTAGTGTTCATGTTTTTCACAATTTTTTTTAAAAAACGTAGTTATTTTTCATTTCTGTCATCATGCTGAGTTGTTCGCTAACTCCCTTTCCCTGCAGTCCATTTTAGGCATTGTAGGCAGTTGCATGACAAAAATTGGAAGAAGCAGTCAAGATTGTTCACCTAAACGTTTCACCCAGTTCAGTAGCAGTTTGTTGTAGGTTTTTGGGGTGGATGTTAGGCAGAAGAAATTTTAAAGAGGACATAATTTCTGTACAGTAGGGGTGGAAGAGTATGGCTTTAAAATTTCAGTGATCAAAGTGCATTCTTTGAAAACCTACATGGGAATCTACTCATTTGCTGTCCTGCTCTTTGAAAGTTGTAATTTGAAAATGTTTAGCAGAGTGTGGTGGTGATGAGTAGAACAAAATGGGCTACCTGACAAGAATACTTCTTTTGTGCTAAGTTAAGGTGTGCCAGTACATGTTGCCTGCCAAATTGAACATCCTTCGTGAGATGCTTCAAAAATGGAAGTAAATGCACCGAACCTTGGTTTTATATTATAGTGTCAATTTGGGCAAAAATGAATTCTGGTTATTTACTGTTGGCATGATACATTTTATTTTGTTTTGACAATACTTTACTCATGTTTTTCTTCCTTTTAGTCAGTGTGCATGTACTTCTGAGAAATAAAATGCTTTTTAATGTTTCACAGGATACAAGATTTTTGCAGTTTTCCTGTCACTGAAATGGATGTACAGTATGCACAAGAGAGTCCCTCAAAAAGAGACACCAATTATTAGTCTTCAAATGTAATTGCTCCTGAGAAATGAAAAGTAGAAATGGAGACTAATTGTGTATCTGATCACCTGAGAATTTAATTTTAAAAATAGGCTACAGGCTATTATTTCCTAATTTTGCAATTCTTTGGAGATGTACAAGCGGTGATTAAAATGACTGTTAGAAAGTGATATTACAGCATTTATTAATAGAAAAATGGGAAAGGATATAGCTCCTGAGCTGCTGAATCTTTTGTCACAAAGGTACTAAACTAGTTGTTAAGGTGATATGCATTCAGGGTGCTATATATCTCTAGCACATCTTTGATTTAAGCTTTGGTTTAGTGCCCCCGAAAACTTTTTATCCAGTATGCTTGTTAGATGAGAAGTGGACCAGTTTAAATGGGAATGTGATACCTGATATTGAAAGAATAAAGCAGAATTTAGAGGAAAAACTTTGGTTTTGATTTCTCTGATGCACCTGTAGCTATTCTGTAATGGTTGATGGAGTGTGACTGCATGGTTTTGGTTTTATGATGAGGGTTAGTTAAAAAAAAAAAGAAAAACAACCTTAGTGCTGAAAATAATTAGTTGCCTATTCATTAATATAGTGGATGTATTTGAAGATATTGCAAATGTGTATTTATTTCAAGGTAGCTCATGAATGTGAATTGCTACATACTTTTTAGATAACAGTCACAGTGTGTGCTCATCAAGTTTACACAATTATAGCTACTAACTTTTTTATAAAATTGGAAAGCTTAGTTTAAAAGTTGCAGAAGGAGTTTGATATTTATGGTGATCTTCCATCTGTTTTTTTTTTATTTTTGGTTTTTAAAAATTATTTTCAAGTAAATATGAGAAACTTGGGTGGAATTTGAAGTCTCAGCTGATTTAAGTCATCTTTATACCTGAAAAGTTGGTATCTTTTTTTATTATCCCCCCAAATTTATAGATCTGAAAAATGGGGATGGGAAATTGTCTATCTTCCGTATTAATTGCTTCCTTTTTTATTTTTCAACACTGTATATGGAATCAGCTTTATTCCTTGTTGCTGTATGGATCTTGTAAAAATATGTGTGCCAGCAGCACTGAAAGAACATCAGAGGATAGAGGGAAACAAGGCAGGCCTCAGTTTTGGGACTTGGTGCTGCCAAAAGACCGATACAAGAATAGAGTAGTAGGAAAAGTGCATATGGTGCAAGACCTGGCAGGGGGGAGGAAGTCTGGTTAAAAAAAAAGTTGATCGAGAATAATTTAACTAAGAATTGATTAATTAGCTTCTATAAACACTTCATTGCAAAACTATGAACTTTTATGTGGTAATACCTCAGTGCAATACATTTTCCTATAGCGACTATAATTCTCTAAAAGAGTTGTCCCACTGGAATAATGTTTTACATTTTTTTGAAGGGTGGAGCTGTGGTGCTACAAACTATAGTGGCATATTAATGTCTCTTGCTGAGGGATAGGAAAAATGTGAAATCTAATTTCTAGCTCTGGGGAGAAACCCCAAACCATTAGTACTGCAAAAGACAAAGAGGTATTAAGTCTTCCAGTATTTCATAATTATCAGATCTGTGTTTTTCAGTAATGATGATTAAGCAATTATAGGTAGCCACCTGTAGATATTTATGAAGCCAGGCTAAATTAAAATTCTAATGCTTTTTAATAGATTTTCTACTCTTTCAGTTATATTAGTAAAATTATGAAACTCTAAAAAGTCTGAAGCATTTCTCTTGATAGTAAAAGTTCACATTTTTCCAAAAGTCCACAGTATGCTTTTTTAACAAGAGATTTCATCTCTTCCATATTCTACTCATGAAACATTTTTCTTTATGCTGCTCATTTTCTTGTCTGTAAAAGTTTAAAGTCTGTGATGTTCTTCCGGTATAACAAAATTACTTGGTATTAAAAATCATATTCATGTAGAGATATTAAAGTAAAAAAGGAGGAGAGGGGCTAGCCTGTTAAAATTGCACACATACTTTAGACAATATTAAGGAAAAAGAAAGAGCGATGACAGACCTATAACCCTGGGCTGAAAATACACTATATATCACGCCATATAGTGAAAATGTTGGTCATTTTAATCTCAGTGTGGAATTCATTTCTTACTATATTTCAATATACCTGTGCATAATTTCTTGGTACACAACACTGTCACTGGATTATGACCTGATACCTTTTGGCAGATGCTTTGTGGACCTTGACAATTAAGTATTACTGATTGTTTTTAGCTTTAGGCATGTTTGAAATATATGTAGCACAGCAATGCTATTTCATGGAAGATATTTTTGTTTTTGTGTGCACTAGGGTACTGTGGAGCTGACATAAAAGCACTTTGCACTGAGGCTGCCTTGATTGCCCTGAGACGACGCTATCCCCAGATTTATGTGAGCAGTCAGAAACTACAGCTTGATGTTTCTTCAGTAGTTCTCAGTGCACAGGATTTTTATCATGCAATGCAGAATATTGTGCCTGCTTCCCAACGTGCCGTGACATCTTCAGGACATGCGTTATCTCCTGTGATCAGACCACTGTTGGAACGTACCTTCACTAACCTTCTTGAGGTTTTACACAAAGTGTTTCCTCATGCTGAATTTAGCCAGGGTGACAAAAGTGAAGGTATGTGGTTTGGGTATTTTTTTGCAAATGCTGTTTCAATCTGGAGGTATTTCAACTGGCTTTCTTGTATTGCTAGCCTTAAACCTGATGTGTATTTGGTTCAATGTTGTTAGTACGTAAATACAATTAGCTTGGATGTTGCATGATTATTTTTGCTGATTCAAAGTTGCTGTGGAATTTAATGAACTGACCTATATAGACCAAGATCCCATAGGTATGAGTGCCATCTGTAAAAAGGAGAACCCCCAAGTAATTTACAGTTTCAATATGAGAAATAATGGGGCATAATCAGATGGCAGAACACAAGAAAATAGTGAGATAATGTTGCTCAGCGTGTTAGGACCTGAAATTGGTGCTCCTGTCCTGAGTGTCAATTAGCAATCCTTTGCTTGTTGATGGTGCAGAAGCAGGATGCAAAGGAGTGCTGTGGGGGGCTTGCAGCTCAGCAGGTCGGACTGTGGTTAGCCAAGCTACCTGAGCCTATGTAATGGTCATCTACTGGTTAAGGAGAAAGTCCTGAGGCTTCCCTCCCCTTGAACGGGCCTGTTGCACTCCTGATCCTCTGAGTTGATTCTGCTGGCTTAGCAAGTGGAGAACTATTTGCTGTTTTGTCAAGTTAGCTTTTTGCCAAATTAGTGAGTGAAATCAACTCACTAAGGGGTCAGATGTATGCCAGAACCTTGCTGCAATGGGAGCAATGTGAGTGCATTGAGGAAGCAGGGAATAAGAAGGAATGCGACTGACTGTTTTGACTGGCAGTGAGTCAATAGGTTCTGGGTTTTTTTACCCAGCTGTTCTCTGAGACGTACTTTAATAGTTACCCTGGTCATTTCTTGGAAGTTAAGTGTTGAACAAGATATCTTGGTTTTGATACCTACTTACTCTGGCATACTATTTTCTAGTGTTCTTATCTGGGATCACTGCCCCCTTGCTGCCCTCCCCCAACTATGTAAACAGTACTTGTGGTTGTGTGTGATTAACTTGAAAATATCCCAGTCATAAAGCAAATCTGTGACAGCTGTGACTTTCTTTTCATTCTTATTCCAGAGCACGCTTTCAGACTGCAGCCCAGGCAGCTTAAGCTGATCCTGGTGCTGGCTGCTGCCGTTCCTCCAGCCCAGCTGTGCATTTTTGCTCTATCCCTTGCACTTACTTTAGTACGTCAGGCCCTTTGTTAAACCATTTTAGCCAGCAAACTCATCCAAAAATGATGTATTTTTGTCGGGTTAGTTTTCTGCTGTGGGATAGCTGGAGGTTTTAACAATTGTTGGAGTTGGCACGAGATGGGGCCTGGGAGCATGTGGTGGTGGGTAGGGGGAAGTTAGCTGGCTTGCAGCTGCGGTTAGATCATATTAGGTTCCCTCGATCGTATTAGGCTCTCGTAATGAAAGTTCTTTAAGATGCTTAAGTCTCCCTGTATACTGTTAACCTGTTGGTAATGCCCAGTTTGGAGATTGTCATTATTGTTGAAGAATTGAATTAGACGTCCCTGTCTCTGTTGTAAAGTTCTAGTTCAGAATATTTTCTTTGGTTACATTCTTTACATTCCTATTTATTTCTGCTCATTATTGCTAACAAAGTGAGTTTGGAAGCATTCATTGAGTTAAATAGTAGTTTTACTAGATAATTCTGCTGCTATGGCTACTTTTAAATGTTTGTAGAGAATTCATTTTGAAGGTATAAGAACTAAGGTTTCTTTTAAAGTTTCCTCTGTATCTGAGTTTTTCTTCCTACCCCCTTAAACTCAAGAAAATATTGAATAATAAGCTTAATCTGTTTTAAAAACAGCAAAATCCACTTTCACGTACAATGATTTTTAAATGTAAATATAGATTACACACTAGGGCTTCAGTTTTTCTTGAATTCAGAGCCAGGTATATGGCAGGTGCTTACTGGTGTGCTTACAATCTGCAAATCTAGTTTTCTACATGTCTTTGCAGTTCACTAATGATTCCTGTTTCTTGTAATTCAGTGATGCTCAAGCAAAGGATGTCACAGAGGCTTGATGCTTGGGATTAAAAGATGGGCTGCCTTTTTAAATAATTACATATTTTAGGAAGCAAAAGCTGTCCAGTGCATGGGCACAGAACATACCCTATGGGTCTACATTTGGTATAGCAAAAATTCTGCTTGTTTAGGGACTGCAGTGAGCCAAGAGTCAGGATGCCTATGGCCAGTTGATTTGAAGGCCTCTATCCTTGCCCAGAGCTAAACGTCCAGCAGTTTCTGACCTGCTTTTTCTTGCTATGGACTAGCTTTTGGCCACTGTTTGGAGTCTGCAAGCCCTTTTTTTCTTTGCCCCCTGAAGGATGAGTGTCAGGTGTGTGACTGCATCATGCCTTGCCAAGGGATGAGGCACGTCCTCATCCGATACCAGCAGAATATTATTCCTGCCCAGCCTACTCAGAATGCAGTTTCTTACATCACACAGCCAACTATGGGAAACTTTGTTGTCTCTAAACAGTTTTTACTGGGACCGTATGTCTAGATGCATAACCCTTAGATGACATCTCCGTCCAACACTTAACACTGCCTTGAAGTTGATTCCTTTGTTCCGTGGTGGTGGTTTGATCAGTGTAGCAGGACCAGTGCCATGGCTTTATGTAAATCAGGCAAATCATGTGGGTCGTATATTTGAGAATAACACTGCGATCTCTCTGTATTTCACACTTTCATTTCACAGCAGTCCATTTTTCTAAGTAGCTGTGGCCAACTTAAGCTACTGTTAGGATGTCTGGTGGTTGCCCTGAGCAGCAGCGTGCTGCAGCGACTCTGGGCTGCTCTCAGAAATGCTGCCCATCCATTGCAGAGCATTTTGTTCCTCAGGAGACCTGGCTTCTGCGCTGCTCTTACTGTACAGCTGAGTGCCTGTGACCATTTTCATCCCATCGTTGCAGGCTGATTTCTCTATGGGAATGAGAATGAGTAGCTTGCTTAGAGTACCATCAACTAAACTCCTTTCCTGGGCCACATAAAGATCTTGTAGCAGTTTATTTCCCATTATCAAATTGCAGCAGTCTACTCTTAATCCCGTTGCAGCTCTGGTAGCTAATGTGGCTGTACCTGATTTTCAGCTGTCAACTGGTTGTTTTGGTTTAGTGCCGTATTTGTATTTTTTGCAGTATCTTTTGAATGTAATCAGTCTTTTAGCATTTTGTTTCTGAATGTCTAAACCGAAAGTACTTCAGTTCATTATGCTACTATGTTAGCAAAGGAATTAACATAGATTAAGGTATAGTATATGAACATGGAATGAATTGAACTGATTTTGATAAAAAGTAATTGGATATTCTTCGGCAAATTATCAGAGGGTGGAAAACAATCGTTGATCAACATACATTATCTAGGTAGTTGTGCTGAGAATAATTTTGGAAGAAGTGTACCTGTAAAAATTTGGGCACTTAGAACAAATAAATAAGTACAAAATTCTATATTGTCTGTGGAATTACAGATTTTATAACTTTATCCTTGAAAAACCTCTAGGTGAAATAAAACCAAAGGAAGCATTTCATAACAAGTTAAACATTTGTTGTATTCATGAAGTTGTTCTGCTTGATGGTTTAAAAAAATAAATTGTAATTATGATTAGACTCCTACAATATTTAATTTGTTTTGTTTTTTGAAGTAATAAGTACTTATTATTCTGTGTTCTGATATTTAGACAGTTTTAAGTCATTTTTTCTACATTTGAAAATGTGTTACAATTTACATGAAGAAAATTGTAATGTCTTTTCTTGTTTGTTGTGCGTGTACTTAGAAGTGATAAAGTTCTAATTAATATATTTCGTGAAACAGATGTACCAAGTTTAATATTAGATGATAGTGAAGATGAGAATGCTTCATCAATTTTTGAGACGAGCTGTCCCTCAGGATCACCAAAGAAACAGTCATCAGCTGCTATACATAAACCCTACCTTCATTTTACAATGTGAGTATTTCTCTAAATGCATATAACCAGATAGATAAAACCATGGAATTCTTACATCAGGAGAGGTAACAAAGATGATCTTTTGCTTTGTGGTGGCAATGGTGTTCTGTGATAGAAACATGTAAGTGTATGGACAAGAGTTTTAGATATGTGAATGGTCTTAGGAAGGCCACATCCTAGACACAGTAATCAGAAATATTTTGCAACAGACAGGTGTCGCTTAGAAGTAAGGATGTTAACAGCAATTCTGAATTGTAACAAGCCATTTTGATTTGAAAGATTAAGAACTCAGAAGAGAGGTATGTAGGAATATTTTTGAGGGATTGTTTGCTTTTTCTTGGTCTAAAGTAGTGTTGAGCTTCAGCGTATGCACCTGTTTGGATGCATTACGTAATTAATGCATTCAGCATTTCTAACATCTTTTTTTTCATTGTTTTTCATGAAAAGTTTTGGAAAAATGGGAATTTAGAAAGTGTGTGGAATTTGGATGAGTCTTTCCTGTATGAATTGGACTGGCTGCAGTAATTAACAATAATAAACTAACATTTCTTTGTTTTGTATTAAGAGTAGTTTTAGACTACTTTATGTGATGGGTTCTGCAGGGAGTTTGCTAATTAAAGAAAATGAGATCAGGAAAACTGTTCAGTAGTAGTACTGTTTAGTAGAGCCATCTTGTGGAAAACTGCTAAAATTTTTGTGCTAAAGAGTGATACTAGAACAGCATTTACGGAAATCTAAGCTTAAAGATAAGGATTTAAGTTCAAGTAGTTTGAGGTACATAGTCAAGTATTTTTATGCCAAATTTAAGCTTTTGTTGTGAGGGTGGGAGGGGGAACTCAAAACCAAAACAACAATATATGTTGATGTGGAGGTGTGTCTAAATAAAATAATCTTGAAAGTATGTTTATTTTTGTAAATTATGTAAGCCTCCCTTAATGTATCTTTCTGAGCATTTTTGATTGCTATCTGTGTGTGTAATCTCCACCATCAGAAATAAAAAGCCAAAGGTCAGCAATGTTCATAGCAGTTACAAAATATTAAACCTGAAATAAAACCAGCCAGTCTTGTTTCACCGCCCGAGCTGATTGATACGCAAGTAAAAATGCCTTAGTGAGAGAAAATGCAAATTAATTAAACTTCCTTGTTTCATAATCAATTTTCTATAAATGTAAAAGACTGTTAATGGAAAAACCTAATGCTTCTCTCTTCACGTCTCACTCATCCCCATAACAGGGCAAAAACCCCCAAAACAAACAAACAAAAACCCCAAAATCCTTGTATGGACTCCTTAGGATATCTTCTCAACAGCAGAAACAAAAAATAAGTTTACCTGAGGCTACTGAAGAGATGCTTTGGTAGTTAGGACGCAACTAGACATAATTAAATAGGTATCTTCACTGGAAGTCCATTAAGTCTTTTTATATGATCAAGGAATTGTTTTTAAATAAACTGCATACAACAAAAGTTTTCGTGAATCTAATATGTGCATAGCTTTGCACAGATGAGTTTGAATTAAATTGTTGTGAAATCAATTAAATTGTTGTGAAATCAAAGAATATACAAAGCTCAGGTTATTGAGACTTGGAGTAGTGTTGAGGTATATTAGACTTAGTTGGGTCTTTTAAGGGTATTGTAAACTATTATCCATTACTGAAGGTCTTTTGAATTCTAAAAATATCTTCTTATATATCCATCCATTAATAACATCAGCATGTTAATTGTATTTTGTAACTGTTGTTTTGCTGCAGGTCAGCTTATCACCAGCCAACCTCTTACAGACCAAGATTACTGCTATCTGGAGAGAGAGGTTCGGGTCAGACTTCGCACCTTGCTCCAGCACTATTGCACACTCTTGAAAAATTCTCTGTACACAGGCTAGATCTGCCAGCACTTTATTCAGTCAGTGCCAAAACGCCTGAAGAATCGTGTGCACAGGTGACATTTCAGATTCTCTTGTAATTAGTTGTATCAATATAAAGGCAGCTAACTGGAATGTAACTTAAAAGTCAGGTTTTCATAGGATTCTTCTATTCTCATGTTTAAAAGAAAGGGGTCTCTAGAGGGTGATTGAGATCTCTCTGCTGACTAGTGAGAGTAACTACATTTTTAACTAGCCCCCTCAGTCACATACCTAATGTCAAGTAAGCTTAATCTGCGTATTTGGTTCCTGATTTTCATTTTATTAGCTTGTGTATGAACTGGTGTGCTGTGGTTCTAGGTTCATTTACTTAGTTTAAAATGTTTTAGGTTTCAAAACAGTTTGTGGTGGATTTTGCATGGATTGCAAACCAGTTTAATCTTCATCCTGATTGTTCAGTCTTAGCAAGTTTTTAAAACATATATGGCAAGTAGTTGTTTTGTAGTCTCCCTAGCACATTGACGTAAAATAATTGAATGATACAACTAGCAGCCACAAACACTTGTTTAGAAAGCCTTTATCATTAGATAATTTTACGTTACTGGAACATTTGTATATAAAATCCCACAAACATGAGTCATTTTCTAGTCCACAAGAATTTTATTACTCACGAGTGATAATAACAATTAGTTTCTTAGTTTAAATACCGCTGTTTCTTTTAATTAGATCTTTCGTGAAGCTCGAAGAACAGTACCAAGTATTGTTTACATGCCTCATATTGGTGATTGGTGGGAAGCTGTCAGTGAAACTGTGAGAGCTACTTTTCTAACTTTGCTGCAAGATATACCATCTTTCTCCCCTATATTTCTACTGTCTACCTCTGAGTCAATGTATAGTGAATTGCCTGAAGAGGTAAGTTTATTGTGGAAGGAGGTATTGTTAGAGAGGTATGTGCTCTTCAGAATGTTTTGATCATGTAAAAACATTGTTTTGCACTGTTAATTTTCTAACTTAATTTAAAATATGTCAAACTGAAAATATAATATTAATTAAATTTGTAATTTTCTTTAATAAGGGATGTACGTCCATATTACCGATTTTCATAATCGCCATGCTACTTTGCTGAGAAGACAAAATTGTTCATTTTGTCAATTGTTCTTTTTGACAAATTACTCCAATGTAATTAAATGCAGATTTAGTCTAAAGGCCTAACCTTTAGCTTTATATCCTCTGAGGTTAAGGATGGGGGAAGGGAGTTGCTATTTTTTCCTTCAACATTTTCTTTGATTTTTTTTTTTTTTTTCCCCTCCTGCCCATTCTCTTCTTTTCAGTGCAGAGATGTCCATTGTTAGGGTCATGGGATACTGCAAGTTTAGTTACTACAGAAAATTCAATGAGAATTACAAGTATTTGTTTTTCCTACGCTGTGTACACAGCTTTGGGTGGAGTTTACTGTCTTCTCTCCTGTGGCTAATTTTGAAAAGTTTGTGACTAGTGTTTTGGTCATTAATATGGTCATTAATCATGTTTTTTTGACTGTGGGGTCAATTTTCGTATGGCTTTTTTTTTTAGGTGAAATGTATTTTCAGAATCCAGTATGAAGAGGTTTTTTATATTCAGAGACCAAGTGAAGAAGACAGATTGCGATTTTTCAAAGGGTTAATTCTTGATGAGACAGCAATGCCCCCACCAAGAAGGAAACAGGCTGGTAAACTAAGTTATAGTAAACTCAATAATAATGTGATCTGAATGTTTTCTTTTGTGGTATTTTCCTTTTTAAAAAGGTGTGGATAAATGGCAGTTAGTGTAATTAGTATTTGACAGTGTTAATTAGTGCCCAGAATAAATTTCGTGCATTGCAGTTATCAGTTTTGGAAAATGGAGAACTGTGGTGTTAAGGATGCAGTGATAGATCGATGAGGCAGATTAAATAAATAACGAAATTTGGAGTGACATAATCCCAAGAGCCACTGTGTTGTTAATATTTCCATTGTCTGATGACTTGTTTTTTCCCTAGCTCTTCGTGCTCTCGAAGTTCTTCCTCTTGCATTGCCATGTCCTGCCCGTGAGCTGTCAGAAGCAGAAAAACAGCGAATGGAGGACCAGGAAGAGAACACATTGAGAGAGCTGCGGTTGTTTCTCAGGGATGTTACCAAGAGGCTGGCCACAGACAAACGCTTTAACATCTTCAGCAAACCGGTGGATATTGAAGAGGTCTTGTTTCAGTAATGTGCAAAAAATGAAGTCGAAACTATTAGAAAAAGAATACGAATTTAAAAAAGGAAATAGATAAGTTAATAAGAAAAATAGAAGTTTGATCCATGATCTTTCCAATCTAAAATGCTGATTTTTAGCTGGTGCATCTGTGATGCAGGGAGTTGGAGCATGTTCTTTGGCTATACCAGTGACCTTGACCTGTTGAAAAACCCTGTGCATTCCTGTCAATTTTATAACTGAATTCAGCGTTTAGAAATGCCACCACTCCTATCCCTACCAGTGCTCCTGAAATATTTGAAACCATAAATATAATTCTTTAATAAAAGCTTTTACAACATTGTAATCCTATAGGCATGCTAATGTTGGGAAAGTGATCTGTGTTCTATAATGTATTCAGCATTAATAGTATTGTTGAATAATTTCAGCAGTAATGCTTGTGGATGCCATTAATCACAGATGGTAGCACATTATAAGGCATTAACTGGTCGATTATGGAGTGTGCACACCTAACTGATGAGACAGTTCGATCTGCGTATCTATTTTCAGGTGCTGCTATATGAATAGGATTGTGTTTGGCCTGACTTTGAGATGCTGTCCCACTGCAAGCTTTGCAAGCTTGCTAATTAAGAAAACAATGCTTAATTGCTTCTGAAGAGAAACATCTCTTTTGGAAGACATTAAGAGATGAATATGGGACATTAGAAGTACAGCGTTGTAAAAAGTAGATTTGCAGTGTAAATTCCGTGCAGGATGGAACAGGCGTCTTTTATGGGCCCATGCAGCTCTCTCTTAATTTGAGCTTTGCATAGTGTTCTGTAGCTGACTGTTTTTGAAAGGCTGACAAGAGCCCTTTACCGTGGCAACTTACAGCGTGAGCATGGTCTGAGCAGTAACTTTATTTGATTTTTTTTTTTTTTTAAAAAAAAAATGAAACTGCTTGGGAGGTCCATTATTGTAGGAAACTCTTCATGCTCGTAGTAAAGGCAGTTTCTTTTTACAAAGAACTTGTGGTCTAAACTTATGTGAATAAGGGCACGTAAAGAACAAATTACCTTCCTTGTTTTGTAGATGGAGAATCGAAATGTGAATTTGTTATTTAAAGACTTGCCAAAAACCCTGCTAATATGTCACAGCACTAGAAATTAAATGTAATCTTTTTTCGTCCCACCTGGTGCATTTAAGCACAGAACTATCCGTTCCTTTTCTACAAGAGCCTGTCTGCTTGACTTTCTGAGAAAATGTGTTAAGTTCATTCCACTCCTACTTGTGTTGCAGACGATGCTGCTATGTGATAAGTCAAGGATTTTCCTGACTAATTCAGCAGCAATGTTTACAGTTTCCAGTGAAGATTCTTTCTGATGATGTGTTAACAAGAAAACGAAGCCTGTGGCTTGGCTTTCCAGTCGCTGAACCAATTATCATCATGGTTCCATAGAGGGAGACAAAAAGAGAATTTTTGCCACTTTAATTTTCCGTCATAAATTTCAATGTGTATGTTTAAGGAATAAGGTGATAGGCTGCTGTCCACTGAAGTAATGCGTTAATGTTAGTTTATGTTGTAATATATTTTTGTATGAATGTCTACAGATACTTTATTAAAAAAAATTCTTACGGAGCCGTTATGGCTTGATTTGAATATGTATTTAACTCTTCAGTATTTTGGCAGCTACCATCATACATAGGTGATTTCAAAAGAAAAAATGCAATACTGTTTCTGAGGCTGCCAGTGTTTTTCATTGATTGTAATCTTAATCACATTGAAACATTCAAGTATAGCTTTTTTTTCCTTGAAGTAAATAACAAATGCATAGATTTTTTTTTTTTTGGTGAACTTTGTTACAGCAGCTGTGCTGATGCATTTGACTACCAAGCTTGAGCCCCTTATGGTACCATTAATTACATTAAATACTTTTTAGTGTACCCTAGTGGTTGCTCAATCTCCAGTTACGAGCTAAGCTCATAGTAAGCTGTGAACTCTGACACAAGGCTTTCACTTTAGACTGCCCTTCTGTACAATCAGTCGAATGTCTTCAATTGATAAAACCTGACTTTTTTTGTTGAACAAGTGATTGAAGGAACTATTCAATAGAAGATATTTAAAAGCTGATAATTTGGCTGCTCAGTTTAATGAGAACTTTACCTCCAAGGTGAACAAAATATACCTTCCCTAGTTTTTCCTAGGGTTTTGAGTTAGGCTGGTTGTTTTTGCCTTTCTAACCCAAAACAGTGTTATAACAGTATTAAAAAAAAAAAAAAAAATCAGTCTGAATAAAATTAAAAATACGTTTAGGTTAAAATGTTTTGCCTCAAAAATACCATTAAATTAATTTTGAAAGATAAATTGGTGAGCTACTGAAGAAGGAGCAGCTTTGGAAGTCCTGTGTTTTATTTAGTCTGATAAAACTTCCTTTTTCAACATAAAATTTGTTTAGAAATCAAAATGTTTAGTTAATTTATTAGAGCTAAGCATGTGGAATGAATAAGAGCATAAAGATGTGAAATTGGCAATGTTCAAATGGAATGCATATGGTCCTGTGTCATTTCTGTGTGCTATTTGTTTATAGGTTTCAGATTACCTTGAAGTTATCAAAGAGCCAATGGACCTATCAACAGTAATAACCAAAATTGATAAACACAACTACTTAACAGCCAAGGATTTCCTAACAGATATTGACCTGATCTGCAGCAATGCATTGGAGTACAATCCAGACAAAGATCCTGGAGGTAAGGACCTGCTTCGTTTTGGCCTACCTAAACCCATAAGCCTGGTATTTAGTCACATATTTGGTTACTCTTCAGGCATTTAAATAAACTGCATGCTGTGTGATAATTAGGATAAGCAAGTCCTAAGGGTCAGTGCTTTTAGTATTCTGAGGCATGTGGTGCACTGGGGGACATTATAAGAGCAGGAGAACTACAGCATTCAGAGCTGTTTTCTAATAAATGAGGTTTTGTAGTTCCTTTTCAAATTTGATATCTCCTTTTCAGTGAATAGACTTTGTATATGCAGGAAAACCTCAACGTAATTTGAAGAGCTCTGTAGGGAATCCTGCACACAATCTGGCAGTGGCCTGCTTTATTTCCGCATCGGCTTAGAACATGAAATTCACACACAGAAATTAAGAACTATGCATTTGGGGATAGAAATAAAACAGGATAAATCATAGAATCATAGAATGGTTTGGGTTGGAAGGGACCTTAAAGATCATCTAGTTCCAGCCCCTCTGCCATGGTCAAGGACACCTTCTACTAGACCAGCTCAAAGCCCCGTCTAACCTGGCCTTGAACGCTTCCAGGGAGGGGGCATCCACAGCTTCTCTGGGCAACCTGTTCCAGTGTCTCGCCACCCTCATAGTAATGAATTTCTTCCTTATATCTCATCTAAATCTACCCTCTTTCAGTTTAAAGCCTTTACCTCTTGTCCTGTCACTACATGACCTTGTAAAAACTCCCTCTCCAGCTTTCTTGTAGGACCCCTTCAGGTACTGGAAGGCAATAAGGTCTCCCCGGGGCCTTCTCTTCTCCAGGCTGAACAACCCCAACTCTCTCAGCCTGTCTTCATAGAAGAGGTGCTCCAGCCCTTTGATCATCTTTGTGGCCCTCCTCTGGCTTCTTTTGATGCAGCCCAGGCTATGGTTGGCCTTCTGGGCTGCAAGTGCATATTGCCCCGACCCATGTGCAGGACCTTGCACTTGGCCTTGTTGAACTTCATGAGGTTTGCATGGGCCTACCTCTCAAGCCTGTCAAGGTCCCTCTGGATGGCATCCCTTCCCTCCAGCATGTCGACCACACCACACAGCTTGGTGTCGTCAGTAAATTTGCTGAGGGTGCACTCAATCCCACTGTCTATGCCGCCGACAAAGATGTTAAACAGTGTCAGTCCCAGTATGGACCCCTGAGGAACACCACTGGTCTCCACTTGGACATCGAGCCGTTAATCGCAACTCTTTGAGTGCGACCATCCAGCCAATTCCTTATCCTTATCATCAGGCAAGGAAGTCAGTTGCAGCTCATTAGGAGAGATTAGAAGGTATTGTCTTGACAAAGTGTGATGGGATGCTTTCAATTAAAATGGAATTTGTAGATTGAAATGCATGTAAAAGCTGTTCACACTCAAAACTAGGGAAAGAACATCTTGTGTACTCTTCACTAGGGTCGCCTTATAGTGTATACTGCCAAAAGAAAGCCTTTCTATTGGCAGCTTCCAGAGTCACCAATAAAACAACAACAACAACAACAACAAAAGCACCCTTTTAATGTAGTTGTATTTAATATAAGTGATACTTGGAAATCTGGGTCCATCTGCAAATGTAGTCCAATGCATTAAAAAGTTTCTTATTAAATCTTGTGAAATCATTTTATCAGGTTAAAGCCTGATTTTCTGTATTTTTCTTGCTTCTCAAATTTTTGATTTTCTGAGGCATTTGCAAATGTCTCATGTGTGGACTAGATACAGTATAGTCTGGTCAAGTAGTTACGCTTGTTTTTCGCATTTGCCTTTTGAACACAGTGCTGGTTCATATCTGTAGAAAATAAACTTTATTTCTTCAATTTATAATGCATTTTGTTTCACAACTAAAAAAAATACATTGATAAAATACAGCAAAAGGTTTTCTGTCTTCTTGATAACATGCTTTTGAGGACTTCTAATGTGTAATTGATCTAATGAACTAATCAAAGCCCTTGATGGACACTTGGGATTCTGAGTGTCTCTGAAGAGCACCTGTTTAGAAGATGAGGACTGTGAGACATACCTCCTGCATGCGACTGACGTATGTTTGTGACTGGGCTTTGGGAAAAATTGGCATTAACGTACACCCTTTGTTCTCATTTTTAGGCTATTTGGATCTGTGGGCTTCATCATTTAATTAGAAAATGTAGTCTGAAGAGGTTTCTTAAGTTTTAGAGCAGGTGTTATGGGACTACAGACTTCTAAGGTCAGATCTGCTCAGGATCATAAACAACATGAGTCGCAGGTTCAGTGTGGCAGAAACATAAAATAGCAAAGACAGCTTTGGGAACATTTAGTGGCAGAAGTTTTCATTGAGCTTGTCCAAAGAGAAAGAATCTTAAGAAATATATGTAGGGAACCAAAATAGGGACATTTTAGTTTTTCCTGCTGTCAGGACTGAGCTGGGATAAATGGATCTGGCTATTTCTAGGTTAAGTTTTGGACTGAAGTTTCTCAGCATTGAGTAGATAGTGAAAGATAGTTCTGTCCTCTGCGTTGTCAACAATTGATGATGTGTTGCTTTTCTGGCATGCAAGAATTCTTGAGCCTTTGTGTGAATACACTGCTGAAACAGTACATCATGTCTATTCTGAGTAAGCATTACATGCATTCAGATGCCTTAACTGAATATTAACCTATAAACGCTCACATTCTTTAAAGCTGGGCATATATGCTTGCCTCTGCTTCATGCTTGAATTTGAAGAAGAATCATACTGTACCTGCTTTTGTCCTGTCGTTCAGTTGGAAAAGTAGTTGGAGTACGAGACTAGCTGGTTTTATATGCAGTACAGATATTCAAAACTGGCTGCTTTGCGAGTTTTTTCCTGGTACTTTGCTAGAAAATTTCATATAGGTTATATAGTAAGATAGGTTTTTTTTCTTTCCCTCCATTGTTTGACCAGGAAATGTTCTTAAAGGCATGGAAACATAACCGTTGTGTGTTAGACATAATAGTATTTGCCTCTTTGAAGCACTGCCTGTGGGAAAGTCTTGCCCATCACAGGATATGAGGAAAGTAGTAGTTCAATCAAATACTCTTGATTTTTCTTTTTTTTTTCCTCCCCCCCCCCCCCCCCCCCCCCCCCCCTTGTGAGGGCATCTTAAACTTTATTATCTGACCAGCTTTTTAAAGTCTAATACCGCAAAATTACGTCTGCAAAGAATGCAGTGTATTTTTTGTGACCGTAAAACATAATGCTTCACAAATATATGTGGGTAAAAATTTCTGGTTTCCAGTTGATTTAAGTGGCGGTAGATTTCCCCAGAAAACATATGTAGGGCTCATTTGAGCTGGATACTGGATATTCTTTTTCACTTAGCAGTTTTTCCAGCTGTAAAATTTGCTGTTTCTAGAATTATAAACCTTGTTCAATATATGTTCACTGATACTCTTAATTGTTGTCTTTGTGATTATTAAAACAGATTAAATCTGCTAATTGTATAATATGTTGTAGACATTAATGTTGATGTTCGCTGTTGAAGTACCTCCATCAGCTGGAAAAAGGAATTCAGTATGGATGAATTGACAAATTAAATATGTTTGTACTAACAGCAAACAATGAGTGTTGTAGGTTTCATTGAAAAGCAACATTCTAGATGTCAATTTTCTCCACATAGGGGCTTACTTAGTAAGTTACATTACTTTTCAAATTTCAACAGCATTGGAATAATTTCTTTTGTGTGTTTCAAAGGTATGGGAACTAGTCTTCTCTGAAAAAAATGTTTTTGCATGAGTCACATAGGCTTCCAGTGTGGGCAATATTTTTTGTCCTGTTCTCCAAATAGAGATGAAAATGTAGCAAACTTGAGGCTTGTTTCTTGCCAGTTTTTCTGAATGGTTTAAAATGAGAAATAGCTATTCAATATACAAGCAATAAAGTAATCTTTTAGCACAATTTTGAATTTTCTAGCAGTTGTTAAATAAAAATTAAGCAATAATTTATAGTTTAAAAAAAAAACGGGAGGAATATAAGCAAGCCAGGTCTACCTTACAGATTCAGGAGACGTACAGTATGATTTTGCAGGTAGTATAATTGTATGAATGTTCCTAGACCCCGGTGGGTAAATTAATTCCTGGACAAGTCTCTTGTTACTTTTGGGACTCTGCACTGTACTCCATTATACTGTGTAGACCTGCCTGTGGGAACTGGCTACACCTGCTGATTCTAGCAAGTTTCTAAGGATTGCAAGTTGATTTAGGTGTGTTCATCATTCACTGTTTGTATTTGTTTATAAATGCCACTGTTGATTAAAGTAACAATTTGTACTTCTGAAAACTCCTATATCTCTTAAATAGCTGGGTTGTGATTTTTGAGCATGCTATGATACCAATCCGTCTACGTTTTCATACATTTTGTAATATTTCCCAGTTACTTCTGTCTATATTGGTGTTGTAATGTACAATACAGAACAACATAGAAATGGTAAAGAATTTACATAATTGTGGTAAAATTAACAAGTGTGCTGTCCTGTTTTCTAGATAAAATAATCAGACATAGAGCTTGTACTTTGAAGGACACTGCTCATGCTATCATTGCTGCTGAACTGGATCCAGAATTTAATAAGATGTGTGAAGAAATCAAGGAAGCGAGAAGAAAAAGAGGTATATTTAACTTCATTTATCATAACACAACACCTATGCGATAGAAAACAGAATTTACAAATGTCCATATAAAAATTTAAATTTAAGTTGAAATACAGAATGCGTGTCAGACTCAGGCAGTGCATGTTAAAGGATGACTGGGCTTGAAACTTGTCGTACTTTTTCCAACTATGTGAGCTGGTCCAATAAGGCACCATCCTTCTTTACAAAAGAAGGATGCATTGCCTATTGGTACAAAAAGTATTGTAGAACATGGTGAAGAGAGAAATGTTGGGATTGCTGTACTAACTGAAGATGTGATGAAACCAGAGCTGATTCTAAAAATGCCATGTAATGCAGTGTAATAACAATTATGATTAGGGAGAACGGCATTTAAAACAGTGGATTTTCAGTTCACCCTGGTACGTGTGCAAGTGTGTATCACTTTTGGTGATAATCTTTTGATTTTTTGGATTAAGAAACAACTTATTACATCCACACTGAGGGGAGCATGATGTTGAAATTCTAATAGTCCAGAATCAGGAAATATAGCCCCCTACATTGGAGGACATCACTGACTTAGTTTTGCTTAAATTAGTGCAGTTGTTTTCAACTTGTAGTCCATAGACCTCCAAGTCTGTGGACAGCTTCTAAAGTGATGTCAAAAGGTAATCAAAAGCCCAAACGTACTGCCATTAGGGCTCTGTTTACATGAAAGATTCTGTACCTCCATAGAAAATTTTTGAAGGTCTGAAAATTGAAAAAGGTTGAAAATCACTGCACTATAACATTAGAACAAAATTTTATGCTGATTTAGGGATTACTGATTTCAGTAATTCCAACTTTACCTTGGCTAGTTGTTTCCTGCTTTGCCTCCTGCTTTGGTAAAAAACTGCGTTATTTGATGTCTAGGTTGAATTTGGCTGGTCTTAAGTTATAGCTGCTGGTTCTTGAAATAGTTCTGTCAGTAGATTGAAGACCCTTTATTAATAAATTTCTTTGAACTATGCAAGTATCTGTAGGCTTTCTCTTCTTCAGGTTAAAATGATACAGTTCCTTTTATTTAACGGTTGGACTCGATGATCTTAAAGGTCTTTTCCAACCTCAATGATTCTATGATCTTCCCATTCAGTCATGCATTTTTTTTTGTCTAATTCTGTACAAGCTTCCAATGTGTGTCTTGAGTTGTGGATAAGAGAACCAATTGTAATTCACTGTGGTTGTAAAATAGTATAATGCCTTCATTTCTCCTCTGTACTTTTCTAGAAGTATAAGAATATTCACAATTCTGGTCTTAGTGTCATGCTGAGAGCTATGCTCAGTTAATTATCCATTATGAGTCCCCCATGATTGTTAAAGGTTATTGCTTCCGAGATTAAATAACTGTTTGTAAGAGCTCTTTGTTACAGAGAGTGACTGTATAGCTTGTAAGTCCCTTCTTGCCTGTTTCCCAAGAGGTAACTGGAATGCTGCCCTTCTTTTTGTGGCAGTGACCAAGTAATATATATTTCTAGGGGTAAAACCTGCAGACCCTGTTGAAAGAGGTGGGTTTTCAGAAGTCATAATTAAGGCTGTTGGTGTCATGCAATGAACTTGTTAAATCAGGAAAAGAAGATACTATTGGTTTCAGATGCTGGTTAGTGGACCTTCAGATATAGGTAGGTGACTAGCAGTACCAGTTTGTGTGTGACAACAGCTCCCATACAACAATGGACAGATTTACATACAACAATGGACAGATTTCAAAGTGCATTCTGGGCATTGGCATGGAAACTGTTACAGTGTCACAGGTACCTGCAAGTCGCATTTCAAAGATGCTCATGCATTTGGACCACATTGTGGTTGTTTCAAGAACAAATGAGCTCTGCAGTTCGTCCAGCTGCAGAGTGTGGAAGGCTGAGATCACTTACTAGATGAGCAAGGACAGGAGATGTGGAATGCATGGAAGCAGCTTTGTTAGATTAAGCAATTATGAATGAAGAAAAATATATCAAGCTCTTGAGATCTGAGGAAACCTCATGCTGTAAGGCAAGCACAGGAGATTGTCCTAGCCCTGGAGCAGGAATTGTGTCAAAGATTGTGGTGTAGAACATCAAGAAGATGGCACTTCAGGCACATAGTCTTGGTACTGGTCATTGTAATGACTGCTGATCAACCTTGCCATTACTCTCATTTTGCTCTAGAGAATATGCTAGCAAGACAGCAGATCAGCAAAATCACAGTGCATCTGTTGGTCTAGACTTTGACATGTACCCTGTTTTGGAACATTTTGCACGAGGGACGACGAAGGCCTATACTTGCATTTTCTTCTTTTGATTGGATGTCCACAAGGTTATTAAGGGATTTCTGGTTTCTTCTTTGGATTGATTATCAGATGGTCAGGTATAGAAGTGATCCTCACATCCTCCTTCTTCCCCTCTGCTTCATAATAAGAGTATATTTTGAAATAATGGAACGTTTCAATGAGGAAATACTTGAGGAAAACTCTGTAAGCAGTGTAAACGATGCCTTTTGCTGTCCAAAAGCTTTTGTGCAACTGGTCACTTAAATGCAAGGGTGGTTGCTCATACCAGGCTCTTTGCCTGAGTGGAGCTACTCGATGAAATCATGCTGAATTGGGCAGCCAGCCTTGTTGCCTGACCAATGTATGAGATAAAGTGGTGGGGAATTGGACCCTTAAGTACTTCTTTTTAGTATCAACAAGAGATGTCCAAGCAAGGCCTTAAATGAATGTCGAGACTGAAGTCACAGTGAGGATGCCTCACTGTATGATGCGCAGCAAGCATTTCTTCAGCTCAGAATACCCTAAGCTTCTCTTTTCATCTTCCTTTAAAAGTGCCAGACTGGCATGTATACACTCTGATGGGGGAAAAAAAACACCATTCAGTGTCCACATTTCTCTGCGTATATGTCAGGACTCAGCTTGATAAAGGAGCCTACCTTCAAGCCCTACCAGAGTTAAAATTCTTAGCTTGCCAACAGCACTCCCGTGAAAGAAGGGCAATAATGCAAACAGTGGGACTATGGGGAAAAAAGTCCAGGTCATGAAAATCTGCTAGTGGTTCTTGGACTGAATATAAAACTTGTATTAATACCTGCTAAGAAGAGGTCAAGGTGGTGTTGCAGGCACAGATCGAGACAGAGTGGGTGGCTGTGGCCATCAGAAAGGAAATTTGTCTTCTGACAAAAAGAACATGCCCTGTACTCGGTTAGATCTTGGCCAACATTTTCTTGGCTACATTTGGAAAGACTTCAACATTCAACATGACATTTCGATGGAATCAAGCAAGCTGATCTGCATGAGGCTTCTAATAGATTCTCTGGAAATGTTATCAAGTGTTTCTGTCTAGAATCACAGAGGAGTCTGGAAGGCAAGTGACACATACTGTAGGCTTTTTAATCTTCACCCAGTTGAAAAGCCATTGATTTTTCTGAATTGTGCCGTGTATTAGCTCGTAATTTATTTCCAGGATACTGAAGATGAGGGTTAAGGCTAAAAAGCTCCATATCCATTTTCTTCACAATTCTCTTGGCAAGTTATTTAGCAATCTTACATAGTTTTAAAATGGAAGGTATTTTCTACATCTCTTTCTTTTTCTACAACTTTTCTGTTTTTTGACAGATATGCCATTTTTATTTAGTACTGAGACTGTTGACCAATCTCAAAAGAAGTACTGCATGATAAACTGTATAATAAAATTAGTGTCTAGAAGTTAAACTAGAATTTCTTGTTCTTGTATTACTGAAATGAGGTGCTGTTGTTGAAAGATGGTAAATTTAAGGATAACTTCTAAGTTGGTAAATTAGGAACAATATATGCTAGATGATTGGAATTTGCAGCTTCTTGTTGAAACCAGCAGGTTACAAGGTAGAAGTGGTGGATGTTTTGAGTAATGAAATATGTTTGATATGCGGTTTAAAATATTTGTAATGGTACCTAGAAACTTATGCTGTAACTATTGTTAGGTGAGAGTTCCTTTGTGAATCTTTTAATTTCTGCGTCCATCAGTTTTAGAGCTTCTTGTAAGCTCTTGATCACTTGGTTCTGGTTACTACTGGAGACGTGGTATGACATTTTGAAGACTGTTTTAGTGGATGGATAGGAAATTCTAGTTCACAAATATGAAACATCAGAGATTCATTTATGTCTTTAAAATGTGCTTAACCAGTATGAAAATTTGCATTTTTAGAATTTAATTAAAAACCCTATGAAATAGTAGAAGCTGTGAGATGAACTTATTACAGAAAGCAAACCAGACTTTTTGTTAAAAGCAGAATCGCATTTTCTTAATCTAAGAGCTCATATTGACTCTGAAATGGATCCATTTTACATAACGTAGATCATGGTGACAATAGAAGGTTCTTATTAAGATACTCTTTTTGATATGGCATACAGTGCCGTTATGAATTGCCACTTACTTTAGATCATTGTTTAAAATTAGGAAAAATTGAAAGTGTCAATAAGAATTTGCTTTATAGAGCAAATACGGATAGAAGAGTGCAATCTTTGGGGACCCAACTGTGAGAGAGAGTCATATTTTTCTAAGCTGTCAGAGCTGACAGTTTTAAGATCATGCAGCCAGTAAGTTATTTTGTCAGTAGAAAACAAATATTCTTGATTCTAATCTTTGTTTTGCATGTCCAGCTAAATATTAATTGATGTGTTCTTATTGCAGCACAATATTCCAAGTTTCTTTTTAAATTCAATAGTTCTATGCAGCTTGGTTTATTTAAATAGGTATGGTTATCTTCTGTATGCAGGCTTATCAGTAACAGCAGAACAAATAAATCCTCATGGTTCCACTGTACGGAAAACAGAAGCTAGAGTTGAAGAGGCTTTTCGGAACAAACAAAAACCCACAATGGCGGTGTGGCCCAACTCTGCGAATAAGTGTGCATGTGAGTACCTTGGGTGATAATTGTGCAAAATTAGAGGCACTTCCAATGGCAAACATTTCAAATGTGTCTGTTCTATTGTTTACTGATTATTTCCAGAAGTAATTTTAGGCATGAAACATTTAGAACTTCAGGAAATACTCTTTTTCTGACTACACGAAATCTCTGCCCAAGAAGTTGTAAAGAAGCAGGATTTCTGTTTTTGTGATAAAGGATAACTGTTTTTCTGATATAATACAAGTATTACATTTTTCTTTGTAAAAGACTGTTTTCAGTATAAGACAACTCTGATCCAATGAGAAGATCACTTTTATCTGTTTGATAAGTGTTAAGATTTGTTTACTCTGTGTGTGTATTCACAGGTACGTACCTACACGTTGCTTCATACTCTCTCACATGCACTATAGTTACTCACTTCCGATCTTCAGTACATACAGTATCATGCTAAAAGTCAGAAAAGAGATTACAGATTTAACTCTATTTTCCTTTATGGCACCTGGTTTTCAATAGTCAGTACCCATTACTGGAGGATTTTAAGATGCTCTCGCTGCAGCCTACTGGATTAGTCCAATTAATTGATCAAAATCTCTAGATTTGTGAGGAGTGACTGTTTAACTGTGGTGAGGTAATCAGAGGCACTGCTAATTATTTTTAAGAGGTAAGTTGATTAGAACAGGTAAATACACAACAGATATTTTTGTTACAAACAAAATAGACTATACGAGAAAGTGAGTATGAGGGATATACTGATAGTTGTGCATGGCTTTCCTACTGAAGATGTGGAATCCATTATTAATATATTATTAATAGCATTATCAATTATTGCTTAATAGGCAAACTGATAGATTGGAGCTGACAGATTTTCACTGGTCTTTGTGCTCTCCTTCATGGTGCTTTTCCTTGATGAGAAAGATTTTCTAGGCATGGTGATAACTGCCCAGAGATGAACATTGTTTATATATGAATGATAGTGTTGATGTCAAATAGTTTAATTAATTAGAGGTGTATGGTTTTATTTCCTTAAGCTGTAATTTCTTCCGTTAAAGGAATTAAAGTCAATCATACAGAGTTATGGCTTGAATAAATTGTTATATAATAAATTGATGATGTGGATCCAAGCTGTTCTTCATTCATTTGGCAGCTTGTGCAAAAACAAAGAGAGGAGGGAAAGGATTCTCAATTTTTTTTTTAAGTTTCTGATGAAATCCAAGGTGGAGATTCTCACTCTGGCTTATCTACAAGGCCCTTTCCAGGCTCTGCATGCCGTGCAGCAGACAGTAGGGTTTATAGACCTCCAAGCTGGACGTCTCTTGGGAAGAGAGATAGCCATTACTGGTGACTTGAGTAAAAAGAAGCTCTGGTACCTCTGCTCTCATCTCCATCTAATGTTGTGGATGCAGTGGCAGTCGTTTGAAAACTAGAGCCATCAACTGAAGGAAACTGCCAGCGTTTCTGTGTGTAAACAAAAAAAAAGTTAGTGTTAAGGCACCGTTCCTGCTAGTATTTTGGTGATTTAGGCTGGAAGGCAAGAAAATTTGTGGCTTAATGGGACTATGATCAAATGAAAATCTGCCTTTGAACGCTGAGTCTGGGAAAGGTAGCTAGTCCAGGAGAGATGCGATGCATCTAGTAATCAAGAGAGAGAACCAGGAATTGATGAGCAATCGGAAATCTGCAGAAGGAATTCAACTAGTACATGGGCACACTTAAAGATTGATGCAGTAAGTTCAGCAGAGACTAGAAACTAGGAAGAGATACAGTCTTAGGAAGGGCATTTGGAGGAAGGAGCTGGAGTAAAGTGAGAGCAGAACTGAGCAGATTGTAGGGAGCTCGTATAGCAGCAAATTATATGGTGGATTGTGATTGTATAAATGGAAGAAAAGTTTAGAGAAGGGATTTCTGAACAGAGATGATTTTAGAGGTAGAGTGGAAATTTTTTCATGGTCAAGACCTAAGATTTTTTTTTTTTTTTAAGATTAAAATGTATTACACAAGCAGAATAACAAGGACAATGATTCATGTATTTTAATGACACAGGATAAAAACTGTACTTTCCAATTAATAATTCTGAAAATCTTCCATTTTTTCCTGCTATTTGAACTTGAATTAATTTTTTTCCTTAAATAAATCTATGGAAAAAATCACCAATCATAACTTTATTTTCCTGATTAAATTAATGTTTTAGGAGCTTTGTTTACAATATTTTAGAAAATAGCTGCAAAAAGGTCAATTCAGATGAAACACTTGAGAACCCTAAAGGAAATTATTGTCAAGCATCTTCTCTATAACCAGAGCAGACTACAGACAGGGCAGCAGCCTTCCCCAGTTTAAAGGCCTGTTTACTATTCAGGGCTAGTACAATAGAGAACGGGAGTTAGTTTATCATGTTTTGGTTTGTTTTCTGAGGAAATGTATTTTGTATGAAACTTTATTTAGTTTTTTAGTTACCTATTATTTTTGATTTATTTAATCTTTCTAATGTATTTGATTTTTTTTTTAAATTTTGATTAGACTGGACGGGCTATCAGAAATGTGGCACAAAATAGTTGTTCTATTTGAAGGCATAGTGATATGTGTTCCTGAGTTAGATTTAAACTGGAACTTCCATTTCTCTTGTTGAAGGTACACCTGTGGTGGATGGTGTATCACAGTATAGATGAGCTTTGAAAGTATTGCATTACTAGAAATTGCTGAAAATCCATTTGGGAGGGTTCTGCCACAGATAATTTAAAATATTTCCATATTGACTGTGTATTTTGAGAAAAGCGCAAGTGTTCTGGTGGGAACTTGGAATGGGACATAGGTCAAAAGCATGATGTAAGTAGTTGTATGATCACAAAATTGCTGTGGTTGGAAGGAACCTCTGGAGATCATCTAGTCTGCTCAGAGCTGGTTGCTCAAGGCTGTGTCCAGTTGTGTTTTGAATATCTCCAAGAATGGAGGCTCCTGGGAAACCTCTTCTAGTGCTTGGCCACTCTCACAGTAATTTCTTTTTCTTAATTTTGAATTGCATGTCTTGTATTTCAATCGGTGCCCATTACCTGCCGTCACTGAGCACTGATGAGAAGGCTCTCGTTTCTCCTTTGTATGCACATGTGTGGAAAAGGAAACTACTAGCAATGTGTAGTTTGCTGTGTCTGGTAAATTAATCATTGCTAAGTGGTTTAGATACATGTTAGCGCATAAAACATTAGCATCTCTTTAATTATTGGGATGCTGTATAGTAAAACTTTTGTCTTACTGCTCTATTTTGCCAGTAGATGGAGTATGTTGCATATTATTTTACTGTCTTGCAGTTGCTTCCTTTAGTGTTACATATAAATAAACTGTATGGGGAAGATTTGGCTTTACATTCTTATCTTTTCTTGCAGCATTTAACAATAACGTATTGTAGTGATAGACTGCAGATTTTATGTTTTCTTCATAGAGAAGATGTCTTTTATGCTGTATGATAAATATGATAGCTGTGAAATGGCATTTGGAGCAAATAAGAAAATTAAAATATTTTGTGTTATGTGAAGTATTAAAAATACAAGTTTTATAGAAAAGTCATTTTATGAAATATGAAGTAAACACACTGCTAACTTTTCCCAATAATTGAAGTGATTAGCGGTCTCTATAGAAAGAACTGTAGGGAGATCAATCAAGGATATAAAAAACCGCTGCGGAAAATGTAGTTCCTAAATAAATAATATTTTGTGCACCTTTTTGTGGTGTTTTTTTGTTGTTGTTGTTGTTTTTGTTTGTGGGGTTTTTTTTCCCCTCTAATTGGTAATCTTTGCTATGATACGAAACTATGTGTTTCTGCTTTATAATGGAAAGGAGGTTTTGTTTTGGCAGGAGTATTTTTAAAAAAGATTTTTAGAAAGAACAGGTATTTTGTTTATAACCTTTCGCAGAAACCGTTTTATTCTCAGTCTTTGTCTGATTTTCATCTGTTTAGTCTTTCTTCGACCTCTCTGATACAGTGGTGTCAGTGATCGCAGTACTTCAGGCATTTATATGACTACAGTAATACTTTATCAAAGTACATAGCATGCCAGATGCCATATGGTTTTTATTACTTTAACTATTTTCTGCCTTTTGGTGGACTGGTTTTGAATTTGGGTTCAGAATTTGGATACTGGCATGTTAACAGTCATCCAGATGCTAACATCAAAATCCTGGTAGCTGCTGCTGTTTACAAATCCTACACTTGCTGCTCTCCTCCTGCTCTCCGGAAAAGGGATTTGACTTGGATTAATTCTCACTTGAGATAGAGGCAAGTACTGTAACTTGAAAAACACCATTAAGAATTATTTTCTGGAATTTGAGGACATCTTTACTCAGAGCTGAGACAACTGTCTCTCTCTGTTTCTTTATCATTTTGTTCTGGGTAGTGTAGGAGTTGGCATTCTGAATGAGAGTTGTTTGATCTCCTGTATCTGATGCTGGCTTCAACCAGATGCTTTAAAAGGAAGTTGCAAACATTTGAGAAATAAATCTTTTTTTCATGCCTAATTTTGAAGGAAATACGAACTTAGCTGACTCTGAGTTGGCTAACAGTTCTTTTAAAACCCATAGGTTTTGTAATTCTTCTAATTTAAAATGCCATTTAGTGAATTTGTGGGAGTTCTAATAAATCCTGACTGCCTGTTCTTTTTTGGGATCCCATCAAACTTTTGGACTCAGTGATATCTAGTGGCAAAGAAATTTTCTTTCATCACTGTTGAATACCTGCCTCTTGAATTAATCAAATGTCTTTTTTCTCTGACAGAGGGCAAAGAGGGTCCTACAATTAGCTAAGTGACTTTTTTTATATTCTCTTGTTTTTCATCTCCTTCCCAGCTCAGTAACGCAGTATTGCTCAGCCTCTCTTAAGGTTTTCCTGAAAGCATTATCACCACCTTTCTTATACACGTGGTAAAAAGAGAGAATTTTTAGAAAAAGTTTTTTCAACGAGTTCTTCTAAAATATTTCTTTCCCCCCCAAGTGGTATGCACAAGTGATGTAATAAAAGACAGTTTTCAGACCTTTTAGATGTATCTTACTCCTTCCTCCCCTTTGAAAACTGTGGCAATGTTTGCTTTAAATTGTTTAAAGACTTGGTGTAAAGTTTTTGTCTGCAGAAGTTGTTGGTTTTCTTGTGTTTGTTACCTATTTCTTAACTTCAGTTTTCTTTTTTTTTTCCCTAATGTTGCCTCCTTGACACGGAAACCAACCAGCAGCCATGAGCCTTTCTGATATGTGATATAAATGAATGTTGTAAACTCTATTGGATGTGATTTTAATTAGAGTGGGAGCCTCTTCTCTGCTTGCGAAGTTGCAGGAGAACCTTCTGTTTGTTCGTGGCTCTCTTGCAGCAGGGAAGGTGTCATTCAGTAGTCCTGAAGAGCCAACTGAATGTACCAAAAATGTATATAACTATAATAGTTGCTGTTGTACAAAGCTACTCAGCAGAGGAAAATAAGCAGATCTATAGAGGTGGAAAGTCTGAAACTGATGTCCACAGGTGATATTAATCTGATTGTCTCTTCTCTTGACTTCATTTTTCTCTTTAATTTTCCTATGTGACTGTCTTGTCATATATTTTACTAACATAATTACTCTGGTTTCATGTAAATTATATTTTTAGCTTGGTTTCCCAAGAAAATAATACCGTGCTGTCTGTCCATCTCTGCTCCCCTAATAACTTCCGAATCATTTAGCCAGGTTCAGACAGACTTGACAGGAGTTGAGGGCTGAAAGACTAGATTCCTGCAGATTTTGTGAAAATTGGTAGCTGGATAATTCTACGCACCTATTGAAGGAAAAGGCTATAGATTGAAAATGGTAGTTACCTGTTCTGCCTGGCCTTGTTAGTTGATCAATTAAAACATTATATTGGCCAGGCGTGGCATGCACACCTCAGACGTGGTGTATCTTGTCCTGTTCAGCTGGGGTGGGGAGGAACAGAAGATACTGGGAGAGTTTTGTGAGAAATACTGGGAAGAGCTTGAGTTGAGAGCATTAGAGGAGGTGGTAGGGGAAGGCAGTTGACTAGGGGAGAAAATGCTGGGGATACTGCAGCCAAGATATTTTTTTTTTTTTTTAATTTGAAACAGGCTTCATTTTCTTATGGAACTTGACTCCGCCTTGTTGAGAAGTGCCAAGGTTCTTCAAGTATTTGTTAACATAAACGGTTATATATGCTGATGAAGATCATAAATATGTTAAAGTTGTTGCATACAGTTTTTTTAATGTGTTTGTCAGGTCTGTGCCTTCCATCTAGATGAAGAAAATGACATTTCTTTATAGGGGTTAGTTTTGCAGTCACCTCAAGCTGGTCAAATTGCAGGTTACTACTAAAGGTGCTGTCTTGCCTTTTCACTGGTTGCATATTCCCACCATCTCCCCTGTGCCAGCACCGTCACTCATGAGTTGGAAAGCTCAGTTGGGGAACTGAAGATGTTGAAAACTAACCCAGAAAAAAACCCATAACATTTCAGACGGATTTAGTTCCCTTATCTGTTTTACTGCAGGAACAGTAGTGCCGGCACAAATGAGGTAGTGGAAATGCTATAACTGGCTTTGGAGGGAGAAATGGCTTTGTCTGTTAGTGGAAGCTGGCACCTCATTTTGCTTTTCAAGCCATTGTGGAACTGTGCTCTGTTCTTTCTTGCTGCTTATCTCTGACTGCAGTTTGGGACTTTGTGACTAAAATCTCCAGAGACTTTCAATTGGACTATTCAGTGCCCCTTGGTAAGGAATGTGGAGCTACTGGAAGCAGCTAAATTACTGTGGGATGTATAGATATCCTGGATGCTGCATAAGAGCACAAATTTCTGGTAATAAGTGCTTTCTCAAGGCTTTGAGTTCCTTTACACACAAGACATCAGAAAGAAGTTTAGGGTTTTGATCATGGAATAAAAACTTGAAACACGTGCATTGCTTCAGGTGGTTCTTCATGATACTGCAGACACAAAATCTAGATCCATGGTGATCTTGCTTGCCATGAGAATCTCCTTTGGATTTTTATCCCCAGTAATTCTTCATGAAATAAAGGTAAAAACAGAGAATCTACTGTTCGATGGATTTTTATCATTTAATGACAGAGGATTCACATTCTCTGATGGACTTCTAAGCAGTGCAGAGGCATATAAGGGTCTTCTTTTCTGCAGCATAAAGTGAACTTGTTAGCCTTCACTAATACTGTACTGCACCCAATATACTGTAGTAGTCAAACTACAGAAATTTCAGGAGAAAAATATCTGCTTTGACTGCTACATCTTCTCATTAGAGTTCCTCCACATTAAGGCAAGCAGTCTTGCTTGTTAATGATTGACAATCTTTGAATCTTCTAATTATATCTGCTTCCTTTTCCAACTGTTAACTTTATTTCTACATAGTCTGCAGTTCTGTCACTGTACTGCTGGATTTGAGGGACAGCAACCGCATATACCTCAACTTTGAAGCTTCAGTACCATTCACCCATGTTTTTGAGATCTGTTTTCCTGAGACCATACTAAACAGAAAGGTGACAATTACCTCTAGATCTTGCAGAAATAGTTCAGAAATGTGGGAAGGATTTGAGATTTTTTTTTTTTGGTGGTGTTTTGGTTTTTTTGACCTTCACTGAGGTCATGAAAATGATGTGGGCAGTTTTGTGTTAAATTCAAATGAGAGATTTAGGTGGATTTATGAAGGCCTGAGGAGACAAGTCTTCAGTGGTTGGCATGGAAGGGGTTGAAAGCAGGAAGGCTTTTGTTTGAATGACAGGGTGAAAAAGTTGATTCTTAGAAGGGACAAAAAGAATCGGGATTTTAGAAGTGTTGGTCACCTGTTGCTTACAGGTCTGGGTGGCTCAGGTGATGATGGTAGTGCCTTGAAATAAGAACTGGTAAGAGTCTGGGAGGGAAAAGCTTTAGCATTAACTGAGTTCTATTGACTAAATGTGGGTGAAAACCCGAAGTAGCTAGATTACTGCTTTTGTCAGTACAAAGACTATTAAATGTTAGGAGGGCATGTTCTGCAGTATCTGGCAATGAAATGCTGTTCTTTCCTAATTCTCAGGAGTTGGTTGGAGGTATCAATTTTTTTTTTTAATATTGTGACATAACACCAGTTTTATAACTACAGCAGTGTTTCAACCAAAGCTCTGTTTTGTGTGCATACTTTGATGAGGTAGCTGAAAAATTTCCTGCATTTACTGGTTTTGATGCAGTGTAAACCTCAGAATTCCTGGGAGGACATCTTCTGCGGCACTTCTTGTGGTTGCTTTGTCCTAATTAAAAACAGCAATAAAAACCAACATGCACAACGTATGTTCGAATAGTACTGCATGAGAGAGAGAGAGCGCTAGACTTGCTGACTGTCATTTAGGAAGACTTGAAATTTAATGAAATGTGCAATACAAGGATTAATTCCATTTTACTGTAATGTGTTTTCTCCCACACTTAGGAATTTTAGGAATGTACCTGTGTGTTTAGGCAAATTATGGGTTCTCATAGGGTGGACAAAACAGATACACTAATTTTGGGCATATTTAAAGTACAATTCATTGATATAATAAATGTCAAATATATTTGACGTTATATCTGACTCTTACAGCAAAGTCAGCCTAAAAAGCCAAAATCAGTGTATCTTTAAAAATCTCAACTTTCTTACTAATTTATACACATTAGGATATATTAAATTTCCTTTAAAAGACTTTTACTCCACTTCTGTGTTTTATTTACCCATCTTTGGAGTTGATCTGAGGCTAAACCCATTGCCTAATAGGGGATTTTTTTTGTCTGTAAGTTTATATCTCCCTGTTTAATTTCAGATTTGCTGCTTCTGTTATTAATGAAAATATCTTGCACAATCTAGGGAAAGATTACATGAGCTCCTGAAAAGTTATGTGAATAGGTTGTAGTTTGTCATCAATAAAACAGTGACACTGACTGTAGAAGCCGCTATCAAATCTACAAAATAGCAGGAGAAAGGGGATTTTTTCCTCAAATCTTACAGGTCTCCATAAGGATTATTTGTAACAATAAATACACATTCCAAATGAGACTATGTTTTTATTGCAATGTGATTGTATCTTTAGATAAATCTTAACCTTTTAGCTTTAAAGTTATTCCTAATGTAGTGGTTAAACTACCTGCTTACATACACCACTCATGGGGAGGAAATTCTGAAGTACGACTGTGATTCTCTGAGCTTCTGTAAATTAATTCTCCACACTTGTACCTGCATAGTGCTTGCATCTTCAAAGCAAGATCTTTGTAACTCAGTGTGAGGTTGGCAGACACAGATCTAGGACTTAATACCCCATAAATCAAAGCAACCTGCAAATACCAAGAACGTTATGGAGGTACTCAACATAGGAGTTCGTTTTGAAATGGAAGAAAATTTGTTAACCTCTGCTAACTATTGGCTGTGATTTTCAGTTATAATTACTTGGCCGCAACTTCAGTAATTTTGCAAAAATATGAGCAGTCTGCATCATTACTTGAATTTGATTGTAGAAGTTTCAGTTTTTCCCAATCTCTTCCTTAGTCTGCTGAGCTGTGTCTTGTTAGTGCACTTGAAAAGGACGTTGACAATAGTATTAGGTTTGAATGGTCTTCCTTCTGTATTTGCTGATCATATTGCCCCAAAACCTCTTTTAGGTTGGTGCCTTAGTTGTATCTCACTGCAAATAGGTTAGTAAAAAAAATGCCTTTTATTATGTGATTTTTTCAAAGGCAGAGAAAGTACAAATAAGAAATAGGAAAAATGAAAAAGTAAGGATGCAGAAGTAATGAAAAAAGGATCACATGCCCATGTTGCTTCAAGTTGAATTGCATGATATGGAGGGAAGGCATTGGTGATGAGGCTAGTTTAAGGATCTATGCTTCCCTTTCTGCTTACAGACTTACTGCATAAATGCAGGTGTTTGTGAGGTCTTGCTGTAGACAGGTTGCTAAATGGTCCAGGTCTAAAGCAAAGATCCTCATTTTTTAAAACCACATTTTGTGAATGCAGTGAACTTGAGTACAGAGGTGGGAATGAATGGAAGATTAAGGAGATTTAGAAGATGTCTTTGAATTGACAATGGACATAAATTGAAATGAGAGGTGCTGACTGGATATAGGGCAAAAAGCCTTTTCACTGTTCTGACAATGATGCATTGGTACGGGATGCCCATGAAGGTCATTTAATCTGCATCCATGGAGTTTTTCAATACACGGCTGGATAAAGCCCTGAGCAACGTGGTCTGCCCTCATAGCTGACCCTGTTTTGAGTAATAGGTTGGACCAGAGACTTCCTGATGTCCCTTCCAACCTGAATTATTCTATGAATCCATGGTTTGCACTTCCATTTGTTTCGTTGTATAATGAATTCAAATAGCTGAGGGTCTAAAAACGGAAAATGAGAATAACTGTCTTTAGAGTCTGCGTTACCCAAATGAGAATGACTGAGTTCTGCGTCACTGCTTAGCTGTTTTCTTTTAGTATTTTACCTACGAAGGGGTATATATAAAATACATTAAGTAGGAAAGGCTAGCAAGTCTTCCTTGTTTCCATAGTTTAGAGTAGGAATTGTGTACACAACTGAGTGTTCACTCCCTATACTTCTAGAAGTCCTTGGTTACCTGTAATTTGCTCACATTGAAATCAACAGACAGCTTGCTTTTTCCTTGAAATGTGAACACATTTGATTGCCTCAGACATTACAGCATATTCTAATACCGTAGTCTGTTTACTGAGGGGTACCTGCGCATCTAAATGTTTCTTTTTTTCATTATAATTCAAGTTCGAATAAGGAGAAAATCAAGACGGCGTTCACAGTGGGGCAAAGGCATTATTAAGAAGAGGAAAGTCAATAATTTAAAGAAAGATGAAGATGATGCAAAGTTTGCTGATGATGAAAATCATGGAGAGGACAGTAAATTGCTGGAAAACGGAGAGCTAGAGATCAGCACTGACTGCATTGAGGAGAATGGGGAGGAAACAGGAGATCTCTCTATGACAAATGATGAATCCTCTTGTGATATTATGGATATAGATGCAGAGCAGAGGCTTAACAATGGGACATCAGGAAAGGAAAACAATTTTGCATCCACGGAAGAAGAGAGCTCAAATGAATCTCTGTTAATAACAGACAGTGTTACCCTGAGTGCTGAAAAGGAATTAAGGAAGGACTCTACATCGAAAGGGGACTGTGTGAATGGAGAGACATCTGTACACAGCTCAGAGGGTGTACCTGTTCCAGCGTGTCATAACGGTAAAGCGGAATCAGTTGATGCTGTTTCACCCTGTGACAACAGCGATGGGTCTAGTAACAAGCAAAAATCTTCATCTGAATATCAGCCAAAGGAGAAAACGGAAGCTTCCAGTGAAAGTCAAGGAGCTGATCTAGTGAAAGCTGAGTTACCACATTGCAGCAATAATGAAAAAACACTACAGAGCACAGACATTGAAACTAAAGATGCTGAAGCAGATAAAGAAGGTATAGCTTGTTTTCAATGTTTCTGTCCTTACCTTAGTGTCCAACTTAATATGTGTATATTTTTAATGGTAATATCTTACGTTACCATTATTATTATAGGATAATATTTTATTAACTGCTGTCTATTTATTTGAAACTTTTAGTATGCTTACAACATTAATTCCACACAGATAAATTAGAAGTCCATCCTTGACTTGCTGTAACGTTATCTTAGGCAAGTAAATGTATCTCCATGCTTACACTATTCTGCTTATTTTTGTAGGCTTTATGGGAAATATTGTAAATACTGAGATAACATTTAAACAATAATTAAAAATTTAAAAGATATTATCAATGCAGATAAATATATGTTTTGGTCTATATGTTCTATCTGATACATATTTCAATCTATATGATATATTTTGACTTGTTTTGTTAGAGATTTATGATGAAAGTATCATTGACATCAGGTGAAAGACCATAGTAATACAGAAGGTATTCCTTCAAAAACATTTGCTCATAGCAAAAGTTAAAGCAATTTAGCTCATAGCAAAAGCCAGATAAACCGTTGTTTATCTATTGGAGAAGGTATCTGGCTTTGGAGTTACAGTCAACACAGTAACAGTGCAGCAAAAAGATAGGAGAAGGGAAATCCTGGTGGTGCATAAAAGAAGGGGCCACGTCCTTTGAAGACGAGCCATAGTTTCCTTGGGGAAGAGAAATAAAAGCCTTGTGCATGATTGCCTTTTTAATTAGCTTCTCAGAATTATCTAAAAGAATGAAATCTTTACTTCAAAAGTTAGCGCTGAGATTTACAAAGTGAATGAGCTTTAATGAGAGATCTGAATTATGAGAATATCACTATATACATGTTGGCTGTGTTTGTACATAAATATTTTCTCTAAGGGTAAGGAGGATAGTAGAAGAAAGGTCCTAAGACTATCAGAAGAGGAGTATGATGCATGTTAAGAGCCTTTACATTTCTAGATTTAGTAGTTGGAATTTTGTATACATTAAGGATGATTATAGTAACAAGGAGTCCTCAAAAAAAAAGGCATTTTAAATAGTTGGGGAGGAGAAAAACAGTGAATGAGTGTAGGGAGAGATCAGGAGATGTAAAAATACTTTGTTCTCCACAACAGGATTGGACAGCAGCTTTAATACAGAGGTGGAAGAAAACAGAAATGTGTCACAAAAATATGAAGTTTCAGAAGTAGAGCAGATGTTCGAATTACCGTGGTGATGAAGACATGGGATGCTTTGGAGAGAAAAATTGAGGATTTGATTCACTTAGGCAGAAAGATTTTGAGCGTTATCTTAATATCTGAATTTCACTTAGAAGCTGCATAATTTGACGTTGCTGAGTAAAAGTGATACAGTGGAAAAACTGTGGAAAACAGTGGAAAACAGTGACATTCAGTTTTCTGTTGGGACTTTGGAGTTCAGTTTTAAAGATGAACACACAGTTTCACATGTGTTTTCTGAACTGTGGTTTTGTGCACCTATAAACATTCAGAGTTCTGCAAAGCTGATGAATAATGTGCACTGCTACAATCGTGCTTGTTTGGTTCAAAAAACCTCAACAAACCAAACAAGCAAAATCAAACCAAAGTGAAGAAACAAGCTGTTCATTTTGAGAGACAGTGCTGATAATTGTTTTTCAAATTACAGGTATATTCAGAAGCAAGAAAACACGAAAAGTTGCTATGGAACAGTCAAAGCCCACAAGTTTGGAGCATGTCCCAGAGGAACCATCGGATCCCTTACCCTCTGTAGTTGTTGACCATGACAGACTAAAGGTAATGGAACTGAAAAATGAGTTGAACTGTTAATGAAACTGTCCATGAAAAATGCTTTCTTTCTCTCTTATGAAGCAACATTTCCTTTATTTTTGACTGCAAACAAGTATTATGGCAGCAGTAACTTTTGAAGATGATTTGTCGATCAGTGTTTTTTGGATGAAAAGTTAATAAAACTGCTGAATCCTTGTTGTCCCATCATTACTACCTTTACAAATCCAGTAATGGCACAGCAGTCCACTATTTTAATTGCAGTTTTTGCAGGTACTCTTATGTGTTAATTGGACATGCCAGTTACTGAGGAACTGCTGGGTGCCTAGTAATTAGGAGTTAACATAATCTTTTTCCTTCCCGTGTACCTATACTTGGTGGAAAGAACTGTTAGTGGATTGGAAAACAAATTGGAATTTGTGCTGATGTTTTAGCGTCATAGACTGAACCCCTGCTAGTTAATTTTCTTTCAGTTTTGTCTCTTTTTAAGCGAAGTTACAATAAAATTTGCTGTCTTCTGTTGTAGAAACTAGCTTGAGCTACTATGAAAGTTAGATCCCACTTGGTGTGGAGAACAGATGATAATCTCTTTGGAAACAATAGAAGTGTTATGAGAGGGAAAAAGTTCTTAAAATTTACTATCTACTACTATGTAAAATACACATCTTCACCTTTTGTTTATGAGCAATTTTACATGTGTTGTCTCCCCTTCTTTTGTAATTTCAACATTTGTGGAATTCCAGATGTGTTTCCGTGTGGTAGTTCTTACAATTTCATGCCAATGCAAGTTCTTCAAAATGTCTGCTTTAGCTATCAAGGCAGTTTTTATGGTTTGCTTGGTCATAATTATTGACCAAGATGAAATAGGATGAAGTATGATTCAAACAAAACAAACATGGCCCCAGCTATACTAAGTATAAAATCTAAGACAAGAAAAAAAAGTGTGGGTATAAGCAGAGAAGTTGAGACATTGAGTCCTTTTGGATCTACATGGAAGCAGTGGCCTTACTGATAGCCAGGTGTGGTCCATTTTATTTGTATGTGTCCCTCCAAAATAGGGCTTCAGAAGGGGATTGCATTTCTGATTTGTTCTTTAAAAAAATCAAAAAAAGTGATTGTAAAAGCCCTCTTAACCTTACCTTTTGTTGTTCCAACAGAAACTGCTTGATCTGGTGGTTAAGAAAAGTGACAACCTGACTGTTGACCAACTTGAGAGATTGTATTCGCTCCTCAGTCAGTGCATCTACAGACATCGTAGAGACTATGACAAATCACAACTTATAGAGGTGATGTTGTACAGTTTCTTTTATTCTTTATCTGAATTTTGTGAGACTGGTTTTTCAAGAACTAAGTTAATCTATCAATTTATTGTTGTACTAGCAGGCAAAAGCTTTAAATAGACTTTGAAGAAGCTATCTATAAACAGAAAAAAGTTTAGTGTAGTAATGACTTAAAAAACAGAGGTTGTTTCTAATAATACTTCCCTCAGAAAAGGATTAAGAATTTAACCTAGAAGAATGGAGGAAAAAGAGGAGGGAATACAGCAGCATGGAGAAGCACATGCTAGCAGGGTAAAAACGGAGTAGAAGCAGTTTCCATATGTGTGCTATGAATAACAGTGGACGTAGTGGCTACTTTATAGGCACACGGAGCCAACACTGCTGTGGTTGCCCTTACTTGTATTTGCGTAACTAGGCCAAAAAAAATTATGTACCTCTGCTCCAGGCAGTTTGCTGATCGTGACTTTCATACAAGACCTTAAAAGTTTGCAGACTTTCTCTAGATCGGTAAGTACACTCTTGGGAAGGTCCAATACAGCATGATGTAAGCCAGTCGTCTGCTTTGCTGACATCACTTGCCTCTAAAGTGTTTGCTGTCAAAGGCCTCCTGTCTACACCAACAGTAAGCTGGTCATTTCACCATCGGCGTAGGCTGATCATAATTCTGGACATGCATTCTCTCCAAAATCATTGCTCTAGCTGTAGAGGGGTTTGGATCAGCTTGCTGATTCAACTGATAACCGAACCTGCTGAAAAAAGACAACAATTGCTAGTTTCCAGTTGGGTCACTGAATGCTAAGTACTTTTCTCCATGAATATTTTACAACAAAACCTGGAAAGGCCTTAGCGTGGGATATTGTAGAGTTTGTGCAAAATACTTCTCAAACCATTTTCATGCTATTCCTCTGCCATCTTTACCTAAAATATGTTGCAAGTCTGTGCCAAATGTTAGGTAGATTAAAAAGACATTTTTCCAGCAGAGGTATGTATAGACCTATCTTTACTTTGATTCTCCAAACTGTGTTTACAGCTGGGTCACCAATAGCATGTGTGCAGTAAGACTTGAATTCATGCAGTGTGCCATTGCAATGGTTTCTTAACACATATTGAGTACATTAATTATATAAGTGACCCTAATACACTTGGATTTTCTCATGGACTGTCGTAGTGGAGTGGTTTTCTGCATTAATACTTCTTTAATTAGTTTCCTCTTCTACCATATTTTGCCAGCAGCTAATAAACAGAAGTGTCTACTTTCCTATTAATTATTTGTTCAGATTTAAAAAAAAAGGAGCCTAATAAATACGATTCTGTAATGTAACTTTATTTCTGTCTCTGTATATTTATGTATAATTGATGCTCTGTGTCTCTTGCAGGAGATGGAAAGAACAGTTCATGTGTTTGAAACATTCCTGTGAACTTGTCAAGATGGGTGGGTTTATCCTCTCAAACTGCTCATGGGAGAGCAGTCCTCTGAGCCATTCAGTTTCCATTTGCACCAAGTATGTGCAGAGCCTTGGTCTTAAGTGCTCTCTCTTTTTCTTTCTGTTGAATTTGGTGCTATTGTCTCAGGTACCTGAAACCAACCAGCCTACAAGAACCAAACGGAACTTCATATAGTTGTATCTGATATAAATAAAGAATACAATGCCACAGCTTGGAGATTTTTGGTGCTACAGAAACTGTTCTCATTTCTGCTCTTGTTCACTCTACATGCATTATCTTTGGGGAAACTTCAGGCAAAGTGGAGACCAACACACACAGAGAACTGGAAAGAGCAGATCTAAGTTGAATATTTTTAAACAGGCGACCTTTTTTATTTTTTTTTTCCAATTTTTCTCCTCTCTGGGGTAATGGACAAAAAAATCTGTTCTAAAGAAGGCAATGATGCATTGTGGTAGGAATCTTGAGTAACTGGATGTACAGTAATTTGAAGATGAGGCTCTCTAGAACTGCCTTTAATGTGCCTTTTAGTCAATTGAGAAAGATAAGGCTAATCAATTGGTTTGGATTATAGCAAATGGCAATGTTAGAAAGCTGTCTTCAGAATGAAGATCTCCAAAAGGATGATTTGTATTGTCTTCATTGGATGGCAACCAGTATTATGGTTCTATAATGCCTGTCTTACTCTACAGAACTAAACTAAGACACACTGAAAAAGCCACATACTTTACCAAAATGGTGAAATTACTTTTTCATTAGTATATATTTGTTTTAGAAACAAGTTACACAGTGAAATTCTGTGTTGCTAAAAATGAAGCATTTTCCCACCATCTCCTTGTTTTCCATTTCTTTAAGAAAACCAAGTTTAATACTGGCAGGTTTCTTTCTGAAGTTCCGTGTTTGTAATATAGCTTGGACTGTGCAGTGGAGGTAAGAAGACACTATAGTTGGTCAAAGTCCTGGAGCCCAAGCTCACTTGAAAATAAAACTTAAACTAGGCTTCACAACTCGGTCTGTGCAAAGCACTGTTAATGTGGGGGGATTGGAGGACAGCCTTTTGAATTGATCTGTTCGGACCAAAGTTCTCTGAGTCTGAATTGTGTAGTTCAAAACCTTTCCTTTCTGGCAACTGGAGAGAACAGTCTAGACAGTTTAAAGAAAAACATGTTTTATCACAAGCTCAATATTGAAACATTACCTGGGCTGATTTATTTCAAACTTAGTGGAAAGTGTTTTAGAGAAGTTGGCTGGTGTTACCATCGTTAACCATTCATTGTGACTGTCCCTACGTAGCTGCAGAAGTGTCTTTCCAGAAATATGCAACACAGTGTGATTAGTTTTTAATTAGAGAAAACAGTCTTGGACTACTGCAGAGATACTGAGCTACCTCAGCTTTTTGTATTTTAGTTACCAACAGTGTTTACGGAGGACTGTAATCACTCTGCTCCCCTTTACAAACTGAAGCTAAGGTACGTGTCTCCACCTCTATGGCTAATAGTAGTATAGCGCTGCAGAGAAACAAAACATGGGCCTTGGGCTACTGCAGTAATCCAAAGTGCTTTGTATATTATGGTTAAACATAATTCTATCTTAGATCTTTTCCTCCCCTGAATGCCACTGTTTTGCTTTATAGCTAATGGCAGAAAAAGGTTTTGAGCATTCATGTACATCTAGTTACACCTTCTAAATGCAACCCATGCAGAAACACTGTATTTTTTAGGTGGGAAAGTGCGATTAAAAACAGCAAAAACAAGCAGAAAACACATTTTAAATGAGATTCTTTGATCTCAGATTTGATTATGGGATTTTTTTTCCATGTTTCATTTAGTATTTATTAGCATCATACCTGTTCGAGATATTTTTGTGTCTGGTACATTAACAGCATTTTGTATTTTGATGGAAATTGTTACAAACTTTAAGATTTGATTAAATAAAATGTAGCAGATTTTTTGTAGCAAGTTTCTGATAAAAGGGTTTTTTGCAAGTCTCAGGTTCTTGCTGCAGAATTTTTTAAAAATATTTATTCCAGTTTCACTTACTCAAAGAAGTTTTTGTTCAAGTAACAGCAGCACTTGTGGAAGATAAAACTGCATACATTTTTAAGAAGATAATAAATTTATATGAATTAAAACAGTTGAGAATTTTAGTCACCAGGGAGTGTGAAAAGCAAGTTTAAGCTAATGCCTAGCATTAAAAATGGTTCTAAAAGGTCAGGTTTCTAAAGGAAAATTTTTACTGTCAGTTGTTGATTGGGAAAAATCGTAAGAGGCAACTTTACTAATTGAGGAGCTGCCATGTTGTTTTAGAGAAAAGTAGCTGATACCAGATGTTCTAGTGGACAGCTTACCGAAAATGATATACTTGCCTTCCTAGCCCAAATAACCACACTTCAGTTTTTGTTTTCCTTTACAGATGTCTGGTGGTTATAGAGTTAAAACAGCTGTTAATCTATCCATGTGGTCTAAACTTGTTTACTCTTTGTATGTTTTTAAGTTTTTTGCCACATAGCACTGGCAAGAGTTTGTACAAATTGACCTCTCTTCCTTGTTTCTTGTTGTGAAAATTGCAAATAAACTCCTGTGTGAGTCCTTGTGCTGGGGTCAATGAAATGTGGCTGGCCAGAAGAAAGGAGGTTTCTCTGGCGGGCTGGTGGGGCTGTCTTGGAGATAAGAGTTGCTCTTGGGTGAAGTTGATGGCTATGGAGTTAATTGTATTTGCAAGCTTGAATCTCACCTGTGATTAATTTTTTTGTTTTGTGTCCTCTGTATTGTTACTTGATTTCCTCATATGCCAATGTATTTATAGGATTACTGTTTTATGTAATATCTTGTCTTCCTTTCTCTTTTTTTTTTTTTTTTAATTAAGTTGGTGGGTCAGCTCTGGTTTTACCTTCAGTCTCCTGAACGGCAGGTCCTGCAGCTGACAGTCATTTATTTTGTTTTTATTTTATTTTGTAATCACAACATAAGCTTGAATTTGGGCTTGTACTTGCATCTTTTGTATCTTGTACATTGGGTTATTTAGACATTGGGGAGTCCTGTTTGGTTTCATTAACGTGTGTCTACTTTGTGGATTAAGTAGACTTCCTTCATCAACTATGGTATATTTTGGATTCTATAGTTTTATTCAGAACTGTGTTTAAATTGATGTTTTGCATTTTGACTTCATTTTACGTTAGTTTGAAGTAAGTTATTTAATTTTTTTGAACTTCTGGAAGTTTTGAACATTTTACTGTAATTTGTAATATAACTGCTGTGAAATACTTGAATAAAGATGACAAGAAAACACAGCTTTAGCTCCTTCAAAAATGTATTTAAAAGAAATGCTGCCTAATTGCTGGTATCAGTCTTTTTCTTACCAGATCTCCTTGATTTTTGCAGTTCAGATGTTTTACTCTGGGATCTTGCTGTTTAGTTGTTTAAGCCGTAATTTTGCTTTCAGTGTTTGTCCATTAAAGAAAAAAAATTATATTATTAATTTTGACTGTCAAAGTGAAATTAGCATTGTACATTGGTGAGTGAATAACGTAGTTGTTATGAAGTTATGCTCTGTGGTTAGAAGATGCGTTATGTTCAGTTGCAGTGTACCACCCAGGACTGCTTATAGTACGTCAGCATCCAAGCAATACCAGAGTTTCTCATTAGAGGTTTTTTAAAGAAACACACTCTTTCCTCCCTGTTTATCAAAGTTCTTTTTACTTTTTGTGTTTTGTTTTGTTTTGTTTTTAAAGATAGACTTCTAATATATCTAGGAATTCCTTTAGTCCCACCCCCCCAATAATTCATGCATAGGAGAGCAAGCTTCTAGAGGCTATGCAAGTGAAGAATCAACCCACATCTTACTCCTTGCCAATTTATCTGGAGCTAACAAACTGCATGTGATGTATATAATGTGGAACAGAGTATGAGAAGCTGTTCTGTAGATCTGTTATGGCCTCCCTTGGGGTGTAGGACATATAACACACCTGCTCATTTTTCTCTTTTCCTTTCTGTGTACCTTAAACTATAGGGCTCCTGGGCAAAAGACTAGTTGAGAAAGAGCATAGCAGTAACTTATTTCACATCTGACTCCAATTTTGCTTTTATAAGCGGCTTTAAAAGCACAATTAGATATTAAATAAAATATATAACTTACTATATAAATGCAATAATGTAGTAATTGATCAGTGAGAGCCTAGGCTCATTTTGTATCAGATGTGTTGTTTTGATCTGAATGGCCTTGCAGATACTAGCACCGCACTTAACACCATCCAAGGGGTTTGCAATCTGAGAATAAAGAATGTAGGGTATGAGGTCTTGCTGTCTGTGTCTGTCTTTCAGGAGTGGTGATGGCCATGTTAACGGAGAGAATAGTTTCAGACCTGATTTCTGACAGTAGCTGTAAAAATGATCAATCAAAAGGGACAAAACTGTCCCTTTATTTGAGAATTGACAAAAGGATTCTTGTAAAAATACTTAGTGAACTTTGAGTGGTGCTTCAAAAGTACGAATTAGTGAGGAATAGTTGGATTGCATCACATGTTGTTAATAAAGCCTTAGTAAAAGCTTGTGCAACACTCATATTTGTCAAGTGTTCACTGCTTAACGATGCTTCCTTCTGCTGTTGGTTTCTGCCTTGAATGCAATTTCCCCTATTTCCTTAAATTTGCAGTGTTGCACATCCTCTGTTTCCTCCTTTAAGCCCCTCAGATAATTTGTTTAAATAAATTAAAAATGAGATCCTTTTGTTCTGTATCTCAGGTAGGATTTGGATTTGGACTTGTAATATACGGGGTTTTAAGCTAGCGCTGCATGTGAATAAATTCTGCAAGCTAAATCAGTAAACTGATTAATGAAGCCAAACACTTCATTTTTTTTTTTTTCTCCTCCTTTTATGCATCACTTGTGGTCATGTAACTATTATGTAAAAATGAGGGATTATAAACTTTAACACTAATTAATTCAGCCTCATTCCATTTCTAGGTGAGTAATTTTTTTACAGTGTAGTCATTTGCATAGGGAGTATATTTCAGTTGAACCCACTGCCAGTAAATGGCTGTGACTGCTACTAAATTCCATTTCTTTTAGGAATGCATTTGAGTTATGCTATATTGAGCCTTTCTTTGATAGCGAAAATCCTTTTCCTTTAGAAATATGTTAAGGTGCTAAGATTTAAAATGGATTCACCACTTTTAGTGGAATGTTAGTGTAAACCTGGCCGTCCGCATTAAGTTTTGCTGTTAATGCGGATGCTGATTTGGAATAAAGCTGCTTTCAAGTTTCAGATGCAAAAGGCATTCTCGAGCTAAGCTGTGCTAGAAGGCTCCTCACATCCAATTACAAGAGCGGGGCAGGTTGAGAGCAGAGGAGGAGGTTGTTCAGGCTCTGCCTTTGGGGCATCACTGCTGCAGCCCTTAGGATGTGTTGGCATACTGCAGAAGTTGAGTCGGTTCTGCTGTGGGGGACTCCTCTCCGTGTTTTGATCTGTTTACTTCTGTCTCTCGGCAATTGGGAATTTGGCAGAGTACGGGTGAGAAACGTACAGGTCTCTGAGACTGGATGGCTGCTGGGAATGCTCACACCATTTGTCATCCTGGTTTTTTGTGGAGATGAATTGCATCGTGATGAAAACCTCTTTGCATCAATCTAAAATTTGAATTGTGCTATAACCCAGAGATGTTGGACTGTGCGTGGAAGTAGGACTCTGTAGAAGATGACCTGTCAGTTTTGGGACTGTGGATTGAGAGGAAAGACTTGGGGAAATTTCAAAAGGCTCCCTTTGAAATATGTCTTCAGCAAAGGAAGTAAAGCAGGGACCAAAAGATTTATCCTAGAAAATGTGTTAAATTTGGACTAAATTAATTTGCTAAGAAATTCCGTCTTTCTGCTGTAGAAGGAAAGAGAATGATGCTGTTTTAGTTATGGAATTATTTCTCATCTCCAAAACCCAGCACTAGTTCTGTCGTAAAGGTCTTGCGTTCTCTTGCTGACTTCGTTACACCTTGTAGAATCCCTTCTGTATGTGGAGGCTACGTGGAAGAACAGTGATACCTGATTTTGGTGATAGGGAAGGACAAATTGCCGGTCTATTTTAGGTTTCTAATGAATATAATTCTGAAATTAGTTTTGAAGTGATGCCCACTGCATTCTCTGTGAGATTACAAAAGGTTTAGTGAGATAAAGGAAATAAAATGTGAATTGTCACACGTTGTATGTGACTATTAACATCAGTTTAGTAATAAATTACTGATTTGTGTAGACATTTTAAGTATCGGAAATACAAGCATGTAAGACTACATTTTCATGAAGCACTGGAGATGTATCTGGTCTAAAATTAATGTCTAGCCTTTATATTGGGGTTAGAGCGCTTCAGAGTCTTGCTCTAAAATTTAAAGCATGTCCTGAAGGCAGAAAGCTTTTTTTTTAAATAAAAAGCTTCCTTTTCACAGGATTCAGAGGACAACCATGAAAGCACAAGCCGAGCATAAATTTTACAGTATTAATCTTTTCAATACATGAGAATAAATTTTGGAAATGGAAATGAGCTGACACCTAATAATGATTTACATGTTTAGCAATTTGTCACAAAAATTTAGGTTTATTTGCGGAGAATAACGTCAGCAGAAAACACTTTGTTGAATCTGATGCTGTGGCACGTATGATTTAATCTCATGCATGTGCAGGGTCTACTAACTTATGTATGGCTTAACAGTCTTTTCAAGAAAGGCATCGGGTCTTGATCTGCAGAGTTTGTACATCTACCCCGCTCTTTGAGCTTTTCATCAAGTGATTAAGCTCATGGGTAGAAACACGTGCCTTATTCCTCCTTTGTTTTGGTCTGGCTTCTACTTCCAGGCACTGCTTCTTGACTTCTCTTTATGTTCTAGACTCTTCATAGATAGATTCCCCCCCCAAGATACTAATGGACTGTGATCAAGTAGCCTCTTAGTCGTCTTTTTGCTGAGGAGAATGAGCTCTTTATGGCTTTCACTGCATTTTCTGCAGCCTCTAAGTCAATTTTGTGGCTCTTTACTGCAGTAGATCAATTTTTCAACATCTTCTAAAACATTTGTTCACAGAAGAAATTGATGATATTCCAGCATTGGTCCACCAGTGCCATATATAGAGCTAAAAATCACTGATTCCTACTCACTGTTCCCCTTTTTACACATCCGGAGATCAATTTAGTCCTTTTATGCCATGAAATTGGGCTGGGAGCTCCTGTTGCTTGACTCTTCTTAGACTTGCAGCTTTTCACGATGCTGTTCTCCATCCTCTGAATGTCAGCCTTCCTCATTCCACCTCTCTGAGGTCCCGCTTAGCTTTACGAAAAGAAGTTTTGTTTTAGTGGTCCCAGCCAGCCAGAGGAGCCAGCACAGTACATAAGACTTGTCTGGTCCTCGTTATCTTTTGCTCTGCTGATCTCTGTTTCCGCAGGTCTGTGACTAGTGATTTACGTCAACGTTTTCCTTCACGAACTTTGGAAGAAGAGGATTGCCCCATTAGAAATACTCTAGATAATACCAAATTGAGAATTACTCGAACAGATTAGATATTCCTCAATTAATCTGCCTATTCTTAGCCTGTTTTATATTTGCTGTCTGAATACTGTACAGTGAGAAAGTTGAAGTATTTTGTCACATGCTGTTGAAAATCTATTACCTTATCAATCAAATGTGTAATCCTGTCAGAGAATGAGATCAGGTTTGTGTGATACAGCCGATTTTCTAGAAAATCATTGTATTTATTCTTATCTCTTTGATTCATGATCAGTTTAGTTAGATATCATCTTTCCATTTTTACTTGGGATTGATGTCAGGTGAATGCCCTGTAATTACCCAGTCATTTCACTTGCCCTTTTGATAACTGTCACATTATCAGCACTCTTTCTGAAATACCCACGTGTTATTAAAAATGAATGTCAGCAGGGCAGAGACTTCTGGGCTTTCTGGAGGTGGTTGTTAGGTTTCCTCACGAATTTGGAAACCCTGATCCGCTAGGGAAAGTCTAATATCCTCTCCAGGTAGTATGTAGTCTGGACATCTTAATCCCAAAAGGGATACCTCTTGCCAAATAGAAAACAGAAATGTGAGCCATTCCCAAGCACTCCCTGCCACGTTTCCACTCTTCATTTTCCCTGGAAAGGCTGTGTGTGGTGTTTCTATGTTCCAGTACATAAACAGGCAGCTTGCAGAAAGCTGGGCATAAATGGAAGCAGGTAAAATTGAACTCGGTGTCAACAAGTAGCGGAGCACTGTATTCATTGGGCATGAAAGTAAATAACTGACTAAAAGACGATCTCTTTTAATGGAAACAGAGCAGCTACAGAAATTCCAGTGGGCTTGGAAATTTAGGCTTGCTTTGCGAGAGCTGATTATTTTTACTTGAGTGGAGGGACAGTGTTTCTGGTAGAGCATAATGCTCGTTACACTCTTAAGACTTAAAGCATTTGGTGTGTCACCGTCACTGTTCAGTTCACCGATCCTTACTCTGACCCTGTCCACCAGCACAAGGACATTGTATTAGAAATTAGGGACTGCGTTGTTTAAGTTCCCAAGATGTGGACAGGAATTGGTTCCTTTCTACCTGTAAGAGCTATTATTTTTATAAACATGTATTTTTTTAATAAGGTGGGAAGCTGAAGCTTATGTAGGAGTGTCACTGGTGACCCTAGGTAGGTGTCTGCTCTTTAGCCACAAAAATGTGAGAAAAGGTCACTGATGCTGGACGACGGAGAAAGCGTGTGTATTGCCTGTGGAGCGAGGCATGACTTTAAGCAATCTTCAGCTTAGCCCCAGTTGTCATCACAGTTCCTAGTTCTGTATTAATTTGCTTACAAGCCACATGCTGAAGTTGCCCGTCAAGCTATTAAAAAACCTGGGTTACTGGACGGGTCGTGAAAGAGTTTGATACCGTTGCCAGCATGAATCTTGCTGTGTAAGATCTGGGATATGAACTCGGAAGGAAAAAGAGAATGCTGTTCAAAAATAACAGATGATGAAATTAAAACCAGCAGGCAGCCTTTCAAACCTTCATTGTATAGACCACCACTAATGAAAAATTCAGAGGCAGATTTGGCTTGATGACAGCACTGGAGCTTCCTTCTTCCAGGTAGTAACTGAGCCAAAACTTTTAATTCTGTGTGTAAAGCTGCTACCGATTGAAGTAGAATTTGTTTAGACAAAGAAAATTGGAATTTGTTACTCTTTAAGAAATCCACTAGCTAAACAAGAATTACTAAAAGTAGTGTGTGTTATCAAAAAAACCCCACACCGGTGACTAGCAAAGGGAGAGTCATTTTTCAAGGTACTCTGCCACTTTCTTTTCTGTTCCCAGTCTCCGGCAGTTGGAGTCCGTGCTGGTCTGCTTGTCACGCTTGCACGGCTCGGCTAAGGAGCCCGTGATGGCGGCTCTTTCATGAATTCTAACCTCAGCGAGTGTTTAATCATGCCTCAAACAGATCGGCTTTTTGGAGGAAAAATGGTGTTTCTGTTCTGGTATCGCTGTCCAGCTTAATGTAATGAGTGATGGAAACGCTGTGCCTGAGACACACCCGTCTGCTTCCCTCCGGAGCATTTTCTTTCTGGCTTTTCCTGCCGTCTTAAGTTATCAACCCAGAACACTCGCCGACGATGGGAACTTACCGTACGTGCTGGCGTCTGTACTTCAGCCGAAAGCGTGTTTCAGCTCCTGTTTTTGAGCCGACTTGAAATGGCAAAGAAGGCATGAAGGGGTGAGCTTAAGGGTCTCATCCAGTTTAAAAAGCTTCTATTAACGTGGCAAGTTGTAAAAATGTCAAAGAGGATGCAGAGTCAGCATCTTCCGAGGGACCTGGTGCAGGTTGCGGCCTGCCAGGACTTGACTGCATCTGCTGTTTGTAGGTTTATCCCCTATTATATTATATTACATAGTATTAAGTCACCTTTTGCAGTTGGTGATGGGGAGGCAGTGCGGTTCTGAGACTGTGCCCTTGCGTTCGAGACAGTGGAGAAAAGCTTTGGGACCGCTTCCAGTCTTTTCGGAGACATTCTTCACGAGAAGCCGGCGGGTGGGTACGTGCAGTTTGTGCCTTTGCCGCCTCTGCTGATGAAACGTAACGGTACGCGTGAAGTAACGCTACGCGTGGTCAGGCAGAAGTGCAGGCTGCGGCTCCGCTCCCAGCTAATCCCTGCAGCTGCGGAAAGCGGGTGCTTGTGCTGGCGTTCAGTTTGTCGGGACTCCACCAAGGGCAAGCTGAAGTGTCACAAACGCTCTAATTAGCTTGCTCCAATTGCACTGTGCTAAGCTCAGCCTTAACACCTAGCAGCTGTTAATTAAAAGACGGGGTTGCTGAGGTTTTATTGGTACAGTGTGTTTGCCACTAGATGAGACGACGGGAGAAAGGCGGATGACTTGTGTAAATTGTCAGGGGTGGGCGCTTACCTGAACGCAGTGAACAGCCCCGTTTGGAGATCACTTGCCTTCCCAGGTGAGCCAGGGGAGAGTCAAATCGGCGAACAAAAGAGTTTTTATCGTTATCAGGCTGCTGAGCCAGCTCGTCCCCTGAATTTCTTAAAGCTTTTAAGAAGAAAAATCTCTGAGCAGATACGTGCACGATTCATTTGGCAAAAGCGCTCAGCCAACTTCCCAGAGGGGAACTAAAATAATTTCCACATACAAGTAAAGCAAACAGCCTGTGTCTTGTTCATCCTACCAAGTATTATTGACTAGTGCTGAGTAAGAGATCTTTGCAGAGCGTTGATGAAAAGGTTGGCAACTCATTCCACTTGGTCTGGATTATTGCGGCGTGTGTCATATTGAATTGCAAGGCTTTTAGTAATCTTCACAGGCTGTTCAACCTGAGCCGCTACGCCTAAACTAAAATGTTTAAAACTGCGGTTCACGCTTTTAAATACTTGCATAGATGTACTCTAAGAATCGGAAACAATTTCAATATATGTTAGATTCTTCCTGTTAATGTGTAGAACAGATATTACCTCCTAAGATCCAGCTGAAATGTTCCACTGCGGTGGTATTTGAGACTAGTTATATTTGGCTCATCTTTGTTCCATATCCAGTTTTACAACTACCAGATGACACCCTAATGAAACATCAAAGAAACCATGAACGGTTGCACTTAAGTGCTCTCTGAAAGATGTATCCAGTGAGTTACAGAGCTCCCACTCTGGATACAAAGGGATTTTGACCATAGGGCAAAAGCTGCTTTCATCTTTTAGATACCGCAACAGCAGTGCAGTACAAATCCTAACTGTCATTTAAAACAAAACAGAAACAAGGGAAAAAAAAAAGAAAAAAGCTGTTTATCAGTGTTTTTTTCAAGAGAGTTTCCTAAGCTATCTTGAGTCCTTGTGTTCTTTACTTAATAGTAGGTTTGGGAAAACAGATGAAGAAACAGTCTTGCTGAATAAAAACCAAAATCACTTCTAAGAATTTTTTTGGAAAGGAGAATGGAAGTACTTTGGAAGCTATTTAAATATTAGCAATACATTTTGGATGTATTTGGATTTGGATGTACATTGGATTTGCAAGGGAGGCGAGCTGGATGGAATGAACACATGTTCATCCATGGCTGGGATGAAACCTGAAGTCACCGTTCATGCAGTGTTGTTTCTTGTTCAGTCGTGACAAAATTAATCCAATCTGGATGCTGAATCTAGATCTATAAATATATTTATTATAATATAACAAGAACTTAACAGTAAACATAAACTATATACAATACCATTACAGATAACCCTGTTTTTAATATTATTCACAGAAATAGCCAGTTTTGTTCCAGTGTGAGAAATGAAGAAATAAGCTAAATTGGAAATGTTGAATGTGTTTCGGTCTTGTTGACAGGTAGCACCTCCTTTGGAGGTAGACACACACCAACACTAAAATTAGTCCTGCCCCAGGCAGTTAGAAACTTGTGCTCCAATCTTTAGGTTCACACTTGCACCCTGTTTGACATAAATACTTTAAATGACATACTCGTATATAATTTTGTTGTGCTTATTATTTTTTTCTTCTTTAAAGAATAAATAAAACAACTGCGTAACGAAGGCTGGAACCTCACTGTCAAAATGAGAGACTTGAGTCACCCTATAGCTTGACTCAGCTGACTTGAGCACTTTTTCTTTAAATACTGCAAGATACAAATTTCATTTTTTTTCTTTATTTTATAAACGATTATTAATAAAATAAGATGATTAGCTAACCATCTGCATTGATTTCCCCAAAGCTGTAGGCAGACCTCCCTCCGTATAAAAAGGCTAGCGTATTTGGTATGAAATTCAACTAGATATTGACTGTAAGATCTCGCCCACGCCCTGTGTAGGACCTTCTTCTTGAATTACCGGCATGGCATTTGGGGTGTGAGTCTGCAAAGGCAAGTATGGCAACTTTTTTCCCTCTATTTGGAAAGAAATCAGACAATCCTTAGCTTGGGGTTACTTCCTTTTTGTGAATTTTAAGAGTCTTTCCCCTGCCCCCTCTGTGTTACCCGGTCCATCTCCCATTTGATCCTTTTATGTATAAATTTATAAAGAATTTCCACATCACAATGCTCTCTGGATAGACAATATTTTAATATATATAAAAATATAACCCCTGTGCTGTGCATATACTTACAACTCTACATAGTAATCATTTTAAGTCTCTGATACTGGGCTTATGTCTATGCATTTTTCTACCATGGGATTTAAACTCGTGTATTTAAAATCTGTAAATAAGAGAAGTATAAGTTTTCCACACCTATGGGGAAACTTGAAAAATAAAATAAAATCAAAAACTTCTCAGACTTTACATAAAAGATAGTGGCGTATATCCCAACGTAAGGAATTTTGGTTGAGAGCCAAAACGGAGTGTGTAGCCACAAGAGGAGGCATCTTCTCCATTTGATGAAAACGTGGAAATCCCACACTACGCTGTGTGTTTTAATGTGATCCCGATCAGAAGCGGAGAGCGGGTGTATCAGGAGAATGCCTCTGGAATCGAAACCGTTTTCATTTTTCATTACGGGAATCGAGCACTGCCAAGTCCGCTCATCAGCAGAAACCGGGAGGAAGAGGTTTAGAAGCCCTCCCCACCCGTGGGCATGGCCACATGTGCCCACACAAGTATCACCGGGAGCAGAAACTCATCCAGCCCAACAGACCTTTTTTTTTCATCATTTTACATGGAATTTATTACCAATGGCTATTCTTCTCTCCCCAGTCTCCACCTCACCCCCCTTCTGGGCTCTGCTCTAGCGAACTGAAAGATTCGTTTGATCTGATGGAAGACTGACATCAACGTAAGCCATCTGTCACACAAGATTTCTCTCAGTCATTGGTATTGAAAAGCATGTATTTGTTAAAAACAAATGTAGGAATCAAAGTGGTAAGGACACTTTGACCTTTCAAATAGATTGATGCCTAAAGTGTAATAGTAAAACTAATCTGCATGGTTATTTTAAGAATCAAGCTTGAGCTCTAGAAGTAAAATGCAGATTTTTTTTTTTCTTTTTTTCCTCTCTTCCCCAGCTTAAAAAATATGTGAAATTCTATTGCACCTGGGTTGACCAAAAGCCGACGTCCAGAACAAGTGCCACTATAACATCTAGTGACACCCTTGTATTATTAAGTTACAATATCTTACATAGCACGGAGCTCTCTGCTCCTTGTTCACCAAAAGGTGAGGATGATTTTTCTACATTCAATGTAGACACTATTCAAGACTTTAGAGCAATACGTTCACTGGCTGGCTTTGCTGCTTTTGTTTCTTAAGTAGTAGTATTCTTCTTGCCTGCTTTCAACAGGTACAAACAGTTCTCCGTCCAACTCCTGGGTAACATCAGCCGCTCTGAATGTACTTCTTGATTACTACACAGCCGTGTCGAAAAACAGGGCAGGGCATATTTGGTAGAAGTGTCCACGTATTTGTTTTAGGATCGTAGGCTTCCATGTTTCCCAGGGCAGGTCCTTCGCTGCTAACGATCCCACCAGTGGCATAAATTTTTCCATCCAGAACCACAGCACTGTATTTTTAAAAAAAAAAAAGTTTTAGTTAGTCTTCTTAGCCAAGAATTTTCTTTAGGCTTAAAACAAACCCAGTCTTTTGTAACAAGGGCTATAAACTATAAATACACCTTTTATATTAGAGATTTAGACTAGATACAAGGAAGACATTTTTTACGATGAGGGTGGTGAAACCCTGGCACAGGTTGCCCAGAGAGGTGGTAGATGCCCCATCCCTGGAAACATTCAAGGTCAGGTTGGACGGGGCTCTGAGCAACCTGATCTAGTTGAAGATATCCCTGCCCACGGCAGGGGGGTTGGACTAGATGACCTTTAAAGGTCCCTTCCAACCCAAATAATTCTGTGATTCTTATCTATATAAAGTGTGAGCATTTCTCTTCCCTCTCCCTTTCTCTTCCCCAAATTAATCCTTTTTGTGTTCCTGCCAGGTAGGTAAATGTTGTCTCTGATTTAAACAACAGAAATTAGTCCGAGTAAGATGTTTCTCCAGCCCACGTATGGACTCTGCAGCAAATGTAGCAGGACGATGCGTCCCTGTAACACATGCACATGCAAAAGCAATCCAAGCAATCTGGGGTCCCTGCCGCCTCGGTTGGACTAAACCCTTGCTTCAAGTTAATCCTCTAATTATCAATGAATGCTGCGAAGGGAGGGGGAAAAGCCCTCCAAAAAATGCTCTGTTGCTTCAGTCCCTTTCATGGCCATGCTCTGGTGCTGGAGCCTGGAGGTCCTGCTGACTTGTCCTCCTTGTCCACGCAGGAGGGGTGGTGTCAAGCGGAAAGCCAAGCCGGGGCACGCGAATCTGATGGTTGGGGATGTGCAGCTGAGGGACTGGCAGGGGGGCTATATGCTGGCCTCTGAAGAAGACAAAAAAACCTAACTTGCTTTTTAAAAGTGAAAGTGTTCAACTTCAGACATCTCTTGCAAATCAAGGCTAACGAGGCGGGGCTAATCCCGTGGTCCGTAGGCGCTTGGTAGGAGGGATGGCACATAGGTGTGAGAGGTATTTGAAAGAAAAATTGCCTTGGCATCATGTCTTCCTTCTCCCTCCTTCCACTTAACCCCTCGGCCTCTCCAGCGATCATGCGCAGGGCATGGCACTCGCTTTGGGCTAATGAACGAGGGGCTGGGCTCCTGTGTGTGTATTTGGAAAGGGCGGAGGGACGACAGAGGCAGCAGGCAGCTGGGTGGGAAAAGCCTATGCAGGGCTGCCGTGTTCTCCATGCTGCCTTCCCGCTGCATGGGGGGAACCCAGAAGTGGGGGCGGCTCTGCTTTTCATCTGCTGGGACGCCTGAGTTTGCCCCCCAACATTTAAAGATGTTGTTAAGATGGATGGGGCTGGCAGTGGTTTTTCTGGTGGTTGGGTCCCTTCCAAGATGGTGGATGGTTTTGTTGGGAAGGAAAAGGGAGACTTGGAGAGTGCGTGCACGCCAGAGGGTAGCAGGGAGAAAAATAGGGAGGGGAAGACAAGGAATTCAATGCAGCCAAGAAGGTGGCCTAGATCGTAAGAAGCTGGAGAAGGGCAGTAATCCTGTAGGCTTGGTAAGAGCAAAGTTTAGCTAATTTTGGAGCAGCGGAAAAAGGAAGAATGAAAAGTGATAAAGGCAAAAGACAGAGAGCGCTGGAAGACCCAGGATGAACCGAGACTAAAATGGCACCGACAAAACCACGTGTTTCTGAAGAACACAAAACTCTGATGTCCTTGTGGAGAAGCAGAGCCTGAGGTTAAAAATAAACCCACAATGACAACAGTGAGGACTCAAATAAGCCTAGTCCCTGGGTACCGCCAGGAAATAGGAAATAATGAGAATCTTGTCAAAATAACTGTTAATCTGAAAGGAGGAGGAAGGAGAGAGAGACTTGAAACACTTGATTAGAGCCTATCCACAAATCAGCAGGGCTGGATGATACATAGCCCAGGGTCCTGAGGGAGTTTGCTAATGAACTTACTGAACCACTGGTAATTATTTTTGAAACGTCAGGGAGAAATGGGGAAGAACAAGGACTTGAGTAAAGCAAGTGTCATCCTGACAGACGGCTCTGAAAGAGAACGAGCCCAGCTCCGAAGGGTGGGCTTGGGTCCCTACAGCCAGGAGGGAGTGAGGTGGCAGGACCAGCTGACCCAGTAAATCAGACAAATGTGCAAATTAAACCACGGTTTAGGACTGAGATATTTGCTGGGGGTGGGAAGCCCATCTCTGTATTGGAACAAGTTACTATTTAAAAGCAAGGCAGGCTGGGAATTACAGCTTGCAAAATATGGCACGGGGAGGGGGGAGGATGGTCCCGTCCCATGCTGAAACAGTCCCGATGTGGTGGAGGGGCTGCTGAAACCAGCAGGGTGAGGGTTTAGAAATGAGGTCATGGGGTAGTGGTTGCTGTTTGTGTTTCACTTTGTTTTCTTCATAGTGAAGCTGAAGGAGATGGAAGCTTATTTGAATTGGGATATGCTGTGGGATGTGCCAGATGGAAGAGAGGATCCAGTGTCAGAGACGGACTGCGGTACAGAGTAGCTTTGCTGCCTTGGTTCTCTAATGAAATGCTAATCAGTCATTAAAAAAGTACCCCTACACAAAACTTGACCAAGGAAAAAAAAAGCAAATGGATTAATTTAGCAATTTTGTTGGGTGAAGTGGGAAAAACCAAACAAACTCCCAAAGAAGAAAAGATCCCCTAGAAAAATCTGGTTGCAGAACTATCAATAATGGATAATTAAAAGAAATGCTAATGTGGAGCATGGAGCCTGGGGCTCGTTTCATCAGTGTTGATGATCAAGGTCCACTGCCCGTGAAAGGCCTCAGCTAAGTTTTAATTTACTGGTGTGGACACGCTGGTGTAGATGACAGCACCTCACACCAGCACAGGAGAAGAGGACCTTAGTGGCTGTTACCACTCACATACAGGGGCCTGTCCAATACCCGATGAGACTGCTCCGCACGGAGCTTTGGATCGGGACGGGACGAAGGGGATGGACAGAGGGAGGACTCTGCGGAGACCTCCCCATCTGCGCTGTAGATGACCCTGGGAACAGGAGCCAAGCAACCACCAGCCCTTCCTAGCTGGCTGCCCAGCTGAAGTCTGGCCTTGAGTGCCCAGTATCCCCTCGGGCATCTGGCGTTAGATCTCTAAATGGGGACGTGGGTGCTTTACAAATTCCTGTGTAGCATCTTAGCTGCCCACGTCTCTTCTAGTGAAGTCTCCTCTGAGGCACGTTTAGCAGCAGCTACTCTAAGCCAGAGCTGCTGCCCCCGTAGAGCAGCTGAGTGGCCAACCACACCTTCCTGAAACCATCTGGGTCCAGGTTCCTCCCCACCCATGCTCTGGACCAGGGGTTACAGCGGGTGGGCAAACGTTGCTTTTGCTCTCAAGCACCTGGGCTACAGCACCGAAAGAAATTCATGGCCAGCTGCTGAGACAAGCAGCTCAACACTGTGGCCTCCAGTCATGGTGTGTTGCGGAAGAAACGGATGCTGAATTCCACCCTCTGAAAGACTGTATGAATTTTAAATGGTGATTAGAGTAGCTTCTGCCCCCTCCGTATGCAATTCCCACAGACAAGACTGGCGTAACGCTTGTGAGCCATGCCTTAAGAAAAACTGAGCTGCTCCTGCCATCAAGAAATAGGCAGTTCTAAGTACGCAGCGGGTACTTACGTGTGCAGGGGACTTTGGAGACCTTCGGGCATCTCCGGGGCTAAAGTGGGAGGTAGGTACTTAAGATCAGTTAGGAATGTAGTCCTAGATTGCTGCTACTTTGCAGTATTAGGAGAATCATTGCTAATTTCTGGGACCTTGGGGAATAGGAAACTCAACTGGGCTCTAAAACCTTGAGGAAAGTGAACGGAAAGGAGTACGCTCATTGCTCTCTCTTCATTACTGTGACAATATTTCTTTTCTCCCCTCCCTTCCATCCCATCAGCTGTAAAAATATCATTACCAAGGCTGACGTACAAAGAAAGAAATAATTACAATAATTAGGATGCGAGTTTATTGCTTGGTGCCATTAATCCTGAGAGCGAAAATGATTACAGGCTGTCAGAGCCTGGGAAGGAAGGAAGCTCCGCGCCGCAGAGCCTCGCCGCGGGGACACAAAACCTCCGGCAGCTTCGGGGGCAGCGACCTCCCAGCTAAGGAGCAGCCGGACCCCCGTCTGCAGCAGCACGCCCGGGGTGAAGGTAATTGGCATCAAAATGGAGGTCACTTCATCCGCTCCTTCCAGGAAAATACGTTTCAGCGTTTTGCAAATTATTACCTGGCAGGCTAACGACCTGCTTTCTACTCCCTGGGTAATTACTGCGGTTTACTGGAGAGGCTTCACCTATAGCCCTGCAGCCCAGTCACCCGAGGTGCCAGGGCACCCTTCACTGCCCAAACCACGAGCAGCGTCAGAGGATCACGCTGTGACTATCCCCCGACACTGCCACCACTAGCCCCGTCCATCTGCTGACCTCCACGAAGCTATGAATCACGCTCCTAAGAAAATCCCAACGAGGCTGAGGGGCACCAAGGGCTGGTGGGGACCTGGCTGTCCACGGTTGGAGCCCTTGTGTAATCTGAACACCCTTTAAATCTCTTCTCTGCCTATCCACCCTGCAGTCCTGCCCCAGCTTGAGCAAACACAGGTGGCAGAGAAGATCCCTCTCCGACACCTGGCCATTAAAGAACTTGATGGACAAAACGAATCATTGAATCATAAAATCATAGAACAGCCCAGGTTGGAAGGACCTCAAAAGATCATCTGGTCCAACCTTTCATGGGAAAAGGATGCTAGATGAGATTATCTAGCACCCTGTCTAACCGCATCTTGAAAACTTCCAGTGATGGGGACTCCAGCACGTCCCTGGGGAGCTTGTTCCAGTGGATGATTGTTCTCACTATAAAAAGTTCTTATATCGAGATGAAACCTCTCCTGGTGCAACTGGTATCCGTTGCCCCTTGTCTTCTCCACGTGGCTCCTTGTGAAGAGAGAGCCTCCGTCCTCTTTGTAGCCACCCTTTAAGTGCTGGAATACTGCGTGAGGTTCCCCCTGAGCCTTCTCCAGGGAGAAGAGACCTCACCCCTTCAGTCTTTCCTCACAGGGCAGGTTCTCCAGCCCTTTGATCATCTTTGTGGCCCTCCTTTGGACCCTCTCCAGTCTGCCCATGTCTTTTTTGAATTGTGGGGACCAGAAGTGGACACAGTACCCCTGGTGCGGCCTGGCAAGTGCTGAGCAGGGTGGGATGATCACGTCTCTATCTAAGCTAGTAACGCCCCTGCAGATGCAGCCCAGGATCTGATTTGCCTTCGTTGCTGCATTTGACTTCGCGCTCCTTTTTAATTAACTTTTTTAATCACACCTGAGCATCAGCCTCGCTGTCTGCTCAACCACTTGATGTCTCTGCAAACCCTAACCTCCCCCTGCTCCAGCTCAGCATGGAGCACCAGGGCTTGGCACACACGAGCCGGGGGCCCTGCTCAGGCAGCTCAGGTGCCATTGACGTGGTGGCCACCTTCCCACCAAGAGTGTTATGGACCCTCCACTTTTCATTCAAAAGCATCTTATAGTGAAAGTCTCCTGATGGGCAGTAATTTGGAAGCAACCCAAAGCGGAGGATGTCAGCGCCTCTTTTCGGTAGTGTTTGAGAGCCAAGTGCCTGGGAGCTCCTGCTCCAGCCCTTCTCTCTGCCAGTTGTGATGGCTAGACATAGCACCAAGCAGTGGGACTACCGGCAAAGTTTGTTAATTTTGATTATTATTATTTTAAAATTTCCTTCTTAGTCCTAAAGATCACATCAGCCTTATCAGGAAATGTTAAAAAAGGAAAAAAAGAAAATAATCCTATATTGTAATGTCTAGGGTTGTAAGAGATTTGGAACAGCTGAATTGTTTTGATTTCTTGAAACTCAGTATCTTCTGAGTCCACAAACAAAGCTCCTCTCCCTCCTCACTCCTACCTATGCATGCACACGCGCTCACTAATTTATTTGGAGCAGTTCCATAACGGTTATTAAATATTATCAGTTAGCTAGACACAGAATCTGCTTATAAGTAGAAAAAATCCCCACGTTTATTAGGGGACGAATTTCCTTCCTGCCCTAAGATTTCAGGAGGGCTTTACTGGAAGTGGAACTGGACGATGCTCGTCGAGTGGGTGGAGTAAGCGCTAGGATGAGAAAAGCCCGCAGGGTACCAGCCACCGCGGGACGCGGCTCCGTGCGGTGCCAGGCAGAGCTGCGAGCGCCCCGTAAGCTTTTGCTTAAACCGGGGGACCTTTTGCACGGTGGTTTGCAACACCAACGTGAAAGGCATCGCCGCCATCTCCGTGGGTGGTGGTGCTCAGGGTGCCAAAGCTTTGTCCTGAGTTTGGTAGCGGTGCTGACAACCTGCGTCGTCGTTTGCGGCCGGGTTGGCAGCCAGGTTGTCATGTTGGAGAGAGCTCGAGCTCGGGTGGCCGTGCTGTGCTGCCAGAGGTGTAATGTTTAAAATGAGATGGATAAATGAGGGTCCAGATTAGTCATGGTCAATTAGGAGGGTATCATGCCACTTCTTGGAGCGGGATTATTAGTGTGGGTGTTTTGGCCAAGCTCCAGTTATATTCTCCTCTACTCCGTGAGCACTTTCCCTTGCTAATGATCCAAAACCACCGTGTGGCATTGTTACTTGTTGCTGAAAACCAGCAATGTTTTATTCCAAAGTCTGTCGCACATCAGTAACGGCCTCTCTCTGTATCAGTTACGCCTTAATGCACACCGAAATCCTTCATGTCATCAACCGCTGCAGAAATTATCGCTATTAGTCTGCTGCGGCAGTTCTCATCCGCTGTCCGTGGGGCATAGTCCCAGCCACACGTCTCCTTCCAGATACGCTGGAAGATTTTGGTTTTCCCTTCTGGACCACAAACACTTCCAGCTGCAAATGCTGCCTGCTGAACAGACCAGCCTTTACGTCTGCGGGCTCGAGAAGTGCGAGGCCATTAAGGAACCGTGCTCCGTAATAGCTTCACCTGGGAATATCTGTCCAAACAAGCTGCGCTCTAATCCCTTCCCGTGCCTGGAGTTACCATGATCTTTGCAATGAGGAAAGGAATCAGCTGGGGGAGTCTGTGGCTGGTGCCGTACATTAGCAACGCCGAGTAGTTAAGCACAGGAGTCACCGTGCTTCGCTGTTCAAGAACAAGGGCTTATTTAAAAAGAAGAGGGGAAAAAAAAAGAAAAAAATCCGCAAACCGACCCCGTTTTTGTGCTGTTCAGCCTGAGTCGAAGTTTTATTAAAGATTTCCATTCGGCAGAACCATCTAATAAATCTTACTGGTTAACAGTCAGAGGAGGAGGAAGCAAATGCTTTTCTGGTGTCTGTTGGGAATTGCTGGTACTAAATTAGCTGCTCTAGAATTATTGCGGGCACCATCACGCTGCCGCTGTTGCCCCGTGGAGGCTCTCTGTAGCGCACGCCTGTTCGCACGCCGCCTGCATCCTAAGCAAGCGGAATATGGAATTTTTAATCACGCACAGAAACACATTCGGTATTCTTTTTCCTTGTGGAAAAATAAACCCTTGAAGGGCATGGCGGGAAGGGAGAGCGCCTGCCTGCAAAGGGAGGGCTTGCCAGCGCTGGAGGGGAGGGATGTCTTTGCAAGTCTTTCTGGAGGGAGGTGTCCAGCAGAGCAAGGTGTGATCATCTCAGCTCTTCATCCCCATCGGTGGCTGTCGGCCGTCACTGCCTCCAAAGATCCCTCAAACTTCGAGGGAGTCCATGTGGCAAACAGGACATGCTTGTCTGATGTTTGGGAAATGTCAAATGTTTCCCTCACCCTCACACGTCGCGTGGAAGATGTTCAAGCGTGTGAACTCTGCGTGTGAACTCTCAGTGAATTTTACAACGCTTCAGGCGTATTATTGCTCTTTGCCCACTTGGCACCGTCCCTCAAAAGGTTAATTCTAGGTCAACACGAATTTCTTATTGACTTCCATCAGGCTGGGCTTAATCTGAAAATGATGCTCAATTTGCTCTTCTGTTGATTGTGAGCTGGAGACCTGAACCATTTATTTTTTGTTTTTCATTAAAAGTAATTTAACTTGATATTAAAACCATTTGAATGGACCTTTAATTTTTCACAGGCGGGGAATGTCACACACATTTCTTTTCCCCACGCTCGAAGCCATCACGGTCCCTAGTCACTGACATGTAAAAACAGAGCAGATAAAAATGAGTGATGCGGTCAAGATTTTTCCCAGCAAATTTGGTATCGAGTGATTCCTGGTGAGAGGAGATCAATAGCATGCAGTTAATTTTTAAGTTGTTTATGTTGCTGCTTTTAAACCATGTTTTTTGTGATCCATGCTAATGAGTGGAATGAGGAATTTATGGATTCATAGACTCGGGTCAGAAGGGATCTCTGTGCTTAGTTAATCTGAGCTTGTGTATACACAGGCCATGGACTTTCCCCCAGGCAGCATCTCTCTTGGAAACTTATCTAATCTCCTCTTAAAAACACCGAGTGTTGGTGAGTTCGTCCCCTCCCTTGCTGGTTCTCTGTTTAATTATCGTTGCTGTTGGGAAAGTGCCTCACTTCAAGGCTGAGATGTGTAACTGGACTTTCTAGCCCTCGTAACCTGCTACGCCTTTGTCTGAGAGAAAAGCTTTTCTACTTGCTCCCAGTGATCCAGTCACCTCTCAGCCTTTCTTGATAAACTCCTTAAATTTCATGTCAAAAATTTGATTTGCAACCCGGGCTCATTTTTGCAGCTTCCCTTTGAACTTCTGCTGATATTTCCACATGTTGACGCGTGGACCCAAGACCTGCATTCATCTCGCCAACGCCGCATGCAGCGGCACTCTCTCTTCCCAGCTTCAAATTGTTTTCATTTCGGTGTTAGGGCTCATATTAGATATCCGATATTGCATTGACCTTTCATCCGCCGCACTGCGATCAGAGCTCGTGTTGTGCAGCTCTGAGTGGCCTCCTTAATGTCCTCCTCCGAGGGCCTGACTTTCTAAGGGGAGCAGGGCTGCTGGGCAGGTACAGCCCGCGATTGTGCTTCCTCCATGTATTACTTTGCATTTAAAATACTGCTGCTAGCTTGAGACCGTCTAACTGAGACATGCAGATAACTGCTTAAAATAGCTCCTTCTGTAATATTTTTTACCCACCAAGTGTTATGCCACCTGCAGCCTTTACCAGGGGAGATTTTCTATTACCTGGATTGTTGGTAGATATATTAAATAGCACTGAAGAAGAACCAATGCTTGCTACCGGTGGCCTTGCTCAATGGTATCTTCTCATTAACAACTACATTTTGAGATCTGTCAGTGAAGCAGATTTAATCTCTCTGATGTGTGCCTTGTTAATTCCATATAATACCAGCCAAATACCTTAGAGAAATTGCAGTATATTATAGCATCACAGTTGTCTTTAGCAGCCAGGCTATTAAAAACCAAAACGAAGAACCCAATCTCCCCACAAAAAAGCAAAAGACAACAGGTTGGTTTAACAAGACCCATTTTCCAGGAAAGCGCATTGATTGCTTTCCTGGAGTGAGACTGCTTAGCCTGATGTTGGTACTTTGCCAAATTATTTGCTGCACTAAAATTCTCCCTTTTACCTTCTCAAAGTATGGAAACAATTTGGCAGTGCCCTGATCCATCCTGAACTGTAAGCAACATTAGTGGTTCAATCAGCTTCTCAGCAAAGTCTCTGAGGACACCTGCATCTAAGACGGCCGGGTTGCCTGATTAGAGAACTTAGAATTTCTGAGTTCACATCTTTCCTTGCTGCCAACAGTGACCGCTTTTGGTCCCTCACAGCAGAATATGGAACCAAACTTTCTTGCTCCCCACCAAATACAGATGAGAAATAGCCACCCCATCGGTCTGTGTGTCGCGAATGAGTGGTTTAGAGGCCGCTTAAAGAATCACCGTCAAAGAAATTAGCAGAAAGTGAGATCAAGCGGCCCGGATCAACAAGTGGCCCAGGGAAGAAAAGGGGGGGTATGAATGCACCACCACAATGTGTCACACTTTGCTACCTCACCAGCCTCATCAGCAATGGTTTTATAACTGATTAAAATGACAAATTTGATCCCAAAAGGTTTAAACTGCCTTTCTTTTTACTCCTATTAGCCCTTAGTACTTCACTGGTTCCCTCAGCCTCCTGAAGCAGCAGCCAGTTTTTAACCTATTTGTAGCTGCTGTTGCTAACCTCCCATTTTCCCTATTTCCATACACACTGACTTTTTAGTTTTTGTCGTAGGTTTTACATCTCCTTTTGGCTGAAATATTTTTCCTTGACCATTTCCCAGCACATTGAAGAATTTTTGAAGTTGTGCCTTTTTTGGCATCCAATTGGGAGGTACTGAACTATTCCTTTTTTCGGTGACTATCCCACTATAAACGTAGGTTTCCAGTCCACTATTGCTTTAGGCTTTAGAAAAAATGTCATTTAAAAGCTTGAAGTTACTTTTTACTGACGGATGTCATATTCTACTTAAGCAAAGCCAGTTTATTATGGTGTCTAAGCAGCAGCTAATATTTAGGTCACTGGTTTACTCTCCTCGGCCCGTCACAAGGTCTCCCACTGGATTCCCTTCTACAGGGTGCAGAGGAAAGCATCCCTTCACGTGAGAAACCCTGGGAAGTTTTCAGGTGAGATGCTCAGCCAACAGCCCCTGCCTGAAATCACCCATGCAATTTCTCTTGTAGTCTATTCCAGATACTTAATTAACAGATTTTTGTTATGTTTTACAAAACAGAGATGCTCAAAGAACAGTTCCTCCCTCTCTACGGGAAGATACAGGAATGTTACCAAATGTACCAGTCCCTTGCGTTTCATTTTACTGGTTAGGGCTCTAATCCTGAGCTGCGTCGTACCCTTTATTTCTGGTTTTCAGAAGAAAAATATCATTAGCAGCTGCCTGAGCACCGCAGGCTCCTCCTCATCCCGCTTCGCCTCCTGCTAGAGCGGAGGGACAAGGAAGACCTGTCCTCAGCCCAGGACGCGCACGGCCGCGGCTGACGTTGTTACTTACAACAAAACATGCTTCAGCAGCCAAGAGAGGGCGCTCCTTAAATTAATAAAAGGGGAAAAAAGGAGAAAACCAGAAAAAAACAGCAAAAAGAGAAAAACTGAGCATGCTTTCTTAAAAAGGAATTTTCTCATCCACACCAAAGTGAAAGGTTAAATGCAACAACTTAAAACATGGAGGTGTTTTTCAACTGTAGGATGAGGGCTAGGGACACCCCCGGGGCAATGAGCAGAGCTGTTGGCTGAACCTTTGGGAGATGCGGGTCCGTCGTGGGCCCAGCTGCTGCCCCATCGCTGCTATTCCTCCCACCCCAGCCAGTGTTTTGCCCGGGCACTTGCCCGGCACAACCCCTCCACCCTGGTTTTGCTCAGTGCCCCAAGACGCTGCCGCATCGGACGTGGACAACAAACCCTCACCCAGCACCCGCAGCAGCGTTTGCGGACCGGCGATGGCTTTTCCCCGTGAAACCAATAGCTCAGCCAGTCCCCAGCGCGGGGATCTGCTCTGCGAGGGGCTGGCGCTGTATAAAGCCCAAAACAAGCCTGTCTTTCTGTAACAGCCACGTAATACTTTTTAAAAGGCCTTTAAGTTCTGCCAGTACCTGTGATGGGTGCCAAGTTTTATCCTTGTCAGCCAGTTTGGGAAGTTTGTTAAACCTGTGACTGGGATCGGGGAAGCGAGCCCAGAAAGCACTCAAAAGCACGTAATAAATAATAATTAATATCAGTGTGTGTGGTGCTTACTCAGTATTTTTTTTTCTTTCAAGGATCTTTTAGCTAGTTAGCAAAAACATGTTCCACATTACAGTGGTCTCTCCTACAGCAGGTATTTATCATCCTCCGGTTACCTACGGCAAACTGAGGAAAACAGCGTTCCTGGAGGAGCCCAACACACGTCCCTCCCCGCGATCCATCGTGCCTGAACGTGAGGAGACACATGAACCATAGCAGGGAACTGGACGTGCACTTTGGGAAATGCTGCGTCCCTGAGCACGTACAAAAAAGAGATGAGGAAAACCCCCAGCTGGTACACACCTCCCTTCCCCTCTCCCCTTCACTGTTCGGTTGCATTAGCTTATTTATCAGCAGAAAATGTTAAGGCACCGGTAATTCAGTTTTAATGGTTTTTCTCACCTGCAGAACTGCCTGGAGTGGTTCATGTTGGGACCTGCTTTAATATTGCCTTTCTCTGGGTCATAGATGGTGGTTGCTCGTGCATAAGCTCCTCCAAGAATAAAGATGAACCCATTGAGAGTGACTGCAGGAGCATATTTGTTATCTGTCAATGGAAAGCAACACCGAGATCAGTTTTAGGCTCAGGTTTGGAGACTGTTTTTTTATTTATACATTCCCCTTATTTATAGATAAGTCACGTTTCTCTAAACCTCCAAGGCTAAGGAAAGAAAAATGAGGAAACCTTTCCTGGTTTTGTTTTCCTCTCTCCAAGTTCTCAAAGGCACTTTTAAAGTTCATCAGTCCTTCATCCCCCAGTACGTGCCTCCCTCTAAACTGGTAAAGAACAATTATCCTCTCCCGAAGCCTAATGGAGTCACCGTGAAAGCTCCACTCTTACATATGAAATTAAGATGTCAAGTTGTTTCAGAATTTTGAATTGCTGCAAATTTTAACTCAGATGCTTCCCGTGCCTGTGCAGCAGCTAAGTACAGAAGAAACCCACAGCGCAGAGACCCGCTTAATAACATCCAATAGTTGATTCTCTTTTGTATTCTGCTTTTGCTTGTGGGAAGGTCACTCACATAATCCAGAAGATTTTCTGAGACCCGATTTTTTTTTTCCCTTCATCTGTCTTGTAAATTCACCTGCATTTTTATTTTCAGAGGTGTCTGTACCTCCAAGCAGTCCTGTACTTCAGCAACAAACTGTGTGAGGTTGGAGTTTGAAATTAAGCAAGTCCCTTATCCTAAGTCAAGTTCAATCAGAGTTTCCAAGGATGCTTTAAAATTCTTGTGTTAGCTGCGGCATTATTAGAAATATTGGTAAAACTAACCATAAATTATCGAATAAAATAATTCTAATTTAATTGGTTGACTTGTCCCGTATGCTGCTAACACGCCATATGCACATTATTAAATATGAGCCAGTTGGGCTGAAATTTCTCATGATGGTGTCTGTCTTGATGCGATACAGTTTTTTTTAATCAACATTTCAGTGAAACCAATCGGCAGCTTCTGGGAACAAAAGACGGGAAAATACATTGCTTTATTTGAGTTAAAACAAGTCTCACAACCAGTTCTCTAAGAAGCAAGAGCCTAAGCCCTTTGGGGCATGAAGCAGACATTTCCTGGGTGGCTACCCTGGCGTTTTTTCTATAAAAATTATCCATATGTAGCTATATGTTCAAACCTCTCCAAAATCTGCATTTTTATATGCTCAGAACAGGGTGATCCTCTTGCATCTCCAGTGGAGAATCCGCCTGGACACAGTCCTGCTGGCTTCAGCCCCTGCAGCCCCCCTCCTGAGTGCGGGGAGCCGGGGGCGGCGCGCTGGCGAGGAGGTGCCGTAGCATCTTTCCTACGCTCCTGCATCTCTGCTAACAGCCTCTACATAACGTTGAAGGGGTCTGTATGTTCCTCCCAGACCTAGAACACTGTGACTGTGTCCTTTTAGGAACACAGGAAGAGATGGGCTTGAACCAGCCCCAGCAGCTTTACTTTTGGCATTTGCTTACCTCTTGCACGGCTGGCGTTGTAACCCTGAGGTTCTTGTAAAACCACCTTATTCCATTAAATATTCAACAAGAGATTTAATCTGACATGAGTTAAGCAAAAGCTGATGAATTTCTCCAGAAGAGAGATAATTTCCTTAACTGGGGTTTGAACTGGTTAAACTAGAAGGAAAATAATGGGTCTGTGGTGTCTGCTTCTGTTCCAGCACGGCCATGGGCTGGTCTGGCTCAGTTCATCTCACCCTACGTCGGTGCATGCCCAGGGGGACGTATGGGGGTGCAGAAAAGAGACAAAACCTGTTACAGGCTCCTATCATGCTGAGTATCTACAGGCATCTGTCAAAAAACCACGGCTGTATTAGGAAAATGTCACTGATCCTTGGGAACAGATGGGAAGAAACTAATTCATCCAGAAAATAGAACAAGGAGTATTCAGTTTCTTCTCGGAGCCACTAAGCCACTGTAATTCATCAGAAAGACTTATCTGTCCTAACAACCCGTCTCGCATCCCTTTCCAAATCAGACTTGCATATGTGACATTTTTTCCAGTTAAGACACTCATCAGAAATTTTCCATATTTAATTATCACATCTTCCTGTTTTTTTTTTTCTTTGACTAGCACTGTTTTGCAGGAGAATGACACTCTCACATAAAAAAAAGAACTCAGCTCCCAAATCTCACAGGGAAATTATTTGGGGCTCCCTCAAGGCAGAAACAGCGACTTCTCAGGAGACTGAATCACTGACTTCACGTTCCTCGTTGTTAAAGAATGAGAGGGAAACCCCTTGGTTATTTTTATAGCGACTTTTTTTTTCTTTTCAAATAGGCAGTCCGATATTCTTTCTTTTTTTAAGAGGCCATTGTGTTTGATTCTCATAAATGTTTCAATACATCACCTATCTGTTGTCTTTTTACTGCTTTTGGCTTTAGCTACGATTTCATAAATTGGTATAAAGTAAGCCTAAGATAGAGAAACAGAGAAATCTCTGCTGTTTCTTTCAGGAAGGGAGATGTTCACAGCAAACAGTCTCCTGATCCTCATGAAGATACGGCAGACAGACACGAGGGACACTTCTCCAGAGACAGGTAGAGAGAAAACAGTGGGGTTTATTTTTGTTTTGTTACCATGGAGGCAGAAATTGTTCATGGATGCAAGGAGCTTGGAAAACTCAAGCCGTCATTCCTGCTACCTAGGTGTGGGTGACCACCTTCAGTCTTTAACCTTACTTCATCCTAGGTGCTACCCACAGCCTTCCCTTGTTGTTGTCCTTTCCAGGGCTTGGTAACCTCACGCAAACAGGAGACTCCAACTTCTGTCACTGCTGGAAGTCCAAGGTGGTTGGTTGGGGAGCCTCATTTTACAAAATCATGTTCTGGTTGGGCTTTTTGGTCAATGCTACTGGGCATGAACATGAGCTCCTGTGGGTCAGAGGCTTACCATGGGATACAGCAGGGACATTGGTTATTTTGAAGGAAGGAAGAAAGGAGAGAGGAAGCATGGGAACAGAGAAACAGCCTTCTTTCCCCTCCAAAATTCAAGCACTGGGGCTGTTGGACATAGTAATCCATTTCAGGCTGGAAAATCTTAAATGGGATTTGTCCAGGACAGCAAGCACACTTGAGATTAAAAGGCAGAATAAATGTAAAGGAACTAATAGATAAAAGGTACTCTTCTCTCCCAGTGGATAACATCATAACGTCATTCTCCTTTGCTGTTGCTATAGGAAAATATGCGAGTATTTCTATTCTAGTGACAGGTCATTGAGGGAAGGGGGTGTGCACTCAAGGACAATCCTTGAGCCAGAGGTGTACTTCACATGGGGTTGGTAATTTAACCAACCGGTGTGCTCCTCACTTAGTAACGACCGCGTGCTGTCCGTGATGTGTTTCATGGCTCTCCTATCTCCCAGTACATTATATGGTCAAGTAGCACAGTTCTGCTTTCCCTTCCATGGTTGCTTAAAGATCTTATGTTGCCTTCCAGTAAAGCATTCGGTCAGAGCCTGAAGTGGCATTAAAATGAACGGCAGCAGCACTTCATATGGAAACAGGTTATTAAAACCAAGTTAGTCAAACGTTTATCAGGAGGAAGAAATGCAGGCACGCCACCAGTCCAGCTAGAACTCCAGCCGAAGGGTCTCCCTGCAGGCGCGGGCGGCCGGTGGGGGGGTTGATGCACACAATAAAGCAGATGATTGGAGAAAGGAGACTAGTTAATACAAATTAAATCTGCTTTTAATAGTCAGTGCCTCTTCCCCTCCCTGAATACTAGATGAGCTCAAGAATGGCATAGTAATGGATAAGATAACGTCCTGCGGCAGCCGGGAGACTGTGGTCTGATCCTTAACATAGCTCGTGAGGCCGAAGTGCAGACATTGCAATTAACAGCAGGGCTCGGATGTCAGCCCTTCTGGCACGGTGCTCTCAGGCTAGCTGATTTCTCCTAACTACACAACCAGGGCCCTATGGTTTCCCCAATGACCCTTGAGCAAACCCTCCTCAGAGACCCCGAAGTTGAGTGTCCTCATTTGCCAACACCGCATTTTGAGTATGTGCGGTGGGGATCGCCCGGGCCAAAGCAGAAGGCTCCACCTGCCATCGTGGGGCAGTTTCAGCATCAAATTTACAGGCAAAATGTTGATGAACTGAAGAGAGAGTTGGGCAAAGCACAGCCAGGCGTAGGAAGCGAAAGGGAGGACATCTGATAAAGGGCAAACACAAAAATACTGACTTTGCTGGGCAGAGTAAGTCTGTGAAGGGGGAACACATCAAGGAGTGGAAAAAACCATTCTGAATGGAGGATGTGGCATATACAGAGGAGAAATGGGTGGGACAAAGGAAAGTAAAATTCAAGCTTACTAGTGGGAAAAAGACCTAGTCATGGGAAGAAAAATACACTGAAAGATGAGATGAAACACTCATTGTTTTAAGACTTCTAGGTGGGAGCCGGCCAAACCCACACAGGGTACCAAACTATTGGCCTGGGGGAGAGGGCCAAGACATATATCTGATTTTTCTTGTAAAGTCCAAAAACCCGCCATTTCGTTTCATTCGAAGCCACCGAGGCGAAGGGCTCCGGAGCGGAGGATCGCGCCGGGGGACCCTTCCTGAAGCGGCGAAACCGCGGCGAAAACCGCGAAGGCAACAGCGCAGGGGAGCGAGAGGGTGCCCCAGCCCCCCTCCCCCGAGCCGGCGGAGCGAGCTCCTGACGAGCGGCAGCTCTGACTCAGCGTGGGCGGGGCCAGGAGGGACGGCAGCCGAACCCCCTCAGGTACAAGAGCAGCCCCCAGGGAGCGCGAGCGACCCGGAGCGCGGCGAACAGGGCGGGCAAACAGGGCGTGGCGCGTCAGAAGGGCGTGGCGCGGCAGTTTGCGCGGCAGTTCGCGCCGGCAGGGCGTGCGAGCAGGGCGCAGCCCCCCTCCAGGCTCCAGAGGCCAGCTCAGCTCGTGGTCGTCGCCCTCCCAGAAGAGGACCTGGCCATGGTCTCCACTCGGCCGAAAGCCATCGCCAGGAGAAACGTGGCGACCCAGACGGAGCCCCTACGCAAACACACATCTGTCCAGGCCTCCGGCTGCAGGGAGTGCCTGAGGCTGTCCCTGGTACAGGAGGGCAGCAGAGACGACGCCTGCGTGCGTTGCGACCAGGTGGATGATCTGCTCAGCCTGGTGGCAGAGCTGAAGGAGGAAGTGGAGAGGCTAAGGAGCATCAGGGAGTGCGAGAGAGAGATAGATTGGTGGAGCCGCACCCTGCCATCCCTGAGGCGAGGGCAGCACACGGAGGCTCCGCAAGAAGTGGAGGAACCCCTGCCCTCTTGCCACCAGGCAGAAGGAGGAGACCCAGGCGACGGAGGGGAATGGACACAGGTCCCTGCTCGGGGCGCCAGGCGAACCCCCGGCCGGCCTTCCTCGCCTCAACCTTCCCAGCTGCCCCTACACAACAGATACGGGGCTCTGGAACTTGAGGGCCAGACGAACGAGGACGAAGATGAAGGCCCATCCAGGGGGTTGCCCGAGGCGAGGCAGCCAGCCCCACAAATTACGACTGCCTCCGCTAAGAAAAAAAGGAGGGTAATTGTCATTGGTGATTCCCTTCTGAGGGGGACCGAGGGCCCAATTTGTCGGCCGGACCCATCCCACAGGGAAGTCTGCTGCCTCCCTGGGGCCCGGGTGAAGGACATTACTAGGAAACTCCCTAGTCTCGTGCAGGCCTCCGATTACTACCCGCTACTGGTTATACAGGCTGGCAGTGAGGAGGTTGCAGGGAGAAGTCCCGAAGGGATCAAAAGGGACTTCAGGGCGCTGGGGCGACTGGTGGGAGGATCGGGAGCACAGGTAGTTTTTTCCTCGATCCCTTTAGCGGCGGGGCGGAACACCGAAAGGAACAGGAAAACTCATCGGATCAACACGTGGCTCAGGGGCTGGTGCCATCAACAGAATTTTGGCTTCTTTGACCACGGGGAGGTTTACATGGCACCGGGCCTGCTGGCGACGGACGGAGTTCAGCTGTCTCGCAGGGGGAAAAGGATTCTCGCGTGTGAGTTGGCCGGGCTCATCGAGAGGGCTTTAAACTAGATTTGAAAGGGGACGGGGATAAAACCAGGCTCTCTAGAGAAGAGCCTAGGGTCCGCACGCCATTGTCGGGGGAGAAATCGGCAGCCCAGCTCAAGTGCATCTATACCAATGCACGCAGCATGGGCGGCAAACAGGAGGAGCTGGAAGCCATTGTGCAGCGGGGTAGCTATGACCTAGTCGCCATCACGGAAACGTGGTGGGATGAGTCGCACGATTGGAGTGCTGCAATGGACGGCTATAAGCTTTTCAGAAGGAACAGGCGAGGAAGGAGAGGCGGTGGAGTAGCCCTGTATGTTAGGGAATGCTTCGACTGTCTAGAGCTCAATGATAGTGATGACGAGGTCGAGTGCTTGTGGGTAAGGATGAGGGGGAAGGCCAACAAGGCAGATATCCTGCTGGGGGTCTGTTATAGACCACCTGGCCAGGAAGAGGAGGCAGACGAAATATTCTACCAGAGGCTGGCAGAAGTCTCCCAGTCGCTAGCCCTTGTTCTTGTGGGGGACTTCAACTTTCCGGATGTCTGCTGGAAATACCACACGGCAGAGAGGAAACAGTCGAGGAGGTTCCTGGAGTGTGTGGAGGGTAACTTCCTGACGCAGCTGGTAAGCGAGCCCACCAGGGGAGATGCCTCGCTTGACCTGCTGTTCACGAACAGAGAAGGGCTGGTGGGAGATGTGGTGGTCGGAGGTCGGCTTGGGCTTAGCGACCATGAAATGGTAGAATTCTCGATACTTGGTGAAGTAAAGAGGGGGGCCAGCAAAACCGCTACCATGGACTTCCGGCGGGCGGACTTTGGCCTGCTCAGGACACTGGTCGAGAGGATCCCTTGGGAGACGGTCCTGAAGGGCAAAGGGGTCCAGGAAGGCTGGACGTTCTTCAAGAAGGAAGTCTTAAAGGCGCAGGAGCGGGCTGTCCCCATGTGCCGCAAGAAGTACGGGCGGGGAAGGCGACCGGCCTGGCTGAACGGGGAGCTCTGGCTGGGACTCAGGGAAAAAAGGAGAGTTTATCACTTGTGGAGGAAGGGTCAGGCAACTCAGGAAGAGTACAGGGATCGCGTTAGGTCGTGCAGAGAGGAAATTAGAAAGGCAAAAGCCCAGCTAGAACTCCACCTGGCCACTGTCGTGAGAGACAACAAAAAATGCTTTTATAAGTATGTTAATGACAAAAGGAAAGCCAAGGAGAATCTCCATCCTCTATTGGATGCGGGGGGGAACGTTGCCACCAAGGATGAGGATAAGGCTGAGGTACTCAACGCCTTCTTTGCCTCAGTCTTTAGTAGTCAGAATGGTTATCCTCAGGGTACTCAGCCCCCTGAGCTGGAAGACAGGGACGACAAGCAGGATAAACCCCCCATAATTCAAGAGGATGAAGTGCATGACCTGCTATGCCACCTGGATGTTCACAAGTCTATGGGGCCGGATGGGATCCACCCGAGGGTTCTGAGGGAGCTGGCGGAGGAGCTTGCCGAGCCGCTCTCCATCATTTACCAGCAGTCCTGGTTAACTGGGGAAGTCCCGGACGACTGGAGGCTCGCCAATGTGACTCCCATCTACAAGAAGGGCCGGAAGGAGGATCCAGGGAACTACAGGCCGGTCAGCCTGACCTCGGTGCCGGGGAAGATCATGGAGCGGTTGGTTTTGAGGGTGCTCACGAGCCATGTCCGGGACAACCAGGGGATCAGGCCCAGCCAGCACGGGTTCATGGAAGGCAGGTCCTGCTTGACCAACCTGATCTCCTTCTATGACCAGGTGACCCGCCTAGTGGATGAGGGAAAGGCAGTGGATGTGGTCTACTTGGACTTCAGTAAGGCCTTTGACACTGTCTCCCACAGCATTCTCCTAGAGAAGCTGGCGGCTCACGGCCTAGACAGGTACACTCTTCGCTGGGTAAAAAACTGGCTGGACGGCCGAGCCCAGAGAGTTGTGGTGAACGGAGTTAAATCCAGTTGGCGGCCGGTCACGAGCGGTGTTCCCCAGGGCTCAGTTTTGGGGCCGGTCCTGTTCAATATCTTCATCAATGATCTGGACGAGGGGATCGAGTGCTCCCTCAGTAAGTTTGCAGACGACACCAAGTTGGGCGGGAGTGTTGATCTGCTCAAGGGTAGGAAGGCTCTGCAGAGGGACCTGGACAGGCTGGATCGATGGGCCAAGGCCAACTGTATGAGATTCAACAAGGCCAAGTGCCGGGTCCTGCACTTCGGCCACAACAACCCCAGGCAACGCTACAGGCTTGGGGAAGAGTGGCTGGAAAGCTGCCCAGAGGAAAAGGACCTGGGGGTACTGGTTGACAGCCGGCTGAACATGAGCCGGCAGTGTGCTCAGGTGGCCAAGAAGGCCAACGGCATCCTGGCCTGTATCAGAAATAGTGTGGCCAGCAGGAATAGGGAGGTGATCGTGCCCCTGTACTCGGCACTGGTGAGGCCGCACCTCGAATACTGTGTCCAGTTTTGGGCCCCTCACTACAAGAAGGACATGGAGGTGCTGGAGCGCGTCCAGAGGAGGGCAACGAAGCTGGTGAAGGGCCTGGAGCACAAGTCTTATGAGGAGCGGCTGAGGGAACTGGGGTTGTTTAGCCTGGAGAAGAGGAGGCTGAGGGGAGACCTCATCGCACTCTACAACTACCTGAAAGGAGGGTGTAGCGAGGTGGGTGTTGGTCTCTTCTGCCAAGTAACTAGTGATAGGACAAGAGGAAATGGCCTCAAGTTGTGCCAAGGGAGGTTTAGATTGAACATTAGGAAAAATTTCTTTACTGAAAGAGTGGTCAGGCCTTGGAACAGGCTGCCCAGGGAAGTGGTGGAGTCACCATCCCTGGAGGTATTTAAAAGACGTGTAGATGAGGCCCTTAGGGACATGGTGTAGTGGGCATGGTGGTGTTGGGTTGATGGTTGGACACGATGATCTTAGAGGTCTTTTCCAACCTGTATGATTCTATGATTCTATGATTCTATGATTCTAAATTCATGGGAATGATTATGCATTTTAACCAAAATAAGCCATGGGATAGTGCAGTAAAAATGCACAGATGCTGCTAACGCTGTTTTCCAGATATTTCTTGCATTCTTAGCTCTGTGATTGTCCCACTTTGGCCAGACATATCACTGCAGGAGTAAACGGTATGGTGAGGAACTAGATACTTGGATTAGAAACCAGAAATGCTCATAGATCTTTCACCTCTGTGTTCCCATAGTTCTCACCAGATTTTAAAATTTAATAGCGGTGATGATTAAACACTGGTTTTCTTACAATCCAGAAACGTTAACAAAAACTTGTAATTCCACCAGTACAGACACTGACTGTTCAAGGTATCAAAAAAGGTATATTTTAGTGCTCTGGCATGAAGGCACAAAGTGAACTAAAACGCAGTGACAAGATAATTAGGCTTTCTTACAATCACTGACTTCAGCATATCTATGGCCATCTTGTTAAATAAGACAAACCTCAGGAAGCTGGGCATGAAATACATTTTTAGCAGAGCCATATAGGACAGCCGGGCAAGAAACGGAAAGTCGGGTGCTGCAAGTATGTAGCCTGAGTTCATTTACTGTTGTAGGACTTTGGCTTGACAGCAGCAAACTTCTTACAGCTCAAAACACAAGAAAGGGATGTGCAAGGTGGTTTACCAAAAATATGCAATGTGAAAGCCCCGGGAGGCTCCACTACCCCAGTAACATCAAGCTGTGGGCTGCGTTGCTGCAGGAACATCTTCTGACTCCAAAGGTGGGGAGGACAGAGGCAGGGCAAAGGATGGGGCGCTGAGAAAGACCCTCTCCTCTCCCAACATGGATGTGTGTAATCAACACCTACCCAAAAGCTACCACAGCATCCATGTGCAACGCGTTGGTGAGTGTCATACCTACTGCACGCAGGCAGTCCCAACACCTCCTGGCAGGTGAAGGCTAAAGAATAAATGGAAACTGGGAGTGAATTTGCTGCTTATTCCTAGAAGAAATCCAGGCAGAAGAGAGCAGGGGCTGAGCTGCGTGGACTTGCTATCAGTCCCCACTCTGTACCTCTGCAGAGGCAGGATGTCAGTATCCAGCCTGCTTCACCTCCATTCAGAGTAACCAAAAAATGATCCCCCCTTGCCATGGTTGATGCCAGTGTTGTCTTGGGTTAGGTTGGCACACGACGCTTTGGAAGAGATGGACCTGTTGGGTTTAAATGTGTGCCATGCTGTGTTCAACTCACTATCATAGAATACCACAGCGACTTGAGACAGGCACTACTGGTCTAAAAATCTCCAGAGACCTTGGCTACTTTCAATACTGCGTCTACTGTTGCATATCTGAGCATGCTTGAGGTGTTTTTAAATAAGCCGTTGTCCTATTTGAGGTCAAACAGGTTTCACTAATCTCTGGGGTGATCTTAACCAACACAACTCGCCGTCAGATGTCTCAGCTGACTTAGCTCAGAGGGACACCTTAAGAATTCACAAATCAACACAAAAAGGCTCTGAGGCTGTCAAAGGCACCCCAGCAGTGATCATCAGGGTTTATCCCAGCTCCATTTTGTAAAAATCACCCCAAGACTCCTTCTACTCCCTCTTTGCTTTAGATAAACGTTGACTGTACCCCACTTGGCATAGCATCCAGTCCTTGGGGGATACTTTACAAATACAGGTGATACTATGGTTCTTGTAGAGCTGGAGAAATTAAAGCATATTTCCAGTATTCCCACTGCCTTTTAGGGAAGATCAAGCATTACATCAGTTCAGTTTCCCAGACATTCTCTGCTGGGGTGAAATTTTTCAGGCTCTGTGTTATTTTAATTTATTTGCAAATAAATTGACGTTATACATTTCCCAACAAAGACACACAGCAACTCTGCATTTTATAATGTATTTTATGCCTTCAGCTTAACTAATTAACTTCACTTACACCAAGAAAACATAAATACCATCTTTTAACTTCACCGGTGTCTTTCACGTATTTTTGTAAGGAAATAGTAGTACATGCCCATTAGCACAATGGGTGATGAACCCAACTCTGGATGGTTTGGATGATTTTTTCCAAGCACGCATGGTGTTGACGCCTACTAGACACTATAACGAGCCCAGGGAATGATTTCTTAATTCCTGTGGCATTTGTACTATTTTGGTAAGGAAAAGGAATACCTCTTTGCATAATGCATTCATTTTTGCAATACGCTGTGAGTACAGGAAAACCTCATACTGTCAGTCAGTGGATTAAATGAACAGCAGCAGCTGTAGCCATGTGATGGAAAAAGCCAGGCAATAGGGTTGTTTGCACTGCTGTATTACATAAACATGACTTTTGCTGGTTAATGCCCTCCCGCTGGGCGCTTCATGCTGCATCATATGCATGTCATGTTATGTTAGGCTGGACACAAACAGCAGCAAGGGAGTCAGAAAGCAGCAGCGCTGTCTGCACAGGGGAGGCTACAGCCGTGGCTCTACCAGCTCCTCATGTCCTGATCTACTAGGGAACCCCAAGAAGAGAGTCATAATAATTGTAACAAGCTATAATAAAAATAGCAGCTTGTTTTAGCTTTCTGAATATGCTTAGGCCTTACCTGAATACCTTATAACTGTGCTTCTATAATTTATTACTTGCTACTCCTATTGCTCTACCAAGCTCAATACCGAGATTGTGATTTTTTTTAAATGAAGCACCTCATGTCACAGTTTCAACGCGACTAAGAGGTTTAGGATGGTGAAACACTGGCACAGGTTGCCCAGAGAGGTGGTAGATGCCCCATCCCTGGAAACATTCAAGGTCAGGTTGGACGGGGCTCTGAGCAACCTGATCTAGCTGAAGATGTCCCTGCCCATGGCAGGGGGGTTGGGCTAGATGACCTTTAAAGGTCCCTTCCAACCCAAATTATTCTGTGGTTCTATGATTCTAGGATGCAAAAGCAAGCCACCCCAAAGCAGCTTCTCTGCGATGACTGTACGAGCGCTGTTTCTTCGGCCACCTGCTGCCCACAGCCACCCAGCGCAGAGCAGGTGGCCCAGGTCGGCTGTCACCCTGCAGTAATGCTCTCAGGAAGCTGAATGCTAAATCCCATTTCCAAAAGCAGCCCAAACACTCAGGGTGCAAATCACCACAGAAAGCAACTAAGTTGCAATTTTCTGAGTGCTATCCTAATTTTGGAAGTAAGTCTGCACCTCGGACGTTGGCTGGTACGGTGGCAAGTTTGGCATCTCGTCTTGCTCTTTATTCTGTAAAATGTTCGGTGAGCTTGAGGACATCACAAACTAATAAACGCAGTTTTAATAATCTACATATCTCGGAGATTTCAGCCTCTGAAGCACATATGCCTTTGGACACCACTGATAAATCCCAGTTAAGAATGACCGCCACTTCCCACAGGACAAGCGGCATTTTAACAAACCCACGAGTAATAATCCATTAACTGAGCAGTGTTGTAAAATCTCCTGGAGCCAGGATGAAGTTTCACTGCACTTTGTGATTTTTTGGATCTAAAATTACTAGTTGTCCATACCTAATAACTGCTTCCTTTCTCCTCTACTTTGAACTCATCACTTCTGGCGGATAACTAGCTGTATTAATGAGTGACAATTGCCTTCAGTAAAGATCCAGATAACGGCCTCTCTGGTACAATATACCATGCATTCCTGCCAATCTGTTGTAAACATATCTCCCTTCACCCCCCAACTCATTTGCTTTCCGCAAAAGCATTAAAATACCTGTAGCACAGAGATTTCTGTTGTAATACGGGCTTATTCTGACACCACGCATCCCTTACCGATCATCGGAGACTCTATAAAACTCCACGAATTAGTCTGAGGGATGTAGGACTGCAAGACCCCCGCGGCTCGGCCGGCTTCGTTCACCCCACCGAAAACGTAGATCTTCCCACCGCAAACGGTTGCGGCAGCAGAATGGACGGCCTTCGGCAGAGGAGCGATGGTCTCCCACTGGTTGGTTATCGTATCGTACCTGGGACGACAGCAATCGGAGTGAGCTGAGACGACACAACACGGGGTGAACAGCAAAGACAGGATAGACAGCCAGAGAAAGCAGGCTGGGATATAACAGAAAGGCAGCTTGACAAGCAGAAGAAAAGCAGAGGTGGAAATGTATTTTCTAACATCCTCCAAATTCAGCCACTTGGTAAACAGTGTAATTAATACTTTTTCTAAGCTTTTAAAACATTGAGAAAAGCCCAGAGAAAGCTGGTTCTATTTTCTGTATATGCCTCTCAAATCTCATTATAGTCCAAGCTAAAGAAACGCTGGACATCTTTGTTGAGATGTCTTCCACTAATTAATTTCTATTAATGAGTATACAATGAGATTATTCTTGCAAATCAGTGCAGTGATATCCAATAGCAACCGCAGGCAGGCAACTGTTAATATACTTCAGTTGTTCAGCTTGTGGAACACATCTCACCTGCAACATAATGCAACACGATAGCTCTTTTTAGTCTAGTTAACTGACCAGCGATGCAGATTTTGTGCCAGAATAAGTTGCCTTCATTTAATTTGCATTGTGCAAACCAAACTACTGTGCTTCATTGCAAGAAGCTGCAAACGTTTATGCTGGAATAAGATTTCACCATTGCATCCATATTTGACATGAAGCAAACAGAAAAAAGTATGCATGAAAGTGCTAAATTAGTTTTAAGGTTATCAGTATCTGATTTAATTAAGCCATTGACCATAAGGGATGTGCAGTTAATAATCTATGGGTGAAGATTCATTTTAGACAATGTCATGAGTACAGACGTCAATTTTTTTTAAAGATAATGTGGCAGTGATCCAAACAGCTGCTCTAAAACGAGTCTTGGAGACAGTGGAAAATAATGTGGTTTTTTTTAGGCTTCTATACTTCCATGTAATGGCACATTCAGTCAAATAGGAGTTTCCTGCATAGCGATTATTCAGAATTGTTGACTGCAAGAACAGCAGCCGTCATCACCCATTCAGGGCTTTTGCTCTTAATATTAGTGATATGCAATACGCAAACATGAAATGAATCCATGGCCATGAACCCATCTGTAAAAAAAGATTTAGCGACAGGGGAGTTCTCCCTCCCTCAAATTCTCGCTGCCCAAACTCTGGGAAAGTAAAAGGGACAAAAGATATAAATGTGGAAACAGAACAAAATAATGTGCTTAATGAAAATGCATTAATGAGTTTCCAAGTCATATAACTGAAAGTAATTAAAACACTCATAAAAACAAAGCAAAAGCAAGAGGGAGGCAAACTTTAACTAAAAAAGATGAGGAAAGTCCCTTATAATGAGCATGGAGAACAACTGCCTTGTACAATGCTCTAAATTAGTTACTGAGAAATTAAATTCATCTACAACAAAGTGATCAAAGGGGAGAAATATAACGAGATTAAACAACATGGCGCTGGGAGCATTCAAGGTGACACACCTATATCGGGCTGATTCTTAACGTTTGGTACCGAACTGGAGCCTGCAGATGCATGTTTGACACCACCAGCTGCAGCTCCTGCATTCACCCACAGCTCTCGGGGCAGCACCCACACCCGTCCTAGCAGATACGCAAGAATGTTGCATAACATAAAGTTTCATATACTGCTGTTGAGTTACACTTTGCTAACTGTAGTCATTTGGGGGGCTTGGTAATTTAATTGTTGAAGTCTTGTTGTATAATAAAAGCTGGTTAAGAAATCAGTTAAATTGGCTAGAAACTGTGCAAAGGCATAGAGCTGAAAAGAACCGACCTAATGCGCCTTTCTAGTTCCTCAGCTTCTGGGATATAAATTGTACCTGTCACCCGATACTTATTGTCTCACACCATCCTGGTCCTAGCACCAGGACCGTTTGTGGCCAGTCCAAGTGGTCTGAGATGGGTCGGTGAGCAGCCCTGCGGCCTTTCCCGGCACTGGCAGAAGTACCCGGCAGACCACAGTTCCCAAGACTGATACGCTCCTGCTAATGACTTTCTGATCCTCCTAGTAAGTTTTTGGGAAGGAGGGGTTATGTCCTTCACAGATGCTGGGGGCTGGGTGTGGTTGACGATACGTCTGTAGGAATACTGAAGGAATACTGTAGGAATACTGAAGGAATACTGTAGGAATACTCGTTCAGATTACAAAAACAATCATCCTTCCTCTGGATGAATTTCACTATTGGGACCTCAGGTCCCCTAGACACTGTTTTTCACCCACTTTCACTCTCTGTTTATGCTCTACGACGACAGAACTGCTCTTTCTTTCTCCTACCCGCCTTCATCTGCCACCGGGAAACCAAAAATGACCAGTTTCACTTCATCTGCTGAAAGCCAAAGGCTGCAAATCTACTGAATATAGGTGCAAGTGGGGCAGCTTAAAAAAACCACTCTTGTCTCATGCGTCATTTGGTTTAAAAAATCAGTGAACCATAAAGCAGTTAGGTGGACAAGGACTGGCTTTGTCCACCTAACACAGGCATCTAATGTGGGTTTTACACAGGCTGCTCAGCGAAGCAATCCTCTTAAGTGCGTGCCTATCTTACCCCTGGGGCTGAAGAAGAGAAGTTGGTGCCTTCAAGGCTTCCTGATATCTGTCCATCAAGTCCTTCCATTTCCCAGGAATTTATTCCTCTGGTTCATACCCTCCTTGCAAAACTGTAGTCCTGATTTCTAGTCTCTGTTTTGCTTCAGCTCCCACCCATCAGAAAGTAATTTTTTTTTTTCTTGTTGGATTATAAAGCTGTCTGCTATCAAATCTCTCACGTATGGACTTGCAGAAAATAATAAAGTCACTTCTTCACCTTCTATGGGATAAACTAAGTAGTCTAAGCTCCTTAAGACTCTGCAAGGCTGGTTTCCATCAATTTGCTCTATCTCAAGTCAGCTCTTAATATGTTCACACAAGGATTTGCACCAGATTAACTAAAAGGTTTAAAAATGAATAAAGTTGAATCTTTGTAACCTTCCAGGACAGGAAATAATGACACCTGCTTTACCTCTCTGCCCTAGGGCCTTTCCATCTGTCGCGTCATCTCCGGCGTTGCCATCACTCCACCGCCACTCGTGCTAGTGGGGCTCCTCGGCTGCCGTTAACACCGGCTCTGCTCGAGGGCCAGCGGGGAGAGAACTGATTTAAAGAATAATCACTTTGATCTCTTTCCATTAGTCAAGCTTTGCATTCGATTCCCCTGTTCGAAGCCATAGATGGAGACTTAATGGGAGCTGGCTTTGAGCCACGCAAAGGTTTTTCTTCCTTCTCCTCCACTGCTCTCTCCAGTCCCCGTGTGCCCATGCCTGTCCTTGGTTACGGGCCTACCAAGCCCATTCAATTTACTGAACTTGAAACTTGAAGGACACCTCTTTTCACGTGACGCCTGGTTTTGCAGTCCTTTTGCATGCTACGGACTCCCGTGTGGTTTTCCACGGATGCCCTCGCACGCCTGCCTCTGCGCCCAGAGCAGCCCCTGCAACCCCGCGCTCCGGGGCCCCGCCGTGCTCCGGACATCAGGCTTTCCACGCGTGCAGGACGTGCGTGTCCTGCCTGTCACTTCATGTGCACTGAGCACCGTCCTCTCACCCGACCCTTGCGCAGTCACTATCCTCTGGTTTATGTATTATTTATATACCCATGATACAGCAAATGATCCGAACCCAGCAGAAAATACAGCCCAGGCTTGAAGAGAGCACAGGCAGAAATAACCTTGCCAGTTTTCACAACTCTCCACTCCCAGGATTTGATCTGTGGGCCTGATCCTCCCCCTGTTTCACTCATTTTGTTCAATGCCTCCTTTCTTGCTCTTTCCCTACCACCTCAGTATTAACAGCAGAAACCCCTTCATTTCAAGCTGTGCAGTTTGCTTCTCGGCCTTCTTGACTTTTGATATCTTCAGTACCTGAAAATAGTATTTTTTTTTTCTGCTCAGTCTCTTAATTTCTCTCCTTCTAGGTTAAACAGCCTTAGGAGTATCTTCATTTATTCACATTATATAATCCTTACATCACGGTCAGTCACTTACAGACATGCACCCTCCAGTTTCTTACACATTATTTAATTCTGTTTGCAGGAAAGCTGCTATTTAAAATAAAGCTGTACAATGTCATATTCAACTGCTCTTCACATGATTCACATGTTGTTTAAAATCACATTAATGGATTACTATTTTTTGCCTTTTTTATTTTCTTCTGACTGTTCTAAGGAGCTTAAGAAACTATCCTTTGACGAGGCTATATATTTAATTTTCTTAAGATGTCAATAAAACAGTAGGTTCTGAAGCAGTTTCTAAAGCTTATAAAGCTTATTCTTTACACTGAATTTTTTAGACTCTCTTCCAAGTACACACTGCCAGCTGAAGTAATCTCCCAATTTTAGACAACCCTATTGTAAAAGTGCTGTCAGGTCAAGGGGATTCATCTTCTTCTGTCCTTCAAACAGATAATAACCACAAAGCACCCACATTTCCACACTTTTAGTCGCATACATTGTCTTGTCAGCATACGCAGTCTTCTCAGCTCTCAAATTGCATATATTACAGGGCCCATCCATTATCTAAAAACCTAGTTCGTGGATCCACTTCATTTCGCCGCCTCCCAACTCAACTCATATCTCAGAAGAAGACAGAAAGTGTAATACCCCCTCGCCTGACGCCTAATGACTCGCTCCCTGTCACACAGAAACTTGCCAGAGGGGCTTGATGGAGAACTGCAGTCGCGCCGTTATTTCCCTAAACACTCATTCCAAAAACATAACTCTCCCTGAACATATACCCATGTACAGCCACAAAAATGGACTTATAACTCAGACCCTCCGGCACATGCGTATTGTTTTAAGATGAGTAATGAATGACTCCTACTTCTCTGTTTGTGATAGTCCCGTCATATTATCCATCGAGCCAGAATTTTTACTGTCTCTTTACAGACAAATGGCAGAGAAAGGGTAAAAAATCTCAGCCCTATTGAAGTTGATGGGAAAACACCCACTGATTTAAGTGGCACCAGAATTTCTGGTGAGGCTGCACCCTTCAGCATCAGTGACACAACCGAAAGCAAGGAGAGGAGCACAGGAGCTGATGCCATAAATCATTAGAAGTCCAGTGGTCCCTACTTGCTTTAATGCTTTCTAACGGTGCAGCAGATGTATTAGGTGCAGTCAGGTGGTAGCATGTATAGCTAAAATGGTCTGACATCTGTTTTTAAAAAACAAAATGCAATAAAAACATCTTTGTAAGATTTTAATCACTTAGGGTGAAATATTACAAGAATTCCAGGAAAAACAGATGGAGGACAAGAAGGAAACTGGGAGAAAATGTTATTTTCTCCGTCTTCTAAGACCCTCTGTGGTGACACCCTGCAGTCTCCATGCTCTGGGGCTGCTAACTGGTGAGGTGAGGGACCGGAGACATGCCCTCCACCACGCCAGCGAATATGCGTCGAAACCTGGCCAAAGCTGGGCATGGTCACCCTTGAGCTAACGGAGCAAGCACAAAGCAAAACGCGGTTGGGAAAGATAAGCTGCACGTGCACGAGGGGAGGTGGTAGGTGGCCCAGCGAGGGAGGGTGTCCAGTGCGTTGTCCTTCACACTGGTGGCACAGCCCAGGACCGCACTGTGTCAGGCCCGGATGAGCCCCCGTACCTCCATCTGGGTGGGTAACAGGGCTATAATCTCAGATGCCTCCTTTGGGCTGAAAAACAAACGAAAGCCCAAGAGCGCGTGACCCTGAAATTCAACACTGAGGGGAACAATGTTAACCTCAGAGGTAAATGCAATTTTTGGCATCACCTGACTTAGACCATATGAACATGTCACCGTATTATTTTAATATAGCCCTTTTGTAAGACCTGTTGGAATGAAAGAGAGGTTTCCACCCTCCTGAGAGATGGTCTCTCAGTGTCCCATCCAAAGCAACACAATATTTGAAGAGGAACGTGCAGCCCACACGGAAATACGGTGGGAGAAGGCCGGTCGCTTGTAGCTCTTGAGATGGGGGGAAAGAAAGAGAGGGCAAAATCAAGAAGTTAGCGTTAACTGCGCCTACGACCACAGACAACTGAGCAATTTAAGTGGCTTTACTTTGTATTTTAATGTTTTTTTTGTTTTTTTTTTTTTTTTAAGTTGCAACCCAAATTCAGAAAGTCTCATTGCTTGCAAAAGCTGGTACAGTGATTTAAATTCCTGAACACTTGCACAAATTAGTTGCCTGGTCCAAATGGGAAATGCTTTTGTCTGAAAAGTCCTGACTTTGCTTCATACAGCTATGAGGGTCAGCTTTTTCTCACCTGCAGAGTGAGGAACAGCAGATCCTGAAATATCCTTCCCAAAACGCACAGCTTCAGCCACGCCATGCTTTGCTTCTGCCATCCTCACTGTCATTTTAATACAAAGAATAAAAAAGGAAACATCCCAAAACCTCTCTCATTTCTTGGCATAACCCAAAAGAGGCCATGTTGCACTTTTTCCATGGCTGCGTCTCACAAGTCACTTTATAGACAATAGCAGATTAATTATAACCACGGGTTTAGCAAATCCCCATGACAAGACATCCTTATTGCGGTTGAGACAGCGTGCGCTGAAATGATAGGGAGGAAATCTGCTCCTTTCCCACACAGAAGTCTCTTGGTGGGCTTGTTACGACTGAAAACCAGCACGGCTGCCCTCACTGAGCCACGCGGGGTACGCCGAGGGCCTGAGCGTGACTTTGCAGGCTGCAATGTCATTTGTGGCAAGGGCTTGGGTGACTGAGATGAGAAGGAAGGAGCGGGGAGCCTTTGCTTGATTTGGGGTTCATTCAACTGACCAATGTTTTGGATGCTTTGTTAAAGAGAGACCATGAGAATCAGAGCAGAGAAAGAAAAGAGTTAAAAATTTACTGACTTAAATTACAGGACAAATACCTTCAGAAATCAGAAAAAAAACCTGCATAAAATGGTGAGATTTTCTTCAAAGCAAGTCCCAGGGGCAGTGCCCACCTTATGCTCAGAGTAAGGAGGGAAGCAACGCTCACGTATTGCATTCACTGCTATTATTTATCATTTATTCTTCCCTGCCCGCATTTCCCTGACTTGCTGAGAGCATCATCACCAACGTCAGTTCTTCAGCCCGGGCCTGGGCTGGGAGGGAAGGCTCCCTGCAGACCTTGTCCCACAGCACACGTCCTTTCCTTTTGTCATATCCTTGTCTCCTAGGCAAAATAGTGCCAAATTTGTGAACATAGAGGAACACAAAACTATATGTGAATGGTGATCACTCAGCACCAGATAGGATCTCCCTGGCCATGCATACAGACAACTGGTCTGTCCCATGCACGGAACTAGGTAGAAACCCTTTGGGGAAAAAAAAGTCATCACACGATTAAAGATTGTACCAAAAAGTAGATCTGCAGAAGGAAACTTTATTTTTGGCATTTCCTAATTTCCTGTGTGTCTGACTTTGAAACACTAATAAACTTTTAATACAGGTTTTGGTATTCAGTATTCACAGTATCTACATAAATGAAAAAATAAACACCCCCTGCATAAATGGAACATAAATGTTGCCGCACCAAAATCCAGAAATAATAGGTTGAAAGCATCTTCAATCCTAACCGTTTGAAAAATGTTCTTTTTTTTTTTTGGCAAATCTTTCTTAATGACCGATCCCTTTTTGACTCACCTGTTAAGGCAACTTTTACTGGGAATTGCCTACTTCAAAATGTTGCTGAAGAAGTATTCAAATTCAGCACTTAAAACTGACAAAAAGAAAAAAACCTCCTATTTTTGGTTGCCAGATTCACTAAGGAAAAACATTTCACAAAAATGCATCATTAATCTATTGCCACAACGCATTTTTAAGTGTCTGGGTAAGGCTAGGGCTGTATTGATCTTTTTGGAATGGAATATTCTTATATACTGCATTTCTATTTTTTAATGAAAACATTGATATGCATATAAAATTTACAGTTTTATTGAATATTATGGTTGACATGGAATTCGTTGGTTTTGGAATTCCACTTTGTGAAATGTTTCTTCTGTGCTTTTGTTCCTTCCTTTTTTTTTAAGTTCCATGTGAGAAAATATAAAATTTTAATAACTGGAGTCTTCTTGAAAAGAGAAATTTCCATTCTCTCCCATCTCTATTCAGCCCCTCTCGGCCAGGAATTCAAAACTGTTTCCATTTACCGGTTGTTCTACTCAGAGCTTGGCAGGTCCCAGCCCCAGGCCAAGAGCAGCAAAGGGAGGATCTTCCTTCCAGCCAGGTCAAGGCTAAGGTGCTCTACCAGGAGAGCGTGTGTGAGGAACTTACTTTGCTGTTGCTTTTTTGGGGTTTTAAAAAAAAAAGGATTATTGTGGTCTGTAAAGACTTTTATCAGTACTAAATTCAAAGGAAGTTTATTAGTTCATTGCATAATCTGTGTAAAGTGTCCAAAGAAGCTTAATTCCTCCCCTCCCTCCCCCGAGCAAACCGACAAACTGGCAGCTTTCATCTTTGGTTTTGAAACAATGCTTTCCACTGAAGCTTTAAAAAGAAATTTAATCCTGCATAGTTTCCTCCTTTCTTAGTTGTTATAAAAGCTTATTTTAGCACATACAGCCCATTTGATGTGTCCTTTAAAAGGGAAATGGTCTTTTAGCATAGCATGAAGAAAAAGCTTCCGCAAACAGCAGAGTTTTGGTTTTTTTTTTACCTTTCCACATGGTCAACGTTGCCTGCCACACCGACTCCTCCAATGGTATAAATTTTCCCATCGTACACCAGACTGTTATGTCGACACCTTGGGACCGTCATGCGGGACACGAGGTTCCAGTTATCGAGCAAGGACATGTAACACCAGACATCAGCGAGCGTGACACCCGACTCCATGCCGCCTGGCACCGACGTGCGGGTGAGGGAAAGAAAAGGGGAGAATTACGTGAGATCCTGGAACGGCAGCAGCTTTGCACACAGCAATCAAAGCCAGTTACAAAGTAAAAACTCTTCAAATGACATTTGACTAATTAAAATAAATCACCCTCAATACTGAGCATCTGTTCCGATGATGCATATCTCTGTCATTTATTCATGTGCCCCAAAGGCTGTTTTTTTTTTTAATAAGATGACATGAAGAAATCAAGATGTCAGATTACGAGGGACATGTACATAAGGGGATAGACCCTCTTCAGTGTTCATAAATAACCTCCAGTCTATTACGTTGCTGCAACACTTGCAAGAAGGTGTCAGGAGCCAGAGCTTGGCTTGCGAGGCACAGGCCAGTCTGAAATCTAAAATGCTTAATACAGTGATGGATTGAAGCAACGCATACATGGGCAGAATAAAGTCAGTGCTTGCACTGTAGGCTTAATGCCTAATTTTCAGGGACAAATTTCTTCTTTATTTTCATTTGCTGGTAAAGAAAAGAACCAGCTGTACCACTCCTGTAAAACAGTTCAAGATACTCCAGTGAAATACTTATATTGGTCATTATTTAACTTCTGACTGAAGCTTCCAAGGTAGCTACTTAGTGGGTGTCTTACTGTCCCCATTTTGAAGCATAAAGAGGTGAAATGATTTATTTGAGACCACACTAGGAGTCAGTGGTCGAGCCAGGAAAAGAAACTAGACTCAATTCTGTGGTTTAATGAGAAAAGCAGGCTTCCTCCTTGGTATTTTACTCTCCAAACCTATGCTATGCAGTGTGGAGTCCAGTACTTGGAGCTTGCAGGGGTTCATTCCCACTTCTGTTGGTTCCCCTTCCCGCTTTCCTGCGTCTTGTAAGTTTGAGCAAAGCAAAATATCCACCAACGCTCAGCTAGGCTTCCAGCCATGCGGGACTTTCAGCCACTGAATACTATCAGATCGCTCATCCAGATTCAAGGGAAAGAGCTGAAATAAGCTTGAATTTAGGATTCAATGGCTTTTGTTAACAGGGATGGCACAGCCTAAAATGGCTCTACATATGGGAAAGTAGCTCAGCTAAGAATAACTAAAAGTCAACTTCTCACAAAAGCCTCCACAGAAGGCTTTCGCTCCAGCAGCAAAATGAGCACGGGCAAAAAAAGGTCAAGAAATAATTTCCAATCAATCCTTAGGGCCTCTATGCAGTATTAATGGAATTTAACACCACAGGCAGCAATTTACTGCAGAAGATGCAGTGAGGGAACTCAGCAAGAGAAAGGCAACAGCTGTAATCCCTTACTGGTACTGCCCGGTGTATCTGCGCTCCCAACTACATCCTCGGATCGCACACATCCACACCTCCCTGCCCAGGCGCCTCTTTTTATCATCAAACCTCTACTCAGCTGCCATCAGAGCATCCTTGCATGGCCTGGTGGGAATTGCTTTTCCCTCTCCAGCCAAGCAGAGGTACCACCAGACTGCAAAAAACCAGACACCGGGATGCTACGGGCGCAGTGTAGAGAGCCACGTTGGGAGTTAAAGCCTTTTAAGGAGTGTGGTCTCAGTTTCATCGGAACTAAGAAGATTATAGGGCTAGTGACTACTGTCAAAAGAGAGGTCTCAACAACAAGTACAAAACGTGAATGCTCCTGTAAGGAAATACTGTAAGTGTAGGTCACATATTCAGCAGTTCAGCCTGTCTGTCTCAAATTCCATAACCCACCATTTAGACTCAACTACAGCCAGTATTTTAAATTGTGTTTCTATGGCAGTGAAACCTCTTTGCATGCTTGATGGTTGTCAGACCTATTTTCTTCACGTTGCAACTGCAAAATATTGCTGTTGACTGCTTTGAGAGAATGTTAACGCTGCAGAGAAATGGAGAATAATGAAAGCAGGGAAATCCCTCTCCCCAACCTCCCTCCCACTTGTCTTTTTTCTTCCCCAGGAGCAGCTGGTGAAATTCCTGCATGTCCTATGTTGTAAGCAGCCAAGATCCCTTCATCTCCCAGCCCAGTAAATCTGGGGGATGAAGGGATCGAGAGCAGCCCTCTGGAGAAGGACTGGGAGATACTGGTGCAAGAAAAACTGGACATGAGCTGGCAATGTGAGCTTGCAGCCCAGAAGGGCAACCATATCCTGGGCTGCATCAAAAGAAGTGTGGCCAGCAAGTCAAGGGAGGTGATTCTCCTCCTCTGCTCCGCTCTGGTGAGACCCCACTGCAGTGCTGCATCCAGCTCTGGAGCCCTCAGCACAAGAAAGACATGGACCTGTTGGAGCAGGTCCAGAGGAGGGCCACAAAAATGACCAGGGGGATGAAACACCTCTCCTATGAGGAAAGGCTGAGAGAGTTGCAGTTGCTCAGCCTGGAGAAGAGAAGGGTCCGGGGAGACCTTATTGTGGCCTTTCAATATAGAAAAGGATCTTGTAAGAAAGACAGAGAGACTTTTTACCAGAGCCTGTAGTGAAAGGATGAGGGGCAACAGTTTTAAACTGAAAGAGGGTAGATTTAGATTGGACATAATTTTTTACGATGTGGGCGGTGAGACACTGGAACAGGTTGCCCAGAGAAGCTGTGGATGCCCCATCATTAAAAGTGTTCAAGGTCAGGTAGGACGGGGCTTTGAGCAACCTGATCTAGTGGAAGATGTCCCTGTCCATGGCAGGGGGGTTGCACTAGATGATCTTTAAAGGTTCCTTCCAACCCAAACCTTTCTGTGATTCTATGTTTCTTTGAAATCTGATGCTTACCTGAGAGATAGATGTTGTCCCCAGCGCTGACCACGCTGAAAAATTCTCGATCATAGAAGGGCAGGCTGGCCAATGGGTACCACTTGTTGTTTTGAGGATTTAAGCAAGTGACTGCTGTTAAAGCACGTTGATTCATGCCAATCATCTGACGACCCCCAACTAAGACTATTACCTCAGCTACACCTAGGATTCAAGTAAGAAAAATAATAAAAAGTGACATCTCTCAACCAGGCAGGAGCCTATCAAAAAATACTCGGCAGTCGGGGTAATTTTAATGTATCATATATAAATCTGTTTTCGACTGTGCAATCAAACCAGGAAGGGTGAGGAAAAAGGGAGTGTGGGGGGGCGGGAGAGCAGTGGGTGGGGAACAACGCTATGAACGTGCTTTGGAGAACTTGGGAGGGAGCATGCCATCGGGGCAAAACACAAAGGGGAAAGAAAGAAAAAGGCCTTTCCATGTAAAGATGTCTGTTGACTTCAGTAGTCTTTGAGTGAGACCTGCATGCAGCAAATTCCCGTTCCATTGAAGAAAAATGGGAATTTTTGTCAAGGATTGTGATAGCTTTGGAGCTTATCCAGGGAAAGTATGTTTGGACTTTAACCTGAAGAAGGTGTTCTCACACTAAAAGCTAATGTCTGGAGGAGATTTAGGCTATGGTTATGGTTCTTCATCCTGATTTTCTCTCTCCATATACTCATATACCGAACAGATTATTTTCTGGTCGGCTTTTTTGTGCTTTTCCCAGAGAAAGCAGGTTTTCCAGATGTAGGTAACATGTACTCAAGCCATGGGTCAGGATCTTAGTCTACTAGGTGCCAGGAAACACGATGGAGATAGCCCCTGCCCTAATATAGTTATTAACTGAGATTTACCTGTGCTTGAACAGCTCCCCCAAGCCCATCACATGCAGGGTGTACAGCAAGCCAAATTCTCTGTTCGTGCAAACGGACAAAACTTTTGCAATCCACATCTCAAGAGTTTTATTCCCACTTTACAGCCAGAGCTGAGCCAAATCTGATCTGAATGTTACTCCAGAGTCATCTCCATGGTGATGGGATGCAGTTTAACTCTGGGATGTTTTCTGGCTCCAACCCCAAGAGCCAAGTGCTGGGCGTAGTTTGGATTTCACATTTAGCAGAAATGTTAAAAATCTTTCTGCAGCAATTGTAAGCCCCAGTGCAACTTGTTGCCAGGAGAGGTAGGCTCAGAAGCAGGACCATGAGGCCACAAGCTGGAAGGAATCGCCTTTTCGGGAGCTGTGCTTCTGGCCAGACCCGTTGCTGTGACATGTTACGGTGCCCAGCCTAGAGACAAGTGTGCACAGGCCGGGGGCAGAAGCGCAGAAGTGAGTTTGCCAGCAAGAGAGATTAAGAGGGGCAACCGAGAGAAATGTGTCTTCAGAGTAATGGATTATCGTCATTCTTCATTAGCGTTTTCAAAAAATATATTTGTGTCATTCAAGCAAGGTTACTCTCTGAAAAGTTATTAAGTTAAAGTGCTGTACAGTTTTAAATAAATATTTCTCAGTAAGAAGAGATCGTTATTTTTGCGCTATACCAGAAAATCTAATCACCTGTGCAAGACATAACTTGATTATAATCAATGACCTCGAGAGGGCACGTGACATGCTGCAGCGAGTCCACAAAGGGTGTTTAGAGATCCTTTGTGCCTACATGAATACCGTTGATATGCAAAATAACATGATTCTATATAATTAGACTCTGACCTAAAAAACTATAATCACCCTCTCTTACCCCGAGAGAATCACTTTTCCCTCATCAACAAGCTTCTGGAAATGGTTCATATTACACCTACAATTTTATATACAGAAAATAAGCACTTTTCAAAAATCCCTTCAAACATCACACCACTAGCTGTCTTCAATGAAAGACTTTTTAGGGTAGATTGTTATTGAAAGTCCTCTACACTTCACCCTTCTGAAAGGTGCCTTGATGAGGCAGTCTCCGGAAGCTGCAAATGCCGTGGTTTGATATGCCATCTCCGTGCCACATTAGCATTAGTGGCAGCGACAGAAAGTTTTGCCTGGCTTTGTGATTGTACTTACGAGAGGCAGAAGTACAGGCGGCACGTTAAAACAATTCACCTGTTTCGTCTGACTCCTTCTTGGACGCAGATATTTGTACCACTCTCTGTTCTACAAATATTTAGGATATTTCTCACACTACCATGATACGGGCTCTGCTGGTGAGTTGGGCACTTGGGTTTTTTTCATGGTTGTTTCCAAGAAGAAAAATGCATGCGTTCCTCAGGTGAGAAACTTCTTGAAGCGGCACAGTTCTGCATAGCTGCTGGGTTTTTAAAAGGGAATGTATCGTCTGTGATCCATTTGTTTTGAAGGCTGCAAACAGCCTGAGCTGGCACTGTAAGACTCACTGTGTGAAAATAATATATTTACATAGGGCTGCGAAAGTGAAGCTGTTTTATGAATATTAATCAGCTGCTCCCTGCAAGAGGCCGAATGGCAAAAACCAAATGTTATTATTCATCTATTTTTGCAGCTAGAGAAACTGAGGCACAGAGGGCAAGGGGCTCACTTTCAGGACAACGGGGGGAATGTCACGGTCTGTGCCAAAACTAGTAATTCTTAAAAATTAGGCTCCTTAAAATCTAGTTTCAGGAGTGTACATCTCCACACCCATGTCTGACCATTGGGAGAGGCTCCCAAACACTCGAGCAAAGCCGAAATGGAAAATTAAGCTTGAAATACCACCAGGCTCCTAGAAGGAGCCAAAGGAAGGAGCTGAGGTCCGTGCCGCATCCCAGGGCATGTCCCGGCCATGTCCGGGAACCACCGGACCAGGGAGCTGGTGTCGTTGAAGGAAGCTTTGCTTTACCTGCAGAGAGCCTGGGCCGGGTCCTCGGCGTCTGCATCTCTTGTCGGGCGTGCGGCAGCATGTGATAACGTTTGGCTTCGTTCACTAGATCCCGGCAAGCCTCCGAAGACTTTATCAACTCCTCGTTGTCAACAACATTTAGCAGATAGCTGGGATGGATGAAGGGGAGGCGCACCACTGCCAGCAACTCCGCAGCATACTGTGGGGGGGGAAATAATAACACACTGCAGCCTTTGTGCTGGAGTTCAGCCGCTCGGCATCTCCGCCTCCTTCCCTGCAAACCGTCCCGTCACCCAACCTGGAAAGACGCTTGTCATGGATGCTGCATACAAGCCCTGCCTAGCGATCGGGTAGGGCAGAGACAGCGCAGCCCTCAGTGCTCCCCGACCCAGGCTGGTTTTGGTCCCAGGAGACTGCAAATAATCTTCAAAAGGTGGCAACTCTTGTTATATAGCCGTGTATGGAGGGATTTTTGAAATAAAAGCTCATTCTGAACTCAGGCTGAATATAACACCTGGGGCACTGGAGACATGGAGTAAGCTTTTGTGTTTTCTGAATTAACCTTGAAATGTGAGCGTGGATGCACTGTAAAAAAACCCCAAAACAAGTCTTTTCTGGCACTATAAATGTGAAACAAAAGCCGCTACATAGGGTGGATTTCAACAACTGCTATGGCAGAGACTGAATAATATCAGCCAATTTGCTAAAAAACTTTTAATTAATAGGGTTTATTTGTTGGTGAAACAAATCATGTACTTCTAGATTTTGGGGCAGTCAGACTCCAGAGGGTGCTGTACAAATACTGACAGCAAGTTTCATCTTCTAAATAAATACATTAAACCTCAGAGGGCAAAGGACATCTGAGCAAATGAAGCTGTCTGTCACTGAACACGGCTTAAAGGAGAACAAAACCCCAAGAGAGAAAACTGCAATCGAAAAACCAAGAGTCCATCCCCAGATTATTCTTTTTATATATAATTGGTTATATCACAACACAGCACAAGAGTACAGTGAAAAGCAGAGTAATAGGAAAATGTGGTTCTTGAGAAGAAACGCGCACAAACAGGATGCAAACTAAGGGTGCGCACCAAGAAAAGATAATCATCTGTTGTAATAAATATTCATATAGCAGCAGCATCCAAAGATCCCAACTGGGATTGAGGCCAGGATGCAAATAAACATTCCTGAGGTCCGTGCCACCGGTCCTGAGAAATGCTGGGTGCCAGCAGCATCTGCTGGCCTGCAGATGCCTCCGGTCTTCCAGAAGCCACTTGGCTCTCGCTTTCTTTTTCAGCAGCGTGCCTGTCCCTGCAGCGCACGAGAGCCAAGTCACAGCAGGAGCAGGGATGGGAATGGGGCAGGGGCACAGCGAGGTGGGAGGGCAGCTAATGGGCTGGCCAGGCAGGTGAGTATGCAGTGACACCCGGGACTGCTTCCAGGGCTTCCCCTTTCCGCACCCAAATAGAAGAAGCAGGCTTCATTTGGGAGGAAAACAGAGGGTTTCTCCTCGGAGCAGGAATTCACGCTGCTTTCCTGCTGGAGAGCCACGTCAGCCTGGTGCAAGCTCTGTCAAAGCGAGGATGTAACCACCTGTGGGGCGCTGAACCCCAGGGGTGCCTGCGGGGCCACGGCAGCAGGGAGACGACCAGGGTCTCAGGCCGATCCCCAGCCCCCTGCTCACCAGCCCTCCTCGGGGCCAGCAATTTTAGGTACAGCCTGAAGAGTTGAGGCCTGGCCACCCTGCAGTTGTTTGGGGATAAAAAAGTTGTTTGGGTGATGCAAAAGGGATGGAAAAATGACAGCGCTCCTCTTCTAAAAAAAAACCCAACATGTAAGCGGCAAGTGCGTGGCTCCTCGCTATTACCTCCGGCGTGGCACAGGGCCGAGTAGGGCTTGGGATCACTTTGTCAGCCTCCAAACCAGAAAAGAAGACACTCCTCTCTTTTCCCTTGCTGAAATTCATTTCTAAGGCGCTTTCTAGGAGGTAAAACGGCTGCTCCCCTTCCCCGGAGTCACAAATGTCAGGCACTTGGCTGCAGATACCTTAATGTCATTAAACAGTACCTTGTAGGAGAGGGAGCAGTGGACATATGGCAGTGGGTGGCAAAGCTCTGATTTCAGGAAGTGCCTTTTTTAAGAAGGTTGGGGGCGTTTAACCTTACACACAAGCCAAGACGAAACGTGGCATCGGGACACGGGAATAATGCGGATAGCGGGTATATCGGGGATGAGCCAGAGAACTCCCGCGGGGGAGGTTAATCTCCACTACAGGCTGCTCAGGAAGCAGAACGAGTCGCTAACGGGCAGTTTAAATAAAGTTGTAAAATATACGGAGTCTATAGCGGAGCCAGCACCTTCCCTCAGTACGGTGGGACATGCCAGAGCTTCCCCTGATGCTCCCGAGGCAGGTCTGCGCTGGAAGCATCCGTACCATGAACCAACGCAAAACATAGGTGCAAACAGTTGTGCCACTAAATTAGGACACGGAGTTCAACATGCACCAGGATGTCCCCAAAGTCGAGTGTGAATTCGCATTGGGAAGAGAGCTGCCCTCCGGTAGCGTCGGACAATTCCCACGGGCCCGGCAGGGTGACTGCCTCCATCTCCCACCTTTCCCAGAATAAACGGGGCAGCGCTGCTGCCTGAGCACAGCGAGCTCTCCCTCTGGCTCGCCCACCTTGCTTTAATTAGATAAGTGAGAAAATGTGATTCTGTTTCTCTCCTGGATTTTCTCCCCCCTTGCTCTCCTCTTTCGTCTGAGCTCGTGGCTTATTTTGAAGGGGAATAATAATTAGAACATGTTGCTCCCTTTCATCAGCTTGAAAGTTAATGTCACATATCAAAACCGATGTCACTTTTCACTCTTCTTCTTCCTTTTGCTCAAACAGCTAGAAAAAGCTGGCTCTGTGTGTGTGTGTGTGCACGACTGCGCGCAGTCGCGACTCGGGCTCGTCGCTGATGGCATTAAGGGTACGTATAATCGCAGTGTTTTTCACCAAGGGATCTGAAGAGTACGTACCGTCGCAGCGTCTCTAGAAGACAGGAGAGGCTTTTATAAACCAACAGCTTTTCGCACCAGCTCTTTTAAGCACTATAGTCAAGGGTGAATTTCATTTAGCCTCGCTGATTTAAGAATATTCAAGTGATTCAGGCAATCAGCAGCCTTCTTCTTTTGGATTCTCCCTCATGAAGACTTCCTAGCTCCGTTAGCTGTGATTGTACTAAATATCCTGTTACTATTATCCTTTTCATTTAAGACTGCAATAAGCACCGTAAAGCATTTCAACCTCCTTACCATCTGTTATTTGCTCTCCATTCTCTCTTGTCTTTCCGTTGTTCCTTATACAGCTATGAAATATCTACTGCACTTACTGATGTTACCAGTTTTTATTAAAACAGCAGAATACCTGTGCAGGGCACATTGCCAAATTCAGCAGACAACAACCTCGGGTTCCTGGAGTTGTGGTTTGCGCCTGTAACTCCGAGGATGTTTTCTTCTCGCTACTTGGCTGCAGGCGCTGGCTGGACAAGTACAAATATTTCTCAGGTCTTTGCTGGGAATCACTTATGACTACTCTACAACCTGCATCACATGCCAGGGTGAAGCAGAGAATATTAATGCCCCTTCTGGCCTAAAATTAGGAGTTATCAACTCATAAACATGGGAGACCATGCCTCAGCTCCTTGAAAATGGACGCCATTATGCAAAAATCTAACGAATTTATTGTTTTAAAATGCTAGGGAAGTTTTTGAGCACCGTCAGGACTGGTTTTTCAGGTGACGTGAATCTCAGCATAGTTCCCGTTGGATGAAGGGAGCTGCTCGGGTTTTGCACCAGCAGAAGATCTAGGCCATAAACTCCTTGCTGGGCGGTGATGCTGCCAGACAGCCCTGCGGTGCCGTGCACGGCCGGGGGGATTCTGCAGGAGCCAAGGCACCGCTACCACCTGAGCAAAGACTTTTTGGACAGTCACTGGGGACACAGTAGAGTAGTGACTTTTGAGAGATGCTACCCGGCCTGCTTCAAGGCACCTATTTCACCGATAGGGATTTCAGTGGCTGAACTGAAAGCAGGGTCTTCAACCAGCCTTCAATCACAAGCGTGTTTCATAAAAAGCAGGGAAAGAAAAATCTTTGGAGATCTTATCTTTCCTCAATTACCTAAACATTTCAGGGGAGAGATTCAGCTCTAGATTCAGTCACCTAAATAGGTACATACGAGCAAGTATTTACTTGTCAGCTAGACATGTGTAAACTCATGTTATAATTAATAGAGATTTAGTCAACACACTTAACACAATCCCCAGAGCAATCTGAGCTGAGAGGATGCGTCACACACCAGGGGAAGCAGAGAATATCGGTGTCCCCTTCTGGCCTACAAGTGTGAGCCACCAGCTCCTGAGAAAGGCAGGGTGTTCCTCAGACCGTGCCTCAGACCATGCCACATTGAGATGTCTACAACCAGACGTCAACCCAAACTGGAGGGTGATTAATTCTCTCCTCTGGTGGGAATTTTCGCATCCATTTGCCCTGGGCGCTGTGCTCGGAAGGTCACAATCACGCTACGAGGAAGCCTAAATGTTATCATTGACTCAGAGGACTGTACGATAAACAAGATCTGCTATACCTTGAAGTTGACCCTTTCAAGACTTTCCCTAATAATCTGTTCATACATAAATGACTCCCATCTCAGTAGGCAAGCCAGAGCTTGAGCAAACTAGATTACAAAACAGTTGAATGCGTTCTTTTTGTTCCTCGCTGGTAGTTTGAGTGAGGACATTTACTTTGCTAAACTTTTTGTGACATTTCTTCGCCTACTAATTATATCAGTATTATGAACGCTTGCTTGCTTTGTTCTGGTATCTTCTAAGTCTCAGTTACAAAACCCTCTTCAGTATCACATTAAAAATAATCTTTTTATTCTCAAGTCTCTAATCCAGTAAAATCCTAACAGGTATTCTCCAAAAGGACTCTCAGTGTGCTCCTGCATAGACTTGGCCTACAACAGTATTCAGTTAATTTTAAAAGGAAATATGTTTACTGCTACGGAGTCAAATTTCCTACTCCTTAAATGCTACACTGGAAAGCTCTGAAGACTTTTAACATTTTTGAAGTAATGCCCAGAGAGGTTAAAATAATGTTTCCCTTATGCCTTATAACTCATCTGTCTCTCTAGTTTACTATTCTTCCTACAAAAGACCCTTTGTGCTATCTGCCTAAAGAAACAGGCTTCAGCTAGAAACACAAATACAGAAGTCAGACTACCCACATGACGATAGGGTTTTGCTCCAATAAACTGCTGTTTCAGCTCTTTGTGCATAATTCCAATAGAGTTTTAAAAAACATTATGAAGTAGGAATATATTCGATTCATCTGAGAGCTACAAAGGAGATTTATGTTGTCTCACAAAAACCCTGGGTTCAGACTCGCCCCACTTCTTGCACCGGCCCAGTCTGAGAGCTGAGCAAGGACCTCCTCGATGGAGGAAGCCATCAGGGACAGATCTGAAGCAGAATCAGTTCCCCACTGCATAAAACTCCTTCAAACGAGAAGAGGGCACTCTAATTAAAAAACACCACCCAACCCCCCCAAAACGGCAGATGCTAGCCTTTGATGCCTACTCCGCGGCCAGGTAACGGGCCGTGCCGACAGTGACGGTGGCGGCTGGGGATGCGGCATGGTGGCCAAGCAAGAAGGCGCACTGGAGTGGTGACGTGAGCGGTCCCTCCCCGCTGGGGTCCCACCTCCAGCCCAGCCCAGGCTTCCCCAGCAGGTTACGCAGCCTGATGTTCAAAATATTGTCGGCTCCAAGTTTCCAAGTACAAGCCCAGCAGGGATCTGGCTGGTTTGGGGAAGCCAAAGCTGCTGGTGCACTGCTTTGCCATTCTCAGAAATATGCCTTTTTCGGCTAGATTTTCACGGCGCTGCCCTGCTACTTGATAATGACGGTACTTGCTTTGATAGATCTAACCCCTGGGCATTACAAAGACATGCTGTCTTTCCACATTCGTACACCCAAGGTTGCATTCAAGCCCAACCTAAGCTCTCCGGTGCACTCGGTATATTTATTAACCACCTGTATTGACTTCTTGGAATTGCAAAGCTGCCTTCAGATTAAACCAAAAGGCTTGGTAGGATGTCAGCCGACAGCCTCATAATATCATGAGATAAACGCGTGGCAGAAAATCTGGTTCGCAGGCGCTGGGTTCAGCCGGTGGCTCGGTGGCAGGATGCCACATGCATAAATCTCATGCCTAGCAAGAAGGAAAGAGCAGCCCCTCTGTCTTCCTGAAATAAGGTTTCAACGTGACATCTTTATGGCAGCACAGCTGACTAAACACTGTAATGTCATCAGCGCCGCATAAAGCGAACTGCTGTCCTCTTCTCCGAACTGTTTGCAAAGCAGCACACAGGTAGGTATTTCTAGCAGTAATACGATGAGAGTTTTCTAAATGCGCAGGAAGATAAATCATTGATCCATCGTACTTGGAATTTACCTGATACTGAGGCTTAGAAAAACTCCACTCTTACCAGGCAATCTCTGTCTTGCTGACTAAATTCTATCAAATAAAGCCCCTGAATTCCCCCAAAGGTTACTACAGCGGTGAGTGCCGTTTCTTTTGTTTAGGGGCAGTCACCTATTCAAACACCCGTATGAACACAGATGCCCCGCAAAAGCATGCTGCCAACAACAAAATGGCTGAAGCTTGTAAGATGCTTCACAAAACCAAGTAACTCCTGATACATCCATCTCAACAGCATGAATCCACGCGCAATAATTCTCCGAAATGCTTCTTGCCTACAGTGTCAAACGATTTTGTTTCTGGAGGTCCATCCGGAGTGTTGGGGCCAAGCAGCACAAGGCAACGCCAGTGAGCACGTGTGAGGAGCTGCTTGCGGATGTGTGTCTTTGTAAGGCCGATGCTTCAGCAAAAACCAGGAAAATATATTGGAAAAGCCACAAATTAAGAGACTGGGAGGACTGGGAGACAAGGGAGCTCCTCAAACCAATTTAAACTTCTGAGAAATAATTCAGCAGATTTTCAATCAAGGGTATCCCTTTAAAAAAACCTAGAAGTTTAGTACAGGGGGAATTTAAAGAACAGCTAATGTCACTTGCATCCTCTCTTTTTTTTTTATTTAATGCAGTTTCTTCCTCCAATATGTAGCTAAGGGCATATTCCTGCACTGATTCTGTTCCTGCTGCTGCCTTTTCTTCTCCCTCTCTCAGCCTGTACAGGCTCTGAGTGCATCTGCAAAAGCCTCATTTAAATCTGAGCTCTTTGAGCAGCCCGTCCCTGGGAAATCACAGGGGTTACCGCTCATCCCTTGCGTTTTTCACTTTCAGAGAAATTGGAGCTTCTTGCACTTTCATTATGGCATCTTTTTGCATTTGTCTGCTCTTCCCACAAATGGATTTCAAAGCATCAGGGTAGTCTGGGTTTTTCAAAGAAGCCTAATTGAACCCTAATAGAGTGTTAGTGCCTAATTCACTTAGGCTCCCTTGGAAGCTAATTTTTCATACTTATTCCAACACTCCTTTCCTGAAGCTTAATGCCCTTAAGTACCTTGATTGATCAATTAATATCCTATTATGATGAACTTAAGTAATTTGTACATGCTGGTATTGGGTATCAGCTTCTGAATATATTATTACCTCCTTGTCACTACAGAGCAGAGTTGGGATTGTGCTTGTTCCCTGTCAGATTCTCCATTTTCTTGGAGCAAGCCGCTCTTCTGCATAACTTTGGAGACTCTTTAAAATGTGCCTGAGAAATTATGCTACCATCTCAACAGCCTAACCGCAGACCAGGGATCTTCCATCTGCTCTCTCACGGTTACCAACCCCTTCTCTGTAGGATCTTGCCTCCGAACTGCCATTCTCTGTCACTGCCAAAATATAGCTCATGGGCATTTGTAGCATTTTTGACATAAATCCTCTTCTCTTTCTCTCCATCACCTTTCTTTACCCTCACTGACAGATACAGGGCTTTCAGGTGGGCTTTGTGTTTGCTTAGACTAATTTGCCATGTCTCAAATTCATCCCAGTGGTCCTTACTGTTGTTTACACCCCTTGCATCCTTCCAGGCAACTCCTCTCCTTGGGGCTTCAAACACTTGTAGGCGTTTATCCCTCTTTAGCTGTCATTAGGCCAAGTCATGCATATTCATATCTTTTAATCTTTTTTTTCTCACATCAGTTCCTTCAGTCTTTTAATAATTTGTGTTGCTCTTCTCTAAATTACCTCCAATTTGTCTACGCATCTCTGGTTCTCAGGCACCATGAAGATGCTGTTTAGACAAACCTGCCTCTGAGGACACAAGTTCGTAGAAGGATTGTTAATGCCTTTATGGTGGAGATATTTCATTTTGCTGCTGGACACCGTGATTTTAAACAGGGTTTAAAAAAAGGGCACACAATTACATCCTGGCAGAGTGCAACAAAAGGTGACTGCCATTCAGCCGAGCCTCTCGTCTGTCCCTCATCGCTGCAGTACCTGCCTCTCTTCCAGCACTACTCCGGGCAACTTGTCGAAATGTTTGTTCTCTCCTCACTTCTTGTCCCTCCACAGGGCGAGAGGGAAGCTTCATGCAACTGGACGTCTTGTTTTCCCAGGCTTTCTGTTATTAATAAACATGTTGCTATGTTTTTTTTATGTCAGAGAAAAAAGATACAACTTTGGACTTGGAACAGAGAGTGGGAAAGTTTCCAATGAGCTTTGGTGTGGATGCACATCCAGCACATCCAGTACTCCAGCAACTTCACATCTTCCCCATCCCATGCTGATGCTGGGCATGACTGCAGCTCCGGCAGTGATTAGTATTAGCAGAAAACATAGCTTGTTATCCACCGGATCCTCCCAACAGCCCATGTGGGAGGCATCACTTCCCTCCAGCTTATAGTGTAAGAAATGGGGACAGAAAGGTGAAACAACCTGCCCAAGGCCACGCAGAGAGCTGGGGGATGAGCTCAGGTGAAGACTGCTTGGGGCCTGGCAGAAATCTTTGCTTGTTCGGATGGCTCAGACTGTCCTGGTTTCCAGACAGTAAAGCCTCCATTATACAATATATTTTTTGCATGAGTTCGCTGGAGTTGTAATAAGCTTATCAAGGGGATAACTCTTACGATAAACCCTACAATCTTGTCCATCAGTCAGGAAGAGAAATAAATAGAAAAAACAGTAAATTCAGCTTTTCCAGTTGTGTCAGTCCACTGCAGGCTTTCCACTCAGTGACAAGCAATCAAGAGGACTCCTACAACCAGTGTTCTGCGTCCGCTGGTACAGGAAATTACCTACTTAGTCCAGACCTCACATCACAGGTTGCTTCTTTTGGCTAGACCAATTTTACGCGACTGCACTCCTAGCAGCACTAAAATAGCTCCATAAACATTACCATATGAGCTGGCACCCTGCTCCAACGCACTGGATACAGTTATTTACCAAATCCTAGCTTAAGACGTATGTCATTATCTGAACTGCCTTTCTGTCTTACGTAGATGGATCAGTAACCTTTAAAGCACTGTTATTCCCTCTTTGTAACAAGGCTCGGATGCTGTTTTTTGTAATGCCACAGAGCACTTTTATAAGCACCATAAGACTCTGTATGAGCACAACTTGCAAAATTAAAAGTCTGCCAGAGCACAGCTTTTCAACTTGCCCTGCAAGCAAATCCTGGTTCCTTCCCTGCCGCTGCCCTCCAGCCTGGTGGGGAAAGAATTAACAAAAGCAGAAACAATTAGATACCCAAAGAAAAGCTTTTAGAAAGGCAGAGAAGAGCCGGAAGATAGCAAACTCAACGCCATTCCAGAAGAAGGGGAGGCTCCGTTGAAAATCTCCTTCCCAGAGGCTCTCAGAAAGCGATCCGGACAGGAGGGGAGGCAGTGATGGATAAGTTGTCTCAGAGCGTGGCACAAGGAGCTGCGGTGTGGGGAACACAAGTGGTGAGATTTACTGTCCCCAGGCGTAAGCTTGCACTCCAGAGTGACACAAAGCCATTAAAGCACAAGGAATTTTGGAGGGCTGCAGCTGCCCCGGGGGCAGAGGGTGCTGATTTAGAGACAAGGCCCCTTCTCCAAGCTCCTCTGCAGGGACGTCTCTGCAGAGCAAGCCCCTGCCAGGCTTTCCCAGGGAAGATGGACGTGCAGGTGAGATGAAGAGCACAGACCTTTCTCTGTTTGTGCCAGACATCCACTTTTGGGAGAATCACCGATTCAGTGCTTGGAAGAAACTGCCAAAGAGGCATTTTAATCACCTGCCATTGGAGCTATTGAAAATAAAAACGTGACGATAGAGCCTGGCCTGTCAGGCAAAGGGAGATGGGGAGAAGGGAGATATGAAGATTTCAGGCCCTGAAAGATTTAACTGCCAGGACTGCCTTTGGGAGAGAGAAATAAAACCAGACCGGTCACCTGAGGAGTGCAGTAGAGCAGGAGCGATGTCTTGGGGCTGTTGCAATTCATGGCTAAAACCTCTCCAGCAACCCTCCCAACAGATCCCACCGGCTGGGTGCAGAAGCAACAATCCCGTTGCTGCACTGGTGTCCTCCATGTGCTGGTTCCCCACCCCAAAGAGTCTGAAAAGAGTTCAGTGAATCCATCTCACCAAACTGTGAATAAAGTCAAAATATCCACGCACAGCCCCTGCAAGAAGATCCACCCGGCGTTTGCTATTGCCATGGTCGCCCAGTTCTGCAAAGCTCTGAGCAGCCTGTGCATCTCATGGGAACTTGGGCACTCCCCGGCATGGTGGGCCTCGCCGCACACCAAGCACAGATTTTCACTCATCATCTTTATCAGAAATAAGATTATTCAGGTCCATCTTCCTTCCTATCCACCGTCAGAGCTATTTGTTCTGGGGCTCTGAAAATGCATAAGTCATTATCATAAAGATGGTACTTTTCATGGTAAGTATGAGTTCCTACTTTTAGAAAATAAGTACCTATTTAACTAAGAGCTTTATAATAGATCAAGCAGTGCACAGAATACAAAAAAAGTGAGAGCTACGATCCAAAGAAACTAGTTTAGTGGTAGGATTGGGCATGAAAATACTTATCTGCTTGGTATCTTTAATATTAATTTATTCAAGACCCTCATCTCTGGATAAATACAAATTAAAAATTAAAAGCCCTTGTAAAGTAATGCATGAAACCAAAGCACCACAGAGAAATTTGGAGAAGCAAATAAAACTGCCATCGTAAACTACAAAGGCACTGCAGAAGCAGGGCAGAGGGGAAGGCATCTTGGCAATAAAAACAACCCAGAAAACCAACCCAACCGCAACATGAAAGGAGGAGAGGAGGGGATGGTGGTGGTGGCGGCAGCAAGGGGAGGGGGGAAAAAAAGCCACCACTTAAAAAAATAAATTCATAACATCACCGCAGCAGGGCGCAGAAGGAAATATTTAAACCAGCAATTTTGAAAATGTAACCTGGACCGCCTGGTGAGTGACACCTTCTGTTTGCACCAGGCAAACAGACTCCTGCCGCAGGGCTCCTGTACTCCGGCCCCTCGGAATAATCCCCGAGGTTGCATTAGGTTCAGAGCTCAGAGCTGCACAGAGCTGACGGCTGCCATCAAACTTTAAGCAAGCAGGGAAATACTCTGTAAAACAGTGTGTTTTTCAAGGCCAGCAAGAGCCAAAAAGGGGCCCATATCAATAAATGAATGATATTGTGTAAATGTTTTAGGCAATGATAATACTGGGCAATACTAAGCGGCATCACCGGCACACGGAGGAGGTGGTCAGAGCGCGCGGCGGGTCCCCAGCACGGGATTGCCCTGCTGAGCAACGTCATCTGCACAGGGCAGGACAAGTTTGGAGAAAAGCCCTGGGGGCTGCAGGCTGCTGGCAGGGGCCAGGGGCTGAGCTGGCAGCGGCAGCGCGGGCAGCGCAGGCAGGAAGGTTTGGCCTGGCAGGGAGTACCGTTATGTCCTTAATGCCCTTATCCTCATCCAGCAGCCCGGTGAGGTCGGGAGTTGCTATTTCTCCGACTTTCCAGGTGAGAGGCGGAGGTGCAGCTGCCCTGGATCACGTCCAATGACACATTTAATATCCCATTGCACATCTAGGTGCTTGAATTCCCATTTATATCAAGAAGGTACAGCCTTGCATGATGTGGAATGGCATCAACAATGTTTGGCCAAGTGTTTCCCTGAGTCCCAGTCTGGTCCATAAGCAACTGGACTGTCCTCCTTAAACTAACCAAAACTGTGAGCGGGGATCAACAGAAGTCGGCCTTGCCAGGATGGGCCAGCAACTTTGACCTCCAAAGGAGGGGAAAGGGGGAAAACAACCTTCCCCTTCTGGGAGCTGTGGGGAGAACTGGCCTCCAAAAGGGAGAGATTTGGGGTTCAGACCACCAGGATTCACTACCCACACAAGCTGACTTGCAAGGCTGCACCGAAGGCAAGTAGCAGGTTTTTACATATCACCAGGGAAGTCCTCTGGTCCCAAGGACAATTATCAGCCTCCAAACAGTCATTGCTTCTAGCATTTATCTGGAGACAGTGCTGAGCAAAGTAATACACTTAGTTTCTTGAGTCAAGAGCAGACTGCATAGCCCAGATGGTTGAGGAAAGGCTAACTCTAATAAATATATAATACCCAAGGGGTTACCTACGCAGCCAATAAAGATACAAAATCTGTTTTTTTTATGTTTTTGAAGTTACACTCATTCAGTATGTGGCATCAAAAGAAATACAGATTTTCTGAGAGATTTTTATTTCCCACTGTTACTAAAATGCATCCCCTTCTTAAAGCAGCATCTCACACAACTCTAATCCTTCCCAATTTATCTCCGACCAAGCCTGCAGCCAACAACTCGAGGCCCTGTCTTTGTACCATGAATGTCACAAATGAGATTTTGATTCTAAATGATCAGATATGGGGATCAGATTTTGAAATTACATACATTTTGTGCATAGCCTTCATTCCCTTTCTCTTTTTTCATCTGAACTGCCCATCCCATCTCCTCCGCGTCCTCATGTTTAAAATTGCACTGGGATGGTTTCTATTTTAAAAGAGGCATTTATGGGAACGGAGCGGAGTGAGGCTGCTGAGATTATTTTTACCTGTGCTCTGATTGCAGCGTCCTTCTTAATCCACTTTATCACTGTTTCGTATACCAGCTCCTCTGCTTTGGTGTTCAGGCTGTCATTGGACATGTAGGAAATGAAGTCGTCTTTTGAGATATTAAGGATCTCTTCTTGGTTTGCAACCTCTGGGAAAATCTGCAGGGCATATGCTTTGGCCATGTTGTAGAGTTCAGTGCACTGCATGGCTTCAGCCATGGCTAATATTCCTAAGCAGTTGCTAGCAGTCAGCTGTTTTTCTAAAAGGAGGGGGGGAAAAAAAAAAAGCAAGTGAGAATTATTAAAAGCAAGATTTACATTTTTACCGATATCATGAAAAACTAAGCGCCACTGACAAACCTCCAATCCTAATTAATTTCAGGGAGTTAATTAGAAGCAGCACCCTGGGTTACTTTAGGATTGGGGTTTAAACTACAAAAATCAAAGGCTGTCTAACAACTGAGCTGGGGATGGGGAGAGAAATGCACTTTCTGAGTTTGCTTTTCGTGTAAGCCTTCACAAGGCACTGGGGAAACCTACTGACATAATAGTATCTGGGGCTTCCCAAGGGACGGGAACCCAGCCAAGAGACTGCTGCTATTTCTACCGCCTACAATGTCGCTTTAAGAAACAGCAAAGATGGAAACGCCAGTGCAGACACTTAAGAATAAATGCAAACAGCACTGAGGATATTTCTGAGGATGCTGCAGTTGCTTTATGATAATTTTTGCCCTGTTCAGCTACTAAACTACTTCAAATAAAAAAAAAAATCCTCCCTCCCTTTTTTTTTCAAAGGAACTTTGTTGCTGCTGAATGTGATGACATCCCTTATGCAAAACACAGATTATACTAAAGCCTTCTGTTAAATGTTGTGTAGTGGGTTTCAAAGAAAATCATGCACAGAGGAGACAGCATTATCTCCTACCCAGCAAAGAGAAGTAACAGCACAGTGTGTAGCTTTGCGTTAAGTGTGCTACACCATACATTTGACTGTACTTTTTTCCTTTTCAGCTATTTTGAAGAAAAACTCACCAATTTCAGACATTTATAAGAGGAACTCTCAGATTCCTCTCAGCTTTTGTTAACCAAGCCACTACTAAAAGGCAGAGTATATTCTTTTAAGAAACAGGACCAAGAAAAAAAATAAATGAGAGAGACAGACTGCAATAGATCACAAAAGCATCGGTACCCGTGGCAGGCTTCTGCACTGTCAGAGAAGTACATCACATTTGGGCAGTGTCATATCCTAGCGCACTATTTCAGAGCACTGGGCAGGAGTGTGTGATAGCCCCACACCTCTTCAAACCAAACTCCCGTCAGATTGCTTCTGCTGGAAACGCTCGGGAATTTTTCCCTACACCCAGCTTCTGCCTTCATCAGATTTAAAACCTGCACAAAATCTATATGTGGCTTTTATTAAAATGGGATTATGACCTACCTTTTTTTTTTTTTTTCAAACCTGGCATGAGATTAGGAGTTTTGTGTCTTGTTTTTCTTTTTTTCCCCTCACTCTTTTTATTTTCTTTCACAGATCCTCCAATCTTGAAGCTAGGTTATCTCATTTTGCATCAGTTGATTGTACTGACTCCAAGGAGCCCATTTCCTCAAGCAGACTGGAGCAGTGGCACTGTTTGCTGTCAGTAAATTTTGTCACTCAAAGACTGCCCAGAGACAGACTGCAAACTGATAGCTATGAAGCACAAAGCTCCCAAAATTTCTACTTTTCAAAAAAAAAAAGAACCAAAACCCTCTTCAGGTTCCTTGGTTCTGTCTGTTGGCACAGTTTCATGTATACATACGGCTGGGGGTAAAATAATCATCTAACAGAGCCCAAAACTCTCATCATCACTTGGCAAACTCTCAAGTCAAAGACGAATCTGACACTGCTCCACTTTATCCTCATAGGGTTTATAATAAAGGTAATAACCAAGTTTGACTCATTAAGCAGCCGTTTACTAGCACACAGTGGAAAAGACTTGCAAGAATGAGTCTTCGCCTTCAAGGGACTGGGTCTGCCTCTATCAGGAGAGATTCCCATACCATTCCCAGCTGAGCCTGTGGCGTGTGACAGAGAAAGCACTGGTACGACTGGTTTCTTCTGAGCTGGACAGGTTTTTCTACCTCTAACAATGCTGGGTGACTGACGCAGCTTGGTACACTGGTGTCCAAGCAGCTCCATGTTGTCCCTTTGAGTTTCCCTCCTCCTTCTTCCCCGAGAAACCGCTCGGTGGCAGACCCAAATGACGTTATCCCTGCCTGATTCAGCAAGTGCGATAAGGCCATTTAGAGAGGGGTCCTGGGGAGATGCGGTATGTTCAGGAGGCTGCTGATGCACTTCATCATTTTTGATGTGATGAGCACCACAGCAAGGTGGGCACAGTGATGCCTTTTTAAGATGAGTTCACTGGCATGTGAACTAGAGGGATTCATCGCAGGTGAGCAAGACAGAGGTTGGGGCAACAGCTATAGGAGGTACGAAAAATCTTTATCCTGTGAACAGAAAAAACACACCCTCCATTTTTCATCTATGAATCCAAATTGGGGGCGAGATTGATCTTACTTGATTCCAGCTGTCTATGGTGCAACTGAGCAATCACATTAGTATCCCTCTACACTCATAAACAAACCATTCCAAGAAGCAATCTGGTAATATTTTGGATAACAACTTCAGGATGAGCAGAACCGTGCCTTACCAATGCCTGTTACTCTTCACGGACTACAAAGGGAGCCTACATGACTACTTAGATATAGCCTTCTGCTATATAATATAGCCCATCCCAATCTGAGGGCACTTCTGGATGCCGACATGACAAAGACAGCTAAGGATCAGTTCTGCTCCATCTGCTCCTGAGCCGTTTTCCTTTGGACACTGACACGTTTACAATAATTGTTGTTTTTGCCACAGTGACACTGGACTGGTAACAACACATTTTTGTGGAGTTTCACCTTGAGACCATTCAGAAGGTGACTGCTAACTACTTAAGTTATTCCCAATGCTCAAGGACAGGTCATAACAGACTTATGAGTGGATTTAGAGAATATCAGATGTAATCTATTAGGTTCTCACTGGGTTGAGGCAGTGCTGGATAGCATAGTTGTTTCTATGTATGTCACAATATTGCAGATCAGCAGCTGGTATTCTCCACTTGCGTTAAGATGCGATTTTGGAATGGGATCCTGTGCAGAGTCATCATGAGATAATCAGCCAGGCAGAGTGCTAAGACTGCGCTTCTGGGAGTGGGACGACTTGAGATAAAGTCAGAGATAGATGGTATGTAGGAAGGATTACTCAGCGAGATTGCGGTAACAGTATGATGGAAGCTCAGTGGTTATGTAAGCCTCTCTGTGTGCATTAAGTACTGTATTTTCACTTAGAGATTCTTTCTAGATGATGACTTGGATATCACTAAAATTAGCATAAAACATGAATTTCCTCATCATACTCTGTGTACATTCTGATAGAGATCTTATTCCTCAGGTATTCCTACTAGTGTCAAAAGCATGTGAAGATGGGCGATAGCCGGAAGACTTCTGGATGCATTCACTGTCCAAAAGATTTCACTTCCCCTGTGAGAGTGTTCTTCATTTCTCCTATCTCCAGATATGGTTGACGCTTCAGTTTCTCCAGTGCTGGGCAGCGTGGCTCAAAATGCTCCACCTTGGATGAACAAGAAATTAGCCATAACACTTTCTCTCCAATTCATTAAGGACCATAAAGGCCCCTTCTTCCCTCAGGTGCATATGCCTATTCATGTAGGTCTCATCACTGGTCCATCATTCAGTTTTTCTCACAGCTCCCTCATACTCTCTGCAAACTGTGTCTTTGTGCCCTTTGCCCAGGAGACTAAGAAAATTCAGAGCTCCTGCTCTTTCCTATTCTCCTCCATGAATCTAACAGGTTCCACCAACTTCTTTGACTTAAGGAAGAATACTTTTATTTTATCAGCAGCAGGCTGAAGTACAAGCTCAGAATTTGTTCACTCCTGTGGTGGGGGTCCCTGCATCATGGACCCAAACCATGATACTGATGAATCTCCTGAAATCCGATTTGAGCCATGACTGTGATGATGGCATAGAATAAATATGGGGGAAAAAAAAAAAAAAAGAAAACCTCAAGTCTTCAGCCAAATGGATGGAGGAAATACCTATGATGCCCTGACCAGTTTGCAAACATTTGCCCAGTTATCATATGGCGCCTGCACGGACTTGTCAGCATCGTTGCATCAGTCGGCACAAAACTGTTGTCATTTCTCATGGTCCAGACAAAAGCAGAGGCAGCACATAGAATGTGGCTATAATTAGCCCAGTGAAGCTGCTTAAGAAATCTCCTGTGTTTCCTGACACATTTGCAGCATGTTTCCACTAGAAAGTGCAAGCAGATTTGGGGCGCCTCTGCCCAACGGTGCTGAGAAGCCCAGGATAGAAACACAAGAGCTGCCTGGACATCAACCAGCTAGGACCCTGCTGGAGCTTCACGGCTGAAAAAGGATGACCTGAATTTCCCCTGAGATGGTGCTGTGCTGAGCTGAACAGACTTTTACTTTTTTGGGCCTCTTTGGACTTCCCTCTACTTCTCTCACTATTTAGACTTGGCACTGATGGGAAAGAATCACAGTTTATACTGATGAATCTTCCAAAAACCCTGGAAGAAAACCTGATTTTTACCATATTTTTGCTTTGTGGGGAGCAGAAGTGGCTGGGATGAAAAGAAAAACACAGCCACAGAGAAGAAAAAATGCCTTTCCCTAAACTTTTTAGATGGCAAATGCTCTACTATCTCTGTAGAGCAATCCAGTCATGGCTATAAATAAAAATAAGCAATTACACCCCATGAATTCTCCAAATGAGAATACAAAATTCCAGTGACTCCCCATATATCACTGAACTTATAACCAACTCTACTATTTCATACCATAACATGGTTCACTGAATTCAAATATTAACTATCGGAAAAGAGAAATCTCACATTGATTTAGTGAAATAAATGTATTTTGGTTTTGTGGCTGAATCTTTAGAGATAGCGCAACTTAAACGTAGCTGTTCCTGGAAAGGCCGTAAGATCTCATCACTTTAAAAGGCGGTGAAGGGGAGCTGGGGGAAAGCAATGCCAGAGCCAGAGCCCTCACTCAAGTTGCACAACCAGCACAGTGGGATTGCAAAGCATAGATTTCATTTCCCGATTACCCACCCATTTGAGAATAGACTCTTAAACAAGTGACATATAAAAAGCTGGAAAGAAGAGAAGAATAAAATACCACAGATTCTTTACTGATGCCTGCATTGTACCAGTATAGTCACACCACTCATCTTGCCAGCAGGTCCGCTTAGCAGTGAAAATTAACACAGCAGTACACTGGACTCATTTGAGTTGGGGTTTGGTTTTCTCTTTTTAATGAGTGCAACATTTTCTAAACTCTCATCTTCCACACTCCGCAATTCTAGATGTCAATTTTAAATGAGAACTGCCCAAAAAGAACCTATAGTTCATGTGGGTTGTAGACATATTTGGGGTCCAGAGAGAATGACATCTCCCATACCAAGCTGAGGGAACCTGAATAGAAATCAGATGTCCAAAAAAGATACTTGGAACTTGGACACGGGAAGTAAGTCACATAAGATCAAGCTCACATTTTTTGTATTAATAAGTTTGTGTTAATAATTTGTAAATTATTACTGTCTCATTAACTGATATTATAGCCATGTTAGTGAAGGAGTGGCGTATGATACAGGCAGGAATTTGAATCAACATGTTTCATTTGAGCTCCAGTTCTGGCTCCTTTTCTGCCATGACAGAAATGGGGCTGGATGGTTCCAGTTCAGATCAGTAAAGCTTAGATAACTGAGCTGGTCACCGTGGACCATTCTGAAATAGTCTATATTGGAAAATATACAGAAAATGCAAGGAGCAGGATGACACGGTGCTCTGGACAAGAAGGAATGGGCTTCTCATGTGGCCACTGGTGATGATGTTGATCTGTACACCCTCGCCGGGGCAAACGCTCCCCGTGCACGCAGGGCACACCAGTTATCAAGGGAGGGCACAGCAACCTTTCATTCCCATCCACCATTTGTGATGACACATAGCCATCAGACCATAACTCGGTATGAAAGAACAAACCCCGTAAACATTCAACCTAGAGTAGTTCAACCAGATCTTGTTTACAAGAACATTGGACATGTGAAGGACTTTCTCATGGATGCAAGAAAATTGCAGATCCTGACTCCTCTAAGGGAGTCCACCTCCAACTCTGTCAGTGCTTGACCAAGCTGGCCTGGTGCAGCACCCAACATTTGCTGTCACAGTTATAAGCAACATGTGCATTACAGCCTGGTATCTGTGCAGAGGTCAACCTCCAGGAAACAAAATGTCACCATGATACCACGTATGAAAGAAGATTAAACAAAAAAGTCTATCCAAGATGTGAAAGCAATTGCCACTCAGACAACAGGCTACACTTCTCTAGATCGTTTTCCACTGGTCCGTGTCAGCATTTTAAATTAGAATCTCAACCCAAATAAATTTTACATTTTATTTTATTATATTTAATCTTGGGTTTCCTAATTATCTTTTAAGAGTTGTTAGAAGGAAGGCTTACAAACCTTAAAATAAGATCTTAAAACCTCACTAGATGGAGTGATTCTTACCTAGAAATGAAACGCAGACTTTACAGAAAGTATGAAACTGGAACTTGCTGGCAGCTTCCAGTAGGGTTTTTGCATTGGCTGAATCTATGATCAAAGAACCTGTATAAACAAACTCCAGGAGTAACTCCAGGACATCCGCAGTGAGGTTGGACATGGCCAATTCCAGCTTCTCCCCGCTTCTGCTACTGTCTCGTGGTGACCTGGTAACAGCAGACAATTAAATTATGGACATTACACCATCCCCATTTTGTTGGCATTTATTGATTAGTGAGGGCTAAAAAATCACTTTGCACCTCATTATATTTCTCCATTTTTTTTTGTTTACGGAACTGAAGAATATGAATTTTAAAATAACTGAACTTAAAAACTTTAACTGGATCTGAAAGAGAAGAGTCTTAAAGCAAGTCTTACGAAAAATCTGTTTATTGCTACTCTGCATTTTCATGCAAAAACAGTTGCAAAAGAAAAGGAAAGGAAAAGAAAGAAAGAAAAAGAAAAACGAATGAGCCAACATTAATGAAAATGAGGAACAGGATTAGCTTTCAAAGGGAAACAATACATTTTAACATCTTGGTTAACATCTCATCTTCTGTGCATAATATAACTGTTAAGGAAAAAACACTCTCCAATTTCAAGAGAAAAGGTCATCTATTTTTTCAGGAATCCAGCCCTGGAATAGCTTTAAATGTCATGTGCATTTAAGGATGCATTTAAAGACCTTTTCATAAGAAATAACAATAATAAATATTAATTTCTGTTTAGCTTGAACTTCTCAGTATGTTATATTAAAGTATAGATATGATAGATATGATATGCATATACAGACGGTCGTATAAAATATATATATACGCTTATTCTAAAAATCTATTGTTCCCTTTTAGGCACTAAAAAAAGGAAGCCCTTCATGGCAATTGCTTTGAAAACTGAATACAAGACAAGATAGACAGACAAAATGGTTAGAGCAAAGAAGGGAAAGGGGGGAAAACAACAACCAGCTCTGCCACAGGAAGCCAGCAGCCATCCTCTAGGAGTTTCATGACTGTGGCCTACGGTTTTTCCTGCATGAAGTGCTGAACAATTTGGGGATCAAAGTATCTCCTGCATTTGAAGTGTGGATTAGTGCTTGTGAAATTATTGGACAAAAAGAAAATTATACTGAATTAAAGTAAGGGCCCAGTTCTTAATGCATGGTTGGCTGATGTGTCTGCAACACTAAAGACAGGTTACACCTGAAAGACAAAAGTGATAATAAATTTGGTAACATCAAGGAGGGGAGGGGAAATCTGTTGGAGTAAGAAAATAAACTCTTTTAATGGTTAGGACCATCCAGCACCTTCTCAAAGAAACATGAACTTCTCCTAGTCACTGGACAGCAACGTCTGCTCGCTCCAATTCTGCTAGAGTACTTGCAAAAGCCATTGCACGATTGACACAAAACCGGCATACGATGCTGCGTGACTTATATGGACTGGCCAAAGCATCACTATTCACAGGCAATGCCAGCTTCAAGCACGAGCAAGAGCACTACCAACCTCTTGGATTCACAGAGCTGCCTAGAAAGGTGATGGTCAGACCTCTACTACCATAATGGAGGAAAAGTAAACAACATAAGAGGTTCAATTTGTTCCCTCATAAAACAACATGACACCCCACCCCACCCACCCCAATAACCCCTAAAATCATTTGGGGAAATGCTTAAAATTTGCAGTGGACGCTTTGTCACTGATCTTCCATTGACTAACCCTGTCCAAGTCAAGGGCACAGCTTTAATTTAAATGCATCTTTGCAGGATCAAAGCTTTAAAGATGTTTCATTTTGCTACTGAAAGTATTTAGATGGTGTCCGTTATCACAGTGGAGGAGCAGCTAGCAGTCCTTCATTTCACATGCTTCTCTAAGGTAGTGAACAACGGTTACTCCCATTCACAAAAGGAAACTGAGGCACAAGGAGACAAATACTGTTGCCTATGATCACAGAGGAAGTCAGGGGCAAAGCAAGGAACAAAACCCCATTTTTAAATTCTAAATATTGGACTATCCCTTTGCATGGGAATACAGGTGGGTTAGATCCTACTCCACGGGCAGATGGCTAAGAATACATACTGATCACGATACTTGTGGTACCCCTACATGCACAGATGTGTACGCTACCCTGAATCCTTATGCTTTATCACACCACAATATTCTTTCTGAACTCTTGCATATGGATTCAATTTTGCACTCAAGGCAGAAAACCTCAGGTGTCAAAACAGAAGAGTTGCCATTTCCTAGATTCTCAAGAGGATGTCACAAAATGTTTTTTTTTTTTTCCTTTCTCACACTCACATACCAGTAACATTCCCCGAATCTGATTTACCTCCAGTTGTGCACACATCCGGTGCTGCACCCTGGGCTATCAAAATGCCTCCTGGTACCGATGTAATTCTTGCTGAATTGTTTCCAGAAGCAGTTTGTACCTGACAGCGAGTTCATATTCATGTGGGCTGGTTAATAAGGACATTGCCGAAAATTTAAGTGAGATTTGGAGGTACCCAGCAAGCGACAGAATCAGATTCTTTGCACTGTGGGAAGCCCCACTGTAAGCAATTATTTATTTAACGCCACTAATTGCACTGTGCTGGCGATGGCTGCGGGATTGACTGCACGTGACCCGGCAGGAATCGCGCGCTCCCTCCCAGCGCAGAGATGAGGAGGCACAAAGGGAAGGATGACATGACATCAGTGTCAGCGTAGACACATACCCATGTTAGCAACAACTGCAAGCTGCTATTTTTCAGAATAATTAAGTAATAATCTCTTTTACTTTGTAATACACCAAGCAATAAACTGCTGCTGCAATTGATTAAACGCCAAAGAAAAGCTAAGGTGTTTAATCAATCACTAGAGCCACTTACGGCAAGCATAATACAAAGCTACAGAGATTATTGGTATTACACAAAGAGCCAGAAATGGGAAAGAAAATTACCCCTACTCCTTCCTCTGCGATGCCTTGAATGTGTTGTGCTGCTTTGCTCATGCTTTCTAAGCAGCGAGCACTTTGGCTTCATGTTTAGCTGGACCAAGTACTGAGCCAAAGGGAAATCACAGCTCCCCTGGCTTCCATGCTGGGGATCTGGCTTGGTATGGGCTGCAGAATGGACGGGGAATTGGCTGAAGCAGGTCCTAATGGGTCAAAAAATGAGTTTCTGAAGGACTGGGAAAAAATAATATGGGGACACAGGCTGTTGTGACTGAAGTGGGAAATGCAGAGATAAATTTCCATAAATTTCTTCTCTGAAATTATTTCAGTGAATCAGGTTGTGGCATCCCCCTCCAAGCCTGACTAAAGCTTTCTTGTTCCTTGCTTTCACATGTATTAAAATATCACTATGCTCTGTGCGGTTATACTTCGTATATTTGGGATGGAGCCTTTTCTCAGCTACTCTAGAGGAACTGCAGTGAAGTGGCTAAAGCAGTGTTACAAGAACAGAATTTAGTCCTGTAAATGCATATGCATTGGATCGGGAAAATCTGTACGAATGTATACAGCTGTGCCCCAAATAGCTCATGCTGTATCACATCAGGAGCTTTGTCAGTGGCACAGGTAGATGCAAACATTTAGAGAAGTCTGCTCCCCGAAAAGCAGTGACTTTTTGCCTTAAGAGCTGGGAAAAGATACAGCTCTCCCTGGTACACACACTCCTGTTCCCCCACTCCTGGCACAAACACAGGGTATTTTGGGAATGGAGAGCCTGCCTGCATCATTTTTCAGTCTCACCTGAAGCCAGGCAATGTAGTCTTATCGTCCGTGGACATCATTAAATGTGGCACATTCTGCTATTTGCCCTGCGAACTCTAAAGTTTAAACGGAATGATGTCATTTTATTGGCCTTGTAATCATTGCTCATATTATAAAGGTCACACATTTCACATTGTGGCAGAAAATCAATAGCTCTCCCAACAGCCTCTGGGGGAAAAAGTTTTGCTTCTCAAGAATAATATATAATAAACAATTTTAGTCCTTACTTTATCATGGCTGTAATCTTGGAAAATAGCTACAGTAAAAATCTGGCAAAGGCTGATACATAAACTCATTAAAATTAGGAAGTGATTTAGAACAGGACTTTTAAAAAGATTTATCTTGAGCTAAACAGCAAAGAGGTTTGTTTAGGTCTACATTTAAACAAGCTCCAAGAGCTCTTTAACAGCTTAATTTTATGGTAGCTGTTGGGGAATTCTTTCAGATTTACAAACCATGTATTTCTCCAGCAAGGTGACAGACCTGAGCAACGTGCAAGCAGAACTGAACCCGCAGATAAGCTGGAAGCACAGACACACTCTGAACAGGGAAGGGGGAGTTACTGAAAAATATTTTGTATCTGGGATAATTAGGTCTAACAAAATAAAGCCAAGGCCTTTGAACATACTCTGGCTACTTGTCCTTCAACTTCATGATTTAAACTAGAGAAGACAAAGGCACGGGGAACCTTTTAAAGCAAAAGACGGCTCGACTACTCTCTCAAATAACAAATCAAAATCGGTGTCCCTTTCTGTTAACTAATATACAGAAAAGAGCTAAAGTGTTTAAATACTGATAGCAGGAAAAATAGCCCTAAAACCTCATCTGCAAGATTAGGAGTGGGTCTGACAAAAGAAAAAGTAGAGAACTTTGCATTTTTGGTATTCATTTGTTCTTGAAAATCATTTCCATACATGTAATACACACAGACAAGAATCAGCACTAGTGTTTTCATGCTTAATACCGATGCAACCGAGTTTTCTGTATCTTGAGTTATAAATATATGTATATCTCCGCATTTTCCCTGTATTATTCGTATCAACACGTTCACTTAAGAGAACTTCTGTGAGATGCAGTTCAAAACATTTAATAGTGAGATGCCTTGATTTGCAAAGCCACATTTAGAGTCTGGCTAAAGTAGCTGTGTAAGTGAAACACTGCTAGCGCATCAATTTGTCAATTTATGGACAGTGCTACCGCCTCTAAGTCAGGCTTCCCTCATGGTTTGGATATGCTGTCTTTAACCGGCTTGCAACATTATTTTGACTGACTAATGGGTTGGATACAGTCTCACTCAATTTTAGATCAAATAGGAAAAGCTACCTATACCCGGTACGGATGCCAGCCAACTCTCTGTTTACAAGCTATAGTCACAAAGTCAAAACAAATTCTGGATGTTCAAAATGGAGCCATCTGCACAGAATAAACATGAAAAATGTGAAACATTTTATGTAAATGTACATTACTGCCTAGGAACAGTTGGTTCAGCTTCCTCCCAGGCTGCCTGGGAACAGGAGGACCGACAGAGTTTGTGACACCTATTTACATTCAAAACCATATGACTCACTGTGCCGTAGACTCAAAGGTATGACGTATATTTAAGCTTTGTGCTCCAAAAGGGCACCGAAATAAATGGTTATCTTTTAAAATAAAGACATGTTCAGAATTATCATTTGTGGTCTTTCCCCAGGCACGTGGGACTTGGTGCGTGTCTTTTTCTTTCTGCCTCTCCAAGGTCCACCACTTCTGCTTGTGAACAGAGAGCCTACTGCCATTACCTGCTTCTCCCAACAGGAGACAATGGCGAAGAGCTAGCTCCATAATATAGCCTCAATTTTATTCATATTATACTCAGAATTTATTTTTAACAAATAGGAAATCAGACTGATTCTGGTAATGTAATAAAAAAAATTGTTATCTGACTATCTATTGCTCAGGATCTCATACAACACAGGAATTTGAATATCGTCCACTAAAAGCACATGTTTGAGCAACGGGAGGCTACAGGACTGCCGGCACGCAGGCGGGAGCTCCAGCTCCACCCTCGACTGAGGCATCTGAAGCCCATATTTTGGGGCTGGTCCCTCCCTGCATGGACCAAAGCAATGGCCTGTCCCACCGGCCAGCTGCCTCCTGGCCTCTTCACCTCGCACCCCGCCGGGATCTGCTCCATCACTTGACATGCTGATCTTGCTGGCTTGCTTTCATAATTAGGAACATAAATGTTTACCCTACGTTAGCTGTGTTCTCATTCCAATAGAGCAAAATATTTGTTACCAAGATAGATAGGACAAAAAAAAAATCGCTTTGCTCCCTGGACAGTATTTTGGTCTCCAGAAAACAGGAAATCCAACATTTTTACGTAAGATGAAGCACTTAAATGAAGAGAAGCTACTTCTTTTTATCTCTGTCAAATTATTTTGATTACCAAAGAAAAGACTCCAGACTGGGATAGGCAGCTTCTCATGAGGCTTAAGAGTCTGTTAGCTACGCGCTCATTAAAAACTCCTGTTCAAGTCTATACAATTTAGACTGAACATCTTGTTTACTGTGGAACATAATCCTTAAAGCATTGAAACTGTAGGCAAAGAAGAGAGTGCAATGTTGCTGCATGTTAACTGTCCACTATTCGGCTTTTCATCATCTTCAGAGTTATTAATGGTTCAAAACCCACATGTCTATTTATCTTGGGAGAAGCAACAAAGAAACTTAGTTATATTATAGCCAACCTTCAGCTATGAACAGAACAGACACGACACTCTACATGGAAAGTCGTATTTCATACTGAAGAGCTTGATTTATCATAATTACACGCTCATGAGATATAAAAGCATAGATGCCCAAACATTCCAACATACATTTCCACGACACACGCACCAAGATGCATGTGCGTACTGAGGTAACAGGTTATTTACTGAGTTATTCAAGTTTATGCAGCTGCAAGGTAATCAATCATGTAAATGATGACAGGAAGGGACATTTATAAAGCAACATCATTGCAATATGTATGTCATAAGGCACTGAATGTTGTATTAAATAGGATTTTTTAAAAAATAAATTACACCCTAGCATTGCTTCTCCTTTGGAATTATTTTATCAGCTCAAAATGTATTAACTTGCAAATCTCTGCCTTCGTTATACTATCTTGTGGATAAATATTATCTTTGAACCTCAGCCACTATCCATCTGTCTCATGAGAGAAGAAAACATATACTGTAACGTGCTATTGTATGATTACGATAAAGAACTAGTAAAATCACAAGATTAAATAAATTACATTGTTTAAACACAGGCTTGCAAATTTGTCACAAAAATTTACTTGACCAACAAATCCATTTGCTCACTTTTTACCAGGATGTTGATACAAATAACGTTCCTTGTTCCAGGCAAACAAAATTTGGCAAGACTAGTGTAACTTATTAGGGTCAAACGCTGCCAGTTTGCACCTGCTCTATCAGAAGAAAATCAGGAAAATTAATGGCTGTGAGCTCAGGCATGCACTAGCAGCTCCTGCTAATTCACCGTCACAGAAATGATCATTACAAACCAAGACGAGCAATGGGATTAATGGCAAATGCTTTTGTTCACGGACAACATGGCCGGAATAAAATAAAACAAACAAAAGAGCCACGTCTTCTATATACCCTTAATGCTATTCACCGATGGAACACAATCTAATTGCTCGGTCAAGTCCGTTTCTAAAGGCGCGGGATCAACGGCAGCCTGTAACGCTATAGTGTCGGAGATCACAGTCGGAGGCACAAATCTGCCTCCCTGCTGAGATTTAAGAAAGAAGATGACGAGTTTGAAGATGCTGGCTTAAAATGACTAGCAAGTGAATGAAGAAGTGAATAGCGAGTGCCCTTGGAAGAACAGCATTTCATGATGTAGGCTTTTGCTAGGGACTGAGAATAAACTGAATCTCACAAGGTACTAGTGGAGAAGTAAAAAAAAACTGGGCCAACTTATTAACAGCATGGGATCTAACTTGTTTGCAAGTATCTCTGGCAGCCTAATTCAGCAAATATGTGGCAAAATAGCCGGAGGTGTGTGCTGGTTTTGGCTGGGGTAGAGTTAATTTTCTTCACAGTAGCTAGTATGGGGCTATGTTTTGGATTTGTGCTGAAAACAGTGTTGATAACACAGGGATGTTTCGTTACCGCTGAGCAGTGCTGACACAGAGTCAAGGCCTTTTCTGCTTCTCACCCCACCCCACCAGCGAGTAGGCTGGGGGGGCACAAGAAGTTGGGAGGGGACACAGCTGGGACAGCTGACCCCGACTGACCAATGGGGTATCCCATACCATATGACGTCATGCTCAGCATATACAGCTGGGGGAAGAAGAAGGAAGGGGGGGATGTTTGGAGTGATGGCGTTTGTCTTCCCAAGTAACCGTTACACGTGATGGAGCCCTGCTTCCCTGGAGATGGCTGAACGCCTGCCTGCTGGTGGGAAGGAGTGAATGAATTCCTTGTTTTGCTTTGCTTGTGTGCGCGGCTTTTGCTTTCCCTATTAAACTGTCTTTATCTCAACCCACGAGTTTTCTCACTCTTACTCTTCTGATTCTCTCCCCCATCCCAGCAGGGGGGAGTGAGCGAGCGGCTGTGTGGGGCTTAGTTGCCGGCCGGGGTTAAACCATGACAGGTGAGAGCTACTATTTGTTAAAGGTAAATAAAAGATGCAAGCAGGTTTTGGTGCATTATATGGGAAGGAAGATTAAAAATAAAATGACAGAATAAAAAATTTATTCTCATCAAACTTGAAACTTGCCCCCTTAACCAACTCCTATCTGATTTGTTTTAATGATATTTATTACACCATCAAAAACCAGCTTAGCAGAGAGCTGGCATTATGCAGCTAATAAATCTGTTTCTTAGGAATGTGGTGAAATTTATACAAGTAATTATCTAGGTAAGTCTATCCAAGGCTCTTTCTCATCATTGCAATGTCTAGAGGGAAAACAATAATAAAATAATGATAACCACAATTATTATTTATTACTACTACTATGATTTGGTAGTGCCCAAAGATCCCAATCAGCATTTCAGTAATTAGAATGAATTCTGCCAGGCACTTGTTCTTTCTCACTCAGCTACAGGGTGTTGCTAGTGCTTTTCTACGGTATACGTAGAACCAGCCTGTCCTCTGGACATCAATGAAAGGTAATGTATCGCACCACCTATGGCCACAGTATATGCGGGAAAGGGCAGGTAGCTCTTCTCGCCCCATCAGTCCCTGCCCACACCACCCGGCAGAACAGTTCGGAGTATTTCAGTCACCGAAGCTTAGTGCTATGCAAGCAAAAAGAGGGGATCGTGATCTGGTATGATCATAACCTGGTCATATTAATTCAAATTCATTATCCCAATCCAGCAGTGATTAATCCTTGATGATTTAAATGAAAGGAAGTGAACTGCTGATCCCTGGAGCTACCTGCAAGCACGCTGGAGTCGGAGATTTGATTACCCTAATTTCAGGGCAAGACTGGCTTTTGGAAGTGGCCCAAAAATGACAGGTTTCAAGAACACGACTCCAGTTCCTATGCTGTGGAAGTTTTTTTCGTTGTCTTTGATCCATTTAGCTTGAACTGCACCTCATCAGATAACTGTTCCCTTTCACCCCTAAATTTCAACACAGTGAAGCCTAGACAGGGCTGTGAGATGTAAGTAAATATAGGTAGGTCACCCGCACCGGCATCTTACGAGTGGTTGTAAGACAGCTGCGTGGCTTGCAGATAGGTCTAGCCAGAGCAAGAGAGGTTATTAGTCTGTCATTCCTTGGATAAGATTTGCAGGATTTGTAGTTGTGTCTAGAAATTATGTGAGCGAGAAGCCCACACTACAGTAAATAGAGATGCTGTCAATGAGGGAGAGGAGCGAGAGGTTAAATGATTCTGCTCAGTGCCTCTGCGAGCTGCAGCCATTATGAGGCAGAAACTTCATTTCTGCGCTGCACTTCAAGGCTTGAAAAGGAGCCTTTCTGTCCTCCTTGCCACGGTTTCTCTTCAGAGCAGGGCACCTCCATTGGTCCATCCTTTCAGAGCAGCATCCAGCCCAAGCCACTCACCCTCCTAATCCACGGCCACGCTTGCCAGGCTGGAAATAGTCGGGCTGCAACGCCTGCTACGGGTTTTGTGGCAGTTCCTTAGCCTGGCAGCCCAGCAACACCACCGAATATTTGTAAGCTGCAATTCATTTATGTAAAAGACCATACATTTTTGCTTGATGAAAACATGTTTTCCAAGGCCTGGCAGCTGCAAAATTTGAAACCCAGCAGGCAGCTCCGACAGGCGGGCGGGAGGGCGGCTGCTTGGCCAGGCAGAGCAAGCGAAGTGCGCTCACGGGAAGGGGCCACCGAAAGCAGAAAGCTGTTTCCCGTGCCAGGATTTTGCACCCAACACACAGCAATTATCAGTCCCTCATTTAAGAGAAAAATGTCATCCATAGCGTAATTTACACCTGCGCCCTGGCAGTAAAGGGTGAAGAATATTTTATACTCTCATGCAACCTCCCATTCTCCTTTAAATAGTTTAGCAGAACCCACTGGCGCTGTCTGTTTAGGCACAATATACCTCTCCTGGCACCTGAAACAAATATCGTATTTTTAAATCCCTATTTCTCTGTTTTCAAAGAAATGTTATAATTTGTTTCCACATTCATTCTGTTCTACAATGGAGCTGAAGCATGCAGATGTAGAAATGCTGCCTGCTTCTCTCCCGGAGTTAAAAGCAAGGTTCTTAATAAGCAGGAAAACACGAAGGGGTCACTAAGAGTAGATTTTTCTTTCATCTGCTATTTCTCATTTTGGGCTTTTTACAACGTAAACACAAACCAGACAGTCTGTTTTCCAGACACCTAAATGCTTTTGCAGTTTTGTCAGACTGTTTCAGATGGATAGTGGCAGGTTTCTCTGTCTTGCATCCAAATGCTGCCTTTCCACCCAATGGTGTAAAATGCAGAATGACATCTCTGTCTTCAGTGTAGGTGTAAAGCAAAAGGAATTTGGTCCTCTCACCCTAAATGCTTTACTTCTCCCGCCTTCCTGCCATGCCTTCAAGCCCTAAAAGAGTATATACCCTATTTTAGGGGGGAAAAAAAAAAAATCTGAACACTTGCAAAAAGAGGCAAGGCATCGTGGAAAAGCAATTTGGCCGTGAAGTCACTGGCTCTGCTCCTTAGGAAAAGAAGGATGAACACAACATTGCCGATTACACTGCATCAAAAATGCCTGCTTCTTGTGACCAAATCCCTTTGTGTATGTGACTGACTGCTCTGTGCTAGTGAAATTAGGCAGCCAGGATGACTTCAAGATTAGGAAGCATCATTAAAATCGAATCTTGAAAAGATAAAGCTTGTAGGACAGGATCCGAGTATCTTTAATAATTGACCACAGAGAAATAAAACTAAAGTCTGCTTATAAAAACCAGCATTTCGGCCAAAAAGAGACCTTTATGTCAAGTGCTTCCTACTATTAATGTCATATTTGGTAGAGATTCCAGCACTTTGGGTTGGATTAAGAAGAAGAAAGCAGCAAATTAAAATGTTCCGGTGAACCTCTCTTGTTATGGAAATACCAGACATTCCATTTATCCAGCAGCTGTATTTGTCTATCCCAAACGCAGCTGGAAAAAAATGATGCCTCTTAATGGGATTTTCCATTCCTTCCTTCCTTCTAGAACACACACACATCTTCCACCATTTCTTCTAGGGCAGATGATACAAAGACACAGAGCTCATTTCTCTCCTCCCCCAAACCAAGGAGCTGTAGCTACAAGATTGGCTACAAGAAAACCTGTGCTCTGAGAGAGGGGCATTTTAGATACGGGGGTTTTGATGGATCCTGATCGACTTCTTTCTTTCTGTGTACATATATAAGCATATGTATGTGACATTCAAACACTAGTTTCAGGAAGGAATCATTCATGTACTTTTAGCCAACTACAATTCAGGTGTCTAATCAGAGCTGGGTGACTAGCCTTTCTCCGTGGGCAATGAAAAATGAGCACTTCCGTAAGGCAATTCACGTTATTTATCATAACGTGGGATGAACTGCCCTACGGACATTCCTGTCTTCCCTGACAACTGCAGAGGAAGCCTAGATGATAACCAGCTTAGGCTGGACCCCTGAAGGAAGCAATGCAACACCCATCATAAGTTTAGAGTCTAAGCAAATCACCTCGGCTCTCTCTTTGTTTATAGTAAAGAGGGATGGCCTCCTCCTTCATCTTGTATCTTAGACACCTATTTTATGGTGAGAGGACTTGCCTCCTGGAGAGATTTGTCCCCCCCTCTGTAGACTACAGCAACAGTCTAGAAGGTGAGGTTAGACTCAATCTGCCTTAGATGCCAACCTTGGGCCTAAATGTTGGTTGACTAACAGCAAGAGACAAGCACCTCTCATTGCTCCAGAGGGATCTCCTACCTGCCTGCACATAGGTACCTGAATTAGGAGAAAAGGCTCCTTCCGGAAGCCTTCAAGGTGCCGTTGTACCGCTCATTCATTGTACCACTTCATTGCCTGTACCATAAATTAGGCCCTTGCTTTGGGAAGGCTGATTTTTTAAGTACCTAAAAATATAGGTGCTAATTAGAGGCCAAAGCCAGGCAGTCTGGAAGCAACTGTGGTTGGCGGTGCACTCAAAAGTAAGATGGGATTTAGAGGACAGATCCGTATTCCAGCTGCTATTTATCATCCATTTTCTCCTGAAGTCCTATACTGCAGTAATCTCGTATGGGTCACAGTTTGAAGAAGCTGCCTAACCACGTGATTTCCCTAAGCACACATAGAGTATATATCAAGTCCTCTATATGCTCTGTGCCTGAAGGAGCAAGCTGTAAGGCCAAGTACTCATCCCCATACCTGTCATAAAGTAGGCTCAATTATTCACCAAAAAAAAGAATATACTTTAAAGGGGATTTTATGAAGAGAACTTAAAGAAACTTAGCACTCTCCAAATATGTTTAATATTGTATAAAATTGTTCCTGAGGTTGTTAGCGAGGTTATTGCAGTATGTCCTACCGTGGGACCAGCCTTGGGCATGCACCCATCTTCACCCTCCTCATCCCTCCCCTGCACCTCACTTTCCTCCCTTCGTGGGCACGGTGAAGTGGAACGGACGTCAGGAACATTTCACACCTGCTGTTCCTAATACACCTAATTCTTTCCAGATGAAAAGGATTTCAGTCCCTTTCACTGAAAAGGACTTAAGAGTGGTTTTTGTGGTCAGCTGCTGTCGGGAGGGAGATGAATGCCGAGTCCTGGCTCAGGCTCGAGTGTTGCGCAGCTCCTGACGGGGACTGGTTAACCCGTTTCCAACACACAGTGCTTGGTATGGTGCTGCGCATAGGTTCAGGACTGGACTAACCCAACCTCAAAAGGGCCATGCTCATATATTTAGAAGATAAATTTCATGGAACGAGAACTTTTCTGGACAAGTACCAGAATGCTCAGCACATTGCAGGATTAACCATTTTCTGAGAAACTAAGGGTGTCTCAAAGTGCACTCACATTACCAGATTTGTTTCATAAATAAATAACTTTTGAATTGTTTTGGTTAATCAAGCCTGGTTATCATCTTTTCACTACAGTGCAATAAAAACAACATATTTTTTTCCCTGCTATGAATAATTCTCATCAAATAGCCTTCCTCAAAATGGGCAATAACTCTAGTTCTATTATGCTTTTTGTCTATATTTTGGTTTTTTTTGAAGAGGGGATAATTGAACTTATTTGTTTTTGAACATTTCGCTTTTATTCTTTTGAGACAATACTTGCTAGTCTACCATCAGATACCAACTCCAACACACAGTGGAATCAATGGCAGAACATGAGGTTAACAAAAACTAGCCTGTGGCAAAGAACAGCCAAAGTAAATACTCTGAAAGATTTTTTTTTTCTGCATGTTTATATAGACGCACACAGCACCTTCATGAATAGATCATCTTTTCATTGACGTTTCTGGTGACCTATTGGTGCCTTCCGTTGGAATGGCATTAGAGTTTAACCCTAGCATGCACTGATTGAAATGGCCTTTATATTACACTTAACATAAAGAGATCTCCTTTATTCTTCAGGAAAAACTGCCATTTCTTGTTTTGATTTCTCTAATAATACGAAGATAAAAATCACATAAAGCTTAAAGTACCATCTCAAGGGAGATACTAACAGGACGGGATTCTAGACATGTTGTATTTATAAACATGCTGACTCTGTGAACTATAATGATTTTGTATTACTAAGGGCATGATCCTACAAAATACTGAGTACCTCTTGCAGCTTGAGTCCTTGACTTTCATTGACTTCATGGGGTTTCTAAAAGGACTAGGCTTTCCACTGCAAGTATCCTCTAAAAAACAAGTCTTTAGAAATTCCACCCCATAGCCCTGAGTTTATTGTCTTGCAAAGACACATTTGCTCAGTTTACAAGTGAATATTTATTTTTTCACCTGACAGTTTTGCAAACTCAACTAGACGTCAAGCTGGATTTTTCCTTATTCATGCATCATCATCAGTAATAAAGGTATTTTTGCCTTGGATACACCTGTGCAACTCCATTAGCCTTCATCAAGGTTACATGTGTGCAACTGAGGTTATACATGGAAGGCAACTGGGATGGAGAGACCTGATTGTGGACACGAATCGACCTCTGGAATATTTATTGCTGGTGATGATGTGAAAGAAGGCATAAAGTGGTGAGGTTGGCAAATGCGCTAAACCTTTCACCATTTTTTTCTTGTAACACATGTGAGCCTTATGTGAGCAGCTGAAAGACAATAAATGCTGAAATCTAGGTTTTGTTTTCATAGTGTCTTTTTAAAGCATTTTAAAAGGTTCGGGTTTTTTTTTTTTAATTGCTTTAAATGAGTTCATATCAGAGCAGTGTTCAGTCTAAAGTATATCTCCATTTGATAACTAAATAATAAAGCAACGACATTCCTCAGCGTGCTTCTAGAAATAGATGCTGCCTGGTGACTTCTGCACACAAGCAGATGTCTTCACAGCAAAATCCAAATGACAGTCTTTGGCCAGTCAGTTATTGGATTTCTGTAAGTTGATTCTAAGATTTTCTTTCTCTATAGACTCTACTCCTTATCACCCTAAAAAGCATATACTGTAGCCTTAACAATTAAATGATAATGAGCAGACAGAAGAGAAAGGACAGGAGAGATCTGGCATAGCTACAGCTAGCAATCATTAGATTTACAGAGGGGAAAAGACATGCTTCCTAGGCCAACATATTTTTTATGAATAATTGATAAGGCAGTCAGCACAGTTATATCATAGACATGTAATATATATCCATAATTATAAAACCAGCTTTGCGCAAAAAGACATAATACACTGAAAGGAGATACCAGCCAATATGCCATCCTGAAATAAAATACAGTCACTATTGTGTTAGTTGGCAAAATTTAAATACAGGATTTCAAGCAAGCAAAATGTTCTTTAATCCCATTTTTTAGCACAGTCCAGGCTCAGTCTGCTCAGGAAAATACTGCAAGGCAAAATCAGCAGCTGCATTAATTTGCTGATGATTGAGAGAAAAATGAAAGTTATCCTTATGGTTTTTTTCTCCCTACTTGCTACTCTAACTTACTAATAATACGAGAGTACCAATTTATTCCTATGTGAGTATATGAAGCATACAAATTGAAAAATCAATGTAATGGAAAAAAAAGATTATCATGCACTGTTTAGAATCAATCAGCTAGAAACAGAGGGGGGAAAATGCGAAGGCGGAGACATGATGTTTAGAAAATGTACATATTGTACCTACCCTAAGCTAGAGTGTTTGTAGGAAAAAACTACCCTTAGTCTAACATGCAGACTGAGCTATATTTTGACCAGAAAATTGTCTTATTTCCAATCTTCTCTAGAGAAATTCACCAGTTGTCTTTTCTTCTTTTAAAAGTCCCCAAATAATAAAAATATCAATCCCTTTGCCCATAAAAGCCACACAAAAGCATGTAACAAAGATTTCAGGGTGAAGGGATCATGATACTCAAAATGGTTTATCAGCACGACGTCTCAGCATCGTTCACCAGAACGCTGATGGCTTATTGTAGCCCAAAGGACAGACTTTTGTCGAATGTGACAGAGTCCCTTGAAAACATCGACAGCAATAGTTTTTAGTTGTGGTCTGAATCACCGTTAGCAATTGAGTTTAAAACTTAGATCTCTCAGTGGTGGAACACTTTCTTCGGCCAAATCCGGCCTCTACTGATCAGAAATAATTACACTGTACGAGTCAGATGTGTAACAAATGGGTCTGAGTCTCAGTTTGGAAATACATTCAGAGGAGGTGGAAAGAATGGCTACTGGCTCTGTGACAGGAGATTCAATCTTCATAAACCTGCAAGAGAGGGGAGGAAAAAAAAGCGACACAAATGCGCCCTACAAAAGAACAGAGCAGATCACAGCTGGAAGGAAGGCAAACCTTTTAATCAGGTCCTTGAAATACAAGCTGCAGGAAGCTAGAACATTTTGGTGGACTTCAAACTCTTTGCCTTCAACAATAATTTTCAGGTCTGTAAACTCTTTCGCTCTGCGTTGCTGGTTCAACTCCTTCAACATTTCTGCAGAACAGAGAAGACAGACAGTGCCAGGGTTCCCATTAAGAGTTTTTTATTTTTACTTTTTACTTTTCATTTTTTTTTTTTGTAAAGAAGTAGAGAAACAGGAAACAACTGATATTTTTGTTGGTAAGATTGGCTCAACACAGACAGTCAGAAGTTACAAACATAACATATTAAAAAAAAAGAAAAAGAAAAAGCAGGAATCAGTAGGTCTAAACAACTGAAATATATATACAGAAAAAAAGCAAAAACGATCCTAAATTTGGAAGGGTTAAAAACGAAAACAAAATATTTCAGCATCAGCAAATCAGAAACACAGAGAATGCATTATCACAGAAAAGTTAAAATAATTTGTTATAATAAAAATCAAGAGCTAATGAATTTCTATCCAAATGCAAATAAGTTTTGAACATACTAGAATAATATTAGTAAAAATATGGTATTATGATGCAATATGAACTGGATATGGGTAAAAATAATAAAGCCACAAAACCTGCAAAAATAACTTACTCTTACATAGTAAAAATGTGTTAAGCCTCTCAGTTAACAGAATAAAATAGTACTTCTAAATAATATATAAATTACAGTGCATAAAAGATTAGCCAAATTATCAATGCATCTTGCAATATACCTCAGCTACATAGACTACAATTGTATATGTTTCAGAATTAGCTTAAAAGCATCCTTATGATAAAAAATAATCTCACACAGAGAATAAATTACTGCCTTTTATAGCAATTCCCATATTTTGCACTCCAAGGATTTTTACCATCACAGCATTTTTATTTTTTAGCCTTCAATGGCTTCATTTACAGCAACAATCAACTTTCACACATCATGAAAGAACCGTAATGATTAAAATAACCTATGAAAGTGTTTCCATCCTGCAATAAAGCACCTACCTTGCGTGATGCCTCCTTTTATAAAGCCTATTGGTACTAACAGAATGAAATAATAGCATGCCACGTCTTCATGTGTGGATGTGAACTACTATGCAACCTACATGTTCTATATACTGGCTGGACTTTTAAGGATAAGACTTCCCTCCAACTTTGCAGACCAAAGTGGCTATCACGATGAATAACATACTTTTCACTTGGGCAATAATCTGGTGGTTCAGAAGTCAGTGATCAAGATGATAAAAGAGCTGATTTTAAATACTGAAGGATTTTGGGTTTATTTTATGTTTGCAATAGGTCAAAGTTCTCATTTTCTCAGTGTAACACCCTGAACATATTCTTCTTCAGACATATCTGTAAATCAACTACGGTTCTTTACATGGAGTCCCTCCTTACACAAAGTAAAAGGGACCTGAAGAATGTGTAACTATAACTGCATTTAAAGCCACTGTCGGGCTTGGGCACTGGGCTGCCAAAGCATCGCCAAAGGGCCTTACGGTGAAACGAAGACCCAGATAATCTCTGTGTTCTCCTGCTTCCCCAGTGAAACTCAACAGGAATCATTTCAGTGAAGCACTAATGGTTAAACAACACGAAAGCATGCAAATATACAACTGTTGCATGAAAGAAACTGAAGTTCTCCCAAGCCCCAACATCTGTGGCGCACATTTTTCAGGCCTAAGTAAATAAATGTCACCTTGCACATTTATGTCTATTTAATGGAAACACAGTAGTGTCTGAAAGGCTAATTATTCTGTGCTGAAATGGGTCAGCGCTCTCTAGAGAGCAAGCAGATCATTAGAGAGGGCACAGAAATAACAGCAGGCTTGTGTCAGATCTATAATAGGGGAAAATAAACTCGTCTGTCTGGTGGGTGCTATAGCAGGGACTATTTTTAACAAATTCGTCTGAGCTAAAGTACAATGATACATTTCGAGCAGAACTTGAAATGGGATCTGAATGTTCACTCTTCCGCAGGAAAGTTTCAGGCTTTTGCTGGAGGTGTGGTGCCTAAAGTCTGATCTGACCACGAACGCTTCAGGCCTCGGTTAAAGACCAAGGATGCTTTGGACGCAAGGGGTGTTTTACCTGATTTAGGGTTGAAGTGACTAAGGTCTTTGGTTTCACAGGAACAGCACCAGGTGCTTTCTTAGTTGCATATTTTTGGAGGCGATTGTGGAGGAAGTATTTTTCTGTCCCTTTTCACATATGAATAACTTTTTTTCTGTCTTGGTCCATTTTCCCACTTTCACTTAGAGCAACTACATTCTCCTCCTGACCAATTTTCTATCATTTCATGCCTTAAAGACAGTTACTTTTCCCTCTAAACTTTCTGATACTCTCTTATCCCCTACTTAATTTCACTTTTGTTTTCTGTCATTCCCTTTTTCAAATTTGCTCAACTACTGTCCTCCATCCCCATTTGCACTTTTGCTACATTCCTATTCAAGATCCTTTTCTCTGTGGCTTTGCAATCTTCCTTGCATAAGCCTTTCAAGACAAGGGCTCCAGTCAAGACTAAGTCATACAAGTTTAAGATTACACTTACACAAGGGGTCAATCTCCATCTCACCTTATTCCGTTTCATCCTTTTAAAGCTCATGATCAATTATTCTTAGCGTTCAAGAGCACAACTGTATGAATAGCAACTGCATAGATGGATCCTGTGCTCCAGGAGGGGAAAGGAGAGGAGAGGAAAGAGAATTTAGTTGCACTCTGAATGGGCTCAGGGGTTTTTGCAGGTGGGCTCAGGGTAAGCAGGATAGTAAAGACCATCTGTGAAATCATGATTATGGCCAAGATTGCTGAATAACAAGACACAAAGTTCAGCCACTGCAGTGATGGATGCTGCGCTATCTCCAGTCTTGTGAGAGCTGGTGTGAGCATCTAAGTCCCCACATGGCTCCCCCAGGTAATGAGCTGATTACTTGGACTTTACTGAGCACCCTTTAATTACATCCAGTCCTGCAGTTCCTGGGCACAGTTTCTGTCTATGCTCTTTACACACTTCAGTGTGCTTTATACCGCACGCATCCATTAAGGGATGCAAACCAGAAAACACAGGTCTGGAGCAGCGATACAATCTGGCTCATAAAAAACCAGAAATCAGAACAAGCCCTAATCAGAAACTGAAGCTCCTCTTTTTCCTATAGCCATTGGGAGGCCGTAATTCCCTCCTTGTCCCCCTGACTTGTTGTACTGTCCTCCACAGAGAGACGACTACGAACAATCCTGTATTTTTTGTAGCTCAGTTTCTGAACTAGAAAGAGAAGAGGCGGGTGGAGAGGAGAAGGAAGTCAGGAGACTGCATTGATTCATCGATCTTCCTCGCTGAGGCCCCTTTGTATTACTAAATAACTAGCAGGCATTAGTATTGGACACAAGGTTATATCAGAACGGGCCCTCGTTCTCAGAGTATTTGTAATGCTCACACTGTGCTTAGCCAGGCATTAATGATTTATGAGGACTCAGGATGAGTTGCAAAACAAATTTTTTCACCAGGTAATAATGCCTGCCGATGAGTTGTAAAAGGAGAGACAACACAGTGCAGTCCTGGCAGTGAAAAATGATCTCAGCTGTCTCCTGCTAGTCCCTCTTCTGGGCTTCTCCTAATTTTCAGCGTTTCCTCCAACAAATGGAATTTCCTGAAAGCTTCAGAAAAGTATGTGCTGGGAATTTCCTAGTGGTTATTTATTCCTCTGGTTTCTTTGTTCTTACAGAATGTTTTTTCTTTGTTTGCTTTTTTTCTCATTTGATTTTTTTTTTTTTTAACAGAGATCCAGGTAAAGATGAAGTGCAAGGACCTCCAAGGTGCCAGGTTTCAGTAGGGTGGGCACTGATGTTCCCTCTCCTCACTGAATCACAGCCAATGCTCTCGCATCCATAGTGCAAGGGATTTTCCTTCCTGCCCCAGGTGCACACACGCGTTGGGACTGCAGAAACCAAGCCAGTCCTTTCTGTCTTCTTCATCATTACTGATGCTGAAACATTCTCAGTCAAAGATGGGTTGAATGTTTTCTTCATAAAGAAGTACACAATAGACATCCCCATGTTCTTCCATAATTACATGAGCCATGTAGCGGTTGAACCTAAAGGGGACTTGACCTGAAACCTGCAACTGAACATCTCTACGGAGCTCGTGAAAGGAAGCGCTTTTTATCTTGCCATTATCAGCCTTCATATTATTGCTTGGGGGCATTTAAACATAATTATATTGAGAGTCCCAGAGACAATATGGGCCAGAAGGTGTAAGTGACTTTCCTCGGGTCAGGAACAGAGCCAGGAACAACTCAGAGGCTTTGATTCCTGGTCCCCAGCTCCACCCATCACATACATTTTCTCCCTCTTAATTAATGGACAAATTACAAATTAAACTGAAGAGCCCATAAGCCTTGGATCAAATATAGGACCAAGAACAACTGTGTAATTGTGTAGATCAAATAAAGGGAACAGAAATTATATAATGAATCTTTTTTAAAATTACTTATGATCAGAAATAAAAATGAACTAGGAACTTATTCTCCAAGTTTATTTATTCTGTATTTCAAGCACAGTGGAGACTGGACACCCAGTCAAAGATCCTCTCTAATGCACATTTCTGTGGCACAAGGGAAGCTCTCAGGTTTCTTTCCACTTTTAATAAAGAACTCTTTACTTAAATTCTAGTAGATAAGGCTTTAAAAGGGGCAGCAAGAGCTAAAATATAATGAGCTGTGAAATATGGAAGAACACTTTTTACAAACAGTGTTTTTAAAAATTTGCTTGGCAAAATTAACCTATTGTAAAACTGAAAAGGCTAATTGATGAAACATCACTAATTATTCTTGTGAAGAGTACGCAAGAGAGCAGTGCTTGCCCAGACATCCTCACACTTTCATGATTGGGACAGAAAATGTGGGAAAGCCAAGAAAAGTTACCAGAAGGAAAATCCAATTACTTTCTTGCCTTAATAAGTAAGGAGATTAATTTCCAAGGTTATGCTCTAGTTATGCAAAACAAACATTTTAACCATTAAATGCCAGCACTGCGCACACTTGCTCATTTTGATAGACAGTGGTAGAGAGTGTATAGCTAAAGAAATTAAATTATGAAGCAAAAGACCTAGCAGTCGAATAGGAGATACGAGTGACGGGAAAGTATGTGCCATGGCGAGCCTGTCCTATTGAACCACACAAGTACTCATGATTCTTCACCAATTTTGACAAGTCTCTCTCCTCACCGCTAGGCCCGCAGACACACAGAGAACCCCAAAGCCTGGAGAGTGTCACAACAAACTGCTCCATCTACCCTTGTCCTGTTGATATGTAGCTTGAAGCAGCTGCATAGAGAGATAACAACTAAATGTCTAGTTGCTTCGTTAGGCCAGCCTGATGAAGTTATGCGGACGTACTTGGTGCTGCAGTGGCTGACCCTGTTCTCCACTCCCCTGGGGCATCTTGACACTGCAGACCAACTACCACTGAACATCATCCCATAGGGTCTCCCACGATTATCAGGCAGGGGGTTAGTTATTTCCCAGTTGACAAATACACCATCGTCTATGGCAGCTTCCATGTGGTGTGAAGACAAGTACACACCTCTGGAGAACAGCTTCCTCCTTGGGACTGAGGACAAGAAATAGGTCCCTTATTTTCTTTTGGCCTGAAACGAAATAGTAATAGAGAAAAAGGGGAATGAGCGAAGCCTTGTGGGAATCATTAACAGATGAGGATGTCTCAGATACTGTCTTGTAATCTTCAGTTTCCTTCCTGGACCCTAAAAATTAAACATCCGATTATCTGGACTGCCTCAAACGGAGTCAAACGGAGACAGAAACGTGTCTCACGTACGACCCAGCCCCTTCTGCACGCTCAGCCAGGTAGGACGCACTACCACAGGTGTCTCTCCCCAGGGATTACCAAGGGAGATTAGATAATTAGCTAAGACCAGACACTCATTTTTTTTGCACAGAAGGTGAGAATTAATCTCTTGCAGATAAATACCTTCACTTTTTCCTTTTGGATCTCAATTCCAGTTGAACTTCTTCATCAAGAGCAGAAGGAGAAGGGGATGTAACAAAGCTGGGACTTGCCTGTATGAGGATCCTTTATCGGTGAGATGGGGGAGGCAGACAAATGGTGAAACACTCTCCCTCTGTACTGTGAAGTGCCAAGGCTGCTAATGGCTTGGGATGGAGGTGCAAAATACCGGCTGTATGATACTGGTGTGCCCAGCCCTCCTCTCCCAGTCATTACGGAGTTTCCACAGGATGCCATCCTGCTTCAAAGGCATCTGAAAATGCTCGACTGCTTGTGGCCATCTCCTGAACATTTTGCTTTCATAAGACCTTAAGCCAGATAAAATGAACTGAGAAAAGCTCAATAGCGACTACAGCAGCACTACAGCCCCAAAGCACAGGCTCAGCGAGGCCGAGCCCTACAGAGTCTCTGCTACCCAGCTACACTCCCTAGTGAAGATGGAGCATATGCTGATGGAGAGGTATCACTGCTGGCACAGTTACACCAACCTCTGAACAAAAGGCAACGAGAGCCATCTTCTGCTGCGTTTTGTCAGCACAGCAATGTGAAAGGCAAGGTGTGAAGTTGTCATACTCCTGGCTGATACAGCTATGGCAGAAGGATTTTGTAGTGCAGACCAACCTGTCTAGATCTGAGTCTTGTTGACACTGTTACACACCTGTGCTGCTAAAGAAAACAGTAACAGATGCTGGAGAGTGGGAAAATATTTTTAAATCCCATACTGAACAACACATATGTGGCCGTTTATGGCAATTCTACCCACAGGATTGCTGGCAATGAGATGCTCCATTGCGCTAAGTAATTTTTCATTGTTCACACAGACAAATTCTTCTCACCTTATTAGGATAAGAGAGGGTCAACAAAGTCAGCTGCAGTGATTACTCACTTGAGGAAGACAACTGTAACTGTATGTGTAAATGGAGCCTTTCTTAAAGGATCATAAAAAAAATTTAAATACATTAAAAACTCAGGGAAGTCACAGTATCATGTTTTGAAATCAATTTTCAGGCCATTATCATCACTAGAACTGAGATTAGGAGGTACATCAAAGATGCCTTCACATATTACAGAGTTGATATTTCCCTATGTTAGGCCGTAGAACTATTTCAACATATTTTTCGACTGTATTCAAAGATTAACCACACCCATAATTTCTAGAAAATCTACTTTACATGCAACTTTGGATAGATTTTTGTATCACAGCTATGCATAAAAATAATAGAGAAGGGAGTTTGGGGGCTAGAATGCCTTTGCTGCTTTGATTTATAAAGTCAAGTCTTCTATGGTATCCATGCCTAGTAATTTATAATCATACGGGGTTACAAATGCACAGTGAGCGTATGTGACTGGCTTTGAAAATGAACTGCATTTACATTACATATATGGATGCACAGAAAGAATGAGAAAAAATATGGAGACAATCTGATTTTTAGTTTTCCAACACAGGCTGTGATCCACGCAAGGGCAAGCAGCAAGACCAAAGGATCCAGCATAAAAATACCCACTGAGATGCATAAAGATGCGGCTTCCTATATCAGGATCTGCTGGGTTTTTTTTTCAGGATTCACCCCTGATTAAATATAAAGTTGGCTGCAGCCTGTTCTATATTGGCCAAGGCAAACAAACCCCAGGGGACCCCAGCAAATTGCCAGCTTGGCCCCCTGTTCCATATATAACATGCCACTATTTCAGTTAGCACTGTAACTTGATTTCCAGGCAGACAATAATTTTCTCTGGAGACAAAATGAGAGAGAGAGACAGGCAGAAAAAGAAGGAAAAAAAATCTGTGAGCGCTGGAAACGCAGAATAGCCCAGATTCAAAGAGAAATTTAGTTCTGATTGTTTTATTTACCAGCAGGCAGCCCTGAATATCAATACACACTTAAGGGAAGGCTAAAATATTTATTACTACGTGATCTGGGATGGATTCAGTATTATCTTAATTGCTTGTAGCAGAAGACTAGCAGAAAGCTTTTAGACCTTTTTGATCTCTTTATGTAGTGCAAGGCATTAGCTAAACGCTTCCCAGTTTTGAAGGCTTTGAACAAGAAGCACCCATCTGTGAAACCGATAGTGTAATCAACAGGCTCCCCGACATGTCAGCAACAGTCAAACGCTGACCAGTTTTGGTGGTGTAAGAACAAAAGCTGTGAATTGTGTATTAACAGCAATCAGTCACGGGCGTGTGCATACGTACCGCTGGCAAACAAAACACTCGCTTTCCAAAATAAGAAAATAAGAAAAGACAGGTTTCTGAAAATAAATCAGTGATGCATCCAGGACAAATTGCATGTATTACAGTAAAAAAAACCAACCAAACAACTGTAAGATGTAACACCTGACAATCAACGACTTCAAAGCACTTAACATACATTAATTAGCAAGGAGTGGGGGCGTTCCTCTGCCCATTTTAAACAAAGGCAGTTTCAACAGGGGCAGGACTTAATGTTTTCTTAAAATGTACATAAGTGTAATCAACACAATTCTTTGAAATAAATCCATCTTTACTGGCCAGTAGTAACACATCTATTTTCTAACATTCATATACTGCAGTATATGATGCCTAATGAAAGCAAATAAAACCAACTGAAATCTTTGGCACTGAAATCACACCCTTTCAGAAGATATTATACATCATCTAAAAATAATAAAGTACTAAATCTAAGTATTTAGGCCTATACCCTCAGCGGATGGCTTAGCACTGGGCATACGTTATGCATGGGGTTAAATGCACGTGACAGCATCTCTTGGTCCAGTGGGCACCTCATACAGTAGAGAACTGTTCTTTTGGTACAGACTGTGTCTCCACAATGAGATCCAGTGATTCATTACACTATCAGAATAGACAAGTGTAGTCAAATAATGTAAAATGAAAGAATGAAAACACTGCCAGTCAACACTAGGACCTCTGTCAGGGTATTCCGCGACCCAACAACTCTTCTTCAACAACTGGTTCCCTGCTCTACAGCTTCAGCAAGTGGCTGCACTCATGTCCACTCATGGTTACAGAAGAAATAGTAATAATAAATACAAGGCTGTTAGCTTCCCTCATAATCAAAATGACAACAGGTTTGGAAAAAATGATAAATGAGCTATTTTTTGTGCCCCATGAGCTGGGGCACGATTGCAGAAACATCTGAAGGCAGAAAAACTGGCAGTGGTAGCAGGGGAAAGTGGGAGGAGGGAGCAGGACTGAGCAGCTGGGGAGGCAGCTTGGTCTCAGAGAAACAGTCCTCTAACTTCCGTGTGGTTTTTAGCTTTAGGAACACGGTATCATATGTTTAAAAAGCCATAATTTGAGTCAAATTTTCTTTGAATATCTCCCTGCTTATAACATTTTCAAATCTCTAGATTATACTGTCCTAAAGATGTGAAAGACACTATAATTTATTTTTTTCCTTCTTTTATAAGCACTGTAAAGTTTTCATAGTTTAACAGTGTTGTAGCAGTTTAGGAAACGTTTTGTAAAATGTCCTCCTCAGTTCTGCCTAACTCATGTTTCCCCTTAGTAGAATAAACCTTGATTTTTAAATCTTGATTTTTAAACAAACTTTTTGGAAGGTATTGTTGTTAATATTAAGTATTTTTGTATAAATCCTAGCAAAGTCACTTCCTAGTATCCATGTTGCATGAATAGTGAGTTTGTACAGCACGGCAAGAGAATATGAGCTGTGACCGGCCGATAATGTAAGAAACCATTTAACTGCAAATGTTGTTTATATTCAGAGAGGAACAAGTTATCACTACGTGTTTAAGTAGCTGCCTTACAAAACTCAGAATAAAAAGACACTTTTAAGAAGTGTGTTGAGATTAAAGGACAAAGACTTATTTAATGAGTATTAAAATTTATGGGCTCTCTAAGAATTAAGCAAGCTTATAAAGACAATTTTGAGAGCTGAATGGCTTTCACGTAATGAAGATGGTTGATAAGACTTGGCTAAAACATTTCAAATACAAATGCAAACAAAGGGATACCTCAGAAAACACAGTGATTAAGTCAAAATTTCAAATGTGAAGGGAATATACACATTTCACAATCATTTCATAATCCGAAAATGCTACCAAGATCAACCTGCAAAGGTGCTGAACCTATGAAAGGATGACAACAGGCAATTTTGAATCTAGATGAGCATGAAAGAAGCATGTTTTTCTCCTTCTGTGTAGTTATGGAAACAGAGAGATATAAACCCCCTCTGTGCTGGTTTTGGCTGGGGTAGAGTTAATTTTCTTCACAGTAGCTAGTGTGGGGCTGTGTTTCGGATTTGTGCCGAAAACAGTGTTGATAACACAGGGGTGTTTCGTTACTGCTGAGCAGTGCTGACACAGAGTCAAGGCCTTTTCTGCTTCTCACCCCACCCCACCAGCGAGTAGGCTGGGGGGGCACAAGAAGCTGGGAGGGGACACAGCCGGGACAGCTGACCCCAACTGACCAAAGAGATATCCCATACCATATGACATCATGCTCAGTATATAAAGCTGGGGGAAGAAGAAGGAAGGAGGGAACGTTCAGAGTGATGGTGTTTGTCTTCCCAAGTAACTGTTACGCGTGATGGAGCCCTGCTTTCCTGGAGATGGCTGAACACCTGCCTGCCCATGGAAAGTAGGGAATGACTTCCTTGTTTTGCTTTGCTTGTGTGCGCGGCTTTTGCTTTCCCTATTAACCTGTCTTTGTCTCAACCCACGAGTTTTCTCACTTTTACCCTTCTGATTCTCTGCCCCATCCCAGCGGGGGGGAGTGAGCGAGCGGCTGTGTGAGGCTTAGTTGCCGGCTGGGGTTAAACCATGACACCCTCCTAACCAAGGGATTTTTTCCTCTCTCTGCTCCCATCCGCAATTTTACAGCTGTCACCACAAGTCATCCCGCTCGCTCCTGCAAGCCAGCAGGCAGCAAGCAGGCATCTAAGGCGAGGAAAGAACAAAAGAGGCTGCAATACAGCTTCAGTTCAAATGACAGCCTCACCAGGGCTCCAGTTTGCACCGGGAAGACAAAGTTGTAAAATTTTACGAAAGAACTGAAGTAAATTTCTTCACCAGAGGTCTTAGCAGGAAATCAAAGATCTATTTTAATTTAAGATACTAGCAGCTTTTCTTGCTAATGACCCAAGTATCTAGACCAATAGCTCCCCAACGGTAGTTTGCAGGATGACAGAGGTCCATAAAGCCACTTGCACTGATCTGAAAGCCCTATACAGAGTAAAAGATTAACTGTTTTCAGTTTTGAATCTGAGTGTTAAAGACAGTGAAATGTAAGAAACATTGAGGGCTGACATATCTTTGAAAGACGTTGAAACCATGCAGTTCTTGAGATGAGACATGCTACAGCTTTAGGTAAACTGAAAATAACGGGATCTAATTTAAATAGAAGATTCTTGATGGGAATTGATTTGTCTGTCTCACAATGAAAATCAGAAACACGCTGACGTAGATGATGTAGAAACTTTATTTGGTACACTGGACTTAGGGAAAGTCACATTAGTATTCCCATTGATTCGTTTCTTGGGCTTAAACTAGAATATAACCTAGGGTGCCAAATTTAAAATGGAAATAGATGTCCATCTATAAGCTATTTTACTGATCCGTGACACGCTAAAACAGGGCTTACTACCAATTTGGAGAAGAAGGTTGCCTATGAGGTCCTCTCAAAGGGCAGATGCTTTCTTGCAGCCTTAAATTCAGTGATGAGATCTACAAAAAGGAACATACAGAATTGGAAATGAAATAACCGCTGTTTATTGTCTGCGGTCTTTTTAATTCTTATTTTGCATTCTTCAGGAACAAAAGTGTTGGTGATTATTTACTTTGTCTTCAATATTTTGCCCTATGACACAGAGTAGAATCTGGTGTCTCTAAATAGTGTGAGCTGTGTGTCTGAACTGGTTCAGTAGAGATAATTATTATAATTTTGTTTATTATTTCTCATTTCTCTAGACCATTAATTTTCATGTATCATATACATATTTATGAAAATCACGGTACTTTTAATTAACTATATGGTATTAGCAGTTTATATGTTACCTGGGATAACCCTGGGAACAAAATCATCAAAAATCTATGGCAAAACTTCAAAGGCTTTGGGATTTCACCTCTCGCATACTTGCCCTCTCCCTGCTCTGGCAGCAGAAGGCTAACATGTTTAAAAAGAACAAATATCTACCTGTGCAAAAGCTGCCCTTTACATTTCACAGGAAATGTCAATATTTCAAAAGTTGGTTTTGTCTTCCCAAGTATCTGTGACCCCTTCTGTGGACTGAAGATTTCATATACAGGGTTTTAAAAATGAAAAGTGTTCTTAATTTTTTTTTTTCATTTCTATGTACATTTTTACATTGCTTAATAAAATGTCATTAATAGTGACAATATGGCACAACGGTCATGTCATACTGTGCTGACGTCTTTAGGTTAGTTTGGAAGCATTTTTCTAGGTCATTATTTTTAATTAATACAACGAATTAGTATATTTTTATTCAAAATGTCAAACTGTTTTAATCATAACACAAATATGCAACATTGACCTAGAAAATAAAATGTTTCTCTGGTACTAAATAGCAACAATGTAATTAAAAGCATGACATTCTAAAATGAAAATAGAGTATTTGACCATTTTACATCTTAATGAACTATCATATTTACTTGCTATTTAAATCTTATTAAACTGGATAACAAATATAAAATATATTTCGAAACAACATCATTTCTTGTAACAAATTCTGGAAATATGTACCTTGTTAATGATGGTTAAATGACTTTTCTAATTAGTGTGATTTGGAAAAAACTTCTGATTGAAACGGTGTCTTACAGCAAAAAATAGTTTCAAGGACAATTTATTTCAGTGAAGACACTGTCAATACTACATCAGGCAGTAGCTATTTATCTATAGTAGCTTGCTTTACCTCACATCTGTGCAGTAACTAGCAGAGTTAAACTGACACAAAGCCCTTGTAGGTGACACTAAGTGTTTACCAGTTCTAACCAACACACCAGTTTAACTAAGAACAGAATTTGGTTCCCACTACTGTACTGTAAAATAAATACAGTTTAGTTTTCTTTTGTTTAGTTTTCCTTTTTTCCTTTAACTGTTACACCTTTATTCTTCAACTCCCTCTGGTACACTTGCGATTTTCTCCTAGCAGTGTTTTTTTAAAGGTAGTAATATATTATTGAAGAATGGGATTAAGATAATTTGGTGCACTCCTAAGGACATTAAATTGCTAGACTGAAGTGTAACTTGGGTAGGCTGCAACTTTTTTAAAAAAAAAACATAATGCTGTAAGCCCAAAATAAAACTGAAGATGAAGCATCAGCTCTGGGGTCCTTACCTGCAAGACTCTTAAGAAATGGAAAAACCCCAAAAGATTTAGATTAAATTTTGCAAAATGCCCAAGTAACTTTTGAGCCTGGGACTTAACAGCTCTTGAAAATTTAACCTATCTATAATTTGTCATAAAGAAAAACAATGATTTCTCCTGAAATAATAGGGTCAAACCGCTTTTGACTAATCTAAGTAATGTCAAAGGTTAAAATGATAAAGCTGGAAGGAAAGTACCTACTCTGTAAAACAGCCATTCATCAGAGCTTTAAATCTCTGCTTGTTCTGCAGGGAATAGTCTGCAATGATAACTTCACATAGAAATAAGACATCCCCTTTTGTAGGGGACTATACAATTCTTGTCTTAATTGCACAAATTTTACATCATTTTAACACCAATCTTTAATACTGCTTTAAGTAAAAGAAGTCAGAGTTCAGAACTGGAAGTGCGAACTCTAGCTATTCTTATGGTTTTTTTTCTCTGTAGTTGATGGATCCAAAAAGTAGCCCAAACCAGTTCTTTCATCATCTTTAGTATTCAATCTATAAATGAGAAAAATGAATATAACTCTTTAAAAACAACTGTGGAGTACCACATAAAGCTTCTAGAAGGGAAAAAGACATTCAGTAAATGACTCGGTTTGACTCTACTTGAAGAACAATCCTTTTCAAGTCCGTTTTGAAAGCCAGAAGAGAATATGGTTGCTGTACACTCACACATTTGGTGGTGCACCGAAACAATGTCTTCCCTATGCCAAAAATTAGAAAGCCACAAAGATTTACAGTATGTTGAACTCAAAAAAAAATCTTTTTTTTTTTTTAATAAATATGCACCAAGCCAGCTGCTGTAGATTTGTATGGAATCTACTGAAAAACAAGGCTGCTGATTATATTTTTGGGTTATTCTCTTTTTTTCTTGGAAGAAGAGGGCCAAGTAGACTTATAGGCTGTCCTGGTTTTGGCTGGGATAGAGTTAAATTTCTTCCTAGTGCTGCATTTTGGATTTAGTACAAGAATAATGTTGATAACACACTGACGTTTTAGTTGTGGCTAAGTAGTGCTTACCTAGTAAAGGACTTTTCAGCTTCCCATGCTCTGCCAGGTGCACAAGAAGTTGGGAGGGAGCATAGCCAGGACAGCTAGCCAATGGGGTATTCCATACCATATGATGTCATGCTCAGTATATAAGTAAGAGGCGTGGCCCAGGAAGTAGTGATTGCTGTTTGAGCATTGCTCAGCGAGTGGTGCGCAACTGCATTGTGCATCACTCATTTTGTATAATCTATCATTATTGTTGTTGTTGTTGTTATTATTATTGTTGTTATTATTATTATTACTATTATTACTATTATTATTATAATTTTCCCTTCCTTTTCTGTTCTATTAAACTTTATCTCAATTCATGAATTTTACTTTTCTTTTTTCCGATTCTCTCTCCCATCCCACTGTGGGTGGGGAGGGGAAGTGAGCAAGCGGCTGTGTGGTGTTTGGCTGCCTGCCGGGTCAAACCACAACATAGGCAAAATTCAGAGGAGTGAAGCTAGGAGTAAACCTAGTGAAAAGTCATCTTGGAGCAGGATAACCATAAATAAAGCAAGATTGTAAAGCAAGAAAATAAAATAAAAAAAAAAACGGAAGAAAAAGAAAGGACCTGGAGTTTCAAGGGACTGTGCCAAGCCATAGAAAATGGAAGGCATGTTCTTAAGTGCCAAAGGTAGAGGTCAAGACCATAATGAAAATCTGATACTATTAACTGTCAAAGCAGGCTTGTTTCAAGACTGTGCCAGTGGCAGAAATCAGCCTGCAAATGATCAAAGAGATTGTTTTATGTCGTGAAAAACACATACTACCTCACATACACATACCAAAAGTGATCCAGGAACTTTAATAGCTGTTACGCTGGAGTTAAATCCTCATAGACCAGGCTAACTCTAAAATAATGCAAGTATAAAAGATTTTAAAAAGTTACACAACTTCCTAAGTGACAAGTATGAAGACAGAAACCCTCTGCTACATTGGACCTTCCTCAAAGAGACTTTTTTCCTCCCATGAAAACAGAATTATAACTATGCAGCTGTGGCAGATGTTGGTATATGAATATTTATATATCCAGAGGATATTTTGGTCTACCTCACCAGGCATGTTAATATTTGAATAGATTAATCAAAGAACTGAGTTCATGAAGCAAACTGCCCTCTCACCTCCTCAAAGATGGATGTGGTTCATATTCTGAATGATGTGATACTCCTGATGTACCCAGCCCCAATGCTCATGCCTGCATCACCTTGTTGGGTACCACCGGACCACAAAAGGGAGTGCAGAGTAGCAGTGCTGGGTGTCGAAAGGACCCAGGGCATGACAGAAAAACAGCACAACACAGCGCGGTGATGTGTGGGCATCGCTAGCTCAGGACCAAAGGCAGGCTGGTCTGATGGTGCTGTGCTTAAGCTCATAGCTCATCCCTCTAGGAAGGACTTCCAGCTGTCCCAGTGGCCTGCACGTATAACTAGCCTGGATCTGTGACAACAAAGTCTTCCTGGCACAGTACAGCACGGTTTGCCCCATCAATTTAAGTCTCCTTTAACTCAAACTGCTCTAAATCACCCTTCTGGCATCTAAAGCAAAGCACCACACGTGTCCCGAAGCATTGGCCATGATGGGTTGGTGGAAACTTCAGCGATAAACCTTAAATGCATTTTTTTCATGGAACTATAGAACATTTAGAGTTTGCATGAATAGTGGTAACACCACAAAACTTTTTAAACCAGAACTGAACTAAGTTTCTGTTTCAGAAACACATTATGTAGACACTTGCACACACGAAAGGTGCTGACATTACTGTGGGAGGAATCTAAATGGCATTAAAGCAAGACTACACTTCAAATTGCTTTTCATGCCTTAAAAACCAGCAAAGGAGAACAATGTTCTGTACATGCCTATTCATTTCTACTAGACTGGAAAGTAACATAACTCTTGCCCTTTTATCTATTCCAAGTTGAAGTATTTATTTTGTTTACCCATTTTGAAGTTTATAACTTCACATATATGATATACATGCACTGGCAATATATATTAACTCAGTCTTATTTCCCAGTATTAACGGTATCGCATGCGGATCAATGTTTTTAATAAGAAGGATCACAGCTGCCCTTGAGTGACGCAAAAATAACTGAGCTATCTTTATTAAAATCTTTATTCTTTTTCTTTTTTTTTAAAATGAGAAGTGGGGCATTCTTGGAAAATCTACAAAATATTTAAGGAAAACATCTGAGCGGGTTGCTTTTTCTCAAGGCTGGGAAATGCTAGAAAGATCTTTGATGTGTCAGCCTTGACAGTTGTTTCAGTCCACCTCTGTTAGCATTGCAGCAGACGGCTGAGGATGCGATTGCTTTCCTTGCACTTACTGGTCCCTCAGGTAGAGGACAGGAGAGCACTCCTCAAAATACTGCTTATTAAAGTTGAATAGTGATAAACACACTTGCATACTTTTACACAGGGCACATATTTTGGGGTGAAATTAATCAAATCTACATTTAGCTGTGTAAAAGGCATTTAGCCTTAACTTTGTTATCCAGGTTCCTTCCGCAGACAGAGACAGGCATCTCCAGAGGGAGAGTCTTCTCGCTTCCTTGGACATCTGTTTCAGCACAGCTGGGTTTCCCCCAGGATTGTCCATCTCTCTCTATTAAGTACAAAGGAAGGCTAGCTAATTAGCTTTGATTAGCCATCCACATTTTTCAACTCCTTTGATCCAGCTGGGTTGACTCTCATCCACTGAGAGGCAGAGATTGCTGAGGGCTGCCCGCATCGCTCCCAGTGGACAGGGAGCACCCGGCACTGGAGCCACTGGCATGAAGGACACCAGGCGTATGCTGGCAGCTGATCAGGACAAAAAGATCCTGGTCTAGGGAAAATCAGCATGTGACTTTTTTCACTATTTGGGAAGTCACTAGGAGGAATGAAGAAGCTTCTGAAACCATAAAAGCTCTGAAAGCTCTGAAAGCAAAAATATGCGAATTGAATGCAAAGAGGGAAAGGGGAATTCAAAGAGAAACAGAAGGAAGTTTAGGGTTTACTTTTGACAACCAGGCTGTTGGTCTGGGCATAACTGAGGTGGAAAACAACCCAAAGGCTGGATGACTGCTTTGAACAGTAGCTACATAAAAGCAAACCTTAATTGGTACTGTTTTGTTCCTGGCCTATTCTAGTGCAACTTTCATTACAAAATTGCCATTCAGAGCCTAGGAATATTTGTGATCCAAAATTATGTTGAAGAAATAGAGTAATAATTCGTATATCCATAGAGACTGAGGAACCACAGCAGCATATCAAAGAGAAGGGAAAGAGAGCTAGATATGCTCTCTTAAATTGCCTCTTAGGAGGCAATTTATTTATTTAAAAGCATTCAGGAAAGGTTGTCTTTCATCTGAACTACTTCTGCCAAAAAATAATAATTGGAATGAGCACCAAATGAAGGGCAACTTAAGACTTTGATCTCTTTATGTGTTGACGCCACCCCACTGCTTGATGGCTTTACCATCCCCAGCCACACGCTGCTGGCTCTTAGGAGCCGCTACTCATCCCCGGTCGCATCCTCAGCTGCCATCGGGCTGTGATCCTCAATGTGCTGCTATCCCAGAGCCCCCGACCCTGCTGGCACAACAGCCCTTCCCACCACATTTCGAGGACAGGCACGGGGTAACCTCCACTACCTCATTTGATGGTGAAGTTGACAAATGACGTATTCACTCTGGCTCTGGAAGTCCATACGCGCCCTCCGCGATTTTGATCAGAGAAGCAGCGCGGCTCCGTTTGCCTCGGAAACCACACATACATCATTTGAAACATTAAGAGCCATAGCAAGGCTGGGACTTAGCACTCCAGCTTTACGCTGCAACCCGAATCTCCCGGCTGACAATGAAATGCTTCGTTGCTGCTCTGCCAGGACGTAATTTTCTTTCCACCCAGCAACAGGCACGAAGGCATTTGAAATCCTACTGTAACCCTGACAGGCGCTCCGAAGCCTTTCAAGGCCAGCAGAAAGAAAAAGACAGAGACGGAGTGAAAGAAAGACAGAAAGACTATGCAAGGATGGGGAAACTACACTGAATTAGAGTTAATTAAACCCAAGCTTTGACAATGTTTAAATAACAGGATTCTACACCTAGCCCTGGAACGCCTGTACGAGCTGTCATTTAATTTAAAAGAGCACAATAGCTAAATGGCAGTCTCCAGGCAGATCTTTTGCATCTTTCTGATACTGTATTAAAAAGTTATTATAAAGCAGAAGTTCAGTATTTTTTTCAGAGTTTCATAATAGCCTTCTCAAACTTCACATCGCAAACACTCGATATGGCACTTGTTCTTGTGAAATCGGGAGGAGAGTTATCCTGGATAGCTCTAGGAAACCAAAAAACCAAAATCTCGAAGTTAATCTCCTAAACTAAGTCTCAGTCTAATCTGAAGATGAAAAAAGGAAAGCATTTTCCTAGCAAGTCAAATCATGTAATAGTAAAATGCCCCTATAATAAAATCAATTTATAAAAAAGATCAGATTCCCCCCATTTGTAAAACATTTGATTAAAACTTAGTGAATATTGTACTGCATGTTTTTAAAGAATAGTGCTAATACTTGGCAGCACTATGTTCAGCTTTTAATTTTCAACATGCTTTAAGAAAGATCTCATTAACTCTCCCATATCCTATTCAGTGACGGTTGTGGATCTCTTTTCAACTGCAAGTTTTCAAAAATGTTTTTCTGCTTGAATTTATTTGAATTTGCATTTCTAATCAAAATCAAAACAATTGCAAATTAAGTACCATATTTTAATATAAATGTCAATAGAGAAATCTTTCATATTTTAAGCTACTTTCTTGAAAATAGTGTATCTTCAACGAAATTTGGCTACTATTTCTTCAGCTATTCAACATTTAAAATTTTGCTATATTTGTATTTGGTTTTGGTATTTAATCTCATATTATTCACAAGACACTCAAAAGCAGAAACATGCAAAACCACCAAAATTGTCAAATCAGTGCACAGGAGTTATATGGAAGAAAAATACAGCAAGCTAATATTTAGTCTCTTAATGATGATCTTGATGCCCTATAGTATATTGAGAATAGTATTAAGGGCTCCTGATGACAAACTTGACACATCCATTTGAATATATTTTTGACAAAATTATTAAAATAAAGTAAGGTCACAGAG